>NC_086154.1:20990191-22283691 GCF_035149785.1 Candoia aspera
GTTATGGAATGCTTGCCTGAACCAATTGCCTTAATGAATTATGCATTCTGATGCTGTGCAACAGCATTGTGATCAAAAGCTGTCTCCTCTGCCATGGAGGAGACAGGAAGATGTAAATCTTTTTTGCTTCCCCCCAAAGTTGTGATTTATTCATCTTTTAAAGCCTTCAGGGATATTAAAGGTAATGGAAATTGGTCAGTGAATCTAAATTGATTGGTTTGTACTGCTGTATGCAAACAAGGAATATCTGTGGGATGTCAGTGGACATCCAAGGCCACCCCTCCCCATACAGCGTAACATCTACTTCGGTGAAATTCTGTGATAGTTTCCAGTGGGATTTTTTTTTTTTTAATTATTACTTGTGGTAACCTTTTATCTGTAGTGCATTTGTCCAAAAGGTCTAGTTTTGTCTCCTATGGTTGGTTATTTTCTCAGAAACAAATCCTTTGGATAAAGCTTATATATTTAATCTCATGACTGTTAGTAAATATTAAAGGCGAAAATGCATGATCAGTACTTGATAGAAGCCCCTTAAATGATGTTCTGACTAACTTTCCTCAGTAGCTTTCTAAAAGCAGCAGACAGGACCTTTTTTATTCTTTCCAACCCAATGAAATTAGTTTATTTTTTTATTTTTGGTCCCTTCAAGTCAGTATTGACTCCTGGTGACTGCCTGGATAAGTCCCTGCAGTTTTCTTGGCAAGACTTCAGAAGTGGTTTGCCTTTGCCTCCTCCCTCGGGCTGAGAGAGAGTGACTGGCCCAAGGTCACCCAGCTGGCTTCATGCCCCAGTCAGGACTAGAACTCACGGTGTCCCAGTTTCTAGCCTGTGCCTTAACCACTACGCCAGACTTGCTCTCTTAATGGAATTATGTCTTAATTATATCTCAAAGGAATAATAGAAATAACTTATGTAGAGGGGTTGTGACCTTATATTTCTGCCTATCTGCCAGCAGGATAATTCTCCAAAAGCTGAATGAACTGAACCAAATTTTATGTGTGGGAGAAACTGGCAAAAAAAAGAGTAAGTTTTAAAATGGGCTGAAAAACAGTTTCCCCCAAATTCATCCAGTGTGTTCCTGTGGGAGAAACAATCAGGTTGCAGCTTGGAATGTTGGTGACTGTTCCATTCCAGAGCCCCATCCTGCTGCTCTCCTGGGTACATGGCTCAGTATGGAGCATCTGGATCACACTGGCTGGGGAATTCTGGGAGTTGAAGTCCACACATCTTAAAGTTGCCAAGGTTGCTCTAGAGTCTGCCCTGTGCTTCTCAGTTAACATGTTCATGCCAATGTTTACCTGCTTTTGGTAAAGGGGTTGGAAGGAATTCCAAAAGCCATGCTCTGCTTGCTTTTCCTGCCTTGTGTAATTTTAGCACTACACTTAACTGTCCTACTTTTTCAGCAATACCAGAGAAATCCTATGTACTTAAAAGCAGTTCTGTCCTCTGTGAGAGAAGATGGTTAACTCCATATTAAGAATTAGCTGCCATGAGAAATCATGGACAAATAACATAAGAGAATAGAGGAAAAATTAGGCTCCCCATAATTTCACTTTTGTGTTTTGGGAAAGAGTGAGTCTACTCCCTAACATTTCTCTTTCCTGAGGCAGTAAGATGTATTGGTCAAGTCATCCCTAGTCAACATGACCACTGACACACCTGGAGGGCATCAGATTGGAGAAGGTGGCTCTATAAGAATTATCAGTAGATCTTATTTTGCTGTTTGTATGGATGCCTACCTTAATTTCACTATTCTTTGTACTTATGGCAAATATATGCAACAGTAGCTAAATTCAGGTGTTAACGTTATCAAAGTATACTGGCTTCATGGGTTCAGCATGGTTGTCTGAAATCAGGAAAGCTTTTCCAAATACAACAATATATTGTATACATATCCTGTGAGTTTTTTGTAGAATGCCCAAATGAGGCTATTACGTTTGGTAGTTGCAAGTAATAAAAAATGGATCTAATTTCTCATGAATATGTAGGTAGTTAATTCAATTTTGAGAGAGAGAATGGAGGCTACTAACAGCTTCCACCAAAGTTGAGCCAACCAAACCAAAGGCTCCATCTGTTTTCTCTCATGTATTTATATAATTGAGTGGATTTTAATTTCATCCATTCATTTGTTCTTCCTTGCAAGAAACAGCCTACTCCTTAGAAAACATTTTTGAAGAGTAGGCATATAGCTAGTCTTTTCCTGGATATGTTAGTTGATTAAGTGAAAGAATTTCAGTCAAATCTGGTTGCACCTGAATTTGATTTACTGCCTTGATGAGAATTAGGTTTTTACATGTTCAGGCCTCTTTTGATATTAAAGGAAATTGAGGACTAACATTAACTTCTGCAGTTGGCAGTGGCTTATCCAGGCTATTCAGCAGATTTATTTGAAAACATATAGTCTTGTTTCTGAAGAGCTCTTGATGGTTTACAGCAAATCAGTAATTTAAAAAGATCCTTCCAATTTACAGCATCATGTGAAACACAAAAACCCAGCAATCAAAATACTTGGAATATTAAAAAGTAGAGCTGGGTTAAAATTGTAAATTATAATTATGTTTAATTCCTTGTTATTTAAATAATGTTAGTTTTGGAAGATTATTGAGACTGGCTTCCCTTTAAATTCAAGCAAGAATGGCTCCTTTATATATGATATATTTCAAAACAATGCAAACTAGACATTTAGAACACACTTTCTAAGGGGGAAAAATAGATGAAAGTACCTAACTAGAAATCAGAAACAATTCCTAATGATTACAAATAAATTGATTGAAATTAACAGTTGCGGTACAATGAGAGGAAAGAGTATAATTTGCAAGTAAGTAGTTTCTTAATGTCATTGATTTTTATTTTTATGGTTTTTTGTATATTAATAGTAATTTTTTTCAAATAAAGGAATTTATTGCGGTTCATAATTTCATTATATGATTTATTTTGCATTGTTTATTTTGATACTCATATTTTGTGTAGAATTTAATAGTGATTTTCAGGTTTTTAGAAGTTGTATATTCAGTTATTTCTAATCACTTGTTGGAATATTTGAAAAGTTAAAATTTTAACACATTTCTAAATCCATTGTTTATTCACCCAGTCCTTCACTTTTTTGTGTCTTTTCGCTTTGTATGTGCGCGCGATTATATATATATATATATATATATATATATATTCAAAATGTTCAGTAAATAATATACATTAAAAAAGAGTCTGACTTTCCTTGGAAAGGATTACCAGAAGTTAAGTGAGTCACCAAAAGGCCCTTCCTTAGGGGCTCTTGGGCCATACAAAGGTCACAGCAGAGGATCTCAATAGATAGTTAGGTGGACATGGAAGGTAAACATGGGGGAAGATAGCCATTCAAATATTCTGGCCCTAATGTCATGAGTGCCGATGAGCTGAAGACATCAGCACATCGGCACACATGACAAAGACAAGGAAGCAGAAGGAAGGGACACAAAATAAGCATAGCACGCAAAGCCATCACGACACAAAGAGAAGGAAAAGAAGACAAAGACAAGGCGGATCACGAGGCACACCCAAGCTATTAGCAGGAGCGCCACGGAGATCGCCCAGCGGACAGCAATCATCGGCTGAAGGAGGAGACCGATGATGGGCGATCCCGGGGCACCCGCAGGGGCCCCGCAACCCTACACCTACCGGCACGAAAGGATGCAGGACAAAGGGCGGGTGACGTAACCTAAGGAGAGGGGGCGCTGACCGGCGCGGGGTATTTAAACCCCGCACCGACGCGCTCCCTTCACTCTCGGCTTTTTTCCACAACTGACACTACGTGATGAATAAAACAGAACCTGCTTCAACCGAACCAGTGTCTGTGCTTTACTCAGCGGTAGGCAGTGCATGACACCTAAACAGTTCCAAGCTTTAATGGTCTTCAGTGGATCTTCTGCAGCATTTAGAAATAGGAAGTCAGTGTTTTTAAACAAGGGAGCCCTCATGCTCCATGCACACAACCTTGGTTAGCAGTTGGGCTGCTACATTAGGGATCAACATTACTTTCCAAAGTCAGTGCATTTCCACAGGGCGTATGTGATATAACTGAGAAGTAGCACTTTGGCAAGATCTGCATCCTTCAAAAATAGGAATAATTAGCACTGTACTTAAATTACTTAAATATACATTTTCTTCCAGTACTACAGCTTGCAACTTTGGATCTTAAATAAGCACCACCGAAGATATTGGATGATGCATCATACTGTGTAGAGACAATATCTAGAAATAGGTCACCATTTTCAGATCTGGTTTAGCTGTTCTCCATCCCCTCTTTTTTCCTTTGTCCTCACACTTTCTCTGTGAAGGCACATTTAGCCAGATTTTTCTACATAGGAAACTAGTACTTTGGCATACAATGAGATTAAAAAAAAAAAGATGACAGTGATACTGCTGTTTCTAACTAAGCATTAAGCTTTCATTGATCTTTTGCTGTATACTGCAGAGGACTCTTTGTGCTCTGCTGTGGTTGTGGGTCACCATTTGGGGTGAGTTATAATTATTGCCCATTGTAAGAGGCAAAGAATGGTATATATGAGCTGGTTTTTTCCCCTTATGCAGTGTAATGAAAGGCAGCCTATTACATTGTATTATTCTACTAGAAGCCATGGTTTTCCACAATAATGACAGATTCCCAGCTCGCTGCCTATTGAAGAGCAAAATTCCTGTTTTACCTTTGGAGAAGAGAGTTACACAATCCAGAGCCGTAGACTGGGAAGTTGAAAAGTGTCCTTGAAGAAGACAGTAGCGAACCATTCCATACAGTGCTGTTGCCAATAAAAATTTGCAGACTATATAATTACCAGGAATTGAGCTTGACTTGAGATGGACTTTCCTTTTAGTCTTGCCCATAGAATATCTGACTAAACTTGAGTGAAAAATAAAAGTTGTAGTTCTTTTTCATATCAAATTCTTCTGCTCATCTCTAATATGTTATTTAGGATGAGGGAATGACACAGTTGGTACCAATATTCTTACTCCTAGAATATTTCTTGGGATAGGAGTTTTAAAAGATCTGAATTGGTTTGAAAGCAGTGTATGTATTTGTTTCTAGAACAGTAGCTGTATTCATCTTCTCTTGTAAAAACAACTAAATTGTTCTAGACTAAAAGAGTTACATTTCACATTTCAGCTGGCTGTTATAAAGCAAAACTAATCATTTACTGCAGGATAAACTCAAGTGATGAACTTATGACAATAATGTGAAGTGGTATTTAAACAGACATAATTTAAGACATGAATTCACTACTGGATCATGCTACCTTGTCATAAAACGTTGAGAGATTATTTGCTAATATTAATGTACTATTATCTCTAGCTAATTGTTCTTCATTTAGCATCATGAAAACTGGGACACTTTGATGGCTTGTTGGCTTATTTCCTATTTCCTTATTCTGATAAACTTCAGTTTTTTAAAAATCCTTATCTGTATAGAAGATGCAAGTGTTAATTAAATGGAACAGTGTTTGTCTCATTAACACAGAGATGTATTTATGTCTTTGATTTAGAGAAGGCAAGGGGAGATCCTGGTCTGTGTGTGGTAGAGTTGACCAGCTATTCAAAACCAGCTGCTTTTGACCACATAAAATGATGTAGGATTTTAAAAATGCAATCTTCTTCAGAGAAGCCGCAGCTCATTATTTAAGGCAAGCAGAATAACCGAGCAGTTTTCATATATCCTGTTTGGCTGTAAAGGATTCCGGATAATCAGGAGGGGGAAGGTATTCTATCATATATGATTTGACCTGTGTTTCTTTGGAGCTAGAATCCAAGGTAGAGACATCTTGCTTGTTATGTTTATTGCAAGAGCTCATAGTCTGCAATGCTTTTTTCTCTTTCTCCCCCCACCTCCTGAACAGGGTAGAATAAGTGGTGAATTGTACAGCTTTTCGAAAACACTTCAAATAAAACCAGATTTGCGTAGATCGTGCATTGGAACAGATGGATAATGGAGACTGGGGATATATAGTAAGTATTCCTGTTGCCCAATAACATACATTTCTCATAAGTGGTATGTGTGGATCTGCAAACTATATAAAAGAGTGCTGTTTTCACAAATAGCTATCCTAATACCAATGCTACATTTATAAATACTAAGAGATTTCACAGACCTACACCAGAAGTTAATTTACTATGCTAATTAGAAGGAGGAGAATTCAGAGCCCATGTTTATGCTGATTGGAAAGCCCTTATTTATGCATTTGATAAAGTCAGGTGATCTCCAAATTGTAGTCTGAGAACACCCAGACTCTGTGCTCCCTCCCTCCCTTCCTTGAGTTGTATACTTGTTTTCTTTCTTTAAAAAATTGCCATTACCCACCATTAACTTCTAATTCATGAGAAGAATTGTTTGTATGTGTGCACATGCACATATGTAAACACACACATAAGGTAAGGAGAGGAAGAATATAAATAGTTCTTAAATAGTGGAGGTGACAGAAATGGAACAATGACTTGCTGAAATGGAGGTTGTTCAGGAAGAGGAGAAATTTCATGGAGCTAGTCTTTCAGCAAGCCTGATGGAGCATCCTTATTTTCAATCAATCTCTGCCTGCTAGAATGGCTGCTGCCTAGTGAAATCTCATTCAATAAGGCTTATATTGGAGAATTTCCCAGTACCCATTATCCTTCTTGGAATATTTGTCCTAGTTAATTCAAGTGAACCTCTCCTCTAGTTCCACATCAGAGATGTTCCCATAAATTCCTTGGATTCTGGCCCCATGTTATTTCTGCATGATTTTTTCAATGAAGCAGTGACCAAGTCCTTTCCAATTGTGTTTTAAAGTAGTCATTGTACTTAAAAACGGTAACTTGTGCTCATTGCTACTTGAACTATTTCCCCGGAATCAGCAAGGAAATGTTACAAGTTGTTTATCTTTTCTAGACCCCCTGTGTCATAGTTAAAAGAGCCGTATCTGACAGAAGCAATTTATCTCCACGGCTTCTCCAGTGCAAGAATCACTGCTTTCCTGTTGTACTATCTTTGTAATAAGTTACGTTAGTGAGTTTTCTTGTTTGTTATCTGGCTCTTTTCTTCTGAAAACTCCATTCACGTCTGATACATGGGTCCTTCCACGCTGAATTCTTTTAATTCTATTACTCAATTGGGTTGTCGTTTATTATGATGAACTATCCTGGAATTCAAACTACAAGGCCTGTAGGGGAAGCTAAAGGCCACAGAGATGCTGCTTTAAATTGTGGTCTACAGGATTTGCTTAGCTTTTTAGATACCTGAAAGAAAAAGGCCAATTAGAAGGTTAAACCTGTTGTAACCCATTCCAGAGTGCAGGAGATGGAATAATGGATTAAAATTACAGAAAGGCAATTTCCAGTTAAATATTAGGAAAAAAAATACTTCCTAACAATAAGACAAGTTCAGTAGTGAACTCAGTCACAGAGAAACTGATGGGACTTACTTTGTTTTGCTGGATGTGTTAATCAGAGCCTGGACAGTTAATTGTTAGAAAGGCTGTAATTTGGAATGCTGCATGGAGCAGTGGGTTGCCCTCAGTAGCCTAACCAACTCCTAGCAACTATAGGATTCTCTGCTACTTGCCAGCTCTGTTTTCATGGTGTGAGTTGCGGTTGTGCAGCACTTACTGTTACACGTCTGTCTTCTGTACATTGTCTCCAAAATCAAGAAGGTACATAGAGAAAAAAACATAGAAATATGCCTAATGATGTACAGTATGTAAATAAAACTAGTGTTTGTGGAAGTTGCCACATGGAGTGATTTAAAGCAGCCTGCAGCGGGACTTTAACCAGAAATGACCTACTTGTTAGCATGTGTTCCTCAAGTAATTTGAATGCGTATTCTGCAAGTGTTCTGAACTGGAGGTGTTCTTTATAATAATAATGTGTTAAGTTACAGAATTCCTAGTTTATCTTTTTAAAAAGCTGGTGATTTCTTTATGGTGTTTTGCTGAATACTTAAAAACGGTAACTTGTGCTCATGTGAGTGTCAAAGAGCTCTGAAACTATTTCTTCTTCCTCCTCAAGATGACTGAGCCAGTCACTCTAAATGTGGGCGGACACTTGTATACAACATCGCTTACAACTCTCACAAGGTATCCCGATTCGATGTTGGGGGCCATGTTCAGGGGGGACTTCCCCACTGCCAGAGATTCTCAAGGCAATTACTTCATTGACCGAGATGGGCCACTTTTCCGGTACGTTCTCAACTTTTTACGAACCTCAGAGCTAACTTTACCTTTGGATTTTAAGGAATTTGATCTGCTTCGGAAAGAAGCCGATTTTTACCAGATTGAACCCTTAATACAATGTCTTAATGACCCTAAACCTCTATATTCTGTGGATACCTTTGAAGAGGTAGTGGAGCTCTCCAGTACACGCAAACTTTCAAAGTACTCCAACCCAGTGGCGGTGATCATAACCCAGCTGACCATCACAACCAAGGTCCACTCGTTGCTGGAAGGCATTTCCAACTATTTTACCAAGTGGAATAAGCATATGATGGACACAAGGGACTGCCAGGTTTCTTTCACATTTGGGCCCTGTGATTACCACCAAGAAGTGTCTCTTAGAGTCCACCTGATGGAGTATATTACAAAGCAAGGCTTCACCATCCGAAACACGAGGGTCCACCACATGAGCGAACGAGCCAATGAAAACACAGTCGAGCACAACTGGACTTTCTGCAGGCTCGCACGGAAAACAGATGATTGATTTCCTGTTCATTCTCTGTTATTTTATTCTCAAGAAGATGGCCCAGCTTCTCAGAACAATGTATTGGGAATGGGTCTGGCTTTGTCTAAAGCATCATTGGAGGCTCTCTATTCTTATTTTGCTGTGGGTATTTATTATTGATTTTTAAAGACTGGAGAATGGACACGTGCTGGACTCTTCTGTCTTTTGTCTCACGAGAAACATAGGCATGTGGCTGCTCAAATATTACGACTTTTTAAAAACAGGATAAAGCAAGAGGGCATCCTTAGAAAAATGGCAAATGACCGCATTATGACACTTTTTGTTGCGGTCATTGACCACAATATAGTATGATAAAAATCAGCCTCTGGGTTCAAACTGTGTTTAATCCATCTCCTGTTACCACAAACCACTGGGAATAAGAGGCAATTTCTCATGCCTTTCTGTGCAGATCGCATGGAGATGATTGCAAGAGGAGGTAAAGCTGGAGAAATTCCTCTGGGTTGTCCCCAGAAATGGTTACGGTGCTTTTGGAGATGAAATGCTACCATCATGTAATCTAACCTAGTTTTTCCTAAATCAGCGAGCAAGCAGTATTATAACAATTTAGTTACCAACAAACCTCCAAGGCCATCCCCTGCACCTTGTTTTATTTTCCAAAATACAGCATTTTGCAGTTATGGCAACTGTTTCTTTCTATGCATTATAAATCAAGCAACCAAATATTATATCTGCAGCTATGACAGTACAATTAGAAGTATTTATATTGGATTCTGAATGCAAAACCATCCCTGTGGTAGAAATCCTTATTTTTTAATGCCAGGTGCAATATTATTCCCAAATGTAATGCTTTCCAACAAAAAAGCTAATAAAAGGCAGTGTGGAAATTATATTTGCAAGCTGTTTCTTCCTCCCTATTTTCCTACTTACCTATCTGCATTTCATTCTAGGACATACAGGAATGTCAAATGAAGGAACTTTTAAAACAGGGAAAGTACTTAAAATTATTGGCTGGGCTTTTCAAAACAATTGTAAATGGGAAGTAGGCTGGGCAATGCAAATGGGACCCTCTTAGAACAGGGCTGCAAGTAACACGTACCTCCCATTAGGCTCCCTGCCCCATATCTCTGATGTACCCTTTCTTCCCAAGGGTGCTTTTGGGCCCATGTGAGGCATTCTGAGAAAATGAAATGGGGTGGAGGGCAAGGAGCAGAAACTGGTGGCTGTAAGCAACTTCATCATTTTTCTATCTGGCAAATTGTATTTTACCTATGCCGTACAGCATCTGTTTCATGAATAAATACCTTTCCATGGCAGTCCTTTGGTGACAGTGTCCCCAGCATGGTCTCAAAATTCCAAGTACCTCCACAGATGCAAAAAAATTGCTGGCCTTTGGTGTAGAATCTAAATGGTTGGTCCATTTTGCCCAAAGCTCTTTAAAATTGCCAGCGATTTGCTTTTCCATATGAACTGCACATTATACCGTATAACCAACTTTGATGAATACTTAAACAAACTGGTGATTATTTTTTTTAAATCACTCTCCATAGTTTTATCTATGGCCAGCAAGTGGAAACTATGGAAACTGAAATCTGTGTTGTCTTCCTGGCCATATAGCGAAGGAGAGAAGACGGAATGAATAAACCCAAGGTTTTCTTTCAGTTTGCCATGACACACACAAACAATGTTAAACCATGGTCTAATACGTGCAAATGCAGCCAATAAGCCTATAGGCATGTACTTTTTATTTGTATTTGATTGCAGAGTCATGTTGTCTGCACTCTGGAAGAGAAAAAAGGCTACTGCTGACCTGCATCATTAGGGGCTTTAATCTATGTAGTTGTTTCTTAGTCTCAGTCATTTGTAAATATCTCCAAAGCTTTTACTTACTGGCCTGAATCATCTTGGCTTGAATACATAGTTTTGACTCCTGGAACAGTATTTTGAGAGCCACACAGTACAATACAGAGATGTATTTAAAAATAGCTAGTTTGAGAGGCACGTTCAAGTTCAAGTGCTTCCTAAGCATGCTGATTTTAGGCTGTTTAAATTGATACACCAGATCATGGCAGATTGCCATGAAAAGTTCATTTGTTTATTTTACAGAGCTTACAGCAGTACATCTGGCTGGGGAATTCTGGGAGTTGAGGCCCACACATCTTAAAGCTGCTGAGGTTGAGAAACATCGGCTTGTAGGCTACTCTGATCACAGCCAACCCTGAGCATTGGGTGGTGGTTGGGGGCCCATGAATCTACCAACTTCAGACCAGCCTGTGCCAATCTTTGATGAATGTTCTTGTTGCTCTGCTAATGCTTGAGAGACAAATAGGGAGAGTGCACAAGGGCATCTGCCACTCTGAAAAGCAAACCTCAAACTCTCTGAATGCCAGCAATTATTCCCACTCCATCTCAGGTCTGATGGTGGTACTGAAACTGCTCAGGCTGCATCTGCTTCACTGGTTCTGATCCATACACAGGCAGCAATGAGGAGTTGCTGAGAACAAGGTAACCCCTATTCCAAAGATGTACTGGCTGGGGAATTCTGGGAAAACCTGGTTTTCTCTCCCCACCCCCCACCCCTATTGTTGGAAAGGACACTATATTGGCAGTGGGGCTAGAAGGAAGGAGGATGGAGGACTACCATACTTTATTATTTCAGGCCTACACCCTTAATGTTCTGAAACAGTGCTAGCGGAAAAGCATCAGGCATCCTGGCATAATCTGACTGTACTGTGTGCCGATGCCAGTGTTGCATCAGGAGCAAAGCAAGAGCTGTTCTGCATGCAGACAACATGTTTCTCCTGGAAGAGGTGACATCCATTCCAACATGATCCCTAACTGCAGAACAAGATGGATCATACAAGCAGGTAGGGGTTATGTGGGAGAGATCAGCTTTCATACCTTTCTGGGAGAGGATCCATTACAGGGTTAGGAATTTTTACCTAGAGAGCAAATGGAAGCTTAGGTATTAATCCAGTGCAGATACTTAGGACTTGCTGAATTAAATTGGTCCTGTTCTTGCTTTATATATGCAAGAATATATGAGTACATAGGTATATATGCATATGTAGTTTCATTGAATCACAAATATAGTTTAGTATTTTTTATGAAATTTACAATCAAACTGGGAAAATAGTAATATTTTATACCAATTAAGCAACCAATTATTTTAGAATTTGCAACATGGTACAGAACTCCCAATTTTATCCTATTTGAAAATAATTGCAACCTTTAATAAGATTTTCATAAGCCCTAAAATGTGTAATGAAAAAAAATTATGGCTTGTTTTTTGCTGCTGTTAACATTGCAGGAAATAGTGCCTCTACCTCTGACAGACAACAGCTTGTGTGCGGATAATTACTATTTTTGCTGTTTCTTTTCTTTTTTCTTTTGGTGGGGAGAGGATTACCTCAAAGGAATACAAATAGAAATTTTGAAATAAATGTTAAACTTTGTAGAGGAATGTAAATCTGATAAAGGAAATGTCTTGAGCAAGCTAATATTTTAATTGTCTGAAAATCATGGGAGTCCTTAGGCATAGACGCCCATCCCAGATTATAATCTATTAATTAAAACTCTTTATAATATGTGGTTTTTACAATTCATAGCATTTATCGAGATTCTGAAATACCACCTCTTTATCTTTAAAACAAGACTTCACTCCCTTGTGATTATAGTAGTTAAATCTGAAAAAAATGACACGAGTTGTGATGTCTTTTATTGCCAATTTTTGATTTTTTATTAGATTCATATCATGTCTTTATTTTGTACAACTCAAGGCAGCATAACTAATGCTCCTGATTCCTGTTTCCTGCACAACAACCTGTAAGGTGAATTCAGCTGATAGAGGGTCCAAGTCACCTAGCTGGCTTTGGTGCCTAAGGGGGACTAGAAGTCAGTCTCCTGATCCAGCACCTTCAGCCCTACACCAAGCTGCCTCCCCATGGGTGTTTCAAAAAAACTATTTTTATCAGCTTTATGAGGTGAATTAGGCTGCATTTGTAACTTCCAGCAGCACCCAGCTATAGCCCACAGTGGTAACACCTGATCTGCCCAAGTCCATCCTATGCACCTGGTTGCCAGCCAACTGATTAATTGCTAGCTTCAGGGGAGCAAACCTAGGGCTGGTCCTGTGGGTATTTTGTGTTACCCAGTAGATCAAAAAAACCTCTTCACTCCTGATTTAAAAGACATGTCTGATGAGCAAATTCTAAGCACATCTTACATAGTGGGATTCTATCCAAAAGAGGAATGTTTTATATTCAAAATATTTCAAGCTCGAAACGTTTTTTTTATGTTACTGGAAATGCTCTGGATGTTCTGAAGTGTTCAGTGCTTGATTTAGAACTCATAACCCTTCCAGAACAATCAGAATATTGGAAACTTTCCAGAAAGATCTGAACAATTGTTTCCAACTTGAAACGGCATATTGAACACAGTTTTTTAAATATAACAGCTGTTAGTCATATTATTTTTAATTAAGCCATATAACAAATGTAACTAATAGTATATTGATTGTACTCTTCTTCAAAAGCTCCTTCATGAATGGGACAGTGACTTAGAGACAAATATAATGTAGCTGCAAAGCAGCAGCAGACAAAACCCATATTCCAGTTTAAATTTACTTAGCTCATCACACAGAGGGTTGTAAATAATGTCTTTATAGCACCCCCGGCTCTACTTGGTTCCTTTTTTATCCAGCTCTCACAATACATGTTTATTATCTATGTTGCAGGGTTTCTTCTGCAAGGTGGTAATATTTATTATATTTAAACATACTACTTTTAACCTCAGGCTGATTTCACCACTTTATTTTATTTGTATAAGATGGAGAAATAGTAACTGTCCAAAACACAGTTGAGACGAGACTCAGGTTGAATGCAGATGTGAATCCAGTGTTAATAGTCGTAAGAGAAAATAGCAACCATTGTAATATGAGCAATAGGGAAAAGCACCACCAAGTTTTGAGATTTCAGAAGTGGTGGCAAGGAGAGGCAACCCACCATATAGGATGCGCTCAGTTCTGAGAATGCACTTACTAAGTACAGAAAAATCAGATTTGGAGTCAGCATGTGCTCCACCAGTAAGGACAGCTGCTGTAATTTTCCCACTGCCCCAAGGGGTGCTATCTCAGGGTCAGTTTGAGAAATTGATTTGGTGTGTGTGACTATAGTAAGCATCCAGTCGGAGTTTCACTAAGAACTTTTTCAAAAATTAAGTAAGCCCTAAAAAAACTATGAGAGCCAGTTGGGTGTAGTGGTGAAGGCACCAGGCAAGAAACCAGGAGACTGTGAGTTCTAGTCCTGCCATAGGCACAAAACCAGCTGGGGGACCTTGGGCCAGTCACTTTCTCTCAGCCTTACAACTGCAGGGATTAGTTTAGGCAGTTGCTAGAAGTCAGCATTGACTCAAAAGCGCCCCCCCCAAACCCCACCTCTATAAACCCTTTCCTGTTAGCCCCCCCCCCCCCCCCAATCATCACTACTCTAGGGCATCATTTCCCAACTTACTGCCTGCCAGATGCCTTGGACTACAACTTTCCTGTGGATAGTTGCAGGCTAGTATATTTGGAAGGCATCATGATGGAGACAGTTCTTTTGGAGGATATGTATGACTTTTTCCCTGGTTGTAACTGGGTGGATTTCATAGAATTCATTTGATTGCATGTAGGTCAAATCTGCTGTGAATGGAAAATGAACACAGGATCACTATCATACACTTTTGTGGTGATCTTGTGATCAACCCACCACCACATGCTCTTTGGAAATCAACTGCCTGCCTTTTGTATGACAGGACAATTCAAAAGGACAACTCAGGTCTGATAGGTAAGGCTTAAAAGCAGCCTGCAATTACATTACATGGGCTTATTATGGAAAGCTGACAATCTTGCTTGGAGGGCAGTTAAGAAAGGAGTTGCTCTGTGCCAGCCCCGTCTTCATAGCTTGGAGAGAGCATTCTGGAAAAGCGGCTTTAAGTATGTCTTGAAGACCCGATTGTCCTGTTGGAAAGAGGAAAGGGAGGGCAAAGCATTAGGTAGATGTTCCGTCCACGGCTGTTGGTGGCAAAGTCAGCAGAACATACTAGCTTGACTTTCTCATTACAGCCTCACAATTACCTGTCCAATTTTATGTTTTCACTGCGTTAAACTAAATGTAGCGAAATCAGAGCTCCTAGGCTCTTACCCAGCTCAAAATAGTGGTCTGCAAATGTCAGCCCTTACAGACTTAAGAAACCAATGCCATCTAGGTCACGAGTACTTTCATTGTAACAGCTATGATAACATAGTTGTGCAAATTTGAATGTGCTTCCCCCTTCTCTCACTTAATCTGTGTGTGAACTAGTGAGGGGCTTGACTGATACGTTTTCCCAAGTTACTTCCTTGGAATAGGCTCAAGCCCCTCTTATCTGACCACTGCCTTGGTAGCTGCTCTTCCTTCTGTCCCTTCTGTTCCTATGCCCTCTACAGCAAGGAGTTAGGGCTTGGGTGAAGGATTCCCCATCAGACATCTGAAAAGGTACTGAAAATGGACAAAAAAGGGGAGGGCGTGTGTAGCAAGCATAGGTTCTATGCAGCATTCCCAGAACCTATGCACATCACTTAATGATCAGCCTTTAGAATGATAATTGTGTATTGTCACACATTGCATCTGATGGTCAAAACTGACAAAGATGGAGGGAAATTTATTAGTGTGGCAGTTCAGGGCTTGCCTCCTGTTGTAGGGCTTTGCTACACCAAGTCTCTGGCCTTGACTTACGACACTGCCTAGTTCTTCCTTTTCTGCTCTTTCTGCAGCTGCTAGCAAAGCCCCCACCCAAGCTGTGCTCATTGGGTTATTTGAGTAGGAAACTGAGACTACTTGCTTGTTCGCCGTCAAAAACCTTCCCTTCCTATCATTATACATCATGCCAGCCAACGACACTATACTGGAGCAGAAGTCCATAACACAGGAATGGAAGCACCCAACATTTTATCAAGAAGCAGAGAAAATGTATTTGTTCTGTGCAACTTAAAACCCTGGAGACAGCCAGCCAGCCAGCGTTCAGGCATTGGTGGACAGAATGCCAATTAAGCAGATGTACGGATATTTTCTCTTGTCCCCTGATTTATTCTTAGTTTTCAGATTATTTGGGAGATGGGAAAGAAGGGCTTAATGAAATGCAAAAACATGTCCCATTTTACGTTCCAGTGACTTTTGGATGCCTTCAGAGCTATTTAAAATAGTTCATGTTGATATCTTCATCCATCCAGCCCAACTGTTATTTGAGCACTAATTCGTTCTTTTTTTCCTCTCGTGGAGAAAAAACAGGGTCAGAAAACTACCTCCCCATCTTCTCAGACAACCACCAGCCCTGCTTTTCCCCTGAGCTTTCCTATCCAGTACTAACCAGGTGTAAACCTATAAACTTTTCACCAGCAGTCAAAAGTGGCTAGGTACCATGTTTTCTTAATCCACGTTAAGTATGTTGTGTGAACCCAGCCAAACTGGCTATTGCCTGTTCCCATGTTTGTAAAACATTGACATAGTTTTGCATTTTAATGCATCTTCTTGTCCAACCCATCATGAAAGACCTAAGAAAGGAGTACAGGGTCCTGTTTGGAAACATTAACTGGGATGGTCTCCACACCAGGCTTGAAGCCTAGAAGTAATATGCATGCCAATTTCAAATCCCATTAGACCATTAAATCCAGAATTTAAAGTTACTCAAGATTACTGCTTCAATTTTCCATCTCTCTTTGTACTGGGTAATCTGTATTCTTGTCATGACAATTTTTTTGCCAATACCCTGCCTCTCTTGTTGTATGAAGAACTGCCTTTTTCTTTGCCCATTTAATGATTTTTATCTCCTTCAAATCAGCCCTCAAATGCCCTTTTTTCTCTTTCCACAGCATGTCCCAAATCATTTCAAACTTACGTTTTCTGTATGTTTTGATTTCTGTTACCATTAACCCTAGTTTGGTTACAGCTAGTTCTATTTATCATTTATCATGCCCAGGTTTGTATACATTGTATATATTTATATAAGATTAACCAGGTTATGGGAAATCACACAAATGATACATTTTTCGTAATACAAGTTCAGCCTGCAAAGTAGATTTTGTCTTGGTCTGACACTGAAAAGCAACTATTTCCTGTTAAATACTGCCTTTTCACGCAAACCTGGTTTTCTATTCATTTTGGCCTTCATTCTTCTCACCTGGTGATTGGCTGGTGACTTCTTGGCCCACTCATAAAGCCTCTGATAGACGTGGCCATCATAGCTTCCCAGGGCTGAATTTAAAAATGCATCAGAAAAGTCAAATGCATCCACTAATGGTACAGCATCTCTCCTGAAACAGCAAAGAAAACATTTTGTGAGTCACAATTTATCAGTCATACATTCTATTCCATATAGTACTCAAAACAAAATACAACCAAAAAATCCAACAGAAACTTAAAACAGACATCAACATTAAGTGAAAGCAGGTTAGAAACATAAGGACCAGATGTATAGTTCAGAAGCAGCAGCAATTTATAAGCATCTATATAAACAAAATTTAAAAAAATCAAGCAGCAGTGAAAGATGTAACACGGGCAGGGAAATGAAAGATCACCATTCAGAGGGAAATCCCTGGAGAGATGACCTGTGGCTCTACAGATACTGCAGAACTACAACTCTGTGTCTTACCATTGGCCCTGGCCTGAACAACGTGGAAGTTGTAGTTTAGGTTCTAGACTTCCATCTATATGGAAGCAGATATTCCTTTAAGTTTGCAAAATCTGGAACAACAGGGATTCAGAAGAAAGTGCAAGGATCTCAAACTGGGCATGGAAGCTAATGAAAGTTACTGCACGTCAGCCAGAACCAGAAAAATGTACTTTCACCAACATTTTGCACGAGCTAAATAACAGTATAAAGAATTGATTTTGTTATTACACAATACAACTTCTAAATATGTTAATTATATTAATAAACAGTAATGCAGCATAAACTATCCTTAACCTGCACACTGGTATAAAAGGTGTTGGTCTGCATACCAGCTGACCAGCCACACTGGTAAAGCCACGCGTCTTGCTTTTACCACCTCTTGTAAAAAATGAATCCAAATTCTGTCCATCTCCTTTCCAGATACACTTGACAACCTAAGCTCCCCATAGTTTTTGCATTTACTATTGCTACCTTTCCCTTTTTATACAGACTTCCATTTCATCAATTTTTTCTTGTAACATTTATAGCACTAATTTCAATTCTACTTTTAAGTATATCACTATTATTCCCAAACAATTCTCTAAAATACTCTTTTCTCCAATTCAGTTTCCTCCCAAATAATTTCATCACTTTCATTTTTAATTCCATTCAACTCTGCTGGAGGCCCCCTTTTTTTACTTTTTTCACCCACTTCTAAAACAACTAATTTCCATCAAAATCCCTCTACATTTTCTCTTTGTCTGCTCTTTGTTCTCTGACTACATTCTTTGACATTGTACACTTCAACAAAACCAAAAGTATGTATCAAAATTGCCCACCAACACAACCAGGTTCCACAAGCTGTATAAATTATATACCCAATCCATTTATTTTGGAATATATTTTATTGTTCTGCTAACTCTGGGGATAAAACAAGCAGCTTGTTGGAGCCCAGCTCTCTTATGAGCACTGGGAATTTTTCTCAACAGTTCCATTCATTGTGGTTTGCTCTCAAAAATCTACCAGCCATTTTACAGCCCTAAAGACAAGGACGATTCTCAAACCCCAGGAGACACACAATCCTGTTTTATGGATAGAAGAGATGGGTTGGGGGAATAATAGTCTTCAAGGGTAGCAATAGGACACAAAAGGAAGAAAGTAGCCGTTATGGTGCTGTTTATAATTCTGTAAGTCAAGCATATTAGGCTGCTTTTCTGCACTGTGCAAAAAAAAAACATGTCTTAGCCTCTGCCATACAGATGTTGCCTATCCCTTTCAGTGTGTCAAACAATACATTAAAAGACTGGAAATAATACATTATTTTTATGCCTTTGTATTTGGTGATGCGGTTGTACCACTTCACCTACCTTCTTCATTAGAAAGGGATTAATAAATATTTTAAATTAATACTTCTGACTTCTTTAAAAGCCCAGACACTCATCTTCAATTAAAGTTATTTGACGGCACTAATGGATTTGCTCCCATCGTGAAATAGACAAAGTTGCGACTTCCATGCTTTCCAAAGATCAGAGCCATGATCAAAGGCACTTCTTCAATGCCTGCTTTTGTTATGAACAGCCACATACCCAATCAGCAACTAAAAGGTTACAGTGCCATTTTTAGTTTGAACAGAGGAACTATGAACTTGTATGAACATCTCAAGCTGATTTTTGTACAGTTAAGCTACTGGGCAATTCAGCCTGCTGTTTTTAATGTTTACTGGCAAACCTTCTCTGAGCCTGGTCTCTCAGTCCTCTTGAATTTTAAGAGCCTTCGAAATGGGAGATACTGTTATGAATACAGTATCTTTAATAATCTGGAAACTAAGCCCATCCTGAGCCTGCCTATGGTACAAATACTGTGTGAATATTTCTGAGGGAGCACCAGGTACAAAACTACAACTCTCAGAATTCATAGCTCCAAGAGCCATCTAGAATAGAATTATTTCCAAATTATTTCCCTAGAACTTCTACAGGATGGTCTTCTTAGGTAAAGGTAAAGGTAAAGGTTTCCCTTGACGTAAAGTCCAGTCGTGTCCGACTCTAGGGGGCGGTGCTCATCTCCGTTTCAAAGCCTTGGAGCCGGCGTTGTCCATAGGACACTTCCGGGTCATGTGGCCAGCATGACTCACGGAACACCGTTACCTTCCCGCCGAAGCGGTACCAATTAATCTACTCACATTTGCATGTTTTCGAACTGCTAGGTGAGCAGGAGCTGGGACGAGCAACGGGAGCTCACCCCGCCGCGCGGTTTCGAACCGCCGACCTTCCGATCGGCAGCTCAGCGGTTTAACCCGCAGCGCCACCGCGTCTTAGGTACCTTTAAAAAGACCCTTCAGAGGGAGGCTATAGCTCACTGGCAGAACAGCTGTTTCATATATATTGAAAGTCTCAAGTCCAGTTGCTGCTCGCTCACGCGTGCTCTCTCTCGGGAGATGCAGGTTTCACTGTGGAGACTCACCAGGTGGCTTTGGGCCATTCACACTCTCTTAGCCCAACCCACCTCACATGGTTGCTGTTGTCAGGACTAAAATGAAAGGAGATTCCCATATAAGCCACCCTGAACTGGAGAAATGGTGAGACATAAAAAATAAACAAATATACAAATAACGATTTTAAAAATGCCTGGATTTTAAGAGCTGCTGCCAGTCAAAGCTGTTAACTCTGGGCTGGATGGCAAAGAGGCTGACCTAATATAGGGAAGTTCCCTGCCTTGCAAAGCCACCGCTAGGGGAGAAGAGATCCTAGTGTGCTCCTCAGTGTGGTATAGGCATTTCTTGGGCAAACTGGCTTTTGCTCAGACACTGCGAGTAAAAACTTTTAACTCCATTCCCATATTTACTCACACAGAAAGAAATACGGTGCCCACAGAAATGTCACTATTACAGGTAGTCCTCATTTAATGACCACAATTGGGACCAGAATTTAGGTTGCTAAGTGAATCTGACACAATTTTATGACCTTTTTGCAGCGGTTATTAAGTGAATCACTGGGCGTTAAGTGAACCAAGTGGTTGTTAAGCAAATCATGCGGTTCCCCATTGATTTTGCTCACCAGGAGCTGGTCAGGAAGATTGAAAATGGCGATGACGTGACCGCAGGATGCTGCAAAGGTCATAAATGTGAACTGGTTACCAAGCACCAGTTGTCATTTTTTTCAGCACCATTGTAAGTCCAAACCATCGTTAAACAAATGGTTGTTAAGTGAGGACTACCTGTACTAGGCCATAGCACATGACATAGTTAATCTTTTCTAGAGAAGGAAATGCAAAGTATGTTTATGGGCAATCCAGAAGAGATACCAGTATTTCTCGCAGGATCCCTGAAATGTGCAGGCCTCCCTTGTTCATCTAAAAGTTAGGCAATTTGCTAGATTTGCGTCAGTGTAATACAAATATGGAGCCAAATGCATTAAGTCTTTGAGAGGAGAAGAAAGTCATCTCACCGAATGACTGCCAAGAGGTCCAGGTATGTTTCAGTCACCCCGTCAATTTGCTCTGTAGAAAAATACCCATCCTGCATAAAGTCTCCTGCGTTAGAGAAAATCCCATGTAGCGCAAACAAGTCGCAGAGATTTTTAAGGACCCTCTGGATGGCAGACTCTTTTGCAAACTTCTCCAGGGCTTCAGTAAATTTTTGCACCACAATGTAATGGCTATGAGCCTGAAAAAGTTAACAGAGTCATAACTCAGATCTTTGTACCATAAACTTCCACATAGGTTAAAAGTTTGTATGTCAAATGGTGGGAAAGAGATCCATTGTGGAGGTTCTACTTCTATGCAGTAGGGTTTCCATTTCAATGTCTGAAATAACTCTACTCACAGTGATCTCAGGAACTGGGATCAGAAGATTTGTCTGAAGATTTGCACAAGTCTGGGAGCTACATCTGAAAGGCATGTTTCTCCAAATTGGTACTCTCTTACTCTATATTTGGTTAATTTGAGGTTGGGGGTGGGTGTGTCTAGGCAAATCCACATTTTTTATTGATAGGGCCTGGTGAGCAGCATAACTCTGAGCAATACCACGCTTCTAACAATGTCTGTTGTCCACCATTTTGAATTCAAGTTCATCTAACTCCTCAGACACATTGTGGGAAAATAAAACAGACCCAAATGCATGGCCTGAGATCACGAGAAAAAAAGAAAAATCAACAGAGAACCTAAGAAAGGGGTGATTGGTGGACCATGCAGGAAACATCTGGCCCCAACAGCTGCTTACTGTTAGCTGGGACTCTGTTGCTCCAACACCCCAAAGAACTTGACAGTGATCTCATCTGTTTTCTAGTGCCTGACATCTTCATACTGATGCAAATGTGTAAACAAAGCATTGTCCTATAACCATTAATTTTTTTATTTTTTCCAACCTAATTGAATGTTGGAAAAATCATATAAAGGTGCTTGGAATTCTGTATCTCTGTCCCTCAGCAGGGTAACTCTCCACAAATTGTACAGAATTGGACCAAATACCTTGTAATTTTTAAGAATGCTTCTGGGATCAATATGGAATGGCGCTGGGCACCAAGGGAAGTGGCTCTGGGCAGCAATACTTTGGGAGCCCAGAGCATAATACCTTTATATAGCACAACAAACTCTGTCTTAGTCTGATAAAAATGCAAATGAAACAAATGGAATAAAATTACTGAAAAATGCAGTACTACTTTCCTACCCCAAACACCTTGTGACAATGAGAACCATGAGATCTGGCGTCGTCTCATAATACATGTATGCATAAATTTCTACACCCTAAAATAGCATTCCATTCTAGATTATCAAGATCCCAGTTCTAAAGGGAACAAAGAAAAGAAAAATGTGGACTTCCATCATAATGTGTGGAAACAAAAAGGGAAGAAATAAAAAATGGAATGGAAATCAGAGTATCAGAAATAATTTGACTTGAACAGGAATAATATACTTGAACAGGAATAATATAATTACATTATAATATACCTATTATAATGTAATAGGTATAACAAAGACCTGATAGGTTGTATACTATAATTGGAATAGAAGAGTTGAAGGACACTATTTAAAAATACAGAAAGGGAAGAAGAATGAAGTATCCACTCTTGCTCAAAATTCCAAGTGAATGGACTTGGCAGTACTGTTGAGAGCATCTGGGTTAAAATAAGTGGAGAACAAATAAAAGCAAGGAAAAAAGTACAGGATAGTTCAGAATTCTAAAAAAGGAGGTATTAAAAGTCTAAATGTAAAGTTCTGTAGGTATGGGAGCCAGTTCTTAGAAAGTCACAAGCAGGCAGCCTGAAACCAGATTAGTCCATTTTACTAAAACATGAGACTGTTGAAAACTCACTCTCCCACCCTAAAGAGAGTGGCTTTAATCCTGATATATGGCACAGGCAGGAAATAAGAGTGCAAGAATTTGAACCTTTATTTCACTATCTGCATTTACTGTAGCTTGTGTTGCTGGAAGTCTGTATGCACTAGCTTCTAACTGAACCTATCAAGAGAAAGCTGACAAGTTTCAGCTTAAGTCTATTCATGTGTAAATATGAAAAAGGAATAGATTGAAAAGCATGATTACCTGTTTATGACAACAGACTAAGAGAATTTGTGAAGGAAACAAAAACAGACTATTTTTTGGAAGTATCAAAACAGTTTCTTAGGGAAAAATGGATAGTGAAGAAAAAGAAGTAAAAGAAACTAGAGTTAAAGCAAAATGACCTCTATGACAATATATTAGAAGATGCATTAATCTCCCAACAGAACGAATGGAAAGTGAATGCAAGGATATAGGATGACGAAGCTGCTTGGAACACAGTAAAAAGAATCATATTACATAGTTCCACAGAAGTGTCTGTAGTTATGCTAGTGAGAAGTATGAAAAAGAATGCTAAGTTGAATGATGGTATTGAGGAGGCTGTGAATGAAAAACATGATTAACAGAATAATTGCTGCAAAAAATGAGGACAAAAGAAAGATGCATACATGTGTAATAGAGAAAAGGAAAGTTGCAAAGAATGTAGTTAAAAGGAACAAGAAATGCTGAAAATTAAAAGAGAAAATGTAAAGGAAGTGTGGGTAAAGGGCTAAACAAGAAGCTTCCAGCAAAGTGAATGGAATTAGAAATAAAAGCAATAAAATTATCTGGAATGAAACTGAAATGAGGGAATGCTAGAAGTATTTAAAGAAATTTATATGGGAATGCTAGTGATAGAATGAAGAGTAGAACTGAAGCAAATATAAGTCAGCAATTCTCAAAATGAACATGGATCACTGCTAAACCACAGCAGCCTTCCTATGTTCATCAGCCAGGGCTTGCTCACTCTTGTAGCACCTGCCTGACTGTATTCACAATCACTTGGCCAGAACCTCCTTCCCCACATTCACCAAGAGTCAGCTGGCCAGTCCAAAGCCTGCTAACTGCCACAGACCCTGACTCAACTAGTAAATATTTAATTTTGGATTACCTATTTTGGTTAAAAAATTATTTTAAAAAGGACTTTAATGGAGAGAAGACATGATAGATTGGAGAAAACTGGTACACCTTGAAAAAACTTAAAAAGTCAATGCCATCTTTCCCTACCATTCTTCCTACACAAAGCGTGGCTTTTCAAATCGCAATCTGGATGAATGCCAAAGAGGACTCCTTTTTCCTTGGCTTCATTGCTTGAGCACAATTTAGTTGGTGGATTTTCAGAGTCTCTGGCAAAAGAACTAGTTGGGGAAAAGCACAAAGCAATTACCAACCATTGCAGCTCTTGCCAATTGCACAGTGCACTGGTTCCAGGCCTCATGTTGTGCTTTTCCTGACTGAACCAAGTGTTGAAGCTTGATCACTGCATTTCTTATACTCCTGAGAAGAGAGGAATACAAATATTAAAATGTCAAAATGTTCAACAAATATTTATAATTGGTTTCCTCATTTCTAAAAAATACTCTTAATGGCACAAGAAGGGGGCTGATCTACTCATGCAGTGAAATGGGAGGATGGAATTCTGGAATGTATGATTGCAAATGAAAGATCGTTTCTGAACACTGATTTAAAATAACTCACTGCAGATCAAAAACCAGTTCAATATACAATCCAAAGACCATGACACAATTGTATGTCACTTATGATAAATGGAAATTTCAGCTTCTAGTTTATGTTTATAAAATGGTTACATTTCAATAATGATTGTTTTTCTGTGCCATCTGGGTAAAGCTCTGTTTCAGCTGACTGAGAGAGTATTTAGTTCAAGTGTTAATCAGCTGAGGGATAGAAGCTGCTATGGGCAAAATCTATCAATGGAGGTATTCCATCAACAGTCTTAAATACAAAATCATGGGATCAAAAACCTAAAAATGTTTTATCCAACAGCCATCCCTGAATGTAAGTACAATAGAACCATGAGTTCCCTCTCCCAACCAACTACTTATGAATGAAAGGGGGGCATCTTATAGAAAATAGAGGCTGCTAGAAACAAAAGAATGGGCCAGAAATGCAATTGACTAAACAGTCCTGCTGAAAAATCTGGAACCTTTGCACTTTAGTTTGAAGATTCCCTGTTTACTTGGCTGGGAAAGCATGCCTGCATGGAATCTGTTTGCTAAAACTTATATGGGCTTCTGTCTGTCTCTCTCTCTCACCTTTCCTTCCCTGCCCAGTTACCTCTTCCTTTGCCTTCCATCCAGTCCTCTCTCCCCAATGTACCACCCGTCCCTCATCCTGTCTATTTTGTTTTTCTTTTTGTTCTTCTGTTTGAAGGTGAGAGGAAACTGCATGCATGACCGTGAGGATATCTGTGCATCCTTCTTTATGACAGGATGAGGGAAATCAGTTAATTTTATAAAGGGGAATCTTACTTTGCAAGGAGTTCATTTTAGTCAGTAGTTAACATTTGACTTTAATGGGACACTGGCTTCTGGAGAAGCATGCACATACTTTTTGGACGGGGAATATCTCCAGGATGGTTTCAGCTGCAGTTGGCAACCTTAAGTGGACAAGGTAAGAAACTGAACCTTATACAGGATTTCTGTTTTTGTAATTTTTTCCTCTCTATTCTTCCTTGGAAGATGAAAGATCATCTTCCTTGGGTAAGTGCAGTACTGAATGAGTGTTGGATTCTTGACTGATGATGTGCCTTAAGTTAGTGTCAACTCTTCGTGACAACACAGATTTTTTCCAGCTATTGTTATATTCATGTGGCCAATTTGTTTAATTCTGGGAATTAGGGGAACCAACTGAAGAACACACAAACTCTGGGAAGCAGCTTACACTAGGACTTAAGACCTTAAGCTAAAATTTTCCAGCTCATCTTTAATCCTCTCAGATCTTTTACCACCCAACCTTTGGATTGGTGTACTATATACCAAACTCTGTTCCAGTCTCCTTGTACTAACCTGAAAGCTCGGTGTTTATAGGCATCTGTGTAAATATCAGGATTTAGGAAATCCTTTTTTTCCTGGGCTTGGCATTTTCCAAAAATTGTGGAAGAAAAGTAGGCAACTGATGAAGGAAGTGACTGGCCCATTTGTGCCATTCCATAGCATTTTATAAGAAATCTAAAGGTAAAGAAGAAAAATGAAAACCAAGAGACATCCTCAGGCAAGAGCATATGAATGATAATTATTTTCAAACAGAAAAAACAGGGATGCAGAAAATAATTTTTGGACAACAGAATACAGAAAAAACCTTTTTTACTATATAGGTAATCTGTGCTCATATTATGCTACATCACTATCTTTCCTTAACTCCTTATTTCAGCCCGGTCCAACCATAACAATAAAAAGATAGAAAAAAGTATTTCTGTTCCTTTCTGGAAACTGGGAGAGAGACTCATTCCAGCAAAAATGACAGTTTTTCCCTTCCTCACAAAAGCTGTAATTCAAGTATGCTTACAGCTTTGTCCCAATAGAAGTTGGAATGTTCTTGGATATTCTATTCCATGATATCTCTGGAAGCCAGTCAGCACCAAAGGCTCCCCTACTTTAAGTAAAGGATTATACATATAGACCAGGATTTCTCAACCAGGGTTCTGTGGAACCCTAGGGTTCCACGAGAGGTCACTAGGGGTTCCCTAGGAGATCACAATTTATTTTAAAAAATATTTCAAATTCAGGCAACTTCACAATAAAGAGGTAAGTTTCATTCTTTATTTTTAGTTTAAGAACGCTGTTACTGCATACATATAGGCCTACCCATGAAATGAATATAGTAATGTTGTAGCTTCCAGCCTATATTTGAGCCTGAATGTGCAGGGGTTCCCAAAGGCCTGAAAAACATTTCAAGGGTTCTTCCAGGGTCAAAAGGTTGAAAAAGGCTGACATAGAGATAAGAATGCAAACCAACACAGGCCCAAACATGGAAGTTTTCCCTGCATCATTTTGGAATCCCTTTCATAATATGAAAATGCTGGAAAATAAAACTTTTGACTGCCAGAGTCCACTCATTTAAAAAATAATAATAAAAAAAAACCCTCCAGAAGTGCTTGTAAAAGATATTCTGGAAAAACTTCTGAAATCTCTAAATGGTTTTGGCAAGGCTCCAGAGATGAAAGACACAATTTTTTACTGATGTTACCTGGCTGTTTGCAGGAGGAGAACAGTATTTTCTCCCTCGTAAGTACAAGATGCGACCAGGTTCATATAAATGGAAGGAAGGCCACTGAGGAGAGAGTAGCCGTGTCCCCCGCAAGCCCTGCGACACACCTCCGCTCCAGCTGAGCTATACTCAGTAGTGATCACTTTTAGGCCTGCTGCCAGTGCATGAAGCTGTGAATGTGGCAGAAATTAAGATGGTAAGATAGAGCGAGTTTGGTTTAGTGGTTAAGGCACCAGGCTAGAAACCAGGAGACCGTGAGTTCTAGTCCCGCCTTAGGCACAAAGCCAGCTGGGTGACCTTGGGCCAGTCACTCCCTCTCATCCCTAGGAAGGAGGAGACAAAGGCAAACCACTACTGAAATCTTGCCAGGAAAACTGCTAGTACAGGCAGTTGCCAAGAGTCAACACTGACTTGAAGGCATTAGGAGAAAAAAAAAAAAGCCAGGAGTCAACATTGACTCAGCATTAAAAAAAAAAGGTAGATACTCCAATAGATACTTCTTCAGAGAATATGAAAAATAAATAAACAAGCAAGCAAGCTGCAAGGCAGCTTACAGTAGCTTCAATTTAGCATACCTTTTCTGAGTCAGAAATGTACAATTATGAGGGTTTCGATCTGTTCCTACTTTATATTCACAGGTCATATGTTATGATAGACTCAGTCCAGGAATTTGCGGAAGGGAACAAGCACAGTATATAATAACTAAAACTTCTTCAGGCCAGTCTTACCTAGCCTGATGTTCTTCAAAAGTCTTGGCACTGCAAGTCTGAGAACCTCCAACCGGAATGGCCCACACGTCTGGCGGACATCAGGTTGGAAAAGACTATTAGATCAAATGTAGGCAATAAATGCTTACCAGTGGTTGGATCAAGTCCCACTGATTCATGCTGGAGAGAGTTAGGCACACCCTTAAAGCATTCTCTACCTACATAAATCAATATTGCATCTATTTAAAAAAAGGACCACTGCTATTAATAAAAGCATCTATACTGGACAACAGATTTAAAAGCTCTTAACATTACTTGGACCATATCCGAAGCCTGTGTTTTGTGGTTGTAAAACGAGTCAATGCACAAATATCTCTTGAAACCACAGCTGTCCATAGAACCAAAGTCTTCTGTTTCAAACAAGGAGAAAGCTCCAATCGCTTTCCTCCTGAAACTGCATCCCTTTGAATTGCTTTTTTATTCATTTTATTAGTGAAGTACAGCAAACAATTAAAAAAAACCCTATCAGTGATATTTCAATTAAAAAAGTCTAGACCAATGCTTCTCAAACTTGGCAACTTTAAGATCAGTGGATTTCAACTCCTAGAATTTCCCAGCCAGTCAGCACATTTTAAAGTTGCCAAGTTTAAGGAAGACTGGTCTAGACCTTACAGTGATAAAATAAATATAAGGAAGAAAAAGACCGAACAAAAGAAAAAAGGATCCAAATAATAATAATAATAATAATTTTTATCCATTCAATCGTGTCCAATTCTCAGAGACTGCCTGGACAAGTCCCTGCACTTTTCTCGGCAGGTTTTTCAGAAGTGGTTTGCCATTCCTCCTTCCTAGGGCTGAGAGAAAGTGACTGGCCCAAGGTCACTCAGCTGGCTTTGTGCCTCAGGCAGGACTAGAACACACTGTCTCCCAGTTTCTACCTGATGCCTTAACCACCACACCAAACAGGCTCTCAGTAATAATATAAAATTAAGTAAATCCTTAAACTTGTTAAATCTAGACCATATGGGAACATACTGCTCCATCTTCTTATTTTTAGGATATATGAAATCTCTAAAATTGATAAAGAATGCATATCTTATCCTTTAAGAACAGGAACTGCTACTAGAGTCTGTTTAAGTGTTTGGAGTATATGGGGTTTTCTATTTCATAGGCATATACAATGAGTAAAGCAGTTAGATAGAGCTTGCTTCTGTCGGCCTGACACAAAGTGTATTTATTTGGCACCAAGCAACGATATGAAAGCAGCAGCTTTAGCGATGCCCAGCCAATGTGCCCAACCATAAAATGTTTTTAAAAATAAGAATGAGCAAATGCTGATTCCAGGCATGTGTACCACTGCTTCCATCTCACACAGCTCTCTTTTGGGAACCCCTGCAAAACTGAAAGAACTCAGATTAAGTGCTGACATGCAGCTTTAGTTATTCCACTATTTTGGAACTATTACATGGAGTTCCAAAGTCTTAACTGTCTGCTGAAATTCTCCAGTTGCTAATTCTCTTCCCCTTCCATTCATCAGTTGTAGAAGAAAATATTACGTGTTGGACTGCAGATACAGAACAGCTATCCTATTTTTTGTGTCATCTCATGCACAAGTGTCCCTCTGTAAGCAATTCACATCTCAGTTGCAAATTTTCAATCCATGTGTTAGTAAGGAACATACTGTATGTGCACAAATTAATGAATGCAAATTGTGATTTAAAACCGGTTCTTGAAAGAGGGAAAGTTGTGAGCAAAAGGTAGTAACAGTTCATACTTTTATTTTACTTTCAAACTATTTTTGCAATTACTACTACAGTATCATTTTTTAAAAATACTTTGTTATGTGTCACATAGCAACTGCCCTCAAGAATAGTAGAGAGGATGCTGTCACATCACCAGCAATGAAGAAGAGATTTTAGTGGTCAGTCTAACTTCTCTATGAGGAACTGGCCTTATCTCGAGCATTTCTTATTTTGGGAGATTGTCAAGACATAGTACACGGCTCACCCTCCAATCCAACAAAACTAACTTGGGAGTAATTTTTACTGAAGACCATGAGATGTTTTTCTGAGTAGATATGTGAGGGATATTTTTTGCTGACAGATGAAATGGGCCAAAGGTTTTCAAAACACATGAAAAGATGCTATATTTCTCTTTCACGTTACCTCTGGAAGCAAGTCAAAGTTTCCTTCTTTGGTATGACTGTAGCATCTGTTGAAAAGGTCCCGCAGATAGTCGCAAACAAAGTGAAAGGCGTAGACAGTGGCCAGCTGAGGAAAAAGCTTCTGCTGCTGAGTCTGATAGTCCAAAATCTTAGCCTCTGGATCACTGAGGAAAGGAAACACTGCTGGTTAACCAAGATGAATGGCAACTTTGCCCACATAACTTCGAACTACCCTCACACAGAAGGAGCTTTCTACCACAGTTCCGCTTTCCTTTGGTTACACTTCTGCTTCCATTAGCAAAGCTAATGGTGCAAACAGACAAATCTCACCTTCCAGAAGAAGCTGCTCTTCCCCTCTTTTTCACAATAATAAGATGGTAGGATTGAACACTTCAGCAAAGGTTCATTACCTTGTCATGGTGCTGGAGCTTGAGCACCTCAACGATACCATGAGCTAAACCATGAAGGGCCACCTGTCATGAGCACCGTTGAGCTGAAGGCATCAGCACAACGGCACACATGACAATACCTAGGAAGCAGAGGAAGGGATTTAAAGATAAGCAAAGCATGCACAACAACAGACACAGACCCCGAGGAGAAGGGAACGACCCCGGCCGGATGAACCAGCCATCAGAACACAAAGGAGGAAGGAAGAAAGACAAAGACAGGGCGGATCATGAGGCACACCTGAAGCTGTCAGCAGAACGCAACGGATATCGCCCAGCTGACAGCAATCACCGGTCGGAGAAAGAAAACGATCATGAGCGAAGCCCGGGGCACCAGCAGGGGCCCCGCGACCCCTCACCTACCGGCAAGGAAGCATGCAGGACTTGGGGGGATGACACAACCCAAGGTGGGGGGGGGGCGCTGACTGGCGCGGGCTATTTAAACCCCGCACCGGCGCGCTCCCTTCACTCTCAGCTTTTTCTAGCTATGCACTATGCTGAAATAAATCTGAACCTGCTCTTCCTTGAATCAGTGTCTGTGTTTTACTCAGTAGTAGGCAGCGCATGACACCACCCAAGACTGGAAGGTCATGACAGAGAGGTCAGACTAAATGCGATCCCTGGGGAAGGTAATGGCAACCCACCCCAGTATTCTTGCCGTGAAAACTAAATGGATCAGTACAACCAGAGATATGTCAGTATACCATCGGAAGATGAGACCCCCAGGTCGGAAGATGGTCAAAATGCTACTGGGGAGGAACAGAGGATGAGTTCAACTAGCCCCAGACGTGATGACGCAGCTAGCTCAAAGCCGAAAGGACGGCTAGCGGCCGACGGTGCTGGTGGTGAACGGCGAATCCGATGTTCTAAGGATCAACGCACCATTGGAACCTGGAATGTAAGATCTATGAGCCAGGGCAAATTGGATGTGGTTATTGGTGAGATGTCAAGATTAAAGATTTTGGGCGTCAGTGAACTGAAATGGACTAGAATGGGCCACTTCACATCAAATGACCACCAGATCTACTACTGTGGAAAAGAGGACCACAGAAGAAATGGAGTAGCCTTCATAATTAATAGTAAAATGGCTAAAGCAGTGCTTGGATACAATCCAAAAAGCAATAGAATGATCTCAATTTGAAATCAGGGCAAGCCATCTAACATCACAGTGATCCAAATATACGCCCCAACCACAGATGCTGAAGAAGCGAAGTAGAGCAGTTCTATGAAGATCTGCAGCACCTACTGGACAACACGCCTAAAAGAGATGTTATTTTCATCACGGGAGACTGGAATGCTAAGATGGGCAGTCAAATGACACCTGGAATTACAGGTAAGCATGGCCTGGGAGAACAAAACGGAGCAGGACATAGGCTGATAGAATTTTGCCAAGACAACTCAATGTGCATAACAAACACTCTCTTCCAACAACCTAAGAGATGGCTTTATACATGGACTTCACCAGATGGACAACACTGAAATCAGATTGACCACATCCTTTGCAGCCAAAGGTGGCGGACATCTATAGGTAAAGGTAAAGGTTTCCCTTGATGTAAAGTCCAGTCGTGTCCGACTCTAGGGGGCGGTGCTCATCTCCGTTTCTAAGCCATGGAGCCGGCGTTGTCATAGACACTTCCGGGTCACGTGGCCAGCATGACGACTCGGAATGCCGTTACCTTCCCGCCGAAGCGGTACCTATTGATCTACTCACATTTGCATGTTTTCGAACTGCTAGGTGAGCAGGAGCTGGGATGAGCAACGGGAGCTCACCCCGCCGCGCGGTTTCGAACCGCCGACCTTCCGATCGACAGCTCAGCGGTTTAACCCGCAGCGCCACCGCATCCCAGCCGGTAAAAACAAGACCTGGAGCTGACTGTAGTTCCGATCACGAACTTCTTCTTGCACAATTTAGGATCAGACTAAAGAGATTAGGGAAGACCCACAGATCAGCTAGATATGAGCTCACTAATATTCCTAAGGAATATGCAGTGGAGGTGAAGAATAGATTTAAGGGACTGGACTTAGTAGATAGGGTCCTGGAAGAACTCTGGACAGAAGTCCACAACATTGTTCAGGAGGCGGCAACAAAATACATCCAAAAGAAAGAGAAAACCAAGAAGGCAAAATGGCTGTCTGCTGAGACACTAGAAGTAGCCCAAGAAAGAAGGAAAGCAAAAGGCAACAGGGATAGGGGGAGATATGACCATTAAATGCAAAATTCCAGAGGTTAGCCAGAAGAGATAAGGAATTATTTTTAAACAAGCAATGCGCGGAAGTGGAAGAAGACAATAGAATAGGAAGGACAAGAGACCTCTTCCAGAAAATTAGAAACATCGGAGGTAAATTCCAGGGAAAAATGGGTATGATCAAAAACAAAGATGACAGAAGAAGAAGAGATCAAGAAAAGGTGGCAAGAATATACAGAAGACCTGTATAGGAAGGATAACAATATTGGGGATAGCTTTGATGGTGTGGTCAGTGAGCTAGAGCCAGACATCCTGAAGAGTGAGGTTGAATGGGCCTTAAGAAGCATTGCTAATAAGGCAGCAGGAGATGACAGCATCCCAGCTGAACTGTTCAAAATCTTGCAAGATGCTGTCAAGGTAATGCATGCGATATGCCAGCAAATTTGGAAAACACAAGAATGGCCATCAGATTGGAAAAAATCAACTTATATCCCCATACCAAAAAAGGGAAACACTAAAGAATGTTCAAACTATTGAACAGTGGCACCCATTTCACATGCCAGTAAGGTAATGTTCAAGATCCTGCAAGGTAGACTTCAGCAATTCATTGAGCGAGAATTGCCAGATATACAAGCTGGGTTTAGAAAAGGCAGAGGAACTAGGGACCAAATTGCCAATATCCGATGGATAATGAAAAAAGCCAGGGAGTTTCAGAAAAACATCTATTTCTGTTTTATTGACTATTCTAAAGCATTTGACTGTGTGGACCATCACAAATTGTGGCAAGTTCTTAGTGGAATGGGGATACCAAGTCATCTTGTCTGCCTCCTGAAGAATCTGTATAACAACCAAGTAGCAACAGTAAGAACAGACCACAGAACAACGGACTGGTTTAAGATTGGGAAAGGAGTACGGCAGGGCTGTATACTCTCACCCTACCTATTCAACTTGTATGCAGAACACATCATGCAACGTGCTGGGCTTGAGGAATCCAGGGTTGGAGTTAAAATCTCTGGAAGAAACATTAACCATCTCAGATATGCAGATGATACCACTTTGATGGCTGAAAGCGAAGAGGAACTGAGGAGCCTTATGATGAAGGTGAAAGAAGAAAGTGCAAAAGCTGGCTTGCAGCTAAACCTCAAAAACACCAAGATTATGGCAACCAGCTTGATTGAGAACTGGCAAATAGAGGGAGAAAGTGTAGAAGCAGTGAAAGACTTCGTATTTCTAGGTGCGAAGATTACTGCACATGCTGACTGCAGTCAGGAAATCAGAAGACGCTTAATCCTTGGGAGAAGAGCAATGACAAATCTCGATAAAATAGTTAAGAGCAGAGACATCACACTGACAACAAAGGTCCACATAGTTAAAGCAATGGTGTTCCCCGTAGTAACATATGGCTATGAGAGCTGGACCATAAGGAAGGCTGAGAGAAGTAAGATCGATGCTTTGGAACTGTGGTGTTGGAGGAAAATTCTGAGAGTGCCTTGGACTGCAAGAAGATCAAACCAGTCCATCCTCCAGGAAATAAAGCCAGACTGCTCACTTGAGGGAATGATATTAAAGGCAAAACTGAAATACTTTGGCCACATAATGAGAAGACAGGACACCCTGGAGAAGATGCTGATGCTAGGGAGAGTGGAGGGCAAAAGGAAGAGGGGCTGACCAAGGGCAAGGTGGATGGATGATATTCTAGAGGTGACGGACCCGTCCCTGGGGGAGCTGGGGATGTTGATGACTGACAGGAAGCTCTGGCATGGGCTGGTCCATGAAGTCACGAAGAGTCGGAAGTGACTAAACGAATAAACAAGGATTGAACACTGTATTGTATTTTACTTCAGTTACAGTGAAGTTACACTTCTTTATTCACCTGAGGACACCAGACTTCCATGAGACATGCTGGCCATGGGTGATACAGTTTGGTCCTCCAACGCACCTTGCCACACTCTTGTCCCCCAGTATCCATACAGCATGAGGTAAGGTGGTGTCCTATTTCTATCACTAAATGGTCCATTATTGACCTTTGGTGATTCCTCAGAAAGAACCCCTGTTGGCTTTCAGATCAATTTAAAGCTTAATGGATAAAGGGAAAAGCTGTAAAACAATGAATGGCAACGCCTGCGTGCTAAACCAGGAGTTTTAATCTGCGATTCCTGAATGTCATATTGGTTTGGGCATAAAATTAAGGCATAATGGATAGATTCCATTGATGGCAACCTGAATGTTGCCAAACTCTGACTCTAAGCATTGCTCACCACTAGCTATAATAGGTGGACTGTTTTAAGTTAAAAATACAGGTAGACCTTGACTTATGACTGTTCATTTAACAAAGCTTCAAAGTTACGACAGCCTCGGAATTGGTGCTTTGCGGCCTGGCTTTACAGCCTATAAAACACTTCTGAGTATTGCAAAATGTCACCCCCCCCCCCCAGACACATGATCATACTTCTGCACTCAGTCTCCAGTGGGATATAGCAGGCAGCACGCTTAAGGGGCAAAGGGGCAGCTGTATTTATTTATTTATTTGTTTTTTAAATTTTTATCCTGCCTTTATTATTTTTATAAGTAACTCAAGGTGACGAACCTACCTAATACTCCTTCGTCCTCCTCTTTTCCCCACAACAACAACCCTGTGAGGTGAGTTGGGCTGAGAGAGAGGGACTGGCCCAAGGTCACCCAGCCAGCTTTCATGCCTAAGGTGGGACTAGAACTCTCAGTCTCCTGGTTTCTAGCCCAGCACCAACCTGCCAAAGCACTAGACAGTGCTAACCCAGAAATGCCAGAGGCTGTGAAGCCAGAAGTTGCCTTCCACTCCTTGATGAGTCAAGCAGGAGGAGTGGCAACTCCTCTCCCAACTCTGAGGACGTGGATCTTGCCAGACTCACCTCCCTTGCTTGGTTTGCCCCCCACCCCTTTTCAAGAACTAGCTACTGCCCAATTTAGATAATCTCCATTTTAATTCTTCCAGTATTTGATCATCCGGTAACAGCTTTTGCGGAGTAAACTTAAGGACCAAATTCTTTATCTGCCATAACTGAACTCTAAGAAATTGCTGTTGCAATAAGAGGAACATTTAGGTAATAAATACTTAACCCCAGGTCTAGAACGAGAGATGTTGACTATATCATCTGCATATATCTCAACATAGTTTTTCTGCTTGTCAGGTTTTGGCAAATATACATTAGGTTCATTTGAGATATTTCTGAAATAATTCAAAACTGTAAATTGAACAAAGTAAGAGCTAGGAAAACACATTATTACCTAACTTCCCTAGACACGGAGATAACAAACAGGTGTCCTGCATGGCCAAATCTGAACTGAAACAGGGTAGTACTATTTAAGGCCTTAATAAGATAAAGCAGCCCTTTATCGGTAGAGTCTCCAATTTTTACCATAACATCCATAGGAATAGAATCACATGTTGCATTCAGATCCATGAAGGCTGCAAAAGCTCACCCTTTAAGGCTTTTTTTTTGAGTTGGAAGAGTATCAAACAATGGTTTAAGATTGAGCAGTTTTCTCCAAATGGTGTTTAAGAGTCAATGCATACATCTCCAGTTTCCAAGAAGGAACTGAAGCTGTTACTCCCATGATTGCCAGCAAACTATATTATAGTTCCCTGGGTCATTGACTTTGACCTGTTTAAAAATAAGAAAAATTGCTTTGTTCCGATCAGAAGAAATCACATCAAAATTATTTACTGGGGTACACAGGGCAGCTAACCCACCAATGTTACTTGAATTTAATAAACTCAACTAAGTTATAACCAACTCCAGGTGACTTCCTGGATTTCTGCTGATGTATTGTGGAAAACATTTCTTTTGTAGTGACATGGATCCAAGCTGGAAGAGTTGTGACTATGGCATCCATGGGAAACTCAGAAATAATTGTGGGTCATCTGGATCCCAAAAAGTATTTTTAAAATTATTTTCCCATCCTTGAGCAGGAGTATAACAGCTGGGTGTTAGAGTTCAGAATAGATGCTGAAAATTGTAGTCCAACAACATACAGAATACCTATCCCTACCCAAAGTCAAAAACAATATTGTAAAAGGAGAACAGCATTATGTATGTGTGTTTGTGTATGGGAAATTAAGCATCCAGAAAGTAGCAGTTCCCTTTTTTCATATCGTACCCAGGCTTTAACTCAGATTGCCGACGCACCACAGAGTATCGGATAGCAATGGTACAAGCCTTCATCAGACTGAGGACAACTTCATGCCGAATCATGGTCACACGAATCACAATCATAGTCAAATAGTTGATTTTCTGAGATCCTTGTTTCTTATACTGACCATCTGGTAGAACCTGGAAGATAAGACTTTTTTTTTAAAGCATGGATATTGGGGATGGGAACTGATAGGCATTATGAAACGTGATTAAAATAATCCACAGAATTTATTCCTAAATCCTGCATATTTTGGTGAGTCTGAAAAAGGAAATGCAACATTGTCAGCAAAGACTGCAACTGAGAAGCAAATATGGGCCAACTTCTCTTCTTCATCTATGTGAAAGTTATGGGTGAAGTGTGGTACATTTAATATGAACCAAAGTCTACTTGGGCTAGATATTAACCCCCAAAATGACTCTATAAATGAAAATTCATTACAAAAACTGAATGACTTGAGTGTTTAATTTGATTTTGAGATGATCAAAACTAGCTCCTTTACAAAATATTTCTGGGCTGAAAGGATGCTGTCTAGATTGAATGTGGTATTGTGATATGTTTAGGTGGTGATTGACTATCACTTCAGTTGAAATGATTATTCTGTGGTGGATGTTTTTAACATACCACATACATTCTATGTAAGTTTATTTCTTACTATAGAAGTTTTACTGTACAACACTATTAACCACCAAGAATCCTACTGGATTCAGTGGTAAACGAGATGAGATCATCATCATCATCATCATCATCATCATCAGGCGGCAGCAGAAAAGAAGAGAAAGAACTGGAGAAAAGCACAAAATATAAAGAACTGCATATAGAAGGACTATGGCAAAAGAAAGCAAAGTAACAGGCGCCTTGGGTGCATTTCCAAAACACCACATGAACGCCATCGGTGCTGACAAAATCACCATCAGCCAATTGCAAAAGGCAGCTTTACTTGGAACATCTTACATCCTGCAACGATAACTCTAATATTATTAAACAACAATATCTGCCTATCCCAGGTCCTTGGGAAGGACTTGATAGGTGGACAAAAATGCCAAATCCAGTCTAAACATCTGGCTGAGTGTGCAACCAACCATAACAGCAACGAAAACAGGAGGAGGAGGAGGAGGAGGAGGAGGAGGAGGAGGAGGTAGGGTATCCAGGGCTCAGATCTTTACGTTTCAACCTTCTACAGCCATAGCTAGTACAATTTCAAATAGAGGAAGGAAGTGAGGGAGGAAGGAAGGGTTACTAACGTTCTGTCAAAATTCTGAACATTTCCATAATCTTCATTATTCTGAAACTGGAATACCTGAGAGCTACCTCTCTATACCTGAGAGAACTTGGCCAGCATGTTTTCTCTTGGAACGCGGACATTCTTCAGGATGAGAAAGCCATTGTCTATAGTCTGAAAGCCCATTTTGGGACCAATATCCCCTAAAGATATTCCTGAGGAATAAAAGAAGCAAAACAAAAACATTAACATGATTTCATAAAATGAAAATCTGCTGCTGCACAATGGGGATACAAAACTAGTTTGTTAAAGGAAATGCTAAGGGGGCCAAGTACTGGAAGGCTTTGCTGGGAAATCAGTTAAGAGCACTACTGGAAAAAGTTGAGCAAGAAGCTAGGCAGTTTGGAGAGAGAGAGAAAACCATTCTAAATAAGCTTCCTTCTCTTATCTCTTGTACATGTCTATTCAGAAGTAATATCACTGAATTCAACGGCACTTCTCTCGGGAAAATATGTGTACAATTACAGGCTAAATTTTAAAGTTTTCTGATCTTTTGCAGTGATGTATTATTCTTGGTTTCACCAGCCCTTCACCCACTTGCATTCCCTTACATCTCCTTATGTATGGAAATGATCCCTATGAGAGGACGGAAGAGAACAAGCAGGTAACCTGGAACAATAGAGATGGGTTTGGGAAAACAAAACCTCTGAATATGCTGAGGTTAGTAAAGGATGCTAAGAATAACAAAAAGGGCTTCCTAGATACATTCAAAATAAGAGGAAACAAAAGAAGTCAGGCTAAGCTATTTAACTCTTACGTTGGTTTAGTCTTTCTCAACTAAGGGCATGTGTTCCATCAGGCAACCCAAAACAGCAGGGTGTTGCAGCAACATTGAGTCTTGAGATTGCTAGGACCATGGTAAGGAAATACCTCTTCATTTAGAATGAGTTTAAATCTCCAGGATGGGATGAATTACACTTTAGGGTGATGAAGGAACTAGTCAGTACTTTGGCCAAACCCAACATATTATCCATGAAAAATCAAGGAGAAGTGGTGAAGTGCCAGCTGTCTGGAGGAGAGCAAACGTTGACTCTGTCCTCAGAAAGGGGAAAAAGAAAGATCTAGGAAACTACCGACTAGTCTTATATTAATACCTAGGAAGATTCCAGACAGATCATAAAGAGAATTCAGCACTCTTAGGTTCATGGTGGCTAATGCCCAGTGTCTGGGAGAATGAAAACATGCCTAGCTTACTCTTCTCAAGAGCTTCAGAAAAACATCACCTTGAGCTGGAGAATGATCTCTGAGGCTGCGGATTTGTACGATGAATGGATGCATGCCGTAACAGCGTCCTTTCAGATAAAGCTGAGCAAAAACCACAGCATGAGTTGCAGTTTGGCCCACTGCAAGAAGAAAGGCAAGGGGAGAAAACAGGTCATCACTTGGTTAAACAATAAACTAGAATATTCAGATCTTACTATATAATCTCACTAGCTATTCGATTGAATTGTTAAAGTTGTCCTAAAGAAGACAAGACCCAAACACTTGATAATCAACTTGAAAAGTTCACTGCTTAGCCCTCATTGCTCTATGTGATTTTGGAATGTCTTCACTTATAATGATTCCACCGAGAAAGTTGTAGCCTTCACATTAAATTATCTTGAAGGTTGTGGGGAAAACAAACGAAGAAATGAATCTAAGGATTCCTTCCATATAGATCCAACTTACCAGTATACTTGCTACTTACAGTCTCCTGGCCACCATTTCATGGCAGAGAAGCTTGGCATGTTGAGGATAAACTCCTGAGTGGCCACATCAAATGTGGCTGTTGTCTCCAAACCCCGAAGATTAGATCCTTTATAACAAAAACATAAAGGAGACAGTTTTCTGCACACCAGACAACTAGCAGTAGATTTGAGTATTTGCTAGCAAGATTTAGGGATCCCAGCTGGTCTCTCTTCAGGAATGAAAGCAAGTTTTCTTTTGGTGTGAGCAAGTTCCATCCTTGCAAGGATCTCAGTGATATTTTAGACGTTAATCTCATTTCCTCTGAACTTCTAGTATCCATTATCTTAAAACACATACACCAATAAATAAGAGGTTCCCTGATCAAAATCATAAAATCACTGTCTGGCCTGATTTGACTAACAGCTTACTATGACCAATTTTTTCATTCTGTCCTTCAGAGATCGTAGCCACTTAGTGGCTATGACCTAAAAATCAGCTTGAACTTTTACAACAAAGTTAGCACCATTCTGCACCTATTCTCTGGCGATAGGCTGGGTGCCTATCTAGGTGGACTCATAAGGTCCTAAATCGCTTAGGGACCGAACGTAACAGATAGTTGGAGGAAGGACTCTGCTCTCACTGCTGTTGGCAGACATTGCCTCATACTGCTCAGTGACTGTAAAAGAGAACTGACCTGAAGGGCATTGTACTCAAGGTTACCTAAGCAAAAGCTTTGCCTGTGGTGGTGCCCAGAGTGTAGAATTACTTCATAGATACGCCAGACTTCGTATTGTTTCAATCTGGTCAAATGCTAGACCTCTTCACCTAAGCACTGGGTTATTTTAAAGTGCTTGCTGCCAACTGATTGGAACACATGGAGGTTACAAAGACAGTACGTTTTTCTTCAATCTTTCCATTCTATTTTCTATAGCTATTTTTGTTTATGTAGTTTGCTCTGCAGTTGATTGTGAAGGATGATGATGATGGTGATGGAATACTCTTTGACGAGGGAAGTGGCCAATGGAGGCCAACAACAAAGAAAATCATACATGAAAACTAATTAAAAACTGTCATATTAACAAGAGCTTCCATAAATCTGTGAAATAATTTGTAAAATCTAGGTTCAAACATCAGACCAAGAGTTTTCCATAGCTAATGAGGGCAAACAGAGAAGTAACCTTCTACTAACAGTCACACTAGGATGGGTTTTACTAGTTATTAGTCTCACATAAAGGGTGAGCCTTGTTTAATCCGTTAAGCAAGCACCAATTCATTTCTGCTGCACTTAAAACAAAAAAAGTTAAAACAGTGCACAGAGCCAGATGTACGCCTATATATTCTTTGCTGTGTAACATTTAAATAATAAAAAAGCCTGTATCAAAATTTGCTGGGAAGATTATGCGGTAGAAATGTGGTATCACAAGCACTAACCAGTAAAGTCTCTCGACAAAGAGATTTACCTGGCAAATGGAACTACTGTAAGCTGAAAATATGCAAAACAGGTTTTTGCAGCATCCTCCACATCAGGAATGAAGGAAATGTGATAGAGACCTGCTATTGTTCTTAAAAGGTTCCTCAGCCCTGAGGATATGGAGCCCCAGCTCCAGGTCCATCTTTAACCCTTCCAGTGCTACACTACTGATTTGCCTGTGTGAAGCAGCCACTGGAGAATAAATATAGGAAGCTATCATCTTCAGCTGCTTTCACCTTGAAGAGCAAGACATTCAATAGAGGCACTGCACACAATGTAGGTCAACACATGACATATATGTATGCATGTTAAGAATTCTGAATCTAGCCAACATCTGCATAATATGCAATATCATTACTGATCTCCCCACAGCACTGGAGAAAGTGGGAGCCTGTGGATCTGTCAGCCCTTCAAGGTAGAGCAGACTAGGAAGCCACAGTTATGAATGCTAATACTACTTTTATTATAAGCTTCCAGTAACAGACCCTTGCAGATCGGAACACGCTTCCCCGGTCCCTTGATCTTCATGAGAACTAGGGAAGATCCTGTCTGAGATGCTTTCTCTTTCTGCCCCAGACTCAGATTTAGTTTATCTAACCGGACTCAGACTTAGCTTATCTGATCATTTCCCTGGTTGTGGCTCTTCCTCCTGTTCCTCAAGGTTATTCCTACTGCCCAGTACAGGATCACTAAGCATTATGCTCACAGCCTCCTCTGCAAAACTTCAGTAAACAACTTGGACATTAGAACATTTGATTTGCATTTGGCTCGACCTACTGATAAGTGAGAACAAGAAAAAACACTCTGCTGAAGATGGGGCAAGCTGTCCTAGCCCTGGCTATGGTTATCCACAAGTCCTACTGAGAAAATCCTGCTTCTTTCAGCCTTCCTGGGCATTGAGTAAAGGAGGACAGCTGCAAGTCAGTTCCTGTCGGGTAATAGCACTCACACCAGAGGTCTGGATCACTGTACCTGCCAAGGATGCTTACCATGTCCCAATTCAGTCTGGGCGTAGGTTCCTATGATGAAGTACTTTTTTGCTAAGGGAATCCATTTGTCAATCTGTTCATCGGTGCCTAATGCCAAAATGCTCTTCATAAAGACTGTGTGTATGTTAAAAGCCAAATTACCATGAAGAAACCTGCAAAAACACAGATGCTGTTATATCTCGAACACTGACCCACAACTATGTGTTCAATACACAATTCATTAGTAGACAGTGAGAGGGGAGGTGTTTAAAATTGCAGTGGAGCAATCGTGTTTAGCTTCCATAAGTGAGATTTGTTTCTTTCTACAGTAGATGTGTTGCTTTCCCCCTTCCTAAAAATTACAACCACATACCACTTGATAAATCTTGCTAGCCCATTTCCACAGCAGCATCTACCCCTCTCATTATCTCTGCACACAGCCTCCAAGAAAATACTCAGAGCAGAAAACAAAATTATACCTAATTGCTTCCAGTAAAGTCATTAGTTTTACTTTGCAATCCTATGCATGTAAGTCCTGCTGCTTTCAATAGGTCACACGTTTCGTAACATGTGGTTACAACTGCAGCTGCCCAAATCTATTAAGGAATACAATCTGTTTGTGTACTCACTGATTTAGAAGAATATACTACAGAATTCAAATTACCTAAAGCAGTAGGGCTGTTCTGGGCCATCTTCAGTCCATCCCAGTTTAGCCATCTTTTGTGAGAGGTAAATAGTTTTTCTGACAGCATTTTCGTGTATCTCATTTTGGTTCTCGAAATACCAGTTTTCTCGGCTAAATTCTGGATCGGCCTGGAGCACAGCCTCTGTTGAACACACAGCCACTCTTTCAGCACATGATGGCATAGGAAGGGCTTAACAATACTTTCAGCTATCTCCTCAGATCCTGCCATAAAGAATTCCCTGGAGTGTTGCAAATGACTGTGGGAACTTTTGGTTGCTTCTGCAATTTTAAATTGGAGGAAAGCATAGCTCGTACTTTGAAAATAGCTGCCTCTACTGATAATTTTGCTTCTATATTGATCAGTAGTACTTTTGAATGGAAAAAACATTCCAAATCACAAAAGATGAAGCATTCAGTATGTTCAGATTTATTTAGTATGCCTCACTTAGTGCCAACATTCACAATTCTCTAATTAAAGATGAATATTTTTGAGTGATGTGTCAAAAAGACTGGCTTAATTTATTTTTAAAATGATAGCTGCAGTGGTTCACTAAATTATAAATTATGCACAGTTTCACAATGATACGTTAGAGCCAAGCCAACTCCCCCAAGAGGTTATGCAAGTTTTCAGGACTTTTCATCAAGTGACAACGTGCAAAAAGCCAAAATGGGAGAAGTAATAAAAAGGCCCTTAATTAGCCTAGATGTCCTGGCCAACAACCTATCCTTCAGTCCTGGTCTGAGTAAGACAGACGGCAGATTGAATGAATGTGTTACTATTAGTTATTACAGATTTCAGATTATATTTCATATCGTAGGGCAAAGAAGCAGCTATGACCACTAAGAGTGCCGTGATATTACATACCTCCCTCTTGAAAATATGAAGATAATTTGCAATAATAATTTGTTGCAAACTCACAGGTTTACCAAGGAATGCTCTGTCAGAACATTGACCCAACTAGCATACCTCCTGTAGTGTATGCTCAGGTTCTCAGAGCAAAGTCTTTCTGGGTTAGACCAAACTTGGAATCTTCTGTATGTAAAATATATTCTCTGATGGTGAACCACATGGTTTTTCTCAGCAACAGGAACCATAGATGGGACGAGAACTTTGCAGAACATAAAAATTCTTCTCTCAACATTAAAACATCTGCTCAAGATCCCATTTGTTGCTGAACCCTATGTGCACACTTTTCCCCCCATGTTTTTCTCTTTGATCAAGAGGACTTACTATTTTTCCTTTAAAACTGATAGTTTCATAAGCTAAGTTCCAAAGACTACATGCAGTGCAGTTAGTTTGGATTTAATGTCTGCTGCTTGTTTTGGCTGCTACAGCCTAAAATCAAAGAAATAACTCCCGTCTGAAAAAAAACATATACAGCACTGCAATGATGGAAGATGTCCATAGGGTAGAGAGAAAGACACAGGTGTGGGAATCAAATAATACATTTGTCACGAGCTCTTTTGAGGTATCTACTAACCAACTTCCCTCCGGATCTTGGTGTTTTCTGCTCTGCCATCCAATATATTGGTAAGGCGCTCAATGGCAAAAGGAGTATTTTTTCGTTCGATGTCAAGATCAGGGTTCACATCTTGTCCCAGAGAATTTGGAGAAAATGGATTTGCCTTCTGTGCTTCCATTTTGAATATTTAAGAACCTGTAAAATGCAGCTGAAATTAGTTATTTAAGGGTCTTCTGAGGTCTTGTAAGGAAAATTTAACTAACCAACAATTTGAGTATAGAAAGGATGCTTTCTTAGAAATGGGTCTAGCAGAGTGTCAATACAATCCTACATATACTCTCCTGCTGGGTATAACCAATTTCAAATACAGCAGGATTTATTCTGAACAATCATTCACTAGATTGCACTGTCATTGCATGAGTCTATTTGTGAGTATCTCATATACTTGATATATTTTACTTAACTCCTGGGGATGAGCCTGTTCGTCGTGATTACCAGTAGCATTATCATCTTCCATCAGCAATGTGGAGCCACGGATGCCAAAACAACCATGACATTTCTATATGCAGCTGTCCTCCTCCCATCCCAAATAAATAAATAAATAAATAAATAATCTTTTAAATGGTCAAGATTTCAGTGATCTCACCCCTAAAGTTGTTTCCTAACTTTGCAGGAAAATACAGATGTCTCAAGGATGCAATAACCTGACACCAAATTTCTGCCATGCAAATATGAAGGTGTTAAGATATCTGATAATTTTTGTGCAACCGATCTGTACACTTTTGTAACTCCAACTAATAACTGAGCTGGTCAAATCCTTTGCGGGGCATGCTTTGTGAAGCAACCAAAGCATCTCCAAATCTACTACTTGAAGCCATAAGGAAGCCACAACTCTGGAAGGTTTGGGGCAGCCACTTCAAGGCTCTCTTCATGTCTTCTGAGCATACCCATGCAGGCACAGAAGACAGTTCCACTCAGATAGCTGCTGAAGGGCTTCTTTGTATACTAGGATGATGTGGGAGAACCTGGAAATGGCCAAGCCAAGCTTCAAAAGGCACAGCCACCTCAGTGCTTCAAGCAGCAGGTTCTGAGGGGGACTGCACTCACTTTGCAAAACATCCCACTGAATGATTTGCATAGCCCTAGTACAAAGCATTGAAGCTATCCACCTTTTATGTGCCAAAAATAACTGGAGCTCATCAAAGTACTGAAGTTGTATACATAACTGCACTACTTTTATGAGGTGTTCCTCTGCTTTATTCTCGTGGCTGCCAGTGCCAGTGCATTGCTTTTTATGTGTATTCCCCATTGTGTGCCTGCTTACTCTCTTGTAATCCCTTCCTCTCCAAACTCTCTGCTCTGCAAGGGGGGAAAAAAGGAAAAACAGCAGGTCAGGCACAGGACAATGCATACTGATTGCAATGGCGATCACATGACTGCAGGACAGCACCATCGTAACTTTGAACGGTTGCTGAGCAAGGCAATTGGTGAGGACTACCTGTAATTTTAACATACTGCATGCTTTGTTCAGTTCATTTCCATACAATTTATCACCAGGCTGAATGTAAGACACTGGCTAGGTATGATTAACAATCACTATGATTCCTATAGCTGAAAAAAGGGCAGTGGTCCCCAGTCTTTTGGGTCTGGGAGCCACATCTGGAATTTTCACAACATCTGTGGATTCTCTCACCATTTCTCTATTTCCTGTTACCTAAATGGCAAAAAAAGTACTAGAATATTACCTGTTAGTATCCTCCACCCCCAAGATCTTTCTTACTGTTTGTGCATTACCTTTGTTTTGTCACTGGAAAGTTGGACATTTTTTCAGGAGAAACATGAAATTGCAGCTGCTCAGCGTTTTATTTTCTACAAAGGACCTAGAGGCATTCTTGAAAATCAAGATTATGCTGGAGGTTGCCATCCCACTTCGCATCACATCAATTGCCCATTTTTTAAAAATTAAAACAATAATTGGAAATATGTCAAAAGACAGGCGGAGCAGGGAGCCTATTGGATGTGGAGGGAGGTGTTTTTGCACACACTGGGGTCCATCATGGCATGTTGGGGACCCCATATGGGTGCACAGCAAATTAGCTGGATTGGTTGGGTATGACAAGTTACACATACAGGTAATCCTTGTTTAGCGACTGCTTCGTTTAGCAACTGTTCACAGTTACGACAGTGATGAAAAAGTAACTTAATAACCAATTCTCACATTTACAACCTTTGCAGATCTGTAAAGCAAAGGAAAGCTGAAGTAACATCATAAGCACAGTCATGGTTTTACTTAGCGACCATATCACTTAATGACCAAATTGCCTCCTCAATTGTGGTCACTAAATGAGGACTACCTGTATACAATCTATTGCTTTTATCACACTATATTCTTGCCTCCAAAAACTCTCATCCAAAGATCATCACATGCTCTTCTGCTTTACGTATTAGAAATATTTACTGTATATCCTGGCCATCAGATTGGAAAAAATCAACTTACATCCCCATACCAAAAAAGGGAAACACTAAAGAATGTTCAAACTATCGAACAGTGGCACTCATTTCACATGCCAGTAAGGTAATGCTCAAGGTCCTGCAAGGTAGACTTCAGCAATTCATGGAGCGAGAATTGCCAGATGTACAAGCTGGGATTAGAAAAGGCAGAGGAACTAGGGACCAAATTGCCAATATCCGATGGATAATGGGAAAAGCCAGGGAGTTTCAGAAAAACATCTATTTCTGTTTTATTGACTATTCTAAAGCCTTTGACTGTGTGGACCATAACAAATTGTGGCAAGTTCTTAGCGGTATGGGGATACCAAGTCATCTTGTCTGCCTCCTGAAGAATCTGTATAACGACCAAGTAGCAACAGTAAGAACAGACCACGGAACAACGGACTGGTTTAAGATTGGGAAAGGAGTACGGCAGGGCTGTATACTCTCACCCTACCTATTCAACTTGTACGCAGAACACATCATGCAACATGCTGGGCTTGAGGAATCCAAGGCTGGAGTTAAAATCGCTGGAAGAAACATTAACAATCTCAGATATGCAGATGATACCACTTTGATGGCTAAAAGCGAAGAGGAACTGAGGAGCCTTATGATGAACGTGAAAGAAGAAAGTGCAAAAGCTGGCTTGCAACTAAACCTCAAAAAAACCAAGATGATGGCAACCAGCTTGATCGATAACTGGCAAATAGAGGGAGAAAATGTAGAAGCAGTGAAAGACTTTGTATTTCTAGGTGCGAAGATTACTGCAGATGCTGACTGCAGTCAGGAAATCAGAAGACGCTTAATCCTTGGGAGAAGAGCAATGACAAATCTCGATAAAATAGTTAAGAGCAGAGACATCACACTGACAACAAAGGTCCGCATAGTTAAAGCAATGGTGTTCCCCGTAGTAACATATGGCTGCGAGAGCTGGACCATAAGGAAGGCTGAGCGAAGGAAGATCGATGCTTTTGAACTGTGGTGTTGGAGGAAAATTCTGAGAGTGCCTTGGACTGCCAGAAGATCAAACCAGTCCATCCTCCAGGAAATTAAGCCAGACTGCTCACTTGAGGGAATGATATTCAAGCCAAAACTGAAATACTTTGGCCACACAATGAGAAGACAGGACACCCTGGAGAAGATGCTGATGCTAGGAAGAGTGGAGGGCAAAAGGAAGAGGGGCCGACCAAGGGCAAGGTGGATGGATGATATTCTAGAGGTGACGGACTCGTCCCTGGGGGAGCTGGGGGTGTTGACGACCGACAGGAAGCTCTGGCGTGGGCTGGTCCATGAAGTCACAAAGAGTCGGAAGCGACTGAATGAATAAACAACAACAAACTGTATATCCTGCCATCTTCAAATGATTTTTGATTCTAAACCATAGCACACAGTGTAAACCAGATCAAGGTGCTTAAATCTGGTTTTGGCTTAGCACCTTATGTACTGTATGACCAGCTATAATAAACTCTCTTTTTTGGCTTGACGCTTTATGTGGATTAATTTAATTGTACATTATTTAATAAATCATTAATCAAATGCAAGCTTAACCTTTGTCTTTAAGAATCTTTATATAATTACATATAGGCATTTATTCCTCTCTTTTTCTTAGGAAGCTTCCTAAAATACATGTCTACATCCTCACAATGCTATCTGATAACCTACAGGCAGTCCTCGTTTTGTGACTGCTTCATTTAGCAACCATTCAGTTACTATGGTGATGAAAAAGTAACTTTATGATTGATCCTTATAACTTTTGCAGGTCTGTAAAGCAAAGGAAAGCTGAAGTAAGATCATAAACACAGTCATGGTTTCATTTAGTGACCATTTCACTTAACAACCCAGTTGCCAGTCCCACTTGTGATGGCTAAACAAGGACTACCTATCTATAATTTTTAGAAAAACATTTCAACTCATGACTTCTGTGACATCCAAGTGGAAAATATTCTTTCCTATAATAACTTTCCTATAAAAGACTATTAGAAGGATAAGATTGTGAGGAATAGCCACTGAAAAACCTGTCATTTTTGCTCTTACTTTTCTCTGGCAGCCATGTCATACTGCCTTGCAAACTAAACTTAACCTTTGCACTGCCCTAGATGTGACACATTAATAGAACACTAATAGAAAGACAAATGTTCAAGGTGAAGGAAGACAAATAAAGCCTTCTGCACGTCACCTACTGTTCATCTCAAGAAACACTTTATTTTTATTTTCACTCTTACATGACTTCAACAACAAAATCTCAATGAAAGAAAGCTATTTTTTTAAAATGTAAGGCCTCTGTTAAAATGGTAATTCATCTAACTAGAACCAATAATTTAATTGTGTATAATTTAATTTACATACCACCTGTCCTCCACAGGAACTTAATGCAGAATATTTCCTACTAACAACCTTCTGTGAAATTGTAAGTTATGAAAAGGGAAAGTAACTAGTGAGTGGAGATGTTAACCCGGCTGGCTGGCTAGGGAATTCTGGGAGTTGAAGTCCGCACATCTTAAAGTTGCCAAGGTTGAGAAACCCTGCTCTAGTCTAATGCTTTAATCCAGGGTTTCTCATCCAGGGTTCTAGGGAACCCCATTAGACCTCTAGTCTAATGCTTTAATCCAAGGTTTCTCAACCAGGGTTCTAGGGTTCCGCAAGAGGTCACTAGGAGTTCCCTGGGAGAGCATGATTTACTTAAAAAGTTATTTCAAATTCGGGCAACTTCACATTAAAGAGCAAAGTTTCATTCTTTATTTTTAGTTTAAGAACACTGTTAATGCATATATACAGGCCTACCCATGAAATGAATATAATAACTTTGTAACTTCCGGCCTATACTTGAGCCTGAATGTGCAGGGGTTCCCTGAGGCCTTAAAAATATTTCAAGGTTCCTCCAGGGTCAAAAGGCTGCTTTAATCAGTACCAGTGGTGTCCGCAAGATATGCTCAAAAAAGTCAAGATTGACAGTGTGGTCAAAGCTTCACCCATTTTAAATGTGTGTCTCACATGTGGCACATAAAAAACAGGCGAAGCTTTGACTGCATTATTGTAGTCACCATCTTGACTTTTTAAACTACACCCTGCAGACACCCCTGACACTACACAACTGTGTCAATGCAATTTGCCAGTTACCATTTGCAGTTCAAGAGTTGAAGGAGGCTTCCTCATACAGACGCATAATAAGCACAAAGAAGAAAGCCTCTATAAGGCCTTATGCCCAATTAGAATGAAGGGTAGGGTGGGGGAGTGAAGCTATTAAAACAAAATTGAAGTCTCAAAATGAATTATTGAAAGTAATCAAGGGAAAAAAACCAAGATTGCAAGCAACATATGGGACGTTCAATTATTATTTATTTATTAAACAAATTTATATTTATTAAATTATGTTGGTAGCTCAGCCACAAATCAATTACAATTCATGGGAGGATTTAGCTGAATCAAAACTTACACGGGTTTTCTCCAAATCAATTCCCCCGAGTTAACTGGCCCTACGTCCCAGCACGCAAAAAAACTGCATTCGCTCAGCCCAGGCATCTTATTCAGGAGTTAAGTCTCGAAAGTTACAAACTATCAGGTAAGTGTGCCTCGAACCGCAACCCTCGTAGCATTTTCCCCCTTGAACCGAAACCCACACTTCCTTCCCAACTGAACGCCCTACAAAGGGATGTCAACACTGTCACGCAGGTGGTCAAACCACCTGGCAAGCGAGCGGACAGTTCTGCACCCTCGAGATGAACCAAATCCGTTTTCAGTTGTTGCAAGTGCCGAGAAAAGCCAACACAAACTCAGCTTAATTTTAAAAAGCTCCGTAGCCTACCCAGAAATGCCAGAAACGAGCGAGCGTGCACTTCCTCACTTCGTGCCTGGCAGAAACTTTTTAGCAAAGGGCAGGAAAAAAGAAATCCTTTCTACTCCCTTTCATCAGCTAACGGCGACAGAGACACATCCAGTTTGCATCGGATTGAATGCCTAACTTACCAGCTGTCCAAAAACAAATCCCAGCACGCTTCCCTCGATCGGTTACGGACTTTATACAGTAACTTCCTGCCCCTCCTCCTTCTCCGTCCTGTCTCTATGATCTCGGCTTTTCCCCCTTCTCTTTCTCTGTGGTGGAGTCGCTACCGCTTCCTTCCGGAGGGAATGCAAGTTACTGCTTTGGAAATGGAATTTGCTGCTTTTGGGGGTGAGGTAGGGGTGGGGGTGTGGAGGGAAGCAATCTTTTCGATGGCAGGCTTGCTTCTTGAAAGGAAAGGAAAGGAAAGACGCAAGCTTCTCCTGTCAGCTGCTCAGAGTGGATGTTTTGGGCTATGCTGCTGGGAATTATGAGCATTGAGGTCCAACACTTATGGAAAATGCACGATTGGGATGGCTGCTGTATGCACTTAACCAGAGAATCAGTCTCATTGCACTTTGGACCTTTCTAACGATTGTGTTGTTTATTCATTTAATGAAAGAAACGAAAATGCTGTCAGAAAATCTATTTACCTCTCACAAAAGATAGCTAAACCTGTGAGTTTTGCAACAAATTATTATTGCAAATTATCTTCATATTTTCAAGAGGGAGGTATGTAATATCACGGCACTCTTAGTGGTCATAGCTGCTTCTTTGCCCTACGATATGAAATATAATCTGAAATCTGTAATAACTAATAGTAACACATTCATTCAATCTGCCGTCTGTCTTACTCAGACCAGGACTGAAGGATGGGTTGTTGGCCAGGACATCTAGGCTAATTAAGGGCCTTTTTATTACTTCTCCCATTTTGGCTTTTTGCACGTTGTCACTTGATGAAAAGTCCTGAAAACTTGCATAACCTCTTGGGGGAGTTGGCTTGGCTCTAACGTATCATTGTGAAACTGTGCATAATTTATAATTTAGTGAACCACTGCAGCTATCATTTTAAAAATAAATTAAGCCAGTCTTTTTGACACATCACTCAAAAATGCTCATCTTTAATTAGAGAATTGTGAATGTTGGCACTAAGTGAGGCATACTAAATAAATCTGAACATACTGAATGCTTCATCTTTTGTGATTTGGAATGTTTTTTCCATTCAAAAGTACTACTGATCAATATAGAAGCAAAATTATCAGTAGAGGCAGCTATTTTCAAAGTACGAGCTATGCTTTCCTCCAATTTAAAATTGCAGAAGCAACCAAAAGTTCCCACAGTCATTTGCAACACTCCAGGGAATTCTTTATGGCAGGATCTGAGGAGATAGCTGAAAGTATTGTTAAGCCCTTCCTATGCCATCATGTGCTGAAAGAGTGGCTGTGTGTTCAACAGAGGCTGTGCTCCAGGCCGATCCAGAATTTAGCCGAGAAAACTGGTATTTCGAGAACCAAAATGAGATACACGAAAATGCTGTCAGAAAAACTATTTACCTCTCACAAAAGATGGCTAAACTGGGATGGACTGAAGATGGCCCAGAACAGACCTACTGCTTTAGGTAATTTGAATTCTGTAGTATATTCTTCTAAATCAGTGAGTACACAAACTGTCATGTTCGCCGTTGCAATGTTTGATCTACATCGTAACGTTTCGCATGCCATGGTGCTGACACGCGTTCTGGTTGGAAGGGAGCTGCTGGGAGACCTTGTCTGTCTGTTTTCTTGGGGATGGAATGTGTTTGGGTTATCATTGGTGTTCAAGGTCTTTTTACCCGTTGATTAGCAGAACTCGTTAGGAGCACCTGGGATGGGGAACTTGAGATGGTTGTACGGGGGGAGGGCTTACATTTGCACCGAGGGTTTTTAGTTTGTATTTGGCACGCTTCTGCTCATTCTCAGCTTTCTTGGTACTTGCACACTATTCTTAAATAAACCAGATTTGATTCAAGCTCTTGCTCGTGAGTCTGAGTGTGTTTTAGGATAGGCAACCATTACATAATGCTGAGAATCTTTGTAATTCCCGTTAACTCCTTCTGAGGCTATTCCTTGCGAGGAAATTAGTTAGCGATGACCGAATCAAGACCAACATCCGAGGGGCTAGAACCGCAAGCTGGTCCAGCACCGAAGAGCCCCCTTCCCCCTGACCTTTCGTTCTACCCAAGGGGCTCCAGCTCAAGCCCTGAGCTGGGGGGTTCCAGCGATGAGGGTGAACCCAAGGAGGAGGCGGCTGAGACTTCCTGGAAGTATCGGTTCCCCTTGACTCCCGAGGGAGAGTCGACCAAAGTGGCCCCAGAGAAACGACCGGATACCCAACGAGGGGAAGGATCACTGACCCCTGAGAGGGTAAGGAGGCTGGAGGTGAAGGTGGAGTCGATGGAAGACCTGCTGAAAACCCTGTCGATTGCGATGGGTGACCAGGGAAGCCGCGACGAGAGTGCTCGCTCTCCACAGCCCTCCTCCCCTCCTCCTAGTGGACCGCAGCTGGCGCGAGGCCGGAGGAGACATCGCGACGGAGCCTCATCATGGACAGGGTCTTCTGGGGTGTCCTGGGCCCCTACAGCTCAAACCGCACCTGGGCCCCCTCCAACCGGGAAGGTGGCGAAGGACTTTGCTGTCAAATTTGATGGAGACCCCACCAAACTTTCCTTTTTCATAACCAACGCGAAAAACTACATGAAGCAATACGGGTCGTGCTTCACCTCTGAAGAGGCTAAGATATCGGCCATCACCCCTAAGCTGAAGGGCAGAGCAGTGGACTGGTATGTCCAACTGACGGAAGCGGACGCTCCTGAGCTCGGGTCGTTCTACGACTTCATGTTCGCCTTGAAGCTGTTCTTTGAAGAACCCCTAGCCAAAGCCAGGGCTAAGGAGGCGCTCAAGGAACTCACCCAAGGACCCAGGCCGGTAGCTGATTATGCCCTCGAATTCAAAGCTTTGGTGGGCAAGGTTCCCGACTGGTCCCAATCAACACTCATCGAGAGATTCAAAGAAGGGCTCAACCGAGACGTCCTCAGGTAGGTGCTGGGCAGAGATGATCCGGAGTCCCTGTACGAGTGGATCTGCCTGGCCGGAAAGGCTGAGCATGCTCAGCACACCTACATGCAGACCCGTCGAACCGAGAAGGCAACAACCCTATTGCGGGGACCCCGGAGCGAAGCAACAGCTGCCCCACCGAGCCACCGAGTTGGAGACGAGGAGAAGGATCGCTGCTAGGCGTGAGCGCAGTGCCTCCGTTGTGGAAAAGGAGGCCATCGAGCCACTGAGTGCCCGAAGCTCAAGTCCAGAAAGCGGACAACGAAAGCCCTGGCTAAATCGCCCCAGCCGTCACGCCAAACAACCACAGCCAAAGGTGCCACTGATCTGGAGGAAGCCCTGTATTTCTACACAGAGGTTGAAGAAGATGCAAAAGAGCCGGCAGGAAACGCCAGCCACCTGCCCTGAACGGCGCCCTGGGGCAGGTGGAGGAGGATGAGCATGAGGACGCTATGGTGAGTGCTGATTGCCCCACCCTGGCGGTGAAAGTGAAGCTGGGCTCCCGCACCCGAACCACAGAAGTTTGGGCTCTGGTTGACTCTGGGTGTTCGAGATGCCTCATCCACCCGGATCTAGTGACTGCCCTAGACCTGCCCAGTTTCCCTCTCCAGCAGTCTTTAATCTTTACCCAGCTAGACAGGTCAACAGCGGGAGGGGGTCCAGCAACTCATTTCACTGGGACTGTAGCAATGCAAATGGGCAGCCACAAAGAGGCTTTAAAATTCATCATTGCTCCTGTGGGTGACCCCATGGTAATTCTAGGGATTCCTTGGCTAACTTGGGGAAACCCCTACGTAAACTGGCAGCACCGAACCCTTAGCGATGGGTTTTACCAAGCCCCTCCAGTGGGGAGACCCTTAAGTGGGGGTGGGGAGCCAGGGCTGCAATTGCAGCGCCGTGCCCCAACTTACCGCAGCTTGAAGGGCTGCCGGACCGCTACCGAGACTTTGCAGACGTTTTTGGGGAAATGGAGGCAGACCAGCTACCATCCCATGGGTAGTAAAACTGACTGTGCAATCGAGTTGCTCCCCAACACGCAGTTGCCTAAACCGAAAATTTACCCAATGACCAAGAAAGAACTAGAGGCATTGCATGAGTTCATCGACAGAAACCTGGCACGTGGATTCATTGAAACTGCCAATTCCCCAGTGGGTGCGCCTGTGCTCTTCCGGGAAAAGAAAGACGGCACCCTCAGACTCTGTATGGACTATTGGGGGTTAAATTTAGTCTCCCTATGTAACAAATATCCTTTGCCCCTAATGAAAGACATGTTAGCCCACCTATCAAAAGGGAGAATTTTCTCTACACTCGACCTCCGTGAAGCCTACTTTCGCATACGCATCCGGGCTGGAGACCAGTGGAAAACTGCTTTTAATTGCCCATTGGAGCAATTCAACTGCTTCCAGTACAAGGTCCTCCCGTTTGGCTTAGCCGGCGCGCCTGGAGTTTTCATGCAACTGATTAATGAAGTGTTACATGATCACTTATTTAAGGGGGTCCTGGTCTATTTAGACAATGTATTGATCTACACTGAAACCGAGGAGGAGCATGAATGCCTTCTTAGGCAGGTGTTAGAAAAACTGAGGGCAGCCAAGCTGTATGCCAAACTGTCCAAATGTGAATTTCACAAAACCCAACTAGACTATTTGGGCTATCGGGTCTCTGACAAGGGGATCGAGATGGACCCTGAGAAAATTAGGGCCATCTTAAATTGGGAACGCCCTCGCACCCGACACCAGCTACAAAGTTTTCTGGGGTTCAGCAACTATTATCGCCAGTTCATCCAGGGGTTTGCTGAAATTGCCTTGCCCCTTACCGACCTGCTTCGCACGAAAGGGTTGGGGGAAACACGTAAGGTAAAACACCCCGGGGCAGTGTTGAATTGGACTCCAGAATGCCAGGCTGCATTTGAGAAACTAAAGACTTTCTTTACTGTGGAACCCATTCTGTGGCACCCTGATCCTGAACGCCCCTTTGTTGTCCAAGTAGACGCCTCTGACTTTTCTATTGGGGCTATATTGCTGCAAAAGGACTCTGACGACATCCTGAAACCCTGTGCTTATCTGTCCAGGAAATTTTCTGAGACTGAGCGCCGGTGGCATGTTTGGGAAAAGGAGGCTTTTGCTGTCAAAGCTGCTTTAGAAACTTGGCGCCACCTCCTTGAGGGGGCTGCCTAGCCGTTCGAGGTTTGGATGGACCACAGAAATTTGGAGGCTCTTTGCACCCCCCGCCGCCTGAGCCCCAAACAAATTTGCTGGGCTCAATTTTTCAGTCGGTTTAACTTCCAACTGAAGTTCATACCCGGCAAGAAAAACCTCCTCGCGGAGGCTTTGTCCCGCTTGCTGCAAGACTTTGACCACACCCCTCAAGTAATTGGTACTGTTCTCTCTTCACCACAATTGGGACTGGCTGCTCTCACCTGAAGCCAAACCCGTGCTCCACCTACCCAGAGCACCACCCCAACCCCGCCCCGCAAGCAGCCGCTCCCTTGTCAATTACAATCAGACTTTCTACAAGCAGTGAAATCTGACACTTGGTTGCTGGCTAGTCGAGACAAAGTATCCTTTAAGGATGATCTCGCATGGCTCGGCCACCGCCTTTATGTGCCTGAAACTTTACGAGCTTCAGTATTACAACGATCCCATGATGATAAACTGGCGGGCCATTTCGGGTTCGTCAAAACCCTGCATTTGGTGCGCCGCCAATTCTGGTGGCCCTCGCTACGGCGGGATGTCAAGACTATGTTGCCTCTTGCCCTGTCTGTGCCATGTCCAAACGAAAGGTGGGAAAACCACAGGGTCTTCTCCAACCTGTTGCTAACCCATCTCGTCCCTGGGCTGAGATCTCTATGGACTTTATCGTTGACCTCCCACCCAGTCAAAAGAAAACCGTCATTTGGGTGGTCAAGGACTTTTTCTCCAAACAAGCCCATTTTATTCCATGCGCCTCCTTGCTGTCTGCTCAGCAGCTGGCTCACCTCTTTCTATGCCACATCTACCGTCTCCACGGCTGCCCCTCCCGTTTGGTGACCGACCGTGGGACACAGCTTACCTCCCAATTTTGGCGGGCTTTTTAAAAACTCATTGGCACCGAACAGGCGTTGTCAACGGCATCGCATCTGGAGACGGACGAATCTACTGAGATTCTTAACTCCACCCTGGAGCAATTTCTTCGCTCCTACACCAACTACCATCAGGACAACTGGGTTGAACTTCTGCCCTTTGCAGAAGTTGCTTACAACAACACCGTTCACCAGAGCACTGGGCAGACCCCTTTTTGGGTTGGTTTCGGACAGGACTTTGTTCCCATTCCTCAATTACCTCAACCCCCCCCCCCTTGCTCAGGTTATGATTGGGCTGCGCAGCTGGCTGACTCCTGGCCGATCATCCGGCAGGCTCTAGACGATGCCCAGGCTTCCTACAAACGTCACGCTGACAAATGCCGTTCTCCCCAACACACCTTTAAGGTTGGGGATCTGGTTTACCTCTCCACAAAGTTTATCAAATCCCCTCAGCCTTCAAAGAAGCTTGCCCCTAAATTCATTGGGCCGTTCCCCATTGTGGCTCTTATCAATCCTGTTACTGTCAAACTAGAGTTGCCTCACAATTTAAGATGTTTGTACCCTGTTTTCCATTGCAGCTTGCTCAAACCGGCTCACTCCTCCGCTCACTGGCAAGTCCCTAACCTCCCCCACCTCCGCCAATCATGACTGATGGCCAGCAACATTTTGAAATCAAGGAGATCATCAACTCCCACAAGCTGTGCAACTCCCTGCAGTACCTAGTTCGCTGGAAGCACTTCCCCCACCCTGAGTGGGTGCCTGCTCGACACGTCAATGCTCCTGATTTAGTTCGCCACTTTCACCTAGTTTATCCTTTCAAGCCTGCGGCTTGACTGTACCTTTCACCATTGTTAATTTTGCTTTGCTTTGCTTTCTTTTGGGGGGGCGGTATGTCAGGTTCTCTGTTGCAGTGTTTGATCTACATCGTATTGTTTCGCATGCCATGGTGCTGACGCGCGTTCCGGTTGGGAGGGAGCTGCTGGGGGACCTTGTACCAGGCTGTCTATCTGTTTTCTTGGGGATGGAATGTGTTTGGGTTATCGTTGGTGTTCAAGGTCTTTTTACCCATTGATTAGCAGAACTCGTTAGGGGCACCTGGGTTGGGGAACTTGAAACGGTTGTATGGGGGAAGGGCTTACATTCGCACCGAGGGTTTTTAGTTTGTATTTGGTGCGCTTCTGCTCATTCTCAGCTTCCTTTGTTTTGTTGTTTATTCGTTTAGTCGCTTCTGACTCTTCGTGACTTCATGGACTAGCCCACGCCAGAGCTTCCTGTCGGTCGTCAACACCCCCAGCTCCCCCAGGGATGAGTCCGTCACCTCTAGAATGTCATCCATCCACCTTGCCCTTGGTCGGCCCCTCTTCCTTTTGCCTTCCACTCTCCCTAGCATCAGCATCTTCTCCAGGGTGTCCTGTCTTCTCATTATGTGGCCAAAGTATTTCAGTTTTGCCTTTAATATCATTCCCTCAAGTGAGCAGTCTGGCTTTATTTCCTGGAGGATGGACTGGTTTGATCTTCTTGCAGTCCAAGGCACTCTCAGAATTTTCCTCCAACACCACAGTTCAAAAGCATCGATCTTCCTTCGCTCAGCCTTCCTTATGGTCCAGCTCTCACAGCCATATGTTACTACAGGGAACACCATTGCATTAACTATGCGGGCCTTTGTTGTCAGTGTGATGTCTCTGCTCTTAACTATTTTATCGAGATTTGTCATTGCTCTTCTCCCAAGGATTAAGCGTCTTCTGATTTCCTGACTGCAGTCAGCATCTGCAGTAATCTTTGCACCTAGGAATACAAAGTCTTTCACTGCTTCTACATTTTCTCCCTCTATTTGCCAGTTATCAATCAAGCTGGTTGCCATAATCTTGGTTTTTTTGAGGTTTAGCTGCAAGCCAGCTTTTGCACTTTCTTCTTTCACCTTCATCATAAGGCTCCTCAGTTCCTCTTCGCTTTCAGCCATCAAAGTGGTATCATCTGCATATCTGAGATTGTTAATGTTTCTTCCAGCGATTTTAACTCCAGCCTTGGATTCCTCAAGCCCATCTTGTCGCATGATGTGTTCTGCATACAAGTTGAATAGGTAGGGTGAGAGTATACAGCCCTGCCATACTCCTTTCCCAATCTTAAACCAGTTCGTTGTTCCGTGGTCTGTTCTTACTGTTGCTACTTGGTCATTATACAGATTCCTCAGGAGGCATACAAGATGACTTGGTATCCCCATACCGCTAAGAACTTGCCACAATTTGTTATGGTCCACACAGTCAAAGGCTTTAGAATAGTCAATAAAACAGAAATAGATGTTTTTCTGAAACTCCCTGGCTTTTTCCATTATCCAGCGGATATTGGCAATTTGGTCTCTAGTTCCTCTGCCTTTTCTAAACCCAGCTTGTACATCTGGCAATTCTTGCTCCATGAACTGCTGAAGTCTACCTTGAAGGATCTTGAGCATTACCTTACTGGCATGTGAAATGAGTGCCACTGTTCGATAGTTTGAACATTCTTTAGTGTTTCCCTTTTTTGGTATGGGGATATAAGTTGATTTTTTCCAATCTGATGGCCATTCTTGTGTTTTCCAAATTTGCTGGCATATAGCACGCATTACCTTGACAGCATCATCTTGCAAGATTTTGAACAGTTCAGCTGGGATGCCGTCGTCTCCTGCTGCCTTGTTATTAGCAATGCTTCTTAAGGCCCACTCAATCTCACTCTTCAGGATGTCTGGCTCTAGCTCACTGACCACACCGTCAAAGCTATCCCCGATATTGTTATCCTTCCTATACAGGTCTTCTGTATATTCTTGCCACCTTTTCTTGATCTCTTCTTCTTCTGTTAGGTCCTTGCCATCTTTGTTTTTGATCATACCCATTTTTGCCTGGAATTTACCTCCAATGTTTCTAATTTTCTGGAAGAGGTCTCTTGTCCTTCCTATTCTATTGTCTTCTTCCACTTCTGCGCATTGCTTGTTTAAAAATAATTCCTTATCTCTTCTGGCTGACCTCTGGAATTTTGCATTTAATTGGGCATATCTCCCCCTATCACTGTTGCCTTTTGCTTTCCTTCTTTCTTGGGCTACTTCTAGTGTCTCAGCAGACAGCCATTTTGCCTTCTTGGTTTTCTCTCTCTTTGGGATGTATTTTGTTGCCGCCTCCTGAACAATGCTGCCAACTTCTGTCCAGAGTTCTTCCGAGACCCTATCTACTAAGTCCAGTCCCTTAAATCTATTCTTCACCTCCACTGCATATTCCTTAGGAATATTAGTGAGCTCATATCTAGCTGATCTGTGGGTCTTCCCTAATCTCTTTAGTCTGATCCTAAATTGTGCAAGAAGAAGTTCGTGATCGGAGCTACAGTCAGCTCCAGGCCTTGTTTTTACCGACTGTACAGATGTCCGCCACCTTTGGCTGCAAAGGATGTAGTCAATCTGATTTCGGTGTTGTCCATCTGGTGAAGTCCATGTATAAAGCCGTCTCTTAGGTTGTTGGAAGAGAGTGTTTGTTATGCAGAGTGAATTGTCTTGGCAAAATTCTATCAGCCTATGTCCTGCTTCATTTTGTTCTCCCAGGCCATACTTACCTGTAATTCGAGGTGTCATTTGACTGCCCACCTTAGCATTCCAGTCTCCTGTGATGAAAATAACATCTCTTTTAGGCGTGTTGTCCAGTAGGTGCTGCAGATCCTCATAGAACTGCTCTACTTCAGCTTCTTCAGCATTTGTGGTTGGGGCATATATTTGGATCACTGTGATGTTAGATGGCTTGCCCTGAATTCGAATTGAGATCATTCTGTCGTTTTTTGGGTTGTATCCAAGTACTGCTTTAGCCACTTTACTATTAATTATGAAGGCTACTCCATTTCTTCTGTGGTCCTCTTGTCCACAGTAGTAGATTTGGTGGTCATTTGATGTGGAGTGGCCCATTCTAGTCCATTTCAGTTCACTGACGCCCAAAATCTTTAATCTTGACATCTCACCAATAACCACATCCAATTTGCCCTGGCTCATAGATCTTACATTCCAGGTTCCAATGGTGTGTTGATCCTTAGAACATCGGATTCGCCGTTCACCACCAGCACCGTTGGCCGCTAGCCGTCCTTTCGGCTTTGAGCTAGCTGCGTCATCACGTCTGGGGCTAGTTGAACTCATCCTCTGTTCCTCCCCAGTAGCATTTAGACCATCTTCCGACCTGGGGGTCTCACCTTCCGATGGTATACCGACATATCTCTGGTTGTACTGATCCATTTAGTTTTCACGGCAAGAATACTGGGGTGGGTTGCCATTACCTTCCCCAGGGATCGCATTTAGTCTGACCTCTCTGTCATGACCTTCCCGTCTTGGGTGGCCCTTCACGGTTTAGCTCATGGCATCATTGAGGTGCTCAAGCTCCAGCACCACGACAAGGTAACGATCCTTTGCTGAAGAGCTTCCTTTGTACTTGCACACTATTCTTAAATAAACCAGATTTGAATCAAGCCCTTGCTTGTGAGTCTGAGTGTGTTTTAGGATAGGCAACCATTACAATGTCACCATATAGCATGATGTACAAATAAAGCACTAGGTCTTAAACTGACCTGGCTTAGTATGTTGTATGGACACAGCCATTGCATTTTGTTGTATGAACTCAGCTATTGTGGTTTCTTCTGAAAACCATAGTTCAACCAACTAACCATTATTTAGTGCTATGTGTAAACGTAGCCTGAGAAACAAGCTTAGTAGTAGATAGTCACTGTTGGTTGCCTCCTGTGTTCTTTCATGAAGATGTATTTGTTTCAATGGCTTGCTTGAGCCCAGGAGCTGGTAGAATGTGGGAAGTTTGTGCCAAGGGAGGACAGACCATCCACAAGCCCAGTGATGCAAAAGACAAGACCACCTCCCTCAGGTGTCAAATGATCTAGTGCAGAACCAGGAAAAAGCCCTTTCAGCTTTCAGGTTATATTTATATCAACTGTCAAGCAACAAGAATCTACACTACACTCAATATTTACAACAAAACTCTGCCCACTTATAGAAACAATCCCCTACCCATTAAGTTTACTCTGCTTTGGGGAAGTTTCTGGAGTAGGGTAGATTCACAATCTTTCCCTTTCACCCACCCAGGAAATATCTCAGAAATCCCTTTCTACAATTGGGACTGGTATACCAAGAAAGTTATAACTGCCTTCTCCAGTTGTCCATTAATGCCAACTAGCATAATTATGGTGGCTTTGGATGATGGAAGCCCTACTCCAACACATAGGAAAGACAGTAGGTTGGGAGATTGGTGCATAGGATTGTGCTCTCCATCTGTCATTGATGTGAAAATTTAGATAACTTCCAGCTGTGTTTCCCTCAAAGCCAAATGCAGAGAACTGTTGTCAAGAATGATGATCAGTGTCTAATTGTCATAGGCCAAAGGCCCAAGTCACTTATTTCTTAGGATCAAAACTGAGGATGAATTTACAGAATGTTCCCTACATAAGCTAAAGAAAGCTTTGTTTGTCCAAAGATTGGATAAAAGCACCTCCTTGTGGTGAAACTATAAACCTGAGGCTGTGATCCTGACTGACTATAGAATTACAGGTAGTCCTCACTTAACAACCATTCGTTTAGTGATGATTTGGTTTTACAATGGTGCTGAAAAAAATGACTTATGACCGGTCCTCACACTTACAACCATTGTAGCATCCCCACAGTCACGTGATCACTATTTGGGCACTTGGCAACTGATTCGCATTAATGACCAATGCAGCATCCAGTGGTCTCATGATTGCCATTTTTGACCTTCCCAGCCAGCTTCTGGCAAGCAAAATCAATGGGGAATGACGTGATTTGCTTAATGACCATGTGGTTTGCTTAATGCCCATGGTGATCCACTTAACAACCGCTGCAAAAAAGGTTGTAAAATTGGGTAAGATTCACTTAATGACCACTTCAGCAACCAATTTCCAGTCCCAATTGTGGTTGTTAAGCAAGGACTACCTGTATTTACTTGTACAAACCCAGTACCATCATTTTACTTGTCTTATTTACAGTGAAGAAGTAAGTAGGTCTCAGCTCTGGGTGCTCACAATTAAAAGTGCAGCACTGGGGAAATGACAGACAAAGGAAAGTGTAGTGGGGGTCAATAGGAGAATGTATGAATATCTGTTACATTTCCTACTGTCTCTGGATCCATTGGGAATCCAGTGTGAAGGAGAACACTGATGAAAAAGAATTAAGGACTGTTCATGTCCTCTGAGCAGAAACAGTCCAATAAAAACTGTAGACATGAAAAGAAAGACTAGCAGAGTGCATTATTTAAATGCACTCCAAAAGCAGAGCAGTTACACATTCAGCATGTGGTGTGTGGCAACTCTGCATGATGGGAGCCTAGAAGGAAAAACATACCCTAAGTTAGAGGCATTGGGGATGTTTAGCCTAGAGAAGTCTGTGGAAAGGCACAATAGCCTTCTTCAAGTAGCTGAACGGCTGTCATGTAGAATATCGGGCAGAATACTCAAAAGTGTTCCAGAAGACCAGAAATAATGGGTTTAAGTTAGAGGGAAGTCCATTTCAGTAGGACACCAGGAAAAATGTCCTAATAATAAGATCTGTGCCACTATGGAACATCATTAACATGCTTCCAACTGTGAAGTGCTGGAGGTAAAGATTTGATTCTTCCTCTTGCGGATAAAAAAAGCAAACTGACAAAAAGAGACATAGACTCTGCTATGAATAAGAAATGCACAGCAGTTCTCCCAAAAACGGATTCATAATCACTGTTAGATATAAAAAATAGAATCAAGGAAGCAAAAACATAAAAACAACATAAACATCCTATAAGGAAGCCAGCAATAGGTTGGAATATGTACTTCAACAGCTACTGTATATTGGGTAAAAGGATAGCCTTGTACAGAGCATCGGCTCCAGAGTTAAGGATGTGTAGTTACTAACTCTTGCACTGCACAAAATGCATTCGTCCTCTATTTAACCACTTAGAAACACTGGATGCCTTGTCAGACTATGGCCTGGTTCAGATATCACTTTATGCCATGGCTTACTTTGATCATGGTATATTGCCTAAGCCTCAGTGGCTGGGTCTATATATAATTCCAAGCTATACATCATGATTTACAAACCATAGTGGTGTTCACACAACAAAGGCAAAACCTAGGAAAACACACTATGGCTCAGTGTAATGTGTGAATGTAGCCCATGCATCAGAGCAGGAGCAGGCAACTACATGCAGCCCCTAGCCTAATTTCTATAGCCCCCCAAGCCCTCAAATATAGCATGGAAATTTAGTGGCAGGTTGCTTTAATGGTGTGCTTATGTGAGAATGAAATATGTGTGTTAAACTGCTTTGAAGTTTACCATAATCTCCCAGCTCCTGGCCCCAACTGAAAAGAAAAAGGCTGAAATAATCTGCCCAAGGAGGTCATTTTGACCCAGCCTCCTATTCTGTGGACAGACATAAAGGTCCTCTTTGAGCATGCAAACGTGAACTTAGCTGAAGATTCAGGGGTGTGGCTTGGTCAGAGAAGTGACTTGATTGTAGATGCCTTGCCTCAAAGAGACTAAAAGTAGGACTTTCTGCACAGAAAGAGGATGCTCTGCCAATAAGCCTTTATGGAAGCTGGCTCATCCAGCCAGCTAGTTTAATATACTTTCCTCCAGTTACTTAAGAAACACTGTGTTTTTTCTCCCCTTTGTACTGGAAATGGTTTTTGGACCCAAGCTGCCTTTTTTTTTTTTTTTCCTTTCTGGTCAGGTCACTAAACTTAACAGAGTTATCACTACCACGAGGATCAGCCTCCATTGCTGCTCCCTGCATCAGCAGGACAACAGAACTATAATGATATACAAGGCTCCCCCCCCCCTTTGTTGTATTTCTTCACTTGTTTGTAATAGCACTTTTTAATGTTTTTTTTCCTGATATTGTATGTACCTTGATATTATGATTTTTGTGTTTTTGTGTTGTTGTTAATTAAAAAGCAATTTAAAAAAAACCAGGACAATGTTGAAGAATGATCTTTCTGGTGTCCATCATCATGTAGTTCATAAGGAGTATGTTGGTGGTGTCCAGTTGTGTGGACAATCCAGTAGGGAAAATGGTGGATGGAGAATGGGAAAATAGCACTGGAGAAGGCAGCCCCTCAAGTTATACAAAGAGTAGCTAGCAGCAGCCAGTATAAGGACTGACAGCAGAATCACCATGAGCTTCAACTTCCACCATTGCTCTCAAAGCATGGAGCAGCCAGCAGTGGTATTTGTGGTAGTCCCGCTGTTGATCCCCATACTTCTCCTACTGCTGAAGTTGGCATAAAAACAGATACTGTGATCTGTTGATCACACCACACAATGATCAGCACCACACAACTCTTTTCCAGTGAATCTTTGTGTAAACTTTTGTACCAAGTTCCCATTGTTTGTTAAAAGTTTTTTTTGGTACGAAGGGTGATCTTTCTCAAGAATACTGAACACATGTTGAATCAGGTGTAGTGCAGGTTGTTGTAGCCAGTTGCCACATCAGGCCACCATTACTAATAAAAATGGACATGGAGAGCAAAATCTAGTGCTTGGAAGGGACAGACACACTGCTTCTGAGAACAGCCAATAGATGAGTAGATGACAGCCTCTGACTGTGTCGTCATAGCGCTCTCTGATAAAGCACAACTGATTGTGCATGTAGTAAGACTTTGTGTTGGGAGAAGCTGGAAAACACAATTTTCACCTTAAATCAGATGAAGGTAGGTAGCCTCAGCTACGGGAGGATATATCCTTAGTGAGGCATCTTTGAGGAACTAGTGGAAGGACATATGGATGTACCTTATAAGAATGTGGCTATTTCTATTGCAGCATTCCTCTTTTTCACTCTAGGACTTTGTTCATACACACGTGGCTTGTTTCATTTTGACATCATGTGCTGTATGAACCCAACCACTAAGACATGGGAGTCATTTTCACGGCTGAAAGTGCTGTGTTAGTTCTGGTAACTGTGGCTTATTCAACCAATCATGGCTAAACAAACCAAGGTGCAATATACGAACTGAGGCAACCTTTTGCTTCTTTTGGACCACTTAGCCCAATGCCCTCCAGATATAACGCAACCACATATTTTCTGATGAAAGTGTAGCATGTATTGAACATGGCAGATCAGGGTTGCAAGACAGAAGAATACCTGTTAGATAGAGCACATGCTTTTGAGATAGAAGATCCCAATGCTCAATCCATGAAATGGGCAGGTAGCACAGAGGGGTCCAGAGACCCTGGAGAACATCTCTCAGTCTAGACAAGCTTATGCTAGATTGACGGATTGTCTAACTACATCTCTACATTGTGCTAAGCTAAAATCAAAGACCACATTATGGCTCAGTGTGATTTGCAGAGCTATCATATTTGCAGAAATCCAAAGGATCACCAGACAGCAGCAGAGAGATACAGAAAATATCAGCCTTTGCAGTCTTCTAGTGGTTTTGTAGTCCAGATTTTTTGTAGTCCAGATACAGCAGCCCTAGCAAGATAGAAATTTGTCCATTATGTTTGGCAGAGTATTCGCTGAGTGAATAACCGAGCCAATTGTGGCTTAGTCAATAAATCATGTACTCTATAAGCAAATCATGTATGAACCCATTCACTCAATGTAAAGGCCATCACATGCATCCAGAAAACAGCTTCAAGACAGGTAGGAGAGGCAAATCTAAAGGCAGCAATTCTCAGGGCACAGATGATGGTTTAATAAACAGTAAGCAACCACTCAGCTTCAAGGCCATGAGGCACTAGGTCTGAAATGCCTTAGAGCAGAAGAAGGAATCCACATCATCATTCTGACACAGGGCCATATGCTGTGTTATACAGCTTCATTGTATCCAAGCAAGGTCCTTGTCTAACTCTGCCTATGAGGCTTTAGCCAAGTTCAAGCCTTTTATTTATTTCTATTTCAAATTTCATCACTGCCCATCTTGCACGAAGTGCCTCTGTATTGCCTTGAAGCTCTGCTGTGCCAACTTGGAAATACAGGGATTTCTTCTTCTCATTATGTTCTTGTCTTCTCCTCTCTGGCTCTCATTTCCCAATAGTCCCATCTGACAAATGGCGCTCCAATGTAACCATTCCAATTTTGACACCCTACTGATTGGGTTCCCAGATTTCTTGGCATGATGTTGCAGTCCCAACCCATCTACATACATCTCAGAAGCAGCATGGAAGGCCCGAGGTTCATGAAAAGAAAAATGGCTTCTTGATACCTCTGAAGGTGTAGCTTTAAAAGATCATAAAACCATCAACTTTATTATTACTTTTAAAAAGTAAAATTAGTTTATTTGGTTGTTGCCTGCTTTAATTCACAGAATATAGACTTCACAAAAGATACAACTGCTCTTTATTAATAACCTTCCCCCCACCCCAAAATCTGTCATTACAATTAAGTCATTTATGAGTTCTAGATGATAATATGTATTACTTTGGCCTGTCCCTCCCTGGTGGAACAGCCATCTGCACCTCAGAGGGCCCTCCCTACCAGAAAAGCTGACCCTAATCTGTCATATGTAAATTGTGAAACTAAAAAAAAGCTATTGTGGCTTTTGGTTATGTTTATCTGCACTCCAAGATTAAGTGAAAGACAAAGAACCTTGTGATATTTTAAGAAGCCTTTAAAAGAAGTCTCTTGTTTTTGCTGTAAAAAACCAACACAGCCATCCTTCTGAAAACCAAGCGTGAGTGGTGCTCCATTGGACAGACATGTGGTCGGCTCCTAACTCTACCTCCAGAAATAAGAGTTGAAGCGGGGTTGGCAACTCCCCTTTTTTGCCTTGCTGTTGTCATATATTTTAAAATCATTTCAAGCAGCCAGTACTATAATAAGCAGCTGTATAGTAAGCATATTGTTCACAGGATTTTAGAAACAGGAAAGGACACCAGGAAGGAGTAGACCTCATCTGGCTATAATCTACAAATAATCTTCCATTTCATTAGATTTTTTTAAAAAAATTATCTTACTTTAATGTGTTATATTTGTCCAAAAGTCAGAAGATCTTCCATCTGGCATTGTTCCGTGACCTTCTCCCTCGAATTCTTTGCTGTTTCTCTCAAATCCTTTTTTGTGGATTTGTCACTTGCTTTTTGGAAACATACTTGCAGATCTATGTTTTCTGTGTTGCTCTCCTATTATTTTTACCCAGATAATTCAGAGGACTGTACCTTCTTTTACTTTTTCTGCTGCTCTTAAAGATCCTTTCCAGAAAGTAGATTATCTTATTTCTGCTTCTCATTCTGGAGAAGACTTGTGGACTATCCCACTATTTGGAAATAACTCAATATCCTTGTCATAGTAAACCTGACTATATAATTGTCATGGATGTTGATTTGTGACAAGAATCTTAAACATCATTTTATGACTGAAGCCAGCACAGGGCTGCTACATCCCAGGAACAAAGAAACACACATATATCTGCTGGATATTGTTGCTTGGATACAGCACCTATGATGCCAGCCTAGGTAGATGTGCTCTAAACCTTAGCTAGTACTTTCCCTATGGATCATAACTTCCCCTTTTACCATCTTTTTTAGTTTTCCAACTTGCTCCCTCAAGCACTGATTTAGCTAAACTGAAGATTTCAATACCACCAACGGAATGCTCTGCTATATAAAAACTTGAAATCCCAAGTGTTTAGCAATCTCTTTCTCTTCAGACAGCATCTCCCATTCTACACATGCGCCTGTCCTGCTGAATCTCAAGGGATTAGCCAAAGGTTAGTGATGGGAAAGGACACCTGCATTATTGGCATTATCCCAGTACTTGAAAGGAAGCCTAGATCTCCATTACCTTATCTTTTTCGCATCTGAGGACTCTTGTGAACAAAAAGCCACATTGTTTGGGTGTTCTTTTTTCCCCAGATGTGAAAATGCCCCATCAAAACTTTTACTGGAGCAAGCATTAATGTATAGTAAGTAGCCCCAAAGACATAACTTTGAACGTCCACTGTTTACCAAAATGTCAGAATGTAGGTATTCAAAGCAGAAGATCTTAATCTATTATGGTCTTAGCTGATGCCTTGCTATACAACTTTCTCTGCCCCAGTTACTGCAGATGTTCTCCTCAGATTTTCTTTGACTTTAATAAATTCTGGTGCATTCTCTTCTTGCTTCTTGTCTTCCGTTTCCAACTGATAAAGACAGAAGAAACAAATAAGTAAATAGTAGATTTTTTTGTACATTCTGTTAATCCTAACAATTTCAATTAGTTACAGGAAATGGCAGACCAGACAAAACTTTTATGGGAATTTAATGTGATGTGTCACTCAGTGAGGATATAGACAACTAGCCTTAAGTGTTGCCATCTGCCTCCACCTGCATCCAGCCACTGAACCAAACACATTTTATGTTATTCAGAGTTTAGAACCTAAAGGGTTATTTGAATTCTCAACTCTGTATCAGGCAATTAGTAGCACAGAATCCCTCATCAGCTTTCATTTTCAGTCCAATCAGTGCCATAAAGTCACTTCTATTTTCTTGATGCAGCAACCGCTGGAAAGTGGAAGGCAGAGTTCAAAATTTGTCTCTAATTGTGCCCAGTAATAAGGATTCAGAAGTAAACAATCCTCATGCAATTGTGGATGTTTAAATCTCTTTCTGAAGTGCTTTTATAAATCAATTCTTTCCTAGCATTTAATCCTTTTTCCTCTAGAGAGCTACAAAATTAACCCTTAGTTGGGTTTGTTGCATTGGAATATGTTGCTTCTTTTTTTTCTTCCCTTTTCAGCAATCCCATCGATAGTTCCTCATCACAGGTATGCCCCACCCTCTTACCTGCATATAAATCAGTATTTAACTAAGTCAGTGTGTTAAAAACAAAGTTAAATACTTGGTTTTAAAAATGTTACAAATTATTGTAAATAATGAAAATAAGGATAAAGGGAAGAGAACCTCATTATGGCAGCATCTGTCCATGGTGCAAAATAGAGTTGCTGTTTGGTTGTGTTTTATGTTCTGTTAACCAGGAATGGTCTTGTGTGTTATGCAACCCCAGAATGGCCACTATTGTTGATTAACAGAAACTGAAATATGAAGCCAGGCCTGTTTAAGGCCAAAGAGAACATTGGACAAAGAATTTAGTATGTGGAAACTCAAAGACATAGGAGCTTAATTTCACGCTATTTGGCAATTAGGAATCAAAAGAGAAACTTTATTCTGGTATATTATCTCTCTAGTTTTGTAGTTCCCAAGCTCCGAAGAGCCTTTCCTTTGGCCTGTTTTGATGTGTTGCCTTCTAATGCAATGAAGTAGAGATTTGCACAAGTCCCTTATGCCCAAACTCACTCTCCATATCAAATGGAAATGACTGAAATTGTAGGTCATGGGCTGTTACACTGCCTGTTTTAAATAGATATTATTTTTTCATTACTTCCTTTTAACAATCTTCCATGGCAGATCAGATAAATGTTATGTTGCCGCTCTCCTTTCAGATTCTAATGCAGGTTCTAATATTAATATTGACCACAACCCTCACTCAAAGTTGTCAGTTTTGTGTTTGGTTGCTAGTTTTGGCAGAAAGATGGTTACATCTAAACAACCAATTGTGGAGAAATGCTAGACTGTTTATAATGTAAGAATGGAGTGCTATATTTTTATTTTATCCTTCTGGGCTACCTGCAAGGTTGGGAGTCGGGGCAGTGTTGTACAGTGGTTCCACTCCTACCTTGTGAGCAGCTTCAGTCAGTTGTCATTGGGGGCAGTGCCCAAGACCTTAGGAACACCAGTGTGGGATGCCTCAGGGTTTGGTGCTCTCTGGCATTGTTATTTTAACATCTATTTGAAATTACCAGAGGAGGTCATTCAATGCTTTGGGATGGGGTGTCATCAATATAGTCATGACACTGTTATGTATCATCACTCTGGGCTGAGCCAGAAATGCTATGAAAGTCCTGTACGCTGTGAGGATCTGGATGGGGCAAAACAAGCTCAAATTAAATCCTTCCAAGATGGAGCTGCTTATCATCAAGAGTCATCCGGTAAATCTAATAATGTTGACCCTAGAAGTAACTATGGATGGGGTCATGGTTCCCTTCAAAGCTTGGGCTTGTTCAGGGCACTTGGCTCCTGTTTGAACAGCAGGTGGAAGCCATGGCTATGGGAACCCTTGCTCAGCTTCAGCTGTTGTGCCAATTACAGCTCTACCTGGACCAAGATGCTCTGGCATCATAACTCAAAGCTTGATCTCCATTAATCTGGAATACTGCAACTGGATTACATGGGGCTGCCTTTGGAAACAACCTGGAAGGTACAGCTGGCACAAATGTGGCAGCTAGACTTCTGGCAGGACAGCACCATAAACTTAGAATAGCACCGATTCTGAAGTCACTGCAGTGCACTAGTTACCAGTAGGGTTTTTTTGTCCAATTTGAAATGCTGGTTATCACCTTTAAAGCTGGTTGCAGTGCAGCACCAGAATATATTAGCAAATGCCTTCCCAGAACAGGATCTACTCCAATCGGTCTGGTCATCCAGAGAGGGCCTGTTGCAGTTCCCTCTCCTCAACAGATACATGGGGTGTTGACCAGGTGAAAGGCCTGGTCATGGCAGATCTCATCTATGAAGCACTCTTGCTGACTAGGGCAGGCTATACATATTGTAAAAAATAAATTAAATAAATTAAATATAATACCCACCTCAGGAGAACATTTGCATGCATTCTACCTATATTTGTAGAATAGTATTTAATAAAATAATTAAAGACAGTAAGACCCACTTTTCTACTTGTCAGCCCCAGAAGATAGAACAGACCTGAAAATCAACTCCACAGGAAGAGTAGAATTATACTTCACTGAGATAGGCTATAAGAACAGAATCTTGCAAGTCTGGTTGTGCTTTTCCTTCCCTCCCTCTTATACTCCAGTGAGTCAGGGAGGGGCCAACCAGAATCTCTTAATACTGCCCCTGTTCCCAGGACTTAGGGAATGCTTTTTGCTTACAGAATGGTTTCTGACTATTTGCTTCAAGGTTCTCTGCGCTACTGGACAAATCTCTGTGTCTTTTAAAGGAGTTCAACATAGTAGAACCACAATTATTTCTACCTGATCAAGCTTCTGTTGCCTCTTCAAGAGCTCCTGTTCAAATGGAGATTTTAATTTCTTTGCCTCTTCTTCTTCTTTCCTCTGTCTCATCAGCTGGTTTCGTCGACGATGCTCCAGGACTCTTTGTAGTTCTGGTTTACTCTCAACTCCCAATCCTCTACAAATGTAGGGTAGACAGTGATTGAATTTTAATGCCAAAAAGATAAATACTGGAGAATAATAACCTAACAGAGCAATATATGGATGTCTGCCCCCCCCAAAATAAATTCCACTGAGTTCCTAGATACATTTCTATCCCCACCCCCACCCCAGTACTGCCACTCATTGGGGAGATGTTCCTTGGAGAGATAAGCAAAACACAATGGGACTATATGCCAAGAGTGTATACTTCTGGTAGTCACACAAGGTGTAAATATCACCCCAGCTGCCCAGCTAAAATAAGACACTGGAGGTGGATGATCATTTTAGTGACAATCATAAAGGCATCATTTCATTCTGCACAGGAGAACGCATGGTAAGCCATTCCCATATTTTACCGAGAAAATCAAATGGATAGACAAAATATAGTGATTGTTGATATAGACCCCTCAGGTTGGGTGGCCCTCAACCTGCTGCTGAGGAAGAGTTGAGGATCTTTCTGAGTACTAATGGTGTTTATGACATGGCTAGATCAAAGCTTTCCAGATGTCTAGTTGCTAATGAAACCATATAGGAAAAAAAATCTGAAGCTGCAAAAATAGGATGATGATGGGAACATGGAACATAAGAAGCATGAACATGGGAAAACTCAGTACTCTGATTGCATCCTCTGTCTTGGTGTTATGCTCTATGTCACCCAGTAGCAGGTCTGTTTTTGATGATACTCCAGGCAAAAAGTGAAAAAAAGGAAGTGAGTGGAAAGACATAAAGAATCAAATATAAAGAAGACCAAACGAATGAGACAGGTACAGCAACTACCCTTAGAATTGACAATGATGATACTAAAGTGGTGGATAGATTCTCCCTTTAAGATAAACAGTAAAGGAACCAGCACTCAACAAATATGCCACAGACGAGCACTTGTAGAGTGGTCATGAAGGTCTTGGAAATTATTCAGATACTGGGATGTGTCTATACCTACTCCATGGAAGCAAAAGTTGGACTTTGCAGAAGTAGGATAGAAAGAATATTGATGCCTTTGAACTTTGGTGTTGGAGAAGACTCTTGAGAATGCCATAGGTAGCCAAGAAAACAACCAAATGGATCATAGAACAAATCAATCCAGAGTTCTCACTTGAGATACAAATGACCAGGGCCAAATGATAATATTTTGGACATACTATGCAAAGACCCAACTCCCTTGAGAAGTTCATAATGCTAGGAAAAGTGGAAGGAAACGGGAGAAAAGAATAATCAGCAGCAAGATGGATGGACTTGATTGTAACAGCAATGAATGCAGTATTGAAAGTCTAAATAGTCCAAGATGAGGACAGGCCATTCTGGAGAAAGATTATCTATCTAGTTGCTAACAACTGACAGCAGAGTCCAACATGGAAGTTGAGGTTCCATGGAACCTCCAGGAAAGCAAACATCAGAATGTGCAAAGTCAAAAGATACACATGAAAAAGAGCTAGGATAAAAGAATGAACTTCTGGAGAACACAAAGACTAGTCAGAATGGTGTGTCAAAAGAGCATCTCTCTTCACCTTCCCCTTTTTTCCATCTACCTATTGTAGATGGTGCAGTAGAAGAAATCCGAAGCCTTGAATTTCCAAATGTCCCCAGAGGTTTTTTTCCCCTATTTAAGCTTGATAATTAGTTGCAAAGAGCAGCTTCATCAAAATGGGTATCAGAGCACTGGAGGACAATGTGAATGTAAATTAACTTGCTACTTTTATTAAACATTATTTTCTCCTCAAAAGCTAAACAAACTAAGATATGAAACTAAATACAGATGAATACAAATGCATAGTGGCCCACCAATTTGATTAAAATATAGAATTAGTAATACTGCCTGATGCAGTGTTGATAATTAAAGGATTGTTCTCACCCCCTTTCTTCCTCAAAGCATATTAAATCATTTATGAATTCCCACACTGTGGAGCAGGGGTTTTCAAACTTTTTCAGGCAGCAGAACCTTAAAAAAAAATCCTGGAACCTCTGAACAAGAGGCAAAGCTCTAGTAAAAGAAAAAAGGCAATGAAATGAAGCGCTGACACTAACTGCTGCCAAAAGGGCTGATTAGGAATCACTGTCCAGAGGGGTGCCCTTGCCCTCTTCACCTGAAACCTTCGGTCTGACCTTGCTTGGGGACAGGGGGAGAAGGCTGGGCTGGGGCAGGATGACTTTGCAGAAAGCACAGCAAAATAAGGACCGTAATTTTTTTCTCAGGTGAGGCATTTTGCTAGGTAAGGATCATGGTTAACATTTTTACTCTTTCAGCTGTACCTCAGAAAAACCATTACTGATGCCCCTGCTGCATTCAAGTGATTTTTCCCCCCTTAGTCTTTCATCAAGCTCCCATGGAACCCTAGGGTTCCATAGAAGGGAGCATGAAAAACCCTGCTGTAGACCCTTTTGAGTCAGATCAAACACTGGACAAGGGAAGATTGCCTTGGTAAAATATATCAAGCAAGGGCACACAGTAGCAATCCACTGAGAGACCACAGGGACAACTGAGGCTTCCCGAAACATGTTTTGAAACACCAATGTTAGGCTTTGGAAAACAGGAAATGGGAGATGTTTTGCTCATGATGAAAACTCATCATGGTTCTAGCTTTCTAACTAGCAAAAACCAGCCCTCTAGGCAGCGTGAAGCAAAGCAGCTTTCAATTTGTTGCCTACCAGGATCACAACATCATTTGTGAACTAGCCTTTGATGAGTTGAATTTTTGACTTCCCTACCTTCCTCTGTCTTAGGAATGCCTTCAGACTTCTCCTTGCATGCTGAGCTGGTTATATTGTCTGGCCTGGGGTTTAGACAGTTATGCTTGATCCTTGGACTGTCTTTTGATCCTGTTACATTAGACCAGTGTTTCTCAACCTCAGCATCTTTAAGATGTGTGGACTTCAACACCTAGAATTCTGGGAGTTGAAGTCCACACATCTTAATGCTGCTGAGGTTGAGAAACACTGCATTAAACTAAGGATACCTGCAAACTACTATTCTGAAGCAGCACCACACACACCATAAACACATATGCTATTTCCCAAAACACAATCCATGCTTAACAAATTGCTATTATCATCTGATTAAATTGTTATTAATCTGTGTCAAAGTTTGGGTCTATTGCTTTATGCTGGCTGTAATTTTAATTGCATTATTTATTTTTACACTGTAGGTTGCCTAAAATTTCATGTAGAAGATGGCATATAAGCATTTCAAATAAACAGATATTTTGAAATAAGGTTGTCAAAGGTCTGAGCAAAAAAAAAAAAAAGAGCAGAAACTTGGCAGGCGAAGGTTTTCTTGTTTCCATTTCATCAGGCAGGCAAATGCATAACCTGATGAATGTTTGTGTATAAATATAACCTGCAAAAGTGAAGGAGTAGCCCAGGCAGGAAAAAAGAACTCAGGTTTCACAAAGCATAGGATCAATCATGTTTCTTAGGATTAATTAAAAGGAAAAAAACCCAGAAAAAAGGTTATTCTGTTCCCTTTTTCCAGCAGGGGGAGTAACATAACCAACAATCTTGTTTGACTTTAGCACAGGAATCTCTGGCATGGCTTCCACCACAGAAGTGCTCAACCTGTTTCTATTTGCTGGAAGAGCTCACCCTTAAGTTCAGCACTGGATGTGAAGTGCTAGATGGCCTTTCCCATTGTTGGCGTGAGTCATACGGGTCAGACGAAAAAGTTGTTCTTCTAAAATGGTTTCAATATTATGAGGGTCAGTCTTGCTATTGGACGACAAGGACAGATCTCTTGGTGCTGTGTAGGACATACCACTGTTAATAGCTGGGTTGACTCTCCTATGTTCTCATGCTCATTGCTTGGTGATTTGATGGATAGCAAAGGAGGGAATCTTCTTGTAATTCTATTGCCAGCAGGTCACGTATTCTTTTCAACCTCTTCTAAGCACATGCAGGACACATTTCTGAAGTCCCACTCCTAATCCTCCCAGTCACAAGGTCCCTTCAACACACAGGGAGCTGTAACCAACTGTAGCTGAATTTTCTGACAATGTCACTCTATTATCCTCAAAGGCTTTCTTGTGGGTTACAACCTGCAAGAAGCCTGCAGAACGGACAGGGACAAGAACTTTCTTGGTGGAGCACCTGCTTTAACTAGTTCCTTCCCTGCAAAGTGCAGATTGGTCCCATTGTGGTTGAGTTTAAGAAGAGACTAAAGGCTCAGTATTACACTCAAGCCTTCCTTCCTTAGGGTTGCTGTTTTTTAACACAGATGTTTTACATTTCGCACTGTGCATGGTTTTGAGTATTGAGCTAATTTATGGATTTTATACTGCAAAGTTTAAGGTATTGTTGAATTTCACTGAAGTTCTTTTTAATTTATTCTGTTAACCACCTCAGGCTGGCTTGCCAAAAGTGGATGGCTTATAAATGTGGCAAATACAAACAGAGGAGTTCAGATATTAAAAGGCCATGTAGAGGATTGGGGAAGAGCCACATAGCCAACCCACAAGCGATTACACCTGATGGTTCTAAATCCACAGGCCGTGCATTTACATTTAGTAAGGATGAGAAAGGATTCTGAATGCAGGCCAGCATATCCATGTCGGATATAAGGACTTATTTCTTATGGCTACATCAGTCTCTGCCTTCAGACAGCCCTCAAAACCTCTTTTATTTCCTTCTGAGTTTTACTGATCATAGAACTGTAGAGTTGGAAGGGACCACAAGGATCATCTAGCCTAACCTTCTACAATAAACCATTCATGGAAGATGGCCGTCCAGCATCTTTTTCAAAAGCCTCCAGAGATGCAGAACCTACAACCTCCACAGGTAGACTATTTGACTGACATCTTATATCAGGACGTTTTTCCTTGTATTTAATCAAAATCTAAGTAGCTGAAACTTATACACATTATTTCTGGTCCTAGTTTTTGTGGCCATGGAGAATAGCTCTTGACCATCTTCTGTATCTTCCTTTCACGTAGCTGACCACAGCTATCACGTCTCCCCTAAGTCTTCTTTTCTTTAGACTGAACATCCCAAATTCCTTCAGCCTGTCTTCATAGTGCATGATGTGCTCCATAATTGTTAATTCCCAATGTTTTTATCTAGATTTTGGATACTTTTATGCTTGTGCTTCAAAATTGTGCAAGCTTCCTTCTAAGTAGCCTTTTCTCGGAGACGCAGAAAATATTAATCATAGTTGTAATTAAGTACAACTGTTATTAAGAAGATGCAGATCAGCAGCCCTCCTTTTAATGTCAGGATGCATTCTGAGTTTTTTTTTAAATCAAACTCCCACCACATCAACCTTCTTTATTAGGTCTGAATGACTCACTCCATATCCGATCTGTCTATCTTTTGCAAAGGAAATTTGTGTTTCATAAAACAAGTAATGCTAGCGGATATGGCTGAGAAATGAACAGGATATTGCCAGATCCTCTCCCTCTTTTTATCTAGATAGCTCTTGATGAGCCTGTCATCTGCCTTTAATCTACAGATATATGCACCTTTCTGTGAGGCTTTGGGAAATCTCAGATCATCTTTGGTATTTTTTTTTTTTTATGCTGCAGGGTACCAAAAAAAGAGGATGAAATGTTATCTGAATCATGAGAGAGCTTTTCCTCCGGGACCAACACAACTAGGAAAATACTTTTTCAATCAGGCAAGATTTTTAAAGTTAAAAAAAAAAAAAAAAACTTCTTCAAAGTTCTATATGGAGCTAGACAACACCAGCACAGATATAGAGTTCACACAAATGTTGGCATATGTACAGTATCTTATATCGTAACGAATGGCTGTGTCTGCACAAAAAAGCTTTCTATGATTAGCTGTATTATGCTTTTCTCAATCCAATATTCGAGGTTCACACAACACATTGAATCATAAACTAACCTCACACAGGCTAAACATAGCTGGAAAGTTTGTGGATCAAGATGATGCACAAAAAACCCAGCATGTGTCTGCTCAACTGCCTTTTCTATTAATGATACAAGAGCCCTGTTGTAGAAATAGGCATGTATTATAAACAATTACATGGTCCTAGCCTTGCTGGGAGCAGATGGTATACAAATTTGATAAATACACAAATAAATGTATATGCATTTTGCCTTGATCTTTTTTTCTGCCAGTTTCTAGAGTGCAAGAGGCAAGCTGTTTTAAAGCCCAAGCAATGGCTTGTTTTCTACATAGTAATTCTCAAGTTTTAAGGCTGCAATTGCAAAATGGTGGATGCATTTGAAACAGGGTTTGCATGTATCTCATTCACAATATGCTTGTTCTGATATGCTATGTGAGGGCTGGTCACCAGCTTCCATTTTACAGAAGGCAAATTGCTGAGACTGGGTGACACCACATTTATTCAAGGTAGAGGTAGAGCTCGGAGAGTCAAAACATAAAACCACCTTTTTGAACCTAAATGAATAAGAAGATCATTCCCTAATCAATCTCCTGCACTGCAGGTACTCAAACACAACACACAACACAGCCACGCCAATAAAGGTAACCTGTTTTGCAAACCTGCCAAGATTTCCTGTATCTCTCTGATTGACCGGTTATGTGCCATCAGGTTAGTATTAGTTCTTAGAGACCACGTAGACAGATTTACTGAAGACTATCTATCACCAACATGGTCCTTTAGGTCTTCTGAAAGTGCATCCATCACTGCTATAATGGAGTCCATCCATCTTGCTGCTGGTTGTCTTCTTTGAAGTATGATAATCTGAGCCTGGTCATTTGAGCCTCAAGTGAGAATTGGGTTGATTGGGTAGAATAAACTGGGTTGACTTGTTCTATGATCCATTGTGTTGATTTCTTTTTGGCTCCCCATGATATTCTCAGGGGTTTTCTCCAACACCAAAATTTAAATATGTCAATATTCTTTCTATCTTACTTCTTCAAAGTCCAACATTGCCTTGCATAGAGTGTCACAGAGAAAACCACAGCCTGTATGATTGCGATATTTGTAGTGTCTGAGTATCTTTTCCAAAGCCTTCCTGGCTATTCTACCAAGTGCTAGTCTGTAGTAGTATATTTCTTGAATGCTGGTTCCTTTATTGTTGATAGCTGATCTTAAAAGGTAGGTGCTATCTACCTCTTGAATACCTTCATGCCAACTCTAAGGCTGTTTGTTGTACCTGTTGTCATTAGTTTGGTCTACTGTATGTATTATTTCAATTTATATAGCCGCCCACCTCAAATATATGACTCTAGATGGCTCACAGCAATTAAAAACAATACAAAAACACAAATATAAAACAGTATAAAACAATATAAAAAACCATATAAAAAACCATATGACAGAGTCTGTAGCCAAGTTATACCAAAACCCATCAACAATAATCAACAGAGTCACTGTACAGACTCTACCACACACCCGCATCCCAAAGCTTGATGGCAAAACCAAATCTTTAGGGCCTTACGGAAGGCCAGGAGGGCTGGGGCCAATCTGATCCCTGGGGGAGGGATGATATTCCAAAGGGCAGGGGCCACAGCAGAAAAGACTGTCTTCCTGGGCCCCGCCACATGGCTCTCCCGAGCAGAGAGGACCCAGATTATGCCTCTTCTGCTAGACCTAACGGGATGGGTAGATGTAATTGGGGACAGGCTGTCCCTCAAATAACCTGGTCCCATTTTAGTCCCATTTTTTCACTGTGCTCCTTGACTTGCATTACTAGAGCTTGCAGATGATCTGCATTTTCAGCTATCAGAGTAGTGTCATCAGCACTGCACAGGTTATTGATGTTTCTCCTTTCAGTTTTAAACGCATGTTTATCCTTCTCCAGTCCAGCTTCCCTCATATAGATTGAAAAAATAAGGAGAGAGTATAAAGCCTTGTCTCACTCCTTTGCCAACCTGGAGCCTGTCTGTTTTGCCATGTTCTGTCTCTCCTGTGGCTTCCTGACCTATGTGTAGATTTTGTATGAGGACCACAAGATGTTGTAGGATTCCCATTTTCCTAGGCTCACTCCACAGCTTCACATGGTTGATGCAACAGAAGGCCTCTCAATAACCAACGAAGCACCTACTGATTTCTTTTCAGTATTCTTTGGTCCTTTGTATCTCACTCCAGAACTGCTAGTAATGATTGCAGGGGTAAGAGAGGAATAAAAGACATTACAAATACTGAAGGAGATGTTCAAGGGTGCTTCACTGACTACAGCTAGAAACCTTGATAGTGGAAAGTGAAGCCCTGGTTGAGGTTAATGCTGCTTAACATCCAGTTCAGAAGGTTTAGAACTTCCATTGGCTTGAAGATGGCAGCAGCAGGTCAAAGGTCACACTTTGCAAGGCTTAAAACATCCATTTAACCTCCCTCCAAAACTTCTAAAAATGACAATTTTGACCAGATCCACGTTGGGTAATATACTTCCCCTGGGGCCGCTGAAGGGATTTTAGAAGGCCAGAGGAGCTTCCAGACCCCACTTTTGTGCCTCTTTCTAGACCAAGATTCTGTCTCTCCACTTGCTTCTTTTTTTCTCTTTTTGCTTGGAGTATCATCAGAAACAGTTGCGTTTATGGACCTGCTACTAGGTGACATCAAGCAAAACTCCAAGATGGAGGATGTGACCAAAGTCCCACTCCTTTGTTCATACATCATTGCCACAAACACATACAAAGTGGTGGGATTTGATTGTGCCATCATGCCTGCCAATCTTGGCTTTATGGCCCCCTTCTGTGGATGCTCCTGAGTAGGGATGTACCCAGCTAAGAAACTTTCCAAGTATGTCTAAATATGCTTAACCTCAAATCCAAGACACTGAGCCCATATCCCATCACTTAAGAACACGTGGAAGAATTTGAGCCTCTTCTCCACTTCTGTTGACCAGATACACAACACTGGGATAAGGATTTATAGGCTAATTGATAAATGTTAGAGAATGCTGAAAGAGGAGGGCTGAAACCATCATCATCATCAACAATATAACCCCCCGCCTACCTCTGTACAATAGAAATAGATTATCATTAAAAACCAGAGAAAATGTGGATTAAATTATAATAAATTATACAAGAGGGATAGTAATATAAATACATGTGTTCTACACACCATGAGGGTGGAGGGGTGGAAAAATAGTTGTTGGGAATCAGGTGGCATACAAATTTGATAGATACAGTGGGTGGGTGGATGGATGGATGGAGTTGGGTTCCCAACCATGACAACAAAATATGTGACAACACAGTGCAAGCTTTATCCTGTCAAAGTTGCATCATGTCACAGCACACATAATATAATTCCCCTCTCCCCCAAGGAAGCCTATGGCTCCAACCTTCTGCTCACCTTCTGTGATTCATAAGTAGCTCCCTGTGAAGTTCCTGATGGCTTTTCGAGGCTCTTACAGGATTGTGCAGCTTTTTAGGTTTGATAAGATCAGGGTTTCCATCGAGATAATCAGGATGGGTCATGATGTTCCCAATATCAGGCCGCTCTGTTTGTATTTCTGAATACATAGATGCTGGGGGAAGGGAGAAACATCAGACAAATATTACAATAACCAAAAGGAAATTCCCAGAAATCAGGCATATATCAAATCCAGAGCCCTCAGATTTTAGAATCAGAGTTTTATTTGGGCAGTTCCTATCCCTAAACGAAGTTACTAATTTACATTAGAAGTTTTACATTACTTTCTAATTTTGTATTATTTAGTCCTGGAAGACTAATTCAGTAAAATATCATTTGAATCCCTGAGCTTTGGATTAATACAGGTGGTGGCACAATGTATTTCTACTAGAGTTTGGGTGAAGCAATCAATATTGGTTTCTCTCCATTTCTAATTTTTGCTAATATTTTAGTTCAATTTCTCTCTCACGCCTGAACTCTCTCATGTAAATAGTCAGAAACCTGTGACTTTTGAATGATAATGCTTTGGTTTGCATATTGGTTCCAAAAATACGAATTTGGATTTGTTTCCCTTCAAATGTATGCTAAACAAATTTCTCCCCATCCCTGGTCATTGCTACTAATCCATGTGGACCACATCTACTCACACTAGCTTACCGGTAAATGTCTTCTGAGCTTGGAGGCAGATCCTGAATAGCCCAGAATTATTATGCACAAATGTCTGCATGCTCATCAAAAGCCACACCAGCTTTCTACAACCTGATGTCCTCTTGATAAGTTGGAACGACAACACCTAGAATCCCTGGCTAGCATAACCAATGGTTGGGATGCTTGGCTATTTATTTCTTAGTCTAATACATGAGGTTTATATCATAAGATTTAAACCTCTTCTTTCCTCCGGAAGTTTATACATAAAATGAACAAATGAGAGAGAGAGGGAGTGCCAGTAAAAAACATGTTTTGGCCTGATGCATGTTGGAAAATGTATTCCTTTTTCAAGAACCCATCTGGAGTATCTGTGATCAAGTTCACAGCCCCAAAAGCACTTTTACTGGCACTTGGGCTTCCTCTCCCTCTTCACTGCCTGCCATCCTCCTTCATTGGCCTCCTCCTGTGTTTCCCATAACAACTGGTTAGGGTGGAACAGACTGCAAGATAGCAACTCTGCCAATCTATGGCTGAGAGTGGACATGCATCTGAGTCTCCTTGGACTTAATCTAAAAGCTTGACTTGTCCATCCCCTGGCTTGCATCCTGAAGGGACCATGGAAAAATGTACTTCAGGTGGACCACAGATATCTGGTTGCCTTGGCCATGGTATGACTGGGAGCCTTCAACAGATGAGACATGGCTTGTAGGTGAGACACCCTCCCCCTGAACATTCAAGGAGAGTTTGAACACCTATACAGAGTTCAGGTAGCATTTGATCCCCCTTCCGTGTGGTCTTCTCCTTCCCCCTCCCTGACTGCTGGATTTGTTCTTCTTTTCACCAAACATCTCTGAAGTCCAACAGAAAGCTGAAAGGAAGCAGGGCACGTTAAGTAAATTTCAGAAAATTGGACAATATGCAGGACTTTTTTCCTTTTGTAAAAGGAGAAAGTGACAGAACTCACAGCACTGCAAACATTTCCCCCTGCGTGCTGCAGTGACAGATCTCTGAAGGCAAAGATGATCACAATGGATCACATCACTATAATTGGGGTGAAAAGTTCAGTGCTACAATTAAGCACCAAAGGAGGAATAATGGGTCTCGTGACTCCTTTCACCAAGGATTGGTGGGTTTTATTGCCATCATTTTGGTCCTATGAAATTGCTAATGGTGAGGACTGCAACAAGGGGCATTGCCCGCTTAGCTCACTCCTGGTTTTCTTTTCAAGAAAGATTTTCCAGTTCGGGTTTCAAAAGATGCAGACTCTTTCTATAACTTGGAAAGCTCAAAATTTGGGAGTCCACAAACTGTAGGGGTGGGTAACTGAGACTAATATAGCCCCTGGAGAGTTACAGCAGTAAGACTGAAAAAAAAATTGCACCAAACCCCTTTTGCTGCCCTTCACTGAAAACCTGGGAATAGCAAGTTTTAGAATGATTAAAATCAGGATTTTGCCTAGTAAAAACAAGCTCATTAATAAAACACAGGAAGCAGGGAAGCTGTTCTGTGTGTTACCAATTCAAGATTTAGAAATGTTTGCATAAGGAACTTTTTTGTTTGCTTCTTCATGCAGACGGTTATTTTCAAGATGTTGTAATGCCTGACATTTCAAAGACTGTGAGTTTGGGTTACAGGAATGGGAGAAGAGGTTTACAAGGATAATATGGAGGACACAAAATTCATTACAGTAATCTGTTGATCTAATACCAGGCCCATGTCAATAGAAAAGTGAACAAAAGCAAAACTGAATACCGTTTATTATATTAAATAAAATGATCACTGGAGGTCTTCAGTATGTGGCATAACAAGCCACTGTTCGTAGCGAAAGCAGATCATCAAATGCTGCCTACCTCAACCTGGTGCCCTCCAGAGTCCTTGGATCTGCATGGGAGGGTGCCACGTTGGGGACGGATTGTACACTGTATTCACTTTCCAACAACAGAAAAACGCTATTCAGCCATTCATGTCAACTTGATGAGAAAAGGGTGAGATCCATGGATCAGGCATGCAACAAAATTGATACAGATGGCCAAATGCCCAACAGGTAAGCCCTCACAACCCGAAATAACATGACTCTCATTAAACTCACTTCTGGGTAATTGTGGCCATTGCTCCATTCTCCAAGAAGAAAAAGGATTCAGGTACAGATAGTAGAAAAACATCTGTGGGGTCTCCCTCAACTATGTATATGGACAGCAGGTGAGTTGATATGGTTAGGGAAGGATGGTAACTCAGTGACAGAGCCCACTGACTGCCCATGAAAGATTCCAGTTCAGTCCCCAGTATCTCAACTTTGAAATATTTTTGTCTGAAATCCCAGAAAGCTACTGCCAACAACATAAATCAGCTTAAATAGTTGAACCAGATCAGCCATTGACCTGACTCCTGATGTTATCAGAGACTTTTGAGGCACAGTCCCTCAAGCACACTGTTAAGGGGTCTTTCCTTGTGTAATCTACATTAGATGATCTTCCTAAGCCTGGAATCTGTTTCTTCTTTCCCAATTTCAAAACGTTCACCCCAGCCTTTCTGCAAGGTATAGCCTTCTTATACGTAACCCTCATTTTATCCTCACCGCCACCCTGCAAGGTAGATTGGGTTGAGAGGCAGTCCCAGGCCCAAGGTCACCCATGGAGCCTCATGGCTGGAGATCTGTACCCTCAGTGCTTAATCTGATACCATGATCAGTATCTCATTCTCTCTCTCTCTCTCTCACAAAAATGTCTTTGCCAAAGAGAACTGCCTTCCTGTTAATGCACTGTTTGTCCTTGAATTATGTAAATCCTATGGTTGTTTCAGACCAGATACTGCTATTGACGGAAACAGTTTTCAGTAAGGATTCTGATATGTTCTCTTTCTCTCTGTGGAACATGATGTCCCTCTTTCTAAACTTGAGATAAAAAGCAAAGGGACAGAGCTGAAGAATGTGTTAGTGTTCCCTCACTGCTTGTGGTAAGAAAGAATTTCCATTAGGACTTTTTTATGTAAAATGAAAGGTACCAAAAGACACAATTCCTAGTCACTTTGGCAGGGGAAGGGGGGAATACTTCTGGTAGTCATGGCTTCAGACCACTCTTCTGTAACCTTTTGGTTCCTCAAAAAAGAGAAGTAATTTTTGCAAAGAGGGGCTGAGTGGATTTGTTAGTTGCCCAGAATCCTTAAAATCCCACGGCAAAAGTGCACAGGAGAGAAATTCAGGGCTGGCATTTGTAGCTTCTTTGCTTCCTGGTCAGCTCAATGAAATCAGAGTGTGCTAACCTGAAGCCGAATGAAACTATTTTTATGTTAATTGTACAGATGTGTCATCTTTCACCTCTGGATGATATCACTGGGGTCCAGCCGGGGAACCTGGTAGCAAGGCCAGGTGTAGGCTTTGGACTACATGTAATTCCGAGTATCCGGGGACAGATTTTTGGGAGCTTTGCTATCCCAACAGTGATGGGAAGAGAGATCCAACCAGCCATTTTAGAAGGAATCAAGAGACCCAAGAACCCAAATGAGGCCTTCATGTCTTACTTTCCTCAGCATTCTGAGCAATTTACCTGGGAAAGAAATTGCTAAGCAAACCTACCTAATTTCCTTGATTTGGAACCTGACAATCTTCTTACACCACTCCAGTTGTCTCTGGCATTCAGGATCCTTGTTATCCTGGTCTGGATTTCAACTGTCAGTCTTTTTAGGCTATATCATTTGCCTCCTATGCCGATGGATTCTGACACCCACCAGCTGCTCATTCCCACATGTGCAGGTGAGAGTTCTGGATGGGTGCACGTTTCATGGAATCATCCTTAAATTCTGCAGGCATTTTTTAATGTGGTAATATGAGACCTATACCCCACAGATCTACATTCCTGGCTTTTCTCAGATATGTTGTGTATTGAGCAATAAAGCCTGTAGGGTTGATGTAAGTATGTTTAGCTGAATGTGGAAAAACAGGGTTCCTGACTGAGGGAAGGTTTGTAGGCCTGTTAATTTAAATACACTGATGACACCACTATAAATGGGGCATTGAACATGCAGAGGAATTGATAGACACTTGGGCCTCACCACATTAGGAGCTTTTACATGTACCTTGCTCTGCCACATTTTCATCCTGATATTTTGCAGACTGAAAGTTTCTGCAAAGTCCTATAAAACTGTAGACTGAGAGTTGCCCTGGTTACTATATTCGGTTCCAAGACCTCCAGTTCTTCTGAGAGAGAACATTATGGAGCTGAGAAGGAAAACCCAAAAACTACTATTACTTCCCCCACCCTGGCATCTGCTGCTCATTCTGCTTAATAGTAGGGCTGGTCCATTCTTTGTACAAAATCCTCTTCTGCTGTCCTATCTACTGCAATTCATTGTATGAGTTCTGCCACCATGTATTACTGTATATTTCCTCGCTCGTCATCCATGTTCTTTGGGTTTTTCCAAAAACAGTGGGAAATATACTATGAATCCTATCACACAGAGAGAATATCACATGTACTGTATGTAGAAGAACATATTTCCAGTGCTCACCATTCATGTGAAGATAGATTTTTGCAGAATGCTAAAAAACTCCAGCTGCTACTTACAGCTGGAAAAATGGGTTTTACTTCATGGCACTGCCTCAGACACAGAAGGAACATGTGGTTCTCAGCTTTTCTACTTGAAAAGACCCCTGCATTTACCAAGTTTCTCAGGAGGAAATGTAGTTTGGATTTAGGGCTTAGATCCACACTGCAAATTAAAAGAGTTTCTGTGAGGTAAGGCTTTATATGACAACATCAGCTAATGATCCAGGTTCTAAGAAACCAATCATGGCTGCATTAATAGCTGTGAAATTTCTATGGATATGGCAGTTCATGTCTCAAGATAAACACCTACAGCAGAAATGCAGAACCTATGGCTATCCAAATCTTGCTGAACTATGCACATCCCCTACAATTGGTCATGTTGGTTGAGCAGCTGGGATTTGTAGTTCAGCAGCCACTGGAAGGCCAATAGTTCCCCCTTTTAATTTAGATCATCTGTCATCTACCTGAAGCCCTTCATATCTGATGGATTTCAGCCTGCATTATCCCTCTACCCTGATGGCCAACAGATGTATAGATTGTTGGGGATTCCTGGGAATGACCAACCAAAAATACGTTTGAGAGTTGTGCTTTATAAATGTTTTGATTCATCCATGTACTTACTGTGTGATTTCAGGCAAAACTACAAGAACATGAGTATTACACAAGGTCCTTGGGGTAATATTGTCGGCAGCAATGCAAATTAATTACCATTGCATGCAAAGACCTGTGTATATCAAAATAAAAGCCTGGATTGAAAGAGAACAGATTCTTGAGGCTGAGATTCCTTGAATGATTTCCTGGAGGACTAAATGAATCACTGAAAGTTCACCATGACTGAAGTATGTACACCTATGACAAGTTGAGCAAGTTCTCAACAAATATTTACTCTGGAATTAAAGGTGGGGCATCACAGTCTTTTGCTGGCTTGCACCTGTTGAGTCCCAAAGTTCATGCATCTCAATGTTCTCTTTAAAAAAACAAAGGGCCAGTTTCTCAAGACCAGCATGTTAAAACAAGGAGGCTTTCACCGCTTGGAAATTTGGTTGAAGATTCAGAGAGGAACCTTTTGAACCTGGTATCAAAAAGCACATCTCCTTAATCCTAACACCAGGTTTCTCCAAACATTGCACTGGCAATCATTTATAGTGTGTTTGGGCTATTTGGCAGTATTTAAATTCCTAGGTGATAGGCAAAAGACACAGCCTCGTGTGGCGCAGAGTGGCAGGCGGCAGTATTGCAACCGACACTCTCCCCACGACCCGAGTTCGATCCCGGCGGAAGCCGGATCCTCTCTCGGGCAGCCGGCTCAGGCCGACTCAGCCTTCCATCCTTCCGAGGTCGGTAAAACGAGCGCCCAGCTTGCTGGGGAAGGCAATGGCAAACCACCCCGCTAGAGTCTGCCAAAAAAGCATTGCAAAAGTGGTGTCCCCCCAAAGGGCCAGACACGACTTGGTGCTTGCATACGGGACCTTTCACCTTTCACCATCAGGCAAAAGACAGACAGCCTGTTAAAAGATCAACCATCTCATCAACTGAGAAGGGCCCACTGATTTCAGTTCTGGGCCCTGGACTCTTCAAAATTTGTGTTTATAACTTGGAGGAAGAGATGGAGGGAATGCTTATGAAATTTGCAAATGACATAAAATTGGTGGGGTAACTATTATAATAGAAAACAAAAATAAAATTCAGAATCATCTCGATAAGTTAGGGATATGGACTGAAAATAACTTGAGTAATTGAATAATTGAATAAGTTCAATTTTACAGAAATGACTGCCAAGTTCTTCACTTAGGAAAAAGGAGTGAAATACCTAAGAATGGTGAGACCATGCTTGGTAATAATACTTGTGAAATGAGTCTCAGAATAGTAAATTACAACTGAACATGAGTCAGCAATGTGATACAAAAAAAGCAAACAAGCAAGATGTTCAGGACCTGCTCTCTCTCCCTCCAGAGAACGTGGCACAGAGTTATGGATTTAAGTTACAGGAAGACAGATTCCAAATGAATGTTGGGAAAAAAAATATCCTTTCTGACAGTGAAAACAGTTTGACAGTGGAATTACTGAGGATGGTGAGGCCTCCCCTTGACTGGATGTATTCAACTGGAGGCTTTGCAATGATCTGTCAGGGTTGCTTTAATTTGCAATGAGCAAAGGGTTTAGTTGCATTGAGCAAGGGGTTGGACCTGAAGGTCTAAAGCAGTGTTTTTTTTAACTCTGGCAACTTTAAGATGTGTGGACTTCAACATGGCTGGCTGGGGAATTCTGGGAGTTGACGTCCACACATCTCAAAGTTGCCAAAGTTGAGAAGCATTGGTCTAAATAGTGCCTCCCAGCTATGTCTTCCCATCCTCAGTCTTCTGGAGTGCTCGAAGATTTAGTCTTGCCATTCACTCTGCACACTTATGTTTTCCCCCTCTCATTTTGAAGGAAAGCATATCAAGGGGGTAGGACGCTATCTGAGGTGCTGATTTCCCTAATCCCTCAGTGGCCATTCCTTCAGCCCTCTTCCTCATCTCCGAAGCCTGAGGGAGTGGCCATGTGAACATTCACTCAGTGGCAAAAAGGTGTGCAAGGGAGGAAATGCAGTGGCGTTGTGGAGGTGGCCTTAATTTATCCTCCTGCATTTGCATTATGTAGACAGACTGCTTGAGAGCCACAGATAAATATTCCATGTGTGGAATATACTCCCTGACCCACAGTTTTATCTTCAGACCTTTTGCCTCTTAAAGATCCATCATTCTATAATGGCAAACTATAGAGGTCTCAAATCCCATTTTCCAAAGAAGATATACTTTATTTCAAAGTGCAAACAGAATACATAACTTGGAGAAGTAGGATTTCAAATATTTTGCTACCTTCACTAATACAGTTGCTACTTCCAAGAAGCTGACATTATCATGCTCCATTAAACAAAGCTATCATTTTGCTTGCCAAGTACAAATATTAAATACAAAAAGGGTTGCCATGTCAACTCAGTTTCTGCCTTGTAAAATTTCATTCCCAAGTCTGACCTTTGACAAACTCTTGTATAACGGGAAGTGGGGGGAAAAAGCTATCAAAAATATTTAAAAACAAAACTCCACACAGAGCTGGTCCTTTTAAAATGGACACCTAATGTTCACGTAGGTTTCCTCTTAGGAGGGATACAGTGAAAGCAGCACAAGCTTTCTCTTCATCTGACTTGATAAGATGGACGTTAACAGAATAAAACACAACACCTTCTTTAATTCTGAACTAATGCTAAAAGCAGCAAAACTAGGCACCATGGAGACTGCTGAGGTGAAATCTGAAGGAGTTCAGAGGATCTCACTATTTTAAAATTCTGAAATCCAGCCCAATTAACCATTAGGAACAGCTATTCTTTTGATGTTGCAACAGGTTGATGTGGTGATCCCATTGTGTAAACTAATTGATTTAGAAGCTTTATTACCGCCACTCCAAAGATCTGATAGAAAGCACTAGAAATGTGGATGATTCAAACTTCTTTTGCTACCAGATAAGCTTTTAAAGAGGACTAGCTTCTCAGAATATTTTACGAAATGATATTGAGAATACTGCAAACAACATTGCAGTAAGGGTTATATTCATGTTACTATCAGGGTTCTGAAAAAAAACAACAACTTAACTGAGAAGCAATATCCAACCACCATGGCATATTAATAGTCCACTTACCTAATTTTATAGGCCCAGCCTAGATATTGTAGGGTCTAAGGGCACCTAATGCCCATGAATATTTCCCTTGCTACTCAACAGGCTACCTACAATCCCTGACTTCACTGCTGCTTGATATTTTTTAGGGCATTCAACAGCATGCTTAACTGAGCTAGTTAAAGACATAATGACCTGATTAGGTTGTGTGTGCACAGCATAATTTTTGGTGTAATTTGATAAATAAAAATAAAAAATAAATAAATAAAATTTTAATTAGGGGATAAACTAGAAATGTTAAACTATTGCTAGTTTAACAAAACAATTTGCTATAATATTTGCCTTGCAAAATCATTTTAAACATTGGCTGAAAAGTTCAGCCTTATCTCCTCCTGGTGGCCTCAGGACATCCACCTTTCCTAATAAAGGGCAGTCTGTCTCACGAAAGGTTTCTCTATCCATGAGGTAAAGCAAAGTTTAACCTTTAGGATTAATTTCATTTATAAAAAAAATGAATTAGCTGGCTGGAGAATTCTGGGAGTTGAAGTTCACACATCTTAAAGTTGCTAAGGTTGAGAAACACTGTTCTAGAGCATTTTGGGGAAGTATGCGCTCCTGCCAGTAAACAAAAAAAAAAGCAGCAAGCTTGGGTTAGTAGAAACCATGCAGGAGAAGAGGCTGGAAGGTTGTGGGGAGGAGCCTCATCCATTTGCCTTCTGATAAATTGATTTTCTGATGGGCAATACCCACTGTGGCAGCCATTTGGCGAGAGCATTTATTGAAATGCATGAAAGCTTGTACCTTTTAATAAAATGTGCTAGTCCGAAAAGGTGTTAGTAGGCTGATTTTTCCCATCATAGATCAACACAGCTGTCTTCCTATAATGACATGCTCTGAAAATGCCTCATGACCACCATCCCCAAAAGTTGTCTAAATCTCACATAGGTGCTAACAACATTTACATAATAAGTTAAAGCACAATAAAATCCTGAATGTGCAACAACAAATTACTCTTTTTAGTTATCACAGCAAGTTGGGAATAGAATTAATATAAAAAATGATCACCTACATGGTGGAAAACCTCTCTGTATGGGAACTGTACGATCAAGTTATTTGAGAATAGTAGCCCCATATGCAAAACAGACATAAGCACACACATGGGAGAGATTTTTAGAGTTAGATGAAGGACAAACAACACGTCAAATGCTTTACAAGAAACAATTGAGGCAGCTGAAGCAAAGAAAGAAGATAACAAATAAATCAGTGCTTTGTTAGTGGAAGATAATACCAATCAGTAATGGGTGTTTTTTGGGAAGGAGGGCAACTGTGTTTTTGGATGCTCAGCCCACACAAGTTCATGGAACTTTCTGAGCCAGAAAATCACTTCTGGGAGAAATGGCACCATACTCTTAATACAGCAAATCATAACTGGCCCAATATTTTAAGAGTTGCAATGTCTGATTGTTATAGGTTGGGTGAAAGAACCTCAGGCAGAGCACCATGAGTTTATGACCAAGGTTTAAGTCTGATTCCTAGAGTTACCAGAGCTGATGAATCCCCTTCTCTTTCAAATACACACTTTCCACAAAAGTATGCAAATTGAGGCCTCATAAGAATATTTTACTAGTCCACATGACAAATGAAATAAATGGTGGAAGAGCAGGCCACACGCCTGCTCTTATTGCAGGAATCATATAATCCTCACTGAGCTCTTTTTAATTCAATTTTTTCTTTCTAATTTTTAATCCATCACGCTGCTTCAAACAACATGTGAATTATTCAGCCTTGCTCACCTCTAAAATCTTTTGCCCTTCTAGCTTTATCAGAAGTGCACCTTCCCTCATTGCTTTATAGACATAAATAGTGGTTGCAATTTGAATGCTTCTCACATATAATTATTTATGTGAGATGATAGCTATGGTTGTGCAATATGCTTTACCGGTAGTGTGTGTGTGAAGTTTTGCTAGTTTTAACCTTTCTTTTGGGCATGTTTGGTATAGCATGTTGTATAAACCCAACCCGATCAGTTTATGGTTCAGAGTATTGCACAGATCCAGAAAATAGGTTAATAAAGTAACTAGGTTATGTGAGTTAAGTGAATGGAGTAGGTATGTATTTCACTACTTTTAATGTTGTTTTCTTGCCTATTTGCTAGGGATGTGTTAAGCATTGGAAAGGGGTGGTTTGCAAAACATACTGGCATCTTTCCGAGAAGCATAAAAGCAGCCACTTCCTCTGGAAGGCTCAAGGTGACTTCTTCGAAGGTTTCCCTGTTTTCTGCCCATTTGTGTGCATGGAGGGCCACTTCATGTCACAAGAAGTCCCACTGATATCTATAGAAGACAGCAAGCAGTAACTTATCCATCAGCATTCACAGCTGAGCCAAGAACTCCCTAGCCTGAAACATTATGACACAAACTATGTCTGCTAGAATTCGCACTGTGCTCATTGCAGTCTCATAGCAAAGCATGCTGCAATAAGAGACTTTCAGTCAGCTTGTTGCACAGCCTGATGCTGAGTTAGGGCTGAGAGGGAGTGACTGACCCAAGGTCTCCCAGCTGACTTCCATGCCTAAGCGAGGATTAGAACTTGGGTCTCCCCACTCCTAGTCCAGCACTTTAACCATTATGCCATGCTGGCTCTCTAGGCTGAAGTTACTTGAGCATGAATAGCTCCTCAGCATGAAAAACTCCCAAACTTCTAATGTAGGAAATGCATTTGTATTTTATTCATATTTCTAACTCAACCCAGGGACCCTTAGACTGAGAAAGTGATCAATAGAATATGTATACTACAAAATACAGAGTGTACATTTCATCAAACAAAGAGGCACCTTTATCCTCAGGCACTAAAAGCAGCATGCAGAAGTAAAAGGAACGTGAACCCTTGCAGAAGAATTTTGTGATGAGTATTCCTCCAGGTTATAAGGATTCCTCCTCCCTCTGCTATTGAGAAATTGGAGAGAAAAACTTTCTGGGTCTCTATGCTCCATGGAACCTGTAGATCATTTCAACTCATTCTCTGAATAGCCAATAACCTTCCCATCTTTATCTTTAGTATGCCAAGATACTGTAATACAGGGATAGGCAACTTGCACATACCCCACCCCCAATTTTGACATCATTGTGCTATCGTTGGGAAAATAAACACACATATTATTTAGGCCTAAAATATCTACTTTACATGAACCCCTGTCTCCCCACAAAGCCCCCACCACAAGGTAAAACTCTTTGATGGACCATCCTTGGTTATGCATCTAGAATCTTGGACTATGGCCAAAGATACCTGGTCCAATTCTCCCCTTAACCAGGGAAATCACTTCCTTTCCATACATTCTTCCATTTTTAATACTCGAGTTGAAAGTATTTTCTCCTCCAGTTTTATCCACATAAAAATCACCTTGTGAACAGACTGAGGTGAGAAAGATGGGAGGCCCAATATCATCCCATCAGCTTCTATGACTGAATATGGACTTGAGTCTTAGCCTCCTCAGTCCTGGTCCAATACTCTAATCCCTATCTTACATTGGATGATTTCTGACAGTCACTGTCAGCCTAACCTATCTGGTTTTGAGTGGGGGAACAATCAAATGTGCTACTTTTAGCTTCTTGGAGATGGAATAGGACCATGAATGGTTTTCTCTTGCTTTGTACAAGAAGAGATACATTTCAAAACATTGTTCTTGGCCATCCAATTCTGCAGACTTAAAAAAATATAGTAAGAAATCAAACACAGGCTCTTCGCAGTATGTGTAGCACAGGGTTGTTCCTACATCCCTGTTCATATACCCAAACCTATATGGTTTTTTTTAAATGAATGATTTTGTGATTAGAGAGTGGAGCATAGCAAAAAGGGCATGGGAGGGTCAGGCTTTGATAAAAAAAAGTCTCTAGGGACAATCACTGGCATCATCAAGTAAAGATAAGAGGTTCCCTGTCTGAAAAGTTGGAAGTAGTTGCCAGTCATTGATAACAACAGACTAGATGGTCTAACTCAATAGAAGGCAACTTCTTATGTTGCTAAAGTGGGACTCAGAGAAAAAGAGAACGTTGTCAACATTTCAACAGAGCAGTCAGTTTAGGCAATGATGGGAATAAGGTGGACATTTGAAAAGTTCTCCCACTTGATCTAGGAGAGAAGATGGTGGGTGGGAGTAAGCTATTTTAGCTGGATACAGAACTTGTTGGGAGTGGACCAAATGACCTTTATGATCCCTTCTATCCCTATGATCCAAGTGGGACAATCACACTCAAGAAGCATACATCAATGGCCATCCATCAGGTTAGAGGAAAGTGTTGAATGGATTACTGTAAGACTTGTGCTGTTTTACATATGGATAAATGACTTGGATGAGTGCTTAGTATATATGATTATCAAATCTGGACAACTCTTATTGACGACTTGTTCTACATACAGTGCTTTAGGCTCTGCTTTGACTGACAGTTAAAAAGTTATGGCTGGGTAAGGTTCTATGAATACCCAAGTGCTAACAAGTATTTGAGATTCTGAAACAAAGATGTTTGTTTCGTTATTTATTTCCACATAGTCACAGATGATTCAAATACAGGGATAGGTGCAACGTTGTTACAGGAATATGACAATTTTTTCATGTTTTTTTAAAAGGGTGGGAATGAGACTATGTTCCCACTCAAAAACCCTTTTCCTCCCATTCCCACCCTAAACTGCCACACGAAAGAGTGAAAGAAACCTTGTCTCACCCCTTCTGCTGATGCCATATTACTGGATAGCCTTCTGTGATTTTTGGAAAAGCCAGGAAGCTGATTTGCAGCTCTCAACCCCTTAAATATCGTCCACTTAAACTAAATCTCTCGGGTGCTATTTGAGAATTTATGAGTAGTAGCTCCAACATATCTGGAGGGCTTCAGAACAGGGAAGACCCTGACATTAAGCAATCACAGGATTAGAAGTCCAATAGGTGGATCTTACTCTCTCAGAGGGAAAACTAGCAAATGTTCCATTATAAACAAGAAGAATCTGAACTTCCTTGCAGTCAGCATAGTCTCAGTTCAGACTGATGGCACTTTTGCAGTAGAGCTGCAGGCATTTAAGTCCTGTGGAGATCTTGTATCTCCAATTGCACCCTTGCTGGAGATGGTTTTGGATTCTAGATTCACTTACATAAAAATTGCAAAAGTCTCGTGGACATTTTAAGTCTATTCAGTATATGCCCATGTAAGATACTGAGGACCACAGCACAATTCATCCAATTAATTGAGCATGTTTCCAAGGAAGGACTATTACACAAACACTCAACTGTTGGTGGCAAGATTAGTGGCAGTAAAAAGAGAGGTGAGAGACAGCCCTCATCCTTCTCTTTGCTGTCAAGAAGCTTTGATGCATATATTGTATGTATTACTGCCCACCCCTGCTTCAAAAATTAATAAAATCACAGTCCACCATAGCAGATGCAGATTTATGCAGATGTAATGAAAAAGAATGCACATTTGTTACAGAATGGATTATAGTATATGTGTGTGTATAACATATAGTGTGTATATATGCACACCTGATGAGTTAGACTGCAATATTTTTTGGAAGCAAGTCCTACAATGTTCAATGAAATTTGCTTCCTAATTAGCACATGTGCCTAACTGTATATGCAGATCAGCACAAGAATAATTTGGTTTTGAAAGGATGAGGCTAGGACAGTCTATCCAATAAAGAGCTTTTAATTAAATTATTTCCCTTTCATTGATTAAATTAGTGTGACTGATTAAATTTACATTCACATATTGAATTCTCAATATTAATGCTTTTTCAAGGATATTAAGAAAAAAAATGACAGTTTATCCTCTGCTTCATTTCCTTCCTCAACAGCAGACCCATTTCAGCCTTAACCCACTAAAATTTGCCTTGTTCAAGTATAAAGGATCATGTAGATTTATTCTACATGTTACGAGAGTTGACCATCTTTCCAGCTGTGTATAGGTAGCTAATTCTGATCTTAGATTCAACCACCAACACACAAAACAAGTTCATAATGATGTCAACGAGATTACTGAGGGAGAGAACAATAAGAACTTTTAAAAAAGCCTCCATGAAGGTCTGTTGCTCCTCTGAAGTTCCTCAGGGCTTTAAGTAGAAATACAGTTGCTACAAAGATCTCCTTCCTTCCTTCCTCCCTCAGAGAAGGCTTCTGTCTCCAGAACTTGGATCAGGATGGAGATTGCCGTTCCTTCTGCATTTTGCTTCCTGTACTGAATTCACCATCATCTATCCTCAGCACTTGATCATACTAATGCCCCATCTACCAGCTATAGGGAAACCTATTTTGGGTACTTGCAGGCTTAGTGTATTGATCTGACAACTATCAGCACATCACTGAAAAGTAGCAAACTCTAGTCCACTCAAACAAAGGTCATGAGATGATGTACGAAAGTCTCATCCGTCTTGACAACCAGTTAAAACCATACATCTGACATCATGCCTGAATGGAATAACTGACTCTGCCTGCCCATTACCTCTTGGACACAATTTAAGGTGCTGGTATTGACCCTTCAAGACCTAAATGGTTTAGGGCTTGACTATCTGAGGGACCACCTTTTCCTATATGAATCGGTTTGGTTACTTAGATCAGCAGGGGAGACCCTTTCCAAAGATGTTCCTACAGCTAGAAGCTCACTTACAGACTACGCAGGAAACAAGCTTGCTTCTGCGTGCCTCCCAGGCTCCCAAGCTTTCAACTCACACTTGATTTTAATGATACTGATTTTAATTTTGATTGTATTAATGTTATTATGTTTTATATTTTGTATCTTGGCTTAATTGCTGCAAGCTTCCTTGAGTGGTTATATAACCCTAAAATTGGGGTATGTTTAATAATCACTTAGAAACGGAGCTAGTAGCCAAGAGAAACTACCCAAATTGTACTTTTCAAACTACTGCACCTACAGGAAAGCAATAAAGGATAGGTGGGACAGACATGCATTCTCTGCCTCCTGCATTTTGATATATCTGTTCTTTGCAATCAGACTGGCTAAACACTTCATTTCTTGTAACAACAACGATATAAACTGGATTCCTAGGAAATTTGCTGTGGCAGATACCTTATTCTTGTGAACTGAACCATGCAGATCTGAATTTATTAGTCTCCCATGTTGTGACTTTCCCAGCCACTTTACAGGAAAGACAGCTTTCTGCAAACATCCGCACTACTCCTAATAATGTAAGTAATGCTGCACTCCTGGCACCTTCAAGATGGGTTGGGACTGCAATTCCCAGTTCTCATTAGGTCAGGATGAGGTTGATTCTAGAACCAGGCACAATCCTTTCCCAGCAACAACTATCACAACAGTTTATTATCTAGCCAATCTTTTGCAAACCTTTTCCATAGTGTTATCTCATTAAGCACCTGTGACTTAATGTGCTCCCTTTAACTGTGGCATTTTTGCTTCAGAACTTTGCAGGAATTTGGCTTGTGTGGCAATTCCAATGCCATGGCTGTGCCTGCTTTTAGAACTGCTTTTCTGCTTCCTTGCCACCCATCCTCACACATCTTCTAAGTATGAAACCTCCAAAAGATTTTTTTATGGTTTGCAAATATATCATCAGATAATTAACCAAACACAATTTGCTTGTATTTATAATGCAACTAGGTATCTGGAAGTTGACTTCACCTTGGGTTATCAACCCTCTTCAGATCTCTTGAGTCAATTCACATTAAATTCAGTATATATGAGCTCCCTGTATGAATATCCACAAAGACACAAGCCTGGTCATGCACATGGTGACCCACCTGGAAATTAATACAGGGGGTGCAACTATTTAGTTAGTGGCAAGCTCCCTCTGTCCTGAATGAAGCCGAATTTTAGAAAGTGGTCAAAACATTGCAGCCAAGTAAGTATGACAAGTTGTGTATCTTTTCTTCCCTCTAGTAAATGGAATAAATTAAAACCATTAATCAATTAAAATGCCTTGCTGAAGGATTAAGCACTCTACAGTTCATTATTCCAGTAACAAATTGCCTTTCTAAAATTATTGGGGGGAAGGGAGTAACAATGCTGATTTTTCTCCACCTATTAAATATTTAAAAATTCTTTGTGGGAGTTCAATAACCAATGTATAAACATATTTTGTAAATAAAACCATAAGATTAAGCAGTGATAAGTGCTGTGAAATCATGTTATCACCCTACATCTTTAATTAACTGCATCATTATTAGGTAATCATCAGCCATGGACTTGTCATAAAACAGGCCTCCTCCCCCAGTTACAGTTCACAATGGAAGACAAATGTCAAAATGTGGGTTAATTTGTTGGCAATCTTTCCAGTGAAAAATGTCTTGCAAAGCTCAGCACAACTCATTTTACAGCTTTCAGATTTGGCCATCTCTGGCTTGGAGATTGCTGGGGAGCAAGAACAGAGGAAGGAAGGAAGGAAGGAAGGAGCATTATGAGACAACTCAGCACGGCAAAGCTCAAGGGTTCAATGGAAGTGCAAGGAACAAAACACACACACACACACACACACATACGCACGCGGACACAAACGAGAAGATCCCGCAGTCTACCAATCTACAAAGAAAAGGGTTGCGCGTTTCTGTAGGTGGGCAGGCTCCACCTGCAAACGAGCACTGGCTTCTCCTGCTGTTCAGAAAACATCCACAGGCTGCGTCCTTACCTGATTTGACTAGCACTGCTCTGTACAACCCAGTCGCCCCAGGTGGGATTCTCACCTGGTCTCCCATCCTCTGGGTCATCACACTCGCAGGCGGGTCTCTGCGGCTGCCTAACTCTGTTCCAGCCGCGCTAAGCCTCCCTCTGCCCCTTCCCCTATTTCGGCGTGTTTCTAAGTGTGCAAGACTTTGGGGCAGTACGCAGAGAAGCCCTCTCGCTTCTGCACCGATCTTTTCGGAGGCAGCGAGAATGAGGAGTCACGTGAGGGCGTGAGCGGTTGTGCTGTAGAGCTGCCGCTGCCTGGGCCGCCCTCCCCTCCCCTCCTGGCGAGCCCATTCCGCTCCCACAAAACCTCTTTCCTCGGATCCTGTAACGTGGCAAGGCTTACTGTGAAAGAGCTGCATCCCACACTCTGGGCAAGGGGGCCCTTCAGACGCCTTTGTGCTAGGCTTGCTCGCGCATGCTGGCAACTTCGTGATAAGGGCATTATGTGCAACTTCAGCTTCTGCGTGGAGAACGAGGCTTTCTGTTTGTTTCAGGGAGATCTCTCCCCCCCACCCCACTCCACTCCGCGCATGTTAGCAATTAGGTAGCCCAGCGAAGAGAAAGAGACTTATAGAAACCAGCTTCCGATATGCTGAGGAGTTGGTGAAATGGGAATTTAGGCAGGCAGGCAGGGACATTTGCAGCACAACTCCTACGCTGCGAACAGCAGGCGCCAAATCAAAACAGGCGTCACCATCAGTGCTCAGGTTGCAGCCCCGCTTAGAATTGCTTGCAGACGTACTTAGAAAAGCCGAAGAGCTTACGCAAATCAGAAAGGACCAATCCTTTGAGCCCCATTACTCTATGATTTCCTTACTCATTACTTACTGAATAAACTGCAGGATTCAGTCAAAATGCTAAGCCAAATGGGTGAATGTAGTCACAGAGATTTTGTTAACTTGATCGCTACTTACGCCTAGGGTTAACAGAGCCCGGTTGCCCCAGGCTCACTGATATGACTCATAGACCTATTGGATGGTGTAAGCCTCCACAAACGATCAAAGGGTGTAAATAGAAAATACAGGGAAACTTAAATTTAATGGGTCTCAGTGCAATGGATTTTAGAAGCAGAGGATGAAATTCCAGTGCATTTATGTCACTTGTGCTATATGCTATTTGATTAATATGTGTCATTTGCTTAATGACTGAAGGATCACCATGAGCAATGTGCATTCTGATTTAACAGACAATCAGGAATAATGGATCCTTCCTTACCCTATTAGTCCATTGAATCAAGATTTCATTCTACAGGAAGAAACACTTCAGACACTGTGGTTTCCAAGCCATGAAGGGCTTTTTATATCAGTGTCAGCCCCTTGAATAGGGACTGGAAATGAACTAGGAACCAATGAAGCCTATATATGATGGGAGAAATATAACATCCCATGTCAATCAGTACCCTTGCTGCAGTATTTAGTATTAACTGAAGTTTCTGAACCATTTTCAAGGGCAGAATCATGTACAATCTAAAAAAGAAATTATACCAAGGCATGGATTTCTATAAGAAGTCTATGTGCACCAGCTTGAGATGGTAAAAGCTGCTTCATGCCACAAAGGATCCTTGTGCTTGTAAAGACAAAGAGAGATGTAACAGCACTCCCAAACTGTAGGGCCTCTCCCCACTTGTACCTGAATGTGTCACACACATGTCATGACAACTGCTTTTTTTCTGTATCCCCATGATGTTGCCTTTATCTCATCCCCATCCATGAGTGAATAGCCTTAAGTCATGTCAGTGTTAAGTAACACTGTTAAAGTAGAGTTTCCCACTTAAGCCAAGAGCATTCAGGATCATTTGCAAAGTATGTAAAATTGCTACCTATTGATCTCTCTCACTTCTTTACTGTCAAGTGAAAGGGTACAGAAGCTTACAGTCATCAGACCCCTTCATGTTCCTGAATGACTATTGTGATTGGTGGATCACTGTCAGTTGGTGATATCTGGGGGAGACTGAAATTAAGCAAATTCAGAAGAATCAACCTGTTGCCATGCTTAACATGGCTGCAGGTGCATAATCAGGATGCCATTATTTGCCAGTGAGTCAAAACAGATACAGTAAAATTGGGATAAAGATTGGGAGCATCACATTTCATGCCAGTATAGTTTTCTGCCAACTCAAAGATGGGTGGAGAGCACTTCAACTCAGCAGTGGGAAAAAGGCCCTCAAATATTACATTTTAGGATTGCAATTTATTTCAGAACAGGTTGAATCTGCACCATTCATTAACAGCGCCTCTGTTTTCTCCATATTACTGCATGCCAGTATTGATTCAGAATGTCTACTAGCTCATCTGGATCTGATGAAAATGAGAGATTGAGCTGTGTCATCAGTACACCAATGTCGTTGTCCTCTAAAGCTCTGAGTGGTTTTATACAGCAGCTTCATGTAGATATTAAATAACAGGGAGAAAATTGATCTTTGTGGAACCCGATCGTGTAAATGTCATGGGGTTGAGCAGAATTCCTCAGTGCCACCTTCTGGAGGCAGCCACCCAGGTATGAGAGGAATCACTGCGAATCTGTGATAGTTCAGATAACCTTTCGAAAAGCTATTGTGATTGGTGTTAATGAAAGCCATAGGAATCTATAGGACTGTACTCCTCCTGTCTCTTTCCCAGTGAATATGGGATGGCAAAGGCTATTTCAGTACCAACATCCATCCTAAACTCTGATTGAAATAGCTGTAGGAAATCCATTTCATCCAAGAGTATCTGGTTCTAATTAGCCACCACTTGTTTGAGCATTTTGCCCAGGAAGGAAATGTTGAGCAGAAGCTTATACATACTCAGATCTTCTCTGTCCAATTATGTTATTTTCCAGGCTGGCCACATTATGATTGCCTTTAATGAAAATGAGATCATTTTTAAGGAGCAATTTATAAGCTCCTCTATCCAGGTGAACATCTCTGTCATACTAGATATAATAATAAGCCAAGAAGAGAAAGATTGAGCAAACAGGTAGTTGGCTGAATTCTACCAAGCATAATCTGAGGCCTTAAAAACGGAAAGTTAACCAAAACAAATCTGACTAGTAGGTGTCCTAGACATATGTTAGATGAACGACCAACACCATAGAATCTGAGTCATGATTAATATGATCAATTTTGTCCTGAAAGTGATATGTGTAGCCAGATATATCACAGATATATCTTGTTGCTTGCTGGCTGCGGAATTCTGGGAGTTGAAGTTCACACATCTTAGAATTGCCAAGGTTGAGAAACACTGTTCTAATTTTTCATGCTGGACCACCTTGAAAGGCTCTGTTGGGTAAAAACTCACCAGAGGAGAAAAATATTGGCTTCACCCCATCACTACCACAGTAGTCTCAGTAATGTGTTCCCTAGTGGTTGATTAGCAGGGACACCACCTGAGTTCTAGTCACCTCCCACCCTGGGATTCACTCTTTCTCCATGGATCCCATAGAACTGTCCTACTGCCATTTATTGATAATCTGGAGTCTGTCAAAACTAGAGAATATAAGGATACCAACTATTAATACACTGTGTGAATTGGCAAACACAGATATAGGGCTCAAGAGAAATTGTCTCACAAAACGGGGGAAAAGACAGTTTTGCTGAATATACCCCAGATTGCTGGCAGATGGGGAATAATGTCAGAAACCTCTTTTCAGAAATCTTATTTATTTTTTATTTATATTTCAAATTTTGTCTGCCCATCTCACTCAAAGAGCGACTCTGGACAGTTTACAATAAAACTGGGATAAATAAAGATTAAAATACAATAAAAACAATATTCTTAAATAAAAACATAAACATAAAATCCAAGACAGAGATGTTAAAAAGTTCTTAAGTTAAATTTATTTAATTCATGGGAGCCTCTTCAAGGCACTAACCACCCCCAGGACTGATTACTCCTCCTAAAGCCCCATGGCATTATGGCTGCAAAAACTTTTATATATATCTTAAAGCTGCTCTTAAACAATGTTAGAATAAGGGGGAAATACATAATTTTAACATTCCTAAGGACAATCTAAGTCTGTCTCTAGACTCCACGTATGTCATGGATTGAGGACAAAATTAAGATAACATCTTGGGGAAAATAGTAAAATAAATGGTATAAGTGTGCCATGGTTAGGAGCAAGTGGAGACAAGGCGATAATTAATAACATAAGGAACTGTCTTCTTTTTCAGTCAGTTCAAAAAGTCAGTCAGTATAGAAGTTAATCTGGGAGAAGTGAAGGCATTTAATTTGACTGGGGCCAAATGGGCATATTCAGAGGTAATCTGGACATAATTAGTTTGCTATTAAGAGATTGGCTTTCTAAACATGTAGAGATGTCCACGGGATTGGCTAATTTAGAACAAGGGCACTTGTGGCCTCTGCTCTTCTCTCCCAATGGGTGTGGTGGCTATAAACAGTTGTTGGTAGTTAGTTTAGCATTTAGTGTAACATAAAGGATGATAGAGGTTCAGGTCCTTTTGATAAAACAAGGTAATCTATCAGGATCTAGGAAGCATGCCTTCTCTGTCACAGTGCCTGAGTGTCTGAGACAGCATTCCCCCATAGATCTGTACAGTTCCCACCTTGATGATGTTTAGAAAGCCACTGAAATCTTGGCTGTTCTCCCAGGTTGTGGGGCGGACGGTTGGTTGAGTCCCTGTAGAACAGGGTTCCGTGGCACCCTAGGATTCCGCGAGATTCCATGGCACCCTAGGATTCTGCGAGAGGTCATTAGGGATTCCCTGGGAGTTCACAATTTATTTAAAAAATTATTTTCAATTCGGGCAACTTCCCATGAAAGAGGTAAGCTTCATTCTTTATTTTTAGTTTAAGAACACTGTTAATGCATATATACAGGCCTACCCATGAAGCGAATATAATAATTCTGTAACTTCTGGCCTATAGTTGAGCCTGAATGTGCAGGGGTTCCCTGAGGCCTGAAAAATATTTCAAGGGTTCCTCCAGGGTCAAAAAACTGAGAAAAGTTGCTGTAGGTGGTTTTGTTGTTATATAAAGTTTCCCTTCTGGACACTTATGATCTGTTTCTTTTAAAAATGTAAGTTTAAAATGTAATATTTAAAAAGTTTCTTTTTAAATGTAAGCCACCCAGAGTCACCTGGAGTTGGGGAATCTCTAAATTGCATCAAACAAAGAAATAAACCAACAAAACATCAGAATGCAGAACACAGGCTATTTTCTGGCTTAAGTACCCATGAACAAACCTACCATAAATCACGGCTACATTCTCTAGTTAGCTGGGGCCAGAAGCACTGTGTCTCTTGCATTCAAATAACATGCTGGACTCCTTAAACTGAGCAGACCAAATGGGTGGGAACAAGCACCCATTCCACCATCATCATCATCATCATCATCATCATCATCATCATCATCATCATCATCCCTCCCAGAGGAGCCCCGAGTGTATGATAAAACAAAGCAATAGAAATACAGTGTTTATTTATTTATTTAATTTATTTATCAGATTTGTCACCGCCCATCTCCTCCCACTGGAGGGACTCCTTAGTTGTACAACAGTTTAAAAGAACATTTATTTACGAAGCAGTCAGCTCCTGGAACATTGGTTATCCTGTGACTGTCAATCTCTGGATGAATAAACACATCTAGTGTCATTTGGGACTAAACAGTGTGAGGTCCAGCTGTGTTTCCCTGCAGGAAGAATTCTACAGTCAGGGACCACACCTGAGAAGGTCCTAGTCATAAGCACCATACTCTGAATCAGACCCAGCTGTGAGACCAAGAGTAGAGCTGATCTTATCATATGCCAGGCTTAGTAAAACGTCTAAATTAGTAGTGTTTTCATCACAAAAATGGAATCCTCAATTAAGAGTTCTGCAACTAATTAAGGTTGGTTAAAGTTCAGGGGGAAGGGGAAGAGAATAGGATTCTTCAACAGTGTAGGAGACATCTGGGGAAAAATCTGTGGGCCAGTCGCTCCCTCTCAGCCCAAGAGCCAATCAGGTGTGGTATGAGAGTTCTAGTCCCGCCTCAGGCATGCAAGCCGGCTGGGTGACCTTGGGCCAGTCGCTCCCTCTCAGCCCAAGAGCCAATCAGGTGTGGTATGAGAGTTCTAGTCCCGCCTCAGGCATGCAAGCCGGCTGGGTGACCTTGGGCCAGTCGCTCCCTCTCAGCCCAAGAGCCAATCAGGTGTGGTATGAGAGTTCTAGTCCCGCCTCAGGCATGCAAGCCGGCTGGGTGACCTTGGGCCAGTCACTCCCTCTCAGCCCAACTCACCTCACAGGGTTGTTGTTGTGGGGAAAATAGGAGGAGGAAGGAGTATGAGGTATGTTTGCCACCTTGAGTTATTTATAAAAATAATAAAGGCGGTTTAGAAAAAATAAATAAACAAACAAACAAACAAACAAACCTATATCTCATATTTCTATACTGCCAGAATCCAAAGGTATAAAGGAATTTCAGCCTGAATACTGTTGCAGTCTTCCTCATCAGGATTTGTATTACCTCAGACTCACCTGCATGACTGGTGACACGTTTTCCATTTTTCTGGTGACAGTTGGACCGAGGAGAGTATTCTTTCTAGGGAAGAGTGGGAGAGAGAAAAAGCCATTAATTCAGTTTGTTTATCATTATCTCAATTCCTAGTGCTTTTCTAAAGCTCAGAAGTTATTTTACAGCTTAGGCAGCACTTTTCTCTTTGTTTTGTCGCTTCAGCCTCAAGCTGTGCAACCAATGCAACATCCGAAAGACAGGTATTATACTGCTAAAGCATCTCGCATGCACCAGCAATTGCATTTTGCACCAATTCTCGTTTCTAGGTGGTCTTGAAAGGTGGCCCAAGAAAAGTGTGTTGCAATAGTCTGTCCTTGAGGTGATAAGGACGTGAATTATTGTTGTCAGGCCTTGCTGTTCCAGCAAGGGCTACAACTTGTACACTAGCCTGCCCATGGCTCTCACTCACCGATGAAGTAGGAGACATGAATCTGGGAGGACCCCCAAGTTATAGACATCCTCCTTCAGGGGCAGTATGATCCCATCCAGAGCCAGCTGAGGAGCCAGGATCAAGTCAAAATGTTTATTTTTATTATTCATTTATTTATTAAACAAATTTATAAGGCTGTCCAACTCACGGTGACTCTGGGTGGCTTACAAAATTAAAAACCAAAAAAACACAATAGACACCCCCTCCCCCCACCCCCCACGGCAGCAACACATTCGTATCAGCCAATCCCAACCCTTGCATATCCGCCACTTGATATGGAAGAACTGTACCCAATCTTAGCCTCATAGCTTCCAGACACCAGGTAAAGACCTCTACTGCATCTCCAGGTTGGCTCAGAGTGACAGTATATAATTGGGTATCATCGGCACATTGATAATACTTCACCCCAATCAGTGTATAATATCACCTAGCAATTTCATCTACCACAGATGCTAACTAGCATGAAGGTGAGAGTGAATGCTCAGACTGAAAATGAGACTAACAGTTATCAAAGCAATGAGCATTAAATCGCACAATGGGGCAAAGAGCTGAGTTCTATGGCACTCACACTGAAGAAGCCAGAAGTCTGACTGCTTCTCCCCCTTAACTATTGATTAGAGTTGCTTACTCAAGAAAGAGTGGACCTATCATAAAACAGGGTCTCCCAATCCCCACCCTTGCAGGAGGTCCAGAATATTCATTCATTCATTCATTCCATTTTTCAGATCTTATAGGCAGCTCCAACTATGAATAGTATACAATTCCCACATCGTAACTTGGATTAAAACAACACAAAATACAATAACTACAATTAGAGAACACACAGCAATGGAAAAATAGATTGTATGTATTTATAGCAGAAGTCTAACCAAATTCAAAATGGAAGGATGGAGGCTGGTCTGTAATTGTCCAGTATATCTGGGTCAAGTGATGGAGGAGTCACACCACTGCCTCTTTTAAGGAGAATGGTAGCACCCTTTCACTCAGTGATGCCTTTACCACTGCCTTAATGATTGGTGGTATCAAATATTGCTGAGAGGTTTAATAGAACCAGAACTTAATTGGACTTGTTCCACCTGGAGGCCATGAAAGTAATCTAGCAGTGACCAATGCTGTTTTAGTCCCTTTTCCAGGTCTGAATGGAATCCAGATAACATACTTTATGTAGGAGTCTGTGCTCCACTATGTTCTCCTGAATTCTACCCCACGCCTTGCTCATAGAAGAGATTGTAGAGAAAGTTGTCTAAAGTGGTTGGATCAAGAGAGGGCTCTTCAGCAGAAGGTGCATCATTGCCTCCTTCAAAATGATTGGTACCATATCCTATCCAAAAAAAATATTAAATAAACAAACAAACAAACTACCTCTTGATTCCAACCACATACTCACATAATGGCTGCCTGAAGAAGCTACATGGAGTATGAATCCAGCTCACAGGTTTTGCTATTGCTACAGAGAATCCTTTTGGAGACTCCACAGATGACTTTTTATGCTGTTGTCCTAGTCATCTTATTAACCCTGTGCAAATAATGTCTAACTTGAAGCAAGTGTGATTTGATCTGCCAAATATCTGGAAAACATGTCATAGCAACCTGAAGAAGAGTCTGTTGCCGAACAGGCTGCATGCTGCCTTGACAAGAAGTCGACATCAAATGGTGACTCCCTGTATAACGAAAGTCTTTTCTGTGCTTAATTCAATCAAGTATTTGGGGCTATTCTTGCCAATCCAGGTATCGTGAGAAGTGAATGAATTGGCCTGTGTATATTAGATTAATTCCACTGGTTTGCACAAGGTAACTATTTTAGAGGAAATGAGATACTCTAGGCCTCTTTAATCTTGGGCACCAATTAAGGGGATGAGTTTCACATCAAGATCCAGTTTTCCAAAAGTTATTTAGTTTAGACCTTAGTTTGGTATCTAAATTAAGAAACAGTCCCAGCCTGTCCTCTTACAGATTTCTGCACAAAAAGGCTTTGTCTTTCTCCATGGTTCCCTGAAGGTTACCACATGTCAGTACCGCTGGTTGCTAGGTGATGGTTATCTGGAGCTGTTGCTTTGGACAGTGTGTCTCATGGTTAAAAAGAAGACGTCTCCTCCCACAATTGTACTTACAAAAGTGGAATTCCTGCACTTGATACCCTGAGATGATGACATTTGCATACATCTCATCTCCAGAATGGTACTATCAACTTTTGCAACATTTAAACTCCCTGTGGACTTATCAGGCATGGTGTGTTCCAAGGAAGTTTCATTCTAAATCAGAAGAATCCTGGAAGTCAATGTCATATGCACTGGGCTAGCCTTATCCTGTAATATGATAATTCATAAGGAATGCTGGCCCTAATATGTGGGGGAACTCTGGACAAGGCCCGGTTCATTTCCCAGATAAGAGGGCTGTTCTTTCCTCCATTTATTTCGCCCAACCTTTCCCAACTTGGCATTCCCCAGATGAACTTGTACCTGTAATTCTTGAATTCTCAGCCAACATCCACAGAGAGGCTGGGCATATATCTTGTGGGGAGGTGAAGATGGGAGGGCAGATGGTCAGTGGGTGGATGGCAGAGGATGCTTTATTCAATTATTAATCTATTTGATGCAATTTTACTCTAGTCAGGTTGCCCTGTACTAAAGTGGAATCTTAAAATTAAGGGCATAAAAGGGTTGCACTTTAAGCAATATGTGGATACTGGTTTGTCCAGATGCCAAAATCTCACAGTTATGACTCTTCATGGCTTATTAGCTTGATAAAGGTTGAGCAGCTAGTGATGGATGGTTAAATTCTCCTGTTTCCTTTCTCTCTTTTCCTATCTGTTGTTATTCAGTTTGATAAAAGATAATTTGCTTAAGAAAATTTTCACAGGAGAATGCTGGAGAAATTCTCCTGGGTGGAATCATTATATTGTTTTTGTACTTATTTAGTTATGGGATAGCCCAGAGGTATGGGTGAGAATGTCCAGTTCTTGATAGTTATTCCTCCAAGAATCTGCAGCTTCCTTTGTTTCTGATAGATCCCATGGGAAAATCCTCGTGATGCAATACTTCCTATGGATTTCATCCTATTCATCTGTTTCTTATAATGGTGCTCCTATAACCATTAAGGAGCAATGCTGCTCTTAAAAACCATGCAGAAAATCTCCATCTGCCAGGAAAAAATCATAGACATTATTATATAAGATGTTTGTGCTTATATCTCAGCCATTGTGCTTATATCTCAGCTTGTAAGTGGAAGAGGTACTGTTGGAAGTCCTGGCAAATTCAGCATGCCTCATTAGCATGTGAGTTAGCATGTAAATTGAGTTGTCCCACAATGCAACTCTGAGGAAGCTGTTTGTTGCCACTCCCACTTCCTCTCTTCTTCCAATCAGGGAGAAGCAAGCATGCTGTTCTGCTCTCCATTCATCAGGGCCATGTGCTTGGGCCTTGATGGAGGATTTAGCCCTTTCTTTCACATAGCCCTTGGCAGTAAAATAGGGCTGAGGGTTTAGGGCAAACTAAGTATTTAGAAAGAAAAGAAGAACAAAGGAACTTCATCTTTTCCACCAAGATGGATGTAACAGAAACAACAAAGAATAAAGTCAGTAAGAATTCTTTTACTTATCTTAACCTAATCTATCTTTATGCTTGGGAGGGCTGAGTGTATAAGATTCATAACCTGTATTTCTCTGCCATGCTCATTAAAGCTATCTACGATAATATTCTTTTTCTGTGGACAGCTTCTAAGCTGTGTTAAGCTCTGCTCCAATTTAGTGGTTGTAGCAGGCCACTAAATTGGCTTCAGGTACAGCGTGACATAAGGTGGCATTACACCACTGAGCCAAATGTGAATTTTTGTGATTTAAAAACAGACATCAAGTGATATGACAATACACAAGTGTGTAGTGCCTAGCCTAGCCTTAGAATAGGATGGTCAAAGGTTCTTTATGTAATGTTTGGGCAATGTTGTATCTTTATTAAATGCTCAACAAAAGGAAGACCTCTATCGAAGCTGGCACATAAAGGACATTAATCATTTCAGGTCACATATAGGATGAAATTAAACATGCTGTGTTCTTAAAAATTAACCCTTCTCCCCAAGAAGCTTCTTTCCAAAACATAGAAACTTTGTTCTTGATCTGAAAAAGCTTAATTGTGGCTTCTTCTTCTTGTGCCATAAATGTTTGAGGCCCCTGTTAATATGTTTTCTACTACAGATTAAGGTTACTATGGTAACTAATCATTTTGGCCAGGTGAAGAGGTTGAATTTAATTGTCCTCTTTTCGGATGTTAATTTTTGCACCTGGGGAGAAGAACTTGCCTGGACTTGTTTTAGTTTCAGTTTCCCTTCTGCGTAGGCATGTAGACAGTTAAGCAGCTCTCACTGAGAGCCTGTAAATATGTTTGCTTTCTGTAAATAAAATTTTTATAGAAATGTCTGGTGTGTGACTTTTCTGATCTCTCCTGGGCCAAAGGCTTTCCTAGCAATCTGCTAACAGCCCCTGCATTGAAGACCTGAAAAATCCAAATTTTTGTTACAGAGGGAGGGACAGAAAGGGAAAAGCAAGGATAGCCATCTCTAACCTGCAGGTCTGGAAGATGCTGTTACAGTGGATTTTTTTGATTCTCAGCGTGTCTGATTCTCTGCGACTGCCTGGACTGGTCCCTGCAGTTTTCTTGGCAAGGTTTTTCAGAAGTGGTTTGCAATTGCCTCTTCCCTGGGGCTGAGAGAAAGTGACTGGCCCAAGGTCACCCAGCTGGCTTTGTGCCTAAGGTGGGACTAGAACTCACAGTCTCCTGGTTTCTAGCCTGGTGCCTTAACCACTACACCAACCTGGCTCTTGTTACAGCGGATAGCAGATAGCAAATTTTGGTAATGGTAAGAGGAGGAAATCTGAGCCATTTTCGATATGCATGCTGGCAACTCTTAACTCAAACATTTTCATGGGGAAATGATGCAGGGATAATTGTGTAGATGAGAATGGGCGACCCTGGTTCAAATCCCCAGGAGCCAGGGAATCTCTGGGTGACTTTGAGCCAATTACGTTCAGCCTGACCTAGATTAGAGTTACTGCGAGGCTAAAATGAGAAGAGGTCCCTATATATGCCGCCCAGGCAGGATAAATAGGTAATAAATATTAATACAAACTTAAATCTTAGTGAACTCAGTGAAACTGAGTTCTAAATATAGAAAATGCAATTTATTTTATTTTATTTTATTTTCTAGGAGTTCATTTCAGAGTTAAAGATGTGCATATGAATGCAAAGCTAATCTTTGGTTGTAGATAGATAGCTTACCTAACATTGTCGAAAATGGCAAAATGCATTCTGTATATTTCATGTTTTGGGAAGGCTTTGATTTAGATTACTGCACTGAGCACAGGTTGGACATGATGGTCTCAGTGTTTTTTAATTTGGTTTTTTGTTTGTTTGTTTGTTTGTTTGTTTAATGGGATCCCTTGGTTTTAGTTTGCTTGCTGCCCAGAATTTCTTGGATAGGCGGGCAGCCATATAAATGGGATGGATGGATACATGGATAGACAGAATCAGATATGATGGCAACAAATTCCATAGTTGTATAAAGAAACCCAAATCCAATTGTCCCTGTATTATTTTCAACAGAGGATCTCAATAGCTTATAAGAGAGGGAGAAAAACTTCTTGGTACCTATTTTGCACACCATACATGGTTTTATATATATCTGCTACCTTTCTCCTTACCTTCCTTCACCCTTAATTTTTTCATTTCTCCAAGCTGTTACTATTGAACACAGACAACTTTATTGTTCTAAACCTTCGGCCATTTTTTAAAAAAATATATGATTACCCTATTAAAAAACATTTACTGCTTTTTGATTCCACAAACTACTTTGGGGCTGATTCTATTGAAGGGTGGCTTTTAAAAAATTACTCAGATCTAGATTTCAAGGGCTGAACTATTATGAAGTTAATAAAATACAAGCTGATCAGAAGCGCAGGCCGTGTGGGAGGGCATCCAGCCATTTTATTATTCCCTTCTATCATCGCTATCTTGAAACCTTGTTTTTCTCAGAAAACTGACATTTCAGATTTCCTTTGCAGAGAGGTACAGCGTGACATAAGGTGGCATGACACCACTGAGCCATTTTGCTGAAAATAACACACTGCCTGAAAGTCAGTTATGCGTCTCTCGGGAACAAGTTAATTAACTAACTTCAAATCAGGATATTACATACAGTATAATAAAATAAACTCCCAGGATTGGTACATGTGTGGTTATCATGTATATTTCCTATTAAAAGTTCAAAAAGAAAATGAAAAGCATATTATTTTTTTGCAGCAGATATTACACATCCCTGCTTTTGCCCTGTATGGTTAACTCATTTAATCAATACAAAATAACACAGATCGAGCAGACATTTCTATTGGGGCAGACATTTGTTCAACATCACTAGTTCCCAGTTTGTTTCCAGGCTCAATTTAAGATTCTGGTTATTTCTTTAAAGATGCAGAGCTAGTCATATACCCTTAGAATAAATTCTATTCTGCCTAATATCCATTCATTTCAGTTTCAGTGATGGACCAGCAGCCACATATACATAGCTATATCTATATTTACTTGGCAGCACCCCCTGTTTTTTCTCTTCTTCTGAATTTATTTATTGCAGCAATGATAGCAAGATTGGCATCTGATTCAAGATCCTTGTTGAATAGCTGCCTTGAGAGAAAGACCCTGGAGCTTCGCTCTATTGGCCTTTCCTCCACTTATATTATTATGGTTGGTCGCACAGTCAGCCAGATGTTTAGACTGGATTTGGCATTTTTGTCCACCTATCGAGTCCTTCCCAAGGCCCTGGGATAGGCAGATGTTGTTTAATAATATTAAAGGTATCGTGGCAGGATGTAAGCTGTTCCAAGTAAAGCTGCCTTTTGCAGTTGACTGATGGTGATTTTGTCAATGCTGATGGTGTTCAAGCGGTGCTCCAGATGTTTTGGGATTGTACCCAAGGAGCCAATTACTATTGGTACTATCTTGGTTTTCTTTTGCCACAGTCATTCTACTGCTATTCACAGGTCTTTGTATTTTGTGATTTTCTCCAATTCTTTCTCTTCTCTTCTGCTGTCTCCAGGTATTGCAAGGTCCACTATCCAGACTTTTTTGTCTTATTAACAATTGTTAAATCTGGAGTGTTGTGATAATAATAATAATAATAATAATAATAATAATAATAATAATAATATAATTGTCCTGAAGCTGGCTAGCTCAGAGTCACCTTTCAACAAAATGACTGCTGTCAATCATCTATGCTGGGGCTCTTGCTTTGATTGGGCTGCTGCGAGAAAGTACCACTAATGCAGTCATAATTGCTTCATGGCAGGTGTCCTTCTCAATAGATTCAAGTCCCATAGAAATACCCTGATGATAGGATGCTGTCCTTATTGGCCTGTGCAATGCATTCCAAAGGTGGGAATTGCATGGGTGGAAATGAAGCATCCTGCCTTGAAGCATTAAAGCAGCCATGTCCTCCCCAAGGACATCTTCTCTGGTTGTCTGCCCACGTGTGTGTGCATGCACGGACACTTCCGCTGGGACAATCTGCAAAGTGAGCCTGTTGTGCATGTACACAGATGTGGAGGCACCTGGGAAAAGCTTTCAAAGCAGCCACACGGAGCCTTCAGCACTTTGAGGAGAGGTTTTTATATGCTCGTTTTCAAGAGGAATAATGTGTATTACATAGTTCCCAATCACCCAAACAGAGTCTGTGTATTTAGTGGTAACCTAAATACCACTATGCTGCCTTCATAGGCTACCATGAATATGTGGAATTCTGCCTTCTGTCAGGTTGAACCACATCTGCACTCATACATAACACTAAGCCAGGTAATGAATAAAACATGGCTCCTTGAACAAACTACCCTGGGCATCTATAGGGAGGGCAAGGGGCAAAATGACCAAATATGTGCCGTAATGCAAATCACATGACTTTTGTACTGACATCCAGTGATGGGACGCAACTATATAGCGGCAGAATTTGTATGATGATGATTCTGCATGTGTATCATCACTTTTTGTGTCATTGTGGCTTGCTGCAGATGCCACTACAAGCTGCACAATTCTGTTTACACAGAACACTAAACGATGCTGTGGGGGGGCATATGAGTGAGGGGTTCCAGTACACACAGCCAAAAGCAAATTAACCAAATTATAGGTTGGAATGTATGAACCAGGCCTATGTATCCTTCTTAGCCTACCTACTCTGACAGGCAGCAGCAACACTAGGTTTTCTGTCACCTGCTTCTTGATTTTAAAAACTGAACTATCAGGGAATGATCCTGAGATCTTCTGATAATATTGTGGGTTTTACTGGGAAGTGATGTTGCCTTCTCTGAAGCTAAGCTGTGGATACTCTGCTGTCTGATCAATATGATATCAGTGCTTGAGTGAAGAGTCTTCACATACCCCCACTGTAAATCCATTTTATAACACTTCCGTTGTCATGGTCTCCCTCACCCTCCCCAAATAATTCTGGTGACTAATTCTCTCAGAAATCTCGACCACACCCAGAGCTCCCAAGGAATGAGAATGGCATTTAAATGAGTGGCATTGAGATGCCCTTTGACATTTGATCAAGGCTCCTGCTCTTCACGGAACAAGGACGCTCCGTTACACCGATCCAGCTCACTGATCCATTTAGTTCTTTGATGACTGGAAGCAGCTTAGAGGAGATCGAAATCTTTCTGGCTCTGCCTGGAGCTTGGCTCTCTTGGCAGCTCTTAAGGCATCCTTTCTGCTCTTTCAATCCACCCACAACTGGCCCCAAACTCTAGCAAGGGTCAGGAAATGTCAGCCCCATCCATGCTGGGGTCCACAAATTGGGTGCATGTGGTGACTCCTAAGACACAGGTTTATTTGCTTAGCTTAATGTGTAAGTCAAGCCACTGTGGTTTATTCAACAAATCATGGTTTAATGTGATATGTGAACCCAGGACTTATGTAATGCTACCATTCCAACTAAATACTCAGTCAGAGATACCAATGCATACCATGCTCTGTCACCTCCATGCCATGATCAAATCTTATAATCCTTGTCTTATTTCTATGTTCCCACATAGTTCTATCCCCCATCACACCCTTCCCTTCCATTTTAAGCTCTCTGAATCTTCTGGCCCAAGAAGCTAAATAAATCTGATGGAAGTGGACCTCTTATCCATATCACTCAGGACCTTAGTACAAGAAATAGAGAAACAGTTCGGCAATCTTTGGGACTAAATAAAAAGTTTTCTTTTCAAATATTGTTTTAGAAGTTTACTCTAATTTATGAGATTCTAAATTACCTTCATAGCATACCTTCTCCCTAAAGATGTTGACTGAATTCATCCAGATTGTTCAATACAGTTTATTTGGTTTTGGCTTAGGAAAACCGCAGTGCTCTAAAACCAGCTCTATGGCCCTGCCATTGTTAGTGTTTGGCAGATAAGCCTATTTATTTTCTGGATGTGGTAAGTATCCAGGATGGCCCTGAAGGTGATTTCTCAATAGAAGCCCTGCAGAGGTTGAGGGTGGCCTGTTTTCCCTCAGTGGAATCTTTCTCACCTCACCTCCCAGCTCCTGGGCTTGAGACATCTTTCCCCTCTACCTGTAAAAGTTCTGTTATCATATTTTACAGGTTTTTAAATACAGCTGAGGGAGACAGTCCTGGTGGTTCTGCAGCTCTTCTTGTTATAGCCACTCAGTAGGGCTATAGTGCTTTTGTGTGTATGTGCCTTTGAGGCAGTCTTGACCCCTGGGGACTTCCTGGACAAGTCCCTGCAGTTTTCTTGGCAAGATTTTTGGAAGTGATTTGCCACTGCCTTCTTCTCGGGGCAGAGAGATAGGGACTGGCTCAAGGTCACCCAGCTGGCTTTGTGCCTAAGGCAGGATTAGAACTTACGGTATCCTGGATTCTAGCCTGGTGGCTTTAACTACTCCAATTTACTTCTTGGGGCTGAAGCATATTGCTGCAAAAATCATGATGACCACTTTATGGCAGCAAATGTTGGATGTTTCTGCAGACCCTGTGCAGGTCATCTGGATTTTGCAGCACAGATATGGTGCCCAACAACCATTCACCAGAGGAAAGAACCAAATATTGAACAAAAACAAAGTGAAGGACAGAAGCAGGCCACAATTAAATGCTGTTCTCTCCTACTTTGAGGCTAACATTAATGAATATGATTGCTAGTAATCTTCAGACTGCTTTGAGGGGATTGGGAGTGAAAACCACAGGAGTTGCAGGAGTGATATGCTATGTGAATCTAGCCACTGTAACTTTTAAATCATACCTAATGACTCAGCATGTTATGGGATTCCAGCCAATTGTGGTTTAGTCAGCAAGCCATGGTTTGCTTCATTCATTGAACACACTAAAGTGCAGTAGTTTGAGCTGAGCCTGATGAGTGAATTTAACCATTGTCTTGGCTTTCCTGACAATGATGCATAAATGTTCTGCTCATCCTTTGGTCAACATGCGATGACTTTTCCTCTTTGTCCTTCCTGTTCCTTGTTCACATGCACATGGTAGGCAAGATATTGGCTTATTTTTTTAAAGCAATACTCAACTATTAGATTACCTTTGCTCCTTGACCTCAGCACAGTTGGTTTCAGTAGATATCACATTACATCTTAGAGTGATGAGTGCCTGTGGTTGTAACACAGCCTGTATTACTAATCTTTTAACTTTTAGAGGAAGCACTCGGCATGATTTCCACACTGGAAAGAAAGAGGTCCAGAAAGTATAGAGGGTTAAAATTTGCTTCTGACTGAGCGTAACAAAATAAACAACTTGATGAGTTTTTAATTATGATTTTGTATCAGCCTCAGCCACACTGCCTCATTAATACGGGCATTATCATAGTCTTCTGTTTCCATGGTGCAAGAAATGAACCATTGCCAATAGCTATGAGGCAAAATAGCCCCTTTGCCACTTTCTCCTCTCATATTGTTCATTTTGCAGAAGACCAGCTGAGTACAAACAATACACATATCGGCTAAGTAAAACTTGAATTAAACGCATTGTATGAAGATTTGGCATTCTTGTGGGTTTTTGACACTATTATGTATTATGATATACTCTTTGTACTAATTTTAGGGACTCAATGGATTAGTGGTGCTTCCAGCTATTTTTTATATGTGCGTGCACCCATGAGGATGAGCAGAACTCCCATCACTCTGGAACAACATATAACCATCTTTGTGTTCTGGAATTATCAGCCAGATTAGCAGGTTCCATTGGGAAAAAAGTGGAATGTTCTCTTAGTAAGCTGCTGAGTTTTGCCCACAACCAGCATACACATGCAAATAAGCATCAACTTAGAAACTTGTAGCATGCTAGGGGCAGGTTAACATAGAATATTTCTCCCCTTTGAGATGGCAGGATTGTTTTCCCCCATCTGTTTTTATACTGAAAGAACATTCAGTCTTGTGAGCCCCCAGTTGAAGTTTGAAGTAGAACAATCGAGGTACAGGTTTACCTTCTCAAGGATAATACCCTCTCCTGATCACATGGAAGAATGTAGAAGATGAGCCTAATATGCAGGAGTAGGCAATTTGGTGTCTTTCAGAAGCTTTGGACCACAACTCCCAACTCTCTTGTCTTTGACCATGCTGGCCAAGGCTGAAAGCAGTGAAAGCCCAAACTTCAGAAGGATGCCAAGTTGCCTTGCCCTGTTCACAGCAGGACTATTGTGCCTTTCAATCCCAGGGACAGTGGAAGATATAAGATCAAAGTTGGCAACCCTAAGGGATACAGAAACAAGGCATGTCATTTGAGGCAGTTTGTCCTTGCACCCTCACATTTTCTTTCATATGTAGCTAGCCAAGAGGTGGGATGGGTGGGACCATGTAATGAAGTAAGGAAGTGTTACCATTTTGTTTCTACCATTGTCCTGATTTCCTATACTTGCTACTCAAAAATGAAAGAAAGCTTTACTCTTTTGCTCCCACCCTTGTTTCCATTGGAATTTTTATTTATTTATTTATTATTCAAATTTTGCTACTGCCCATCTCCCCCAAAGAGGGACTCTGGGCGGTTTACAATAAAATTAAAACTATAATAATAAACAATTAAAATCCTATAAAAATAAGACAATTTACAAATAGAATTGCCAAATACCCACTGAAACTGCTAGTGCAAATGCACTTTTCCCATTGGGAATAGTAAATATGAATGACAGGAGGGGAGGAATTCTAGTTTGGATTTTGATCTTTGGTTAGAACTCCTTACCCCTCATATTAGGATCCTAATCCAGTTAGGACTGCTCATGCTATCTGTTTGCAAAATAGAAAAACAAGCATACCAAAGCAAGCTATGTCAGAAGGAGCACCCTGTAGATAGAATCCTTTTTCTTCTTCTATAGGTAAAGGGTAATTTAGCGCAAACAAAGCATATTTTAGCCTTAGGAGTAGTCTCCTAAATTCCCTATTATTTACATAAGATGTCTACACCCCATAGAATGGACTTTTGTATTGTGCTCTTATATATCACAGTAACATAAACACATTTTCTATCATGTAGAAATGGTAACTTATGCAAGCTAGCTAATTCATGCAAGCTAGCCACATAATCATATTTAGTCCAAGGAGCAGGAACACTTCTACAAATATGTTTTGTGTAATAGTATCGGCAGCCAAGAAAACAAACACATGAATCATCAAACAAATCAGTCCAGAGTTCTCACTCGAGCCACAAATGACCAGGCTCAAATTATCCTACTTTGGACACATTATGAGAAGACCCAACTCTCTGGAAAAGGTTCTAATGCTGGGAAAGGTGGAAGGAAAGAGAAGGAGATAACCAGCAGCAAGGTGGATTGACTCAGTTACAGTGGCCATGAGTGCATCATTGGAAAACCTGAAGGACCAGATCATCATGGAGAAAATCTATCTAGGTGGTTGCTAACAATCAACACTGATTTGACAGCACATAATCAATAAAAATAGTGTCAAGGTGGAACATGCTGAATTCACAGGACTTGAGTTAGGAAGACTATCACTTTGTTTTCATTTTATATTTTAGCAAACAATGAAGCCTTTTAAGCATAGAGCGATTGAAGTGCCTACCAGAGAACCTCTTTTGTTCCAGGGAAGGAACTTCAAACACAGTGATGCTAAGCCTTTTTAAATTTGAGGTAGAAAAAGTAATGATGATCTGAAGTAGAAAAGTAACAGGTGAAAGAACTCTGCATTCCTAGCTGCCGTAGCAGATGTCACTGGTGTTACAGTAACACTTCATCATATAATTCCAAGTAAATTGTTAACACCATTGATGCTCTCTGGGTTTGATAACAGGCTGAATGAGGGTGAACCAGCTGAAAGCAAAGCTAAGCAAGTTGGATAGACAGAAAGTTTGCTTCAAGGGTTGAGATTCAGTGGGAAGTGTTGGGAAAGAGTCAAGCTTCGTAATAAATCATCTTTTGTATTTTAGGAATTCACTGCTGCTATTAAAGAGAGGGTTCAGAGACTCAATGAAATCTTCATGTTCCTTTTCCCTTCACTGATCCTTCTGACCACTGAAAAACTTCTCCACAGAAATGGGGAACCGCCTGGAAGAATGGAGAGGGGGTAGCATGATGGAAGTCCAAGAAACAAAATCTGAGATATGTTCTTCACGATGGAAGGACTTCTTTGCATATGAAAGGCACAATTTAAGAATGTACAAGTGTTCCCTCCTAATAGGAACAATGAGGAGAAATACTTGAGGAAAGCCTGTTGCTTAGTGGTAGAACATGTTTTGCATGCAAAAGATCTCAAATTCAAACCCATCCTGAGCTGGGGAATTTTTTCTGTCAAGTCCCTGAGAACCGCCAGAAGGGCTTCCCTCTGAGTCCTCCTCTATCTGAAGCCCAACTAGTATCTACAAGGAATCAGGCCTTTCCAGTGGCCACTTCAGTTTTGTGGAATTCATTGCTACCCAGACTCCAGTGTTCCCAGTTTTTAGGTGTAAGGTGAAGACTTGGCTTTTTTTCTTAGCTTTTCCTGCTTTGAATTTCATTGATCTTTTAACTGGGTCTCATACTTCTGATTGATGTTTTAAATGGATGCTGTGTGTGTGTGTGTGTGTGTGTGTGTGTGTGTAAATGCATATCTCTCTATCATCTCTCTTTCTCTCTTTCTCCCATCCATCCATCCATCCATCCATCCATCTATCTATCTCGAGTTCAAAGCCACTGTCTTGGAGGAAACTCAGAGCATCCAGGAGTACGTCAGTAAGATGGCACTCAAAGATGAGCTGCTGAGAGAATGCCTGAGGCAGCAGCAGACATGGAAGGAAGATCAAGTAAAGGATGGCAAGACAAGACCCTGCATGGGATGTATGATTGACAGATAGCTGAGGTGGCTGACCTTGGGAAATCCTACCGGTTGCTGGAAAAGGCTGGACTAAAAGACAGCACTGAGGCAGTGCTCATAGCAGCACAAGAACAGGCACTAAGCATCAGATCCATAGAAGCAGGGGTCCACCACACTAGACAGGACCCAAGGTGCAGACTGTGCAGAGAGGCCTCAGAGACAGTCCAACACATCGTGGCAGGGTGTAAGATGCAGGCAGGAACAGCATACACTGAACGGCACAACCAAGTAGCTGGCATTGTGTACAGGAACATCTGCACAGTGTATGGGCTAGATCCCCTCAAGTCCAGATGGAAGATTCCACAGAAGGTCATGGAGCTAAGATCCTGTGGGACTTCCAGGTCCAGACAAGGACCAAAAGACAGTGGTGGTGATAGATGTAGCAGTGCCAAGTGACAGCAACATAAGGAAGAACGAGTATGAGAAGCTGGAGAAGTACCAGGGCCTGAGAGAAGAACTACTAGAGAGGATGTGGAAAGTGAAGGCCAAAGTGGTCCCAGTGGTGGTAGGAGCACTCGGGGCTTTGACACCTAAGCTGGGAGAGTGGCTCCAACGGATCCCAGGAACAACATCAGAGCTCTCTGTCCAGAGGAGTGCAGTGCTAGGAACAGCTAAGATACAGTGCAGAACCTGCAAACTCCCAGGCCTCTGGTAGAGAACCTGAGGTTGAGGAAGACTCATACCCCAATAGGGGTGAGAAGGGAACTTTTTATATATATCTCTATATATCTCTATATATATTCCAACTAACTCTGAGTGCATTTCAAGGTGAAAAGCAAGGTAAAATGGTATTAAATTCACAGATACCCACTGCTACTGCTCCAGGACCTCCCCATTTAATTAATGTAAGATCTTAGCAGAATATAGGTGGGAGAGCATCTGATTTTTATTTTATTTTATTTTATTATTTTTTACTGAATTGTAAATAGCCAAATGAACCTGTTGCAGGAAGAGAGGAGATTCTTTCTGAGTAATCCTGCCTCATGACTTCCTTCTCTGTTCTTCCTGGATTCATTCTTATCCTTTCTGTTGCTTGTCCTAGAAGTTAGGGGTCAAGCATTTGAGTGGGGAACTGGTTCTCCTCTCTTTGAAGGTACTCTGTCTGAAGGATGTTCACCCCAAGTCTAAAACCATAAGAGAAAAGAGAAACGTAATTTCCACACTAGCAAAGTATAGCATCTTCTAAAGTTCATCCAACTTTCATTGTGACAGGTAACAGATATGCAAACAACGTTTATATCATTTCAGCAATGGTTGGGCGATCCCATCTTGAATTTTATATTTTATATTATTTTATATTTTATATTTTATATCTTGTATTTGTATTTTTTTCTTCAGCAAAGGATTGTTACCTTGTCGTGGTGCTGGAGCTTGAGCACCTCAATGATGCCATGAGCTAAACCGTGAAGGGCCACCCAAGACGGGAAGGTCATGACAGAGAGGTCAGACTAAATGCGATCCCTGGGGAAGGTAATGGCAACCCACCCCAGTATTCTTGCCGTGAAAACTAAATGGATCAGTACAATCAGAGATATGTCGGTATACCATCAGAAGATGAGACCCCCAGGTTGGAAGATGGTCAAAATGCTACTGAGGAGGAACAGAGGATGAGTTCAACTAGCCCCAGACGTGATGACGCAGCTAGCTCAAAGCCGAAAGGATGGCTAGCGGCTGACGGTGCTGGTGGTGAACGGCGAATCTGATGTTCTAAGGATCAACACACCATTGGAACCTGGAATGTAAGATCTATGAGCCAGGGCAAATTGGATGTGGTTATTGGTGAGATGTCAAGATTAAAGATAGACATTTTGGGCGTCAGTGAACTGGAATGGACTGGAATGGGCCACTTCACATCAAATGACCACTAGATCTACTACTGCGGACAAGAGGACCACAGAAGAAATGGAGTAGCCTTCATAATTAATAGTAAAGTGGCTAAAGCAGTGCTTGGATACAATCCAAAAAACGATAGAATGACCTCAATCCGAATTCAGGGCAAGCCATCTAACATCACAGTGATCCAAATATACGCCCCAACCACAGATGCTGAAGAAGCTGAAGTAGAGCAGTTCTATGAGGATCTGCAGCACCTACTGGACAACACGCCTAAAAGAGATGTTATTTTCATCACAGGAGACTGGAATGCTAAGGTGGGCAGTCAAATGACACCTGGAATTACAGGTAAGCATGGCCTGGGAGAACAAAATGAAGCAGGACATAGGCTGATAGAATTTTGCCAAGACAACTCACTCTACATAACAAACACTCTCTTCCAACAATCTAAGAGATGGCTTTATACATGGACTTCACCAGATGGACAACACTGAAATCAGATTGACTACATCCTTTGCAGCCAAAGGTGGTGGACATCTATACAGTCGGTAAAAACAAGACCTGGAGCTGACTGTAGTTCAGATCACGAACTTCTTATTGCACAATTTAGGATCAGACTAAAGAGATTAGGGAAGACCCACAGATCAGCTAGATATGAGCTCACTAATATTCCTAAGGAATATGCAGTGGAGGTGAAGAATAGATTTAAGGGACTGGACTTAGTAGATAGGGTCCCAGAAAAACTCTGGACAGAATTTCGCAACATTGTCCAGGAGGCGGCAACAAAATACATCCCAAAGAAAGAGAAAACCAAGAAGGCAAAATGGCTGTCTGCTGAGACACTAGAAGTAGCCCAAGAAAGAAGGAAAGCAAAAGGCAACAGTGATAGGGGGAGATATGCCCAATTAAATGCAAAATTCCAGAGGTTGGCCAGAAGAGATAAGGAATTATTTTTAAACAAGCAATGCGCAGAAGTGGAAGAAGACAATAGAATAGGAAGGACAAGAGACCTCTTCCAGAAAATTAGAAACATCGGAGGTAAATTTCAGGGAAAAATGGGTATGATCAAAAACAAAGATGGCAAGGACCTAACAGAAGAAGAAGAGATCAAGAAAAGGTGGCAAGAATATACAGAAGACCTGTATAGGAAGGATAACAATATCGGGGATAGCTTTGACAGTGTGGTCAGAGAGCTAGAGCCAGACATCCTGAAGAGTGAGGTTGAATGGGCCTTAAGACGCATTGCTAATAACAAGGCAGCAGGAGATGACGGCATCCCAGCTGAACTGTTCAAAATCTTGCAAGATGATGCTGTCAAGGTAATGCATGCTATATGCCAGCAAATTTGGAAAACACAAGAATGGACATCAGATTGGAAAAAATCAACTTATATCCCCATGCCAAAAAAGGGAAACACTAAAGAATGTTCAAACTATCGAACAGTGGCACTCATTTCACATGCCAGTAAGGTAATGCTCAAGATCCTGCAAGGTAGACTTCAGCAATTCATGGAGCGAGAATTGCCAGATGTACAAGCTGGGTTTAGAAAAGGCAGAGGAACTAGGGACCAAGTTGCCAATATCCGCTGGATAATGGAAAAAGCCAGGGAGTTTCAGAAAAACATCTATTTCTGTTTATTGACTATTCTAAAGCCTTTGACTGTGTGGACCATAACAAATAGCAACAGTAAGAACAGACCACGGAACAACGGACTGGTTTAAGATTGGGAAAGGAGTATGGCAGGGTTGTATACTCTCACCCTACCTATTCAACTTGTACGCAGAACACATCATGCGATGTGCTGGACTTGAGGAATCCAAGGCTGGAGTTAAAATCGCTGGAAGAAACATTAACAATCTCAGATATGCAGATGATACCACTTTGATGGCTGAAAGCGAAGAGGAACTGAGGAGCCTTATGATGAAGGTGAAAGAAGAAAGTGCAAAAGCTGGCTTGCAGCTCAACCTCAAAAAAACCAAGATGATGGCAACCAGCTTGATTGATAACTGGCAAATAGAGGGAGAAAATGTAGAAGCAGTGAAAGACTTTGTATTTCTAGGTGCGAAGATTACTGCACATGCTGACTGCAGTCAGGAAATCAGAAGACACTTAATTCTTGGGAGAAGAGCAATGACCAATCTCGATAAAATAGTTAAGAGCAGAGACATCACACTGACAACAAAGGTCTGCATAGTTAAAGCAATGGTGTTCCCTATAGTAACGCATGGCTGCGACAGCTGGACCATAAGGAAGGCTGAGAGAAGGAAGATCGATGCTTTTGAACTGTGGTGTTGGAGGAAAATTCTGAGAGTGCTTTGGACTGCCAGAAGATCAAACCAGTCCATACTCCAGGAAATAAAGCCAGACTGCTCACTTGAGGGAATGATATTAAAGGCAAGACTGAAATACTTTGGCCACATAATGAGAAGACAGGACACCCTGGAGAAGATGCTGAGAGTGGAAGGCAAAAAGAAGAGGGGCTGACCAAGGGCAAGATGGATAGATGATATTCTAGAGGTGATGGATTCATCCCTGGGGAGCTGGGGGTGCTGATGACTGACAGGAAGCTCTCATGTGGGCTGGTCCATGAAGTCACGGAGAGTCGGAAGCGACTAAATGAATAAACAATTTGTATTTTTATGTATTTATATTGAATTATTTCAGTGATTTGCTGTTTTTATTATTTGTAAGTCACCCAGAGTCATATGTGAGATGCGCGGCAGAGAAATCTAAATCAATCAATCAATCAATCAATCAATCAATCCTCTAGATATGCTGCAAATCAGAATTATGGAAATGACCCAAATTTCAAGGCCCTTTTCAGGTGAGGACAACTGTTCTGGGCCCTACAAACATAGAGAGGGATCCCATTCAAAATATGGTTTGTTATTTTAAACTATCCAATGAATTGATACTTTTAATCCAGTCAGTTAAAATATAATTTTAAGTATATAATTATAGTAAATTATAGTTATAAATATAAAAACCAATCAGTTAAAATATAATTCTGAATTTCCTACTTACTGGATCATTGACTTCAAAATAAAAGGATGAAAAGTATAGGCCAAAGCCACCATAGTTGGACTTCCAGTAAATGACAGGAAAGAGATACAGCCTAGATCTGGTAACTCTAATCTAATTCGTTGAGAAGAAAGTAGGGAAAGAGTATGCAGGCTCAAATAAACACAGATTTTATTCTGCACCATCCAAGATTTTGAAAAGTCCCTAGCGAACAAATTAAAGTTGAGGGATTGAACAAATTAAAATTGAGGGATCAAACACATCACCTATTTCAAATTTCTATATGACATTTGTTGTTGTTCGTTGCTGTCAAGTTGTTTACGACTCATGGCAACCCTATATATAACAGAACGAAATGCTGTTTGGTCTTGTGTCATATGCCTGACTGTGAAAACCCTATGGATGCCTGGATGAAAACCCTATGGATATGACATTTAGATACATCGAATAATTCTATTTGATTTATGACAACATTTTCCAAGTGTGTGCCTGTATGTAGCAAATGCAATGTGCAACCTTGATGCAACTGTAGGGAGCCATGGAGATGACCTTGGAGAAGGCATCCAGAAGCCATGAGGACAACAATAGGTACAGAACAAGTATACATTAAGCCTTTGGGGAGAGTTGGGAAAATATGAGAAAGACTGGTTCCCCCCAACTCCCTGGGGTATAAGAGGGAGGAAAAAGAAAACAGGCAGAGTTGCAAGGTTCTGTTATGATAGCCTATCTCAACAAAGTGTAGATCTAGTCTTCTTGTGGAGTCAGTTTCCTGATCTGGTCTACCACATAGGGCTGACATCAATACACATTTTATACAAATTGGGGCATTTTCTTCCTCAGTTTTGGCAAAGTAATGGCCAGCCTAGGGCTGATCTTTGTGTCATGCTTGCCACAGCAAGAAGATGCCTTACTGTTTCTGAAGAAGACGTCCTCATGACATCACCTCCAACTTGTCTTCTGGCTGCTGTTACAGCCCAGAGTTGGCTTCAGTTGTTCCAGTGGGGGAGTGAGGTTTTCATTTCTGTCTGTACACAAAGCTTGCCATCCAGATAATCTAGAATGACAAGCCTAGGGATGACATGTTTGGAGGCTGACCCTATAGGTTGTGTAAGTCTGCTGCAAGCACACACCCTCCTCCATTCGATCACTGGTCACTGTGACAGAATTTTTACTTTGTTTTGATTCTTAGAGAAATGAAACACTGAATGATCACTTCCTCTGAACCCCAGCTAATGGTTTTACACTAATAGTAAATCAACCTCTGTCAGCTGTTTGAGGTGGGCCAGACCAGGAAACTGACTCCATAAGTTTGAGTGCAACTGAATTTATTGATACAGGCTACAGCAACAGATTCTTGAAAGCCTGTCTGTGTTTTCCCTTCCTTGTTTTATACCCCAGGGAGTTAGGGTGAAGTCAGCCTGAATTTCTTCCCAATCTTCTTCTTGGGCTTAAAGCATGTTTTTGTACATGTCATTGTAACTGTCTTCACATAGTTTCTCCGAGGTCACTATGGTTAAAGCCCAGACAGCTTGCCAGGCACTGAAACAAGGATCTAATGAATGGAGGGGCTGAGAGATTAACATTCCCATGGCTGGCAGGCAGGCAGGCAGGCAGGCAGGCAAGCAAGCAAGCAAGCAATAAATGCATATGTAAGTACCCTTGCCAAAAATGGTATGCTATTACAGTATTGGAATGGCAAAAAAATGCAGCCTAGAAACAGGAGTAAGTTGACCTGGACCCTAGTGAGAAAAGAAGAGAATCTCCTTTGCCGTGCAGTTGAACAAATAGAAAGAATGGAAAAATGAAGAGGGACCTATTACTTCACCTCTTCTTACCAACCAAATCAAATCTAGTAATACTGATGTTGGAATCCCCCAAACCTTTGCTCTGAGATGTTGTCACAACAGCATTCATTTGGGAAGTGAGCATCCTTTCATACCTGCTATAGTGCTCCACACTGATTTTTCATTTTGGGGACAATGGGAGAAAAGCCCATCTTGTCCCATTTGTGAAATACTACCTATAAGGCAGAGGCTGGGACAGAGGTCTTCTGGCAGTTTTCTACCTTGGTGGAATCAACATACCTTATACCCAAGGACTGACTTATCTAGACTGAGAATCACTTTTTCTCGGAGCTGGATGCCTTGTTAGTGCAGAATTCACAACTGCCTTGAGTGCCCATAGTTGAAACACAATCAAGTTAAATACTGGGAATTACATTCTGGATTGTTTGGTGCATCCATCTATAGGAAAAGAGTCTGGGAAGAAGCAGCATCAGCTTTCTTTTATGTATCTGTTGTTTTTGGGAGCATATAATTTCTCCCTTGACTTGCCATAAACCTTCACATTTCAACCCAGATGATGATTTTTAGACAGATTTATCTGGGAGAACAGGTTTGCTGAAATCCAAGGGAGTTGTTTCATCTAGAGTTGGAATGTCAGGTGGAGATGTTGAAGACAATAAGGTTATTGTTAGAAACAGCTTGGCAGGGGGCTTTAGTGCAGTAGCTTTGAAAAAATACAGTCTATTTTTGCCATGTGAATATTGACCTTCATCTTCTGTACCTTCCAGAAGACAGAAAGTGATAACCATGTGACAATCAGTTCATCAATCAATCAGCACAGACCCCTAGACCCCGTCAAAAAAAGAGAGAGACAGAGACAGAGACAGAGAAACAGAAATATTCCAAGTGACTGGCTGATGGAGTATAAGAGGGACATGGGATGAAGGCATAAAAAGCGCCTGGAAGCCCTCTGCCATTTAGGAGGTGGTGGTATGTGATTCTGGGGGTGGAGGGAAAGAACAGCATGGAATCCACCCCAGAATTGCAATGTTGCCTAGTCTTCTTGCTAAGGTCAGTAAAACAGCCACGAGGGCAACATGTCAACTTACTTTCCTCCCAAATCAAGGATGGGAAGAAAGGACATTGAAGCAGCTGTGTGGATGAACCTCTGCTGTGCATGTTGTTTCCCCATATCCTGGAGGGAGTGGATTCTAAATCTTATACAGTAGAACTGATCCATCCCTGCAAATGTTCATCTTCTAAATGACAGAGGTGGTGAAACAAGAAGGATCATCTCCATTCACCCTTATTATTTCTAATGATGAGGGGATATAGGCTGCTTGGATAGAGCGCCTGCGTTTCTCCATCTCATTCCATTCTTCATGGTCCTGATTTGGGCACACATGGTCTCTTCTGCAGCCCCATATTGAAAGGCAATCACTTGCAGGGCTTAGCAGCTTGCTGCCATTTCTTTGCCAGCATCCAATATTTTTCTTGCCAGCATCCTGCATTCAGTGCTACCCAAAGCTCAAAGGAGGAATGAATGCTTCTCTCCTCCTGTAATTAAAAGCCTAGAGGAAAGAACAAAATTTAGCCCTCTCTCAGTTCTTCTTGGCTGGCAGTGGCTGCTGGAACAGGCCTCTTCACAGCCTAATACGTCTGGGCAGCTGCCCAGGTTGCCCAGCTGCTGCTGCTGGCCTTACCTGTTGCTAGGCCACGGAAATAATATTTGCATTGTGTGAAATGCTCAACTGGAGAGAGCCAAACTCTTCTACACTAGCTGAAAATTAATTATGAATGAACCTGCCTTCCCATCCTGCTTATGGGGGAGACTTTTTTTTTAGGGTCAGCCTTTGCTTTGCAGAGGAGAAATATATAAAAGCAAGCTGAATGGAGAAATGTGAATGGCTCTAACTTTTAGTTAGGACATCTTTCCCATTTCTCTGGCAGAAAACATATGGCCAAGCTGTCTAAGTGGCTGGTATAATGCTCGCCCCTGGGAACATTGAGCATTGCCATTAACCTACTCCTTTGAATGAAAAAAGGCCTTTCCTTCTGATGTTATAAAGCTTTCCTCTGTTTTGCTGGCACCAAATATTGTGTTCTGCCTGCTTGTATTAATTCTGTCTCTCTATCTTTTCCTCCAAAATCCCTTGATAGAAGTATAAATTGAAAAGAAGCAAAAGGAATGTGGAATAAGTATCTCAGAGGAAATTCATTCCATTTACACTGATTATCAATTTGTTTCCAATCCCAATTCACAGTAATGTGTTTGACCTTCAAATAATTTAGGATTAGGGTATTTGGAGGATCACCTTATTCCAGATCAATATTTGGCATTTGGTCCCTTTTGGAATGAAATACACCAAGCTCAGGATGAAACTCTATTCTACCACAAATAAATGAATATCTAAACAAATGAGCTAGAATTAGATTCAGTACTTAGAGTAAGATAAATGTGATTAAGATGAATTTAACTCTGAGCCTGAGTTTTATTTTAAGATATCTATTTTTATTCCTTCACACCACTTTAAGCAAATGTATATGATGTTAAATATATTTTTAGTAGGGGCATCCTTCTAGAGCCTCATTGTAAATTGCAAAAAATTGGATTTAAGTTTCTGCATTGGTCTTTTGGAAGAAATAAATTAAATATCAGCTTCTCTTTGGGCTCAGATTGAAACTATTGTTTGACCTGAATGAAATCCATGAAAATGTTGGAAGCTGTGGACATTTGAAGATCAGTTTAATTATCTTCACTTAATGGGGCAAAATACATATTGAAAATATTGGATCATGGATATAAGTTGGGACGTTTTGCCCCCGAAATGCTTACATTACAGAATAGCTTCAGTTTAAAAATAGCTCTTAAACTTGGTCTTTCAAATATGACTATCTTTCAACCAACAGTGTTCCAAAGAAGCTGTTTTAAATTTTTAGGGCCCTTAAATGGAGTTAGGTAAATCAAAGTGTGTATCTTGACAATTTATTCTACTTAAACAGCTTTTTAATTGGATCATTTGGTATTGATGCTATCGTTGCTTCTGAAGTACAGGTTCCAGATTAATCCTGAATTTCCTAAGCAAACCATCTATTTTGTGAAGGAAAAAAGTGAAGGAAATTTAGTACTGAATTTCCCATTCTTGTAATCCAGTGGAAGGTTGCTTTCAAGAATGTAACATGAGTTTATTTTAATCTTTAAATGAGATTAATACAATAGAAAATGTTATTTCTGGTACATAGGACACCTGGAATTCATAATAATGGTTGAAGCAATCTTGTCATTGTAGAAGCAAGTGAGAAATTGGAACATTAACGCAGATGATCAGGTTTCATCTTACTATTTTTATATTTAGGATTGCAGTCTACAGAATTGTTAGCTGGGGTTTAGATAGATCATTCAGGGTTAATGAAGCATAAGTTTAGCTTTGGTATTTATCCAGACATCAAGAATGTTGAGCTTTTCATACAGGATAAATTTATACCTGAAGCACTGGATTGTTGATATGTGATTGACTGCTACAATTTGAATTTGTTTTGGAGAATTGTTTTAAATAATGTGAAATTACTTTCCTTTGATCTTAAAATGAAGTTAATGCAACAATTTTGGTTTTGTGTATATTGACACCTCGGTAAATAAAGGTTGGCTATCATTAACCTTGCTGTTGGAGATGTATTTCAGAAGCTGGAAAATTAACTTGTCCTATTGTTGCCACATTTTAGAAGAAATTCAACGGAATTGTTAGAGTGACACAAGATCAATTAATATACTATATGTTAAGCATGTATATGTAGTTCTTGGCTATATTTCCAGTATTTAGTTTCTATCAAGACTTTAGATGCCTGAGGGCTGGTTAAAAGGATTATTATACAACACTGGAAAAAAAAATCTGCACAGTAATGGATTGTTGTTAGGTATTATATGTCAACATTTGACTTATCTTTCCCCATATTTATATAACATAATTTTCCATGCTTTTTTCTTTCCCTTCTTTTTTAAAAAAAAATCATGATTCTCAACTGATGTTACATGATATTGTTAGTAACATTGCATGAATGTATACTTTTTCCTCTGTTAATTGTTATGATAATAGAACATACGTATTTAAAATGTCTGTATTACTTTTTCCAGATTAAGAAGAGAACGTTGGAGCAATTTTGTACTTTTTTTGGAGTAATGTTTTCCAGACTTTTCAAAAATGTGATGTTATCACCTACTGCTTACATTGTTTAATATATGTATTTTTTTCTGCTAATAAGTGTAGAATCAAGTAACAGAAACATCTGTATTGCTTACAAAGATGAGTAAAGGCAAGTTATTTTTCACCTATTTGATAGAAGGGATAATATTCTGAGGTATACCCAGAATCCATGTGATTGGGTGAACCTACCACCTAGAGGATATGTTAAGAATATGACTGCATCTAGAATTTGGGAGATCCTGTGAATAGGACAGAGACTATAAGCTAGGTTTCCTGGAACTGCCTTCTTGAAACAGATGATTTCTTCCTGAGAGGAATTGGTGCTGGCACCATGGTTTGTAATACTTTGAACTTGTAGATGTAATTGCTATTTTTATGGCTTGACAGAATGTGGCCTCCTCATACAGATTAACAGCCAGCCTTAGGGTTTCTCCATCTGTTGCTTTACTGACTGTGAGTTCTATTTGATCCTGATGCTAAATACAGCTAAAAATAATCTGTATGAATCTGTATAGATATATCTTGTGATTCTTTTATTTATTTCCTACATTTATAGCTTATGTTTCCTTTAAGGATCTCAATGGGAAGCAGCAGAGAGAGAGAGAGAGGCCCCAAAATTGCCATGGTCAAGTCAGAGTTTCACCCTGGCCCACCTGTGTCTAATATGTTCCTCCAAACAAATGTGTTTTTTTGCAAATAGTTTTTCTTTAATATAATGCATTTTGTCTGTATGTCATTATAATGCACACATTTATATATTTCTGGAAAGTGTAGATTACAGCATATCCAGGCATTCTAGTTTGTTTGTTCGTTTGTTTGTTTATTTATTTATCAAATTTGTCACCACCCATCTCCTTCCACCAGAGGGACTCTTTCATTCAGGAAATACAAAAAGGATAGAGTCATATAAAATTGGGGAATAAATTTCTCATCAGCCTCTTCAAGAGCAATGTTTCAACATCTTGCTATGTATGAATTAGATTTATATCCTACCTTTCCTTCAGGAGCTCAAGGTGGCATATATAACATTCCCTCCTCCCATTTTCCCTGCAGTCACATCCCTGTGCACAAGGTTGGACTGAGAGAAAGTGACTGGCCCTTTGCCTCTGTGGCTCTGGGGTGGACTTGAACGTGGATCTCCCTGCTGCCAGGCAAACACATTAACCACCATTTTCAATACCTTACTCTGCATTCTCCTGTGCAAGAGTGACCATCTAATTCAACCAAAACCAAAAATGAATGAATAGCAGCAGAAATATTCTCTGTTATGGAGCTTCCATTCATCTGAGTGCAGTAGGTAGTCCCTGAACCTTGTTTCTATAGCCTTGGAATTGTGACCGTCTGCATCAGTGAATCTGCAGTTGCCCAAAATATGAGGTGCGGTTTCCTTCCATTTTGAGGTGAGAAACGTAGAAGACATCCTGTACAGTCTAAAATGCTTTTATGGTTTTATCATGAAAAAAGACAATATCCCAGGAAGAATATTCTAGCTCTGTGTAGTTTTGTGGCATGACCCTGCCCACTTTGTATCATCACCACAGTGGCTGTTATACTTTGCTCTCCCTCAAAGTACAGTAGACTCTCAGTTAACCGGCACCCATGGGGATTGGTAGATGCTGGACAAATGTAGTTTCTGGTTGCTTGAGAGTTACTATTAAATTTTATTTAAAGTATTATTTATTCGATTTTTTTGCCGGTTGCTTGAGAGTGCCGGTTGCTTGAGTTCCGGTTAACTGAGTCTACTGTAAAATGTGGCCACTGCTAAAAGGTTGCCCACCCCTGCCTTTTTGGGTGCATCATACAAGGCTGATGCAGTTCTGGGCTTTTGATGCATAAGGCCTTCTAGTCCTTGACAGGCAAGAATTGTAAAAAAGAAGGAAGACACCAGACAATGGGATTAGATCAGATTAGGAGGCTAGCTGGCCAAACTAATAGGCTTTGGTTTAAAATAATCCTCTCCCTCAGGTAGGAGAGTGGGAGGTTGCATGAAGGGAAAGGGCAAAAAGGAGACTTTAAAAGGAGAAATCTTCATCGACATCGGCAAAAAGGAGACATTTAAAGGAGAAATCATAACTTGAATTGTTTCCAGAAAACTTGCTTTATTATCTGTCCATGCCAGAGTGGGGGTTGCTCCTGTTGGAAAACCTCAGAGACTTGTGGTACCTCCAATGAATCACATAATCAAGATACAAGATTTTGTGAAATTAAATTCATCTCAGTGTGTCAATTTCTCTAAGATGCCCTAGGACCCTTTGTAGGATTTGGAGGGCAGGGAGGCATTTCAACATCCATGTAGGAGGGAAGAAGCCATACATTAATCATGGAACATTTCCTTTATATCCTTTGGCCACAGATTCAATCTCTTGTACTTTTAGTTTTAAAAGGATGGTGGAAGAGACATCTGCTTGAAAACCTGGAGAATTGTTGCTGGTCAGAATACGTCAATCTAGACTCTAGGGACAAATTGACTGGTTGAAGACAGCTTCCAAGATGACAATTCTCAGAACAATGTGCAATAATTTGATTTCTGGGACTGCTTGGGAATGTTTCATTAAAAGTTGCAACACTTTCCTATTTTTCTGGGACTGAAAGTACTGTTCTATGCTGCGCTGTAAAATATGAAAGGTGTCTTTGTCACAGCTTCACCCCAGAACACCTTGGTGTTCAGGTCAGCCTTCAACCCAACCCTACATTTTCTGGGACAAGGCAGATGGCTATTCCCCCTTCAGACCAGTTCAGCTGGGAAATATGATCACTCCCTTCCAACATTGTGATATTAGAAGAGCCAGTGATGACAAGAGAGACAGGCCAATCAAGAAGAAAGCTAAAAAGAAAATAGTGAAGAGGGAGGGATACAAAGAAGTGTGGGAACATTCTGGGTTTATTGAACAAAATGAGCATTTGTAATCATCTGAATGCCTTAAAGTTTTAACTGTTGTGACTGGATAAGGCAAATATGATGACTTGGGTGATCTCTCTGAAAGGAAACCAAGTAAAGCTTCCCCTGCAACTCTTTCACCGTTTTGAGAAGTGAGGAGGTGGAACAATTAATGTGACACTCCAAGCTTCAGACTGGGTGGAACCACAGACTGGGTTCGAATAAGCAGCTTGTAGCTCTTCTCTTCCAAGGATTCTTTCCATCAGCAGCCACTTGACCAGATTCCAGTGGAAGGAGAAATGGAACTAAGTGCCACTTGACTTTTCCTCTCCTCGAATTGAGTACTTGAGTACCAGTGGGAGGTGCACTTGCATTCACCTTCCTCCTCCTATTCTACCCATTTCCCTTGTGGTATAATATGAGTGTAAATGCATTAAAAATAATTTTCAAAAATCATACCAGGATATGTTAGAGACACTTAAGTTTAGCTGAGGATATTCCCTTCCCTAAATTCTTCCATTTTCTACCATATTTAATCACAGAGAATAAGATAAACTTAAAAATAATTACAGAGCTCCAGTTCATTAAAACACATATTACTATGTTAGTTGGGTGTCTTATTTGGAGGAAAACATTTTCCTGGGTAGGGATTCATTAATATCTCTAAGGAGCCTTTCAAAACTGATCCCCAAATATTTCCAATATTCCAGCAATTCTTATTTTCTCCCCTCATTGCTTCATAAAACTTTCCTTCCAGGCCACCAAAGCTGTTTTCCCCCTTTGATTCAGTAGAAAGATTCACTCTATAACTGGTTGACCCATTTCAGGTGGTGAATCCCCTGCTAGCTAGGCAGTGACTTCTTATCCAAACTCCAAATGCAAAATAGAAAATCATTACCTTTTTCCCATGAGCCGCACCCATGTTTTTAGGAGTTCACTTCTTCCCTTGCAACACTTTGAATTTCCCTCCAGGGTTTTGTTGCACGTGGGTGAGTGAGAAAGCTGGAAAACCAGCCCTATATGGAGCCGTCTTACTCTGCCATGTTCTCCAGGGTACTTTTTGCAGAGAGATGCCTGCTGTCTTCAGTCTTGCAGAGAGTGATGCTATGCATCCCCTTGCACTCCCATTTACTCATAGCGTAAGAAGGGCCAGAAAATAGCAGCAAGTTGTTCAAGGGGATGAGCAAAGCCGTTTTCCCTTGATTGCTTATCCTGGCATGTAAAGAATTCATTTTTTGAAGATACCTAACAACTGGCTTGCACACTGCCTGGGGCTGCATACAAAGGCAGCTTTCATGCTGTGGATGGCCATCTCCTTAGCAGAGCTCTTTTCGTAAAAGCCTGTTGAAGATTAGATTAATTAGACTTGACACAGCAAGATGTCACTGGGAGCAGAGCTGATCAGAGAAGGAATCCAACCTGTGCCACACAGCTGGGTCACCACGGTGGGAGCCCTTTTTCTTGATTAAGGATTTGTGCCACCCTCCCCTCGTCTCCCTCTGCCCCCAATTTGCTCCTCACTTCAGCGCAGCCTTGGGAAAAACAACAACAAGGAAAGCAAAGCATCAAGAGCTGCGTTGGGAAGAGAGAGGAGGAGGGAGTCTGGTTGGGCTCTCGCTGCCTAAGCATCCTGTATGCTCCTGCTGGACTTGCAGACTCCTACTGGCCTTATATTCTGCTCCTGTCTTTCTCGGAGAAGGGCCTAAAGCATGGCATCGCCTAACAGAAACGTGGCAAAACATCACAACGGAGCAAATGGCCCTGAGGATGGGCAGGCCAAGGTTTGATACAAACTCTTTTATCAGTGAATCCCTCTATTGCCTTCCAGGTGGTAAAATTTCACCTACCTGCCTGGGATAGGTGATAGTCACTTCCGTGGTGTGATGGATAAAAATATGTTGGGTGAGCCAGGTCTTAGCCATAACCATTATTACAGCCACAGCTCAAATTAAGGAGGGAAGAGAAGAAGACTCTTGCAATCCCCAGTTTATCCCCAATCCCCAATTCAGACTTTACCTGAAATACTGTTCTAAGAAAAGCCCTTGACTTCATTCGCTCTACAGCTGACAACACAAAACCTAGACTGCACACTGCACCTTTTGATGCATTATAATGCATTGACCTGTTGGCCACTGTAGCCCTCCCCTCCTGATAAGTAATGCTTTTGAGAGAAAACCCCACCCCAGCACAGCAGCAGAGGAACAGGCAAGTCTAGTGTATGTTTTGCTGCAGGTGCCTTGCAAATCTTTTCATTCCCTTGCAAGAAAGCCAGCCAGAAATACTCATCTGGGGTAGGATGATTAGCAGAACAAGAATATTGGAAGATTTTCTAAAACTGAAAAACATACGATATGAGGAAAGGCAGTGGACTTGATCCAAGGGAAATGTCCTGATAGAAGAATTGGGGGAGCGTGTTAATGACCTGGAAGATGGGAGTTGTAGTAGGGAAAGGGTTTCAGGGGAGGGGGACATGGTGAGTCATGTCAAACATGGGGCAGATCAATCTGGGAATATTCTATTTGCCACATATGGGACAGAAAAGCAACATCTAAATATGTTATAAATAATAGAAAAGTAAATTGAATGCACTGATTTTAATATAAAAAGGATGGGCTGCATTATTTCACATATAAGTGATTGGTGTATCACAGTGCCTTATTTGGGCTACAGCCAGTGCATTCCTTCAGGTTTTGTCATCCAGAAAAGAGGTCTCTTGATTTAAAGAAATCAACCTGTGAATATAAAGTTCCAACATTTTTTTTTGCTGCTATTCCTTCCCAAGGAAAGATTTCCACCTGCTGGTTAAAAGATGAAATTGTGGCTTGTTGAATTATCTTTAGAGAAATTATAAGAGAAATATTTAAAATATTTAAAATATTTAAAAGCCGTAGTAACATGGCTGTGAGAGCTGGACCGTAGGGAAGGCTGAGAGAAGGAAGATAGATACTTTTGAACTGTGGTGTTGGAGGAAAATTCTGAGAGTGCCTTGGACTGCAAGAAGATCAAACCAGTCCATCCTCCAGGAAATAAAGCCAGACTGCTCACTTGAGGGAATGATATTAAAGGCAAAACTGAACTACTTTGGCCACATAATGAGAAGACAGGACACCCTGGAGAAGATGCTGATGCTAGGGAGAGTGGAAGGCAAAAGGAAGAGGGGCCGACCAAGGGCAAGGTGGATAGATGATATTCTAGAGGTGACGGACTCGTCCCTGGGGGAGCTGGGGGTGTTGACGACTGACAGGAAGCTCTGGCGTGGGCTGGTCCATGAAGTCCAAAGAGTCGGAAGCGACTAAACAAATAAACAACTACAAACTGAAATATTTGCCTCTGAACATATGGCCAAGTTCAAAGAATTATTTCCAAAGAAGCAGTATTTCTTTATACTTTAGATTTTCAGTTATAATTTGGTAGCAGTTTTTAGATGGATTCTGGAGGCCATTCTCGAGGTTATGGTGGACTGTGGTGGCTCTGAACCTGATGTGTCCATGGGGGGGGGGGGGTGGATCAAAAAAGTCAAGAGGGTAGCCATAAATGTATGACTGAAACTTTCCGCTTTTATATATATGTAACCACACACACACACACCCACACGCGCATATATATCTGAAAGGGGTGGGACTTCGGTTACACATTTGTGACTGCTATCTTGACTTAAAAAAACAACAACAGTTTACCCTGCTCTAAACCTCCGTTTGTCGATTGCCGGGATTTTTGTAACGGCTGAAAGTATAAATGGAAGTATGAACAGTCCTGTCTCAGGCCGGGAGTCCATTACAACACTGAGTCCTCCACTCATCTCAACCAGCCACGTAAACTATATAGATTTAATCATCTATACTTGTTCGTGCAATTTGAGGGTTTCAACAAAACAGATAATATATCATCTGTCTTCCTAATGGCTTTTCCACCTGGCATCCCATTAACCAGTTTTAGAGGACATGTCTTCATGATGCAGCCAACACAGAGGGAGCCTAAATTTGCCCTCAGCTGTTCCAGATTTAAAGTTGTGTTTGCTGTCTTCTCCTGACAAAGTCTTGGTGTATGAACGATCTGCAGTGCCTTATTCGCAATTGTGGGGATGACATGGTCAGGACTGACATCTGGCAAGCTCCAGCTGTCATGCCCCCTTGGCCTGGTCATTAGCCATTGCCCTCCATGACCATTTTGGCTTGTGCTGCTGGAGAAACCAGACCTGTGATTTCCATAGATGCATCTGCCTGCATTAATGCCTGATCTGTAGTTCATAAAATGTTGTTCAGGCATTTCTTGGGCTCCTTATATACACTGCTATACCAGTCTTTTGGAAAAACAGTAGATTTATTGTTAAACCTGTAGATAATGGCATTTGAGAATACTGTAGACCTTTCTCTCTATGCCAAATGTCAAAAGGCTGACACTTGAATTATTTATTTAATTATTTTTACTAAATTTTATAGGCTGCCCAATCCATTATGACTCTGTGCAAGGTACAATGTACAAATGTAACATAAAAGAATCTATGTAATTCAGAAATACTGTCTGGAGAAAAACCACCTCCATCTCGCAAATCAGACAATCCACAGTCTGGCCCCCTATCCAATCTAGCCCAAGGCTGGGAAAAACGCTATACTTTTGGTTCTGTCCCAAATGAGCACATTTAAGGCTTTCTGCTGACAATGGATTTTATATGGCTGTGCTTTCTACTCTTTTTATTACTTCAAGAAGGAGGCAGTGCCGTTTTGCTTGCTTTCATGCCATTTTGCAGACTCCATGGGGTAATTCTTCCGGGTGCTGCCAATAGCAGCCACTAGTTGCTAGCACCTGCCGTTGCCTTTCAGCACTGAATGATTCTGTATATTTTTAAAAACACCCACTATCAAAGTGATTTAAGGGAACAATTAAGAAAAGTGCATTAAGGGTACACACATATTGTTTGGTTGTGAGTAGGCATGGTGGCTGGATAGATTGGCAGATCTTCAGTATGCCAGATATTCTGACTTTTAGGATTAGCTATCAGCAGTATCTCCTGCCAACCTAGCAGTTCGAAAACATGCAAATGTGAGTAGATTAACTGGTACCGCTTTGGCGGGCAGGTAACGGCATTCCGTTTAGTCATGCTGGCCACATGACCACGGAAGCGTCTACGGACAAACGCTGGCTCTTCGGCTTTGAAACGGAGATGAGCACCGCCCCCTAGAGTCGGACACGACTAGACTTAATGTCAAGGGAAACCTTTATATTTACCTATCAACAGTATAGGAACCTGAAGTTAAGAAATATGCCACAGATTGGTGCTTGATAGTGTAGTAATGAAAGCCATGGAAAAGATATTAAAATGCCGGGATGTGTCAATATCTACAAGATCAGAATCATGCAGGCAATGGTTTTCCCTGTGATACTCTATGGAGCAAAATTTTGAATTTGAAGAAGCAGGATAGAATGAGTATTAATGCTTATGAACTCTGGTATTAGAGACGACTCCTGAGAATACCGTGGATAGCCAAGAAAACAAACAAATGGATCACAGAAAAAAATCAGCCCAAAGTTCTCACTCAAGGTACAAATGACCAGGCTCAGATTATCCTATTTTGGATACAATTGTGCAGAGACCTAGCTTTCTGGAAAAGTCTAATAATGCTAGGAAAGGTAAAAGGAAAGAGAAGAAGAGGACGACCAGCAACAAGAAGGATGACCTTGATTACAATAATGATGGGTACACTGTTGGAAGACCTGAAAAGCCTGACTGGGGCAGATCATGCTGGAGGTGGTCTATATATGGGATTGCTAAGAGTTGACACTGCTTAGATGGCATATAATCAACCAATCTTGTATCCTCAGCTTCTATTAGAGGAACAGGTGGCAGCTTTATCTAGGAGCACCTTTACACAGATTTGTCTGCTGCATCAAGTGCATTCTTACCTGGACTAAGATCCCCTTCTCACATTCATTCATGCTTTAATCACCTCACATTTGGACTGTTACAATGGAGTGCATTGTACATGGGGCTAACCTTGAAGACCACTCAGAAGCTGCATGTGGTCCCAAAAATAGCCAGGTAGGTGGTAATTAGGATGTCTCTGTACACTCATATAACACCACTGCTGTATGAGCTGTGCTGCTTACTGATGAGCTTCCAGGTGCAATTCAAGCTGATGCCCTATAAAGCCTTCGTGGTATAGGGCCTGGTTACTTAAGGGACTTCCTTTCTCTCATTGTTTGATCTTGCTTTCTAAGATCTGGCGATCAGCCTTTTGGGGTAGGCCAGGTTGGGGAACATACAATGCAAGGAACTCTATTATTTGGGGGTATAACAACAGCCTTGAAAGCCTGCTAGAGTTTCCCTTCTCCCTCTTATACTCAGAAAAATCAAGGTGGGGTTATCTTGAGATTCTTTTTCACCTCCTCTTCTTTCCCAGGGATAAGTTGATGTTTATTTAATGGTTCTTGCATTCTTTCTTCAAGATTATCTTCCACCCAGAGTTTTGTGTTGCTTTGTCCCTTCCTTCCTTGAAGACCTGGCTCTTTCCCCAGGCCTTGAGATAAAGAGTGATTTCCTTTGGTTGTCTTGTATTAACTTTGTGAGTTTTTATGTGTTTCATTAGGTCATGCCATCTTATCAGAGACTTTTATATTGCTTGAGTTTATTGTATTCCACCCAAGTTGATTGATTTGAGCAACTTTATACATCTGACAAAATAAATACACATAAAAAGAACAGGAGGCCCTCCAACTCTCTTCCAAGTCTAAGGTTCTGTGACTGTACAAACTAGACCGAGAGTCGAAGAGAACTGTGGAAGTCAAACTGGTTGGAAAAGACTGGCTGGGTTCACTATTTTGTTAGGCAAATACAGCCAAGTGTCTCCATGGGAATGAAGAAAGCAAAGGTAGCAGGACGTTTTTTATCCCCTCCCTACCTAAAAAGAGGAGACAAAATAGTTCTCTGAGTAAGAGTGACTTGAAGGCTGAGGTTTTAGATTTTATCAGGAGCAACAGCATTCTGGAGATCTGATGTAGGAACAAGAAGTGGAATGACTATCTGAAGTGTGAAAACTGTGTAGCTCCACCGTGTTCAATCTATATATATATTTTAAAAAGTGCAAACATTTCAAATGGCCGATAGGCTTCCACTGAACTCCTTCCAAAGGAAATCAGACCAGAGTACATTATGTATTCTTGGAATGTTTTACTGTTCAAAGAAAAAAGATGTGTGCTGTAACAAATGGGTACTGTGAAGGTTTCAGGGGGTTCCATTTTTCAAATGCAGTGAAACTTTGATTTACCAAACCTTGATACAATAGGTTTTCCATGTAATAGACCAAATTTCCACACTGCTATATATAATTTACATGATGATATCATTACACAAATTATATAAATGACATGATTTGCTTCAATGGACTCCTTCACATAATGACATCAGTAGTTCCCTAATTACGCCATCATGACAAATGTCATAAATGAATATGAATGATGTAATTGGTGTGATTTGTATCATAACACTAGCTTGCAATTTAATCCGGTAACAGTCTTCATCAACTAGGTATTCAGGATGGGGTACTCAAAATTGGCAGCTAGGTTACATGCCATTCTGGAGCACAAAATACAACAAAACTGCAATGTAAGCCTAAAATAGAATTAAAACAGTATATATATAAAAAAGATAAATCCAAGAACTGTGCTCCATCCAACCTCAACACCCCCCCCCCCGCAAATCCCTGACCCTGCCTACTGTAGTCTTTGCTTCAGCTCCAATATTAAACGTGGCTCCTGAGAGTGAAACAGTGTCCATCACTATTTTATATTATGTGCATCTTCAGCTCCAAAAGCTCTTTTTGAAGGATTTGCTCTTACATTTGTGGAATCTAGCTACAATGGTCATAGGAATTCCCAAAACATTAGTTCAGCTGGAGCATACGCCTGTAGTCCCTCAGAACTCATTACATATATATCAGAGCAGTAGTGAAATTGCTATTGGTCACATGCCATAACCAACTTCCTTTTTTGTTATCTCATCTGAGACCAGCAGGGTGACTTGAACTCTGAGTTCAAAACCTCATGGGGTTGAAGGCTGAGTCACTTCAAATTCCCTACCCCAGGCTCTCAGGCAAAATAAAAAGTCTGTTTGATAAGACCACAGTTTGTTCTCGCTCCAAATTTAGTTCTATGCTACTCTAGCTTCTTAGGCACACAGCCCTCCATTTCCAGAACTTCAGGCCAGCCATCATACTTGTTTGTCTCCTTACTGTTTTTCAAATACTGTAAAAGAAAAGAGAGGCAAAATTAAGAGTATGATGAGTAAAATGTGTAGGCATTAGCTTTTGATATTTATACTTTTCAACAGATACGAATATGGCTTCCATAAAACCAAACCATTAACCTCTTCAGCTCAGTAGCTGGCAGATATTTCTTCCTCAGTATTACAGAACTGACTTTTATTTGGAGATGTAGGAATTGCATTTCTGTGATACAGCTACAGTTATGTTTAATCAGGTACCTTCCTTTTATACGTTAAAGCATCATAGGTGACTTGTAGCAAGGTTCTACAGGCATTCATTTAATAGCATCCAGTATTTTCTGAGCAGTGGGGTGAGTCCATACAGTTATTTCCAACCTAGTTCCTCTGTATGCCTTGGGAAGAACTACGATTTCTAACCAAGGGCAAGAGTGGCTTGAAATTCTGTAACTTGAGATCAAAACTGGAGGATAATAGGTTAAGAAAGGCTGGGTCAGTATATCTGAGATCCTCAATCTGTCTTCCATGGATACTGATGTCCTTGCCGACACCTCCATTGGGGTCCACCAAGCTTTTTACTCTTCTACCTTTTACATTTTTAAATGATTATTTTAATTGAAAACACAATTTTAAAAGAAGTTGGAACGTAAAAACACCTTGTTTGGGTACAGTGCTGAAGGCTTTTGAAAGATACAAGCTATACCCTTTTTGTATGTGTGTGCGATATCCAGTGTCAAAAAATGGGAGAAGAGGGGAGGGATCATGACCCATCATTTATTTCTAACTTTTAGGATAAGTTTTAAGTAGAAATTTATGAGACTGGATTACTGCATGTTTAAATAAAATTTGAAAAAAGGAAGCTGGCCCTAGCACTGAGAAACACATCTATTCCCACTGTATTCCCTGTAAATTTCATAGGTGTTCATAGAAAAGAAAACCTGGGTGATTGCAAGCTACTGCCTTATTTGTAAATGTATCCATGATGTGTATTCTCCTCATTGTGGGCTTTATTTTCTTATTTTGTTCTTTAAAATTAAGCCAAATTCTATTTCCTCTGGGAGGTTTTTACAGGGTCCTTTTTTTCAGCCTGTTCTGATGGAGATTTATTTTCTTTCCTTTATCTAGAGAGTAACATGGCTAGGTGGAATGTGGGAAACATATAGGACAGTACGGTCCCTTGGTTAACTTTTAAACAAGGAAATAAGCTAAGCATTTAAATGCTTCTTAAAAAGCTTCATTAGATTCTACATTGTATCTTTAGCCAGTCAGTCCTTGCTGACCTTGGCAAATATATTCCTAGCCCCAGTCTCCCTGGCAGTAGAAGTTTTCCTAGACTAGCCTTTCTTGACCTTTTGATCCTGGAAGGATCCTTGAAATACTTTTCAGGCCTCGGGGAACCCCTGCACAACCAGGCTCAAATATAGGCCAGAAGTTACAAAATTATTGTATTCATTTCATGGGTAGGCCTGTATAGATGCATGAACAGCGTTCTTAAACTAAAAATAAAGAATGAAATTTACTTCTTTAATGTGAAGTTGCCCAAATTTGAAATAATTTTTTAAATAAATTGTGCTCTCCCAGGGAACCCCTAGTGACCTCTCGCGGAACCCTGGTTGAGACACCCTGCCCTAGACTAATACGGTGAATCTCCTTCAAACCAATCTTTCCACCACCACCACTTAAATTCCTCCTCTAGGCTGAGAGGAGGTGCTCTAAGTTGGTCAGCAGTACCACCACTCAATCATCACAGTCCACCTGTCCAGAAAAAGAAAGGGGAAGCTGATAGTGAGTATTCTGGGCGGCCAAAAGGAATGAAGGAGAACGTTTGCAGATGGCCTAGTGATACATTCGTGTGATGTGACTGGCCACATCCACCATGGCACCTGCTTTATGAATGAGCCCTTTTTGTTTCAGTGTTCATCATAGGCCATCAAAACATGAAGTTGTCCATGGGCCTTTAATAATGTTACATGGAGTATTCAAACTTTTTCAGACACATTATGCGAAGACCCAGCCCTCTAGATAAGGCACTAATGCTGGGAAAGGTGGAAGGACAGAGAAGAAGAGGATAACCAGCAGCAAGGTGGATGGACTCAGTTACAGTGGTGATGAGTGCACCATTGGGAGACTTGAAAGAACAGGATAGGGGTAGATTGTCATGGAAAAAAATCTATCTATATGGTTAAGACTTGACAATGACTTGATGGCATATAATTAATCAAATTCAGATTTTAATTCTTCTGAATAAATAATTGGTTTGCTGGCTATATAAAATTATTTCCACAAAGTGCATCAGTGAGATTATGCATTTATTTTATGTTAAGATAACTGGATATCCATTTAATATATTTCACTGGATGTGGCAAAGATTATGGTGGTTATAACTACATCACACATTCATGCATTTATGTGTGGATTCTGAGTGCATCGATGAGCAGAAAACTGCTCAGTTTTGGTGGTGGTGGGGGAAGCACACACATACAACAGACTGCACTCTGAGCCATGGCATCAGTGTGTCTCTCAGTGTGACCAAGAAAGACAACTTTAATATGTAAAAAAAATATATATATGGGGGTGGGGGGGTGGGAATCTAAAATTAGCTGATTAATTTTTTTCAGAGTGCAAAATCATTCTCAGAATTGGCCTTGATATTCACTATCTAAATATAAACTTCATAATAAGTATGATTAGTGGTGTATTTACAAAGCCCTGGGCAAGAATAGCCAGTCCAACATTGGGAGATCAGATTTGCAATCCAGCAACATCTGGCCAGTGACACATTGTTCAGAACTCATCTCCCTGCTGAAGCTGAGACATAAAACAGGTCAAACTCCTTTTATACCAAGCTTGCAATTTATTTTTGAATTTGTAGAGATATTTAAAGAAAAACTGGTGGGGAAGTTAGTTCTATCAGAGCAGCTGCTGATGAAAAAAGACCACTTTCAGCCCACATGCTGAAGGTTGTTTTAAGTGGTTTATGAAAACTAAGGAAGCAATCCCAACTATGGCTATGTTGGGGCATGTGAGGGCATGTGTAGCGGCAAAGGGACAGATTGCCATTGTGGAGGCAGTGCTGATTCATGTTAGGCAGGGACAGAAAAATGTACAGGGGAGGGTGACGTTACCAGGCCTTTCACTCCATTGCAGATGGATGGATGGATGGATGGATGGATGGATGGATGGATGGATGGATGGAAGAAAGGAAGGAAGAAGAGCATTCATGGTGGGTGGGTCAATGACATTAAAATGGCAGGCATGACCAAGCAATCAAGGTTCTACCCTTTTTTACATGTATATGTAAAAATGTGTGACACACTTTAAAAGGCGCAGGTTTTCAATCACTTGGTCACTTATAAGTGACTGATGTTATTGACCTCCTATGAAGATATGATAGAGAAGGATAGAGAGAGATAAAGAGAAAGAGAGACAGAGACAGAGGGAGAGGGAAAGGGAGAGAGATACAGAAATATTCCGCTCTAATAGAAAGAGAAAAGCAGGCAAACCAGCTACAGGGCAGCACTGTTGAAAATCTTAATTCTGGTGGTGTGAAGGAATGCGGGTTGGTGTCATGTGCGCCGTTTCAATGTATTTGATGCATCGTAACGTTTCGCATGTCATTAATTGGATGCGTGTTTCATTTGTCTAGGGAGGATGGGAACGATTATATTTTGGCTTTGCTTTGGAATGTGTTTGTGTTATCTACTGCGCTCAAGGTTACTTTCCCAGGCTAGCAACTCTGACGATTGCTAGCACCTGTGCCGGGCGGGGCTGTTATGAGGGAGGCGGGATACGTTTGAAGCAAGGGTTTAAGTTTGTATTTGGCGCGCTTTTGCTCATTCTCAGCTTTCTCTGTATTTGCTTTTAGTACTCTAATAAATCAGATTTCATTTAGCATCCTCTTGTGAGTCTGAGTATTTGGGGCTGGGGCAATCATTACATAAAGCTGAGAATCTCAGTTCCTAACTCCGCTGGCCCCTGTCCAAGGAAGACAAGCGTCTAACTTGTGAGGGAGAGAGCCCGCGATGACCGAGCCCGAAATCGTGATGATGGAGGAAGGGGAACCGGACTCGACCGTGAGGCCGTCCGGCCGACCGTCCCAAGGAGGGGAGCTGTCCGCCATCAGAGAGGAGGCGAGCTCCGGGTCGGAGAGCGAAGCCGGGGGGCTGAAAACGGCCCCGGAGACCACCGTGAATTCTCCGGGTGAGCTGCTCACCTGGGATGAGACCCGAGGAGATGCCACAGCAGCGGGGGGCCCATCCTGGAGGCAGAGATACCCTTTATCCCCCAACGTGGTGCAGGTGCAGCCAACGGAGGGCTCACCCACTCCGGATCGAATCAGAGTGCTGGAGTCGAAAATGGATTCGTTGGAGGCTATTCTGAAACAGCTGAGCTTGGATGTAACCTCGATGCGAGAGCTCCGGGAAGAATCCAGCCAGAGGCATTCAACCCCTTCCTCCCAGGGGCTGACCCCGGAACGGCGACGGGTGGTGCGGAGGCACGAAGGGGACCAGTCGGTCCAGATGGAAATCGCAGCAGCGCCCGGGCGATCGCCCCGGGGCCCCGTGCCGCTCCGAGTCAGGGAAGCACCCGCCGCAGCAGCCCCGGTGGTGGGGCGCAGCCCGGCGGGAGGCGGTATGCGAGACTTCCCTGTCAAGTTTGATGGGGACCCGACCAAACTCTCGTTCTTCCTGACTAATGCGAAAGCTTATATGGAAGAATGGGGGGCGGTTTTCCAATCGGAGAAGGCAAGAATCATCACCATTGCCACCAAACTGAAGGGGAGGGCGGCAGACTGGTATGTCCAGATGTGCCAGTCGGAAGCGCCTGAACTGGAAAATCTCGAGGAGTTCCTCTGGGCGTTGAAGCAACACTTCGAGGACCCCTTAGCAAAGGAGAGAGCAAAGCGAGCCCTGAAGGAACTCAAGCAGGGGTTCCGATCAGTGGCCGATTATGCTTTGGAGTTTAAAGCGCTAGCTGGGAAGGTGGATGACTGGTCCCAAGCAACCATTATCGAGCTCTTCAAAGATGGCTTGAATACCGAGGTGCTGCGCTGGTCCCTGGGGAGGGACGACCCATACACGCTGTATGAGTGGATCCTGCTAGCAGGAAGGGCTGAACATGCCCAAGAGGTCTTTGCCCAGCGGAAGACTGTCAAGTCGGGACGGGAGATGAAGCCCAGCCGCCCATCGACCACCGGGGGAAAACCGGGACAGCGACCCTGGGACGAGGAGCGTGAGAAGCGGTATGCCAAAGGATTGTGCCTGAGATGCGGTAAGGAGGGGCATCGAGTGGCAGCATGCCCGAAGGCAAAGGTGGAGGAACGGCCCGGAAAACCGCCGGCGAAGTCCCCTGCGTTGCCGAGGAAACAGAAAGCTGCGGTGGCTGAGACCGAGGGAGACGATGTGATGTTCTACGAAATTGAAGGGGAGACCGAAATCCCGCAACCGGCGGGAAACGCCAGCCACCTGCTCTAAAGGGCGCCGCTGGGCAGGTGGTAGAAGACGGGCGCGAGCCTCCAGCGGTGAGTGGCACTTATCGCTTACTCATGGTGAAATTGAAATTGGGTTCACAAGTCAAGACGGTGGAAGTATGGGCCATGATTGATTCGGGGTGTTCCCGGTGTCTGATGCACCCCGACGTGGTGGCGGCTTTGGAGCTCCCCACTTTTCCCCTACAAAGACCCATCGCATTTACTCAATTGGATGGGTCCATGGCAGGGGGCAAACCGGTCACCCATTTTACAGGGCGGGTAGCCTTGCAACTGGGCAGTCACCAGGAAGGGTTGTCTTTTGTCGTGGCTCCCGTAGGGGGCCCATTGGTGGTGTTGGGGGTACCATGGTTGGTGCAGCAAAACCCCCAAATAAACTGGGTCTACCGGACCATCACATTTAGGGATGGGTTTTATCAAGCGGCAGAGGGGAAGGGTGCCCCAGAGGAGATGGTGGGGGTTGCGGCAGCTGCGACTCCGCCTTACCCGGCCTCTCCTCTGGAGGGCTTGCCGGCCGAGTACAGGATGTTTGCTGATGTATTCGGTGAAAAGGAAGCTGACCAGTTGCCCCCCCATCGAAAGACGGACTGTGCCATTGAACTGCTGCCCAACACTCAATTGCCTAAACCTAAAATTTATTCCATGACGCAAAAGGAACTGACTTTGTTGAGGGAATTTGTGGACAAAAATTTGGCGCGCGGATTCATTGAGCCGGCGAATTCACCCGTGGGGGCGCCGGTTCTTTTCCGCCCAAAAAAGGATGGGACATTGAGACTTTGTACGGATTTCCGCGGATTAAATGCCGTCTCAATTTCCAACAAATATCCCTTGCCATTGATAAAGGACATGTTGTCACATCTGGCCAAAGGCAAGATTTTCTCTAAACTGGATTTAAGAGAAGCCTACTATCGTGTACGAATCAAGGAGGGTGATGAGTGGAAAACTGCATTCAACTGCCCGTTGGGAGCCTTCCAGTATAAGGTGTTGCCATTTGGGTTGGCTGGGGCCCCTGGGGTATTTATGCAATTAATCAATGAAGTTTTGCATGAACATCTGTTTAAAGGTGTACTGGTGTATTTGGATGATGTATTGATTTATACGGAAACCATGAAAGAGCATGTAGCTCTGGTAAAGAAAGTCTTGTGTAAACTCAGATCTGCTGAATTGTATGCAAAGCTATCCAAATGTGCCTTTCATCAGGCCCAAATTGACTACTTGGGGTATAGAATTTCTGATAAAGGTATAGAAATGGACCCTGCCAAGGTGCAGGCTATCATGGACTGGGAGAGTCCCCGTACCCGCAGGCAACTTCAAAGTTTCTTGGGGTTCAGCAACTATTACAGATTATTCATAAGGGGGTTCGCTGAGATTGCCTTGCCCCTAACGGACCTGCTTCGAACGAAAGGGGTGGGAGATACTAGGCGAGTCAAGAATCCCGGAGCGTTGTTGAGGTGGACGCCTGCTTGTCAAACGGCGTTTGAGCGGCTGAAAGCAGCTTTCGTTAAAGAGCCCATTTTACAACACCCTGATCCCTCAAAGCCTTTTGTTGTACAGGCTGATGCCTCCGATTATTCTATTGGCGCATTGTTGATGCAAAAAGACGAGGCAGGATGCCTCAAGCCCTGTGCGTATTTATCCCGCAAGTTCTCTGAAACTGAGAGGCGTTGGCATGTTTGGGAAAAGGAGGCATTTGCAGTGAAAGCTGCATTAGAAGCTTGGCGGCATCTGTTGGAAGGGGCTAATCACCCCTTTGAGGTATGGACTGATCATAAAAACTTGGAGGCACTTAGTACCCCTCGAAAACTGAGCCCTAAACAGGTTCGTTGGGCTCAATTTTTCAATCGATTCAATTTTCAGTTCAAATTTATTCCAGGGAAAAAGAACTTCTTGGCTGATGCCTTGTCAAGGCAACCTCAAGACTCTGGGGCGGCGCCAGATGTGGTGAGCACCCTATGGTCGGCGCCCCAATTGGGCATGCAAGCTGTGACGCGTAGCCAAACGCGCGCGCAACAACCGCCCACCACAAGCGCTGCTCAGCCAAGCTCTTTGTCAATTCCCTCCCAATTGCAACAAAAGTTTTTAAAAGAATTAAAAACGGATACTTGGTTGCTTGCGAATAAAGACAATGTTACTTTTGACAGAGGCTTCGCTTGGAAGTCCGACCGCCTCTACGTTCCTGAAAGCCTCCGAAAAGACGTGTTAACACGTTCACACGATGACAAACTCGCAGGTCACTTCGGGTTTGTAAAAACCTTGCACCTCGTTCGGAGGCAATTCTGGTGGCCCACATTACGTAAAGATGTCAAAGACTACATTGCTTCCTGCACTGTTTGTGCAATGTCCAAGCGCAAGGTGGGCAAGCCCCAGGGGCTGTTGCAGCCGGTAGCAGCCCCCTCTTCCCCTTGGGAAGAAATCTCCATGGATTTTATTGTAGAGCTCCCACCCAGCCAACGCAAAACGGTCATTTGGGTGGTCAAAGATTATTTCTCCAAACAAGCCCACTTTATTCCCTGCGTGTCCATTCCGTCAGCGCGTCAATTAGCCCGCCTATTCCTTGTACACGTGTACAGGCTACACGGATGTCCCTCCCGCTTGATTTCAGACAGAGGTACACAATTTACCTCTCAGTTTTGGCGGGCGTTTCTCAAGCTGTTAGGCACGAAGCAAGCCCTCTCCACGGCTTGGCATCCTCAAACGGACGGGGCCACTGAGGCGGTTAACTCCACTCTAGAGCAGTACCTGCGCGCTTTTGTGAATTATCAGCAGGACAATTGGGTGGACCTTCTACCATTTGCTGAAGTGGCTTACAACAATGCAGTGCATCAAAGCACTGGACAGACCCCGTTTCGGGTGGCTCTGGGTAAAGACTTTGTCCCTATCACTGATCTCCCACAACCTCCTGCAGGTGCGGTCACTACAGATGATTGGTCAACACAACTGGCTGACTCTTGGCCAATGATTCAAAATGCATTGGCTGATGCTCAAGCGGATTATAAATTGTATGCTGATCGGAAGCGGGCCCCCCAACCTACATTCCAAGTTGGGGACTCAGTGTACCTTTCTACCAAGTTTATCAAGTCATCACAACCTTCAAAGAAACTTGCACCTAAGTTTGTGGGTCCTTTCCCAATTGTCGCTCAGATCAACCCTGTGACTTTTAAACTTGATTTGCCTCATAACCTGAAACGCTTACACCCTGTTTTTCATTGCAGCTTACTCAAACCGACTATTCCTTCTGATCGCTGGCATCGGCAACCTCCACCTCCCACCCCCATCATGATTGATGGTCAGCAACACTTTGAAGTTAAAGAAATTTTGGACTCTAGACGCCTTCGCAATACTTTGCAATATTTAGTTCGTTGGAAGCATTTCCCTCATCCTGAGTGGGTCGCCGCATCAGATGTAGCTTCCCCGGTTCTAGTGGCCCGTTTCCACTCCGCTTATCCCTCGAAACCAGGTCCCTAGGGGTATTTTTGGAGGGCGGTATGTCATGTGCGCCGTTTCAATGTATTTGATGCATCGTAACGTTTCGCATGTCATTAATTGGATGCGTGTTTCATTTGTCTAGGGAGGATGGGAACGATTATATTTTGGCTTTGCTTTGGAATGTGTTTGTGTTATCTACTGCGCTCAAGGTTACTTTCCCAGGCTAGCAACTCTGACGATTGCTAGCACCTGTGCCGGGCGGGGCTGTTATGAGGGAGGCGGGATACGTTTGAAGCAAGGGTTTAAGTTTGTATTTGGCGCGCTTTTGCTCATTCTCAGCTTTCTCTGTATTTGCTTTTAGTACTCTAATAAATCAGATTTCATTTAGCATCCTCTTGTGAGTCTGAGTATTTGGGGCTGGGGCAATCATTACAGTTGGATTCAGAGAAGCAGGAGAGTAATGCTAAGCAGTTACAGTAAAAATATCTGAGTCCTGGGAAACTATAAAAGGATAAGTGTAAGTAAGAAACTTGAAACAATTCACCTTGATGTATTAGGTATAAGCTGAAGTAGAGAGGGGCTTGGACAGATTCTGCTACAATACCCCAGCCACATTAAAGTACATCCCAAGATGCCTAGCGACTCCTGTTTTCTGCCCTTGCCTACCTCCAAGGGCTGATAGGAATACCTGTCATTGAAATTGAACAGATTAGCCCAGGAGCTGACGCTAGCGGAAACCTATAGGCGTTATCCCAAGTATATGTGGATCCTGTGGTACAGAGATGCACCACCCCTGGGTGATCTCCTCTTTGCCAGGGGAGGGGCTTTCCTGCCATGTTCTGAGGGAGATTAGGAGTTTTCTGATTCTGCCATTTCCTTAAGTCAGCAAGTAAGAAACCTTCTGCACATGTGTCACTTTGGATTGCAGTGCACAGCTACTGTTAGCAACAACATACCTGTTCGAACGGGCTTTTGTTTTTGAGTCCCTTCCCACCAAGGAATATCCAGCTGTCTCGAAAAGCCAGGTGGAAAGCATGGATGCTTCCTAAGTCAGCAAGTAAATTCCGGGCTTCATCATTTAGCCTGAGACAGAAATGGTTTTGTCATGTTTTTTCTTTAACACGTCATTGAATGAACAAAAACAACAAACTTTCCAAAGAAGTATACAGTACATACCCTAAAGTCCAAATATAGCAAAATAAACGGGGGGGGGGGGGAATAACAGCACCAGAAGTGTTCAACCCATCAGTTCAACACTTCATGATTCAGCCTTTCAGAAGACGGAGGAAGATCTCTTGATACAAAGCTCACTCCAACTCCAGATAGTTTCTCCTTATCCTCCATTGCCCAAATCTGTTGCGAAGAGATTTTAATCTTTTTGCTATTACCATTCACCAAAGCAACAGCACTGTTGTTCCCAGAGCCAAAGATTTTAGGAGATTCCCTCTCCATCCAAGCAGGTCACCCTTTAAAGTTTCCCTTTGTAGGCTTGGCCTGTTTCTATTATCCTTGCTGCTTTGCAGGGAACTATCAAAACAGAACATTCTGAGTTGAGATTCTGTGTGCTCATAAGTTGGTGTGAGAAAAACCACAACACATATTTTGGATTTATTAGAACCATCCTTTTGAAAGTCATCCTTTCTTGGAGAAGTGGAAACAGGACTGGGAGAATATCTGAGCCATGAAGAGATCTTCTCTCTCTCAGTCTCTCTCTCTCTCTCTGATCTCTGATCTCTCATCATCTATATCTAATGTATTTCAAACCTTCTTATCTGACATTGGTTGACCCGATGTACTCCTATATACCCTGGACTAAGTGGGCCTTATTTCCCTGCAACATGCGTAGGATAGTACTAGAGATGTGGATAACACTAACAATCCAGTCTGCTTTACTGTCCATTTAAATAAGGTAGAAATTTTGCACAATATCTTTTTATATTTCTGTAGTTCATAAAGAACTTCAGAGCCATTTATAGTTGCAATATCTTGCAACTTAGAGAAGCATGTCTTCAGTTAATTTTATATATTAACATAAATTGTCCATGAACCTTTAAAAATAATGCATATCACCTGTCTTTTATTTTATGTTGAAACAGAGGTTTGCCAGCCATCTGCATGAATAGCGGTGTTTATTATTATGTGCTCAAGCAATATTTAAGCTGTAATTGATTCTGCACTAAGCAGGGGGTTGCACACAGTGGTCTAAATGGTCCTTTCCAACTTTATGATCATATTCCTTGACTTGTATATTTTATATTTGTATATTATATTTGTATATTATATTTTATATTGTATATATATTATATTGTATATATGTTATTGTATATTGTATATATGTATGTTGTATATTGTTGTTGTTAGCTGCCGTTGAGTTGTTTACGACTCATGGTGACCCCATGTATAACAGAACGAAATGCTGTTCGGTCTTGCGCCATATGCCTGGCTGTTCCAATGTTTGCATCCATTGTTGCTGTAACTGTATCAATCCATCGCATTGAAGGTCTTCCTCTTTTCTCCTGGCCCTTGACTTTACCAAACATGATGTCCTTTTCAAGCAATTGGTCTTTCCTGATGATGTGCCCAAAGTATGAGAGTCTAAGCCTAGTTATCTTCGCCTCTAGGGAACATTCTGGTTGTATTTCTTCTAAAACTGATTTGTTTGTTCTTCTGGCAGTCCATGGTATTTTCAGTGATCTTCACCAACACCACAATTCGAATGCATCAATTCTTCTTCGATCTTCCCTTTTTAATGTCCAACTTTCACAGGCATATGTGGCAACTGAGAAGACCATGGCATGAGTCTTTGTTTTTAAACTGACGTCTTTACTTCTGAAAACTTTAGATAGGTCTTTGATGGCAGATTTTCCCAGCATGATACATCGTTTGATTTCTTGGTTACTACTTCCCTTGGCATCGATTGTTGATCTGAGTAGACTGAAATTCTTGACGACTTCAATTTCTTCTCCATTTATTGTGACATTGTTTATTGGTCCATTTGTGAGTATCTTCGTCTTCTTCACATTCAGGTGTAGTCCGTATTGCTGACTACAATCTTTGATCTTCATCAGCAAGTACTTCAAGTCTTCTTCACTTCCAGCAAGCAAAGTTGTATTATCTGCATATCCCAGGTTGTTAATGAGTCTTCCACCAATTCTGATACCCCGTTCTTCATACATTCCTGCTTCTCGAATTATTTGTTCAGCGTACCCATTGAATAAGTACACGTTGAATAAGTGTACACATTGAATAAGCGTACACATTGAATAAGAAGGGTGAAAGTAGACAACCTTGCCACACACCTTTTCCAATTTTGAACCACTTGGCATCACAATTTTCTGTTCTAACGTTCTGTTCTTGATTCGTGTACAGGTTCTGCATGAGTACAATTAAGTGCTCTATTATGAAGTGCCATTCTTCATAATATTAATCATAACTTGTTATGGTCCACACAGTCAAATGTCTTGAAACAGAGGTGAACATCTTTCCGGTATTCTTTACATTCAGCCAAGATCCATCTGACATCAGCAATGATATCTCTTATACCGTATCCTCTTCTAAATCCAGCTTGGACTTCTGGTAGTTCTCTGTCGATGTATGCAAATGTTGTTGAATTATTTTCAGCAAAATTTTGCTAGCATGTGAAATTAATGAAATTGTTTGATAATTTCCACATTCTGTTTGATCTCCTTTCCTTGGAATGGGTATGAATACATTTGTATTCATTTTATTAATTGTATTTGTATTTGTAATGGGTATGAATATATTGTATATATGTTATATTATATTGTATATTTGTATATTATATTTGTATATTAGGGGATTGTTTTCTGCTTGATTGTTTGCCTGGTGTTAATCCCTGCTTATCTGGGTGTTGGCTGCTGGAGAGGATGTGTTCTGGCCTTTTTGTTTCCTTCTTAGCTTTTTTATTGTCTCTTTTGGATGGTGTGTAAATGTGGTTTATCTCTATGTGTCTATTGATGGCTGATTTGTCTGAGCGCCAAGCTTCCAGTAGTTCTGAGTAACAAGTTGAGCCCAAGAAGGGAGCTAAAAGTTGATTTTCCTTATTCCAAACAGTAAGCAAAGTGAGGATAAATGCCCTGGATAAACTCCTAAAAGTATGGAATGTAAAATCTACCTTTCTTGACAGAAAACTAATTTACGCAGCAAAGAAAAAAAAAAGAAATGTATTCCATATCTTGCACGTTCATTTAAAATAAATGTAAAGGCCGAAATGGGAAGGGGACTAGCCACTCCTGGGGATGGCTTAGCGCCATAGAATGATTTTGAAAGGGCCCGTTATACTCACGGACTGTTAGAGAACTCTCAGCCATCTGGATTTTATCTCATTTTTATTTTTAGGTATTTATTGTATTTATAACTGTTTGAATTTTAACTCTGTTTTTATTGTAAACCGCCCAGAGTCCCTCCTTGAAAGGGAGACGGGCAGTGATAGAAATTTGATAAATAAATAATGTGATTAATTAATACAATAATATAACGAATAAATTCTCTCATAATATATATCAACCTTGGAGTTATATTCATCTTAACTGCACTCATTTTATCCCATACTCAATACTCAGGGGAATTCTAGACCATCTGACTTCTCTCCTCTGCCTCAGAACAAAGGAAATGTTCAAAGTTCACAGCTGAGAAGCAGTGTTACTGGCTGTTAGTGTATTTTGGCATGAGATGAAGAGGAAGAGAGTAGTGTCTTTGCTGACAGCCACGTCATGCTTATATCACGAACAGGAACTTTCGAAAAAGGATCTCCTTATGCATTATTCCTTTGCAAACAAATTATGCCACAAGACTAATAAAATTGAAAGAGGTACTTCAGTAGTTTACTTACTTTGTCGCTACGTCATCGTAAGAGGCAATGAGCGCAAGGGTGCCTTTTTTAATTGGTTTCAAAAAAGCCAGTAAATTTTTTACATCTTATGGAGAAACAAACAAAAAAGTTTATTTACTTATTGTGCTATCTAGTGAACTTCCAAGATAAAGACACTATAACTAACAAAGGAGATCACACTGTTCCTTAACAAATAATGTAACACACTGAAAGAAAATCAATCAATCAAATGCTATAGGTCAGCTAGCACTTTCCAGGTGTTGGCTGTGCTGTATAGAATTCTAGAAGTTGCATCTGGAGAAAGGTTCTGTCTTGAGAAACCAGCCAGATGTATAGTAGCTGGATTTTGAACAAGTGAAAGCTTTCAAACCACATATAAGGGTAATCCCATAGACTGGTCCAACCTGCTTTGCCTCCTCTGAATCCCTCTGAGATTGGAAATAGGTATAATAAACTACAATGACTATAGAAACCCAACTTGGAGGTTATCCAATTTACGAGTGTTACCCTGCACTTCAGAAGAAATATTAATATTAACAATAACGTATGCTAACCATCTCAACAATTTCTTTGCTTTATGGAAACTTTCCTGTACTTGCAACCCTCTCTCACCCTCTGTGTTGCCCCATCTATACATACCAAATTAACGAATTCACATACCTCCAGAATACATGTCAAAGCTATCTATACCGATGGGTTTTCCTGTGGTTCCTAGAGATTTGAAGTGAAACACAGATCTTAATGAAACATGTTTTTAAAGTACATACCCTTAGTTCAACCTCTAGAGCGATGGAAAAATGAAATAAAACTGTCAAAGGTTAACTTAATTGGTTATCAAAAGTGGAACAAGTTTTCAATATAGGTGAAGGTGCATGATAAGAAATACTTTTTTTCCTGCATCGCATTGCATGTCCTGTTGCTAAAACTGCTAAAAACAGGTTTTGTACTTGTTCTTGGAGCATGGCCAAAATCTACAAAATGGGCACAGAAAATTTCAAGAGAAATTAGTATTCAAAATACAAGGAACCAGGTAACTCCTTCAAGGATGAAGAACAATGATAATTTTTCCAGAATGTTGAAACTACTGAAAAGAAGGGCTGCTTCTTACGAAGCATGCAGTTTTCCTGCTTTTGCTTCTGGTTGAGAGATCTTGCTGATTTTTGAAATAATCCTAGCCTAACAGTGAACTGAACCCCAGAGAAGGCAAATGTGTAGGCCTGAAAGTGTTGCCACTTTGTTCAAAGTATTTGAATCTTCCAGTTATCCAAACATAATTATGTATCCCTCAAGTTACATTGCACAAAAATAACCTAATAATAAAGTAATGTCAAACTTCATGTAATTTGTAAGAACTTCTGGTAAACAGATATTTTACCAATGATATCTATTATTGCTACAGTCCTGTCTATGGAAACTTGCTGTATAATCTAAAAAGGAGGCTGTAGGATTTCTTCCTTTTTAAAATGTGTTTGTTAAATGGATAATTATTTGTAAAACGTCATCCTTTAGCCCCCAAAGCTGCACCTCCTTTCTAGCCCCTTCTGTGGCTTCAGAGCGCTCTCCAAACTGTAGTAGTGTGAATGCTGAAAAACAGCGAGTGCTTTCCATCTCTCTGAGGTAAGAAATGCTTTAAAGGTTTGTTGTAAATCCTGAAATAGATTTCACACAGTTCAGAAACAAAGAGAAAACACAATCTCACTGCCCCTCCCAAGAAATGGGAAAAGGAACAAAACATCCAAGCAGGCCCACACAGTTTGTGTCCTTCCCCATCTACTGTGGCCTTCACCCTTACTAAAAATGCCATTCGCAGCTTCAGACCAGCTGAAGACTGCAAATCTCTTCTACTGAATTTTGCATCAGCCTATTCAGAAAAAGGTTGTACAGCAAACAACAACAAAAGCATAGCATTCTTCTATAAGCCCACTTTTGCATTGCAATGACTACTTGAGATACTACTAAATGGTAGGTATAAATAAAGGTGATGACATATTTGTGGTTAGCCCAAGATCAGAAATGCACACTGCACAGCCACCTTTGCTGCTAGCTAAAAACTCAGATTTCTTTCCTGATCCAAGGACAAGACAGGATGCCTGGTGATAATACTATGGTGAATACAATTCCACAGTGTGTACATCAGGCACCTCATGTCTATCCAGATACATACTTTTAGAGAGCAGTGCTGGGTTCACATAACACACTCAAACCTAAACCAAATCAGTGGCTGCACGGAAAGCTTTGTGTGTGTATGTATGTATGATGGATATCCATGCATGTATATAGTTATTTTATGATTCTATATATTGTTGTGAATCTAGAAAAAGGTGTTAGTTCAGTACCCAAATTAAGTGTGCTGTGCACGTGGTGAACCCAGCCAGATGCATAAGTTCTCACCAGTATTATTTTAGTTGAAATTTAGTAGAAATTAGTGTTGTTGCTCTTTCTGTGCCCTGCCGTACTGTATCGACTCCCTTTTAAATTCTGCCCATTTATTTTTTATTTACTAGGCCACTCCAGTCATAACTGACTCAGAATGATATGGCTTTTTTGCCACTTGCAAACTCAGAGCCCCCTAGGACCTTCTTCCCATGTTTTGATCTTGAATAACTAAATGTTTCTTCTTTTTAAGTAATCAAGGAGAGTGATATGTGATCGGACTTTCCTTTTTAGCCTCTATCCTCACAGGAGGAGAGACTTTATAAGCAGCCTGTGAGCTGTGCTAGCCTAGGATTAAGGAGAGTGATCTCATATTCAAAAAGCAGATTAACCAGAAGCAGGCAATCATGGGCAAGTGTCTGTGATCATGGTGGGATGAATAATAGGGGCCCAGAGATAACTAGACCTCTTCGCCTGCCTGTCCTTCCATTTTAATTTTTAATGAAGAATTTTTTTACTGAGTAAAAACAATACAAATTTAAAGAAGAAAGAGAAAAGTAAAGTGATAAGTAAATAAGTAAGAAAGAAAAAAAGAAAGAAAAAGAAAAGAAAAAACATATAAAGAAACAGCTTCCAGTTTTCTTAGTTATAAATCCTCACTCTACAATTATATCATGGCTCCCTTCTTTCCATATTCTACCCTTTCTAATCATCAAATCCATAAATCACGTTAGTTTTTTTCCATTTTCAGCAAAAAGTCCATAAAGGGTTTCCAGTCACTGACAAATAGAGTGTTGTCTTTTCCCTAATCAAAGAAGTCAATTTTGCCATCTCTGCAAATTCTGTCATATTCACCAACCATCCCTCCATTGTGGGTATTCTCTTCCTTTATAAATAGGATTAATGATTAAGCTACAGAAAGTGTTTATGAAGTCTTTAATAGTGCCAATGTCCATTCAGCTTGCCCAATGTCATACTATTTTCTCAAGATTAGCTTAATTATCTTGGGATCTTTATGATTGTGGAGCATTGCCTCTGTCTTCTGTATTTGCAGAAGAAAAGATTCAGATTCTGCATCTGTTCAGAAAGTGCTGGCTTACTTTGAGCCTTGTCATAACTGTTTGATTTGCAAGCAGATGTAAACTAGATCCATCTTTTCTTCACTTTGTCTTCACCAACTACAGCCTGTAAACACTATGGGGGCTTATCTGCACCATTTAGTGATCCCATCACCAGAGCAGGCCAACAACCATTTTTGAAGGGCAGAAATTGATGACTTTGGAGTCCTTGGTGCTCTCTGAGCTTGGTTGTTTGCTTGCAGATGTTTCATTACCCAACTAGGTAACTGATGATGCACTGATGATGTTACCTAGTTGGCTAATGAAACATCTGCAAGCAAACAACCAAACTCAGAGAGCACCAAGGATTCTACAGTTCAATCCTCAGCCATATATTCTCTTCTACTGGAATGGATGACTTTGTTCTGCACTCACCCACCTCCTATTGTAAATATGACCTCCACCTCCTGGCATTTTTAAAGCATTCTTTTTCTCCTTATGCTGCCTCAAGTGCTCTTGTCCGTTTTGGCTGGTGCACTTCACTTTATTAGAGACTAAGCCCTGCAGTGCTTCACAGAGGCAGGAACAGCTCCCATCTGAATCAATGGTTACCAGGGTTTCTAATATCTTCTAAAGCTACTCGTATCAGTAATAGCACAATGACTGTCACACTTGCCATATAAATAGAAGGTTGTTCATTTGAAACCTGGCAGAAACATTGCCCTTAAAAAAAAACACCACTTTTCTTTCCATGTCCTACCAACTTTTCCCTGTCCTTTAAAATATACATACATACATACATACAAATATATATATATATATATATATATATATATATATATATATATATATATATATAAAATTAATAAGTCCAGTGGTGCACCATTTCAATATTTTCCCAGTCACTTGGGATAGAAGGGCTTCAACTCTGCTGCCAATGAACTGTTGGAGTTAGCTTGTAATGAAGTGAAGTACAACAGCTGACATGGACAGGCATGCTCATGCCCACATAAAGGGGAAAAGAGAACTTTTAAAGATTAGCAATGGAGTGGTGGTGAATATAAAGTGATGTCGTCTGTTCCTGCTCTCCAAACAAAGTTGCCTGCCCACTTTGGTGATGGAGCAATTGTGAAGTGGGGATAAATCCTGAGTGAGAAATGCTGAACATTTGCTAGGAGGAAACATCCCATTAGAATGCTTGGCCTACTCTGTATGGAAACACAGGATGATAGTAGTAGTAATAGTTGTATTTTTCCCAAAGTTACAGAGCAGCTGAAGTATTTTTGCTAGTTGCAATGAATCAGCACCGAATTGCAATGAATAGCCATGTCCAGTAGCAGATGAAGGGAGAAATCCTCATATAGTAAAAGTGTCCTTAAGCCTGGGCTACCTAGGTGGCAAGCAAATCCATCAGTTCCAGAATATAAACTCAGATCACTTCAATACACAAAGAGTTCCTTAGTTCTTGAACTAAGCCATCTCTTCCTTGTGGACAGTAACCCACACCTCCTCTCTACTGGGAATAGGAGAGAAATTTATTTAGTTAACCTTTAAATGGAACCCTACCTCAGTTTGCATTTTTGAACCGATGTGAATCAAAACATACTTATCATTCACAATCCGCATATTTTTGAATTTTGCAATGCACTTTGCCAATAAACAGATATGTATCTTAGGGAAAAATCTATACAAAAATGCATATATTCCTGATAAGTGAACAGCAATGCATTATCTGTAGTGGCCCCTGCCCTATGAAACACCCTCCCCCTTGGGACCTGGCAAGGCCCCACCCTCTTAGCTTTCCGGAAAGCCATTAAGGGCTGGCTTTCCCCCCCAGGCACTGGCATAGCAAGGTTGGAGCCCAGGGTACTGTATAGTTGGACAGATGTTGTTGAATGGCCATTGGGTTTTTCTTGTTTGTTAATTAGAAAAAATACAATTGTCAGAACATCTCAAAGGCATGGTAGCAGATGAGGAGAAACAGAAGTTACAAGTTACATTCTTCTAGGTATCTCCAGAAGAAATCTGCTTTATTGGTTTTGGTGAAGTGCATATGTGTAATTGTAACAAATTGGATTGTCTTATTGTGTTTTTACTATTGCTGTTAGCCACCCAGAGTTGTGTCTCACAAGCTGTGCAGCCATATAAATCTAACAAACAAACAAACAAGCAAGCAAATAATCCTAGGGAAACTGCACAACAGCACCAGCCATCTGTGTGTGAGTGTCTGTGAAGAGATCCTCCGGTGCAGTTTGTGCTTTGCCTGGCTATATGGGCACTCCTGGGATTTAAGGGAAGGAACATGAACAGCATTCTGCATACAGCTATGCACTTCAAAACCAATACAGCAGATTTCTTCTGGAGATATCTAGAAGAATGTAACTCTTCTACTTCTTCTCATCTGCAGCCATGCCTTTTAGATGTTCTGGCAATTGTATTTTTTCTAACTAAACTGGATTGCCATTTTTAGTGGGGAACAATAAGCTGAATAGTAAAAACATTTGCTTCAAAACAGCACTCCGACTGGGAGTCTCAGTGATTTCAGCAGAAGCATTCATGGAAACGGAAAAGTCACACTGAATATGATCAAGCCTTTGGAAAAACTCACCATTAATAAGTACAATGTTCAAACCCCGACCGACATTATTTTTCACATTGCTCATCAATCTAAGAAATGCAAATGAAGAGAGAGATTGAGAGAGAAAGTTCAGCCAGCATGGCTGGTAAATGCAATGCTACATCTATCAAATGAATACACATAAGCACATTGACTGCACTGAACTTACACAATGTCATCAAAGCATATGGAAGGGCCAACAACATTTGCTGCACCACTGGCTATTCTGAACGTAAAAGTGTGTTCAGGACAAAGTCTTCTGCTGTGGCATTTATTTTGGATTGTTGGTGTTTCTGGCAAGAAAATTCAGAAGAGATAAAAAATTTATCCGGTAGGTTATATTACATGAGAGATCTCCATTTCCCTGTTAACTGTGACCCGTATGACATGCCAACAGCACAAACTCTGTATATTTTCACCCAATATTTCCAATTATTTTATGGGTGCCTGGGAACAAGAATGATACTGGCCATCTTAGGCTTTCTTCCGCACCTTCATTTTGCTTTGTGATGGGCCTTTCTTGTCTGATAGGCATACGTTAAAGAGAAGGAAGGAGAAGAGTACATCATCTCAGCTTGCTCTGTTTCCACCCAGTGGCGTCTCTCTTTTTCTGAATGGCCCAGGCAAAGTCTTGCCAGCTATTTTCTGCTGGAAATCATATCAACAATCTTAATCATATTGAGACTATCAGCTGACAGGGTCAAAGTCAGAGTCTGGCTGTCTTAAGGCCACTGCTGAGGTCTACTGTGTGTTCCACATGATAGGTCCAGCTGGACAATGCTGAGTGGGGCACCTCCACCACAGCCAGATGGCTCACTGGCATAGAAAGGTCAATCACCCCTCCCAACATGGACCCAGCCCTGCCACCTGATGAAAGAAAAGAAAGAAACTAGGTCTCTTAAACAGAAATCAATGGTGAAACTCTGTCAGCATGAACATGAACACCTGTGATCATGTCGAAGCATGAGCTGGTCCTAAAAATACCACCATCGAGGGTAGAATTTGGTAGTTTGGGTTAGATGAAAAAGCACCAGACACACAAAGAAGGATTTCCTGGGCCTGCTATCCAGGGGACCAAGTATATGGCTTCTTTTGCTTTTTTTATCAATATATTTGTAAGGAAAGGAAAGAGAGTGAAGAAGCCATTTTGTCATGGCTCCTAACTGAGGGGAAAAATACTACTGCAGCTTTGTCTTCTCATATTTACAAGAAAGGGGACAAACTGCTGCATGGGGAAGAAATGTTGGCTGGAACAAGGAGAGGGAAAGTAGGCCTTGGGAATGACCAATGTTTCTTCTCAAGGGCTTTGTCCTGTAAAGGTATATCCACAGAAAACTGAGGTCTGCAGAATTAGCATTCTGATACAGAGGTTACCATATGGTAAAACAGAAATAATACCAAAAGAAATGTACTCACTTGTTGGTTCAATATAGGTCCCTGCAGAAATAATCAGAAAAAGACAAAACAGAATGTTTTGAATCAGATTAGAATCAGATCTCATACTAATTGTTTTATGAACATATTTGAGACCCCCTGGAATAAGAGGGACCAAATCCTTTTGGCCTCATTCATTTAAAAGTTGATCATAAAAAAAATACGCTATGGATTACAGTTTATTTTTCTGTCCCAACCAAAAAACAAACAAACTTTGAGGTAACTCTCATGCTTTGTAGGCAAGGAAAAGTGTTGCCTCACAAAACCCCAGGTTTCTTGTTTGGACCATGAGGACAAAATGTAATGATTCAGATGTCATCATGGCCAAGTCATCACTTGGCCATTTACCTCAAGCTGGTGTGCCCTGAATCATATCCCAACTCTGTAAGACACCCTGATAGTGATCTCAAGGTAACTATCCTTGAATTATTGAAGAGTATTTCATTGTGTTAGAACTCATATTCATTTCTCATGGAGTAATGTAGGTGGCAGTATTGCAACCGAAACTCTCCCCACGACCTGAGTTCGATCCCAGCGGAAGCTGGAGTCTCGGGTAGCCGGCTCAGGTCAACTCGGCCTTCCATCCTTCTGAGGTTGGTAAAATGAGCGCCCAGCTTGCTGGGGAAGGTGATGACTGGGGAAGGCAATGGCAAACCACCCCGCTATTGTCTGCCAAGAAAACGTGAAAGCGATGTCCCCCCAAAGGGTCAGAGATGACTCGGTGCTTGCACAGGGGACCTTTCACAATGTTTCTTACCACAAAGTTAACCAGCTGATTGATGGAAGAGTAGCTCTGTCACACCTAAAGTAAAGGTAAAGGTTTCCCTTGACGTAAAGTCCAGTCGTGTCCGACTCTAGGGGGCGGTGCTCATCTCCGTTTCTAAGCCTTAGAGCCGGCGTTGTCCATAGGACACTTCCGGGTCATGTGGCCAGCATGACGACACGGAACGCCGTTACCTTCCCGCCGAAGCGGTACCTATTGATCTACTCACATTTGCATGTTTTCGAAATGCTAGGTGAGCAGGAGCTGGGACTAGCAACGGGAGCTCACCCCGCTACGCGGTTTCGAACCGCCGACCTTCCCATCGACAGCTCAGCGGTTTAACCCGCAGAGCCACCGCGTCCCATTGTCACACCTAAAGACTGTTTAATTAATAGTAATTGCCTATAGACAATTTCACTTCTCTCCTCTCTTTTTACCATTTCCCCTTTTTTCTCCCCATCCTACCTACATACACATCAATGTGTGAGAGAGTCAGAGAGACAGAGACTTAATTTTCTTCTCTCAAGGCAATACTGATGAATGGACTGTGATCCATAAAGGCAGTAAATGTAATAATATTAGTTAATATTAAGGTGTCACTAGATTATCTGCTGCAAAGGCCAGAGTAGAACATCCAATCATGCAGATTTCCAGCTCATTAGTAAGTCTCTCTGTTTAGTCTACTCCTGCTCAATGTTCAATGTATAGGCCATGGGCCAAAGCAACAGAATCATAGTGCCTGATCCTTTGGACCTCCAAATGGAAGGAACTGTCATGTGATTAATATTAAAAAGGGGGATATACATTTGTGGTTATTTCAACAATGGTAACAAAACCATTATTTGGGGTCTACTGGGCACTAGTATACCTTTAAGGAAGACATGGGGTGGGGGGGTCAGCTAAATTTTGGAAATGGGGTATGCAAATGCAATGCCAATTTGTATGATGTGGTTTTCTGCTAGAGCAGATCCATTTTATCAAGTTATTTCACATATTAATTTTGTTCTGAATGATTCATTGGTTTTTCTGGATGCTTATGTTCTTTTGAATTATATACTAATGGTTTGGAAAGTAAGAGGAGGATAACGGAAATAGATATTGCATGCTTTCATGATTCAAAATAAAGTGATACAATAAGGTTGGAAGGATACCAATCTTCCTTCAATGTATAGTGGCCTGAAGAATTCATTTTACTTTCTATAATCAAATACGATTTTATCACTAGAACTCCTAAAGGACTATTTATACATTTAAATACTTTATCTTTTTAATTTCCAGCTTATTTCCTATAGTTGAGTAAACTGATAAGCTCTAATAATTTAATTGTATAACAAGATATGAATACACACATGAATAGTTTTTATTGTACTTGAAAGATGAACACTTTTGCAGTGTTTCCCTTTTTTCTTTCATTTTCTTCTCTTTTTATATATACAGTAAAACATATGAAAAGGGAACTGTTACAGTGAAATTTGACTACCCTGGGGTTGGGCATCCCTAATTGTATTGATGAAATTCAGCAGCAAAACAGCTGAATTTCAATGGTGCAATTTCCTACCATTTGGACGTTTAGGGAGCACTGAACAGTAGTGATGGGATCAGTTGGCCTCCAGAAGGCTTCTGCTTCATTTCCACCTTAAAACTCACAAAATTTGCCACACCACTTGCAGTAATATCACATGATTTCATGATTCACAGCTTCCTGCAGTCTTCCAGAAGCTCAGGAGGCTCCCGACATTCCAGAGGTACCCAACTCTCATCTACTACAAAGCACATTTTGACTTTGGAGACCAACAACAGTATTGTGCAGGAGTTCAGTCTCCTAATCTAATGTCTGAAAGCAGGGAGGAAAACACAGGTGTAGCCATAAGCTCTCAAAATACTCTTCATCTTCCTAGGTTGAGTGTGCTTGTTTGATCTTGAGTAGAACCAATATGTACTAGAGAAAGTTATTAAAGGAAGCTTCTCAATTTGTTGAAAACTTCTACTGATATTCACAAGTGAAACCCCCTCAGATGTTTCTCTTTAACATACAAGTGTCTGAGTGGGTGGAGACTAGGAAGTGGGGGATTGAATTTGCATGTAAAAAAGAGCTTATACCCCCACTACTTTTAGCCCTCAGGTGGCATGAGCAGACAGAATATTTATTTATTTTCCACATTTCTACACTGCCACAGTCCATACATTCTCAGGGGCTAACTTTTGCAAATATTCGCCACATTCAGACATAAATTCAGATGATTTATTTATTCAAAACTTTTCTGTACTGGTTCCCATTAAAGAAAATATCAAAGCAGTTTAATCAGTACAAAACAGGATCATCAATACAATATAAAACAGGAAAGTCAGCTTGAAGGAACAAGAAGAATGTGAACCTGAAACATTATCCTGTAGTACACTCTAGCAAAAGCCAGAAACAGAATCTTGTCTAAGAGCCCACACAGACCTCCATCAGGCCAAATAATGTTCATGAACTCTGTTCATGTGTTGACACTCATTTCCAACCACCCTCTATCCCAGTGTTTCTCAACCTAGGCAGCTTTAAGCTGTGTGGACTTCAACTCCCAGAATTCCTCAGCCAGCATGCCTGGTTGGGGAATTCTGGGAGTTGAAGTCCACACAGCTTAAAGTTGCCAAGGTTGAGAAACACAGGTCTGCCCAATCTTCCTCTGCTGTGATGGAGGCTAATATAATCATTTCTAGTCTCTTTCTGCAGTAAGGAAGTCTTTTTCTATTTACAGAAAGAGAGAAAAGACAATCATTCCCGATTTTTCATAGAGAGAGTAATGGGGAATGTTCATTCCCAGTCACATCTTAAACATGGAAGGACTTGACCTTTTCCTGCTCCAGCACTGGAAGGACATGAGGCTGGGGAAATTGTAGGAGGAGCCCTGTCTTACTCTACGGTGGAAAAAAAATCAGGAGTCTGGTAGCCCTTTTCTGACTAACAAATTTTATTAAAAGCCATAAGTTTTTCTGAGCTGCAGTTCACTTCATCTGATGAAGTTAAGTCATAAAAGGGGCTACCAGGCATCTCCTGAGGCTGGTGGAAAACGCTTGTCTCCCACCTGTGCATTCATTGCTTTTTCGGCTCCTGGGGAGAACAAGAAGTAAGGTCCGCATAGTCGGGGTACAATAATATTGAGATCTTGCAGCCTAATCTGGGGGCATGACTGTCAGAGTTGTTCACTGATTCAATCATGGAATTAATGAACAGATTAAACAGGGAAAGGGCCACACCTCGCTGTAGATTTATCACCTCAGAGAGCCCCCGTGGTTGTTACACTGGGCTCTCAGACAGGAACTAGTGTATCGTTTATGTATCAAGTAGCTGTCTGTCCATAATAGTATTCTTGAGGTTATCCCACAGAAAGTTCCTGGCTATAGAATCAAGGGCATATTTCTCTGTAGCAAATCAGATACAAGCTCTTCTTTTCTCCCAAATGCTAAGAAAGGGTTGGCAGAGAGAAAAGAAGCTTGGCCTGTGAAATCGTTTGGGGAACTCTCTTGGGTTATATTTAGCTGTGGGACAGAGACTTTGCATGGCTGTTGCAGAGAAAGGGCCATAGCTTACTCCTGTAGGTTATGTCCACTTCTCTTGCTTCGTGGCAGAGGGAAGGAAAGAGTTGTCTCTTTTAGAAGCCACCGGTCCCTTAGAAGGATGTATTCTACCACCTTATTTCTCCCCAAGTAGCTCTCTCATTATGCATGATGGTGGGGAACTGATATAGCTCTGGGAAGAGGGGGCTGGACTAGACGACCTCCAAGGTCCATTCCAATCCTATGATTCTGTGATTCTATGAAGAGCAGAAAGGGAAATGCTTGAGCTGTATTCTGCTTTGTAGCCAACATGGAGACAAGGTAAATATGTTGTGCAGGTTATAACCTGGAAACCTAACTAAGGCGTTTCCTGGCTTGCTTCCCAGGATTACAGTTTAGATTAAAAAGATGGGAAACAGCAGGAGAGACCCTCCCCCCTATTCCTGGTGGTTCATCTGCTAAGCTGGAAGATCCTAGTGGGCAAAAGAAGGAGGAAAAAGATGGGATGGACTGGGGAAGAAAGAACTATAATTTATTACAACTTACTCAGCCATTTCTTCACATTGATTGATTTCATGCCTGTGTTGCTGAAATAGGTGCTGGCAAAAAGCCAGGTTGCAGCTATGGTAAACAGCAGCACCACTATCCGCAGCACACCTAGGCCAGAAGGAAGACAAGGTTGGATGCAAGATGAGTTGAGAAAGCTGGGTGTGTTCCTGAATAAACTCACAAAAACTAACGCTAGCTCTGCAGCCTAAATGTCAGCAACATCACCTCTGAGGTTAATCAAATAAAGCATTACTTTTTAGAACTTGCGTGCCACTGATGAATCAATCCTTTTCAGCTAAGAAATATCAGGAACTCTTCTACTGCTACAGTATTGTCTATTCTCACTGGCAGCAAAGAATCCAAAGGTAGAAGGGCGTGTTTCCTTTTACTTGCCACCTCATTTTCATGCAATATGTGAATCCAGACACTGATTTATTCAACAACCCATGGCTTAAACAACCCATGGCTTATGGCTTGTTCAACTTCTGCCAAGATTCATACATTCTGCTAAGTCATACTGTGGTTGGTTTGGATTTAGCCTAGACTTTGTCATTTGTAAACCATGGCTTATGGCTTAGCATGATGTATGAACCCAACCAACAAGTCATTGTGCAGCCATTCATGACTCAGTGTGATCCATGAACCAGCCAATGAACAAGGATGATGAGGTGGCAGAAAGAATGATCCTCTGAAAAAAGAGGACATCAGAATGAAGACAGTAGGTAAGACAATGAGACAATGTACTCTCAGACTTGCAAGATTCTGTTAATGTAATCTTACAATAAAGTAGAATTAGTGCATTGGTCATGCTTCTTCTCTGGACTACCTTGCAAGGCTGACATAACCCCATCTAATTAATATGGTGGTGGGGAAAGTGGGAGGAAAATTAAGCTAACCATGCAATCCTAACCCTTGGAGGAAAGGAAAGATAGATGAATCCTGCAAATAAATACAGCAAATGAGGCATAAGCAGCCTAAAAAGTGGTGTCTGGATAAAGGAATGGGAAAAATTCTGCCTGTCTCTTCTCCTGAGCACAGTTCAACAACCAAAATCCTCTGCCTGTTTCTTCTTTACCAAGGTCTTTTATCTGACTCCTGAAAGGGAAGGAGCTTTGAAGCTGGGCAACATCCTAGATCAGTGTTTCTCAACCATGGGAACCTTAAGATGTGTGGATTTCAACTCCCAGAATACCCCAGCTAGCATGGCTGGCTGGGGAATTCTGGGAGTTGAAGTCCACACAGCTTAAAGTTTGCAAGGTTGAGAAACACTGTCCTAGATCTTTACCAACTAATACTCAGCTGCTGGACTAGTTAGTTCCCACACTCAGGGTGGGGCCTCAGAAACTGTCCATGCATAGTCAGTGCATCAAATGAATGGGCAGCCACTAAGAGAATGTTCAGAAAGCAGGTAGCTGCTGGGTCTGATTGGTCCTCCCATTCAGATGTCGGCCTGCTTAAAGAAGGATTTATATCTACCTATTGTGGCAACGTGAATTCTTCTCGGACTGTTCGAGCAACAAAGCAATTTTTTGTCCACAGGAACATCCATTCTTCCACAGCCAGAGAGAAGTAGACATTGATATCCTTAGTTGCCCCAGAACCAGGACCAAGGCTTGCTCAACTACAGAATATAGGAGTCAGGGATGGAAGTGTGATTCCATGGGGGTGCAGGGAAAAAAAAGCTTTGCATGAACAGACATCAGTTCAATGATGGACTGATAAAATCCCTTCCATGTTGTTTACTTTCAATGGGAAAATCTGCACTGGCACTGTATGCATGCTTGTGTGTGTATTAAATTGTTTCTCCCTATTCTTGCCTTGCATTTTGAGAATGGTGTTAGCTGATTATAGAAAAGACTTTGTCTAGCTATGTTTCAACTTGGAAACCTCTTCTGGAGTTTTTGCTTGAAACTGAAAGAAATGAAACTTTAATTTGGGGATTTGATGATTAGAACTGTTTATGATATAGAAATAATATGTACTGTTGTTAATTTTATAGTAAGAGGTTAATGCATTTTATAGTTGTATCTGTACCAAAGCAAGTCGGAAGCTATTCTTTTTCTATTCTTTCCTTTTTTTTCTTTTCTGAACTCTTAATTTTGCTCTTTTCCTGATTTTTTTCTTAATTCTTTTTCCTCCCTGTTTCTTTATATTTTATCTGTTGTTGAAACTTAATAACGTTTTATGGGGAAAAAAAAGAGAGAGAGAGAGAATGGTGTTAGTTTAGCCTGAAACCTCTGTCAGTCTTCATGTTAGAAAAGGTGTTTTTTTTTTTGAAAGAATCAGGAATATCTACTTTACCTAAGGAGGTTATATTTTGGACTGTATGGGCTGACTCCTAAAATACCTGCTCTGATAAAGTGAAAGATGGCTGTCAATGATCAGCTGTGCAAGCAAAAACCCAAAGTTTTGAACCTTTTTTCTTTTGATATCAGAACCTCTGTGCTTACCTGTTGCTCGCATACTTTTATTCCAGTGCAGGGAAAGATATACAGAAGCTTATCAGAAAGGACACCAGCCAACCTGTTGAAGCAAAAAGACCAAAGAACTTACTCTGAAGAGGCAAAAAAATTAACTGCTGTAGAATTAAGCAATATATAGCAGGGTGGGAAGGGAGTTGTTTTGATGTGCTGTGTTTGAAATATGATCCTGATTCTTCAGCATGAATGACATGGGCATTTACGGCTGGTTGGTAAACAACAGCATAAATTATTTTTATTTACTACACTGATACCTCAACCTTCCTCAGTGTGCAATGTGTATGACTCTCTATGAGGCTATAATGAAGGTTGGCTTAAGGCCCTCTTTAAAAAAAAAGACAGAAAATAACCTTTGAGCTGTACAGAAAGAAAAAATTCTCCAGCATTTTTTAAAACCGGTTCTCATTTAGTTTTACTTTTTAAAAAATGCTTTCAAATGAGATGAGAAATTCAGTGAAATTCTGGAGGGTGATATGAGGAGACCAAGGATGGCTGTCATCTGTTTCACGGCACAATAATCTCTAGAGTGGACTGCAGTTTCTCCGATATTCAAAGCTTTAATTACATCCCAAGGGAAGAGGTTCTTCATGGAGCTTTTTCATACTGGAGAAGATAGGCAGCTTGAGATAATGCAGAGTGATGGAAAAATGTGACCAGCAAACACGATTGCCTAAGGTAGCCTGGTTGCTATTTAACACAAACCAAAGCACACAGTTCTTCAAGGCAATGAGAGTTTAGCACTGTCTATTTCCCCAGAGTACTGCTGGTAATAGTTTCGTAGTATGAGAGTGTAAGGTGTTTCATGGGATGTCCGGTTTCATTCTGACGTCTTCAGAGTTCCCTTTGATAAAGTTATCAAATTAAGCCTGTAATCAAACAACAAAGGCACAAAGGCAAACACAGCTCTGATATCTGTAACTGGAAATCCATGCCTTATCTAAACAAAGATGTTGAAACGTAAGGAAGAAATAAAGGCTGCAGTACTTCTCCAAAGCATTGCCCTCCAGAAGTATAATAATATGCTTTAAGATGGTGGGAGTTGCAATTAGGATGTGGGAGAAAGTTGCCTGGTTGACATTTCAATGAATTCATTTAATTTTGCATTTGAAAATTCATATGCAACATTCACAGCTCTGTGAATTTTGCAATGCCATTTATCAATCCTCCTACCCTGAGAACATGCATTAAGAAAATGCCTGCACAGAAATACTCATTTTGATTAAAATAATTAATAAAAATGCACTGTAGTACAGAAAGTGGCCTACATTATCCAGGTCACTCTCTTGGTTTGTTATTTGTATATCCCTTTTAATTACTAAGACATCAGCCAGCTTCTTTTGTATGTCTAGTGTAACATCCTTTTCCATGTCATTCTTGTAGCTTGTCATTTTTAAATCCACTTTCAAATCCATCTCAATGTTGCCAGGTAAAATTGGTTCCTCTTCCATAACATCTTTTAAACACAGTCTGTCTATAGAGGCAGATACTCTTAAAATTAACTTCTGGGTGCATTGTTCAAAAATATCCTTTAGTCTGTCCAATATTAAAATATTTTGCTTCATCCTGTATTTGTAAGTCAAATTTAAGTGTTCTTCTCTTTTAATTGTAATCTTTAGTTCCTTCTAGTTTCCTCTAGTGCCCAATTTTTAAAGTCTTATTGTTTTTTTAAAGAATTCAAAACAGAAGCATTTTCCCATGGGGAAGGTTCTTATAATTAATTCTAAAATCTTATTTCAAATTTATCTGGAGCCTTAGTCCATTTGTAACTTTCTAAAATCAAAGTTTTAATTACCCTTTTGCTGTTTATTAAAAAAAGAGATTTTTTTAAAGTCCTTAAACTTGTATTTAAAACTTCTTTCACTAAGGATTGAAGGAAAGTCACCCGGTGCTGTAAAATCTGTGGATCCAAAGATTCCTAATAGCTGAAAGGCAGTTAACAAGCAATTTTTGGAAGTGATTAGAAAAGGAAGTACACAAACCCAGTGTCCTTTTAAAGGTGCCAACCACAGTTTAGCAAGATGGCTATTCCCTTCTCTCCCAGACCTCTAAAACCTGTCTGCTGTCTTGCAGTCTCCTCACAAGGAGCAACTGTCTGGAGCACCTGTGGGCGATCTCAAGTCCTCTCCTTGTCTGGAGAGGAATTACGAAGAGCCAGTCTACTAGCTGGCTCTTCATTTGTCTGTGGTCATTGGCTCTACTTCTTGCGGAGCCATCTTCAGTTTGCCACGTCTTCCTCAGAAGTCAGAACTGAAAGTTGAACTAGATTGATCTGCTCCAATAGAAACCTACTTATGGTCAGAACATGGCAATGTAAGCCAATGGCTGAAGGCTCAAGGTATGGGACCAATTTTTGGTCTAGTTTGGAATATTGCTTGGTGCTAGAGTATTTCAAGGCATGCCTGCTTCCTTATCTACTTATCAAGAATGTTTGCCATCGCTGGATGCCCTATTCTTGGTGCCCCTGTCAAGTGAAGTAAGGCTGTTGGCTGCAAGAGAGTGGTAGTGGCCCATTTCCAGAATGCTCTCTTTAGAGAGGCGTGCCTGGAATGCATTTTAATTTTAATTTTAATTTTGGGGAGCCATCTGGCAAATAATTTCTCTTCTCTCAGGCATCTCTATAGCTGTATAGAGAATTTGATTTTAAAGTTCCCACTCTGCATTGTGACAGTGTATTTCTTGTTTCCTGTGATGTTTTAATTGCATGGTGCTCCTTTAATTGCATTATACTCCTTTAATGTTTTCCTTTTAGAAGCATTTTTAGAAATTCTTAATGCTTTAAGTCACTTTATAATCTGCCCAGAGAACTTTGATCATTATGTAGATTAGATATACAAGAAAGAGTAATGAATAATAAGAATGGTGCTGTTCAAGGCTAAGCCCACTGAATTTTGCATTAATGCAAATATAATGTGGAAATGCAGACATCCACCCAAACTGGCATGCTTAACAGACAAAATGGGAAAACATGATCTCACTTCTCCACAATGCAGAGATGCAAACCAGGCTAAAGTCTTATACAATAGGATATTTTACAGTTAAATGTGAGGAAAACCTGATGGACTAAGAGTGGGGATGAGCAAAATCTACCATTCTAAGACATAAAAACTTCAGAGAACTCTGGAATGTTCTGATTCTCTTCTGGACCTTTAGATGTGGCCATTCCAAGGGTGATCAGGAGGTTTTACAAAAAGTAATCCTGTGGAGCCCCAGACAAAACAGGCTGGTTTCAGGGCTAGATCATGTCCAGAATATTATAACTGGCTTCCATTTCAGAGGATGGATTTTAAAAAGTCATCCTCGGACCACAAAGTCCATTTCTGACCACCATCAGAATCGTAGGATCAGGATGAACATTCCACTCCCAGCACGGTAGTTGATGCACTTCCTAATCAAAAGTAAGGAAGAGTTCACTCTTGATAGTAGCTCAAATGATGAAATATGAGTGTTTTAATGCCAATGTAAAGGGCACTGCATGAAATAATTATGACAGGTGACATCCAGATGTGTTAAGACCACTACATCCAAAATTCCCAACCACCATAACCAGTGCAAATACTGGGATTTATAATCGAAACACACTGGCAGGGTACCATACTGGCATGGTTGTTCTACAATTACTGTGTCTACAGTTTTAGTGAAAATTATAGATAACTATGGATTTCAAGTAGAGGCTTCCAATCCTTGAAACGTATAGCATCAAAACATTTGGACAGACCTGACAACGCTGACTTTTCACTCACTTCAGCATGCAGATCAAAACAGAATTCCAGATTGATTGCTGGAACAAAGATGACTTCTCACTCAGTCACACTCCTTTGCATTCAGGTAGCTGAATAATTTTAGTTTAAACACCTTTTTAAGGAGAGAAGCTAAGTTGCTTTTAGCAGAATAATGCCAAAGTTGTACAATGGATAAAAGAACTGCGGAATAGAGATGCCTTTTGGACTTCTAAAGCTGCCTATTATTCTACATCAAGGTGGCAGCCTTTTTTCTATTCAGAACCTCATTCTCTCAGAAGTAATTCACCTGGGCTACAGAATGAGCAGGGATGAAGCATATTATACAAGAACCCGAAGCCAAAATTGGGTGAAGACCCTCTGTTTGGTGCCCGATACCTCCTTTCTTCTCTTTCTGATCACCATTTTTCTCTAAGGCATGCTACAGCAAAGAGTTAGATTTACATGCCAAATATTTGGAAATGATATATAGCCTGGAGATCTGACATTATGCTGAGAATCCCATGCTACCAGCCTCGGGCTGAATGTGGAATTAAGGCCCCAGGGTGCTAATTCTGCTATGTCTAAACTCAACCAAGGAAAACAATTGTGAAGAAACAAAGACAATGAATGATGTGTATCAGCTTCTCAGGAACCTTAAATCAGTGACTGAGTTAGTTAAAAACAAAACAAAACATGATTATCTTATTTTCCTAACAAATTAAGAAAATAGAAAGGAGAGAGAGAGAGGGACAGAGGTACATATATTATTTAGGTATACTTTTAAAACCTATCTCCTATTTTTGTTAAGAATTGGTCTGGCCCTGTTTTTTTGTGTGGGAGAGAAGGGTGCATAGCACTCATGCACACACACACACACGCACACACTCACTTCAGATAAAAACAAATTTGGTTAGTTATTATCATAAGAGGGGCTGGGCCAGTGCAAACAGCCATTTTTCAGCCTTTAGTTAAATGCTCTGTATTATGAAAACCAGGTACTCTCTCTGTTACATGTTTTTGTGTTTTAATTCTTTAGAACTGTTTTTAGCTTTGCTGTATGCTGCCCAGAGTTGCTTGTTTGTGAGATGGTGTTGTTTATTCATTTAGTCACTTCCGACTCTTCGTGACTTCATGGACCAGCCCACGCCAGAGCTTCCTGTCGGTCGTCGACACCCACAGCTCCCCCAGGGATGAATCCGTCACCTCTAGAATATCATCCATCCATCTTGCCCTTGGTCGGCCCCTCTTCCTTTTGCCCTCCACTCTCCCTAGCATCAGCATCTTCTCCAGGGTGTCCTGTCTTCTCATTATGTGGTCAAAGTATTTCAGTTTTGCCTCTAATACCATTCCCTCAAGTGAGCAGTCTGGCTTTATTTCCTGGAGGATGGACTGGTTTGATCTTCTGGCAGTCCAAGGCACTCTCAGAATTTTCCTCCAACACCACAGTTCAAAAGCATCGATCTTCCTTCGCTCAGCCTTCCTTATGGTCCAGCTTTTGCAGCCATATGTTACTACAGGGAACACCATTGCTTTAACTATGCGGACCTTTGTTGTCAGTGTGATGTCTCTGCTCTTAACTATTTTATCGAGATTGGTCATTGCTCTTCTCTCAAGGATTAAGCATCTTCTGATTTCCTGACTGCAGTCAGCATGTGCAGTAATCTTCGCACCTAGAAATACAAAGTCTTTCACTGCTTCTACATTTTCTCCCTCTATTTGCCAGTTATCAATCAAGCTGGTTGTCATAATCTTGATTTTTTTGAGGTTTAGCTGCAAGCTAAATTGGATGGATGGATGGATGGATGGATGGATGGATGGATGGATGGATGGATAGATAGATAGATAGATAGATAGATAGATAGATAGATAAGCCAGCCAGCCAGCCAGCCAGCCAGCCAGCCAGCCAGCCAGCCTTGGAAGGTTAGCATTAGCAAGCAATGGCATTTTTCAAGTAACAATGAAAGATCCCGAACCAGGGCACCTTTACGCTCACTACTCAGGTGTCAAACCTATTCAGATCCTTAGCAGTGATCTTTGATAGCACCTGAGTTGGCATTCTAGCAGCAACTTGATAGAAAACAACAGGTGAATCCATTCATAGCCTGCAGATATATGTCCTCACCTGTGGCAGTTCAAGCTGTAGGCAAAGTCACACTGGCTGGCTGAAAAGCTGGCAACTGTAGTATTTCTCAAACCTCCCTCAGTCCACCATTCAGACAGGGGAAAGCTTTCACTCTGCAAATAAAGTTCCACTCAGCTGGTCATCTGACGACGCACATGTATAGGTGTACTATTTGAATAAAGCTTAGTGTGTCCCACTGAAACCAGTGGGGCTATTACACCAGCATCTACCAACATTTATCCAGCCCTCCAGCATTCTACCTGTTCTTCTGATCTTCCTGTTTTTCTTGCTGTTCGGTAGACTTAGTTCAGACGCTCTGTCAGGGCACTGTCAAGGCAGGTGATCCACAAGTACCTCCACTTCCTGGAGATTACTGCTGAATGGGGCATGAGACTCAGAGAACAAGAGCATAAGAAGAAAAAGGCGGGTCAGTTTTATGACTAAGGCATAAATTAGATCACTGAGCCATATGTCATAGTAAACCATTTCCTCAACCTAGGTATTGTGTAGCTGTCTTAGTAAATGTTAAATCAACTATATTAGTCAGAACAAGGAAATATTTCAGGTGTTTCATGAGAAAATCCAATGAAGGAGAATATTGGTATGAATAAAAAGATGAATTATCTAATGATTTCTTTACTTGTTCCCTATGTGGTGAACTTCCTTGATTTCTCTCTCCAACATCACCTCCAGCTTTTTAGCCACCAAGATTGGCTGATTTCCTTGGTGTTTCCAGTTCCTGTGCTAGCTGGGAATTCTGAGTGTGTCATCCAATGCATCTTGGAGGATGCCTCCAACCAAGATTAATTGCACTTGGTCCTGTCTTATTATTAACAGTCATTAGGAGTTGACAAGTCAACTATCACTAGCGCTTAGAGATAAAGCAAGGATGGGTGACAATCAGACTGAGGATACCATATGGCCACAAATTCCTGGTTTTATGATTTCCAAAGCCCCCCAAGTTTGTCAAAATGTAGTGACAAAATGGCAAATAGTAGCACAGGATTTTCTAGTAGTCTTTGGTGGGAAATCTAACAAATAAGATGTGTTAACCCTTTAGTAGGCTTAACACACAATTAATTATTACATATTTTTAATCAGGCCAAAATCTCCATTTTCTCTAACAACATTATTACATCACCTTTTCCCCATTTGTGATCCTTGGCTTCTGGAAATGAATGAATGAATGAATGAATCTCTTTCTCTCCCCCCATCACCAAAAGCTGCAAAAAAGTCATCCTACTTTGAGCCCTGGCTATCTTTTAATACAGTTGACTGACATTTCCTTCCTCTGTCCAAGATGGGATGCAATCAACTTAAGGACATTCAAGGCTTGAGTGTTTCACATGAGATAATTACTGTACTGTTAGATATTTAGATAGTACTCTAAACTGCAATAAATTGTTTAATGTTTTACTGGGTGTTGCTCAATGTTTGCTACTGAAGGTATGCCTGAAATGTCCTGTTCAACTGATCTAGGACAGAAGTGGCCTGTCTGATGACCTATCTGTTCAAGACACTTCCTGAAACAAATCATTGCACTCAAATGTAACCTCAGTTGATCTAAAAATATAAAGTAGCAGATTCTTTCATACAATGGCCTCTGCTTCATAATCATTTCATATTAAAAAGGATGAGGACTTTTTAGCCACAACTACCACATTGAGCTACAAAAATCTGAAGCCCATCAAAAATAATTACTGCATTATGATTTAGGGCAGCCTTTCTCAACTAGAGTTCTGTAAGAGGTCATTAGCAGTTTTGGGGAAGATTGTGACTGAAAAAAATAAACCTTGTTTTTTGAACTTTGTGCATTGTGCAGTGCTAGTTCTTTATATGCAAAACTACTCTTGCATATACCATTCCTTATTAGCATCTTATAGAGTAGAAATTTGTGAAAAGATTTTTAGGCCTATCCGGATAAGGTAAAAAATAAATCAAGTTGGAATTTTTTTTTAAAAAAGGAAAAACTAAAGTTTTCTCTCCCTACACTACTGACTTGAATTAGAGTTGATATTCTTTGTGAGGGAGAAGAACCAAACAAAAAAAAGTTTGGCCAAAATAAACAGATCCACAAAAAAATATCACTCTGTACTTGAAAGAGCATTGGCAGTTATTACTGGATTATTATATGCACAACTTACTGATCATGCTGCATACTGTGAGCTATGGATGTAATAATTTTTATGCAGGGATTCCCTGAGACCTGAATATTATTTCAAGGATTCCTTTAGAGAAAGGCTGAGTCAAAGGAATGTGGGAATGACATCATAGCAAAAATTTGTGCTTAGCTTTGACAAACTACAGTCTCAGCACCATGCTTGACTTTTGGACTGTCCTGGAACCTGTTTAGATTCTTCTTGTGCTGGTTTGTCTCTCCCCTTGTAAAAAAAAAACTTTTAACTGATCCTGACTTGTTTGTAGAATACTTTTCTAACTGCATGTATGCCCTCCTTTGACCGCCCTAAAGAAATATTTTTATTAAAATATCTCCATCGGTTATATGGTATTAGCAGCACCAAAGAAATGCTATGATAAATGTGAAGATGGTCATCCAGCCATCACTAGGACGTACCAAGCCCCCATTACATGTGAAGTACATGAAACAATATTCACCAATAGTTAAATATTAGCCATTACAATCAATGAAATGTTTAAAAGTTCACTTTTGCAGTGAACTGCCTTGTCTGTCATTGGCCTTCTTCTGAGCCTCCTTGCTGCAAATGTGTATTTTATTACTTGCTGTCTTGCATATAAATTATATTCTCCAGCTAGAAAAATATCATTTCTCTGTGTGAGCTCTGTAGGATTGGGTAGACGAAACAGATTCTATGCCCAAAATATGGTTTGCAGATCAAGATATACTGGATTAGATCTATCTGTGAAGCATCACAAATACACAGACACTCTTGTGATTGCTTTTCCTGTATATCTCCAGTCCAGAGATGCTGAAGGCACAGACTGGAAATGAGGTTCTATAAAAGCTTGCTGTAGCATGTTAATACCTGGCACTGGCATTTTAGGATGCCATTTAATTAGTTGGGACTGTTTGGAAGACCTTGTGCTGGAGATAACTACACCAATCGAAGCGAATGTTTGTAGCTCAGGGTTGAACTGTGGAGTCCTTGGTGCTCTCTGAGCCTGGTTGTTTTCTTGCAGATATTTCATTGCCAGGCTAGGCAACATCTTCAGTGCGAAGAGGGCTTCAAGCCATGGTATATCAACTGAGAGCAAGGCCCTCTCCCTCTTTGCACTGAAGATGTTGCCTAGTCTGGCAATGAAACGTCTGCAAGAAAACAACCAGGCTCAGAGAGCACCAAGGACTCCACATAACTACACCAGCCCTGAACATTATTCATTGGTAACCCCCATTTATTTAATTTAATTCTAAGACTTGGAAAGTGCACACAATATGAATTTAAATGGTGTAAACAGGATGAACTCCAGCCTTCTGCTTCAAAACTGTTTCGGCAAGTACTGGTTGGCCAAGAGAAATCGGCATATTATCTATCTTTTTAAAAAACAGCCCTTTGTGCGCCTACTGTGGCGAGATTTGTACTCCACAAGGGGGAGGACAACATTTCTATAGTAATGTAATAAAGACGTAGCCCCAAATTCAGGACCAGGCTGAATTTCAGAGCAACAGTCCAGAAGCTTTAAAGACTTTCCTGGATATTGATCTGACTAGGTGATGGTTCTTCAGTCTGACTTCTGGCTTGTGTTCTCCAATTTTGTTTCCCTTGTTGTCTTTTGCACTGTTGGGCCAAATGGAGGGCTTGCTTCTCTATCCTTCCTTCACGTTTGGTTCTGGTTAAACTGGCAGCTGCCTTTAATGTGATATTATATTTGAATTCTTTATTCATTCTTGCATTGCATTATCCCAGGGTTTGGTCCAGGCCAAACTTGATTTATGACCGGACTCAAGTTGAGAGCCAGAAGCTTCAAAGAGCTTCTACATCTGTGCTCTGCATGCCACATCAGACACATATTGGTATTAAATATTTGTGAACTTTGTAATAACAGTTGACTTGTGATGAAAATTAGGATAAAAAGCCAGTTAGGAAAGTAACTCAGAAATAGAAGTCTTATTAGAGCAGGTTCAGCTTGGACAGTTTTTCAATTCCTGGCATGTTTATGCATTGCCATCTTCAGGCTCCTGTTAACATAGAACTGAATGGTACGATTGTTTTCCATGTAGGCACAGATATAAACTATACTCACATTAATACTAAAGTCATGATTTGTTTTAAGCCAACATTCATCTTGAAGATGTGCAAAATAATCATAGCCAATGCCTAGATATCTTCATCTTTTCTACAATTACACCAGACTGTATTTCTGAAGTTGTAGCAACTATAACGGTCTCACTTGTTCAGATTATTGTTTAGGAGGGACTGCTTACTAGACTTTGTGGTGAAGGTTTTTTTCCCCACATGGACAGATGGGGATTTTGAAGAATATAGGGACTATTGTGTATTTGAGAGTTTGTCTCCTTGGATTTCTTTAATAGGATTTTGTTGTGGTTGTTCCTGAGGTGAGGGTAGGGGTTTAAGTGGTTTAGAAACCATGGTGATGCATGAACCAGGTCATTATCACATATTAAGAAACCATGATTTAGTGTGATATATGGCTTTGCTTAGTATGGTAGCTGCAGTACTATACTAAGTTTTAAGTTCTGTGTCAAAGTCAGTATTTGGAACTTTAGACATTCTGTAGTAGGAAAATCTTTAGTATTTCAAATCTGGGTCCAGATCAAAACTAATCTCCACTTAGTTCAAGTTTCAGACATGTGTTGGTTTTCATGCTACCTATGAAGGTTTAGGAGTAATGTAAGAAGTCCAGATATGACAATTATAAATTAGGCACACGCCTCCCCTTCAGTGTTACTAATTAGACCAGGGCTCCCAAACTCTTCAGCTCTCGTCGACCCCTTCAAGTTTCAGATTGATACACCCAAACATTTATTATATGAAAATAATTTAATAAATACTACTTTAACTACTACTACTACTACTACTACTACTAATAAGCCCCACTGACCATTGGGGATTGATATTGACCACTTTGGGGAACCCTGACTTAGACCAAGCATCTTACTGAAATTTCCATATTGTGATTTGGGTTTTCTCATTAGTATCCAATAGTCAAATATAAAATAGAATGCCAGATTATAATACTTCTTGGGATTCTTGTTCAGAAAAATAGATATTATGAAAACAGTCTGGGCTTAAATAAGCACAGGAGGCTTTGATATCTCTAGAGAAATATCATGGCTATTAGTTTAGCTGCTATTACTTTGTTTAGCTGCTTCTGGTAAGAGTCGGTGCAGCGTGTAGCAAACAGCCTTAGCGCTGCAGGGCTCAACTGCCTGCCCACAGAGGCAAAGAGATTCATCTGTGTGGGAAGCCAATAATTAGTCAGCTCAGCCTGCGCTGAGCCTGGACAGCCCTCCATCTTTGTAATAACATGTTACGCTACACAGGGGCAAGTCCAGCCAATTGATTTCACTAGCATCTTCTGCAAGCAGGGCAGCACAAACCTCATTTTCATTATTACCCAAGGAGGCAAAAAGGAGAGCGATCATGAGGAGGGCATAGGGAACAGCCTTGAAAGACAGCAGGAGGGTCGGTTACCGAGGCAACAATAAGATAAGGGTGGCTTAAGTCGACTCCGAGAAACTAACTTTCGTAGGCTTCTCCCTAATTCACACAAAGATAAAGTGAGGGAGGAGGAAAGCACATCCAGACTTGTAAGATTCTGTTACTATATCTTTACAATAAAAGTAGTTTTAGACCTACATGGCATTGGTTTCTTAGCATGATCCACCCTATAGGGTTGACAGATTGTGTGAGCTGTTGAGTGCTATACCCTCTAAGTCAGACAAAGGGAAAGGTAGTTGCAAATAATGGCATGATGAACAATGAAACTGGATATAAATTAAAGGGGTTCCTAGCTGAACTTTCCCCAAGTGGTGCCTCCGTATGGGTTGCAACTTGGATTTCTTAAATTCCCAGCTGGAATGAGAATTCTGAGTTGAGGTGTACAACTTTTCACTGCTGAAGGCAGCTGGGGACCAGGTCTATTTTCAGGAGCAAAAACAGTCCCTTAAATATCAAAATGCAAATCAACGGCCCAAGCTTTTGGACTTACCCACTCTGCAGTACCTTGAGGGGGGGCTACAAAAGTGGGTCGGGCTAAAAGCTTGGGGCCTTGATTTGCATTTTGATATTTAAGGCACTGTTTTTGCTCCTGAAAATAGACCTGGTCCCCAACTGCCTCCTAGCTGGTTACATGTGGCCCCACATCTTCAGGTTTTGCACCTCTGTTTTCAGAAGTCATGACTGTACAAGCAACTTAAGAACTTAAAAATGACTTTGTTGCAATTAAGGCAAATATCTGGGCTTACCACCAAAAAAACCCACTGAAGTGGCATTTCAAGTTTATGCCAGATTTAATAAGTTAAACTTTAACTTTAATAGCTTTTTACTTCAGCAGCATCAAGTACATGTCGCCCGTTTTATGATATATAGCCCTACAATCAAGAACAATACAGACAGACACAGGATCTGGAAAACCACAAGGAATTATGGGTGTGAAGACTCAAGTTATGAGTAGAGGTACAGATCTGGGCTGCAAAAAATCTGGACAACCACTAGATGGTAGCAAAGAGATGTAGAAAAACCCAACTCTGGCTTTTTGCATCCCAGATCTGACAGCCCTAGCTGTGCCTATCAGTGCCCTGCGATGAATATAGATGTAAATGAAAAACCTTCTGTTAACAGAAGCTTCCAAGTGCTTTAAGGTAAAGAAACTTGGGATCAGCAGTGCTTTAAAATAAAAATATGGAGCTGAGGTAATTCTCAGGAGCAGGAGACATGCCACGTGCCTGAAACCTGTTCAAGCAAGGGTTTGATGTAGGAACATACTGACTGGAAACAGGAGTTTGAGTTCTACTTAGTAAAGGTAAAGGTTTCCCTTGACATTAAGTCCAGTCGTGTCCGACTCTAGGGGGCGGTGCTCATCTCTGTTTCAAAGCCGAAGAACCGGCGTTTGTCCATAGACACTTCCGTGGTCATGTGGCTGGCATGACTAAACAGAACGCAGTTACCTGCCCGCCGAAGCGGTACCTATTAATCTACTCACATTGGCATGTTTTTGAACTGCTAGGTTAGCAGGAGCTGGGAATAGCAACGGGAGCTCACCCCGTCACGCGAATTTAAACTGCTGACCTTCCGATTGGCAAGCTCAGCAGCTCAGCGGTTTAACCCGCAGCGCCACCGCGTCCCAGTTGAGTTCTACTTAGATCATTGTTATTCCAATTGAAGAAGAAAACAGTGACGTGAAACTTTTATTGGAGATCAGAGAAGAAAGATTTGTATTAGCCTAAAACTCAGCACTATCTGGGCAGGGTCTTTTCTGCTGGCAGTGTTGGAGGCCTCTTGTTCCCCAAAGCACAGAGAGGCAGTGGGGAGAGATGAATTCCTTACAAGAAAACAGCAGGCAGGAGAAGGATTAGCTTGTTGTGTCACAGTCTTTAGCAAGTGTGTGTCATTTTGGAGTGCTGGAAAATTCACTGATTGGGGACAAAGTTATTTATGGTGTACTGGATGCCCAGTTAGAAGCACCCTTGTTTCTAAAAGGTGATCTTACCTTAACCAAATGTTTGTTTGGCAATCTTCTTAGCCAAATGTTGCATTGGGAGGCAGCATGCATGCTGAAAGCCTCTAAGAAGGGAAACACCCATTCTTGGGCATACTGCATAATCATGGGAAAAAGGACAACATCAAAACAGGGATACAGGGGTCCTACCTCTGCCCCCATTGTGAGGTGTATTGAGACAGTCATCATGAGTGAAAAAGTCTAAGTGTCCTGCATTTGGCCAGCTATGCAGATGTGAGAAAATGAACCACTTTCAAACATTTTCAGGCCATGGAACCTGATCATTAAAAAATATTATTACTTCCTTTTTATCTTTCACTGCTATTTTTAGATGTTTTAATTTTCGTTAAATTTGCTTCATCACCTGTTCATCTCTTCCTTTACAACAGACACTTATTAAGGACCCCATTCCCATTGCGTTCAATTTCCTTTTAGGCTTCTCATATACCCAACTCTCATTTCAATACAACAATATGGGCAGAAGATACAAGCTCCTTAACATAATTATTTTAACTTCTTTCAACACATGTTCCTCCCTCACAATGGACCATATACGGTCCACTACCTTTCTATCACCATGTGAACACCTTAGCATTCCTCCATCCACATTCCCATCTTTAGTCAATACATGAATTCATTTAGTAGATACACAAGTTTGTCTACTTGCTCTATTTTTTTTTTGCAATTGTTCACCCCTTGGATACAAACTTAAAAAGAAACAAAAAGTCACAGAAGAGATTAGTGTCCTGTTATGTTGAACACTACAACAACCAAATTGATTCTGATCTCACATCCCTTCTTTATTTAGCTTGTGCGGCCTGCAAAATTCCAGGGGCAATTTCTGGCGTTTGAGTCAGAACATTCTTTGTTTGTTTGTTTATTAGACTTATACTTCCTCAAATCAAAGGATGCTCTCAGAAGTTTGGAATACATCTGTAAAAATAGAATAAAAGTTCCATTGTATAACTGTAGAAAAATTAAAATCCAACTATTTCCTAATTACACCAACATCAATCAGTAACTGATGGTATCAATTCAGTGTTTTAAATAAGCAGGAATTCTTCTTCGATGTTAGACTCAATATGGGTACCACAATCCAGATGGATGCATAGGCACTGGGTTTCAGTTCCTGCCTGTTCCCAAACTTGAATAAACCTGATTCATAAGTGAAGATGTTTGAGCAGATGTGTGTTAAAACAAAAGGTATCTAGATGCCGCTGTTTTATTTAAAAACCACTGCTTCATTCGAGCATTGTTACCATATAAGTACTACAAGGTGTACGTATACTGTAACAGTGCTCAAATGAAGCAGCGGCCAGCTTGTAGCCAGCTATATATACACACACACACACGCACACACCATCCCACTCTGGATCCTCTGCTGTCATCTACCCACCCAATTTTCAGTGTGTTCACATTTGTTCCAGCCTGGATTTCTCAGCCATAACAAACCATTACACAGGTTGCAATTAAAATGACACACAGCGTTACTCAATAATCAAGCAAATACATCAAAATTCTGGAACAGATAATTAACTCAATCACAATGGAATAAGCAATAAACTATTAGAGGTACAATAATATCTCATCCATCACAACTTGTCATCTCTCCAGTCTCTCCAAGTGTAATTTTCATATGGTTCCTGGGTGCACAGCAAAGGCCTCTCCACTTTTATCTCCAATACTGAAAAGGCCCACAGGCAAAAGAATAGGATGCAATTAAAAAAAATAACTGAAACGTTCCATGCAATCTCATTAAAGACTTTGCCTTTTTTTCCTTTAGAGTTTGCGGTGAAATGGAGAATCTGAAAAATGCAAAAGGAATAATAAAAGGCACTTTAGTGACCAATGGCACAATTCAGTGGTCATTTGGAAGGAAGCTTAAAGGCCACAGAATTTGGTGGATCTTTTTTAATTATGTAGATTTGCCTTTGGAGAGAAAACTTTTTCTCAAAAACATCCTCAAGTAATAGGAAGTGCTGCTGTTTTGCCTCTTCTATCAAAATTTGATAGAAGTTTTTTGCAAACCAAAAGTTGCAAACCAAAACTAAACAGAGATTAGACTGTGTGGATCTAAGGCTCCCCTGTTTCTCTGACATACCGCTCAAATGGGAAAAATTACTCATTTATGTCACCTGTGTAATACAAATGACACTACTAATGTAATGGTGTTTGCAGAACCTACTGGAAATAGGGTTTTAATTACTTATAACTTGCCATTCATGGAACAGATCACCCTTTTGGAAACCCGTATGAAAACTATGCAAGGGACATGGAAGTTCTACTAGGGAGTTGCAGACATGGTGTTCTGGATGAAACAGACCTGTTTTGGGGCTGGACCATATCTGGACCCCACATATTACTTTCAGTTCAGAGTTTTAACTTCTGGAATAACCACTAGATTACCCAACACCTTGGAATGTCCAGATGTCCAGAAGACAAATTGTCTTCTTCCCAGAACAGTAGGTTCTAACCAACAGTGTGTACATATTTACATGCCTCCAACTTATATCCAAGTGTTATGAGATACTGGATGGAGACCCATAACTAAGGAGTTCAATCAAGCATTTCTCAAACGTCCACTCAGTGAAGTTATAACTAGATTAAAGAGGCCACATTTGTTTCCAGAAATAATATACCGTAGATAGACCCATCAACAAAAATAACAGATTGCTACTTAATGTTACTGATATCCCCAGCTAAAACCATGTAGATGCATCAAGAATGAACTATCGTGTTTGATAATGATCACTTTTTTGCAGATAGCCATCTAACTTAAAATAGCTACTAATCAGAAACAACAGACCAAGTCACAGTCATATGGACAAGGAATAGCAAATCCAGGCATCAGTTCTACGCCCTTACAATATATATGCTGTTAACATCTTTACAGGATTTAATAACATCACCCACAAATCAGGGGAACATTCCTTGTCTCATCCTCCAAGATAGCACTTGCCATCATCAGCAACACACAACCACACTTTAGATTGGAGAAACTTGCCAACCTCTGTACAGAAGAATTAACAGACCTCAAAAATGACAATACGCAGAAGCCACTGGAAGAATATTTCAGTTCTCCAAACTATTCTGCCTTGGACCTCAAAGTGGCCATCCTTGAGAAAAGTCCAGTTTCATCACAAAACAGCTGAGCTGGAATTCATTACAAGTTAACTAATTTCTTATGGATTAAAAAAAGAAATTAGATGTGCATTGATGAGTTTGCTGCAGGAACATCTGCATTCTTTCCCAAACCTGCTTTCATTGTGGTTGCTGTGGGTAGAGTTCACAATCTCTCATATCTCCATTTGCTATTGCCTTCCTACCCTCAACCAACAATAATTACGGAAATACATATATCACACATCTGATTGAATAAATGGGGTTCAATTACAGCTTATGCAATAATAAATGTCTTTAAGGTGTCCCAAGATTTCTTTCCTGTTTTTGCTGCATCACCTCTGAAAGCCAGTAGGAGGAGCGCTCCGTGATTTTGGCCTCAAACCTCCCCCACAATTTGGTCTTGTAATTGGCTATCAGGACTGAAAGAGGGAAGGGTCTTAGCTTAAAGCAGTAAAACAAATACCTAACATCTCTGTCTGGCTGTGGGCCTTGTCCTAAATCAGCTTCCAGCCAAGAATTTATTTTTAGCTTTTCTGTGGGGCTGAGGTTGCCAACTCTTACTTGACAAGTCATTTGTTCCTTTGACAGCTGCATAATAGGCAAAACTAAGAAGTGAAGTGAGGTTTTCCTTAGCACATCATTTACATACCAAGGTTTTTTTTTTTAAGCCCTGGATTCTTCCTGTTACTTAACTGTTAAAGGACCAAGAAGGGAGTGGGGTGGGGGAGAAAGAATTAATTGGACTTTTTTTTGGATATATTTTTAGGTAAAAGTAGACCCTCTTGCTGCATAGAGAAGAAGATCCATGGGCAGAAATCATGAATGTGGAAATCTTTGTTGCCCTTGTTTCTTCATTGCTGGCATTCTGATGACAGGGGAGCAAACAGGGATGTTCATGTCCCATGGACTTGGACCAGGGAAGGAGAGAACATTTTGGAAATAAAACATGCATGGGCACAGGAAGTGGGGTTTGTCTGCCATGCTTCTGTCTCTCCCAAAAGACTGCTCTGTTACTTACAAAACCTCTGATATTCTCCCTCTTAAAGAAAGAAGTCCATTTTTCAAGGTGATGCCTCCAGTAACACGTGCATGTGTCCGCTAAGAGCACAGGCACCCCCTCGTCCCCCAGAGCTGTTCTTTTGTGGTTATGGAAATGCTTGCAGATTAAGTTAACCAGTAGGTTACACGTAGGAGACTTTGGCTTCTATGAGGGCATTGGCTGGGTGGATGGAGGAGGACAGAGGTCTCCACCCAATCCCATGATGCTCTGTTAGAAAGGAAAACTCCTTCTTCAGTTTTGTTTCTGCTGTGCCGTGTTGGTAGCAGCATTTGGAATCCATAAATCCATGTTTTTATTTTGCAGGAGGGAAAGTTTTGTGTGAGCATATTTACAAGGATGAGTCCTGTCATCTGTTGCCTGGAGGAGCTGAAGGGGATCCTCAGAGTGATTCATTGTGAAGCAGTTGTGATAGTGTGGCTCCTTCACAGTGAGCTCCTGGCCAATGAAGGGTTGTCTGTGCTGCCAGTGGGGAAGGCGTTTGCAGAAGGGAGCGACAAACAACTTGTAACAACTGATTTTCCTTTCCCCTCAGTTGGTGGGTCTTCTGGGGCTGTCCCTAGTCCCCAAACATTTTCTTGAATCAGGTGAGAGTCCCTCAGTTTTGACTATTGGGTTTGGCCTTGGAGAGGGGCTCCATATTTAAAAGAAAGAAGCGTGTTTAGATAGCCCTTTCATCAATAGCTCTAAATTCAAGTTGAAATCCATTTCATGCAGCATCCTATTTGCATGCCTGGGAGGAAGAGAGTGGCCAGATGGTTCTCCAAAGGTCCATTTTGTCTTCCAAATGGTGACAATTCAGGTGTCTGATCTCCATGTTCTGGCAGAGAACGAAGCTTCTCTGTCGGGGTGAATGGTACTTGTCCTGCCTGTGCCCAGCTACTAAACTGCCTCATCTGCTGCTTTAGTGCACACTTATGCAATCGGCAAAACAAAAATATTATCTGAACAAAAAAATGAGGCACATTAGCAAGCTGATTACACACATAGCAGCAGGCTTTGTCACAACGGGGCACAAATGACTTCTCACATTAAGGTTGATCGCCAAAAACGTTTCAGGGGGAGAGAATGGAATTATTTCCTGAAACTGCCTTGTGGGCAGTCTGAGAGGGAGGAAGGCACAGTGAGGGTGAAGGAAAAGGTATACAAACTTTCTGTAAATATAGATCATAGGAGACAAGCAGCAAGGGGTTTAAAGAGCACACCAGGATGGAGAATAAAAGGAGGGGGGAAAAATCTGTCCTTCAAGCAACCAAATAGCAGCACATGGCCTCCAAGGGGTGCTGTTGCACCATGGATGTTCTTATCCGCTGGTTTCCTACCTAAGTGCCACTTATCATAAGGTTGCTATGAGAGGTTCATAGCAAGGAGTTTTTGCCATTGAAAAAGAACTTACCCTACACATTTTTAAGCTTATGGGACAGTCCTAATCAAATCCACTACAAATCTACTTTTATTGTCTGTTCACAGGTCTCTGAGACTAAAAAGGATGATGTATGTGCTAAGGGTTCAGAGGGAAATAATGGTTTCGTATTAACCCAATTCACAGAGTAGAGGCATAGAAAATAAGCATCCACTGATTATTCTGAATGTTGCATTTGCAACACTTTCAAATGTAGTAATTCGGCACGCCTGAGAAAATTAGTTTGGGTTGCACTTTGTCAAAGCCTCATTCATCATCCTCTACCTAAAGCCAACATGTTATTTCCAAAAGGTTTTGGTCTATGTGATATTGGAGATTTTTTTTTAAAAAAACCACACACTGAATATTTAGCTGTTGTGGAGTGATCAGCTAAGGATATTTTCTGGGAGGAATGGAAGGAATTGTGAAGATCAAACAGACATTGGAAAGGCCTGATGCACTTTTGTCTTCCCATAAGATTTGTTCCTTCACCCCAACAACACAGGTTCTACTCAACTTCCTTGAGTAACAATTGGTTAGGTTTTGGATAGGGAAAGAAGAATGATAATAGACTTGTTATCCTGTGCAAATATATTCTCCAAGGTAACCTCTCTTCCCTTCAGCAAAGGATCGTTGCCTTGCTGTGGTGCTGGAGCTTGAGCACCTCAGTGATGCCATGAGCTAAACCGTGAAGGGCCACCCAAGTCGGGAAGGTCATGACAGAGAGGTCAGACTAAATGCGATCCCTGGGGAAGGTAATGGCAACCCACCCCAGTATTCTTGCCGTGAAAACTAAATGGATCAGTACAACCAGAGATATGTCGGTATACCATCGGAAGATGAGACCCCCAGGTCGGAAGATGGTCAAAATGCTACTGGGGAGGAACAGAGGATGAGTTCAACTAGCCCCAGACGTGATGACGCAGCTAGCTCAAAGCCGAAAGGACGGCTAGCGGCCGACGGTGCTGGTGGTAAACGGCAAATCCGATGTTCTAAGGATCAACACACCATTGGAACCTGGAATGTAAGATCTATGAGCCAGGGCAAATTGGATGTGGTTATTGGTGAGATGTCAAGATTAAAGATAGACATTTTGGGCATCAGTGAACTGAAATGGACTGGAATGGGCCACTTCACATCAAATGACCCCCAGATCTACTACTGTGGACAAGAGGACCACAGAAGAAATGGAGTAGCCTTCATAATTAATAGTCAAGTGGCTAAAGCAGTGCTTGGATACAATCCAAAAAATGATAGAATGACCTCAATTCGAATTCAGGGCAAGCCATCTAACATCACAGTGATCCAAATATACGCCCCAACCACAGATGCTGAAGAAGCGAAGTAGAGCAGTTGTATGAGGATCTGCAGCACCTACTGGACAACATGCCTAAAAGAGATGTTATTTTCATCACAGGAGACTGGAATGCTAAGGTGGGCAGTCAAATGACACCTGGAATTACAGGTAAGCATGGCCTGGGAGAACAAAACGAAGCAGGACATAGGCTGATAGAATTTTGCCAAGACAATTCACTCTGCCTAACAAACACTCTCTTCCAACAACCTAAGAGACGGCTTTATACATGGACTTCACCAGATGGACAACACCAAAATCAGATTGACTACATCCTTTGCAGCCAAAGGTGGTGGACATCTATACAGTCGGTAAAAACAAGACCTGGAGCTGACTGTAGTTCAGATCACGAACTTCTTATTTAGGATCAGACTAAAGAGATTAGGGAAGACCCACAGATCAGCTAGATATCAGTTCCCCATAGTAACATATGGCTGTGAGAGCTGGACCATAAGGAAGGCTGAGAGAAGGAAGATCGATGCTTTGGAACTGTGGTGTTGGAGGAAAATTCTGAGAGTGCCTTGGACTGCAAGAAGATCAAAGCAGTCCATCCTCCAGGAAATAAAGCCAGACTGCTCACTTGAGGGAATGATATTAAAAGCAAAACTGAAATACTTTGGCCACATAATGAGAAGACAGGACACCCTGGAGAAGATGCTGATGCTAGGGAGAGTGGAGGGCAAAAGGAAGAGGGGCCGACCAAGGGCAAGATGGATGGATGATATTCTAGAGGTGACGGACGCGTCCCTGGGGGAGCTGGGGGTGCTGACGACTGACAGGAAGCTCTGGCGTGGGCTGGTCCATGAAGTCACGAAGAGTCGGAAGCGACTAAATGAATAAACAACAACAACCTCTCTTCCAGATCTGCTGACCTTGAGAGATCAGCCAAGATTGGCTAGGTCAGATGCTTATAGTTGCTTTGATGGCCTTAGACCTGTTGCTTAGATCCTAGAGGGGAGAGTGACTGGCAGTATGTTGCCTAAGCTTGGGCTTACTGAGTGACCTCCAAAGCTTTCTTACCTTTACATTATCACATCTTTATGAAGAAAGTCTTCATAAGAGACATAGGAGGCTCTGGTTACTCAACATTTTAGTTCCTCATGTGATGTCTTCTAACTATATGGGTTGGACAGAATTGGAAGAAAGGCCCAGAAAAGGTATTTTTATGAAGGCCTTTTTTGCCCCACTTTGTACTTAAAAGAAAAGCATTTAGCAGGGGTTCTTTAGAGCAGCTACAGGATGACATTAAGGGCTGGGCCAGGGGCTCCACTGGATATACTTGCAATTATGCATTTCTATGCTTTAATATCCTTGTTTTACCCAATATGTGACCATTTTTATTGGAGTGAAATGTGCGTCCAAGAGGGTTGGCCATCTCTGGAATGTTTTTGGACGTATGCCTCACTATCAAGAAGATAAAACAGATTTCTGAGTGCTTGATAGTTTCAAGATCATATCATCTGTGAAAACACAGAGCAATTCTGGCAGCAGCTTGTCTTTTGGGGCAGGGAAAATAATGAGAACTAGGGAGGTTGACCAAAGGTGAGGGAGGATCTGCAGTGAAGGCTTAACTGATACTATAGCAGAGCAGATAAAGTCTGGGGTGCAGTTGCCCATGTCTTCATTGTCCATCAGGGAGGGATGATGGTCATTAGAATGCATCATGCTGAACATGGATATTTCTGCTATCTTGTTCTCTGGGTAAGATTTGACAAACTCTATTCAGTTCAGGATGAAAAAGTCTAAAATGTTTTAAAAGGAAGTTTCGTTTTCTCATACAGTACTACAACAGAGGGCAGGTTTGTGGGGGAAGGAAAGCAGTGGTACACCATATCTTATGGCAGATCATGCAAGACCCTTTCTTTATGCTTACAAGAAGCCCTTGACTCCATCTGGTGGCTAACCAACATGGAGGCAGATCGGTTGGGGCAGGTCTTCTCCAAATGACCAGCTATTCTACAGTACATTTAAGAGTCTTAAGAGAAACTGTTCCTTAGTGTGATCTCCTGCCATCACTTTTCTCAAACAGCATCTTAATGCCACTCTGCATGATTTTTGAAAGATGCAAATTAAAAATAAAGAACAAGAAAGACAATAGCTTCAATTTCTCTAAGAAACGTAGTTTTTTTGTGCAAAAGTAACAGAACAGTTAGAGCTGGCTGTTATGCAATGTGGCGTCACTGCAAGTAGCAAGTGCTCCACAGCAATTTAATTCCCATTTACTCTTTTGACATTTATCCTGCTTGCTGTCTATTTCTCTTGGTCAGCTATCATCCTCAGATGTTGATGTAAAGTTATGTAAAACGGTAATCTTGAGGACCACTAGATGGCAGCAAAGAGTTAGAGAAAAAGTTTCAGCTGTTTGCTGCCATCTTGTGGTATTGCAGATTTCTGTAGCAAGCAAGCAAGCAAGCAAACAAAGAAACTGCAAGCAAACAACCAAGCTCAGAGGGCACCAAGGATGCCATAATTCAACCCTGAGCTACATATATTCTCTTCTATTGAAACTGGAGCATGTCACCTCCAAGGCTTCAAGTGCCAAAGAGGACAACACTCAATTTGCATCAACACAAGGTGAAGCAAACCATAATTTAGCACAATTTGTTATCCCAAGACAAAGTGTTGCACACCCTCTCTGGTGTTAGTAAATTAAATGTTATTGTTATAGATAGTAAGATTGTGTTTTTCACTGATTATTTACAACCTCAACTATTAGCCTATATAACATTGGGCAAAAGTGAATATGGGGGATATAAACCAACACATCCTCAAGGTTAAGGACTGCTGCTTTGCTCCTAGAATCACTGGAGGGAAGGAGTTGCTACCATACAAACAGGGTAGACTTGTTCAGAGTTGCTCCAGAAGAGAAGGCAAGAAACAATGTGCTTCATCTATATTTTCGGTGGACATCATGAGACGTTTCCTAACAATGAAAGCTGCTCAGCAACAGAATAGGCTGCCTTAGAGGTTGTAGAATCTTTTTCCTTGTGGGCTTCAGACTGAGGCTCTATGGCCACCTTTGGAGAACGTTGTAGTCATGGATTCCTTTCCCAGCTGGGAGCTGAACTGGGTGAATTGTTGGCAGTTGTGCAGAGTGCTGGAAGGCATTTGGCCCGAGAGATCAGAAAGAACACACCAGGCGTTTCTATAAAAATAAGTGTAATTAAACAAAGCATAAAACATGAACAGTTTCCTTATCCAGAGCCCTGGATAGGCAAAAAACCTTAAATACAAAAAGGCGTATTTACAAGCTCATACACGCACACCTGCGCTGAGCAAAAGAACTGAGGTGGGCTGAACAGAAACAGAAACAGAAACTGAAACTTCTGGTGGCAAGTCCAGGCAAGTTCCTCCAAGCATGCAGCAGCTTTCCCTATTTGGTCATCCTTTTCCACACCCCAACCTGAGGACAATCAAGCCTGACCTTCCGACTCTGCCTAAGTGATTTGTTATCATGGTAACCAGGCCATCTTTGAGTCTTACTCCAGGCAGAAACAAAACAAATACCAACATGAACTTCAAGGTTTCTTCCAGCCTTTACATGTTATGATTCTATGAAACCATCAGTTCTGTTTCAGCCAGCTGAGATACATCTCTGTTGCTATCCTTGGCTGTAGATTCATGAAGCTGCTTTTTGTTCCCTAGGGAGATGAAATACTGTATGATGCTGCCCATGTTTTAAAAATATCAGGGGGGTTATTGAAAATAACTTAACAGGCCCTCAGAACAAACTTGTTTGCTAATAAACAAACAAACAAACAAAATTCCTCCGAGAAATATTCCAAGGCTAAATTTTATGGTTTATTTATAACTTTTTTAAAGCTCATTTCACTGGATAAAAGCAGTGATGCTGGAAACTAAAGCAATTTCCTTTAAATGGTTTTATAATTAAGAAATTCCTGTAGAAATTCCCACATCTTAAAAAAAGAAACATCTTTTTTAAAAATAAACTCTTACAGGATGGGAACAACCAATCTGAACGCACTGTCACATTGTGCCATCATGGAATCTCCTTTAAGCACAGAATCTAAGAAAATACCCTTGCAAAGATCTTGTTGAGTGAGATACCCCACACCCTACAACAGGGATGGAAAACACTGCCCCCCACTCCAGAAATGCCTACAGGGAATAATTTGTCAGTCTGGATGGTCAGGACAGACTTTTCTATCTTTTTAAAATAATTGTAAATTTAATTTTTTAAAAATCACCTGCTTTCCTTTTGTCATTTCTTCTTCGCTCTCTCTCTGTCACTCCCTATTCTACTTCCAGCAAGTTGCTGGTAGAGAGACAAGTCCTCCTGCCAGTGATTTGAATTCATGGCTTAAAGAAGTCTTTGAAATTAGGTTAGGGCTGCCTGTGGCACTAAGGCCAGAGGTTTTCCACCCCTGCTCTGGATGATGCCTAGGATGGTGATATGTTTTTTGGCAGCTGTGGGCCGTGGATGGCTTCAAGAGAGCACCTTGTTTCATTTTTTTTAAAATACTGATGTTTCTTTGGAAGAAACAAATGTCTTTGGCTTTGCCTGCTTGATTTGGTCACTTGGACATGAAATCGTTTTTATAAATCACATTCCTGCTTCTTATTTACAAGGCCCAGCCCAATATTTTCCCTGTAGTAAAGCAGAATGTACTGCTTCTCCTTGCCTTCAGTCCTCTTCCTGGATTCCATAGGCTCTCCTAGCCTCAAAAATTATCTATCACTCTTGGAAGCAAGGCCAGACATCCCACCTACTGTATATGCAAAAAAGATAGAACTGAGTCCTTTCTTGACAAGGGAGCTAAATCAGAATTATGAAAAATATGCTGATGTTAGTGATGATTAATGCCCAAAGCACCCAAGAGATTTCCCAATCTCGGAGTATGTCGTTTGTTTTTTAAGGGTTGGCCATGATTTTATTAAATGTTGCAAAGATAAAAAAACAATGCTGCATTTCTCTGACTTACAGCAAGGACTGAAGTGAGGAACGGATCGTAAGTTGCTCTTTAGGTTCTCCCGCTGAGCTACATTTTGAAGGACATGGCCGTAGGCCTGCATTCTTGGTGTTTTGAGATAGTGAGTTTGAAGCCAATTTAGTGGCCTGCTAGAACCACAAAAATGGAGCAGAGCTTAACACAGCTTAGAAGCTGGCACAGAAAAAGAAAATTATCTTAGATAGCTTCAATGAGCATGCCAGAGAGACACAGGTTATGGATCTTACACACTCAGCCCTCCCAAGCATAAAGAATCACATGCTTAGACAGATTAGGTTAAGATAAGTAAAAGAATTCTTACTGACTTTATTGTTGCTTTTGTTACATCCATCTTGGTGGAAAAGATGAAGTTCCTTTGTTCTTCTTATCTTTCTAAATACTTAGTCTTGCCCTAAACTCTCAGCCCTACAGCTGCCAAGAGCTGCATGGAACAAAGGGGAATTCCAGGCCCACCACATGGTGCCCAGAATGGAGGAGAGCAGCACACATCTGTGTGCTTGCTTTTGGCAGAGAAGAAGGAAGAGAACAAAGAAGAAGTGGGAGTGGCAACAGACAGCTTCCTCAGAATTGCACTGTAGGACAACTTAATTTACATGTTAATTCATATGCAAATGAGGCATGCTGGATTTGCCAGAACTTCCAACAGAGTTAAGTGGCAAAAGAGAGTGAGAAAGAGAAAAATAGCCCAAATGAGAAGATGATGCACTCAGAAGAAACCGAGCATCTGCAGTACCATTAATTAAATTGGGGAAAGGACAGCTCCAGGCCATCACTTACTGCCTTGGGGGGTGGACCCCTTCTACTTCAGATGGCTGCCACAATCCTAGACCTCATCTCAAGGTCAGGTTCACTGACCCTGATCCTATAATAAGGGATGAGAGCGGGTCTCTTTGATTAGCTTAATGAAGCGATGCCAAGGTGATACCAGGAGCCCCATGCATATGATGTTGTTCCAGAATGAAAGTGATGCCATGTTAAAAGAAGCAGAACTGAGAAGTAACTGAGAACAAACCCTGAGAAAATGGTTTAACACACAGGAGCAAGCAAGATGAAACCAAGGAAAACCAAAAGACAGCCCCGAAAGAACGTGAAGGAAATGATAGCAGAGGCGAAGTGTGATGGAGGCCTGCTGGCATAAGATTAAATGAGTGGCTGCACAGTGCCAGGCCCAGCCCAAGAACTTCAGAGAATCGATTTGGCCAAACTTCAGTTCTTTATTTGCTCACATTGTGCAGACAGAATCTTGCCAGACTAAAGCTAAGAGACAACACAGCCCGGAGCTGGAACGTGGGATGATTAAGAGGTTCAGAGTAGCCACACCCTAGAGCCTCCCAGGCTAAGAGGGAAATAGCCTGGGAGGCTCTAGGGTGTGGCTACTCTGAACCTCTTAATCATCCCACGTTCCAGCTCCGGGCTGTGTTGTCTCTTATCTCGCTCCCCTCCTTGAAATGTGCTCCCTCCTTCCTGAGAACCAGCTGCATTACTGTAGTCCATCACAACAGGGAACTGTAAGTGCTCTGTCTTTTCCAACATCTCTTGCTTTACCTGGCCTGTATTGTAATGGAGTTGGGTCATTATGGATGTTAGTGCATTGTCATCAAAAAAAACTAAGGGTTAACAGAGTCTCTCTGCATGCTGTGTTTTTTTGAGTTCTCCACTATTGAAGAAGATCCCAAAGTCCAAATCTATAACAGGGTGCACTTTGTGTCCCTCTGCAGGGCGATGCTGTACACAGGCATCCTTTTCTAGCCTTTGCAAGCCCCAGGGATAGCTCTTGGAGCGTGGCTGCTTTGCTCTGCTGTTAGAAATGAAGGTAGAAGGGACTTTGCAGAGCCTGGGAATGAGGGTAAACAATTTGAAAAACTTTATAAATTCAAAACAACTGTACTTTTCTCCTGATGGGGAAAACAGGTAGCCACTTCCCCACTTCACCAACAGGTGGTTAGAAAGAAGATCAAGGGATCCCTGCTCTGAACAATGTTATAGAGATAAATGAGGGGCTGAAGTAAATGGATTTAGTTGCCAAGATTCTGCAAACTCTCTCCCTCTATTTTCCCTTTCAATAAACCTAGCTAAAAAAAAAGGCACAGTGAGAATCTGACTTTCTTGGTGGTAAGCAGCTGCAAGGGTTTTGGCAGAGAGGTCCCACTAATTTGTGAAACGGCTTTGGAAATTACTTACCATTTAGGGAAGCAAGGGAGCTTGAGACCTAGCAGTTCCTCTGCTCAACTCACTAATCTCCTTCCATGTTTGCTGTGGAAGAACCCAAGCTCATGAAGAGCCAGCTTTGAAAGCTGGAAAGGAGACTGCAGGAGAAAGCCTGTGGTGACCCTGCCCTCTCCAATTCTGGAAATCTTTCTCTGAGTCTGGTGGAGATGGGGAATCAGGACAAACTTAGGTCTCTTCAGATTCTGTTCCCAGGGTCCTAGGACTGCACCCCTAAACACTTAATGGATGTATTTTAAGAAAGTTAACTGCTAAGCTGCTGAGCTTGCCGATCGGAAGGTCGGCGGTTCGAATCCGCGTGATGGGGTGAGCTCCTGTTGCTAGTCCCAGCTCCTGCCAACCTAGCAGTTCGAAAACATGCAAATGTGAGTAGATTAATAGGTACCGCTTTGGCGGGCAGGTAATGGCGTTCCGGTTAGTCATGCTGGCCACATGACCATGGAGTAAGTGTCTACGGACAAACGCCAGCTCTTTGGCTTTGAAACGGAGATGAGCACCGCCCCCTAGAGTCGGACACGACTGGACTTAATGTCAAGGAAAACCTTTACCTTTACCTTAGCCCTAATGAATTGGGCAGCCCAGTTTTATATATATATTAGCACTTAAAAAAAAAAGCCAGAGGTAAGCTGTTCTGTTTAAAGAGGCTTGTTCCTAAAAGTAAACTACCTGTAATTTTATGCATTCAGCCCAACTACAGTGCCTTGCAGGTGCCTGAAAATGCAAATGGCATTCCTGCGTGGGGACAAACAAGGAATGCAACGGCAGAAAGTATAGAAGGGAAATGAGACCTTTTCTTCCCTTTGTGGGGTCTTCAGGAACATCTGCATCTGAAGCCAGTGCAGTTTGCCTTGGTGCCATTTAGGGAGAGATGGGATTCACTTGTTATATCACGGCAGCAGTGGCAGAAAGAGGAGATATTGAAATGAGTCTGCCCATTGTTCTGCATGCAGGCTTCCTTTATCACTTAAGACCAAGTGAGACTATGGGGAAGCATCATTAGGACGATAGGAAATTGCATGCTATTTGGGGCAATTAAGCAGAAGGGAGGCCTCGGAGATCGGTCCTGCGAGGGTGGAAAAGATAAAGCAGTGGACAGCTGAGCAGAGCAAGAATGAGATCCCAAGGACAAAGTATCTCTCAGTGTGAGGAGGTATAAAGACCAGATAAACGGTGCGGTGAAAATGGCTGGAATTCAGTTTAACCATGTAGCCAAAGAGGCCTGGAAGCTAGCTGCAGAAATTGCTAAGAACTGCTCACGTTCCTTTATTAGTTGCTTTGCTTAACCAAGATGATTAGTGGATACCTTTTAAAATATCTCAAAGCATTTTATTTGCATTTTCCTAATTGGAGAAGATAGATTAAGGAAGGGCTTTTTCCCCTATATACTCAACTGAGAGGAAGAGAATTGAGTGTAAAGTGTAGTTTAAAGAATTGAGTTTAAACACTAGTTTAAAGTGTAGAGGGGTATGTGCATGTGGGTGGGTAACACAGAGTCTTTAACTTGTGAGAAAAATTTAATCTTTGTTTGTTGTTTATTCGTTCAGTCGCTTCCGACTCTTCGTGACTTCATGGACCAGCCCACGCCAGAGCTTCCTGTCGGTCGTCAACACCCCCAGCTCCCCCAGGGACGAGTCCGTCACCTCTAGAATATCATCCATCCACCTTGCCCTTGGTCGGCCCCTCTTCCTTTTGCCTTCCACTTAATCTTTGTAGATGTTTGTAATATGAACTCTACAAATATGTGTACATACATGCAGACTCATTGTGCCATTCCCTTTCAGGGTGAGCAAAATTTTGCAAATTGCAGAAAAGGATGAAGAAATGTTAAGCAAAATAAATGGAAAGCAAGAAATAAGAGGGAGAAAAAAGGAAATCTAACTATGTCTAGTGGCTTGCTCTTCCCTTTCCTCTCAACCCTTCCCTTTTCCTTCATATATTTGTTTGCACTTCAGTATGATTCATTAAGGTATTTTCTATAATATGCTAACTGATTCTTCAAGAGTTCTGCAATCTGTATTCATGGGACTCTTAATATTGGCCTCTATGAGTGGGCTCTGAATTGGGAGCATAGTGGTTCAGATGTCGTACAGAGCTGGCCACTTTTTCCTGGAGATGTCAGAGCAGATGTTCACTGCAGGTTCACATTAGGATGGTAGCAGGTAGTGAGGAATTTCATGCTGGGGCCTTTGTAGGGATCCCCCCTGGGAACCTAAGGCAACTTGTGCCTCTAGTCCTCCTAGATGGTCCCAGCTACCCCAGGGATGGTCTTGATTCATTTGAAGAGATTGTCTCACTTAGGTAAGGTCATGCACCTCTGCTGTAGCTTGCTACAAATGGAACCCATGGCAGTGCCATGATTGGATTCAGTAGCCCAGCTCAGGACATGGGTAGCAGCTTAGGGTCAGCAGACTACAACTCTATGATAGGGAAGAAGGAAAAGAATAGCTTGGTTCTTTCAAAGTACCTTGGTCTTTGATTTTCATACTTCTCATTGCATCATACAATCTATCTAACATTTGCTGCAAATAATTAGAGGTCCCTGCCAACCACACAGCATCATCTGCATATCAAAGCACATGTACATTTATGTCCTCAGTCTACACACCTGTAATATCACCACAAGCATTCGTATACATTTACCCATATATACATAAAGCAATAAGACACATCTGTGTCTTATTCCCTGTTCAGTGTTCCATTTATTGTCATGAATGCTTTATTTCCATCGTACCTTACTCTTGTTTCATTCAGTAACCAACCTTCACCCTGGTATTTGTGCAAAAAATGCATAATTCAAGCCATTCCATTTTATCAGATGCTTTGTCTAAATTATCAAAAATATAGTAAACACCTTCCCAAGCACACTTAACAAATTAATCCTCCTGTAGTTTTTCATTCAATCTTCTACTTTCCCCCTTGTACAGGGGGAATGCTAATGGTATTCTTCCAGTTCGCAGACACCGATACAGTCTTCATACACAGATTGAAGAAGTTGCATAGCCATTCCATAAGCAAACCACATCTGTATTTTAACATTTCTCCACTTACACCATCTACACCTGCAGCCTGACCATTTTTCAACATTTTTACTGCATTTATGACTGCCTTTTTGTCAAATGTTGGGTCAATCCTAATATTTATAGATATATTTCATTTCCAGTCTTTGTAGTATGATTCCCATACAAATCTATAAGGTAGCATTTCCTCAGTTCAGTTGCATCCAAAATTACTTCATTGCCTTTATTTTTAATTATGTTCATTCAGCTGTAGGCTCCTTGTTGAGCCCCTTTTATACCCTTCCAAAAGAATTTTTAATTTCCATCACAATTCCTCTGATATTTTTTCCTGCCCTTTTAATCTTGCTCTCTTTGACTACATTTTTGCAACTCCCTTTTTCTCCACATTGTTCTCTTATCCTGACTTCTCCAGGAGGGGTGGCACCTTCCCTTTTGGTATCTCATAAAGCAGGGAAATCAATCTTGTTCTTTCATACTTTAAACCCTAGTTGATGGTTTATGAATGTTCACCCTGGTAGGAGATTATTTTCATGATGATATTCTTATTTGCTTGCTTTGTTGTATGCCATTCAGAGTACTCAAATGCAAAAATGGCAAAATAAATAAATAAATGATAAAATAAATAAAAGTGGTCTGTTCTTGTGGAGGGAAGTTGAAAAATACATGCAGGTTTATCTTCCATATAGTTTTTTAACTTCCCTCCACAAGAACAGGCCACTTTCATTCAGATCCATTACAGCAGGTCCTTATTTAAGGACCTCTGGCTAGTGGACAAGATTTAATGGATCAAATCTGTTGGATCCAGAAGGTGATTGCATTTGGCCCTTAGTTGCCACATAAGCTAAGAACAGTACTGGTCACTTTTGGCACATTTTTACCAGTGTGCTACAAGGGAAATCACAGTCCAATTTTATTCCAAGCATGGGCACTCTATTCTATGCAAGCTAGAGTCTCCAATCTAAAAACTGCCTTGCAAGCCAACACACTCTTCCCTGCATTGAACCAACTGGGAAGTACTTGCAGATACAGATATTCATATTATGCATTCCAGATAGCAGGGCCAGTTTGCAACCAACAGAAGATTTATATTAGCCAATGAACCCAAAAGCTTTGATGACATCTTCTCCCACCCCAGTTTAAATGCTGACCTCCTTGAAGTTCATTTCTGATTGGAGAAAGGAAATATTCTCATGGAGGTTACTACAATCAACCTCTTCTAAGATTAGCTTCTACAGTGATTTGATAGAAAATCAAAGGGAATTGTAAATGACCATTAATATTAAAAATTCAGGCTATTGTCTGGAGAGAGCCAGTGTGATGTGATGATGAAGGTGTTCGGTTAGGACTTGGGAGACCCAGTTTAATCCACTCTCTGCTATGAGACTCACTGGTGACAGAGCCTGCTTTTATGGCTTCCTTTCAATACTGTTTGTCTTAGAAGCTGCTACAAATCTTGCACCTATGCTGATTACTGTCTCATTGGCTCCTGTGAGAACTTCAGAAATGTCACATACATGAATTAACTGTGGCTCTTATTAATTTTTTTTAAGAAGCACAGAGAGAAAAAAAATACATAAAACTGACAACTGTCTGGAGATGAAAGCCTGTCTGAACATCCAAAAATGCCCCTGTCTCAGAAGACATCCTTTTTAAGTCATGAAAAGAGATTCAGATGAAGTCTAGGTTGTTTATGCCAAGTGCCACTGGGCCTTGTTACCAACCTGGCTAATCTTGCCCAATGTGGGCCACCCTAGCCAGGCTGTCAGCACTAGCTGAACCCCCTGCCTTACTGAACTTTGAAGAATGCTACTTAATTAAATGTCACCTTTTCCTTGCCTGCTCTTTCCTCCTTGTTTGTGCCTAGAAATACAACCGAGACTAAACAAGGCTCTTCCTCACAGCTTCATTCATGGGCTTCCTCCTGCCCTTGAACTGGCATAGTTTGTGCTGCCCTGGCAGATGAACTCTCATCTAATGAGAGTCACCAGTGGTCCTGCCCTTCAAGCAGAACAATTTAAGAGCAGTGATTTGGTGGATTCCCTTGATAGGACCCAGCCGTCTTTCCCAACTTCAGTTGACCTTCTGTACTCAGACCAGGAAATCTATTTTAAAACAATAAACAATAACAATGAAAACACAGGTCTACTCTCCTGTAAAAGACCACTAAATAGTTCTTTAATGTGTGTGTAATGGTCTTCCAGAAGAATGCTAGAGGACTATATATCAGGAGCTACCACAGACAGGTTTATTTATTTATTCGTGTCGGAAGCATCACAGAATAAGGCATACTATAAAACATAGAATTTAAAATGTAAAATATAAAAGTTAAAATATATAAAAGTTAAAGAGGTCTTGCCCAGAAACTAGCAACATTAATTGCGTTCTGTCACGCTGTCATGAGATCCTCAAATGAGCATTGATCAGGGCACAAAGGACAAGTGTACATATGTGTTGTTGTCTGTGTGTCTCCACAGTCACAAAGGGCAGAGGCCACCAGATAGCCTCATTTGTTCAGAGTATCTCTGGATCTTGTTATGCCCGTGCACAGTCTGTTCAGCGATTTCCATACTTCCCGACTTTCGCCAAACCCAGGTGCCACAGACAGATGCCTCTGCAAAAGCCAAGTGTCCAGCCTCTCCTGCAGCCCAAACCCCAATGGCCATAGTGGACATTGCCCAATGACCAGGGGGAACAACAAACCTGCAGCAGCTAAAAATGACCAGCGGGCAGATCCCAGCCCCTGACTGTGTCGGCAATGAGGCATTGTAGAATATTTGTACAGCAGGATGTCTATTGGGAGAAGAGGAAAAACACAACTTTAAAACTAGAACAGCTAAAGATGAAAAGAACCTCCCTCTTCATGGGCTGGGGATGAGATGAAGGCTGTGTCAGGAGGACACGCCCTGTAAAAAATGTGTCTTTTTTTCCAGTTAGGATGTGAGCTTGAGCCCACAGGTTTACTGTCACAATTCAGAAAGAAACCAGCAAGGAAATTTGCTGGGGAAAGCTAATTTCTGAAGGGATCCACAGCCAGTGAAGCATCCTTTGCACATATTTTGTTACATTCTCAAGAGGGTTTTGCATGATCTTCGAAGCTGAGCAAATAAGCTCCTTTTTGCTGCTTTGAAGATATTTTCCCCCTGCATTCAACTAACACAATATTCTATTTTCGGGTGAAGGGAATGCAAGCATTAGTCATACACCTTTCTGCTCCTCTCATTTCCAGAAATCAATAATAAAGTCTTCCATTCTAAAAATAACAGCAGCAACCACTCTCTATCCTGATAGCAGACTTGTAATACTCATGTCTTAGCTTGGAGATAAGAATATGTACAAAGAATATTTTGTACATATTCTCCATACAATATACATACATACATACATACATACGTGTGTGTGTCAATTCTGGGATAAGTTATCCATCTTTTCATTGGTTTGTATTTTTAACTTTCAGCATTAATGCTGGGAAAGGCAGAAGGAAAGAGAAAAGGATGACCAGCAGCAAGGTGGATAGACTCAGTTACAGTGGTGATGAATGCACTGTTGGGAGACTTGAAATAAGAGGTTAGGGACAGATTGTCATGGATAAAATCTATCTTTGTGGCCACTAAGAGTCAACAATCACTTGATGGCACATAATCAATCAATCAATCCTTTCTTTACTGTGAATAGAGAAATATGGAGAGCTCTGTTTTATATAGGCAAGCTGGCAGGGGCAGAGAGGCAGACTGTGGTCCTCCAGGAGTGATCTTGTTCTAACACAGTCTCCTTATTTGAAGGTCACAAAGCAAGAGTGCATGCTCACATTATTTTAGCAGTTACTGTGCAATTCACCTGTGCCCAGTCTTGTGGATGCATTTTTCTTGAAGAATGCATGAAAATCCTTCCTCCAGCAGACCTACGGTTACCATCCCTGGTTTGCAGAACTTTAGAGAACCACTAGATGGCAACAAAGAGAAATATCAAACTTTAATGTTTTTGCAGCAAGATAGGCTAGCCCTAAGTAGACCAAGGTTTGTGTCCTCCAACATTCTAGGCTAGAATTTCAACTAACAGAAAAGTTGGCCAGTATCAATAACCCAGAGGTTTCTGGTCTTATTCTAGTGCAGAGATAGACTGTTTAGTGCTCATGGGCACCAACTGCAAACATCTCCTTTTGAACTAATTAGCCTCCCTGCTGCACCAGAATAAGTTTTTAAAAATATTTCATTAAAAAAAGAAGCTAACTTGCTGCAAAGTGTCGGTCTCCAAGATCTTCTTGAACTATAGGAATCTCCTCTACATTGGACCCATAGGCATTCTTAGAAGACAAAAATGGAGGATAGTCCATATTTAGCTAGGGTATGTGTCCAGCTGCACAGAAAAAGAAGAAAAAAAATAAGATGGTAGAAGTGGGATTAGAAGAGGGCTAAAAATGACATGTGTCTGACAAATAACCATGCAAAGGTTGAGGTTTATGTGCTTGTGTCAGACATCAGGATGCAAATACATAATGGTGGAACTTGCATGATGACCTCATTGTACCCTTGCAATTGTGGTTTGCTGGAGATGCTGCTGAGGTTGGATTGGATCCAGTCTCCTGACTGAAGTAGCATATAAACCTGAATCATTATATAATCAAAAAAACAAGCAATAGGTTGCCAGTCTACAAGCCACATCAGCCTACAAGTGCATGCTTCTCCCATTGACAGCAGAATTACTGTTTCCACAAAATACTGGGTAAGGGCCCTGATCTGTTTTAGGATCCTAGGTATGTGAATGTGTGCAAGCAGAGGAATAAAGGGGAGGGGGTGTTTTGTGATTCTGCAATTTGGATTGCCCACTTAGTTCCCATTGAAATGTAACAGGGCTTTCTTGGGGCTATGCAGATGAAAATGAAAAGGGCCCTTTTCTAGCATGAAAATTACAATGGCATAATGATTGGTCTTCAGACTGATAAGAGTTTGAATAACTGTTGTATAAACAATCCACATTTGCAGAAACATCTGCTATCAGAGAAGAGACTTGCCTCCTCTCTGGTCTATTAGTAGGCTGTGAAAAAAGACCCAGAACGTCCCCAGGCAGTAGAAAAGAAGTTACTTAGTTCCAGGCCAGGAATAAACTCCCTTTCTATTAAAATATTTCATTGGCACTACATTAACCAAATTAGTAGCTTGACCTTGTTGTTGTTTATTCGTTTAGTTGCTTCCGACTCTTCGTGACTTCATGGACCAGCCCATGCCAGAGCTTCCTGTCGGTCGTCAACACCCCCAGCTCCCCCAGGGATGAGTCTGTCACCTCTAGAATATCATCCATCCACCTTGCCCTTGGTCGGCCCCTCTTCCTTTTGCCCTCCACTCTCCCTAGCATCAGCATCTTCTCCAGGGTGTCCTGTCTTCTCATTATGTGGCTAAAGTATTTCAGTTTTGCCTTTAATATCATTCCCTCAAGTGAGCAGCCTGGCTTTATTTCCTGGAGGATGGACTGGTTTGATCTTCTTGCAGTCCAAGGCACTCTCAGAATTTTCCTCCAACACCACAGTTCCAAAGCATCTATCTTCCTTCTCTCAGCCTTCCTTATGGTCCAGCTCTCGCAGCCATATGTTACTACAGGGAACACCATTGCTTTGACTATGCGGACCTTTGTTGTCAGTGTGATGTCTCTGCTCTTAACTATTTTATCGAGATTTGTCATTGCTCTTCTCCCAAGGATTAAGCGTCTTCTGATTTCCTGACTGCAGTCAGCATCTGCAGTGATCTTCGCACCTAGAAATACGAAGTCCTTCACTGCTTTTATGTTTTCTCCCTCTATTTGCCAGTTATCAATCAAGCTGGTTGCCATAATCTTGGTTTTTTTGAGGTTTAGCTGCAAGCCAGCTTTTGCACTTTCTTCTTTCACCTTCATCATAAGGCTCCTCAGTTCCTCTTCGCTTTCAGCCATCAAAGTGGTATCATCTGCATATCTGAGATTGTTAATGTTTCTTCCAGCGATTTTAACTCCAACCTTGGATTCCTCAAGCCCATTATGTCGCATGATGTGTTCTGCATACAAGTTGAATAGGTAGGGTGAGAGTATACAACCCTGCCGTACTCCTTTCCCGATCTTAAACCAGTCCGTTGTTCCATGGTCTGTTCTTACTGTTGCTACTTGGTTGTTATACAGATTCTTCAGGAGGCAGACAAGATGACTTGGTCTCCCCATACCGCTAAGAACTTGCCACAATTTGTTATGGTCCAAACAGTCCAAGGCTTTAGAATAGTCAATGAAGCAGATATAGATGTTTTTCTGAAACTCTCTGGCTTTTTCCATTATCCAGCGGATATTGGCAATTTGGTCCCTAGTTCCTCTGCCTTTTCTAAACCCAGGTTGTACATCTGGCAATTCTCGCTCCATGAATTGCTGAAGTGTACCTTGCAGGATCTTGAGCATTACCTTACTGGCATGTGAAATGAGTGCCACTGTTCAATAGTTTGAACATTCTTTAGTGTTTCCCTTTTTTGGTATGGGGATATAAGTTGATTTTTTCCAGTCTGATGGCCATTCTTGTGTTTTCCAAATTTGCTGGCATATAGCATGCATTACCTTGACAGCATCATCTTGCAAGATTTTGAACAGTTCAGCTGGGATGCCGTTGTCTCCTGCTGCCTTGTTATTAGCAATGCTTCTTAAGGCCCATTCAACCTCACTCTTCAGGATGTCTGGCTCTAGCTCACTGACCACACCATCAAAGCTATCCCCAATATTGTTATCCTTCCTATACAGGTCTTCTGTATCTTCTTGCCACCTTTTCTTGATCTCTTCTTCTTCTGTTAGGTCCTTGCCATCTTTGTTTTTGATCATACCCATTTTTCCCTGGAATTTACCTCCGATGTTTCTAATTTTCTGGAAGAGGTCTCTTGTCTTTCCTATTCTATTGTCCTCTTCCACTTCTGTGCATTGCTTGTTTAAAAATAATTCCTTATCTCTTCTGGCTAACCTCTGGAATTTTGCATTTAATTGGGCATATCTCCCCCTATCACTGTTGCCTTTTGCTTTCCTTCTTTCCTGGGCTACTTCTAGTGTCTCAGCAGACAGCCATTTTGCCTTCTTGGTTTTCTCTTTTTTTGGGATGTATTTTGTTGCCACCTCCTGAACAATGTTGCGGACTTCTGTCCAGAGTTCTTCCGGGACCCTATCTACTATTTCCAGTCCCTTAAATCTATTCTTCACCTCCACTGCATATTCCTTAGGTATATTAGTGAGCTCATATCTAGCTGATCTGTGGGTCTTCCCTGATCTCTTTAGTCTGATCCTAAATTGAGCTTTTCAAGATCAGCCAAAGGCAAGTGGGTGCTGAGGCATTATTTTATTTATTATGATTTATTGGTTAGATTTATATCCCACTTTTCAGCAGCAGTGGTGCAATGCACATAAAAACGGGACAGAACTTCAACTGCACCATCATGGATGCCATCTTGCCTTTTTGACCACACCCTGTGGGCAATCCTGCCACCTCCTTTTGGAGCTCAAGGTGATAAGGCACCATGTAGGTAATGAGGGTTATTTCTCCTGAGAGTGGTAAAATGTATGGTAATGGGGTTCACACAGAATGCAAACCCAATTAACTGTTTAAGCATGCATGTTGCCTAGCAACCAGGTTGAGTCAAGGAAGTTTGCTATTTGATGTGGGCTTTTGTGGCATGTCAGATGTTCCTAAAATCTATCATAGATAGTTCACCTCCTCTGGATAATAGAGTGGGCTGTTTTTGTTCTGCATTCAGCCTTTTCTGAGCTCTGTTGTACTGTGAGACAGTTTTTATTTAAAAACTATTTCTATTGTGCTTAAAGATCAAATAAAGCTTATCAGCTCCTTACCTTACTGGATTCCCTCTGCTTATTCAGACTTTCTGTTAACAGAATGTGCTTAAAACTCCTATTGAGATCAATTGGAGTTAAAATATTTAGTTATGGCTGGCTTGTTCCTTTACTGTTTTAAGCCTTTTGAGCCTGAGAATGTTATTTTCACTTTACTTTTAAATTTACTGCACTGTGATCCTATATAATTGATTTCATTGATAATCCAGCTGGATTTATCGCCTGAGAATTGCAAGTAGTAATCCATATTAAAATGGAGGATTTTGAGACTCACTTGTGACACAGAGTAAATTACTTTGTGGAGTTCATTGGTGAGCATTAAATTCCTATAGTATCTCCAGAGTGTCAAGGGTTAAATAACAGAGGCATTTGTTGGAGATTTATGGAGTAAGGAGTGGAATTTTATACCTCAGTGAATCTGAGGTTGAATTTTGACATCTCCCCAGGTGACAAGCCCATTATAGCCTATGCAGAGATTTACAGATAAAGGTATTAAACAATGTCACCATTTTTAAAAAGCAGAAAAATAGAGCTGTACTTTGCAAAATATGTTTGAAGAACAGTTCAGAAAAAGGCAAAACTCCTTGAACAAAGAGAAATGAGGTTAAGGAGGCTTATGTCAGTCAGAAAAGAGAATACAGCTTAGGGAGTCTATTAAAATCATGACTGACAGTGAAATGTCACAGGATGTGCCACTCCACATACTGCTCTCTCCTCTGTGTCCTTTTTTCCCAACAGAAATTCCGCTTTTGTGAGTACCAAACTTAGGGACAAGATCTTTCCAAAAGATTTGAAAAGCCAAAAGGGTCTCACTGATCCGGCTGGCACTTCCCTCAACTCCTGAGTGGATGCTGAACTCTGGAAGTGGCCAAATGTTAGGTGTGATTGTTTTATTATTATGATTTATTTGCTGAAGCTTATATTTGGTTCCAGTCAAAAGGGACTCTGAGTGACTTATTGTTCCCAAGTAGTTTCTCTCTGCATACTGATCCTGAGGTGCCCCTTGGCATATGGGGGTGTTCAAACATCTTGAAGCACAAAAGAGAAGTTTGGAATATTGGGGGTGGGGTGGGGGGGTTTGGGGGCAGCAAAGAAAAAAAGGAATCAAACTGAGCACCGGTAAGAACCCACATGGTGATGGGGGCATTGGCCCACATGGCCCACGCAATGGTGATGAGGGCATTGAAGCATCTGTACTCCTCTGCCCTTATTGTATTGGTGGGTTTTGCCTGGCAGTCCTGTTGAACATGGCCCACTCCCTTTTAGGGGAAGGTAGGCAGGATAACCTGCCTCAGGCCAGGGTGATGTATCTGTACAATATTTTGCTGATCAAGTTGCTCAGGTTCACGTGACTCTGCAGGTAGGCTAGAAAGGTGACATCTTACGCTGTGATCTGGGATTAATTTTACCTGTGGATGCAATGAAGTGGGACAGGTGGTCTCTAACACCTGGGTATTGGATCCATGCCACCCTCCCCCAGCAACTTCATGGAGTGAAGAGCAGCTAGTCAAGGCCTCACTGAGGGAAGGAGACATCTGCATAACCAGAAGGAGGTGATGGTATTGCCCCTTCTTAAGAAGACTTCCCCAGTCCAGATCTTTTGGATAATCATTGTGTTGCCTCCAACCTCCTTTTTGAGGATGGCTATTGAGAAGAGATGGGGTTTCAGTCACAGAGTACCCTGGAGGAAACGGACTATCTGGATCCTTTTCAATCAGGTTTCAGATACGGGGATGGGATGGAAATGAGACTGCTAGCTTTGGTGGGAGACCTTTGGCAGGACTTCACTGGGGGTGCTGCTGGTAATCCTTTGGGGTGTCACCCCAAATACTGCTGGAGACCAAAGTATTCTGGGTGTACGTGAGCATTCCTGAGAACAGGAATCTGACCTGAGCAGTTATTATTGAAGCAGGTTTTAAAAAGGAGATTTTTCTTTTTTAGTGGAAATATGTTATAGGCATAGGCAAAGCCTTCTCCAGGAAGCTAGGAATTCACATAATGCTGGGAAAGGTGGAAGGAAAGAGAAGAAGAGGACAACCAGCAGCAAGGTGGATGGCCTCAGTTACAGTGGTGATGAGTACACATTTGATACATCTGATTTTTTTTTTTGATGGGTGGGTGGGTGACAGAAGGCAGCCCCATTCTAAATCAAAATGTATCCATGCGTCCTAGGGATGGCCATATTTATCAATTCTCACTGTTTCTCTTTTTTTTGCAAATCTGTCAAGCTTGCTTCTCAAACTTTGGATCTGTTTAAAAAAGCAGAAAAAATTGTGTTGTGGTGGTGCACATTTCTCCAGACATACAGTATGTATTTCAGTTTGTTACTGGGCCTGCTATGCATCCCTCCACTTCCCAATATAATGCATACCTGTATATTATATCCATGAATATAGGCACGTACAGAACCTTCTTGCCTGCAACAAAGTTGTGTCTGGGAGTCTTCTGCCAAATGCAGCCAAGAACTGAACCAAGGTGAATGTGTCTGGAGACCTGCGGTTTACTTTGAAGCTGGACACCTATTATGTTTATGTAGACATGCTAAATGGTGACCCGCTTCCATGTTGTGAGAAATTTCCAGCACTAACACATAGTTCAGTTTCCTTAGGAGAAAATCATTGGAGACATAATGTTATAATAGAGTATTGCATAATAAAGACACTTTTGAGATGAGCTTGACTCTTAATGACTTAATAGGGACATCCTTGCAGTTTTCTTGGCATCAAAAAAAGTGTTTTTACTATTGTTTCCTCCTGGGATTTTAAAGGATTTAAAAAAAAATTTCCCAGTCTATTCCAAACACCTTGGAGTTCCTGGCAGTTACACATCCAAATACAGGTAGTCCTTGACTTATGACCACAATTGGGACTGGATCTTCTGTTGCTAAGCGAGGTGGTTGTTAAGTGAGTCACATCCAACTTTATGACCTTTTTTGCTGTGGCCGTTAAGTGAATCACTGTGGTTGTTAAGCGAATCTGGCTTCCCCCATTGACTGCTCGTTGGAAACCAGCTGGGAAAGTTTCAAATGGTGATCATGTGACCCTGGAATGCAGCAACTGTTGTAAGTATGAGCCGGTTGCGAAGCGCCTGAATTTTGATCATGTGACTGCTGGGACGCTGCAACGGTTGGAAGTGTGAGGACCAGTTGCAAGTCACCTTTTCAGTGCTGTCGTAACTTCGAACGGTCACTAAACAGATGGTTGTAAGTTGAGGACTACCTGTAATACCTAACTCGACCCTGCGTAGCTTTTATTTGATGTCTACCAAGTTTGGTTAAATGCTGCTGCCTGCTGTGAACTCCTCAGGGGTGAAAAGTTAATATCTCCTTTAGGTTGAACTTGTAGGAGGAGAGCCCTGTTAGTCTGTGGTAGCCAAAAATCAAAAGGGTTTTGGTAGCACCTTCTCAGACTAAGAATTTTTATTAAAAAGCAAAAGTGTTCATGAGCTACAGCTCTCTTCATCAGATGCGATGGAGTGGCTTGACTGATCCAGGATTTAAATTGGCACAAGGTGGGGAAAAAAGGGCAAACTGGGCGGATATGTAGGTGCAGATTACATGTGAGACAGATTGCAAGTACCTTATCAATTAACCATTTATATTTATACCAAAAGCACAATCTCAGGGCCCAACAAGTATACAAACAAGATTGGCCAATCTTAATCCCAGAAAAAAATCACAAGATTGACCAAGAATAGTTAACAAATTTATTTGGAAAGGAAAAAAAAAACCTAGAGTAAAATGATAAATCTTAGAAGTTTCAAAAGACAGACATGGACTTGGTCTCCCAATTTTTAAATTATATTACTGTGCAAGCTGTTTGTCATGAGTAGTCAAATGGATAATATCCCCACGCAGCAGAATGCCAATACTAGAAGTTTAGCCAACAGACTTCAGAGATATTTATGATAAGGATACAAAAGAAGATAAAAGCTTAAGAGGACACATTGTAAGACAACTTGATGAGAACATGGAATTCCACAAAAACAGTAATAAGCCCAGCAATTTCACCTTTAGCTTCACCCTCAAATGCCTTTCTTTCTGGGGACAGTTATTGTAAGAAAAATGTAATGACATATACAGATAAGATGCAGCCAGATTCTAGAACTAGGGTGAAGTCACAGCAAGAATTATTTGACAAAGGCTGAAATTTCCCCTAGCTGATGTACAGTATTTACACATTGTTGTAAATAAAAATACAAAGGAAGAATATATATATATATATTCCCTTCTCACCCCTATGGGTGGCCTGTGTCTTCCTCAACCTTGGTTCCTCTACCAGAGGCCTGGGAGTTTGAGGGTTCTGCGCAGTATCTTGGCTGTTCCTAGCACTGTGCTTTTCTGGACAGAGAGCTCTGATGTTGCTCCTGGGATCTGTGGGAGCTGTATATATATCTTGTAATCTGTCGTGCGTAACCTGAATCTGCATTTGCGTAACCGATCTATCCCCTCCTCCTGCTTCTCCACCCCCCATTGCCTCATTCCAGTTTAAATTCTACATCAGTCTAACTGCTCCAGTGCACCTTATGCAGGGAGCAGTTGCTCATGGTAGCTTATGTCTTTTAATAAAAGTCGTTATTCTGAAAAGGTGCTATCAGATTCCTTCTGATTTCAGGTTGAGTAAGACACTGTGCGACTTGATTGACACTTCATGTAGTTTTCTTAAGAAAAGTACAGAAATTGATTGACTGATTGAGTGATGGAGTCATTCATTCATTCATTCATTCATTCATTCAATTTGTATAGCTACCGATCTTACATTGTGACTCTCGGCAGCTCACATAATTTAAAAAACAACAAGAAACAGTAAACAAAATATAAACAAAACAACAAAAACATATAAAACCATTAAAAGCCAGTTTGGTCTAGTGGTTAAGGCAACAGGCTAGAAACCAGGAAACTGTGAATTCTAGTCCTGCCTCAGGCATGCAAGCCGGCTGGGTGACCTTGGGCCAGTCGTGCGCTCTCAGCCCAACTCACCTCACAGGGTTGTTGTTGTGGGGAAAATAAGAGGAGGAAGGAGTATTTTGACTTGAGTTATTTATAAAAATAATAAAGGTGGGATAGAAAATAAATAAATAAATAAAAGCAGATTAAAAACCATAAAACATAAAAATAGCTAGTCACTGTTTTCTTCTGGGATGTATTATGAAATTTGTAGTCCATCTTATAGCCCTGGACATCACAGGTAAACATCATCCAAGTCCTAACCAAAAACCTATATAAATCTGATTAATAAATAAAATAAATAAATAGAAATGTAGCTCAGATGGGCTAATTCTCTCTGTGATGCAATGTGTATTTACCCATCTATCCAGATGAACATAATATTAACTGTTTCTTTTTTGAACAAAGTTCAAGGCCAGGTTATGTTCACAGTTATCACTCATAGTCTCTTCTTAACTAGTGAAGCTCTGGGAAGTTTTTCTCACACAACAAGCTTTTTTGAGCCACTGAAAAGCAATCACAGTTAATTACTGTCCTTTGTCAGTTCTAAATTAATACGAGGCTGATATCATCATGCACATGATGCAACTGTGTGGAGTTCATGACACAACTACATAACTGTGTTAGTTGTGTGGTGACCTCATGAGGCACATGCCATTATTTTAATATCATAGTGTCTTGTATGCCCAGAGTTCTATATAAGATGGTCGGCTACATAAAAGTTGGAAGGAAGGAAGGAAGGAAGGAAGGAAGGAAGGAAGGGTCGACTAAACTGGTTGTAAATAATCTATTTGGATGACACCTCATTGGGGACATTGTGATAGCCTTCTCTACAGCCATTAGGCACATTCTGTGTGACTGTCCTTTGTACAGAGCTAAAAGCCCTGATGTGAATTGTTGCAGAAGTAACATTGTTTTTGGCTTGTTCAGAATCTGGCTATGTACTGCACAAGTCTTTTCCCCCAAATCTCAGAGGTTCCTTTTGCAAGGAGTCATAAGTATCTAATAGTACAGTGTTATAACTTAACACTTAAGCAGCAAGAAACTTAAGCTGGGGGAATAATAAATTCAGCCATCATTGTGTCCAAGGACAGAATGAGGATGGCCTAGCTATCTGCCTGCCCATATATCTTTATATGCATCCTGACAATATTTATTGAGTTAACGACTGCTGATGAATGATGGAACTTGATGCTGATGATTTTCTGTACCCAGCCTGCTATATGTTATAAAGCTGAGCCAAGTTGCCTTCATGGAATGGAAAAGTAATTCTCCAGAGCAGACACTGTAGCTGCTTCCTTGATATAAATTAATGAACAGTGTGGATTATTAACCTGATGCTGAGGATCTTCGGTGGCTTACAGTTGATAATAATGTGGGTAATGAAAATCATTAGCAATATCATTTCCTTGTTCAGTTTCTTCCAGTATCTCTCCCAGCTTGTCAGCATATTTGGGCATATCTACTCTGTTATTTCAATTAATTTATTAATATTAGCTTCAATTGTGATCAGTCTCCAGACTGAAGTTTTTCCACTCCTCCATTGAACTGGGGGCAAAATAAAATATTAGCCAGCTGCCACCAAAGGTAAGACATGTAATTGCTGTGTTCATTGAAGAACAGGTTGGTTCTGAACAAAAGATAGTCTTACATTTTAGCACAGAGATACACAGTCTGAGGATCCAGGACCACAAGTGTCCTCTCCAAAAGACAAGGCTGTTAGCTCTCCTCCACCCTGAAATGTAACTTCTAATAAGACAAGGGGGGGATTAAATACATGGGGAGGAGAACACAGTTAATTAAACTAAGTTAGGTAATCAAATAACCAATGTGTTATATTAATTAAGGAAATTAATTTCTTGGTCTTGGTCCCATCTACTTTATGGATTCTTTACTTTCTCCTGGCATACCACTCAATAGCTCTTGGTGCCCACCCCAAATTTTGACCTCCTGTTTTAGCAAAAGAAATTTTGCTAAACATTTATGCTCTGGCATGCCTCACTATTGGAGGTCCTGCAAGTGGGATCTAGAAATGTATATGCAGAAAAAAACAAAGACAGGGGTATGGAGATCAGCTGTTATACAAAGTGATAACAGAGCCCATGTTACAACATTGCCCAAGTACTCTGTCACATTTGTGCTAGCACACCTGTCTTCAAAGGGAAGCATAGCTCTGCAGTTGAGATCTCTTATTGTGGAGTCCTTGGTGCTCTCTGAGCCTTGTTGTTTTCTTGCAGACGTTTCATTGCCAGACTAGGCAACATCTTCAGTGCAAAAAAGAGTGGGCCTTGCTCTCTGTTTATATACTGTGGTTTGTCCAGCTTGTGTCGGTGGAGGTGTTGTTCTCTCCTTGGGAGTTCCTTGATTGGGCTGTTGTTTGCTGCTTCATTGATTGACTGAGTCAATAGTTCCTTGATTAGGGTATATTGTGCTGCTTGATTGTTCATCTGGTGTTAATCCTGGTGTTAATCTTTGCCGTTCCAGCCAAGTCCAGCCTTGCCTCCAGTTCCAAGCCTTGTCTTGCCGTTCCAGCTGAGTCCTGCCTTATCTTCAGATCCAAGCCTCACCTTGACGCTCCAGCCAAGTCCTGCCTTGTCTCCAGATCCAAGCCTTCCCTTGATGCTCCAGTCAAGCCTTGCCTAGCCTCTGCTGACAAGCCTAGTCTTGCCTCCACGCCAAGCCCAACACTTGGGTCTCAAGCCTCCTCCTTGCCACGTGTTCTAGCTACACCGGATCTTGCCGCCTCATTGAGAGGATTAGCTGAGTTCTGCCTTGCTGTCTCGCCATGATCTCCTTCTGCTTCTGAGTCTGCAGCCTTGCCTTATTATCCTCCACTGCCTGGGTGGACTTGATTGAACTGCACTGCCTAATCTATTCTGAGGACTTTCATTGTTGTAAACAGTTATTTGTAAAGAAAGTATTTAATAGTAATTCTGCCTGGCCATCTCATAGTCTGAACAGGACAATCCCCCAATCAAGGAACTGCTAAAGAAACAAACAGTCAAGCAGACAAACAATCAAGCAGACAAACAATACCCTACTCAAGGAACTACCAAGGAGAAAACCACACCCCCACCAACACTGGCAGGGCAAGCTACTGTATATATACAGGGGGGCAAACCCCACATTCACTCGCACTGATGATGTTACCTACTTGGGTAATGAAACATCTGCAAGCAAACAACTAAGCACAGAGAGCACCATGGACTCCACAGTTCAACCCTGAGCTACAGATATTCTCTTCTATTGGTACTGAAATAAGTCTAGTGCTTTGAATTGATGCCCCAGACTTTCCCAACAGTGAATAACAAATATATAACTATTTCTGAAGGGTTAGAAGCCTCTCAGATAAGGTTGAGTGTAATGGTTGCCTATCCTAATAGATTCAGACTCACAAGCAGGTACTTAATGATATCTGATTTATTAAAAGAATAGTATGCAAATACAGAGAAAGCTGAGAATGAATAAAAGCGTGCCAAATACAAACTAAAAACCCTCGCTTCAAACATAATCCCTCCCCTCGCCCTGCCGTTGCAAACTCCGCCCCCCCAGGTGCTGGTAACCGTTTGAACTGCCATCCTGGGAAAGTAACCTTGAACACCTGAGATAACCCAAACACATTCCAACCCAGCAGCCAACAGATAACAACTCCCCAAGATGGAATCCTCCGCCCTTCCCAGATGAAACACGTATCAGTGAAATGACATGCGAAACGTTATGATGTACCAGCAACATAGGAACGGTGAACATGACATTGAGCCACATCTCAAGGTGGGCCTCCTTCTCCAGTTTTTAAAAGGTGCATCATGCATGGCACATGGTCTTCTCTGATACAATGTTGCAATTCTTTAGGAAGAAAGAATCACAGAGTTGGAAGAGGCCATTTAGGCCATTGAGTTGAACCACCTACTCAGTGCAAAAATCCACATTGTAGCATCTCTAACCGAATGCCTTCTCATCCGCACTGCCAGGAAAATGATATCCATTTCCCCCACCCCACATTCACTTTCTTAGCTACAAGAGCTACACCTCTTGCTCTTGGCCCTTTGATTTAGTCCCAATAATTCATGATGCTTCTTTCCATGTCACATATCCCTCAAGACAGTTAGCGATACCAGTAATTTACCAAAGCTGCAAATGAACAAGCCGGACGCTCTGTTGCAGGAGGTCAGCATCTCTTCACTTAACTCTAGGGCAAGAAAGAAGTCAGTTAATTGGGCCTGGCTCCCTTTTGTAGATTGCTCCAGCCAGAGGTCACTGGTGTCACCATTATAAGACCAGCAGCTTGAGGTATTTCGTTGACCCCTTCAACACTGCAAATCCCACTTTTTAGCTTGAGCCGCAATGTGTGTGCTGTTTGGCAGCTTGTAAATATTTTATTCTTCTGCTACTAACATATCCAGTAAAGTTCTGTTGTAGCTGCCTAACCTGAAACTATTGAACAGGAACCCAGCAAGTTTCAGTATAAATCAGTGGGAATGAAGGTGCTCCTCAAGTATAGCTTTCTGTCACTGATTGCTGACATTTCTGCTTGCTCACCTGCTTGTCTGGGGGCTGCATGTGGCCTCGGCCACAAAAAAGTATGGCCTATGGAACCCTGGGTAGCTTCACCCACTCTACCTGCTAGCCTGTGAGATGAGCCAGCCATTGGTGGCCAGATACCGGTTGCCTTTAGGGAAAACTCACTAAGATGGGATAGTGTGTCATCTTCCCTCACCCCTCCATCATTCAGAGAAAGAGTACATTAATATGTCATAGTATCTGATCAACTGGGCTTCTACTCTATAGCCCCCAAGCTGGCCATTCCCTAAACAAGGGAGCATTTTTTGTTTTCTTCCATAGGTCTGTGATTTTAAAATGTGTATATAAGTTTATTAAAATGATCCTCCTTATGGAGTCCTTGGTGCTCTTTGAGCTTGGTTGTTGGTTTGCAGATGTTTCATTACCCAACTAGTGATGAAACATGAATGAACTAGTAATGAAAAACGATCCTCATTTTTTTGGGGTCATCCTGGCTTCTGACCCAATTCTAATAGCCCTCAGAAGAGGTGGCTGATCAACAGATTTCACAGTACTTTAGAACTGATTCACAACAGATATATGAATGTGACATAATCATCCCCCCCACCCACAATATTCTCTTCCTGTTTTGGACTAATCCAAGCTTCTTTATCTTTTTTTTTTATTTTGAGATTCTCATGAATTGAATGGATATTTTCAGCCAAGTACCCTCCACAGCCTCCTTGACAATGTTCTATATCACTAATTAAGCCATATTTCTTTATGATATACTTTTCACTGACTCACATGGATTTCAGTTGCTTTTCCACTGCCTGTTCTCCCTAGATTGCTCTTCATCAGCTCCTCTCCATTTATTCTGTACATAGCTTTGTGCCATTTACAGATTTTTGCCTTGTTATACCACTGCAAGAGTACAGGGTTTAGCACAAATCCCCAGACATACTGCTGCTGGGCAGATTTAGGAGGATAGGATAGGAGAAGATGAATCCATGAGAGTACAACTACCAAACCCCAAGACAAGCTGGGCATGTGTTAGGAGGGTGGAAGGTGGAAAGAGCTGGAGGAAAACAATAAATAATGCTATCTCTAGCTGGCGTAGTTCTCTCCCCCTTCTGGCATCATTTTGAGCGTGTGTTGTAAGATCAAGAGGTCTTCTCCTGTCTATCCTCCCCCACCCACTCAACCTGACTTCCTTTTTTCTTCCCAGCTGTCAGATATCTGATGTTGGAGGAGCATTGGTGATGGACTTCCTTCCTGCTACATCAAAGCTTCCAGAATTTGGGGTGTTTTTGCCCCTGAATCTTTCTTTGTTGGACAAAGGGTGTTCTGCTATATCATAAAGTCCTTTGGGATATATCTGAGTTAGAGCAAGATGTGATTGTTTTAGTGCTCTGATTCTTGTAGATGTTGTTTTTTATTATTATTTTGAGCTGCTTTGGTAGGGATATCTATGGAAGAGTCTGTGAAAGTAATCTCAAGGTCCCTTGATAGGTACATGTGGAAAAAGCAGCCTGATCTTAAGCTGTGAAGGGCCATGAAAGTCAACACAAATACTTGGAACTAGCTTGGCAATGAATGCCAGCCAGTGCAGGTGTGAAAGCTTAGTATCATCTGATCCTGGAATTTTGATCAACACTCTGGGTTATTTATAATTTCAGAAAAGTTTCCAAATCATACCATGAACAGGGCACTGCAGTAACCGTAGATCAGTGACTGATTTTCATTGCTTGATCAATGACTTTCTTCTTCCTGCCTGAAGGTCTTGGCTATATGGTGAAGCACCCACATACAGATGCTAACAGATTCAAAGGTGCCTTCACTGCTTTTGTGGTCTTGATGAGTCTGCCTCCCTCCAGAGCTGTTTACTTCCACCTTCTCTAGCTGCTTTCCTGGGTATTACCTTGGCTTCATTTCTCAAACACAGAATCAAATCCAGGCACCATGATCTGACTTCTCTAGGGTTCTATGTTCAACTGAGTGTCACAACCAAGCCTCAAACATCTTCATTTTCTTTTCTGTTTCTTTTGTGAAATAATCTACATCCATTTGTAACGTTTAAAGAATAAGGGCATATTTATATTTGTATTTAACGGATCTTTAAATTAGGGAGTAAAGACTTGTGCTACCCTCAGATCCTTCTGAACTATGGTTCCAACCAACTTTTTACTGTCAGCCCTGGTGGCTTAGATTGCTGAGCGCTGTCATTCAGTAACCCTGGGGATGGGAATCGGTCCCCACCTGTGTCCTAAAGGGCCGAAAGTCAATGTTTCAGAAGGAAGTATAAAGATTACATTTACAGACCAATTAATTTGGGAGGAAGATGAATCAACTCCAGAGGCTACAATTGCTCTGTCCATATTGCGATAAACTCAGGGAACATCCTTAGTGTGCAGTGGAAGCCACCTGTGACACAAGGGGACTTGGTGTCTCTATTCCTCACCTTTCCTGAAATGTGCAGGGTTCTGCTCTAATAGCAGTCTGTGCTCTAATTAAGCTGGAGGTAATAGCAGCACCATTTTCACCCTGCTAAAATTAATGGCCCATTGCTAAAACTGAGAAAGTACATTTCAGCTTGATTTCATTATTTGCCTTCCACTCCAGAGCTTTGTTCCAGCATCCCCCCAAGTGCTACCTTTTGACAAAGGGTACCCGTGCATGTCTGCATGTATATATGCATATGTATGTGTGCATATCTATGTATAAAATCTCAGCGGGTGGAGAGAAGAAACCCACACACCTGTGACACATGCCGGGGTGGGGGGGATGTTTTTCAGGAGATAAAAGAGAAAACCTGACTGTGCATCCAGCTAAATATGGAAATGTTGCTCTGTGTTAGACGATTGTGTTTGACCCCAGGCAGATGGTGCCGCAGTCCAGGCATCAGGCCGTTTGCTTCCAAAAATGCAAAGAAGCTTGGGGAGTGGCTGCTCCTAAGGACTGCAAGTAGGAAACCCAAGACCTTTAACTCCCATCCATCCCTTTTAGCAAGATCAATGGAAATCAGTACTGGGGGTTGTCTAGATTAGGAGTGCCCAACACTGTTGCAGAGCCGGGTTTATCTAAATTGGGGGGAGGGAACTTCTCCAAACCAAGGACTATGTTTGTCTTTTGCATGGTATGCTGGGAGGCATGTTCTGAAAAATTCTGAATGAAGCAAAGGCAAAAATTAAATTCCAATTATTTTATATTAAAACCAAACATGACTTTTAATCTCCACTTGTGGATTTTCCTGTTCTTTAACATTAAAAAAATGGAATTTGGTCACAACTTTTGGAGGACTGTGGGACCACAGCCATGGTTTTAGAGGGATACATGCAGTTTTTAAGCCTCAGGCTGTGCATCTCTGATCTAGATCAATAATACCCCTAAGCCCAGATTTCCTTTCAAGCTAATAAACTGGGTCTGTGATAATGGAAACTTCAGGCCCAGCTAAAAGCTCATGATGAGGTCTATGCTGGAAGTTCTGGCAAATCCAGCATGCCTCATTTGCATGTGAATTAACATGTAAATTAAGTTGTCCCACAATGCAACTCTGAGGAAGCTGTCTGTTGCCACTCCCACTTCCTCTTTCCCTCTTCCTTCTTCTCCACCAGAAGCAAGCACACGGATGTGTGCTGCTCTCCTCCATTCTGGGCACCATGTGGTGGGCCTGGAATTCCCCTTTCTTCCATGCAGCTCTTGGCAGCTGTAGGGCTGAGAGTTTAGGGCAAGACTAAGTATTTAGAAAGAAAAGAAGAACAAAGCAACTTCATCTTTTCCACCAAGATGGGTGTAACACGAGCCACAATAAAGTCAGTAAGAAATTCTTTTACTTATCTTAACCTAATCTGTCTAAGTGTGTGATTCTTTATGCTTGGGAGGGCTGAATGTGTAAGATCCATAATCTGTGTTTCTCTGGCATGCTCATTGAAGCTATTTTAAGATAATTTTCTTTTTCTGTGAGAGCTTCTCAGCTATGTTACAAGCTCTGCTCCATTTTTGTGGTTCTAGCAGGCCACTAAATTGGCTTCAGTCTAGAATAACGCTGGCAATTCAAGAGGACCTCTTGGAACACGTTGGGACATGCTGCAGTATTACATCAAGGAGAACACTTACTGTAGCTTCTGGCCTAGAAGCAGCAGCACAACCCATTGTGGCATACCGTAATCAGATCTCCAGAACAGGACATTGCAAACCCAGGTATATTGGTGTTACTATGATAATTTAAAAAAAAAAAATTATTAAGAATTTTACATAAAGGAAAAGACAACTCCAAATAAAAAGATAGAAAAGAAAGAAAAAAGGAGAAAGAAAAAGGTTCAAGAAAAGGAAAAAGGAAAAAAGAAAAAACTAAAATTACAAAATATAGTGACTTCTGACCTTACCTTCAACAGATATGGACAAACCCACCATCTTCCCTCCCTCAGTGTTACTGTGATCCACTTGAGGGCTCTTTGGAGACATCTAGTTGGCCAGTGCAGCAACCCAAATTTGGACTAGAGATATGGATACTCATCTCCCCTGATCTCCATCCAGAGTTATAGAACAGAATGATGGGAGCTGAAGCCCCACACCTCTAGAAAAGCAACAGGGAAGGCTTTCTTAACAAACCTGCAGGTCCTAAGGAAGCCTTCTGTCTACAGCTGCATCTTTCTGTTTAGAACATTGAGTGGACTGAGATTCTTCTTGAGAGAGTTAACATTGCAGATTCCAAGCCTCCTAAATCATTTTACTGATTTAAGGGGGCAAATTTTTAACCCTCAGGCTAAGCTCTCCATTACCTTATCTATTTATTTGGAGACAACTGTAACGCTCACAACCTTTTCTTGATGTGAGATTTTCATAGCATGAGGAAAACATCAGGGTGGGAAGAAAACATGTTTTTCTTCTTCTTGATGTATCATACCCTGGAAGAAAAACAGATATAAAAGAAACAGGGTCCTTTTGTGTTAAAATGATAAAAGGTCTTTTTTATTGCCAATGTGGCAGTGTTGCTAATTTCATTTCCCCACAGCATTTCTCTAAGCAGCCCTGTACTAGTGACCTTTGGGATAGTTTTAAACAAGGGTGTCCACAGGAGATCAAAAATCAAGAAGGTGCTGTGGCTTGTCATGATTTCAGCCTTTGCTGGTTCTCAGTTGATTGCTTTCTATAAGTTTTTGAACTGATACATGTGGATTGGTGGGTGTTACCTGTGTTACTCCTTTTCTACAAGTACCTTCAAGAACTCTTGTTCTACGGGGAGGCCAATGGATCGGACAAAGATGGATCAGGCTGGGTTTCTTCAAGGACGAGCAGCAACAACATGGCATCCATCAATGCCAAGGCAGTCCTAGTGAGCAGGATCAAGGATGCCTCCTGAGATAGATTTCTTTCTTTATTTAATTCAGTTTGGGTGATGCCTGGCTCTAGAACAACTCTGGGAACCTCACAGTATAAAAACAAAATGCAAATACAATTAAATATTTAAGAAATATCACAGAGGAAACAACTGGCTCTCTGATGGTATAATGGGAAGCGATGACGGATTCCTCAGCAGACATCCAGGAATCCCTCATAAACCAGGGGAGGATCTGAATGCATAAGACCAGTTTTACCATTAGGATGAGGAAGACAAATGTCATGAAATGATGGCCAATGGCTAGTTATTTAACTAGTTTCTATTGTGTTTCTTACCATTAGAGATAGGGAAAAGTATATAAAAAGTATCTGCCTCACGTGTTAATATAACTTCCTTGGTTTGAATACGGTGCACCTGTACTGGGTGAATCAGTCTGAAAAAGGCAAATGCAGTTGAGAGTCAGCCATGTTAGAATTTAGGATAATTCCTGAAACTAAATGCAGGAAAATTCAGGATGGATAAAAGGAAGGATTTCTTTACAAAATGCATAATTAAACTGTGGTGGTCTGGATGCGTTACTTAAGTTGGATTTTCCTATCAACAGTTACTAGTCTGGCTAACAGTTTACTAAGGCTGTGCTGCAATCTGGGTTCAAAGAGGGGAAGGTGACCTAGAATGCATGTCTCATGACGAGAGTGCAAGGAGCACCTGTGACCATCTCCTTAAATCAGATGTATTTCCACAAGCCTAGGAAAAGATGCATTTTCCTTAAGAAGTTGCGGACAAGTGCTCTGTGAACCCCCCGTTGCTCCAGATCTCCTCTGTGTTGGGACAGCTGCACAGTCCTACTGTTTCTTACTGCCAGAACCAGTGGAACACATATAAAATATTAGCAGCTGGGGAGAAAGGAAGAGGGATATTTCCCTCTTGTCTGTGGAAGGGAGCTTAGAGAATATATCTGGAATCAGTGGAACATTGGCCTGATCCAGCCTCAGGACACTTCTTAGGTTGACTCTGCCTCTAATAGTAAAATGCCTTGGGCTAGCCCTCCAGCCCATTGGCTGAAATTCAAACACAGCAATGATTGGCCGATACCTCACTGGGAAACTATTTAGGGATCCTATATATGCTATTTAGAGTTTTGGATATAAGAGAGAGATTATTGTGATTCAACCATACTGACTCCAGAATTTTTAACTCCCAGCTGGCCTGGCCAGTGTGACCAGGGGTGGACGATGCTGAGGGTTATACTTCAACCACATCTGGAGGACTACAGGTTGCCACCTTCTAATGAAAAGGGATTAAATAAATCATGTCTCTTCATAACAGAAAGTTTGAAAAACCAAGTTTTATTATGAGCTAACTTTATAATGCAGCTGAAATAAGAACCCTCTTCCTCCTCCTTCCATCGTAATCCAGAAGTAACAGGTTTACAAAATGTTTATAGGAAGCATTTGTAGCAGATGGCTCAGTGCCTGCAGAAGATGCACAGGGACAAAATATTTATATAAAACCATGATGGTCAATAAAGCATGAATGAAGAGGGATTTACACGCTAGCTTGTGAAAGGGTTTTAAAGTGCTCCTCTCATCCTTGAGAGTTTCCAGCATCCCCCCTTGAATGAGGCTCTTAAAATGCTGCTATGGGTTGTTGTACTGAAGAGATGGAACATCTGATCTGTTTAGAGCACTAAAGCTTTCCACACACATTACTTTGGTTTACATAGTGCATAAAAATAATTATCAGGATGACCAGAGAAAAAAGCAAATCAGAATGTGCAAAGGTTTACGTGCATTTAGACATGCGTGGGTTTTTTTGATGATAAAGAATGTTATCATTGGCTATATAATGGAAGAAAAGGAAAGTTGTTAAAGGAGAAGAAAACAGCAGTGAGTGGGAATAAGTGGATTGTATCGTTAAAAATATAAAAACCAGCAGTTATGAGGATCTCTTTCCAACATTTAAACACATAAAGTTGGAGGCAAATATGAATGATTCTTGCATTTTAAAATTTCAGAAGTGGGGATTAGCCAATGTTTCCTCATTTCAGTAGTCCTAAGAGATCTTTCAAACCTGCATTGCATCTAGCTGATCCTAATGGCATGCCTGCTGAAAAGTAAACTCCACTGAGTTTGTGGCAATATGAAATGCCTTCTAAAACTCGTATCAAATGGTTGCCATGATTGGGATATGGACAATCATAAAGTATTCATTTCAAAGGAGGCTCTGTTGTGGCTAAAAGAAAACAATTGATCCTAAGGACATAAGTAAATATGATGTGCAAATGTGCTCAAAGTTCCAAAATAGAAATCAAATTCTTTGGACCCACCGCTTTTTCCTCTAATCTGTCATGTCCCCCGTTGCAATGCATACATGCATCGCAACGGGGAACATGCCTTTCCGGAGAAGGGAAGGAAAGAGGAAGGAATTAGTGATAATCCTTTAAGCACTAAAAACCAGACACCAATAAAAGACAAAGGAGCTATACCTTTGCCCTGACCCAAGAAGCCATCACCCTATCTCCTTGACACCTCTGCATTACCCCGGGGGACACACCTGCGCCGGACACGGGAAGAGGACAGAGGCGACCAGCGCTAATCCTCCTGATCGCCCATCAAGACTCCGGAATCGCACCCTGATCGCCCATCCGGATCAGGACTTTGAGACAATGGGGGTGGAAAAGGGCCAGGTGCGCACCGCGGGTATTTACCAGCTACCTCGCACACCACGTACCCATTCCTGTCTTTTTCAGTGTATGCATTCTGTCCCCAATAAACCGGAAATCCTTAGACCTAACTAAGTGAGTCCCTGTCTCTTTGGGGATAAGGCAACCATCACATAATCCCCATTTTATGTACAGCCTACCAGACAAAGATAGCAGTTTACCATATCAGCCCCCAGAGATAGATGGATAGATAGAAAGAGGGTTATTTTTAGTTATATCAACTCAGTTCTTTGGCTGTTGTTCCTTCATTCATCAGAACAGATGAAAAAGCCCCACCCCTTTGGGGCATGTTTGCAACATGGTGATGCATGCAGAAAGTGGTGGGGCTTGCATTGTGAGGTTGCAATGATGCTTTCATCATTCCAACCCCAACTTCATTCCAACAGGCACTGATAGTACAATAGGACCTCAATTAACAGACACTCCATGCCTCAGTGTAATAGACTTTGAGCATGATGGACAAAATTTGCATCTAGACATTACTTCAAACTAGCAGACAAGGCCTATTCTGTTCAAAGTGGTTCAGACAAGTCATGTACATTAGCCTCATTTGTGTTAATTTATATCATTTGTTCTATTGTCAGTATTATGCTAATAATATAAATGGATGCAAATTATGTAAATTCAGATTCAATGGACAGTCAGGTAAAACTGACACCCCCCTCCGCCCCCACCATGGTTTATTTAATCTAGTTTTAACTAGATTTCCTAACAGATCCCTTCCTTCATCAAACCTTTCAGAGCAGAAAGATGAAATACAGATATTTAGAATCTTTGTATTTTTTCTTAAGAACCTTAATGCATGTACACTCTGTATTCAAAAATTGTATATCTCCCCAATTTCAGTTGTTGCTTATTTTTATTATTATTCTGCCCTTTTTATTTTCTGATCTTCTGTTGACTTTCTGTTTGCCCTACTAAAAAAGTAAAAGGATGACCAGTGGAGCAGAAACCCTAATGCCACCAAAGGTAGGGTCTGTGCAAGACTCCCCATCCCATGAGACATAACTCAGTAGTCTCTGGCAGTAAAACTTAAGCCTGTATTTACTCTAATAGCTTTACTCCAGCAGCTTGCAACTGAAGGTGGAGAGGCAATGTTAAGTTATTTGGGGTCTTTCTATCCTATCAGAGATGGCTTTCAGGAGACCAAGGCAATTGCAGAAATTGGAGAGGAAGGAACCAGGCCTTTCTTGAGTCAAGCTATCCTCATTTCTGTGCTCATCAATGAATTTGCCTAGGTGCAAAGCCAGATTTGTTTAAATCACAATGTTTTCTGTACCAGGAGCTACAGTTGCTCTTTGAGTGGTATGTCCTCAATCTCATCCCCCAAGCCAGTGCAGTCAGAACAAATGAAATCCATTTGATTGGATTTCACCAACATTTAAAATGGAATTAAATGGCTGATGGCTTCCAAGTCTAGATTAGCAGCTTGTATACCTTTGATTTAGATCACAGAAAATCTATCCATCCCCCTCAATAGTTCTAAACAAACTTCTTTTTAAGAACACATTTCTTCAGTGGCATCATTTTCAGCATTTCTCTTCTTTTTATACTAATTTGAAACTCAAAACTATTTATTTACTAGATTTCTGGCCTGCCCTTCATTCAGGAGCTCTAGGTGGCAAACAGAAGGCTCCCTCCTCCTATTTTTCCCAGAGTAACAACTTTGTGAGGTTGGTTAGTCCCAAGTCACCCAGAGCACTTCTGTGGCTGACTGTGAACTCCAACCCGGGTCTCCCCAGTGCCAGTCCAGCACTTTAACCACCACTCTACCCACACTGGCTTTCAAAGTCACTTAATTTATTTATTCATTTGCTTATTTATTTGACAATACTTATAACCCATCTTGATCCCAAAGGCCTCTGGGAGATGTACAAGATCCAGCAAAAAGAAGGCAAAACCCCACAGTATTAAACCAGAACAATCTCAAAACCAAAACTAAGCATAGAAGCCAAGGCTAAAATTCACAAGATAGGTGTCCACAATCAATTGTCAGTCAGCTGGGGCTGAAAGTATATTGATATAAGTATGTTTTAACCTGTGTGTGGAATTGTTGCAAGGTGGGGGCTGCATGTGTTTCAGGGGAGGAAGTATTCTATGGGAGGGGGGCTATTCTTTTACAGGAGGTAACTTCTAATAGTTTTTGAAAGCATCTGTGGGGCCTTTCTACCTCAGGCTCTTACAGGAGGGCAGGGAGGACTGCATTGTTTGAACGTAGAGAGATCAGGTGTTGATCAGAAAAGTTGGCTGCTTCTCAGGAGCAGGAGGCTCTGGGAACAGTTCAGTGTCCTTTGGAGAGGAAAAAAATTAAATGAACATTTCATATTATACTCTTGAATGGAGAAGCATTACCTGTCACATAGGAGGGAAATGCACAACAAAATTACCACTACTTGTCGAGAAAGGAAATATGTTTCCTCTCCAGTTAAATGGGAAATAATATGGTTTGCATCCCCGGTATTGTTTAAGAGCTATCTGCTCTAATAGTACTACCATATTTACTTGAAAAGAAGATAGTCCTGAATTTAAAAGCATCCCCACCTAAAAAGAAGAAACAATTGCACACCTAAGCAACAATCTCATGCAGTCCCCAGCTTCTTCATCTGGCCAGCCTAGGTTTGATAACTTCAGCTAAAACCAGTCCTGGAGAACATCCACCTTCCATCTCTGTGTGCAGGCGACACACAAGTATGGCTACCTCGGTGAGCATATACTGTATTTATACATTCAGAAGCCAAACTTCAAAGAAGACTGGGCTCAGGGTCAATTTATGCTCTGTAAAAGGAGGTTCTTTGTAAAATCAAATCTTCCCTTATCTGCAGATACCAACTGTCCCCTCTCTCTCATGCAAAACATTCTCAACCACAGAGGTAAGTACACTCACTCATACACATTAACGCCCACGTTCCCATTCTTTTCAGAAGAGAAAAAAAGAACAGGATGAAGATGGATAAAGAGGAAGAGAGGCTAGATGGGAAGAGAAGCAGGGCCGAAGAAAAGCGGATGGTGCAGAGGCGAGGGACAGGCCTTAACCAGAAGAACAGAAATGTTTTATAACAGTCCCAGTGGCTTCTTTTATTGTTACCAATGGAAGGCCAAGCCCTCAATTTACAGGTAAGTATTTGGGAGAAATATGATATGACAAGGTGTTAGGAAATGTCAATGAATTACAACAGTGGGCCTCAGAGGCACCAACAAAATGGAAATATGTTTTACCACAACTTCAGTGTCTATCTTAGGCAGGCATTTGAGAAGTAACAGGGACATCCACAGGTGTTGTGTGTGTAAAACAAAGTCCAGATGAAGCCATGCCCTGCCCTTTTTTATGTGTATTGCACAAGTAAAAGTAAAAAACGGGTGGGGCTTTGATTACACAGTTGGGGCCACCATTTTGACTTTTTTACCCTTTCCCCCCTCAAAAAATCCCCTGAGAATTGAGCAGGCAGTATATTGGAGCTCTTCTAGTTGAAGAAACCTAGGTTTCTAGTACCAGAAACATTTTTGATTTTGAGGAGTTCCTGACATCAGGTTGAATTCATGCATTACCTTCAATTCTGCCTGCTGTTTCGCTTTATAGATCCATTCAATCAGCTTCCTGCTTAGTCCCAGCCTAGTGAGTGGCAAATCTGTCAATTTCAGTAACTTTTAGTTGCTCCCCTTTGCAAATCTGTTCAATTTCTCTTTCTTTCCATTTTTTTTTGTATTATTCATTTGTTCACTTCATTTCATATTAGTTCAAGATTTTAAAGTTTGCACTAAGATTTATATGCATTTTTGTGCACGTCTCCAGTTTTTTCTTCTAAAGTACACTTTTTGCAAGCAATTGCCCCTATTATAATGCATTTTATTCATTATTTTATGAATATATATTTTGTATTTTTTCAACATTGTATTTTTAATTTTTTTAAAATTGAATTGCAAAAATAAGAGAAGTGAACATTGCAGTAACTGAATTTTGGCTCAGTTGGCAAAACTAAGTAAGTTTGTATTTAAATGTGAACTAAATGAATTAACCTAGATAGTATTTCTCAACCTGGCACCTCCGGTGTAGAAACTCTAATTCTCAGAATTTACAACCAGGGTGCTATTATGGATGTTATGCTGTTATGGAAATATAGTTGAGAAATTTATTCTCTGTTTTAAATCGAAGTAAGGTATGAAGATACCTGATACACAAAATATTGCAAATTCCTCTTTCTGTGACAGACTTAATGGAAACCAAACTTTAGAGTTCCAATCGAAGCGAATATTTGTAGCTCAGGGTTGAACTGTGAAGTCCTTGGTGCTCTCTGAGCCTTGTTGTTTTCTTGCAGACGTTTCATTGCCAGACTAGGCAACATCTTCAGTGTGAAAAAGGAGTGGGCCTTGCTCTGTTTATATACTGTGGTTTGTCCAGCTTGTGTTGGTGAAGGTGTTGTTCTCTCCTTGGGAGTTCCTTGATTGGGCTGTTGTTTGCTGCTTGGTTGATTGACTGGGTTAATAGTTCCTTGATTAGGGTATATTGTGCTGCTTGATTGTTCATCTGGTGTTAATCCTGGTGTTAATCTTTGCATATCTGGGTATTGACTGCTGGCGAGGAGGTGTTCTGGTCTTTTGGCTTTTCTATTGTCTCTTTTGAATGGTATGTAAATTTAACAACAAATGTTGTTTACCTCTATGTGTCTGTTGACGGCTGCTTTGTCTGAGTGCCAGGCTTCCAGGAATTCTGTAGTGGTTTTGGGTTTGGCTTGGTTTAGGATGCTCAGTTTTCCAGTTACCAGACACATAGAGGTAAACAACATTTACATACCATTTACACATAGAGGTAAACAACAGTTACATACCATTCAAAAGGGACAATAGAAAAGCCAAAAGACCAGAACACCTCCTCGCCAGCAGTCAATACCCAGATATGCAAAGATTAACACCAGGATTAACACCAGATGAACAATCAAGCAGCACAATATACCCTAATCAAGGAACTATTAATCCAGTCAATCAACCAAGCAGCAAACAACAGCCCAATCAAGGAACTCCCAAGGAGAGAACAACATCACCAACACAAGCTGGATAAACCACAGTATATAAACAGAGAGCAAGGCCCACTCCCTCTTCGCACTGAAGATGGTGCCTAGTCTGCCAATGAAAAATCTGCAGGAAAACAACAAGGTTCAGGGAGCACCAAGGACTCCACTTTAGAGTTCCTTTGGCAGTTCACATGTGTTTGACTGACCTCATCACATGTATGATGATTTTAGTGGGCTTTCAGTATCTGGGAGTCAAGCGGCAAATAAATTTAATAAATTATTATTAATTGCCTGTGTAGAAACCAGAAAGCAATACAAGAATTTCTCACATTGTAAAAAAACTTGGCAGACAGCTGATCTATTTTGCAATGACTCCTTCTTGCACTTTACAGAAAATATGTTAGATGGGAAAGATTCCTAAATTTTGTAGATTTTAGATTTTATTTATTTTGAAAGCAAGTTTTACACCACAGTCAAAACTTGGGAGAGTATGTGGCATGGATACTTCAGGGAATGAAGACTTAACCCTCAGCTCCCTGGGCCTCAAACTTTACTTGTCTTTCCTTCCTTCTCAAGAAACCCTCTGAGCTGATTAAAGCTCTTACGGAAAAGTCAGTGCCTTTCTTGAATTCAGGAAAAGATTCCTATAAGTGTGGCATCAGCAAATCCTAGTAATTGTGATAGTAAGCAATTCCTCTTCTATTTGAAGCTGTCTTAATATCTTACAGAATGAAATGTTATAAATGCCAAGAAGTCATCAACTCCAGTTCTGGAAGTAGCTCAGATGTGGGAAGATAATAAAGGATACCACTGTATAATATGACAAAAGAAAAACACCACAAAAGCTTTCTGTGTGTGTGTGTGTGTGTGTGTGTGTGTACACACATGTAAGGGAGGAGAATGAAAGTCTCTGGAAGCCTGGGTGATTTGCCCACCGGTGCAATTTGAAATGTGCCAAGACGTCTCTCACTTCTGACATATACAAAGAATATGCAGAAAGGCGCCCAAGACTTGATTGATGACCTTCTGTCAAGATCTGCTGACTCCAGCCAGCTCTTTCCCAAGCTTGTTATAATTCTGCTGCTCCACAGTGCACACGCCGCACATTAATGAGGCCTGATCAAAATGGATGGCATTTCAAAATGCCAGCATGATTATGGGGTGACTTCTTGAAAAAGCTAGACCTTGTCTTTTGATAGGTTCATTACACCAAAGAGGGCACTAATTGTGCTTAATCTTTATGCAGCACATTATACCCTAAGCTCCTAGTCAGCAACTAGATTTCCTGGAGGATGGAATCAAAGCTGAGGAATGGCTATATCAGCCTATATTTTGCTGCTGGGCTTGAGATGGTGGGTCAAATATCACCCATAAAGTGGAGTTGGTTTAGGTAGGGCTTGGGTTATGACCTCCTTTCGCATGTCTTCAACTTGCAGTGCTTGGGATTGAAGGCAGACACTATTTTACACATCTTTTTCCTCAACAGAAGTTGAGGTTTAGATTTTACTAAACCCCCAGCTGAAGTTTTGACTGACCCTTGTAGCTTATTTTCCTAACCTTTATTTATTTGTTTATTATTTTTAATCTGTTCAATCATGTCCAATTCTCGGAGACTGCCTAGACAAGCCCCTGCAGTTTTCTTGGCAAGGTTTCTCAGAAGTGGCTTGCCATTGCCTCCTTCCTAGGGTTGAGAGAGAGTGACTGGCCCAAGGTCACCCAGCTGGCTTTGTGCCTAAGGCAGGACTAGAACTCACGGTCTCCCAGCTTCTAGCCTGGTGCCTTAACCACTACACCAAACTGGCTTTCAACCATTATATAGCCAATGCTTTATCACATTATGTGGTGTGTTAAAGCAGACCACATTCAACACAAAAGCAACTATGGAGAGGAATCCTGATCTGGATGTAGAGTCCAATATTTCAGTAGAAGTGAGCTTTGGGGGAACATGACTCTGGAGCATTTTTCTAGAGTCAGAATGGCAGAAGCATCTGTAGAAACTGATGCTTTTGGTCAAAATGATGAAAGCAATGGCACAATGCCAGCGCTGCCTCTTGTGAACCTGTATGTGGCATCACAATACAATGGACAAAATGGACAAAGTTTGCATTGTGCTGTTGCTTTCATTATTGCCCCCCCACCAATATCTCCCCACCCCACAGATGCCTCTGATGATGTCATTCAAAGGAATTTTGATGTGATAGATAGAATATTCTCGTTCAGGCAAGTTAATGAGATTATAATGAGACTTCCAAGTTTTGTGTCTATTGCAAATGAAATTAGCATAGAGGAATCCAGTAAATGAGGCAAAGAACAAGGTTTTGATCAAGAGCACTGCATGGGAAGAGGCTGAATGTTACCATGCTAGCCTCATGGTCCTCCTCTCTTTCAGTTGCCCTGGCAACAGCTTTTAACTCTCTTAATTCAGGAAAAAATTACAGAGGCCCAGTTAAGGATCTCTTTTAAAATAATCCTAAAACAGTAAAAATTCTGATTTTTTCCCTACCCTTAAGTGGCAGGATGGAAAGGATACTTCCCATCTGATTGCTGGCCACAATATTCTGACTCACTGGCTGGGAACAACTCTGCACATTTTCAGAAGCCTTGTGCCTTTTTCAGCAGAACATTCTGTGGCTGAATAAAAGAATCAATATCTGCTTCCATAGCAGTGATGCTTTGTACTCCTGGCTCCCTGAGTGGCAATGAAAAAAGGAGCTGGCTGAGAAAGGAAGAATGGGCACGTTTCAGGCATCTTGTTTGCACTGTGACTGCGCAACAGGAAATAGGGGTAACTGAATGATAAAATTATGGAGTTGAAAGAAGGTTTGGGACAGATGGTTCTCCAGCCACTTTTGAACATCTCCAGTGAAGGCAACAAACCCCTTCATGAAACAACCCATTTCATGGGTTGACAGCTCATATTATAAGGAAAATCCTCCTAATATCAAACCTGAACCCACTTTCTTATGGTTTCAAGCCATTGGTTCTAGTCCTTTTCTCTGGGGCAACAGCGAACAAGTCTACTCTTTCCTCTCTATAACAGACCTTTACATATTTACATAAGAGCACTACCATATCTTCCCTCAATCTTTTCCCTTGCAGTATAAACTTACTTAGTTCCTTTAACCACTCCTCACTGGACTTGGTTGCCAGTCTCCTCACCACCTTGGTAGCCCTCCTCCAAACTTACTCCAATGTGTTACCGTCCTTTCTGAACTGTGGTGCCCAGAACTGCAAAGGGGACCTAGCCAAGACAGGACAAAGCAGGACAATGACTTCTCCTGATCTGGATGCTATGCTTTGGTTATACAGTACATCTCAAGATAACATCTGCAGTTTCATCAGTTTAGCCTAACTTTCTGCAAGGGTTGACTCACAGCTTGCTTTTTCCAAAGATACAAGGGATGAATTCAAGTCTTTCTTTCAGTTTCATTTTGATGCTTTGATCTTGCTAAAACATCTGCCTTCCTGGCTTTTATGAGAGCCAGGGGTCCAAAACAGATAAGGGACACTTGTCTTTGAATTAGACTTCTGTTGATGAAGGGGCGATTGCTGCTTTTGACCTGATCCTCAAGAACCATGTTCTAAAGCTGGGGCATTTGCATGTATTTAGCCGCCTCCCAAGATCTGCAGGGCTGATGTAATACTGGCTTGATCTACATTTCCTCATCTTAGAGAGCAAATGGGGATTAAAGACATTGGCTAAGCAAAAACAAGATCAGCAGTCATGAATGAGAACATGGCAACGTATCTTTAATTGCTTTTACCAGCTGGATTAAGCCCTTCCTTCTTTTCCTCCCTCCCTCCCTCCCTCTTTCTCTCTTTCTTCTCATACACTATCATTTTCAGCACTAGTTGCATCTGCTGGGGAAAACAGGAGTTGATGGCATTTGTCTTCTCCAGAATCTAATCTACTGTGGTGGGAGTGCTGAGGCAAGTTCGCGTCAACCCTTCCTACTCCCTCCCCTCCCCCACCCCCGGTATGTCTTTTTAGACTGCAGGTGTGGAGCTGGTATAACTTTTGCAGCCCTGTGGTAGATCCACCAAAAATGCAATTGTGTATGATGACTGACAGTCACTGGTGGCACCTCATGCTTCCTTCTCTGCTCTGCAGCAGCCTATTGGTAGCAGCAATGAAGCAGAAGGCATAGTTCAAGCTGGCCAAGGGAATCCCATTTGACATACTGTAGCCCAAAGGAGTGAGCTCCTTTTTCTCTGTTAAGAAAGTTCGGATGGAGATGAACTGGTCTTGGTTCTGCTAAGACCATGCTGAGTCATGTAGCAGGGCATCTTTGAAAAGCATAGCATGGTTTGTAAGATTTCTGGCTCCCTGCCACAAGGGAAGAGATGTTACAGACCAGTGGCTGGGCAATCGAGCTCATAACATTCATGGTGCTTAATAGAAACTTGGTTCTAAATGAGCATGGCTCTTCTTACATTACGTTTGCATGGACATAATGTGAAGCCCCTCCAGATGCTTATTTGGTGATGGTGGGTCTAGTAGATAGTGGCATTTTACTTCTAGCCTGGTTTCAGAGGTACAGACTATTTTCCCATCTGAAGTAACTCTACAGTATGCTGATTCCTTGCTCCTGTTAATTTGAGACTGCAATCTAAATATATGTGTTACTTTTGGGAAAGCAGGATGTTTGTTACAAAGCCTCAAAATATCACCCAGAGGGAGATGATTGCTAACATTAAAAAAAACCCAACAACCCAGTCTGAATAACTAATTGAAAAGCACAGCTGTTTAAGGAAAAGAGCAACAACATAATGGACAGTAACAGTAAAGTTCACCCATCTGCCATTTATTCCCATTTGCAGGAAATAGAGTTCATGCTTTGTTTTCCTTTTAAAACCATCCTTTGATTTTGAAATACACCAACACTTATTCAGGAATAGCAAGTTCTGTGGGCATCATGTTGGTATTAATTTGTTAAAAAAGGAAAAAGGGACCATGAGAAAAATCCAGCCTTTAGCATACAGGTAGTCTTCGCTTAACAACCATTCGTTTAGTGACAGTTCAGACTTATGACAGTGCTGAAAAACCAACTTACAGCTGTTGCAGTGTCCTCGTGGTCCCATTATCACAATTTGGGCACTTGGCAACCAGTTCACATTTATGACTGTTGCGGCGTCCTGTGGTCACATTATTACACACACAAGCTCCCAGGTTTGGCTTTTGTTGGTATTTGTTTTTTTCTGCAAGAAATTTGGCTGTAGAGGAATTAAGATTACTATGGTAACAAATTACTCTGGCAGGGTGAACAGGTCAAACTTAAGTATCCTCAGTTTGGGTGTGAAAAGAATGACCATATAAGGAAATTGCCTGGAAGGAATTTTCTTGGGCTTGTTACTAGTTTCAGTTTCCTTTTTGTAGCCTCTCCTTCCAGTCCTCTGAGCGCATGTGAATGCATAAGCTTGTAAATACGTTTTTGTGCTTTCTGTGAATGCATTTATTTTTATAGAAATGCCTGGTGTGTGTTTTTTCTGATCTCTCAGGCCAAACGTTTTTCAGCAATCTCTGACAATGGTCACTCACTCACACTCTTGCATCCTGTTGAGGTGCTCAAATCTCATCAGCCCCCCTTGCTTTCTACCTTGGTTTTCCAGATAGGTGTGGTTTGAGCAGACAAGACACACAGCCCTGGTCAACAGCCAGGAAATAATTAGGGACACACACAAATAACTTCCAACTGAACACTGAGGCACAACAGGTTCTTTGAAATAAACGGAGACCCAGTGAATTTAAAGTAACAGCAAAACTTTACTGGTTGCAAGGTACATTTGCTCTTTCTCACACGCACACGGATGCTCATCCACACTTACCCACATCCTCCCAACTAGGCTGCCAGGCACTAGCTAGAGGGATGGAAGCTGCCAAGTCTGGATCCAAAGATGACTCCAGGAGTGGGTGGGCTTTGGGACCCCTTTTTATCCCCAAAAGTCCTTGCTTTGTTGATTCACAAGACTGGCAGCTACTCTGGCCTTATTAATTTACAAGTCTGGTAGCTGTTGATGGGATTGGGGTGGCAGTTTCCATGTGCTCAGGCCCGCCTTCCTTTGTCTAGTTCAGGTGACATTTTTCCTTTGTTTCCTTAACAACTTGCTTCCAACTTGTCTATCTCCCTGACGGGATCTTTTAGACCAGTTTCTTGACTTTTGTCCTCTCTGCCTATGTGTCTGCTCCATCTTTAGGTAATGGCAGCTTCAACCTAGTCTCACAACATGATCACCATTTTCAACTTTCCCAGCTGGCTTCTGGCAAGCAAAAGCCATGGGGAACCACAAGATTTGCTTGCTGACCACATGATTTGTTTAACGTCCTCAGTGATTCGCTTAATGACTGCCACAAAAAGGTCATAAAATCAGGTCAGATTCCCTTAATGACTGCTTTGCTTAACAACTGAAATTCCAGTCCCAATTGTGGTTGTTAAGCAAGAACTACTGTAATCCCATTTCTTCAAGGTACCCCTGACTAGGGATTTTATTAAACTTCTGTTCTTCCTGCTTTCTTCCCTTCTCTGAAACACTTAATTCAGTCCTTCAAGTATTCCTATCTTTTAAAAACATCCATAGTTCTTTTTGTTTTCCTCCCCTTTCTATTGACCACGACCTTGTTATTTCTGAGAGAGAAAAAGCTCTTCTGTGGTACATTTGCATTTCTGGCTTCAAAAAGGCCCCTACAAAAGAAGGCAGCCGCCAGAGCGACATCTCATGCCTATCGTTACAAGCCACCAGTTCCAGAAGGTTTGCGCGCACAAAAAACAACATCAGACTCTCCCTTGTCATTTTGCAGATGCCACATGCCAAGTGAGCCATGCAGCCCAGTATCCAGTCACAGTTGGCTTGACATCCTGTAAGTGAAACTGTCACAAAGTTTGATATTTTGTCAAATGAGATCATGTGTTCGGCAGCAGCACTGTGCTTGCCTTGTTGAGAAACCAGCAGCAGGTGAGGCCAAGTATCTGGTGACTGAAGCTGTCTGTTGAAATCCTCTAGCCCAGATGGAATGAGCATGGAAAATCAAGGCATGGGAAAACAAGACAAGCTGAAGGTTGGGAAGGTTTGACTAACTACCAGCCTTCAGAATTCACCGGTCGTGGAATTTTAACTTTAATTTCCCTATTGCTGTTTTGAAATATTGATACTTTTGAGAACACATGATTTTGGAAGCCAAGTTGAGTTCCTCTGTATTGGATGGGGTTCAGGAGAGACCTAAAACTGGGTTCATTTAACTTGTTTACTTTTGATAGAAATCACACACATATAATGAGATTACTCTCCACTTATGTATTTCACAATGTTCTGTTACATTAAAAACTTTCCAGAAGTTCAGTCAGAATTTACTTTTTAAAAAAAATAATTTAAACCCATTTTCTTGTCTTGTCTTCTGAAACAAGTCTAAAAATCTAGTCTGTCTTCTACATGATAGCCATTCAGATGCTTGAAGGCAACCATTATGTTTCCTGACTGCCCCTAAATTAGCTGATAGACATCTCCCAATTCTCCTCTATGCGGATGACGCAGTTCTTCTCTCCTTGTCTTCTGTAGGCATGAAGCAGGCACTAAGGACCCTGGTATCCTACTGTAATGAGGAACAATTAATAATCAATTATGATTATGATCACTTATCAATTTTTAGTTTTTTCAAACAAAAGACAAAGGCATAAGTAGACAATCAATTCCCATGAATTATTCCCTGGTAAGAAGGAGTGGCTGTGGGTTAATGGCTCCTTGGTATCCGGGAAATTGGCATCTTTAGTTCTGGATGGGGTTGCACTGCCCTAGACAGACTTGGTGTGTAACTTGGGGGTCCTTCTGGACTCATGACTCCTGTTCGATGAGCAGGTGGCAGTGGTGGCCAGGATGGCCTTTGCACAACTTTGTGTTGTGCGCCAGTTACTCCCTTTCCTGGATCGGGAAGCCCTCTGAACAGTCACTCACGCCCTGGTCATCTCCCATATAGACTATTGCAATGTGATCTACATGGGGCTACCCTTGAAGAGTATCCAGAAGCTTCAGCTGGTCCAGAATAGAACTGTGTGGGTTATTTTTGGCACCCCAGAAGGTCGCATACAACACCTCTACTATGTGAGCTGCATTGGGTACCTATTTGCTTCCGGGTCCAATTCAAAGTGTTGGTTATCACCTTTAAAGCCCTACATGGCATGGGGCAAGGTTACCTGAGGGATTGTCTCACCCCCATGACATCAATCCGTTCCACCCGTTCATGCAGAGAGGGCATGTTGCGGACCCCGTCTGTAAGAGAATTCCATCTGGCGGGGTCCAGGAAATGAGCCTTCTCTGCTGTGGCACCCGCCCTCTGGAACATCCTGCCACCAGAGGTCAGGCAAGCTCCATCCCTTTTGACCTGCAGGAAGTCCCTGAAGACTTGATTCTGCCACCGTGCTTGGGATGGGGAGTGGAGGGGAGTCATTCTTGGGGATGCTGGCACCTTAAGAGTGCTCCCCTCCTATTTATTTATTTATTTAAATTTATGTCCCTGCCCATCTCCCCCAATGGGGGACTCTGGGTGGTTTACAATAAAATGATACTACAAGCATATCCACATAATTTACCATTAAAATATAAATAGAAAATGAATATAAAATCCAAGTGGAGATGGAACACAATTACTAAGGGGTGCTATGGCACCAGCCACCCCCAGGTGGAGCTGTTGCTCTCCCTCTCCCAAGCAAGGTGGCAGAACCAGGTCTTTAGTTTCTTCTGGAAGTCTGAGAGCGAGGAGACCTGTCTCAACTCCGGGGCAAGATATTCCAAAGGGCGGGTGCCACTGCAGAGAAGGCTCACCTCCTGGACCCTGCTAGATGAAATTCCTTTGCTGATGGGGTCCGTAGCATGCCCTCCCTGCCTGACTGGGTGGGGCGGGTCGATGTTGTAGGGATGAGATGGTCCCTCAAGTACCCTGGTCCCATGCCATGGAGAGCTTTAAAGGTGATAACCAAGACCTTGAATTGGACCCGGAAGCAAACTGGTACCCAATGCAGCAGCCACATCCTGGACCAACTGAAGCTTCTGAATACTCTTCAAGGGTAGCCCCATGTAGAGCACATTGCAATAGTCTATATGGGAGATGACAAGGGCATGAGTGACCATTTGGAGGGCCTCTCGATCCAGGAAAGGGTGTAACTGGCGCACAACACGAAGTTGTGCAAAGGACCTTCTGGCCACGACTGCCACCTGCTCATCGAGCAGGAGTCGCAAGTCCAGGAGGATCCCCAGGTTCCAGACTGGTTCTGAATGGGGAAGTACCACCAGAACCAAAGAAGACAACTTCCTGGAACCCGAGGGGCCATCAATCCACAGCCAGTCTGTCTTACCAGGGTTCAGTTGAAGCCTGTTGTTCCCCATCCAGACCCCCACAGCCCCCAGGCACTTGGAAAGGGTGGAGACTGCATCACTTACTTCACCCGGGATGGAGATATATAACTGAGTATCATCAGCATATTGATGATACTTCATCCCGTGGTGATAGATGATCTCACCCAGCGGTTACATGTAGATGTTAAATAGGAGAGGGGAGAGTACCGAACCTTGCGGCACCCCACAATGGAGGGGTCGAGGGCCGGATCTCTCCTCTTCTATCACCACCAATTGGGAACGGCCCTGGAGGAAGGAGGTGAACCAGCGCAGAACTACGCCGCCCACCCCCAACTCCCTGAGCCGTCCCAAAAGGATACCACGGTCGATGGTATTGAAAGCCGCTGAGAAATCCAAGAGAGCCAGGATAGATGCACTCCCTCCATCCCGCTCCCGCAAGAGATCATCCATAAGTGTGATCAATGCGGTCTCCGTCCCATATCCTGGCCTGAAACCTGACTGAAAGGGGTCCAGATAATCCGTTTCCTCCAGAATTCTATGGAGCTGCAACACAACCACTTTCTCAACCACCTTTCCCAAAAAGGGAAGGTGGGAGACAGGGCGAAAATTGCCCTGTATAGTAGGGTCCAGGGATGGCTTCTTGAGGAGGGGGTATACCAGCACCTCCTTAAAGGCAGCCGGAAATACCCCCTCCCTCAAGGATGTATTAACCATTGCCTGGACCCAACCACAAGTCACTTCCCGAGCTGACATGTGGTTGCATTCACAATCTGGAGGCCCCTTCCACTTCCTCAGGTCCAACAGGATCAAACCGTTCCCAGATAACAGGGTAAGTACATTCCCCTGGCATCTCCCCAGACTCCGCTTCATGCATAGAGTCCAACTTAGAATGGATCTGAGCAATTTTATCCTGCAGATGCTGTGAAAACTTCCAAATGGCCCTGTAAGTGGGTCCCTGAATCTACCTGACCCAGAAGAGATCGAGTGATCTTAAACAGGGCTGTCGGGCAGCATTCTGCGGATGCAATAAGAGTGGAGAAATACTCATGTTTCGCCGCTCTTACCACCACAAGGTAGGCCTTAATAGTAGGTCTAGCTTGTGTTTGGTCCGATTCAGTCTTCGTCTTCCTCCAGCGGCACTCCAGATGTCTCTTAATTCTCTCCAAAACCCTCAGCTCCTCCGTAAACCACGGGGAGTGACGGGTCGAACAAGGCAAGAGAGGTTGCACGGGCGCGATCCTGTTCAAGGCCCTGGCCATGGCTGTATTCCAGGCCATGGCTAGGATCTCCGCTGGACCGTGCAGCAGGTCCTCGGGAATAACCCCCAGCTCCCTCTGAAACCCTACTCCCCCTTCTGAGCCCAGCCAGGTCTCGGTGATACACGCCAGGTCTGCCCCCTCCTCTGTGATCAAATCACATATGAGGGGGTCCTTGTTGTTCACTGACCTGGCGTTAAGGAGCAGCAGCTGAAGACCAGGGCTCACAAGGATCTGCCGTCCAGGGCCTGGGTATGACCACGGAGGGCCGGAACACGCCATTGGTAATAAACACCGGGGGCGTCTTCCCCGAAGATGGCCTGCCCTCCGGGTCCCGTCATAACATCCCCGGCCCATCACCACCTTGATTGGATAGCCCACCCCACAGCCCCCAGAGTTTCCTAGTCCAGTAGCCTCCACTCCTGGACCTCTGGAACTCCTGGACTTAACCAAGGGTCCCTTTCCCCACACATCCATCTTCTCACACAACATCCACCTTGGGCAGTGGCAAATCCCCCCCAGTGCACCAGCTTCTGCTCTCGGTGCTGTTGGGTCACCACCGCCATCCACACCCTTACTGTGCCCCGCCTTGACCTCTCTCACTAGTAGAGGTGGGACACACCAGCCACTCCTAGTCACCACCTGTCTCTCAGGGGTGGGGAGACTTCCACACCAAGAGCCAATCCTAACCTCCTCCCGTGCCTCTCACCCACAGGGGGAGTAGCACACTCACACATCAAGGGACCCCAACCCTCTGCTGCCTAATATAATGGGAATGGGCAATCCTCCCCTTTCCTCCCCTTTCCCCCCTGAATCCCTTAAGATCTTAAAAATCAGGGGATTTCTCCCGAAGCCACTTCACCCCCCAGTCCTTCACACTTCACAAGTTCATCACCCTGCAGGCCTCAGTCCATTGCGATGATACCTAATATGCTGTCCAGCCGGTCTTCCTTCTTTTCTCCCAGGATCTCCACCTCAAGCAAAAGGCATGACAGCCTCAAAGGCTGCTGCCCCTCACTGAGGACCACCGGAGCCTCCCGGAGCCTGTCATCGCCCCAAGCCTGGCACACTCTGTCTCTCCGCTGACTCCTTGGTGACCCTGAAGTTGCCCAGAATCTCCACGGCTGTAAAGTCACACTCATCATCGCTGGCACAAGCTCCAACCTGGAGGCTGTCTGCGAGGCCTGTCGTCCTCCACCACCTCACTGAAGCCACCAGCCACTGGGGGCTGCCCAGTCTGTTGTGGGGTGCTGCTTGGCCCATCCAGGGGTATCCAGGGGCCACTGGGGGATCACAGGGGGTTGCCAGGATCCACCGGGGTCCTCCAGGGTCCACGGGAGGTCTGAGCCCACCCAGGTATGCTGCCACTGCCGGAGACCTCCGCTGCTGCAGCCCGCTGCTTCATTCAGGGGGCAGGATTCCGCTCATTTCCAGTTCCAACCCGATTTAAATCGGGGGACCTACCAATCCCCCGCTCAGCCGGCTTAGGAGCCAAAAAGCCAAAGGCAGGCTTTATGGGGGCTCGTGGAGGCTGAATTCAGCCCCCTAGAAAGCCGCAGTCAGTGTCTTCTTCACTGTGGTCGCCATCTTCATTTATGATCTTTTATAGCCATCTGGACTTCCATTTTATTTTTTAATCTTGTATTGTATTGTATTATATTTCATGTTTTATTATTATTGTTTTAATGTTTTAATTGATTAACTTAGTGTAAACCACTCGGAGTCCCTCCTTAGGGGGAGATGGGCAGTAGTACAAATTTGAGACATAAATAAAATAAATAAATAAATTAGAGCAAGTTAAATGCTTTAGGTACCTGGGCATGGTATTTCAGGCCTCTAGGAAATTAACAGCCCAGGTAAATTATGCCACTTCTACTGCTCAAAAGAGTTCACAAGCAATAATAAAACTTTATATGGAACAGGGGGCAAATTATATCCCAGCAACAATTAAACTGTTTATGGCTAAAACAGTTGCCCAGCTATTATATGGGATACATCTTGGCCCATATACAAATCTAAGGGCTTATGAAACCATTCAATTGAATTTCCTTAGGACTTTGTTTGGTACCCCGAAATGCACCCCTAAAGCAGTCTTGAGGCTTGAAGCTAACGTGCCAAGTATTAAGGCTCAGGCCTGGACCAGGATTCTGATCTCAGGACTCGGAATCATGTTTGACCCTACAGGCCTGACGCCTCTGCTGTGGCCAGACAGCTACCAATCTCATTGGCACCGTACCTGTAGAGAAGACCTTTGCAGTCTTGGCCTCTCTCCTTTTAGGCCAATTAACCCTGGAGAAGGCCAAATCAATAGTAAAAAAAAAGAATTAGGGACATTGATCAACAAAATGATACCACCAGTGCTCCTGAATTCTATTGCCAAATGTTAGATAGCCGCAAACCCTCTACTGCAGGGTATCGATACAATTTAACCTGAAGCAAATATCGATGGGCCTTTTCCAGAGCCCGCTTTGATGCCCTCCCTTCAGCATTGCTGGTGGGAAGATTTCAGGGGACTCCTTATTCACAGAGACTTTGCTCTTATGGATTCAGGAAGGTAGAAACTCTTACCCATATCCTCATATGGTTGTCCTTTTTATTTATAACCCTTTTTATGATGCCCCAAGACATGCTTTGATCTCCCTAATCTTCTCTAAATTTGAGGGTCATACTGATAGATGTTATGTTTATTTCTTTTTAAGGGATGCTGACTCTACACTCACACACTAGGTGGCCAAATATATTTATCTAGTTATACAATTGCACAAAATTTTTAATTTGATAGGTTGTTTCCCTGTTTGTTTTCCTTTTTTCCCCTGATAATGAATTGTGGGACTCAACTATTTTGCTTCTTCTATTGTAAACGCTGGTCAAAGACTGTAATAAAGATATTTGAACATTTGAGCATTTCCTCCCACTGTTTTTTCCTCCCTAGACTAAACGTGCCCATCCCTCCAACCATTCATTATTAGATTTTTTCCCCCAAGCCCCTTATCGCCTCTGGACATGCGCCTAAAATGCTGTACCAAGACCTGGATACAATATACTGGGCGTGAGCTAACCAATACACAACAGAAAGGAATGATGATGACTTCTCTTAAGCTTGACACTATACTTCTTTTGAAGCAGCCTAAGATTACATTTGTGTTTTGCAGTTGCATCACACTGCTGGCTCATTTCAACTTGGGATGCAGTAAAACACCCAAATCACCTAATAGGTTTCCCCAGGCCTATACTCATGTCTTTGACTTTTCCTACCAAAATGCAGGACTTTGCATTTGATCCTGTTGAAATTCATTGTCCTGATTTTGCCCATTCTTCCACCCTGTCAAGATCCTCCTGAATCTTGGTATTATCCTCTAAGGTGTTTGCTATCCCCCCGTCAAAAAAAGGGAACATTCTTTTAACAAAGTAGGAATAAAAAAGAAAAGACAATTGATGAAGGTACTTCTTTTTGAACATTATATTTTCTGAAGTACAAAGATGCAATATATCTCTTTAAATGATCAGGGATAAAAAAAAATGACTAGGTGAAAAAAAAAATCATGCAAGCATTCACAGGTTAATCCAGGACATATCTTTGATTTGGTGTAATTCAGTTCGCGCGTAGGAATCTTCCATGTTGTAAATAACAGCAACAAATTAAACAAATGTGTATGAAAATCAGAGCAGCTTTCTAAGCACTCTGATAAAAATAGCAGAAATGGAAAAAGGAGACAAAATATTACATGGTCTTTTCAAGTATTTCTCTGTTTGCTTTTGGAGCAGGGAGAAGAGCATTTGCCAAGGCTCTCAAGTGTTGTGGAGTTCGGGTTCTTTGTGGTGCTCCTTATCTCTGCCAAAATCTATGCCAACTCATAATATTTTCCAGTTTCAGGATCAAAGTAACAGTTGAGGCATGGGTCGTACAAGAGTGTGAGAACTTCATCTTCTTCTCTCCCTTCACTTTCACCTAAAGGGAAAGGCAAAACAACAGATGATGTTCAATGTTCTAAGAACATGAAAAATTTGCTTTATCTGCAACAGGAAGGAAGGGAGGGAGGAAAGAAGGGAGGGAGGGAGAGGGAGGGGACTGGAATTGGATTGTCAAAGTGGGACAATATACAGTATTTTAGGAAGTGGCTCACTGGTGCACTGTATACCAAAGGTCTATTGAATAAAGCAGGTTTTCTCTAAGGATCAGAGCAGATGCTCTGGAAACTCACAGGCAAGCAGCACATTGAAGTATTAGAAGGCATTTCCTGACCACAAGAAATGTCAACCAGTAGGTTTCTTCATGAAATAGCAAGGTTCCTTTCATTGGAAGGCTTCAAACACAGATTGGATAGCCATCTGTTCAAAATGCTTCAGCAGATTTGCACTGAAGAGGAGTTTGGACTAAATGACCTCTAATTGTATGATTCCCCTGCTTACATGGGTACACCTGACTTTTAAACACAGGTTTTTGTGGCCCTGGACACATTTAGTATTTGGGGGAGGCTGAGAGTGCAGTGATTTTTTTTGTCTGATTTGTATCTGTCCTTTTATATAACAGCAACAACAACAACAATCATTTATTAAACTTGTATGCTGCCTGACTCTCAATGACTCTGGGCGGCTCACTGATAGTTGAAACATGTTCAACCCAGATGTCAAAAATGAAGAAGATTAGAAAATCTCACCATCTTTGGCTTTTTATCTACTGATTCACTTCTTTTAACAGTAAATTCAGCTGCTGTCTGCCAATGGGATAGAGATCAAAAGTAAGCCACAGTGAGAAATGAGGGGTTATTAGCATGGATGTGGCATCTTGAGTTTGCCAAAGAACCAAACATTGGAAGACAAATCTACGGTGGGATTTGAACCCAATGCTTAGTCTTATGAGGGCATTCAGTATCCACAGGATGATGAGTATTTTGGAGAGGACTACAAAAGCTGGGTGGGGTGGGGGTAGGGAGCAAGGGAGTGGAATATGGCAGGACCCAGGGCATCCATGAGTGGGGTAAAAAAAGTCAAGATGGCAGCTTTGATTGCGCAGTTGTGGCTACCATCTTGACTTTTTGACATCTCGTGGACAGTCCAGAGATGACCTGCTGCTTCCACACTGCAAATATTTTGTTGCTGTTTCCAACTGCTATCCCTGAAGTGATAAAATAAACAGGAACCTTCAGAAGTTTTCCTCAAGTAAGACTTTGTCCACAGAAGAGGTGAGTTGAGTACAGTTGCATGGGCTATATTAGCCCCACTTCTCTAGGATGGCATTTCAGAAGTAGCTCATGATGAAATGTGTTTTGTCCACTTTGCTGCTGGTCATCCTCTTCTTCTCTTTCCTTCCACATTTCCCAGCATTGAGCCTTTTCCAGAGAGCTGGGTCTTTGCAGCACAACCCCTCCTCTCACACTCCCCTAATGCACATTACTGAATTAAGTATGGAGTTGATCCAAACTGACTTTCCATCACATGGTTATCAATGTCTGGTTCAGAACTGGAAAATCTATGACCTATTAAACCAGAGACAACCAGTATGGGTCCACTAAGCCACAGTCATGCTATGCTGTACAATAAAGGCAACTGGCAGACCACCATCACTTTTATTTGTTGAATAGCTGAAAAGTTGGGGGTGCAAAGGATCTACGGAATCAAGTCACCCTCACTAGGTGCTGGGTAACACTGCACTATGTGGACCAGAAAAGGTCCCAACCATCTGACGAGGCCATCTGATACACAGAATTCTAATTCAACATATATTCAGGAAAGGATTGACTGAACTACAGCTAAGGAGCAAAACAGAATTATCTTACAAAGGCAGGCTGCCTTTGGCTATTACGTTACAGGAGCAAATGGTAGGATAAGGAGATCACAACCTACTCACTCATGCAAGCTCAGAAGCATTAGAGTGGCCTTGGTTTCAGGAAAAAAACCTGACTACATGGATTTGGGGGTTTTGTTTGAGCAAGACAGCTCCTTGGTATGAAATAAAACTCAAGGAACATGGCACTCATTTGAAAAGGGGATTTGTTTTTAAAAGGAAGCATTAAATATTCGTTTCCCCCCAATCACTGTATTTCTTCAAGGTTTAAAAGGTCTATTTCTGAAGAAGCAAATACTTCACAAACAGTAAAAAAACAAACAAACTATAAAATGGAGAAAAACTAGTTCTTTTGTATATTCACAATGAATTATGTTCCAAATAAAAGATATCACAGAGCTCTTTTATTAGCAATGAACAAAACTGGTTGTTTTAAGATTTCATTAGAGAAGCGCATAAAAATCAACAGGGATATTCTGTACCAGTAGTAAATAACCATGGGTTTTCTTGGCTTATAATCTGATTTTGTTATTTTCAGATTTTTGTCTATCTGTGATTCAGGAGGCATCACACTTTTAGCTAGCAGCTGTTGTTTGAAGCACGGCTTCTCCTGTGGCAGTAATCCTCAAGAGTTGCTGGAAAGCATTATTGGTCCAGGTCAAAATGAGATTTTCTAGTTAGGAGACACAGGATTGCCTTTGGACTAAAAGATCATGGTGCTTCCACATAAAAATCTGCACTTTACTCCCTGCCCTCATATAAAGCATTTCAGCTGCATTTTTCAGTGTGGGAGAAAGCCAATTGACTGTCAGAAATTCCTGCTGATCTAATAGAAATCACTTGCAATTCTATCCAGAAGTGTCTGCTGAATGTATTAATTGATTAGATTTCTGTCCTGCCATACTCTAACAACTCTTGATGGCTTCCATAGTATATAACAATTCTTTTTTAAAAATGCAATGACTAAAAGATATCATCATAAAACCCCAGAAAAAAAACAGTAATAACACATGAAAAAATAAACTATTCAAGAAATAAAAGATGGTGCAGTTCTTAAATTAGGAGAATGCCCTCCAAAGTAACTCCAGTTTTAATATCTTCTTGAAGGTCAAGCAAAGAAGGGATCAGCTTAATCTCCATCAGGAGGATATTCCAAATCATCAGCTTTGCCAAAGAAAAGCAGCATCTTCTAGCTTCTGCCCTCCTCACCTCTTAGAAGTGTGGGGAAAAAAGTAGTTTCTCCCTTAAGGATCTAGTGGGTCAGGTTGATTCCAGATGGAGCAGAAGGTCCTTCAGATGCCCAAATGCAAAGCCATGAAGGGCTTTAGAAATCAGTAACAGTACCATAAATTTGTCAAAGTGTTGAAACTTGTGTTGTGATGTTGCAACACAAGATCCTGCCCCTTACGTACTTGAGTGTGATGTCATGCATTTACAAAAGGGGCCAAGTTTGCATAACAACACTGCAACATATGTTTTGTCATTGCGCGCCCTCCACCCTGCTTAACCCCTCTGCAGACATCCATGGTTCTATCCAATATAGATTTTGCCCAACCATGATTTTAGGACAATTTAATATTGTATTCAGTATTTTTGCTTTAAATTAGATACCTTATAGAATAGAATCTAGAAATAAAATATTTTCAAAGGGAAAACATAAATCGTCAAACCCATGTTATATTGTCATTTTTTAATGTGGAATAGTTGAATAGAATCCTCCATGCAAACTTCTTGACTGTTAAGATTTCTGAGAATTGCAACAGAGCTTCAGAAGAAATGGAATTTGAATTAGGTTGATATTAAAAGTTTTCTCAGTTCTGTATCTGAAATATTTATCTACTGTATGTTGAAGTAAAAAATTATAATGATATTTAAACTAGCGTGTTTAGGATCCTTAACCGTATGTACTGTCAGACCTCTGAAAGTAATGTCTGGTTTTGATAGTTATTCTGCTGTCATAAAATATTGCAAATTTACATGTTTTTGAAAAAACTCCGTTTAAAGAGCATGATCTCTGTTAAAGAATCCATCACTAGATTGCCTTCTCTCCTACCATAACTAAAATACAGTCAAATCTTGATTATATGGAACCCTATTCAGCAAATGTCTGATTCAATGGAAAAAACTGACTTCAGATTTTGCCCCTCAATTATGGAAGAGTCTGTTGTATGGTAAAGCAATCCGGACAATTTACATAAATAACATAAAACATGCATATTTTTTTTCGTAAATTACATAGTACATGAATTACATGTAAATTACATTAATTTTTATGAATTATATAAATTGGGTTTAATGGACATTTAGATTTAATAGACACCCCTTCCTCCACATATCTGCAGATTGCAAATATATAGTAAGTTCTCATATGGGATCTTGAAAATGATAGGAATCCTTGGTGGGTTGTAGGGTGGTAAGGGTGAGGAAGGAGAACAGAGGTGGCGTTTTTAGACAAATGCTGCCAGTTCATGATTTCATTCATTGCAGAATTGCTTCATTAAGCCCTTTTCTAAGAAACAGGCAGCACAACTCTCCTCCTCATTGGCTGTAATATACAAGGATAGAACAAGGTGATGGTGGTGGGTCCCTGTGTAGGAATGCTGAAAGAAGAATTAACTGAGCTCTTTGGGAAGGCACAATTAGTATACTTCCTGGCAAGTGGAGGAGTGAATGGCACGCTGCTGCAATTTCTAGTGTCCTTTTGCTCTCCCTTGAATTCCATGCCAAGAGGAGACACTGTTTCCATTCATTCTTACCTTGGGTACTTAGGTTTGTTGAAGCTTTGGTATATTCTGCCACCTGTTGGCTAGGAGGAATAATAGGAGGGCTGAAAACATGTAGCCAATCCCTGAAAAACACAATTTAAGCCATCACGTTTCTGGGGAAGAAACTGGGTAGTTTATGAATTATCCAATGTAAGCTAGCAATTATCCAATACAACAGGTCCTTCCCTCCTTCTCCCCTATGACTTCTGCTTCTTCATGTAACTGGTTCCAATTTCACAGGCCTAAAAACATACTACAAAAAAAGGGGGGAAAAAAGGGAAAGAAGCATATATATTAGCTTGTTTTAAAGGAACATTCCTAGAACATGGCCCCAATCATCCACTTTTTATACCTTTCTCATCATGGGCAGGCAAGGTTGGCCTGCTGTGAATCTCTGCTTTGTATCTGGCAGACTAGTACTTGCTAACCCTGTATTGTGAGATACTTTATAACCAATAAATTATATTGGTTACAAGCACTGCATTACCTGTTTAATGGAAGGAAGGATGGGTAGTGTCCTAGGATGAGATGCATAAATACACATTTATGAGATTTATGAGGACTCCATAAAAATGTTCTTAGCAATGAATGTTTTAAAAAATTTAAACAAGAAAGACCTGTATACATATGTATGCACATGTATTCAAATTAAACACTAAGAATGATAAGTAAAAACTCTACACAACAGCTCAGTTCATACAATACAACACATATGGAAGGAATCACAATATGGTATTAAAGCATATGGCACTATAAAATGACTTTCTATCATTTGTTTCTAACCCATTATGAAAGGGATGAGAGAACAATGATAGAAACTAAGGTACAATGATAGACACGGAGTAAAAATGTGACAATAGGGGTTCAAGTCTCAAAGGAGGAAGCACAACTGAGATGACCAAGCCTTGGAATTTCTGGGAGATACGATCTGAAGTTGTGATTAAAAAATCATTTATCAAGAAAACCATCTAGCTGAAGTGGGTCCAGGTCACTGTTTTATACTCCAAAGCTAGCAAGTTACACCGCGTCACTGGTCTCTTGCACCCTGAAGCGCTAAGAACAAGAATCAAGGTTACATAGATGTTATATAGTAAGACTGAACATATGCACCCCCTAGAAGATTGCAAAGAAAGAAAGAATTGTTTTACAACCAATAAAGAAAAAGATAACCACAAGCACAGGGTATCTTCACCTCGTAATATTCCTAGATATTGGAGGAGGAGAGCTGTGTTAGCTGTTGCCTTTTAATAACATTCATTAGTAAGAAAGGGTACAACCAGACGCTTTCGACACGGCTGGGGATGCTACATAGCAGCTTTGATACATAAGTGGAGCCAAAGCCCTAATGCTTATTCTAACAAGCTGACCCTGTATTTACAGCAGAAAGAGAGAAGAAGGTATCGCATTTTATTAAAAGGCATCAGCTAACACAGCTCTCCTTCTACAATAGCTAGGAGTAATCTCACCCTAGAACCCACAGCCTCCCAGTTTCTAGCCTGGTGCCTTAATCACTGCACCAAACTGGTTTCCTTGAGCATCTTTTGGAGTCTACTATATAGCAAACACACCATTTAAATTGTCAGCATGGCTCCCATGTTAAGGAAAGCCACCAATATTAGATGAACATACGTTACCTTTAATTTTAAATATCTGCGATTCATTTCCAGCATAGATTTGTGCCATAGAAATATAACTTGTTGACCATTTTATACGAATTATTTTTTTAGTGCTTTTACTCTCTAAAGAGAAAGCTATGATTAACAGTAACAGTGAACGAAGTTCCTGTAGCTGAGCTACTTGCAAGAGTTTTTGTACGGCAGTGAGAAGACTACGTGAGGAGAAGCTCCACAGACATGTATATTTTAGTGTAGTTTTCAAAAATTCCCAAGTTTTATACCAACATATACTCCTTCAAGATATAAATACCTCTGGAAATCAAGCACAGTGGTAAACCAACTAATCACTGAATAACTTGCTCTGTCAGATATGCAATGCCTTATGAATCATTTTCTGCAATAGAAGTGCATTTATGCACCATCCCTCCCATTATGAAACAGGATGATTTATGTTCTAGGCACTTGCTAATGGTGGTTTTATTCTTTATGTCAAAGCATCTGGATAAATGGCACTATATTGTTCTCATTTACTAGCCCAGAACCATTAAAAAAGACTATTAGATGAGGCTTGCCTTAAACGGCACATCTAGTTTCAAACTGAAATGTGAAATTCCCCTCAAAGAGGATTACCACCTTCCATAACACTCAGTAGCTACAGTATCTCTGAGAATGGCATGGTGAGAACAGCAGCTCATGGCCAAAAGCTCAAAAGGAGAGAGGTAAATAATAGTAGTAGAATAATCTACTAGTAGAGTGAGGGCAGGGGAAGCTCTGCAGGGATGAGGGGAGCCAAGGTACCTGGGAGAAGACAATCCAAAGTCCATTCCAGAAGAAGACAATGGCAAACCACTTCTGTACCCTTGCTGAGACAACTACATAGACATGGTTGAAGCATTTAGATGAACTTGGGTACCAGAAGTTAGACAGACTAAAATGGGCCTCTTTAGGTCAGATGATTACCTGATATGGTATAAAGGGCATGAGCTATACTGTATGAAGAAATGGCATGGCAATGCTATTCAAAAAGAACCCAGCTAAATATGTATTTGGATATAACCCATTATCTATCAGAATTAACAGATATTCTATGAATACGTTACACAGATGCAATAATAGAAGACACGACAAATTCTATGGAAACTGAAATTAGTGCTAAATGCATAGTCAAGAAAAGACATAATGCTAATAATGGGGGACTGGAATGCAAAAATGAGAGATATAAAATATCAAAATACAAAAAGAAAATAGCAGGAGGAAGGAATATTAGGTATGTTCCTGGCCTTGAGTTATTTATAGAAATAATAAAGGCGGGATAAAACAATCTAAAAAAAATACTGGAAATAAGTCAACACAATTTTCTGAAAGAGTATTTTTTGTTCAATAGCAACATCTATTTCAAGCAACAGAAAAGATACTGTAGGAGGAGAGCCATGCTAGCCTATGGTGGCTAAAGGTTATGCCTTCTAATACAACTTGTTAGTAGGAAAAGGTGCTACCAGACTCCTTCTGATGTTTAAGCAAAATAAACAGAACTACATCTGGATATCAACATCATTGGATAGACAGCATCAGAATCAAACTTACATAAGTAACAGGAGAACTCCAATTCAGTAACCCATGATCATTCAGTGCAAATTGTGGAACAGAACATGAATTATTGGTTACGTGTGTTAAACTTGGAAATATAAGAAAAACTTAAAACCATTAAAGAATAGGTGGGCCAGCAAGATTTCACCTGGACAACATATAGCCAGAATATAAAAGGATTTAGAAAAAGATTCAGTATATTTAACATAGATTTCACTGTAGGAAGAGATAAGAGACATTGCGAAAACCAAAGCGGAAAAAAAAATCCCAAAATGTTAAAAATCTATCATCATAGCCAAAGTTGGTTGTAGATGGAAGATGAAAATCTTGAGCAATAAGGATGTATAATGACTGAACGCAACTTAACAGACCCAAGCAAGGAAAGACAAGATAACTCAATTGTGAATGTCAACAAATAGAGGAAAATAACAAGAAAAAGAAAATGAGAGGTTTTTTTAAATAAGATCAGAGAATTCACAAAGCTATGTACAACTAAGTGGAAATACTTAAAAGTAAATATGGGAGAGATGTAATAGAGGCAAATTACATTGAAGGAAGGTGAAAGGGCTAAACTATGGGCTTACAGAGATGCTTGCAAAGTATAAGCACATGGGTATCTATATATCTATATCTATCTATTTTCATGAACCTACTCCACTGGAAAATGAGGAAGGACATGGAATAGACAAGCCATGAAACAGGAAAACAACAAACACAGGTGACCTAAAGCTACAGAAGAAGAGGCAGTTGAAGCCAACCAATACAGAAGATTGTGTGGTCTACACTCACCGTTTCTCACATCACTGTCATTCTGGTTTCTTACACGCCTACTGCAAAACTCTCTGAAGAGTGTTTCCTCAGCTTCTGCAATCCTGGGGTTCACAACATGACACCCAAGGATAACCAATGTTCTTGCCGAACTTCCTGTGGTGCCTTCCAACCTTCCTATCCCATCTCACTTTTATTAAAAAAAAATATTGTTTTAATTTTTGAAAAGTTGGAATGCTGCAAAGCAATGCATCCACCTCCAGACTTGTTTTGAGGTCCAGAATGTTTGTTGGCTTCAAATGGGCTGATAAGATTGCTTAGGAAATAAAAATAGTGGGTGTCTACAACCAAGTGCTCTCTGTAACTGCTCAGAAAAATGACAAATCTAAACAAAGGCAATAAAAAGCATTGTGTACGAGGGAGCACTACAAAGATAACATTGTGATAAATTGATGCCTTAGATCAGTTTAAATTCCTCCCATGGCAGCAATTCTGTGAACACGCAAATCCCCATTAACAATTTTGTGCGTGTCCACAGCCTCTCAAGATTTCAGATGTGCCTGCAAGCACAAAAAGGTTGGGAAGCCCTGCTATATCATGTGATTGAGATAACAGCCCCTCGCCCAAACTCTTTGCCAGACTACGAATGTGATTGAAAATATGATTACTTGGCTGTGAGGGAAAAGCATGGCTTAGGAATAAATATGAATGCAGGTTTAGGTTGTCAGGAAGAAGGAAGAGGAAGCCCTTTCATGCTGAGTTCTCACTTCCTCAGTGATGAGTATGATAACAATTGATCAACAGTACTAAATTAGTTGAATGAGGGGAACTCGCCTGGGGGAATGCTTAAGAATTGTTAAGAATGGTTTTGATGGACTATGTGGGTAGGAGAAGGGGAGGAGGTCCTTTTGCCAGACCTTCCATTCATGGCCAATATAGTGGCTGCAAACTGCTTTGAAATGGACTCCAAAGCTGGGATGTAGGAAAGCAAAATAAGACATACTCTTTTTTTTCCTATAGTAAAATCAAACTACACATATTTCCTGCATAATTTTTCATATTTCCTTCTTTAATAGAACCCCCCCCCCAAAACCTAAACCAGCTTCTCACGCTGCAGTGTTTGATGGGTGTCCAATGTGAGCACCCTTAACTTTTTTCTCTGTCATTTCCCACATCCACACTAGGCGCCTTTAAGTTTTTAAGGTCCCATGAATGGAAAAAAAGAATAAAGCAAGTGATACAGGCAATATAAAGGTTGGAAACAAAATATACGGAAGGTTTAATGAACTCTCACCCATTCCTTCCCCACACATTAAAGTTTTCAAAGGAATATTATAGCTTCGACTTTAGGTTACCTCCCAATCTCCAATAATGTTAGCAGAGTTTGGCTTAAACTTCTTGTCATCACCACAGGAGTAAAGTAATCCAGCATCATTTTCATGGCTGCACAGAGAAAATTACAGAACACCATGGATAATGGCTCCTTTAGGAAACAGAGGCAGCGTTTTGCTCCAGTAAATAACATGATTTGTTGGGGAATCCTATAATTAAGAAGGGAGATTGGGTTGGCTAATCCATGATTCCTCATACTGCCTACTTATTACCTTATTCAACCTGATCTACTTTTTGAAACCTGAATGCAGAAGGTTTTGAATAAATATTTGAAAGAAATACTAAAGCAACATTCTTCTGGCACTTCAGAAATTAACAAAGTTATGTTGCTAAGAGTCAACATGGATTTGATTGCACAGAATTGGTCAGTCAACGTATTGTGGAACAATTAACTTTACTGAGATGCAAGTAGAAATACATTTATTTTGAAATGCCTGTGCACAGGTCTCCAGAGTAGAGCACACAAAATTTCCATGGAGGTTAAGAATCTAGAGAAAAATGTCAGTTTCTACTGCCCTAATGTTAATATTCTCTAGCTTGGTGGAATATAGGTGAACCTGGCTGATCTCAAAAACTAAAAAGAGTCAGACCTAGTTAGTACTTGGATGGAAAGCCACCAGGAAATTCCAGGACATTAGACTAGATTGAGTAGTTGAAAAATACCCTGGAAGAAGGCAGATTTTTGCAAGTCTGAATGTGCTTACTCCCTCCCTCCCTCCCCCCCTCCCTCCCTTCCTTCCTTCCTTCCTTCCTTCCTTCCTTCCTTTTCATGAGAACTAGGGAAGGTCTTGACACTTTCTCAGGTTACAGTTGTGTCCCGGACTCAGGTTTCTTTTATCTGAAAGTTGTCTTGGTAGCAGCTCTTTCCTAACAGCTAACTGTTCCTCAAGGTAATGCCTTCTACCCATTACATCACCAGAGTCAAGCTCATCTCAAAGGAGACTTTTTTTCCTTTTCTAATGTTAACAGATTATTCTGAACTATATATATAAATATATATTATATTTATTCAGAATTATATATAATATTTATTCAGAATTATTATTATTCTGAAGTCTTTTCCACTGCTGTGCCCTATCCACCCATCTCTGAATTGTCAGGAATCTATAAGAGCATGATATTTGCTGCCCTGATGGTGTCGATCCCTTGTTGTTGTTGTTCAGTTATTAAGTCATGTCCGACTCTTCGTGACCCTGTGGACCATAGCACGCCAGGCCTTCCTGTCCTCCACTGCCTCCTGGAGTTTACTCAAATTCATGTTCATTGCATCAGTGATGCTATCTAACCATCTCATCCTCTGCTGTCCCCTTCTCCTTTTGCCTTCAATCTTTCCCAGCATCAGGGTCTTTTCCAGTGAGTCCTCTCTTTGCATTTGGCCTTTCCTGCCTCTATTCTGACTCACTACCAAATGGTGCTGTCCTGATTATGCACATGCAGTGGCTGATAGGCAAAGTGATTTGCTGAGATCTCTGCTGCATGCTCTCTTCAGCAGATCACCAGCCAGTAGAGGACAGTACACCACTCACTACACTGAGCAGAAATGAAGCTGAGCTGACTGCAGGACATTGTCCATCCTCTCTACGCTTCTTTTTCCTTCCTCCTCATCCATCACATTCTGTCAAAACTCAAGTAGAATCAAATTACACAAACAAAAGAACAAAACAAATCAGAGGTACAAAGAGATGTGAGTAACAAGCAATACTTCTATTTAGGATTCCCTTCCCACTACAGCGAGGACAGATGGAGTTCTATGGGCATGAGGGAAGCCAATCTACTCATATTTATATTTTATTTATTTATTTATTATTGAAGAGATTTATATGGCTGCCCATGGTGACTCCAGGTGGCTTACAAAAATAAAACCACAAATACAAAACCCACTTCACCCCTACCCCCTGGCAGGCAACAGTACAACTCAAACAAACCACTTGATGGGCTCTGCATCAACCTGGGACCCCCAGGCCCACTGGCAAAGCCATGTCTTCAGGGCCTTTTGGAAGAGTATGAAGATGGGGGCCCATCATCTCTCTGGGGATGATGTTCCACAGGGAGGGAGCTTTAGGAGAAGGAACTCCAAACCCATACCCAGAAAAAAGCTATGGTAAACTACTTCTATACAATTGCCAAGAAAACATGGGCACATCCATATAATCATAAGGAGTCAAGCTCAACTTGAAAGAATTATTACCCTTTTACATACAAATACCTTTAGACCAGTTTTGCCCAATCTGATGCCTTCTGGTTGTGTCAGAAGTCAGCACCCACAAGACAGCAGCCAGCATAGGCATTGGCCATGGGACAAAGATTTATGGAGTTGTAGTTGAGAAAAGCTGATATGAATCAATAAGACATGCATTCTCTTATAGGAAAGGCCTCTGCTTAAAGCATGGCCATGCAGAGTTACATTTATGGTTGACTGACAGTATGTCCCCAGATGGTCCAGTGGACAGTCTCAAAATAAAGCGTATAAGTTGTTCATCCTTTGAAAGATATGATGCTTGGTTTGCTTTTAGAAAAGCCAGGCTGATTCAAGATAAGGTTTGCTCCCCATAAAAAAATCTTGGCATGCCCTGAGAAATGTTGTGACAGATAAAACCTTCTTTTGCTTGCTTTTTTCAGTTTGTTCTTCTGCTGCTGATGCACATGATGCGGATGCTTCCACATCACCTGCTGCTGGTGCACACAGACAATCTGGGGTGAATCAAGGGACAAACACCTGCTCTTTGTCAGCCAAGTTAGAGGACAGGGAAACAACTCTAATTTTCTGCTTCACTAAATAATGCTGCTGATGTGGAAATTCTTCTGCGTGGAATTCATTGTGGAATTTGGAAAAAATGTTTATGAAAAATCCAATGTTCAGTAAGAGCAAAAATAAATGCAAACCACCTCCTTCTCCTTCCCCCTTTTATTGACAATCAGCTATGAGAATTAAAGATTGTCTCATGTGCATGCACACAGACATGCAGAAAGAAACTTCTATTAAGTATCCACTGCTGTGATGGGTTTAAAAATGCCGGTCAGCCTCTAGGTACATCTAAGGGATCAACAATGAAAGGGGCACTGCAGGGGACATCAGTGCTATATAACTAGCCATTATATAAATACAAGTAAACAATGACATCTCAATAAAACTTTACCAGAATCCCTATGTAGCAGCCCAATTACACATTCCATGAGTCTCCTATAGGCACCTCAAGTTCAGTTTTACCAGATACGGCATTTTTTCCCTTTAATTGTGGGTCTGCAGGCAATTGCTGTCTGATAGAGCATAACAATGATGGAAGAGCCTGGCTGAGTTAGAGAAAGTTCCATCAAGTCTCTTCTTTGGATGGGCCAACCAAATGATCTAGTGAACCCTACAATCAAGGCAAGAAGTCAATCCTCTTCCCTTCTTTGCTCCCAGCATCGGGTTTCAATGGGATGCCATCTCATCATCACCCTTGACTTTATCTAACATCTTTTAAAGACACTTAAACATGTGGTGTTGCTCCTGAATTGCAGGGCTGGGCAATCCAAGGCCCATAGGCTGCATGCTTCCCCCAGCTTCATTCTATGAGTCTACAGAGCCATGCTCCAGAGCCACATTACTCTGAAAGAATAAAACTGATTTTCAGCAGCATAATTTTGCTATTTTTTTTCTTTTGCCACCCACAAACATGTAGCCTTGGATCATTTTCCTCAATAAAGAAATGATTGAGTATAATGTTTCTGACTCATTTGTTTAACTGAGTTCTCTTAATCTGGTTTTAGGACTTGTGTGGAAAACAGATCACATTTAAGTCGCATTTGCACAAAAATATTGAAAATTCAAAAGGGTTCACAAACTTTTAAGCACCACTGTATGCCCAGGGGATGTCAAAATGACAAGTGGTTTCTTGAAACCAGTGCCTTTGTGCTTTCATGCTCTACTAAACCATTGGCATTATCCATAATTGTACCTTGTTTTCTTCACAAAGAAAAGTGACCATATTATAGCATGGATAAGCAATCTGAAGTCTTAAGGTTCATGTGGCCATTGGACTAATTTCATGCAGCCTTCTGCAAGTCATCAATTCAGACCTCTCAAGAGCAAACTGTCCTCTTACCAATGCTGTCAGTTTACCCATTTGTGCCAATTCCATCAACTTGATCACCTTTAGACTTGTACTCTATCAGTCTTATATTCTGCATGATGTGTCTTTATTATATCTTGAAAAATTAATTAAAAAATAAAAAATAATAAAAAAGAGCAAACTGTCCAAGCCTGCCATGAAGAAAGGGGAAGAAAGAGATTGGGTGGGTGGGGGGATGTCAGCAGAAAAAAGGAATGCCAGAAAGGCAGAGCATGGATAGTCCTGTAAGACTTTTAGCTCTATTCATTCCAACCCAAACAAGACACTTCCCAGAGAATATAACTCTCACCAATTAAAAAACAGTGCTAACCGTACTTGATAACTATCACTGTGACTTATTACCAACTCTGAGTAAGTATTACTTACTACCAACTCTGAAGTGTTGCTTTTACTTAAAAAAAAAAGACTTTCAGTCAAGATATGCAAATGTTGGCAATGCATGTAGGTAGCAAAATCTCCTTTGAGTTGAGCTCAACTCTTGGTGGCTACATGGATATGTCCATGTTGTTTTCTTGACAATAATACAGAAGTGGCTTACTACTGCCCTCTTCTTCTGGTGGTCTGTCAGATCCAGATCCACCCTGTTTAGCTTTTTTGAGATCAGCCAAGGTCAGTTGGGTGATGCCAACTGCTGTGATAAAAGCAGAGTACAGATAATGAAAAACAAAACAAAACACAGCTTTTATTAGAAAATTGTAAATTCATTACAAAAAAGTAAGTTATTAAATCTCATTATTGCAGATAGAAGACTGGCCTTTGTGGGAGCTATGAAATCAATTTTGGAAACAAATCATAGGAAACCGAAGTTCATTATGCATGTCTAGTTCCACAATTTAATATTCTATGAACATTTTAAAGGGTTGGCTCCTGTGTTTCATATAGAAAGCATGCAATTTCAATTAAGAGAATAAGAATCTCTCATGAAATCAACATCTAGCAGATTCACAGAAAGAAAAACGTTAATTATATTAAGAACAGGCACATCACATTGGTAAGCAGATAAGGCCGTCCAGCTCATCAACCTTAGTGATTAATGTGAGTTTGCCTTGTTTTCAAGTCTAGCGGCAGCAGCAGTCCACCAGGGACTTTTGCTGCATATATCACATCAAGACTTGTAAGAGATGCTTCTAAATTCTCATGGTGCTGCTAAGGCCTTATAGCAGGGCTTTTGAAGACAGATCTGGATAACTATACTATATACTAACCAGACAAAAAGTGCAGTTTTATGATCTGTTCTCCCCTCCTCAAACATGTTTTAAGAATAAATGATTAAATAAGCTCCTCTCTTCAAAACTGATTAAAAAAAACATCTGAACAGTCTCTCGGGTTTTAGCAAAGATCTGCAGTTGATGGATAAAGTTTAAAAAGTCAGTTTATAATAAAAACCCTGACAAACATTCTGTTCTAGCAGCCAAGACAAGCGTTAGGGACACTTTTTAGTTGCGCCAGTTTCTTGTACACACTTCAGGAAGGGAGAAAGTGAAAAATAATGGTGGGGAACATGAATGTTTAAAATACACTATTCTTACTTGAAGAGCCTTGTCATGCAGTGTTCTTATGGTAATTTTGCTGGTGTACTATCCCCTGCTGAGTGAACCAGGGGTAACCTCTTCAAAGCCCTAAAATGTTGCTTCCTTGCCACCCCTTCAAAACCAGTTCCTTATATTACTGCTATGGGTGGACTTGTGTTCTCTCTCTCTCTCCCTCTGTGTATGTTTCTCATCCTGGGTTTGTAGGGGTTGTCTTTTTCACTTGACAAAATGCTGTCATGCCTCCAACTCCCTAGCTGTATTTCACTCTGGAAGAGCCCATGGATGCAGTTTTGATGGCTTGCTAAATCTTGCTCAGTTATCAAGATCTGATGTGTGTGTGTGTGTGTTCATATACACATACAGTCCTCAGCAGAAGGTGTTCCCTGTGAGTTCCATAGCATGCTGAATGCATTTGGGATCTGCGGACAGTGAGGACAAAGGGGAGGGACGGGGACAGCAGGTTGGGGTTAAACAGCACTGGAATGATTTGCAAATAGAATGGATTGTAGCTTGGTGGAGCTCACAAGCAGACAACTGTATTTCCAACTTTATTCCCCACCCCCAATTGCCAAAATCTCACAAGAACTCATAAGATTGCATCAAAATTTCACAAGAATTTGGCAACTTCAAAAGATTTTGCCTTGGTGTCTGTTGGCCGCACATTGACAGTGGTTTTGCATAGTTTTAGATTGGATTTTCTACCTTATTACTACCTTGAGACGCCAGGGAGCTTCTGCTTGTAAATCCAACACTTCACCATTGCAACAATATGGCCCTTTTTTTTTTCTCTTGTTGGTCCAACCTGATTTCTTTGGGACAAGAAGCATTTTAGATCACGGCAGGCTAATGTGGATTGCTACCTGTCTTTCTAATTTATCTTCTGGCCTGTTTCCAATGTAATAAAATTTCTACATTAGAAAATTTTGCCATGCCAAAGCAGCATAAGATGTGCATAGCTGCAAACTGGTGACAATTTACGTTTTATATGGTAAGGGAAGAAAAGAAGATTCCTTCTCTGTGTACGTTGCTTTTTTAAAAAGAGCTAGATTTATCTATTCAGAACAGAAAATACACTCAACTAATCAGAGATTTTTCTTAATTAGAGACATATTCTAATTATGTTATCAGAACCTCAAGCTGAATCAATATAATCAAGCAAGGATAGTGTTTTCTCTGGGTTTCCTGTTAATAAACAGTACAGTAAACACAGTTTTAGTTACTATGGGGTTGACATTGGTGATAGGACAGTTAAGTTTACCTAGAATTACTTTAGCCAGTTTGGTCTAGTGGTTAAGGCACCAGCCTAGAAACCAGGAGATCAGGAGTTCTAGTCCCACCTTAGGCATAAAGCCAGCTGGGTGACCTTGGGCCAGTCCCTCTCTCTCAGCCCCTGGAAGATTTGCAATGGCAAACCACTTCTGAAAAACCTTGCCAAGAAAACTGCAGGGACTTGTCCAGGCAGTTGCCAGGAGTCCACACTGACTCAAAGGCACACACACACACACACTGTTACGCAACCTTAACCAGAGAAACATAGTTAATGTCTATTGTGAGGAAAAGTTACTGCTTGTTGGAAGAAACATTTTAATATTCATAGACTTACTTGTACATAAGCATCCAAACAAAATACTTAAAAATGAGAGTTCTGAAAAGTTGGCACACCTCCAATATGGCTTACAAACTGCAGATGTAATGCTAAAAAACCCTCTGCATATACACAGGAAAAGATAGCTTGGTGATATTTCAGAAGCAGATGCTTTGTTAATGGAATCAAGGTTTATTTCAAAAATATTTTAAACCAGATGTCAATTAAAGTATATGACTGGAGAATAATCATATGTACAGTACTTTAAATTAAATTGAAATACTGAATAAAACAAATGCAGTTTTCATTTTGGTCTCAATCCCTCCATGCTAGTCATGGTAGTCCTTGGTCTGGAAATAGTTGTGCATCCTTGTCCCCAAAGGAAGTGGGTTTGAGGTTTTTTTCCTGGGTGACAGGTAGATTATAAGTTCTCTTTCAATTTATTATCCTTTCTTTTTCTCTAAAATTGTACCTTGATGGGAATTAACGCAGCTCCGGAGGACAGAGTAGATCTGCAGAGTTATGAATGAGGGAGGCTATACAGATAGTGACAGTAGTTCTTATTCACTAGAACACTGATTAATCCTAGGGCAACTTATCATACCAGGTTAATATTCATAACCAAATCAGTAATGTCAAATTCTACATTTATATGCAACTGTTCAGACATGATAAAGGACTATAAAGCAGAGCACTTGCTTGTATATTCTAATTACGGTATATTAACACTGATCAAGGAGGCACCCTGTATAAATCAACAGAGGTGACCTACTTGAACAAGTAATTTTAAAGAAAGTTTAGCTATCTGATATTTGCTTTTTTAAAAAATCAGTTTCCTTATGTGTCTGTTAACAGCCTTCATAATAGGTAGCATGTTTGCAGAACTGTCTTTGCCATCTTACTTTCTGTAAAAACAAGGATTAAAGATGCAATCCCTTTCTTGGAAAAATCAATAGAAATCATATCAATATAGCTCAGCTACAGCTTTATTTCTCAGTCCAGCAATTGCCAGAGGTATTAATTCTCCAGGATCTACAAAGAGCTGTGCTACCTGCATGTCCTCTCCATTCAGTGTAAGAAGATGCCGTCTCATGTGCATATTCCTTTGTGTAAGCACTGTTCCCCTTGCCACTGAAAAATTGTACCAATCATGAAAATAAAATAATAATTAAATTAAATTAAATTAAATTCCATAGGTACACTGGAACTCATCCAGATCTCTGGAGAAGGATATTGCTGTTTAAACTTTGCATATATTGGCAGTCTATATGCCTGAAGTCCATTATCAGAAATGAATGATGGAGAAAGATTCAGGGATATTAGTGCTGTGACACCATTAAGCTATGAATAGAATTACACGTTATTGGGGAATACTGTATTTTTTTTCTTATAAAAATCATGGGAGAATTACAGGTGGATGACAATGTTGTCATGTGATTTCCCCATAAAATCTGAGTGAATAAGTGAATACTGCTGATTCCCCAGTAAAAGTCCCATCTTGATGCAGGCATGTAATTTACTCGACATTATTTTGATCAAAAAGCCATATATTCTAGAATAATTCCACTGGTTTCAGTAAGTCCTCTTAGAATATCTAGCTTCAGTATGACTTGCTATATGAATATAAAATCATTAGGGAACCTTATGACACTTCTAAGGTGAAAAATTATCGTGGCATAATCCTCTGTAGGCCCCTTCATTAAACTTTAGATTGCTGACAACAACGATGCTTTTAACAATGCAGACATGATTTCATTATGTTAAAGGCAAAAAGTGAAATCTCCCCTGAGTTGAGTTTAAGTGCTGGTGACCATAAGGATAAGTCCATAGTTTTCTTGGCATCATTCCACTCGTGACTTACTATTGCCTGCTTCTGGATTTATTTACTTATTTATTTAACCTTCTCAGTCTAGTCCTCAACGCTGGGATTAACCAGGTTCTGACTTTGCTTAGCTTTTTCAATTTCTGCCAGGGTCAACTAAGTGTTGCCACCTGTGGTGATCAAGCTTCGAAGGGGGCAGGGAGGAGATTAAAACTGCGCTGAAACTGAGCTCATATTGCATGAACAACCATTTTTTAAATCTTATTTCCAGAGCCATAAGAGAAAGAAATTTAAATATTGAAAATAAAGAAAGAAGACTTCTTTTTACAAACTGGGCTGCAACAAGCCTTCTTCTGGGACTGCATGTGCCCAATATCCCAAAACATCCAGAACTGAATGAAGTTTTATACACAATCTTACATTCTCTTATATTTAAGCTGGCATGAACTGAAACTGAAGCATGTTTGATCATAACTGTCTAATCCAGATAATTATGTAATTCTACCCAAGTCCTGGTCAAAACTAAAGGAATCAAATTATGGAATGGATGATAAATATACAACTGGAAAGTTGAAAATGATAAAGTGTGTCTCAGCTATTTGCATTGAGAGTAGTAAATTTGCATAAACAAATTAAGAAGGTGGAACTAGAAAACTATGATATATTTTTTTAGTTTTAAAATGTAGCAAAAATGTACGATGTCTTGGAAGAGAGAGACAGATATTGTTTAAAAGTATTTTAATGTAGAAACTGGAGATGTGTTGATGATTTAAAAATGCAATGCAAGAATGACAATGTATTACTCTTCTACAGTGTTATTGTAGTGTTAAAATATCATTAAATCAGGACAAACCAACACTTATCATTTCCTGCACATTTTTCACAGTAAGCTGCATTCTGACTATGAGTAATCTGTTAATCTGTTCCTTGCCTTACAATCCGTCAAAGTGACAGATTCATTCCATATCTAATGCATAATATCTTCATTTACTGCATGTGCTTTTCTCTCTTTTTCTTTCAGAAAATCCCCAGAAAATACAGTGTCAAAATCCTCACTCTTGCCACTTTACACACCCTTTCAAACATCTAGACAACTAAATTCAAAGTGCTCTTACCTAGCTGAGATTTGCTTACATGGAGCTTTTTTAATCACCTGCACCACCATCCCCAAACCACTTGTTCTAAAATGCTTCAGAATTCACAAAGGGGCTGATTTGTACTTTGAAGGGCTTTGATGAGTACAGCCCGAATAACTGGAGGCTCCATAACAGTACTCTGTGGGACCACTCTAAATGCACACCACCTGATTCTGTTCCTAATTCTGAGAGATCACCTGCATGTATAACCACAGCCACCTGAGATGAACAGAATCATCTGAAATCAGCTCTGAAATTAAGAAAATAGTTTTTTAAATAATTGTAAATAATACATCCATTAACCAATAACTGATTAACTCATAGGGTATAATTAAACTGGTAGGGAGACAGAAATTAGTATTTTTCTTTTTCAAGACTTGTGGGTTAGTATCCAAATGCTAATGAAGTCAGGCAGCCTTCACTGTGCAGCTTAATCCCAGGCCTTTAGAAGGCTTTCCAGTACACTTAAATGTGGTGTCATAATATGAGAAATGGTCTTAAAATCAATGATTATTCTCCAACTTCACAACTTGACTTTTTGGAGATCCTGTATACATTAATTATACAATTCTGTTTCCAAAGGCAACAGACTGGCTATTTAATCCTTTTGTAACTCCCATTTACTCTCAAGAATTTACTCTAGATATCTCTAAGTCTCCGGAATAGATTTTGTGGGTATGTTTTGACAGCCAGTTTGGTGTAGTGGTTAAGGCACTGGGCTAGAAACTGGGAGACCGTGAGTTCTAGTCCTGCCTTAGGCACAAAGCCAGCTGGGTGACCCTGGGCCAGTCACTCCCTCTCAGCCCTAGGAAGGAGGCAAGGGCAAACCACATCTGAAAATCCTTGCCAAGAAAACTGCAAGGACTTGTCCAGGCAGTCTCTGAGAATCAGACATGATTGAACGGATTAAAGAAAAATGGGGAAGGAGAAAAAGAAGCCAGCTCATGAAATGTTGATTTCAAATAAAGAATACATTGTTCTGTGTAAATAATAAGATAAAATTAGGGTAGCACATTACTACTCTTTAAGTTGTATGTTTAGATTTTACCTTTCTTTCATCATGCATGGAACACAAGCTGCCATACATGGAGTCTCCACGTATCCCCCCTCTAGACACTGACTAGGCCTGGACAGGCTTTCCTTCTACAAACTGCAGCATCAGATACTTTCAGACCAAACTTGGAACTCCATCTAGCAGGGCTCTCACTTGTGACTTGATCCAACAGGATATTTTAATATCAATACAGTAAGCAGAAATGCATATGATTGCTATGACAAACCTAAATTGCCAAGCTACATCACAGGCCCTTAGATCAGTTTATGAGACCTGCTCATTATTTAATGCTGGCGGCATGGAGTAGGTGAGCCTTTACCACTTTATTAGAAGTAGAATTTTCTCTCTTTCTCTTCTGTGAGTGGAGTGCTAACAACGAAAGAAGAATGCTATTTATAATATCCCTGAAAACAAATATATTTCAGGTCATGAAGGCACAATTCATAGCACGGTGTGGGAGAGGAGGAGAATCTGCATACCCATCTGCCTATGCAAGGAGCAATTCTTTCTAAAAAATGGTCACATACAATTCTCAGTGCCTTGTACTTATTTTTCACTGCAATACCTACAACACAGACTGACACACAGTAACTCAGAGAAGTGCTGTGATAAGGTTAGGGATCACCAGCAGTGATTCCTCAGACACAGGAATCAGAGATCCTTTATCATACTGAAATGTCCATGAGCCTTTGCAGGAAATCTGTCTCACATGTAACCTGCATCTGAATAACCAACCTCTCTCTCCCTCTCTTCCCCCCCCACCTTTTCCCTCACATCTCACCCCAATTTAAATCCTGTATCACTCTAGCCCAGTGTTTCTCAACCTTGGCAACTTTAAGATGTGTAGACTTCAACTCCCAGAATTCCCCAGCCAGCCATGTTAAAGTTGCCAAAGTTGAGAAACACTGGGCTAGCCACTCTGTGCATCTGATGAAGTGAGCTGCAACTTACACAAGTGCATGCCTTTTAATAAAATTTATTAATCGGAAAAGGTGCTCCTTGACTCCTGATCTTTTGCCACCAAAGACTAACATGGCTCTCCTCCGATAATTACTTAACTGTAATTGCAGATCTTTCACTGATCATTTGTGAATCCACATATAGGGATATGGAAGTAAACACTGCTTCTTTTCCATGTTTCTGTGATTCACACCTGAGGGAGTAGCAAGCTCCTATCTAGAGGAGGGTCTGGTTGTCAGAAAATGATGAAGGGGAGGAGAGGCTTCTAGAGGATGTATTGAGAGTGGTGGCCCAGTTTATCCTGCTGAATGAAAGTGGAGGGATGAGCCCATGTGGCTCCCGGGCATAACTCTGCTAGGCAACAATCCCAAAGGAGAGCTGCCAATGTGGCTGTTGTTCTCATGGAGTGAGAACAAATTGGAGGGGACATGGCTGGTTGATTGATGCTTGCCATTATCTATTTGGAGAAACCCCCTTTAAATGAGCAGTGGAAGGCCAGGAATAAATGCTACTCTTACGTCACTTTCACACAGGAAAGTAACTATTAGACTGAACAGAAAGATCTATTTATATTGTAATTTATATGTTTTAATTGTGATTTTATTGTAAACTGCCCAGAGTCCCCTTTTGGGGAGAGATGGGTGGTGATAGAAATTTGAAAAACAAATAAATAAGTAAACAAACCCCTGTGAACTGAATAACCTGTAAGGGACAAAAGGAAGACGTTTTATAAGCAATATGGAGGATCCTTCTGTAGGAGCAGAAGGACTGGCACAGGTATATGCAACTTGAAGCCAGTTCTCTAACTAAAGAAACAGAAGAATATCTTGGAGGCTGAGGAATCCAACAAAATATACCATGTTATCTAGAAAAGCTCTCAAGGCTGTGGACACAAAATTGGGAAATGGATCTATCTATGATAAAACAAAGGAAGGACGAAGCAGGACATAGGCTAATAGAATTTTGCCAAGACAACTCACTCTGCATAACAACCACTCTCTTCCAACAACCTAAGAGACGGCTTTATACATGGACTTCACCAGATGGACAACACCGAAATCAGATTGACTACATCCTTTGCAGCCAAAGGTGGTGGACATCTATACAGTTGGTAAAAACAAGACCTGGAGCTGACTGTAGTTCAGATCACAAACTTCTTATTGCACAATTTAGGATCAGACTAAAGAGATTAGGGAAGACCCACAGATCAGCTGGATATGAGCTCACTAATATCCCTCAGGAATATGCAGTGGAGGTGAAGAATTGATTTAAGGGACTGGACTTAGTAGATAGGGTCCCGGAAGAACTCTGGACAGAAGTTCGCAACATTGTTCAGGAGGCGGCAACAAAATACATCCCAAAGAAAGAGAAAACCAAGAAGGCAAAATGGCTGTCTGCTGAGACACTAGAAGTAGCCCAAGAAAGAAGGAAAGCAAAAGGCAACAGGGATAGCGGGAGATATGCCCAATTAAATGCAAAATTCCAGAGGTTAGCCAGAAGAGATAAAGAATTATTTTTAAACAAGCAATGCCCAGAAGTGGAAGAAGATAATAGAATAGGAAGGACAAGAGACCTCTTCCAGAAAATTAGAAACATTGGAGGCAAATTCCAGGGAAAAATGGGTATGATCAAAAACAAAGATGGCAAGGACCTAACAGAAGAAGAAGAGATCAAGAAAAGGTGGCAAGAATATACTGAAGACCTGTATAGGAAGGACAACAATATCGGGGATAGCTTTGATGGTGTGGTCAGTGCGCTAGAGCCAGACATCCTGAAGAGTGAGGTTGAATGGGCCTTAAGAAGCATTGCTAATAACAAGGCAGCAGGAGACGACGGCATCCCAGCTGAACTGTTCAAAATCTTGCAAGATGATGCTGTCAAGGTAATGAATGCTATATGCCAGCAAATTTGGAAAACACAAGAATGGTCATCAGATTGGAAAAAATCAACTTATATCCCCATACCAAAAAAGGGGAACACTAAAGAATGTTCAAACTATCGAACAGTGGCACTCATTTCACATGCCAGTAAGGTAACGCTCAAGATCCTGCAAGGTACACTTCAGCAATTCATGGAGCGAGAATTGCCAGATGTACAAGCTGGGTTTAGAAAAGGCAGAGGAACTAGGGACCAAATTGCCAATATCCGATGGATAATGGAAAAAGCCAGGGAGTTTCAGAAAAACATCTATTTCTGTTTTATTGACTATTCTAAAGCCTTTGACTGTGTGGACCATAAGAAATTGTGGCAAGTTCTTAGAGGTATGGGGATACCAAGTCATCTTGTCTGCCTCCTGAGGAATCTGTATAACGACCAAGTAGCAATGGTAAGAACAGACCACAGAACAACGGACTGGTTTAAGATTGGGAAAGGAGTATGGCAGGGCTGTATACTCTCACCCTACCTATTCAACTTGTATGCAGAACACATCATGCGACATGATGGGCTTGAAGAATCCAAGGCTGGAGTTAAAATCGTTGGAAGAAACATTAACAATCTCAGATATGCAGATGATACCACTTGGATGGCTGAAAGCGAAGAGGAACTGAGGAGCCTTATCTGCAAAGATTACTGCAGATGCTGACTGCAGTCAGGAAATCAGAAGACGTTTATCCTTGGGAGAAGAGCAATGACAAATCTCAATAAAATAGTTAAGAGCAGAGACATCACACTGACAACAAAGGTCCGCATTGTTGAAGCAATGGTATTCCCCGTAGTAACATATGGCTGCGAGAGCTGGACCATAAGAAGGCTGAGAGAAGGAAGATCGATGCTTTGGAACTGTGGTGTTGGAGGAAAATTCTGAGAGTGCCTTGGACTGCAAGAAGATCAAACCAGTCCATACTCCAGGAAATAAGGCCAGACTGCTCACCTGAGGGAATGATATTAAAGGCAAAACGGAAGTACTTTGGCCACATAATGAGAAGACAGGACAGCCTGGAGAAGATGCTGATGCTAGGGAGAGTGGAGGGCAAAAGGAAGAGGGGCCGACCAAGGGCAAGTGGATGGATGATATTCTAGAGGTGACGGACTCATCCCTGGGGGAGCTGGGGGTGTTGACGACTGACAGGAAGCTCTGGCGTGGGCTGGTCCATGAAGTCACGAAGAGTCGGAAGCGACTAAATGAATAAACAACAACAATCTGTCCTGTACACCTAGATGCAAGCAGTGTTCCCTTCTGCGAGAAGGAAATGATGGAAGCAACTGATATCCTGAATGAGAGCACATCAAAAAATAATTGAGACAGCAGAGGTCCAGTATACAGTAAATCTGAGCATGCCATCCTTCTTAGGAACAAAAAAATACTTATGACAGAAGGTGGGACCATAGTCTCCCAGAGGAACACTCAATCAATCCTTTTTGTAGAAGGAGGGAAATTTCCTGATATAACTCTGGACATGCCTTAGAAACAATGGGGTAGTTTGGCCTAGAACACATTATGGTACGTCTGCAAAACAACTGACAGGACCCCAAGTTTGTTGTTATGGAAGTCTACAAATCTTGAATGTGAGCCATGTGTTCCCGAAACAGCTGGTAAAGGAGAACATCAAGAGGAAAGTGTCCTAACAGTCAGAAATCACGCTGAGACGAGGAGTAGGTCTCTAGTGTTTATTACTGCTACATACAACAGAATCCTAACAAACTGAAGAAGCGTGGGAAAAACCCAGACAGATAAACCCCGAAAGTTAAGGCGGGTCTGATCTGTGTCTCTTTGAATGGCTGCTTAATTCCTCACTACTACGCATGCGTTTTGCCCCCTGGACAGAGGCCCCCTCCTGCTCGCCATCAGTACTTATGACAGAAAGACAGTCTTGGACTTTTGGTATGGATGCCTATGGCTCTGTTCTGCTAAGTCTGTAGGGTGGTGCCAACATCTACCAAAATGCCATAAGCAGAGAATTGTACACTTTCTTTATTTGAAAGATTAGTGACCTTTTGTTGAGATGTGAGAGGTACCGTAACAAGAAGGATGGAATAGGGTTGCGGCAGCTCCATTATCATATAGTTATGTGAAGCTTTTGAATCCTGTCTGGGTGTCATCAGTCTTAGTGCTGAATAATCCATCCTTACCAAAGGGGAGGCTCTCCGTTCCAACCTGAGTCTCCAGTACAGCATCAATACAGTGGAGCAAAGTCAAATGTGACAATGGAGGGCAATGGAAGATACCCTGCATGACAAGCTGCTGTATTTAACTCCTATTTGACAACATGTGCTGCTTCTATTTAAAAAAAGAAAATTGGTGTATTTGCCTCTCGTCTTCTGCCAAATGAGATAGGAACAGGCATATCTTTTCCCACAAGAAATTATGGCATCTTGTCACACATGCTGGTACTTGGCCATGCAGAGAGAGAGTTCCACAAAATATTATTTGTATCTGAGACCCTGTCCATGGGTGCAGAAAGCAATTAATGGTGGAAACGTATTTGTGATACCTCCAGTACCACAGAGTTAGGTGATGGATGCTGGAATAAGAAACAGCATCCCTCTTCCTTTACTTTTACTTGATGCAACAAGAACTTGATAGCATAGAAGCTGGTTTAACCCAAGACTCTTGCTATCTTCTGCAAGAATGGAAGCACTGGAATTAGGACTGACAAAATGTTAGCATCTTGGGTGTCCATCAACATGGGGATGTGTGATAGCAGAGCTCAAGAATGCCATTCTGGAGGGGAACTCATGGCTGCTGGAGCCACAATCAGGGAAGCAAGAGAGCCTTCAACCACTGGGGTTTTTTGTCTTGAATAGAATCTATAAATTGGGCCTATTAGAAAGCTTGGCTATTTCTTGTACGCTGATAATGCTGCAGCAAGGACCAGAGATACTGTGTGGGCAGTTGAGTCTGCCACCTTTAAAATTTATTTCCAGAGGGCAGCTTGCAAATGAGAAAAATAACTGCAATGGGCCTGTTTAGTCAATATATATTGCAATGAATCATGACCCTGAGGTGGTCATGAGCAAAACTGAGGGGAGTCACAAATTTGTGGGGGGCAGACAGGGTTGTTGCCAGGACTTGCTCCCTGCTCTGCCTGGACAGGCTCTTATCTGGGTGGAATGGAAATGTGGTCTGATGGGGTCTTGCACAGATCCAACCTCTGTAATTGGCAGAAGGAATAACCTTGAGGAACAAGAGGAAGAGCCGGAACCAAGACAATGGTCAGATAAAAGATATCCGAATCTAGGGCAGAAATGTAAATTGAGAAAGCTTCTCAGACATGACCCTCCCTAGTTCTCACGAAGGTAAAGGGAAGGAATGGGAAGCATATTCAGACTTACAAGATTCTGTTGCTATAACTTTATAATAAAAGTACTATTAGCACTCATAACTTTGGTTTCCTAGTCTGGTCTAACTCGAAGGGCTAACATACTCAGGCACTTGTAGCAAAGGCACCCAAGGCTGGATCGCTATCCTGGCTGGGCAGGATGAGGCCCTCGAGTGCAGTCTTGCAGGGCTCTTATCCATGGCATGTACGCCTGTATGACATATGCACCCAGAGCTGGATCGCTATCAGTTTGTTCCTGCTCTATCTGGATAGCCTGGCAGTTAGGTTGAGGTTTTCTGGTTTCTTTTGCAGAAAACAGTGCTGAACTGGTGAGAATGGTTATTTTGAAACTAAGGAAAAAAAAAAAAGGAAAAATAGAGAATGTCGATAAAACCAACAGGTAATCAATTCAAGGTCAAACAGGCTACTGTTGTGGCGGCTAAAAGTCATAGGTGTTTAGTGGGAGCTACAGCTAGTCACGTAGAGCACACGGAGGAGGGTCTCCCATCAAACAATTTTTTAAGCTCTGGCAATTTCTACACACGGCTCTGCACGAGCACAGAGCTCATGTGTGTCATGGGCAAACTGGCCTCTGTAGGTGGTGAGGGGGAAGAGGCACGGGGTTCAGCATGATGAAAGAGGCATCACACACATTTAAAATGGGTGGGTGCTTGTGAGCTATCACGCATGGTTACAGAACAGCGAGACTTGAGCACAACTGCTACCAGCTATGGAAGATGACGACACCCGGCAGACTCCCAGATGTTTCTGTACAACTCCTCTCGCAGAGCCTCACATCCGACGTTTGTTACGGAAGGCCCCGGAAGGCCTTAAAATATAATTCTACAACGATCTCACACCTTCTAGAATAACTATATTGTGGCATTAGCTGGATGGCGATATAAATGGTGTCAGTGGAGGAAAAGTAACACATTGTTTTATTACCTATTTTAGCAGCAGCAGCAGCAGCAGCAGCAGCAACAAAAGCCCTGTGCTGCCATTTTTGCTAACTTTGATTCATGTGTTTATCAGCCTATTAGCTACATACAAATTGCAATAAGAGACCTGCGCAGGGGAAAGCAGCCACTCGGCAAGATACCAGCCTATTCTCATTTCATCTCAGTCCAACAGGCAATAATGAAGCATATCAGTTACGAGCTGCCAGGGCTTGGATTTGCTTCTCTGTGGCTTCACATGCCCATGCATTTAACAAAGTGTCAATTAGCCGTTTTCTCATTTTTGAAAAAACATGAAAAGCTGAGCACAAGCAAACCATTCATTTCAGGAATTATGTTTTAATGCTTCAGCAATTCATAAAACACCTGAAGCTGGCTTCCAATAACTGGCTGTCTCACATTTAATAACCGTTGCCTTCTCTCTTGCAGAAAGCTGCTGAAAGCTTTCTCCTACAGATTGCCACCCATTTATCCTTAATGGATGACTAGTGAACAAGGGCTTTAAAAAACACAAACAAACAAAATCAGTGGACAAGAGTCAATATAACAATATCTTAGAGTAGCATAACCAGATCTGTGGAAGGCTGTGCTGTCTAATACTACAGTGAAAAAGTCCTATGTTCTGCAGAGTTATGGGCATTCAAGCTCACATTTGCTTAGGGCTTTAATCGCTGGAGCTGGTTCTACTTCACGGCAACCAGCTGGGGGAGTTTGAACTTGTGCTCTGATTTAATTTAGGGAGGTCAGGAATGAAATTGGACAAGCTAGGCAAATGCTCAGTACACTTACAGTTAAATCTGAGTGGGACGGAATGGAACTTAGGATGCTTTCACATGAGAAGACGCTCACTTCTGGTCACTCTAGCTTCAGGATGGGCAGTTTTTGGATAGCTGGAGAACTGAGTTTCGCACTTTTTGGGTGGCCAGGGACCATTCATGGTGGGTGATGATGGAAATGTACAGGGCTTAGCTTAAAAGCATCTTTTTTCTTGGGGTTTTTGTAGTTCGGAAATGTTCTTTGTGGATGATGTTAGTAAGGTGATGATGATTTGGAGTTCTGTTCTACCTTCCTAATCACATGGGCTGGCTATAGATTTTCAAATGATATGAAGCCTCTTTTAGGGCTTGTATCAGCTGAGTGTTTTTTGATTGCTAAATGGAGGAAAGTAGTTCCTCCGATGGAAGTAGGAAAGTGGCAGTAGTTTGAAGCAACTGAGGTCAGAACTGGCTCTAGGAGCTGCCCAAATGGAGTTCAAAATTTGCATCGTGCCCTGCGGGTGGTGGATTGTCAAATTGTGCCCTAAGTTCTCTTCATTTTAATGGTATTGTTTGGACTGTGCTTTGTGGGGAGGACAACCAGGCGTGGCACATGACATTCTGCTGCCTGTGGAGTACAAGATGGTGTCCTCACTATTCCTCATCCATAGGCAAATCAGGGTGGTGACTGCACCTACCTGCAGCATTAGGGATGGGACAACTCCTCCCTTCACAAGTGAGGATAATAAAGCACATAGCATCATCTTCCAATGGAGAGTCACTCAAAAGTGTGTATTGCTGTATGCTCTTCCTTCATCTCATTTCCAATGTTATATTTAATTTGGAATGAAAAAGCCAAATAATCTTAATGCTTGTAACATTAATATCCTAAACTGTAACTAATATTGATAGAATATCCACTTTTTCTTTCCCCTTCTCTATATTCAATACTCTAAGGTGCCTAAATAACAGAAAGTTAAGAATTTAAGTATATTATATAAATATCATTTTATTGAAATAACATATTGTATCAAGGTTTATACTAACACAATAAAAAGGGGGAAAAAAGTGTGCATTGCTCACTTTTCCCAGCACAATGGGATGGGGGGCAGTGAAGGAGAATTACTGATAAATAATTTGGAGTAAAAAAATACTGACTGCTTCACCAAGAAATCTCTTAGGAAATTCTAGTGTACTTTTTGCTGATTCCTGCCTTATAGAATAAGACTTTTGAATGGCTGTACTTTGCAACTGGAAGTTGACAATGACAGACTGAGGCATGTGCCATTTCTGGTTCTCTGCATCAGACAGGTTTTCAAATTATATTTGAGAGAACAGTAAAAATGGAAGGAAGTTGGGACAGGGAACATAACTGCTGAAGAGCCTACTTCCCAGGGAAATTTGGGTGAGGGTTTGCTTGTTTGTTTGTTTTTTGTATTTTTCATATTTAAAACTGACTTGAAAACTTATTTTAAAAACTAACTATTTTGCTCAAAACACTTCAGGGAATCAGGGACCCTTGTTCATACTAATCATTGTAACTGTTTTTTAGCAGAGGATGTTCCTTGTCAAAATGGACAGCAGGAGAATCTGAATTCTTGAAGGCTACAGAGAAATGTTGCTGAATTCCATTAAATTGGATTTATCAATATGGAAATCATAATCTATTTTATATTAGATTACAGGGAGACAATCCAGAGTCTATGTACATCAGTAGGTCTGCAGACAACACCCTGGGGTATCCCAGACTTTCTGTACCATCAGATTTTAATTTTTGTTTAAAAATGTTTTTAATTTAAAAATCAGTAATAAAAGAGATGATGATATGCTGCAAAACAAAGCACTTGCCTCCATCATCATCTTTATTGTGAGAATAGTCCTGGATGAATAATTGCTGCCCAGTGCTTTGCTTGGTAATTTATTTTTTATTTATTCAACTGGTAAGTTGCTTCAATAATCGAAGTCTAAGTCAATGTACAACATATTAAAACAGTAATAGAAAACAGATACACTCATACACACACACAAACACACACACACAAAAGACTTATATTGGGGAATGAAAACACCAAAAATCAAGGAATACAATCCCACTATCAGTGTGGAATCACAAATTTCCTGCCCCAGGTCCTGTTGAAACAGCCAGGTTTTAAGGACTTTCCTACATGCAGACTTCAGGGCAAGGGCTACCCCCCAAAAGGCAGGTCTCTGAGGTCTGACAAGCTGACATAATTTTAACAATGGGTGAAATTTAAATGATGGGTGATCATGTTCTAGGATGGGAACACATAACTAGAGTAAGGCAGCTCCTGAGCTATGAAGGATTTTATAGATAATGACCAGCACCTTGAATTCTACCCAGAAGCTGAAATGCATCACTGCAGTGGGGGAAAATAAGGAGGAAATGTAACTTGGGTGTTAGGGACAGTAGTGAACTCCCCAAGTGTCAAAACCTCACGTTAGCCATTTTATGACTGCACCAACAACATGCTCTCCAAATTCCAAATGTGCCAACAGAATATGCCCACCAGTGTCAACAGGCTGCCTGCTGCTGCATTAGTAATCTTGCGTGTGAATCACAAAAAGCAAAATTCAGTGTGACACTAAGAATAACCCTTTTCCTCCAGCAGTATTGTTAGTACAATGAAGATTGGTTTTGCAATTCAAATAAACCAATGAATAAATAAGAAAAACATACAGTTAACAAGCAGATGCATTTTTCCCTATGGAGAAAGATACTGCTTCCAAAGGACATGATCAGTTGAATGTGACAGGTGAAAAACAATGGAAATACTAGTGTTCAATAATATGGATATTAGTTGGGGGAAAACAAGAAAATTACTGAGGTTGCAAACAGATATGGTAAAGATACTGAAGTGTGCATTAAAGCTGAATGTTCCATTGCACAAATGTTCACTTGAGGGTGAAAGTGACTGACCTTCACTTTGGCCAGAAATAGGCCCTATGGAGTTCACTGGGACTTAGTCCCAGGTAAAGATACTCAAATCCAGTAAGTTCCTGCAAATCTATGGGAGATGATCAGGCTCACCCTCTGTATTTGTATTATTTCAAGAAAGGTCTTATAAAATTTCACTGCTGCCAGTTTCATATGTAGAGCACAACATTTTAGTTTTCTTACAGGTCACTTTTAATCTGTTTTTTTTTTCCTGCTCTGTATTAGCTGTAGTGGAGGAAAGGGTTTAGTCCTTTCTAGTTGCCAAGACTTCTGCCAACTAAAAAATCCTACCTATTGCAGTTTTGTTCTAAATTAATTAAATTTAGGAGAACGGTAATTCCTAAAGTTGGAAGGGGGGGGGGAATCTCTCAATCATTAAAACAATTTAAGATTGCAAATGTGGAAACCCTCTACTTCAAAGCCACTGAGAGAATGAATTCTCCTAATTATTAGAGACAATTCTCATTTGCTATCCCCTTTATCCTTCTATTTTCTTTTGATGCAAGTGCAAGGCTGATGCCAGGACTAATATAACTAATATAACAGGACTAATTTTGATTAACTAGAATGTAAGTCCCTTGGAAATTTACTGAATTCTGTGAAGTAGTCAACAAATCCAGGTAAAATCAAAATACCTTCATTAATGTCTTACTTACTTTGGCTTACTTATTTTGGTACTTGCAAGATAGTTCTATGCTCCTTAATGTTGTGCAGTCAATTGTGTATGATCGATGAAGTGGTGTGATTTTGTTCATCTAATGAAACATTCTTCAGCAAAGGATCGTTACCTTGTCATGGTGCTGGAGCTTGAGCACCTCAATGATGCCATGAGCTAAACCGTGAAGGGTTTAGCCACCCAAGATGGGAAGGTCATGACAGAGAGCTGAGACTAAATGCGATCGCTGGGGAAGGTAATGGCAACCCACCCCAGTATTCTTGCCGTGAAAACTAAATGGATCAGTACAACCAGAGATATGTCGGTATACCATTGGAAGATGAGACCCCCAGGTCGGAAGATGGTCAAAATGCTACTGGGGATGAACAGAGGATGAGTTCAACTAGCCCCAGACGTGATGACGCAGCTAGCTCAAAGACGAAAGGATGGCTAGCAGCCGACGGTGCTGGTGGTGAATGGCGAATCCAATGTTCTAAGGATCAACACACCATTGGAACCTGGAATGAGCCAGGGCAAATTGGATGTGGTTATTGGTGAGATGTCAAGATTAAAGATAGACATTTTGGGCATCAGTGAACTGAAATGGACTGGAATGGGCCACTTCACATCAAATGACCACCAGATCTACTACTGTGGACAAGAGGACCAGAGAAGAAATGGAGTAGCCTTCACAATTAATAGTCAAGTGGCTAAAGCAGTGCTTGGATACAATCCAAAAAACGATAGAATGATCTCAATCCGAATCCAGGGCAAGCCATCTAACATCACAGTGATCCAAATATATGCCCCAACCACAGATGCTGAAGAAGCTGAAGTAGAGCAGTTCTATGAGAATCTGCAGCACCTACTGGACAACACGCCTAAGAGAGATGTTATTTTCATCACGGGAGACTGGAATGCTAAGGTGGGCAGTCAAATGACACCTGGAATTACAGGTAAGCATGGCCTGGGAGAACAAAACGAAGCAGGACATAGGCTGATAGAATTTTGCCAAGACAATTCACTCTGCATAACAACCACTCTCTTCCAACAACCTAAGAGACGGCTTTATACATGGACTTCACCAGATGGACAACACCGAAATCAGATTGACTACATCCTTTGCAGCCAAAGGTGGCGGACATAGGTCTAACAAGACCCAGAGCTGACTGTAGTTCAGATCACAAACTTCTTCTTGCACAATTTAGGATCAGACTACAGAGATTAGGGAAGACCCACAGATCAGCTAGATATGAGCTCACTAATATTCCTAAGGAATATGCAGTGGACGTGAAGAATAGATTTAAGGGCCTGGACTTAGTAGATAGGGTCCCGGAAGAACTCTGGACAGAAGTTCACAACATTGTCCAGGAGGCAGCAACAAAAAACATCCCAAAGAAAGAGAAAACCAAGAAGGCAAAATGGCTGTCTGCTGAGACACTAGAAGTAGCCCAGGAAAGAAGGAAAGCAAAAGGCAACAGGGATAGCGGGAGATATGCCCAATTAAATGCAAAATTCCAGAGGTTAGCCAGAAGAGATAAGGAATTATTTTTAAATAAGCAATGCCCAGAAGTGGAAGAAGATAATAGAATAGGAAGGACAAGAGACCTCTTCCAGAAAATTAGAAACATCGGAGGTAAATTCCAGGGAAAAATGGGTATGATCAAAAACAAAGATGGCAAGGACCTAACAGAAGAAGAAGAGATCAAGAAAAGGTGGCAAGAAGATACAGAAGACCTGTATAGGAAAGGTAACAATATTGGGGATAGCTTTGACGGTGTGGTCAGTGAACTAGAGCCAGACATCCTGAAGAGTGAGGTTGAATGGGCCTTAAGAAGCATTGCTAATAACAAGGCAGCAGAAGACGACAGCATCCCAGCTGAACTGTTCAAAATCTTGCAAGATGATGCTGTCAAGGTAATGCATGCTATATGCCAGCAAATTTGGAAAACACAAGAATGGCCATCAGACTGGAAAAAATCAACTTATATCCCCATACCAAAAAAGGGAAACACTAAAGAATGTTCAAACTATCGAACAGTGGCACTCATTTCACATGCCAGTAAGGTAATGCTCAAGATCCTGCAAGGTAGACTTCAGCAATTCATGGAGTGAGAATTGCCAGATGTACAAGCTGGGTTTAGAAAAGGCAGAGGAACTAGGGACCAAGTTGCCAATATCCGCTGGATAATGGAAAAGGCCAGGGAGTTTCAGAAAAACATCTATTTCTGTTTTATTGGCTACTTTGGCCACATAATGAGAAGACAGGACACCCTGGAGAAGATGCTGATGCTAGGGAGAGTGGAGGGCAAAAGGAAGAGGGGCTGACCAAGGGCAAGATGGATGGATGATATTCTAGAGGTGACGGACCCATCCCTGGGGGAGCCGGGGGTGTTGACCGACAGGAAGCTCTGGCGTGGGCTGGTCCATGAAGTCATGAAGAGTCGGAAGCGACTAAACGAATAAACATCAATGAAACATTAAAAACCCAATCTTTTTTGTCTATGCCTTTTTCATTTTGTAAAAAAAATATTTTTACTTTGCATTTAAAAATACAAAATAACCCTGAGCTATATTGGAGTTAACCTCACTTTTTTCCCCCTAGCTTCAGCATGCAGATGAACATGTGTCAGCCCTTTGAAGTAAGCCAGGTCTTGGAACAGACAACACAATGACTACTGCAACTCTACTTTATTGTAATAGAGTATAAGAGCAGAGAGAGCCAGTTTGGTGTAGTGGTTAGTGCATCAGACTAGAAACCGGGAGACTGTGGATTCTAGTCCTGCCTCAGGAACAAAGTCAGCTGGGTGACCTTGGGCCAATCACTCTTTCTCAGCCCTGGGAAGAAGGCAATGGCAAACCACTTCTCAAAAACCTTGCCAAGAAAACTGCAGGGACTAGTCCAGGCAGTCTCCGAAAATCGGACACAATTGAACTGATTAAAAAAAATAAAAGCAGAACCTTGAAAGCCTGTTGGAGTTTCTCCTCTGCCCTAATCCTAACCCTCTTATACCAGGAAGGGTTACTTTGCATTTCTTCCTCATGCCTCCTCCTCCTCCTCCTCAGATGCCTTTTACTTAACAGTTCTTGAATTCCTTCGTTAAGGTCCTCTCTCTACTTCTCTACAGTATGTGATGACACATAACTGCAGTGTAGAGCCACCCTCTGAAATATGGAGTACCTCTACTGCATATACTGTACATGCACATTCCATTACAGTAGCTGGATATTACTTTTATATAGCCTTATATGGTATGGACCCAGATTACCTAAAGAAATATAATCTCTTTACAACATGCAGAGGACATTTAACAATCTGATTAGTTAGAATGCAAAAGAGTGCCTTCCATGTAACACAAACTCAAATTCTCTTCTGACAGGTAATCCAGACAAGAAGCACAAACCAGGAGTACTAACACTACCTTTACTGTAAGGTTACAGCAACAGAATCTTGCAAGTCTGAAAGCACTTCTCCTCTCCTTTACTTTACTTTTATTTTCCAGAAAACTAGGGAGGCTCCCTTCTGAGATGCTTCCCTCTTTTCCTTCTATGGGCTGAGATACCTTTTACATGACAGCTGCCTAGTCTGCGGCTCTTCTTCCTGTCTCCCAAGGTCATTCCCACATACCATCACACTTCCCCAGTGGCCTACATGGCTTCTTCTATCCTGAAAACTGATTATCTACTCAGTGTATGGAATACTGGTCATTGACTGTAATACTGATTGACCGACTACTCAGTATGTTTTCATTTCAAAGGCCCTGGAGCCGATGAGGTTGAAAGGTTTTAATAGCCCTGTCTTAAAATATGTGGCCCCTGTTTCTAAAATGTTTATGCTATTATTATTTAAGGCTCTGAATAAATCGCGTTGTGTTGCTCTAGGTTGTGTAGGGGATTGCCACTGCAAAGGTAGGATGAACTCACTTTTCTCAAGTACAGCAATCTAACCTCCCACGTTGCCAATAGATGACTCCATCAAACAACTGATCCAAGAATAGATTCTCATCAGCCTATATTCAATAGTTCATTTAATAATTTAGGAACCAAATGGGTATCTTCTAGTGCAATATTATAAATAGAGAAACTAAACCCTGAAGATCTGAACACGCCTGTGCTGTGGCAAGCTTTGTCGTGCTACTTTTTAAATGTGCAGCTATAAAAAAGCAGCTGCAAACATCTTGCCTGACAAACCCAAGGGACAGCTGGATATCCCTATTAACAGTAATAGGGTCAACCAGACAGGGCTATGTTTACTTGCCTCTAACCATCTGCTTTTGCCCCGCACCTCTGTAGGCAGGAAATTCAGCTACAAGGGAAACAGTGAAAATGGTCACTTATGTAATGTTTGCTGTTGATGCTTGTTGTAAACTTCCACTCTGGTTCAAGACTGAATTACACGAGCACAAATGAAAGTTGGCATGATATATAAATCCTTTTCCCTCCCCTCCCTCCTAATTAAAGCTATTCTAGCAAACTGATTCTGACCCTATTCTGAGGTCATTAATTTATTTATAATAGGAAGTATTGCAGCCATAACAGATTATCGTATTAAAACACAGATGGCACAGTCCCTTCGACACAAAGGGTTTTGGTTACAATATAGGATGGCAACTTGTCAATTATTCATTAACTGCATATCAGACACGTTTTGTTTCTGTTTCATAATTTTACTGCAAGTTTTTGCCTTTTTGTTTGACTTGTATTGAGCTGAATTTCAGGGCTTTCAGTGTATCAGTATTATTTAAATAGATCATGTACTTTTCCATAATACCTGGGACAGGTAACATTTACTAACTTCCTAAATAAAGAGAATGCAACAAGTTGAATCCCTGGGGAAAAAGCAGGATATAAATTTAACAAATTTTAAAGCCATATTTGTTTTATTCCTAAAGTAAAATATTATTTACACAATAGGAGATTGGTGAAATATAATGTGTTTCCTTTGACAGTGTCAAAGTCTTCCTGACTACATCTACCCATCCCATCATGTCTGGCAGAAAGGGCATGCTGTGGGTGCTGTCTGTGAGGGAGTTCCATTGGACGGGACCTAGGTGACAAGCATTTTCTGCCGTGGTAGAAAAGGGGGTAGTAAGCTCCAACTCTTAATTTCCAGAAAACCCTTAAAACATTTTTTCCAGCAAGCTTGGAGATCCCCTGGTGATAGTGAGCCTGCGAGCTGGCTGCATTATATGTATTATCTTCTCTTTAGTGATCTTGCTTTATTTATATTCATTGTTTTTAATTGGGTTTATAGAATGTTTTAATTGCTGGTTTTATTGTACACTGCCCAGAGTCACTTCATGTAAATTTGACAAATAAGTAAGTAAATAAATAAAATGCTCTGAAATAATGAGATTAATTCTTAGAGTCTGTTTACCTAGAAGAAAGAAAGAAAGAAAGAAAGAAAGAAAGAAAGAAAGAAAGAAAGGAAGAGAAAGACAGACAGACGGACCGACCTATCTTTTCATCTCTGGCTGCATACATTTTAATTGGATATCTTGGGACGTACTTGGAATGATGCTCTTCAGTTGTGGGACATCTGGTGAGAAGTACACAGAACCACATTTATAAATACACTTTCCTAATTCACATTGTTTGAGGAAACATATTTCAGGGTTCTCTCCAACTGCCCCCTTTGCTGCAACTTTAATAAAAGTGGGGCAATGGCTGGCAACAATCAGCATTAGTTATATTATATTTGTGAATCAACTCGAAGGACTTTGAAGTAGCCACTGCTGTCATCAAATTCCACTTTTATGGCATAGCTCAAATGTGGCAAGAAGAAAAGGCAGTAAGTTAAAGAAGGTGAATAGAAATTGAGGTAACTTTATTTCAAGGACAAATGTGCTTAACTTGGGAAATCTTTCTTAGAGTTAACAAGACAGCAGGGTAGCAGCAAGTATAGAGCCCTATGCCACAGTGATTTTGATTAAGTAAGTTTACAACTTCTCTGAGAATATTGAGGACAATTAGAGCATGGAAGAAGAAGGAAAATAATTTGCCTTTTCAATTTTTTCACTTTGGGCTCTTCTGTATAATGTATGTGGCATTAACATGGCTTCTTTTAGCAAACTACAGCTGGTGGTCGGGATGCTTTCTTTAAAACTGCCCCACATTCGACACTGTCAGTCTTAGAGACACAGAAATGAAAACCACTGACTTTTGCTCATACAAGGAAATGTACTGCTATTCCAGAAAGTTTTATCCCAAACATTTTGCTCCTATTTAATCTCCCTTCTGAAACTCTCCAAAATGGGAAAAGTTGAGATAAGAGAAAGGATCAGAGAAAAGGAAATTGGTTCAGGCAGGATCACATCCACATTCTTCCTAGGAGAGAAGCCTAGAAGACAGAAGGAGCATTATACTGTGTAATTGTCTCTCTTCTACAAGATTAGAAATCTAGCATGTATCCATCTTGCTTAAACTTAGAGAACTTCCTTAGTAACTGTCTCCATTTCATCCCACTTGTCTTTCTGAATCCATAAAGAGACATGGTGTACTGTAGTTTATAATCTGGAGCACCAATGGCTCATTTTATTGTCCATAAGGCTTCCACTAAATCTTGCCTTTTTTTAGTATTGTAAATTTTTAAGTTCATGTTATTATCCTTCTGGAAGCAAACATACTTTATTATTTTGACAGGATTTTAGAATGTCAGATCTTGTTTCTGGTGATTTGGAATATAATTGGGTACTATCTGTTTTATCAATGTGCTTTTAATGGTGTTTTAATTAAGTTTTTAATTGACTTTTTTATTAATATGTTTACTATTTCATTTTTATTGCAAGAGCTGAGGCTCATGAGGTGGGAACTATTAGTTTCCAGGCTTGAGAGAGATGCTATGCAAAACTTAGCCGCCTCTCAAGGCCATCAAGAGACCTGCCAGGTATCTGTTAATCTGGAAGGATAGGGGAAAGAAGTCTAGAGTTTAAATTCTGGAAACTGGAAACATATGTCTCCGACTCCTTTGCTCTGCAACAGGCAATTGACCACTGTGTTTTGTCTTCATTCCTGACTACAATAACATTTCTAATCTTGCCAAGGCAATCTAGGAATCTGCTACCAAATTCAGATGAGAGCTGAATTCAGGATTAAGTGTCCAGAGACCATTGATTTACTGCTATGGTCTAGCAGAATCCATCTGTCTTGGAAAAAGAATTTGTGCTCAGACAGATGATCTAGAGGGAGATTCTTTGTTTTCTCTCTCCCCCTTTTTTGGGAAGAGGGAGAATTGCATCACATTAACCAGTTATAAGTTGTCCCTTCCTTGAGGGAAGAGGAGTTGCAGCCCTGCCAACCAGCTGCGCATTTCACTATATTTAAAATGAAGCATCTTCTTCTGTGTGATTTAAACAGATGTCAAGACCTATGTTTCTTCACAGCCCACTTGTTGCCATGCTAGTCCTCTGACCAGCAAACCATCTGGATTGTTGCATCTCCTTTCTTCCCTACAGGAGCCTTGGGAAGCAGTTTCCTTGAATTTTATCAGTGATCTAGTACATGTCAAGAGCCTGGAGGCCATTCTGGTAGCAATTGATCTATTTTTTCAGATGTTCTATTTCATGTATGAGAAAATGTTTTGTCTTTCCATTCTTCCTTTCTGCCTTTTTTCATTTCAGCTACTGTTTAATTACATTTCTTTTTGTTTTATTTTGTTAAGTAAGTAAATAAATAAATGCCCATTTCATTTCCTGTGATGGTCTCCCATCCATCTTGAGATAGCTTGTCTTTCCATTCAATACATATTCTGCAACCACAATTTGCTCAATCATCTGATGAGGCCTATAATTTATGGTACATTTTAAAAAAACCGTTATGTCCTATTGGATATGAAGTCCTACCTGGCCTCTGTTGGATGCCAAAATGGAGAGGATAAATCTCATATTAGAGGAATATCCTTGCTGCTTTGTAATCTAAGCAATACAATTGGCCTGACTTTTACCTGTGCTCAAGTTCACTTATAGTGACTCATTTCATGTTTCTACTCAGAAGTTGTCACTACAGGCCACCTACAGCTATAACTTGTGTCTGTTACTGAATGCTTTCCAGCCCTTCACCAATTGAGAGCCTCCTATTTTCTATTTTTGTCAAGAACTTCAAGCTGCACAGACCCATCTCAAGGATCAGCCAGATCCTTCAGGGAAGAAAGCGAATGGGAGACTATCAAGGCTAAGACCTTGAGACTTTCTAGAGAGATCCTCGAGAGTGCCATTATGGAAATCTATCTCATTTGACCAATGCACCAAGCGATCCACCAAGTATCCATCATGCAGAGAGGGCATGTTGCGGACCCTGCCGGTAAGAGAATTCCATCTGGGGGGGTCCAGGAGGTAGGCCTTCTCTGCAGTAGCTCCTGCCCTCTGGAACATCTTGCCCCTGGAGGTGAGGCTAGCCCCATCACTCCTGGGCTTCCGGAGGAATTTGAAGACCTGGCTCTGCCACCTGGCTTGGGGGGGGGAGGGGAGCCATCATGTTTGGGGATGGCTAGTGCCCTAGAGTGCTTGTCACATACAATACATTATCATCTGCCATTTGGATTCTATTTTTATCTATAATTATTGTTTACTTGTAATTGTATTTTTAGATATTGTGTTTTTAGATATTGTAATTTTATTGTATATTTATTGTTTTATTGATTATTGTTGTAAACTACCCAGAGTCCCTCTGGTGGGAGGAGATGGGTGGTGACAAATTTGATAAATAAATAAAATAAAAAATATTTGGAAGGTGGGAGAGAAAAGCAGAGAGAGAGACAATGAGAGGGAGACTATGCATATATACGTAGTTTCCTCTGCAGTTGGCAGTCAACCTATGTTTGGGTGGTATCATTCTTGTCTGCAATAAAGTTTCTAATCTGGGAATCTGCTGCCAAATCAAGCTGAGAGCCAAGCTAAGGGTTAAATGTCTGGAGATTTGTTTTATTGCCCAGCCCAAGTGTGAAGTCTGACACTTATTGTTAGCTGTCTTGAGTGCCATTCTTTGGCAGAAAGGCAGGTTATTAATTCAGTAAATACATTAATAAATCAATCAAACACAGCTGTAGAGCAGTGTTCCTTAACTTGGCATTCTCTAGGTGTGTTAAACTACCACTTCTGTCCTTCCAGTGCTGTCTGTAGATGATGAAACTGCACCTGGAAGGCATCAGGTTTGGAAACGCTGCTAAAGAGCAAATTGAGACAAGAGCTTGAGAATTTTTCATGAAATAGCATAAAAGCTGTCATACCTCACAGGGAGGAGAGAGATTCTGCAGTTGGGCCAAGGAAGTAGGATGGCAGGATGTCAAGAAAAGCTACCATGGGTGAGAAGAGGATGTCAACTTGGAAATGTATTTCTGTATTGCAGGATTAGAATTAATGGAAACATATATGGGGACTAATTCATTTTTGTGCACAGCAATGAAGTGAGATAAATTCTGAAAAATTAGAGGGAAGGCCCAAATTCACTTAACTTCATGGTTGGGCAATTTAAATCAAAGTTTCTCATGTCTCTTCTACCTTTGTTGACACTTCTTTTTTATATTACAGTTATGGTAGATAAAGTGACCTCTCATAATTGCCTTACTGGTGTCCCAGACAGTTTTTAGGTCAGTTCCTTTGCCCAAATTGATGTCAAAAAATCTTTTAAACTCCTCTTGCAATCAACCAAAACGTTTTCTCTTTGTAAAATAGCTTCATTCAATCTCCACTGAAAAGCCATAGAAGACCTATTTTCAAATTTACTGGATTGTAATTGGATTGTGATCGGAGAAAGTCTTTGGTAAAATATCAACCTTACAAATTTTATTAGCGAAATTATTTGAAATCCATATCATGTCAATTCTTGAAAAAGGTTGATGTCTTTCTGAGTAAAAAGTATATTCCTTGCCAATACATTTTTGTGTCGCCAGGAATCTACTAATGCCAAATTGTCTATCATACCAAAAAAAAACTGTGAGAATCTTCCTTGTTTAAGCTTAATTTCCTTTTCAGATGTCCTGTTCAACTGTGGGGAGGTTACACCATTCCAATGTCCTAGTAGACACCAGCTTTGATATGAAAAAGATGACAATTCATTCAAAAGATGTTTAAAAAATTTACTTTTATCCTCATTTGGTACATATATCACCACAACAAGAGATTTAAGTCCATTAAGCTCGACTTCCACTGCTACATATCTGCCATGTTCGTCAGAAAGCAATAAATGTGGTTTCAATTGTGGTTTAACATACATTAGAAATCCATTTACCTTCTTCAAACTTTATGAATAGAGCATGTATGTTGTTGTTGTTTATTCGTTTAGTCGCTTCCGACTCTTCGTGACTTCATGGACCAGCCCACGCCAGAGCTTCCTGTCGGTCGTCAACACCCCCAGCTCCCCCAGGGACGAGTCCGTCACCTCTAGAATATCATCCATCCATCTTGCCCTTGGTCGGCCCCTCTTCCTTTTGCCCTCCACTCTCCCTAGAATCAGCATCTTCTCCAGGGTGTCCTGTCTTCTCATTATGTGGCCAAAGTATTTCAGTTTTGCTTTTAATATCATTCCCTCAAGTGAGCAGTCTGGCTTTATTTCCTGGAGGATGGACTGGTTGGATCTTCTTGCAGTCCAAGGCACTCTCAGAATTTTCCTCCAACACCACAGTTCAAAAGCATCAATCTTCCTTCGCTCAGCCTTCCTTATGGTCCGGCTCTCGCAGCCATATGTTACTACGGGGAACACCATTGCTTTGACTATGCGGACCTTTGTTGTCAGTGTGATGTCTCTGCTCTTAACTATTTTATCAAGATTTGTCATTGCTCTTCTCCCAAGGATTAAGCGTCTTCTGATTTCCTGACTGCAGTCAGCATCTGCAGTAATCTTTGCACCTAGGAATACAAAGTCTTTCACTGCTTCTACATTTTCTCCCTCTATTTGCCAGTTATCAATCAAGCTGGTTGCCATAATCTTGTTTTTGAGGTTTAGCTGCAAGCCAGCTTTTGCACTTTCTTCTTTCACCTTCATCATAAGGCTCCTCAGTTCCTCTTCACTTTCAGCCATCAAAGTGGTATCATCTGCATATCTGAGATTGTTAATGTTTCTTCCAGAGATTTTAACTCCAGCCTTGGATTCCTCAAGGCCAGCTTGTCGCATGATGTGTTCTGCATACAAGTTGAATAGGTAGGGTGAGAGTATACAGCCCTGCCGTACTCCTTTCCCAATCTTAAACCAGTCCGTTGTTCCGTGGTCTGTTCTTACTGTTGCTACTTGGTCGTTATACAGATTCTTCAGGAGGCAGACAAGATGACTTGGTATCCCCATACCGCTAAGAACTTGCCACAATTTGTTATGGTCCACACAGTCAAAGGCTTTAGAATAGTCAATAAAACAGAAATAGATGTTTTTCTGAAACTCCCTGGCTTTTTCCATTATCCAGCGGATATTGGCAATTTGGTCTCTAGTTCCTCTGCCTTTTCTAAACCCAGCTTGTACATCTGGCAATTCTCGCTCCATGAATTGCTGAAGTCTACCTTGCAGGATCTTGAGCATTACCTTACTGGCATGTGAAATGAGTGCCACTGTTCGATAGTTTGAACATTCTTTAGTGTTTCCCTTTTTTGGTATGGGGATATAAGTTGATTTTTTCCAATCTGATGGCCATTCTTGTGTTTTCCAAATTTGCTGGCATATAGCATGCATTACCTTGACAGCATCATCTTGCAAGATTTTGAACAGTTCAGCTGGGATGCCGTCGTCTCCTGCTGCCTTGTTATTAGCAATGCTTCTTAAGGCCCACTCAACCTCACTCTTCAGGATGTCTGGCTCTAGCTCACTGACCACACCGTCAAAGCTATCCCCGATATTGTTATCCTTCCTATACAGGTCTTCTGTATATTCTTGCCACCTTTTCTTGATCTCTTCTTCTTCTGTTAGGTCCTTGCCAACTTTGTTTTTGATCATACCCATTTTGGCCTGGAATTTACCTCCAATGTTTCTAATTTTCTGGAAGAGGTCTCTTGTCCTTCCTATTCTATTGTCTTCTTCCACTTCCGCGCATTGCTTGTTTAAAAATAATTCCTTATCTCTTCTGGCTAACCTCTGGAATTTTGCATTTAATTGGGCATATCTGCCCCTATCACTGTTGCCTTTTGCTTTCCTTCTTTCTTGGGCTACTTCTAGTGTCTCAGCAGACAGCCATTTTGCCTTCTTGGTTTTCTCTTTCTTTGGGATGTATTTTGTTGCCGCCTCCTGAACAATGCTGCCAACTTCTGTCCATAATTCTTCCGGGACCCTATCTACTAAGTCCAGTCCCTTAAATTGATTCCTCACCTCCACTGCATATTCCTTAGGAATATTAGTGAGCTCATATCTAGCTGATCTGTGGGTCTTCCGTAATCTCTTTAGTCTGATCCTAAATCGTGCAAGAAGTTCGTGATCTGAACTACAGTCAGCTCCAGGCCTTGTTTTTACCGACTGTACAGATGTCCACCACCTTTGGCTGCAAAGGATGTAGTCAATCTGATTTCGGTGTTGTCCATCTGGTGAAGTCCATGTATAAAGCCGTCTCTTAGGTTGTTGGAAGAGAGTGTTTGTTATGCAGAGTGAATTTTCTTGGCAAAATTCTATCAGCCTATGTCCTGCTTTGTTTTGTTCTCCCAGGCCATACTTACCTGTAATTCGAGGTGTCATTTGACTGCCCACCTTAGCATTCCAGTCTCCTGTGATGAAAATAACATCTCTTTTAGGCGTGTTGTCCAGTAGGTGCTGCAGATCCTCATAGAACTGCTCTACTTCAGCTTCTTCAGCATTTGTGGTTGGGGCATATATTTGGATCACTGTGATGTTAGATGGCTTGCCCTGAATTCGAATTGAGATCATTCTGTTGTTTTTTGGGTTGTATCCAAGCACTGCTTTAGCCACTTTACTATTAATTATGAAGGCTACTCCATTTCTTCTGTGGTCCTCTTGTCCACAGTAGTAGATCTGATGGTCATTTCATGTGAAGTGGCCCATTCCAGTCCATTTCAGTTCACTGACGCCCAGGATGTCTATCTTTAATCTTGACATCTCACCAATAACCACATCCAATTTGCCCTGGCTCATAGATCTTACATTCCAGGTTCCAATGGTGTGTTGATCCTTAGAACATCGGATTCGCCGTTCACCACCAGCACCGTCGGCCGCTAGCCGTCCTTTTGGCTTTGAGCTAGCTGCGTCATCACGTCTGGGGCTAGTTGAGCTCATCCTCTGTTCCTCCCCAGTAGCATTTTGACCATCTTCCAACCTGGGGGTCTCATCTTCTGATGGTATACCGACATATCTCTGGTTGTACTGATCCATTTAGTTTTCACGGCAAGAATACTGGGGTGGGTTGCCATTACCTTCCCCAGGGATCGCATTTAGTCTGACCTCTCTGTCATGACCTTCCCGTCTTGGGTGGCCTTTCACGGTTTAGCTCATGGCATCATTGAGGTGCTCAAGCTCCAGCACCACGACAAGGTAACGATCCTTTGCTGAAGAGAGCATGTATACATGCATATTAACAATTCTCTTGCCATATTAACAATTCTCTTGAAACCTATTCTGCCCTTCATCATGAGTTGTATAACCTTCTAAATTCAATTGCAACATTTTATACATTTTCTTAATAAGATGCTCATCGTTTGTACAAAATTCAATTTCAAACTGTGTTTTTTCATGAACAAAATTATATACTTTCTTCTCCAAATTAAACCATTCTGACAGTTGTGCATAATTAAACCAGTGACAAATATGACCTTCCAATTCTAGTTGTTCCCTTGTTTTAAGTTTAGGTATTCTTTCTTCAAAATTCAGCAAATCTTCCTATCTCAACCAGCTTGGTTTGCCTGCCATCTCTCTTCTACAAAAAAGCTTCTTGAGGGGGACAACCACATAGGTACGTTAGGAGACAATACTGGTTTATATTTATTCCAAACCCTCAGTATGACATGCCTAACAAAATGATAGATATTCTGACTTTGAGCAAAAGATGGAAATTAGATATGGAGACTTTGAGAAAACGATGGAAAGTAAATATTCTGACTTTGAGAAAAAGATTGAACATCAAATGGAAAAAAATCCTGGAGAGGTGAAACAAGTAACACATCGAGTGGAGGTGTTAGAAACTAAGATGGTTAATACTGAGCAAGAGAGAGAAAAAGACCTTAATAAAATGGCTCTGTTAGAACTTAGGGACATGGATTTTTGTCTGAGACTGAGAGGAGTTCCTAAGGAGAAAGGGAAGAATATTGTTGAAAAAATCTTACAGGCTTTGGCAATATTATTGGATTGGGAGGAAGACAGAATAAAGGATGAATTAGATAAGGTTTTTCGCATCAACTCAAGATATGCAGCTGTAAATAATAAGCCAAGAGATGTTTTGGTTCATTTTGCTAGAAGGAAAACAAGAGACCAGGTTTTGCAAACTCACTTTGAATCAAGATTAAATACTGATAATGTGGATATAATTGTTTTGAAAGAGATTCCCGTAAGGATTTTGAGGAAAAGAAAAGACTATGCTTTTTTTAACAGAGATTTTGAAAAAGAATAAAATTGTTTTCTGATGGGAAAGATTGAAAGGTGTAAATGTTATGTTCCAACAGCAAAGATTCAGCTTGACCTCCAGCCATAAAGCCAAGGACTTTCTTGCTAGACATGGATCTGGTTTGGATCAGGGTGTAGATGAGAAACCTGCACCTGGAACTAGACCCCCAAGAATCTGCTCTACAGGGTATAGATATGGGTGCTACATCTAAGGACTTTGGTCAGATGTCTGCTTAATCATGGCTTGCACTTACCTTACTTGGAATGTGAACGGGGCAAATGCCCCACACAAAATATTTGTTTTTCATTATTTGAAGAAATTAAACCATGATGTGATATGCTTACAGGAGACTCATATAAGGAAAAAAGATATTAAATATTTCATCTCTCTTCTACCTTTAATGTTGTACTGACTTTATAAGTTGCGCAAGCAGAACAAAAGTAACAGCCAAAAGTGTGACACCTGCTTTAACTATGATTAAGATGTATATTCTCTGATAATTATTTTTCTATGGGCTAGATTCTTTTGTCTCCTCTAACAGAACATGCTATTTAGGGAAGCAAAAAGGGGGGCACTGCATCTTTCCCAAACTTTAAACAGCATCTGATTATTCTTCAAGGTATATTTGTGTATCTGGTCAATTCATTTGTGGTACAATCTTGTTAGTCTTTATTTTCAATGAAAGCCACTGTTCAGCTCATTTTGCTTTAGGTATCATCAGAAATAAAAAGTCAACAGTTGCTCTTAAATTATGTGGTTTTTGAATGCAATGTTAATGTTAAATATTACTGAAAAATCTCCCCAGTCCTTTCCTTAAGCTTCTGTGTTTTCCTAAATAAGTCTCTAGGCATATTTCACAATGACTGAGTTGTTTTAATGTCTCCTGCTAGTTCATACATATTATATACAATTCCCAAATGCTATCTTACCCGGTTTTCTGAATGAGGTTTATTTTTGTAGGAGGTACAGTATTTCCCAAGCAATCAGATTTTGATTTCTTTCTTAAAGGAAGTTTAAGAAAGTTTGGTAAGTTTACATTTTAAAGAATACTTCTAAATCATAGACTAGAGAAATTAATCATGTTCCCTTTTTTGCTATTGTTGTTTTTTGTAAATTTCATCACATTATCCACTCTCCAAGAATTATTCAGTGTGTTTTTTTTTAAAGATCAACAAGATGGGCCACGCTTTTTTAGGTTATATATTGTATCTTACTACATCTACCACAGTTTTTATATCATGATGTAGGTTGATCATTTCTTCTTATATATTTACACCTCATTAACACCTTTCTGGCATTTCACAAAGACCACTGAATTCATTGAGGAAACAGCAAGTGAGGTATTTCACAGATTGCTTGTGCATCTCAGAAACTGAATTAAGACTTTAATGTGGGGTGGTGGTGATGGAACTTGGTGTTTGTATTTTCATCAGGATCGTTTTTAATAATTGTTTCTTGAAAAATAAGGATCAATTGTTGTTAATTAAACTGAAGGTAATTCTACTATAGAAACTAAACATTTGGCCAACTGCTTCTTGCTACTGAGGGGCAATTTCTTCTCCATCTTGGCTTCTGGAGGATAAAAAGTGATAAGAGGTTATGAATGGAGGAACAGATTATTTTTTGGGATGGGTTTTGGGAAAATGGATTTTAGGAAAAATAGTCATGGATTTTGGGAAAAAATGGGCATGGAAGAAAAGCGTTTGGGGAAAAACAAGTATGGAAGGAAAGAAATGAAAGTAGGATGACTGCTGGAAGAGTCCTCTATGAAAAGGTATTAGAAAATATTACTCAACGGAATGAATGGAAAGTGGATATAAGGACACTTGTTGTTTTAGAGAAAGTGTACAATTAATTAATTGGCTAGAATTATGGAATATTTTTCATGAGTATGAAGTTGAAGGTTAGCTACTGTATGCAATAAGAATGGTATATAATAAAACAAAGCATGCATGAGAATAAATGGATTAACACTGAGCAGGGAGTGGACAAGGATGGGATTCCTTTGTTGTTTAATGTACTTCTGGACAAATGAGTAAGAAATGCATGCAGTGACAATAGATGTGCCTTGGGGCTTTTCCACATAGCAGTGTTAATGTGCTTTCCCCCAATCCATCTGATGTGGCAGAAAAGTATGCTGATAGACTTTGCACTGCCTGCATTGCTAACCCATACTGTGCTTCAGTAATGAGGCTAACAACTGGTGTTGTCCACCCACAAATAATGCAGAACAACTTAAGGAAAGTGATTGATAAGATTCCATGCTGGTGGAAAAATCAACTAACAATTGCTCTCTCTAAGGAGAGAGAAATGGTTACACCAGCTGTCAAAACGTAGACCTCAGCTAGCTTATCTACATGTGTGTGTGTGTGTCTGTGCAGTAAAACAGGCAATACATGTGTCAAGAACTGCAGCTTCTTTGCAGTGGGAGAGCAAAAGAACTCCTTCCACTTTCTCTTCCCATGCAAGGTTTGGGGTGGGAAACAAGGTAAGATAATTGTTGTCAAAAGACCTACTTCTTTCCCATTTCCTTCTCTTCCCTGCTTCCTGGAAGGCAAGAGAGGTGAGGGAGTACAAGTGGCTCTTTAGATGTCACCCCTTGTGGTAAGGCTGCCCCTGTGTGGATCAGGTACATGCATATGGTGGTGTGTATTTCCATGTGGCCAGTGGTCTTCCAGGAGACCATTCTGCATGCATCAAAAAATACACGTGCCATGCATCAGGTCCTGTAGTCCCCACTGGGGGTGGGATGGGCAGGTTTACTGCAGGGAAGAGTGGCTGGAGAGTCATCCGCTATACTTCCCTTCCCCTCAACAATTCTCTGATCCCTCAGACCATCTCCATGGAATCAGATAACTGGTGGCTAAAGAGCAACTTCTCCCCTTTTCTTGTCATTCTTCCGTACACTGAGTTAGTGGATGTGCTGCCACTTCTAGATTTCTGCATTGGCAGAAAAAATGGAGAGAGATGGGAGGAAGAAGCAGGAATTGGCTACTGGAGTTTGGTAGTTGAGTTAAAGAGGGAGTCCTTTTCCTCGACATCAATAAAAACCACCCAGAGTCCCCCCTTTGGGAGGAGATGGGAGGTGGCAAAATTTGATAGATAGATAGATAGAGCTTCTACTAAGCTAAACTGAGAATTTAAGAATGAATCCGTAAGAGATAAAAAGTCTTACTAGTGCTTAAAATTGCAAAAGTGAAGTTGGAGAGACAGGAGTTTTCAATTGTGATCTGCAATGGTTCTGATATGTTTCGATTCCTACCAGAAAACTAGAAGAAGCTTATCACTTCCCTATTGTTGCTAAGAAAATTACATGGGTGTGACCATGAAGTCACCAGAAATTGTGCTGAATTCAAAGAAAATGTTACATTTTTATACATTTGCCTGAAGAAAAAACTAGAAGATTGGGGCAATGAGTAGTCACATCTCAGCTGATGAGAGAAGATGAAAGTTTATCAGATCAAACAAAGGAGGCATTATATCAGTAGCTGCAAGAGGAAGACCATCAAACAAAGAAGCAATGCCAGTGAGTAAGAGTGTCAACTATAAGCAGATTTAGAAGCTATTCTGCACTAGGGGAACTTAGAAAGATTTAAGAACTTCACAGAACAAAAAGGGTTTGAGACTTTAGGGAAATAAAAAGAGATATCATGGAACAGGAGACAAGATGGTGGACCTCAAGGGGAAATGAAATGAAAAGAAATGAAAAGGAGAATCTTTATAAAGTTCACAGCCTTTGCTGACTAATGCTTAGAGTATGAAAAAATGATGGAATATGTCTGAATTGTTACTACAGAAAGGCAAGTTTTATTTAATTGTATAATGGAAAGCTGCTGGTATGAGTCCTGTGATTGGAATGGAAGGATGACATGAGTCAATCTCAGGTAGGCTCTTAGAAAGAAAATCAAGGTGTGTCTATCCTAATCTACACAGGGATATAGAAAATAGTTCAGTTGCTGGAATTCTCATAAACCCATCCCTGTCTTTTTAATAACATTGCTAAACAGATACTGTGAGAATCGTGCTCAGAAAGAATAATTTTTAGTTTTAAGCAGTTGCCAACAAGCCTTATACTATGACATGGAGAAAACTGAGGTATTTCCACAAGAAGATATAACAGCAAAATGAACCATGATGGCCTGCCTAGTAGCACTGCATGGTGCCCAGTGCTGGCCAACCACCAAAAATGCTGAGCACCCTTTACATGCCGTGGAGATGCGCATGCTTCATTGGTCATTAGGCATTTCCCTTCCTGACCACATCAGCAATGATACAGTCCCGCAGCAGATGGGCATTGAACTGGTAACAGAGAAAATGTGGGAAAAACACCTACAGTGGTATGTAGGCTGACCATATTTCCTTGAGACAAAAATGGGACATTGGGATGGCAAAATGGGATGGGTTTAAACTTATGTAATATTCGGTATTCACGAAAAAGATAAAAGATGTTATTGACAGTAAGCTGGGAAAGTGCAGGAGGGGGAGGTGCGGCAGTGGTTGGGTCTGGAGAGGCTGGTGCAGGGGTGGCGTTGGGTGGAGAAGTTGCAGGAGGGCTGAGGGCGGCAGCGGGCTGAGGGTGGCGGCGACCTTGGACGGGAGGACAGGAATGAGGTAGCAGGAGGCTGGAGAAGCGGATGGCTGAGGGCAGCGGTGGGCTGGGACAGGAGGACAGGAGGACAGGAACAAGGCAGCAGGAGGCTGGAGAAGCGGAGGCCTGAGGGCAGCGGCGAGCTGGGATGGGAGGACAGGGACGAGGTGGCAGGAGGCTGGAGAAGTGCAGGAGGGCTGAGAGCTGTGGTGAGCTGGGACGGGAGGACAGGAACGGAGAAGTCTGGTGAACGGTTGTCCCCAACAACCCGTTCCTCTCTGACACGCCCTTTTATTTTATTTTCTTCCTGCTGTTTTGGCCTGAGAGCCAATTGGCTTCTTTTCTGCTGGGCATGCTTTTCTGACTGTCTTCCACTGCACTGATTGGCAGCAGCGACTCTTCCTCTTGCTCACGACCAATCGTCTGTTCCTGTAGTTCCGCTGTAGGTTTTCTGCCAGATTGAGAACTACAGCCAAGTCAGCCTCCTTTTCAATTTCAATTTCAATTTCAACTTTTTACATTCTTCCCAATAATGGCTCCAATGTTTTTAAAAAATGGGACAAAATTGACATTTATATTAAAATGATGGGATGGGGGAGATGGGCGGTAACAGAAATTTGAAATATAAATAAATAATAAATAAATAAATAAACGGTACTGTCCCGTTCAAAACGTGACCTATGGTCAGCCTAGTGGTATGGCTATGTTCTATGAGCAGCACCCCACACTGTTGCCTGTACTACCTACCACTTTAACATTGGTGGCAAACACCCACACCGAAGACCAAAGCAAAACTGGCAGGACACAATTAACGTGGGTATGAAAATCATCCAGTTGGACTCAGTTGCTGCGTTTGATCATGTGAAATGGCATTTGTTAATCCGAAAAGCGGATCCTGCACCTGCGGGAAAACACTAGGATGAAGAAGAATGAACCATGATTGTTGAGACCACCATGTTATGATGAAGACATAGTTGGCTGAATTCCTGCAGACCTTTGAAAGAACTCTTGTTAGAAGGGGAATTGGTGGGAAACAGTATACTACAGGTCCATTTCTCAAGAAGAGGAAGGCATTCCCTAGAGACAGAAAAATTGCTTTTGGGACTATCCTGGCAGGATTTCACGAAGGCCGTAGTGGAGTCATGAAGCCTCTATTTGTCACCTTTAGGTATACTAGGATAAATAAGGAACAAAGGATACACCAGTGCCAAATCCCCAGTGAACATTCTGCTGTCTTCAGCAATGCACAGTGGCTGTCGGGGCACTTATAGGGAAGTTTATCCTCCCCAGTTCTCATCAAATTAACTTCAAAAATAGTAGAACTACTTAACCCAAATTTGGAAAAATCCTTGATGCTTTGCTGCAATTTGAAGTAGTCCCCAGAAAAACAATGGAGAAGAATTTACTTAATCCCAAAGTCTTTGTGCAAAGTGCTTTTAGTTCCTAAGCCAGGTTTCCTTGAGTCAGCTCTTTAAAACAGTTTCCTAATAATCGTAGCAATTGTTTTCTCAAGAGATTATTTGAAGACCTATCTCTCAGGTGACCTAGAGAATGGGACACAATGCCCTTGCCCTGTGGAAGAAAGCCTGAGTTATGAGAGTGTCCTGCAGAGCTAGACATTCCATGGTAGCCTGTGTTTCTTGAGAAAGTAATCTCTAGTTAAGAAATCAGTTCCAGCTCAGATAAGCTGGAGAATAATTCAGTGTTTTTCAATGTTTGCCTCTCTTTTAAAAGGAGCATTACTGAATTCCTGAAACTAATTTCAAGATTTAGGAATACAAAAAGACAGTAAAGCACTGTTCTAGGTTCAGTGCAGCCACTTCTGAATTCCTGGACTTGCAATGATAAATGCTTTCCAATTTATTTGTTTCCAGTCTGTGGATACTGCGGCTGTTTATGGTTCCTAAAAACGAATGCACTAGTCCAAATACGTTCAACTGTTGAGCCACTTATCAGCAATCACTTCCATTCCTCAGGTTTCGGTTTATGTGTGAGTATATGTGTGGTCAAGGCTGGAAATACACACTTCTTTCTCAGACAGAGAAACTGGCAATAAGATTTAAGAGCGCACCAAAGAAAAGTTACACCAACTGGTTCTCGCAATATTCTCAACATATCTGTTTTTCCTGAGCTGTAAGCAGCAACTTACCGTGGGTTGGAATGGGAAAGAGGATTCATTTCTTTCTGATAGTGACTTCCTTGATTAACAGGCTGTGGAAGATACAAGAAATAACAAGTGAAACAATTATTTTTCCTGTGCTCTTTCAAAACACATGGATCTGAACTGTTGTTATTAACTATTTGGCAAAATAAATTCTGTAGCATAATTCTTACAGAAAGTAAATGATTTGTTTTCCCAGTTCCAAAAATTCCAAAAAGAGGGTGGTGGAAACATGGAGGGATAACAAGAAACACATCTGTATAATGTAAGTTCACCTAGTCAGTAAAATAATATATTTTTGTATTGAATGAAACAATGACATGTTGGGAAGGATCAGCAAAATATCCAGGTTTGGGAAGAATAATCAATAGTAATCATTTTTGTCTCACCCCCCACCCCCACCCAGGACAGACTCTTTCCACACTTCCACAGGCTTCACCCTCCAAGACCTCAGGAATACTTCAGACCAGTCCAATGCTCAGTTCTCCTTCACAGAGCTACCTTAGAAATGCCGAGACTTCCCACGTGTCAGTCAGTGTACTCTAGCTCATCACCAGGAGAGCACAGAAAATGCCAGTCATACAGCACTTACCCCCTTCCATGCTGTGTTTACTTGTTTAGTGAGTTGTAAAAAAAATAATCCTGCCAAGCGCACTTGTTAAAACAGGACACAAGTGCCATGCCATTATCCTTCATGTCCCAAATTTAACAGAACTGTGAATGGTGAAAGATAGCATTTTCCCCATAGAGGTTCAGCATCAGCCATTTTGGAAGGCAGATACAAAAAAATTCCATATGCTGCTCGATTATGTCCATGTGCTACAGGCGCTGTAGAATCTTTTGCCCACATTTTATGGTACTGCTGATTTTATACAGGTATTAGAATCTGTTTTATTTGCCCTCACCCGGTAAAATATCAAAATCACTCTGATACTCTCTAGATATAAATTCTGCTTTCTGATCAAAGGGACTCTATCTCTCTGGATGCTGCCAAATTCTGTTATGCTGCTAGTAAGACAAGATCTAAGCCGACCAACCCCTATCCCTCAATAGGGTATAACTGTGCCTACCTTTTGAACAATACTAAAGAAGTATGTGTGTGTGTGTGTGTGTGTGTGTGTATCTATCTATCTATCTATCTATCTATCTATCTATCTATCTATCTATCTATCTCACTTTATCCTGTTATATTTTAATCCACTTCTATCTTAGATATCTAGCTTTATGCCTTAGTTTTAGACGAAAAATATTCTGTTTTTGTGGTCCTAGAAATGTAGTTTACAGTGCTAACAACACTGACAATAATATTCTGCATTATTCTTTTAGCTTGTGTTTTATGTTTGGTCTTCCTCTTTTATTTTTAAAGAGTTGTTAATTGTTTCATTCTGTGCTGGTCTTTGATCAAGATTTAAGTATTAAAAAAAATTCTACCATGAGGAAAATGGCTTATCCCCAACGTGTTTGGAACACCACTGTTTTGTAAGCGGAAAATCAGACTTGAAATGCTTCTAGATGCGTCACAGCTAAGCTGGAAATAAATTGGTTAGCTCCTGAACATGTAAGGGGATTGCAGGGGTATGGCACTGATCTGGGAGCAACGCAAAGCCTACATGTGGAGGCTCTTTTTTCCTCAACTCCCTTCTTTGCAAATTCCAGGATTTCAGAGTTGGATTTAATGTGAAAAAAAATCACTTCAAAGAAGTTATTACACTTGACAGCAAAGCAGAATAATATATTTAATTCTCAAAGCTATTATATCCTTTGGAGCAGCTGCTAAACAATTTGTATTTCATCCATTTTTCCTGACAGACCTAGTTATTACATTTCAATTTTTGGTAAACTATCTTTGACTATAAAGTACAGTTTTAGTGCATTGTTGTTGTTAATGTATGTAAGCATCTGTTCCTGTCTGCTTGCCTATAGGAATCCTGAACCTTTGTAGCTCGAGAGAAAAATCGCTGCCATCCAATTTTATTAAAGCTACAACCACGCCAGAAAGACATTGGATAATCGTGCTGCCGTAGCCTATGGTTGAAGCCAGGCCTAGTACAGGAGGAAGGTCAAAGTAATTCTGTACATAGATGTGAATATTTGTATTAAAAATGTCCAAAGCCTACATTCTAAAACTCACAGTGAAGATAAATGATAAGACAAAGAATAGCCTTCTGGTGGTGCTGTTGCCATAGATTAGACCTAGGGATAAAGAGGTTACATAAAATTCAGCCAACATCTAGAACAAAAACATTGCTTTCTAGTGAGAAGTTGCCTATAATCTACACAGCAAAAATTAGCAAAGCTCTGATGAGTAAGTAAGACTGGGAGAAAATAGGATTAATTGGAACAAGACTAGATGGTATTATTTCTCACAAGAAAGGTATGTACAACATATGCTTTTCTCCATCAAAGCAAGGGGAACTTTAAAAATAAGCATTTTTTTAAAAAAAATACAGGACTTAGAATAGTACACTGCTGAATACAGAAAGAAAAAATAATGTTGGTCACATCAGTTTTGTTTCACTTGCATAGATATATGGTTCTTATGCAGGGCCTAATTTTGATATGCCCTGGAGCTGTAGGTGGTAACATACTTCTGAAAGTCAGTAGCAAACCAAGTGAATGCATGCCTTGTCTAATGTCAAATTCAAGTTCTAGTAACAGAGTGGAAGAACTTGAAGTATCTATTCATATAAGAGAAAATATATCATAACTCAGTTTGAGAGACCTTCAGATACGTAAGAGAATTCTGAAATTATAATAGACACCACAGTCTGAAGGGCTATTTATTAGTAACCACACACTCTCTAACTACAGAAGACAGTGGAAAAGTATTACAATATTCAGTTTAAATACATTGTTGAAAAATTCATGATAACCTTACATATCTTTAAATGGATCAATGGTTTTGAACATCAAAATGTCATACTCATTTGGGGCATTTATAATTTGCATACTCCCAGATGAACCAGCTCATTTTGTTTAACAACAGAAATCTTTTTTTAAAATAATCAAGAGAATCCAACAATCACAGAAAATAGCAAAATAATCAAAATTCCAAGTAAAAGCCATAAAAATGTGAATAAGATCAATGCTGCAACAAAAGCCTTCTTACTGCCTCTACATGCATAACTGGAGGAATTCTGAGTCAGCAGCTTTATTCTCTGAAAAGAAGCCCCATTGTATAAATTGACAACAACAACTGTTTCGCCCAGCTTCTCTGAAAAGAGTAATGGAGACAAGCAGGTTGTGGCAGATGACTTTTGCTAGGCAGCAGAGGACTTTTTCACTAGACAAGCAGCTGACACATGGCGGGCAGGACACCTTAAGGAAGCATGACTTTCAGCTGGGCTTTTTCCAGTGGCCTTGAAAAAAGGTCAAGAATTTCAATTGCCAGGGATATCAGCTTGACATTGCATGAAATATACTGTCTTCCAACTCCAGAAAAAAACACTTTCAAAAGTCTACACTATAGTCCTTAGAAGAGCCAGAGCCAAAATTTACTGAATGATTACTTCAGCTGAAATAATTCATTGTCTAAACAAGTGCTTTTTTTTAAATATTGGTTTCAAACTAAAAACTAGGGGAGGGGGAGTCTAATGAACAAAGATTTCTTCATAGGTTCAGACTTTCATACAGAGAAGCAGCTAGAAAATATTGCTGTCCACCTACTTTTGATAATGCTCTTTAATAACTCATTGAATCTCAGTGCATAAATAAACAAAAGAGACATATTCCTTAGACTACTGCTTCTATAGCAAATATAATTGCTATTGAAAAAGATAGATGCAATAATCTGTTCTCCCGTCTTCATTTTTTGCAACTGTTCTCTTATATACATTTTTTTCTCATCCACAACTTCTTTTATTCACAATCCAACCATGCATCCTTTTCATTCTTCTGATTAGCATACTTGCACACAGTTCTATGGCAATTTGTGTCACAATTCTTTTACTCTGTTCCAAGCAGCTTCCACACATTATATCTACTTTTCATTCATTTTGCTGGAAGATTAATGTGTCTTCTAATATTTTTTTCATACATGACTCATACTTTCTCTTCCTGCAATTATTCTACTGTCCCTCTCATTTTCCCTCACTTCTTATCTTTACTTTTGTGCAGATTTTTTGCCAAGAACCCCTCTGGACGCTATCAGAATATAGTTATATCCTTCACCAATTCTCTAAATCTTTCATCATAAACAATTAAATCAATCATGCTTTTAGATTTATATTAATTCCTTTGCCATAAACACCTTTGAGTAGACCTGCTTAAAGAATGTATTTGGGGATAAAACAACAGATTTTTCTCCAAGCAGACACTCATAATTCCCACTGATTCAAGTCTTCAGATGGCCAAATCTTTTTCTCTATATTCTCTTGTCTCAATTCCACGCATCCATTCATGTTACCTGTTTTGCTAATTTTTCTCCTAACTCCCATTCATTCAAATTTTTCCCCCAAACTCACCATTCACTACAGCAACTATTTCTGTGGAGTTCTACTTTCAAATTCACCCGCAACAGCCAAGATGAAAACAATTCATATTTTCTGATATATATCAAACCTTTTCTTTTAGTTCTGAGAATATTCTCCCCTAAGGAGTGATGCAGAATAGACAAAAGATATGCCCTGATTTGGGAGAATGCAAATACTCCCGCTCGAACTAGGTGGAATGAAAGACTGCTGAAGTATCAGTTCTGAGCATCTGAAATCTCTACCTATGCTAGGAATGTGCTCAAAATTACCAGGACAGGAACCCCATGAGGGGTATATAGGGTGAAATAATTTGTTTATTAACAAATGAAAGAAAATCACAGAAAAGAGGAAATGTTACTTCACTTTGGTAGGAAGGATCAGGAATGGTTTGGTCAAGAATACGTGGAGCTCAAAAGGAAATTTAAAGCTGTATCTATAGTTTTCAAAAGAACCCCTTAGAAACTCTACACAAAGTGTTGTTGAATCCTAGGAAAAAAACAATACAAGTCTCTTCTGAAGGAGAAGAATAAAGCCAACAAAAACTTGATTGTTGTCTGGTCAGGCACCCAAGAAAAGGGATTCTTCCCTGGTAAGACCCCAAAGAGTCTGGTCAGTCAGGTTTCTGTACAAGCATGGAAAGAGCATTTCAGAGCCTTACAGGCAGATCCCAACATGAAGCAAGACAAAGATGGCCACCACCTGCTCTCTCTGAGTCACTGGGTAGTGATTTTGTCCTAGCTGAAATAATTAAAATGAACTTAGCTTGGTGGATACATCTTGATTCACCTTCATCAATCAAATAGGACATATCCTCAAGGACTGGGGATAATAAAAGAGATGTGACTCATTATAGACCTATCAGCCTTTTGAGTATAATAAGCAAATGTGCTAAACACTTAAACTAAAGGCTCCAAGACTGGCTAGCGCTTAAAGGTATAATTGGAGACAAACAAGTGGGATTTAAAGAGGCATATTCAACCAAGATCACACTTTTGTACTGTACCACTTAATAAAGAACCAGAGGCATAAAGTGGAGTCTGCCTTAGGCTTTCCTTGATTTAAAGTTTGCTTTTGACTTTACATTCAGAATATTACAGGAAAAGCTAAAAAAATACATTCATCAACAGGTATCTTCTTTTCCTGATTCAAAAGCTGTACTTCAATACCTCTTTAAGGTGAGATGCACCCTAGATGTCCTGTTCAGACTATGAGGCAGCCAGACAGAGTTATTATCAAAACTCTTTATTTAAAACAACTAATTACAGTAATAGAGTTCTGGTGAATGATAAAGCAAGATAGTTCTAATCAAGACCACACAGGCAATGATGGATGAACAGGCATGGCTGCAGGATCAGACTGTGGCAGAACAGCATTTGTCTAACTCTCTTGGTGAAGCTAGAGTGCGTGGCAAGGCAGGAACTGGAGGCAAGGATCCGTGATCTGGCACGTAGATAGGACCAGGCTGACACACGGAGGTGAGGTGAGACTGAATTGGAACCGCTGGACAAGGCTTGGCTCTGGAGGCTAGGCTGGGCTTGACTGGATATACTAGCCAAGGCTGAGAACTGGAAGCAAGGCTGGACTGGACTGGAGACTCGATGCAAGACTGCAGAAACAAGGCTGGATTGGACTGGAGTTCCTAGGTGAGGCTGAGGACTTGGAGCAAGACTGGACTGGACTCCAGATTCTAGACAAGGCTGAGGGCTTGGAACGAGGCTGGACTGGACTGGAGATCCTGGGCAAGACTGGAGCTTGGAAGCAAGACTGGACTGAACTGGAGATCCTAGGCATGGCTGGGTGCTAGGAGCAGAGCTGGGTGCACACCTGATTCGCGTTGGAATGCGGCGACAAGGTCCTGAACTAGATGCAAGACTGTTCAGCCAGAATGGCAGGAGGAGGATCCTCTGAAGTGGCTTGTGCAGAAGTCAAATCTTCAGAGGTACAAGATGCTGGTGCTGACTCCAATCTGGCTACAAGCGAGGCTTCCGACACAGGTAAGGACTCTTCTGCAAGGGCTGTGAGCTCGAAGGATCGGTTGTCTCCAGCAGCTTGCTCTTCACGCGTCTGCCTTTTATGCTGATCCCTTCTGCGCCTTTTCTCCCCAGCAGCCAATTGGGCTGCTTTCTGGTTCGTGTGCTTCTCAGCTCTCCTGTCTCGTGCGCTGATTGAAGAGTTCAAATCCCCCACCGGAGTCTGTCCAATCCCTGTTTGCCATTTCTCCCACTCTGCTGAGTCACTTCCTGGTTCAGCTTTTTCAAGCCTCTCCTGATCAGTTTTGGTTTCTCCCTCTGATTCCGGGTAAGTTTCATTTTCAGAGTCAGACGTGGGCTGAAACCTCACACTAGAAGGGTTGCTCTAAGAAATGGTAAACATTGTATACAGAGAGAGGCGAGGCAAGGATGTATTGTGGCCCTACCTTGTTTAAATTTTACATTAACTCCACAGCAAAAATTTAGCCAACCAAGCTTTTCATGCTCCCAAAATGGTAAGATGTAATATCCCCATACTTTTGTACACAGATGATGCAACTAGCCATCATTTCATGTATCTCCACTGTACTCAGAAGAGCAGTAAGACCTACAATCCAGTACTGCAAGAAGAACAAGCTGGTTATAAATTTCCAAAAATCAAAGATTCAAGTATTTGTTAAAAAATGAAAAAGTGCAAGGGTCATTGAGCAGAACAGAGTAGAGTAGAGTAGAGTAGAGTAGAGTAGGTCCATCCTTTTAAATATCTGGGAGTAGTGTTCCATTCCATGGAGATTTGAAAAACACACTATGAATATGTTACCCAGTTGGCATTAAATCTTCAATGGCTACTAGAAGATTCATTCATTCATTCATACAAAAGGACAAGAACTAATAGCAACTGCTTTAATGCTTCTTGAGACCAAACCTCGGCTCCAAATATTGTATTTATTGTATTTATTTAATTTTTATCCCACTTTTATTATTTTTATAAATAACTCAAGATGGCGAACACACCTAATACTTCTTCTTTGTCCTATTTTCCCCACAACAGCAACCCTGTGAGGTGAGCTGGGCTGAGAGAGAGGGACTGGCTCAAAGTCACCCAGCTGGCTTTCATGCCTAACGCGGGACTAGAACTCTCAGTCACCTGGTTTCTAGCCTAGCACTTTAACCACCAGACCAAACTGGCTCTCTATATGGTTGCCTGTGTGGAAATTTAGACAAAGAAGAACACAATAGAGATAGCGCAAACCAAATTCTTGAAGTCCATTCTTGCTGCCCCTAAGGGCATATCTAACGCCTCACTCAGACTTAAGGCTAGGATGTCTAACATTCAAGTGAGCCTTGGAAACAGACAAAGTTCCTGGTTTAAGACCCAGTTTTCCCAAGTGGTTTATTACTCTTAGCTCTGACAGATGATCAACTATTGAGTTTGAAAACAACAAATGAACTGAAATAAATGTCATGTAGGGTTTTGGTAGAGTTCTTTACATCTATTGGATATTCTAAAATTATGTTAGCTGAGTGCTCTTGACCACGTAAATCTGGGAGATTGAAATAATACAGCATGTACTATTATACAATACTTTCTACAGGGATCTATATATCTCTCTGCACCGATATACAGGCAAAAGGATGAGCTCTAGGCTTAATTTCTATTTCTGAAATGAAACATTCTATTACATGTAGAGTAGCCAAGTTCTGTGTAGGTGCAAGGAAAACAAGGCAGCAGATAGTGATGATACCAACATGACTGAGCACTGTTCTATCAATGTTATGTAGTTTTGTACACTTGCTGATTGTTTATTGTAAATAACGGTTCTCTCTTTTTGTTGTACTACTGGACTATTGCTAGTTGTTGTGCATTGGAAGCATTATAATTTCAGCTATGAACCCACATTTGGATGGTTGCATGGTCTGTGCCAAATCTTGACATCAGCTTTTAGAAACATTTTGTATTGGAATATGAGGTTCAGCATTAAAAGAAGAAACTGTAGGAAAATGACAGGTGACTGTCAAATTTTGTGGATTTATAGAGAACAAATCTGAACAGATAAAGACACAGAATATAACATGATCTATCAACTGAAACTTCCAGTACATTGACATGAGTGGAAAAGAGAATGAACCTTGTCTTGTATTATAGGGTCATATCAAACCTTCCAAAAACAATCAAACAAAGCATCCTAGATGCTACTGTTTTGTTTTCTTCTCTTACTAACACTTGCTAGAGTGTTCATCCAAGTGAATACACTGTAAATGTACATCACTTAGCAATCCTGGTATTTATATTTTTTCAGGCCTTGTAGCATTTAGAAAAAAAAATGCCAACAAATGACAATCCTTTAAATGAGTTCAGTATAACTGGAGGCTTAGCTAGGGCACTTATTTAAACAATGAGGAAGGTACAAATTCAAACTCACTGCTGGGAGACATGAATTCCAGGTGTTTGTGTCATCACTGCTTGTACTGATGCTAATATTACAATTATTGATCTGAGATGCGCTCAACCCATGTGAAGGTCCATTATATTCCAACTCTTCATTTTGCTGCCTTTTCATGCTAGCCAACATCTGCATTTCAGACATGGTCATGTTGCTTGGTTGGTAATCTTTCCAATTGTATTCCTATGAATTACATTGAAATTAAACATGGAAATTGTACAGATACATATGAAGAACATGTATATGTCTTTCTATAATAGTGAAAATATAATTTGAAAGACTAGGGATTAATGAATAGATACACCTGCTGCAAACTGTGGCTAGTAATTGTTACTTTATCTCAACAGAAAGGAAACTGAATAAAACCTGCATAGTTATGCACAACACCCTGGGTTTCAAAAGCTTAGCTCTCGGTTCTATAGTTTTATGAAAGTGAAAAAAGCATTAAGAAGCTATGATTAGTACTGTACTGTATAAAAGGAGAGCAAAATTAAAACTAATTTAAGTAAGCTATCCTATGAACACTGAAAGATTCAATAATCATAATCCAATGAATTCCACAAAACTAGAGCATCTGTTACAAGGTGGATCTACATAATTTTCATACTAATTCCAATACTTCATTATTATTTCTCTGGAACAGCAAAGAGAAGTCCCACAGCTTAGATAAAGAAGATGTATTTTATGCATAATGCATAACGCCTGGTTGGGATATGGCTGGAAAAGGCTTCCATCTGAGATTGTTTAAAAAAAACAACCTAACAGTGGACTATTGGTTCATATCTGCCAGACCAATGGTTTGACTCAAAAATTATCAATATCCATAAACTGCTGATTATTTATTTATTTATTCATCTGCTTTACTCCAGAGACTGGAGCAATGTACAAGGCATTAAAAAACCTTTAAAAACAAAAACCTGATAAACAGATGGAAAACTAGATTGCTGCTTGAAATCTTAAACTCTGATCAAAAGCCTGCTGGAAAAGGATGCTCTTTAATGCCTTCCAAATTTTTTTCAGGGTATGGGTTATGCAACACATAGGCAGTATGTTCCACAGTCCAGAGACTACTGTGAGAAAAGTCTGTTCCGCATTCTTCACGTGGGGGTGCCGCCTTCAGCAAGGTCTCCACTGTTGATTGAATGGGATGGGAAGAGTTAGCTAGGCAGGCTCTGATGTAACTAGATACTATGTGATACAGAGATTTATAGTTAATATCCAGCACTTGGAACTGAGCCCAAAAGACTAGCTAGTGCAGTGACTGCAAGATGAGCATAGCGCAACTTAAAATAGATTTCCTTGACTAGGTCTAACTGCTGCCTTCTAAACCAGCTACAGCTTCTGAGTTGTCTTCAAGGGTAGCCCCTTTGCTATAGTCCAACTGTGTGGTAGTCTACCAATGAGCTACCAATGCCAAGGTCTCTCTATCCCAGTAGAGCTTAATTATTTATTTATTTATCATATGGCAGCACATCATACATATTACAAATATATTGTATTTGTAATTTGTATTTGCATTTGTATTTGCCCGCCCTCTGGAATATTCTGCCCCCGGAGTGAGGCAGGCCCCTTTGCTCCTGGCCTTCCAGAAGAATCTGAAGACCTGGTTCTGCCACCTTGCTTGGGGTGGGAAGGGCAATAGTTCTTCCTGGTGGTGGCTGGTGCCATAGAGCCCTCCCCAATGAATAAGATCTTTCACCACTTGTATTTTATATCTATTTTATTCTCTATTTATATTGGTTGTTTACAATGTAATTGATATCTTTCATGGTTTGAACTGCAGATTTTATTGTAAACCGCCCAGAGTCCCCTTTTTGGGGGGAGTTGGGCGGTGATAGAAAAGTGAAAAATAAATAAATATTATATTTAAAAAATGGGAATATAAAAAGGTATATAAAAATATACAGTACATTGGGCTGTAACTGGTGTACTGGGCAAATCCCCCTGGCCATGGCCTGCATCTGCTCCTTCAAACAGATGTTGTGGGTCCAGGTGGATCCTTAAGGCACAAATCAATCCCTTTGGGGATGTGCAAACCCATCTGGAATAATCACTGGGACTAAAGTTTCCAGAAGCCAATTGTTAATAGATGAAGAGCACTTCCATCTTGCTACTTTTATTTTAATTCAGTCCTTTATAGTCTTCAGAAGCAGTTAAAAGCTTTTAAAGCATCACTGGCCCAGCCCAGGCTGGTGATGTACAATCAAATAACATCACTATACTGAAGACACCTCACTCCAAATCTGTAGGTGAAACTTCCAAGCAGTTTCATATAGATGTTGAATAGCCTGGAAGAAGAGGACCAAACTCTATAGTTCTCCACACTGGAGCAACCACAGGCTTAATTACTCTGCCATAACTATCAACAGGAATTGCTTGCTCAGATAAGAATGGAACCAACGTCAAGAAGTGCCCCACCTTCTAAGCACTGCAGGTAGACTTGAAGGTTGATTGTAAATGCTATAAACTTCCTCTAGGATGCTCTTTAGATGATTCTACACACCTTCTGAAGAAGTTCCTCTAAAAGGAGAGGATGTATATAGGTGAAAAGATATTGGACTAAGCTGGATTAAGAGATAAACGCTCTAATAAGTTTAAAGCAGGTGGCATCAAGAGTGGCAAGAGCAACAGATCAGATGGAACGAAGCGAGGGGTCTTGCTCTCCCTCGCCAAAGGCCTGGGTGAAGAGCCACGTTCTCACAGTTCTTCTAAACAAGAGCAGAGTGGGGGCCATCCAGATCTTGGAGGGAACCTTGCAAAAGAGGACAGATGCTGCTACAGAGAATTAACTCCATCATATACAGATTAAATCTCAACATTGCTGCAGCTTTTCCAAGGCTTTGGTGGGATATTAATCGTATTTGATATCATTGATAAATAACCTTTTGCCTAGCTTACAGAAAGTAAAAAATCTATCTCTGCTCGCCTAAAGATTGCCTAAAGATTTTTCTTCTCGTCAACAGATTCCCAAACTTATTTACCCCCACTATAATATTTTGAAGAAAAAAAAAGAAACTAAAACAAGATATATGTCCCAATCTGTCATCTAGGAAAAACAAAATAAAATAATACCCTCTGCTCAAAACATTTAAAGTGTTTATTAAGAAAAGTAAAGAATAACACACACATTTCAGTAAAAAATTATAACTCTGCCTTATTGTGAAGAAAAGAGAACAACATTCTAGAAAGAGATGGCTTACTTTATGTGATTCAAGATACCCGAGAGTTAAAAATACCCAGCGTTCAACTGCGTGGAAGACAACCTCGGCATGTCTTCATTTAAAGGAAAGTGGCCTTGAGAGTCAGAAATCTGGGGGAAAACCAGTCAAAACAGTGAAGGGCATATTTAACTAATCCCTTGCCCTCAAGGTCTTTATTCTAAATGAGACTCACAAAGCTGATTTTCCTTTCATGGGGTTCAGAATATACAGAATATAGATCTAAGGCCCAGAAGAATAACATGAGCTGCACAGGACAATTCAAAGTGGAGAAACTGCAAATAGGAAAAGGTTGAAACTCCTCTCCCGCATCCTGAAATCTGGAGTCAAAGTTATTTTATCCATATACTCCCATGCCCTAGTACTTATTCAGAAACAACCGTAGTTTAAAATCCTTTGAAAAGGCGGTTGGCTCACATTGTCTAGGATTTCATCTGATAACAATGGCGAGCCAATTACAAGCCCCTGGCTCCCAAAGGTAATCAGAGGTTTCTACTGTAGCAGTCCAGTAGGTTTTTTGTTTTATTTTGTAAGCTGTGAGCTCAGAGGCAATATACACTGAATTACCAGCTGCGAGAGCAAAAATGGGATCAGATTATTATATTCATGTCCTGCTTGTGGCTGGCTTATATCCGCTTGGGGAAACAGGATATTCAATTGTTTGTCTGACCTAGCAGAATTCTTAGATTCTGCTCTTTTTATTTAAAAAAAATACAAATGCTTGCTGTTTTCTATCATCGAACCCCTTCGTCCTATCTTTAAACCTGGTTAAAGAGACTGGGTGAATCTTGTTTCCTTGGTTGGGCACTGTTGTTAAGGGCCTGGCAGTTAATTTAAAGCTTTCCCTTTTTGAGTTTGCAAATCTATCGGAAATACATACAGTAGCAGGGTCTGTGTTTTAAAGGCAGGAGTTACCAGTACAAAAGATGAGAAAACACTACTTTCTTCCAAATTTAATAGTACCACACTAATATCAGCTAAGTTCTGTACTGTTCACATTGCTGTTTAAATGAGAATATAGCAACTGCTGTTTTGGAACTCAAAAAGGGGCAGTTTCTTTTTAAGAAAATGGTATTTTATCTTCAAAAATATCACTTTACTTTTTTTAATAGGTGTGTATGAGGCCATTCTCAGTTTTCAGTGACATGCTTTTGGCAATTCAAATAGATAATTTATGAAAGCTATTTGAATAAAAGCCTTCTTTGTTTCCTCTCCAGCACTACAAAGCACACCATTCCACACATGAATGGCAGCATTTTTTGATGTGTATAGATTTAGAGCCAATAATGGGGTTGCTTTATATCTTTAAAAAGGAGTAGGTTGAAGGAACTGGTGGGGGGGATGGCAAAGAACTCAGAAATTCCTCACATATGCTCTGTTCTTTAGGAATCCAAATGTGAGCTCATACAGTGAGCCTCTTTGTTCATAAATAACAACGTACTCTGAATATGTTTAACCACAATATTGAAATTTAAATAATACAATGAAAATAATGCATTGAAAGAATAGAGAAATGTGCTATTATAGGTTGGGTAGTATACCCTCTGGTGTTAATTTGAAGTGACCCAAAAGTCATTGTGTCATGGATTTGTAAAGCCAGGCAAGTGGAATTGACTTTAAAGATTTGCAGATTTCTCTAATGCAATATTTCTGTTCTAGAACACCTAGATTTGCATGAATCCTCTCTCTGTAAAATGTCTACAATCAAGTGTTTTGGAAAAGTATTCATCTTTCCAAAATCTGAACTTCTGACTGTCAGTTTCTATAAAACATGGACTCAGACTTTGACTAGTCAAATTTATCATGGACCATCATTCCTTCCACTCAAGGCTTTTCATATATTGTTGAGGCGGTAAGAGCGGTCAGCTAAGTTAAACACTAGGGTATCTGCCTTGTCGTGGAAGGGTCTGCTTTCCAAGGTGACATTCTTTAACTGGTGGGCTATGAGAAACTGCCCCCACATAGGAAACATTTTTGAGGCAGGCATTCCACACTGTATGAAGATGGGTATAGACAGAGATCTATCATGGTTTCCCAAACTCTCAAAGATGCTCAGAGTAATCCCATGCTACAGAAGGAAACAAACTGCATCCCTTTTTGGCTACCAAATATGCAATTCAGATCTAAGTAGTATATCACAAGCAGAGACCTAATGCATATAGTGTGCTTTTCTGTTTCATCTCATCTTTTCACAGGAAACAATTCACTTTTAAGCCCAAGGAAGGAGCAATTCTATCCAGCTAATGTGTAGGCTTGATATGAAAATCAGTAATGAATACGAGGAAGGAAGTAGGTAGGAAGGAAGTGCAAAAACAAAACAAAACAAAACAAAATTATGAATACGAGGAAGGAAGTAGGTAGGAAGGAAGTGCAAAAACAAACCAAAACAAAATTATGAATACGAGGAAGGAAGTAGGTAGGAAGGAAGTGCAAAAACAAAACAAACCAAAACAAAATTATGAATACGAGGAAGGAAGTAGGTAGGAAGGAAGTGCAAAAACAAACAAATAAAACAGAATTATTCCAGGAAATGCGGTATTGTGTATCAGCCTTACATTGCTCAGTTACACTGTAGCTATGTGCTTTTGGAGGACAGAATTTGAGCAGATCTTTTAAACATTTTAATGCCTGTATGAAAGTATATAGAGCAACTGTGAACAGGGAAATGGAATGCTGAGGCCTTGGCTAGAAGAAACAAAGCAGCTTCTTTTCCAGGAATAGAAACTCTTGCCCCACCCAGATTTTGGACTGTAATCTGATAATATTTTTTTAGGAACTTTCTTCAATTTCTGAAATGGTCTATCTCCTAGAAATGGTACCTACAAACAAGAGTTTTGATCATTTTTTTTCTTTTCTAATCCTGGTTTATATTTGCATCATTTGTGACAGCCAAACAGAAATTGGAATTTTTTTTAAAAAATTACTTAAACTGAAGTCCATTTTTTATTTTCAGTGGGACATTTAATGCAAAATGTAATTCCACATGGCATTCATGGTTCTTCTGAATGCAATACTTCAGCTGACAATTAAAAGCTTATCTTCTTTCTCTCTTTCTATCCTTTCTTTATGATAAGAAGCATTTTATTAAGATCTTAAACATTCAACAGATTGACAAAACCTATTATCAAAGATAATTTTTTCCAGTTTAGAGATGCACATAATGACATTTGCATTCTCCCAGGTTCAAATGATTTATTCAGAACTGTTTAAATTTAGTTACATGTGCAGAAAAGTTTAATTACCAGCTATCTACTTGGTTGCAATATTACCCAGAGGACTGCACTTCTTTCTTAATTAAAAATATTTGAACTTAATAATAGAGAAGTCTATTAAAACATGAATAAAACATTGCAAGCCTGCAAGTCTTTAAAGTTTACTAAGTAGTGAGCAAATAGATTTTATTAAGAGTTGTTTGAGCATTTTTGCCAATCATATGTGGGAGAGTATTAGGAGGAGTTCTTTTTAAGGTCTTATTGCATATGTGCTTTGACACAAAAGCCAATGATGGAAATGTTAGAATTATCAGGGATCAACTCAGCATTGTCTCATAAGTATATGGGGGTCGCTCTAGCAAATTGCATCTCTATTGTGCTTGTGCGATGTCAATGGATCACCTGATTTCCACTTCCTCCTTCTTCTTGGGCTTGGGCATTAACAATCTCCATTACCTCATGGGCAGACATGCAAGCAGGAGCTGCAGCAGGAATGCAGCCCTCACCCAACCATCCTCTGCTACAAAGAACCAGTGATGATTAAACACTTTCTACCATGAATCTACTTGTATCCAGATCTACTGAATAAAAGTAAGCTATCTCTATTTTTCTTCATCTAACTACACTGTGAAGACTGAATTTATTTCTGAACGTAATTAAGCTTAATGTGCAAGTTCCTTTTTTTGGTTCACGCTTCTACTCTACAAGATTGCTGTTAGCTGCCTGGAGTTCTTTTATTAACCTTTAAAAACTCCATCAGGAAACAGTTAAATATGCATCACCCTTTCCTCTAGTACTGAAAGAGGAGGGAGAAAGTAGAGGAGCTATAACATGCTTGTAAATTGCAACTGTCTGGTCAATCCTCCAGGCAACCAGGGAACTTTTATGAATAAAAGAATTATTTCTCTTTTTTAAAAAGAATGTTAATATACTAATAATTACTAGCAGGCTCATCACCAGCTTCTGAGGTCTCAAAAACCATCCATGCTAGAAGGACTTAGGTTTTTTGGCTTAAAACTCGTTGCTTCCAAACTGCTTTGATCCAGTCCACTGTAATAATTTGAAGCTGTAACAGATCAACCTATATTTGGATAGGTTCAGCTCATTCTCAAAAGAGATTCCTAACCAACAGTAAACTGCTTCGCAGGAGAAGCTTTCCTTGGATACTGATTTCTGCAAAAAAGTACTAGAGGTCATTCTAATCCCACAATTGGTCCAAATCTGGTCAAGTAGTTTGCCTATGGAAAGCTCACAAAAAGAACACTGCAGTTGCAGAACATTACTGTGAATTCCTGCTTTCTCCATGGTAAGGACCAGATTATGGAACAAACTGTTACTAGGATCGAAGCAACCTCCTTCTTATTATAATTTAGGATAATACAGAAACATACTTATTTATCCAGAACTTGTTTCACAATTTTCACGTTTTTTTTATTTTTACTGTTTTATATTTCATGTTTTTAAAAACGTTTTCATTGTATTTTTGTGGAACTGCCTAGAACCATTAAAGGAATGGAAGGCATGTTCATTTTCCAAAATAAATAGAAAATAAACATTGTTAGCTGTCAAGACCATGACCACATGGACTTCAATAGGGAATGTGAATATCTGTTAAAGACTCAAAACAAGGAGTAAACATGGATCTAGAAAGGAACAGGGATGACTGACAAAGTTGGGCCTCTATCTGGGATACCTATAGAATCAAAACTTCAGTGCCTTGACTTCTCTGCATCCAAAGATATAGCCAGGTAGAAATGGGACAGGAAAGTCAGGAGCTATTACAATAATACTCTATATTCTAGACAGGAAAATGTTTAACTGTCCAAAAGATATCATAAAAATCTGACAGCTCAGAGCGAATATTCTCAGAACACAAACCATTTAAAAACCCTGTAAACTTCCTATTCATTGCAGACTCGTTAACATATCACTTGAGAGGGGGAAATCTAATAAGAAAAGCATAAAATGGTGAACTAAGTTGTTCATGGCAGCAGTAAGTAAAATATACGGTGGGGAATAAAACCAGGAGAAGAATTAATTTGATGGACATGAGTACAACCCCACAGGATGGCTTGGGGATTTGGAGTATGACACTATCTTACTGTTACCTTCAATCACTTCATTTATTATTTTTTGGGGGCTGGCTTCAGCGACGCTATGAAGTGCAGAGATGAATGATCTTAGGAGTTCACCCACAGATTGCTATTGAAATTCTGTCAATTTTCCTCTCCTTCAAACTGAACCTGAATTGGTAATGCACCAATTTCAGAAATTTGCCTTTAAAACTACAATAACCCTGCTTAGATGAGTGAACTATTGCCATTTATAATGAAACTTAATTCTCTCTCTTTTTTCCCAAAGAAATCCAGTTTGATAGCAATTGGAAGATGAATTAAACACCAACTTGAAAAATAAGGACAAAAGAGCAGAAACTGAACCAGACCCTGGGGATTATCCACACCAGTAAGCGCTTTCCCTATTTGAGAAGTCTAAGCAGCTGCCCATCATAACATACTAGGGAAAGGCTTGTGAAAGCTAATGAGAAAGGGGCGGGTTTAACCCACTCAAGGGAGTTTTTCCTCTTTCTTTTGCTCAAAAGGAAAAACATTTAAACGGAGGTTTAAACATTTCACGTAAAGGACAGCAATCTATGGTGCTGCGTATTTTGCTCACTCCTTTGTATACATTATTAACAAGTAGAATTTGCTTGAAAATGCTATTCATTCCTGACAGCCCCATGAGAAAAAAAAAATGCCATGAGTGAACAGCTGAATTAACTTGCCTATTTTTATTGCATGTGGTGTGTTAAATTTGCATTGCAGCAGATAGTCACTCATTTCCAGCCCCTACTGGCTTATCCGAACTACATGTGATAATCCTTGCAGGGCAGTCAGCCCCAAGAGATACAAGCACAAAAACAAAGTCAGGGTACTCCAGAGAGGCAGTCAGTCAGTCAAATTCCATGCCTACTACTAATCTAACAACTGGAAAAAAACTTCTTCTTAACCCAAAAATGTTGCATTCAGTCAGAAAACAAATAGCTTTTCCCTCATGTTTGCAAAATCTCTTCCAAGGGAACTTTACTGTGGCATGTAACTATTCACCTTCCATATGCCTTTAGGGTAGTGCTAAAGGTAAATGTTGACCTCAGTTAAGAAAATAAACCAAGTATTGCAGAAGTATGAGGAGGAATGTTCTACACACTAAAGTTCAATCTTTTCCATCTCTTATTTATATTACAGCTAACCTGATAGCCAAGGGAAATCCATTGAGCAGGATACAAATATGGAAACACCTTTCATCTTAGAAATGAGCAAGTTCTTTTGCATCTGCAATTGTTCAAATAAACTTTTTTTCCTCCAGCCACTAGAAACTTTATGTAGATCTACCCTCTTCTTTCAGTAATTAGTCCAAGAAATGCCAAATTACAATTGGACAGATTGGAAATAGGTTGTTTTTGTAGAAAATGTTTCATTATACCAAATAAGCCTTTGTCAACCCCTGACAAGTCCTGGCATACGGACTGACAAACCCTGGCAAATAAACAATGTAGGAGTTTGCTTTCCTTAAAAAAAGTCTTGATATTTGCTCTCTTTGCATAAAAAACATTGTATTTGCAATCTAAGGTCTATTTACTTACATTTATCCTCCAGCCTCCAGGCCAAAATGGGTATGATCAAAAACAAAGATGGCAAGGACCTAACAGAAGAAGGAGAGATCAAGAAAAGGTGGGAAGAATATGCAGAAGACCTGTATAGGAAGGATAACAATATCAGGGATAGCTTTGACGGTGTGGTCAGTGAGCTAGAGCCAGACATCCTGAAGAGTGAGGTTGAGTGGGCCTTAAGAAGCATTGCTAATAACAAGGCAGCAGGAGACGACGGCATCCCAGCTGAACTGTTCAAAATCTTGCAAGATGATGCTGTCAAGGTAATGCATGCTATATGCCAGCAAATTTGGAAAACACAAGAATGGCCATCAGATTGGAAAAAATCAACTTATATCCCCATACCAAAAAAGGGAAACACTAAAGAATGTTCAAACTATCGAACAGTGGCACTCATTTCACATGCCAGTAAGGTAATGCTCAAGATCCTGCAAGGTAGACTTCAGCAATTCATGGAGCAAGAATTGCCAGATGTACAAGCTGGGTTTAGAAAAGGCAGAGGAACTAGGGACCAAATTGCCAATATCCGATGGATAATGGAAAAGGCCAGGGAGTTTCAGAAAAACATCTGTTTTATTGACTATTCTAAAGCCTTTGACTGTGTGGACCATCACAAATTGTGGCAAGTTCTTAGAGGTATGGGGATACCAAGTCATCTTGTCTGCCTCCTGAGGAATCTGTATAACGACCAAGTAGCAACGGTGAGAACAGACCACGGACTGGTTTCAGATTGGGAAAGGAGTACGGCAGGGCTGTATACTCTCACCCTACCTATTCAACTTGTACACAGAACACATCATGCAACATGCTGGGCTTGAGGAATCCAAGGCTGGAGTTAAAATCGCTGGAAGAAACATTAACAATCTCAGATATGCAGATGATACCACTTTGATGGCTGAAAGCGAAGAGGAACTGAGGAGCCTTATGATGAAGGTGAAAGAAGAAAGTGCAAAAGCTGGCTTGCAGCTAAACCTCAAAAAGACCAAGATTATGGCAACCAGCTTGATTGAGAACTGGCAAATAGAGGGAGAAAATGTAGAAGCAGTGAAAGACTTCGTATTTCTAGGTGCGAAGATTACTGCAGATGCTGACTGCAGTCAGGAAATCAGAAGACACTTAATCCTTGGGAGAAGAGCAATGACAAATCTTGATAAAATAGTTAAGAGCAGAGACATCACACTGACAACAAAGGTCCGCATAGTTAAAGCAATGGTGTTCCCCGTAGTAACATATGGCTGCGAGAGCTGGACCATAAGGAAGGCTGAGAGAAGGAAGATAGATGCTTTGGAACTATGGTGTTGGAGGAAATTCTGAGAGTGCCTTGGACTGCAAGAAGATCAAACCAGTCCATCCTCCAGGAAATTAAGCCAGACTGCTCACTTGAGGGAATGATATTAAAAGCAAAACTGAAATACTTTGGCCACATAATGAGAAGACAGGACACCCTGGAGAAGATGCTGATGCTAGGGAGAGTGGAGGGCAAAAGGAAGAGGGGCCGACCAAGGGCAAGGTGGATGGATGATATTCTCGAGGTGATGGACTCATCCCTGGGGGAGCTGGGAGTGTTGACGACCGACAGGAAGCTCTGGCGTGGGCTGGTCCATGAAGTCACGAAGAGTCGGAAGCGACTAAACGAATAAACAACAACAATCCTCCAGCCAGATTTAGTGTACCTGGGAGACTATGTACTTACATTGCTAACCATTCTTGATCCTAATTATTAGTCCTATTCACCATGGATGTATCTTCTCCTTTTTTCTGAACTTGATTCAAAATTGATTTGTTTTTGTATTATGGATCAATCTGGCAGTTTTCCTCCTCTTCCATATAATTGATCTTTGCTCTATCCCTTGGTAATGCTTTCTAAAAAGCTAATGATATTAATAGACGCAAAGATGCAGAATCTTATATATCCTCTTTATTCAAACAAGATTTATAAAAATACTTACAGGAATTTGGACCATTGGATTTGAATACTCCTGCTGGATTTCTTTTAGGGATTTTCTACTTATGGAACTTCTTAATGCACTGGTCGAGACACCTTTTGATACCTGAGATGTTTCCTTGCAGGGTTCAGGTAGGCTTCCGATAGGGGATAAACAAGAAGTAGGTAACAAGCTTCTTTGAATGTTATTTGCCTTATCTGTTATCACAACAGAATCTTCTGTACACTGTGATATTTCTTCATTAGCTTTTTTTGTATAGATTTTGTGTGTCCTGCTTTCAGGACTCCTGGATGGCATTTTGGGAAAAATCTCTTTGGATATCACTGGTTGAGGAAATCCTGATATAAAATAGTTATTTGGAAGATTCTGAGTCTCTTGCGTGAAGTCCATGTAGCTATCATCCTAGAATAGGGAAACCAGACAAGATAAATTATTTTAAAACATTATTCATCATCGTAAGTTCTCCAGCCTCCCCAGAATACTAGAAAAGCCACAGTCCTGCTTCTTTTGCTTGATAGATAATGTTTATGTTGATATTTTCTGGAAGGAAAAAGAAGGATATTTATGAAAAATGAACCATGCACAACTAATATATTTAAATTTTGAACATCTAGCCTGAAAGCAATGATGGTCTATTTCTATCCAACTACCCAAGGCTACTGAGGCCTTCCAAAATCTCACAAGAGGGGGGGTTCTGGTGGGGATGGCAGACTGAATGGCTGTGCCCGCAGGCTCAGCGGGTGGAGCAGACAACGCAGCAACTTTTTTAGGGCTCAGGCAGGTTCTCCTGAAGCCCAGAAATGTTCTCTGGATCAAGGAGAATACCTGGAATCATCCGATCTGTCTTCCAGACAGTTGCTTGCAGCCAGAAGATCACAAACAGTGTTTTGCGTTTGACTGGTAAGAGCCACCTGGGAGATGGGGACATCACTACTTTCAAAGCCACGCTGCAGCCTTAAAGGGACACTAACACAGGCCACCCCATTTCTAAATCACCAATTTGTATTTTTTTTAAGTATATGTACCCCAAGAGAGGCTTTCTACAGTGAGGAGAAGCTGGTTCTCTTGGTGCTTATCATTATGTTTGGGATTTTTTTAAGTTTTCAAGTTTTGGATTTCATTTTCCTTCCAAATATAAAGGAGGATTGAGAGTAAACAATTGTCTTCCTGTTATTATTTTTCTATTAAATTTGAAGATATTAGCATTTTCCTACAAGTTGAATTGCCTGATTTGAACCTGCAGCTTTCTGTTTTCACTTTCCCTTGAGAATTGTCTGCTATCTGACTCTTACTTTATGTAAACATACTCCGGAATGTTTTCATAGCTTCGACTTTCGCTGGTTAAGCTCCTAGGGGGTGCCATAATCTACTGCGTGAGACATGGAGGATTTCAAACAGATTCTTTCTGACTTCCACCAAGATTTTCAACAGATTTCTTCTGACTCCTATCAAGCTTTTATGCAAGATATTGAGGACATTGTGGAAAATATGAGATCTAAAATATGCCATCAGGTTGGGGATGTGGTGGATGAAATTGAGGAATTCAACAGCGATAGAAAGATTTCTTTTAAGAGTGAGATTGGGATTTTTATCGAGATGCTGGATGAAGATTGGATAGGAGACTTGGAGAAATTTAAGGGAGAGAAAGATCTGCAAGCCATGAGTGAGAGTGACTTTCTGGTGGAATGCCATGAAAAGAATCTGGAATCTTTGAGGGGGGCAGTTGGGCTGTTTGATTTGATTATTATACTAGACAGAAATGTACAAAATAGTAAATGTACAGAATAGTGGTAGGAAGGGAATAATTAAATGTGTTATCTTTTGGAGGGGAGAAAGATGTTTAGGAGGTTTATATGAATATAAATGAATGAGCAGCTGTATTTAGTGATCTGTATTATGTGCTAAAGTGGAATGATTTTTAGAAACAATGTGGTGTTTTGGTTTAATATAGAGTAAGAAATTGATTATGGAAATTTTTGTATATCCTTGCTGTTAAAAGGTGGTAGCCACATCTTTTGTAAATTTGAAAAAAAATTCTCTTGTGTTTTCGCACCTTTTAAGTTCTTTTTCTTTCTTTGTAGATTTTGGGTTTTTTTGTAGTTTTATTCTCCTCTTGAAACTTAATAAAATTTACTATAAAAAAAACAAAACAAAATCTCACAAGGACATGCCAGCCCTTCTCCAAGTTGCATGTGCACTTCTCCAAGTCATGAGAAGGCTGTGCGTGATTTGGAGAAGGGCAGGTGCGCCTTCTTGTGAGCTTTCGGAAGGCCTCAGAAGCCTTCTGAAGCACCATGAGAAGGCTGAACGCTATTTGGAGAAGGGTGTGTACGGCCTTGGGAAGAAGGCTTGGTGCAGCCAGCAGCTACTAGGCTAGGCGCACCTTGTCAGTAGTGGAGGAAGAAGATGGCGAAAGTCAGCTGGGGCACCAGGGCTGGCAGAGGCTGCAGAATGCAGGGTGGCCAAAAGGGTAGGGATGGGGGGGAGATAGGCGAGTGGAGGAGCTGAAGTGACCCTGTTGTTCTAAGTGTGGGCAGGTTGCCAAGCAACCAAATTTTGATCATGTGACCGTGAGGGCGCTGCAATCACTGTAACTTCCGGGGCTAGGCATAGGTACCATTTGTTCAACACCGCTGTAACTTTGAACAGTCGCTGAATGAATGGTCATTAAGTGAGGTCTACCTGTACACTTCAGCTGTTTGACTCATCTACAAAAATCAATTGCCACTAGTTTGGGATGACAGGAGCTGAATAAAGGAACTTTATTTATGTGCCTTTTAATCAGTCTCAGTTAAGAATGGATGATGTAAAGACATTTAATGCGATTATGTCCATCATTGTACTGTATTGGAAGGAAGATCAGGGAAAACGAAGAGGATACCCCATCTTCCTTCCTTGGAGGTGGCATGGGATAAGAACAGCTACAAACACATGGAGAACACACTAAGTTATATTCTTTTGGCTTAGAAATATCATATACACTTTCTGAGCATTATCAGGTAGAAAAAGAACAAGCACAGAGATAGGAAAATGGTAAACATATGTGTATATTCAAATACAAAGTGGGGTGTACACGTTTGTATAGTTTTTCTTAAATATCTCATTTCTTCTTGCTTTGCAGTTCTTGCCTCTTTCATCAGCTGTGAAAGAAAAAAACAAAAGAAATGCATGGAATAAGTAATTCCAGGAGATGAGACAGAGGATCAGGGAGAATCCAAAGCCTCTCTTGAGTATTTCTTCTCTTTAGCTGTGTTAATACAAATGCTAAACTTTACTAAACCTTGGCTAAGAACATCCACATTCTGTGTTAACATAACATGGTACAGCCCCAAGAAACAGATCACATTATACCTTAATGTGATGACCTGATTCATACAACAGACTAAGATAATGGCTGGCTTTCCACGATAAACTGAGTCACCAGCTATTCAACTACATTTTAGTATATTTTAACGTACTGTGTGAACCTAGCCTGCAGTCAAAGTCTCTCTTCTCTAGATGAACAATATAGACGTAAGAATGATAGCTATGGCACATTTAGTTTTATTCACAGTTTCTATTATTTAGATGTCTTTGCTGATTTCTTTTTTGGTGGTGGGGGCAAGTGTTCAAAGTGATTAGATTCTGGCCTACAACTAATGAGATAAATCTTGTAGCCTAGCCTATCTGACACAGTTCTTATGAAAATGGAAATAGCATGGGTTGTGCATTACCTTAAACTCACTGAAAAGCTGGATGAATTAAAACAGGCCTTTCTATACACACAACCACTTACAGTATGGACTACAATAGTATCTTATGTATTAAATTAATACATTATAGCAAAGTATTTCTTTAAAAAGTATCACATTTATCTTTTATCCACATTCACATGCCCACCAACACACATTTCAGTTTTTATGCATATTGTTTAAGATTTTTTTAAAAAAATAACCGATTCAACAGCGTCAAGAATTTCAGTTAAGAACTGATTAAATGCAGCATGACATATGCACACAAAAGAGACTGATTTCCCTTCAGATATGACTCTTCAATTGCCATACCATATTCCTTGGAAGAACATGCAGGGAGGGGGGGTAGTTGGACAGTAATTTCTAAATTAAAAAAAATGATTGCCCTTGAGCTGTAATTTTAAAAAGATAATTCTTTAGAGCTACCCAGTATGAGGCAATTATGGCTCAGTTCTTTTGTTTCCAGATCTTTTAAAGTTGAGAAGTCAGAGTTAAGAGATAAAGAGGAAAACAACTTATTCAATGAGGAAAATGAATGGAAAAAGAGGCAGGAAGCTTCTAAAAGATTAGGACTTGATTACTGTTGGCCAGGAGCAACCCCCACCCTCCAAGTCCTACAGTGCTGTCTCTTCATGGCAGGAATGTGTGTTCCTGGGAGGGATGAGTAGAGAATGCCAGGAATGTATGTCAGGAGTATATAAGAATGACTTACCAATTTCTGCCACTCCAATGACTTCTTTATAGCTAACACTGTCTTCAAACAACCAAAATGATGCCTGTATATGTGGCCATCACCAGATGGAATACACAGAAATCAAACTGACTATATTATTGCTAAAGGAGATGGAGGAGCTCAGTTATAATATCAAAGACATGGCCAGGTGCCGACTACGGAACAGATCGTGAGCTGTTCATGTGCAAGCTCCAGGGTAAGCTAAAGAAGAAGAAGAAGAAAGCCAACCAGTTTCCACAGTATGGTTTTAAGCATATACCCACCATTTTCAAGGAGAGTATCAGGAATTGCTTTGAAGTCCTGAACCTCATTTGTAGAAAACCTGAGGAACGATCTTAAAGAAGTCATTAAGGATGATCCTTGCCAGCAATCAACACCCAGACAGCAAAGGTTAACACCAGGATTAACACCAGATGAACAATCAAGCAGTAAATAACAGCCTAATTAAGGAACTACCAAGGAGAGAACAACACCCCCACCAACACTGTCAGGGCAAGCTACAATACTGTATATAAATAGAGAGCAAACCTCACTCCCTTCTAGCCCTGAAAGATGTTGCCTAGTCGGGCAACGAAATGTCTGCAAGAAAACAACCAGGCTCAGAGAACACCAAGGACTTCACAAAAGACATTACTGCTGATGCATGCTGGATAATTGAGAAAGCCAAAGAATACCCAAGTCAGTGTGTTTCATTATTGTTATTGTTATTATTTTACTTAAATTTGTTACAGCCACCCACTCTAGTAGATTCCAGGCAGCTTACAAAATCCAAAAGCAATACAACAGTTAAAAAACATACAACACAGACAGTCTAGAGTAAAACAACCATAACAACAACAACAACATTAACATTAACACAATAATCACAACATTAACCCAAGGCCTGATACCACAGCCAGGTCTTAAGACGTTTTGGAATCTAAGGAGAGAGGGTGTCATCCATATCTCTGGGGGAATGCTGTTCCAGAGATGAGGGGCAGGCAGAAAAGACATGTTTCCTTAAGTCTCATAAAATGACCACATTTAATAGAAGGGACCTGGAGCACACCCACTCTGCCAGGATGTACAGCACAGGCAGAAATGATTGGAGATAGGCAGTCTCTCAGGCATGTGAAAGAAATAGGGAGTATTTCCATATTTTCTGAGTGTCCAAAACTATATCAACTTTACAGACGAAGCAGCTGTCAGTTTCCAAATCTTAAGTATTATCAAGACAAATACTGTATGTCTTCAGATTTTTCGGAATTTAAAATCCTATGAGCAGTGTAACTGCTAATTTAGAAAAGAAAAACTGAGAATTCAACAATACTGAATTCACAGCAGAATTCAGATACTTCCTGGATTGGCTCCTAAACATAGAAGCTCTAGTTTCACCCAATAATCCTTCTTTGACACTGGGGTAGGAGGAGGCAGAAATTATTGTATAGCATGAACAACAAAGTAAACCTTGCAGATAATTTAAGTGCAGAAGTTGGGATTTACATGACTGAGAAAAAGTCAACAACGCATGCCCACTCACACTTCATTTTTTGTATGAAAGAAATACTAAATGTCACCTGGGATACAGCAAGACAAATATCTAGATGAGGAAAAAGTGTTATAATAGCAAACTGTTATAAGTAATATAACAGTTTGTTATATAAATTATGTAAGTTATATAAGTTATAATAGCAATCTGTTATAACTGTTGTATGATAGCAAACTTTTCATAATCAGGAACTGGCTTTGTCTTGCCAGAGCATCAATGATGCAGAGAAATCCTTTATATTTTAACCAAGTTCCAAAAACAAACATAAATATCCAAGCCTTTTCAGTATTCAGTATGTCAACCTTAATTGGCTGAAGCCTGCAATCCTGTTTAGTAACATTAATGAAATCAGATAGGTTTAAAGTGAAAAAATAAACAAAGGTACAAGAAGGTCAGAGTTTAGTCACTGGTTCTATTTAGCAATTCTTTTCAGGGAAATAAAACTATTGCATTACTTTTTAATTTTTTTCTCAACAAAATGAAGTCAATAGGAAAAGGCTCAAATGTTAAGAAATAATTTTCGTAATTAAAAAAAAAGAGGAATGTTCACAAAGACAGAGATACTTAAAAGTTACTATAACAACTTGATGTAATGATTGACATAACGATCTATTGTACTTTTGTAATTATAGCCACAGCTGATGTTTTAAATTAAGTTACTGACTGTTTTTCGGTAATTTTAGGGATCAATATTTTTCACATTAATCACACTTTCATAGGCACTGCCCATTTTTAAAGAAACAAGAACAGAGGCTACTATATCTTTTGGAAACCACTTTTTTTAGTCACATTCACTCTGAAAAAGGAAGTGGAACTCTCTGCATACTATTGCAGTTTTATCTATAACACGTAATATCATCTAAAATAGCAGGGATGGATTAGCTGAAATTATACCTTTTTATTAAAGTTTAGAAGAGGACCTCTGCCAAATTGACAAAGAAATAAATGACCCAAAAAGAAAAAGAAAAAAAGAACACGAAAGCTGTAGACAATTTATCCTAAGTCATTTTGCTCAATTCACTGTTTTCCTATAATCCTCTGCTTTTGTTAAATGGAATTAAACAATAATTCCACCGTTTTTTTTTAATGTCAAAGGCTAGAAATTTGAGATAACTGTCTATTTAGGAACATTATTAATTCAGAGGGTAGTGAACAATATTTTCAGCATGCCTTCCCTTACAAAATTAGCAGCAAGGTGTTTTGTATTTATGTTACTTATTCTAGACAGATGTTCATATCAGATGGAATGCTTTCTAAACTGTTACTGGCACATATTGGGTTGTAAAGGCTGTCACAACAACCATTCCGTATAAAGGAATCCAGTGCTGGGGAGGAAAAGGAAAATTTCTGTCTAAACCCTTTCTGAGTTGTTTTGAAATGGATTGCAGATAGTTGAATATACAAAAACATTGGATTTTCACAAAACGTTTTGGTTAAATATCGCTTTATTATTATTTATACATTTTTACAGAAGTATAATTATTCAACTATTTGTAGTGTTCATTCACCGAAGAGGGGTGAGGAGGTGTTATTCAGATTATATGTTTCTCTCTCTCTCTCCTATTCTAATCTACTACTATCTCATCCTCTTAGAGCTGACATATAGACCAAATTCACTTCTTGCTAAGCCACAGTGTGATCTATTTGGTTTTGATCGATGTACCGTTCAGGCTTTGCTATTGTGATTTGCAAACCACAGGTTACAGTTTAGCTTGTTGTGTGAAACCAGCAAACTTACTTAAACCATCTTAATCCTTTATGTGAACAGAGCCATATAAGCTATTTCTAGTTGCTCATATGTACCGACATTTTTGTTAGATTTCTTGCCTGCTTTCCTTTTCCAAGAGCTCAGGTTAGCCAGTATAATACTCCTTTCTTCAAGTTTTGCCCCACGAAACAGCCCTTTGAGGTAAGATGGGCTAAGAGATGGTGACTGCCCCAAGCCTTCCAGTTAGCTTTCCAAAACTAAGTGTGGACTTGGGCCTCAGTCTCCCTGAACCCAGCCACTCCCTGAACCCACCACTACAGCATAATTACTTTTCTAATTGACAGTTCAACCTTTTTGTGATGACTTTTTTTCTCGTTCTTTCACACATAGACACTATCACTTTTTAATGCATATCCATACATGAGGAGGCATGCCAGGTGTACTGCCAGTGGGAATACAGAACAATAAGAGCAAGCCTTTAAACCCAACCAATCAAGTTACCTCTCCATTGCTCTCATTTCCATAGAAATCATCTTCCATTTGAGCTCCTCGACAATCCCTGCTAATGTCTTCCTTCAAATCCACAGAAAAACTGCAATCTTCTGAAGAAAGATTTAAGGGCTTTCCATGAGGTGCTGATCTGGGTTTTGAGGAATAGGTGAAAATATCCGCATGGCCTTCAGCTGTTTGTTTACTTTCACATGTTTGGTCATCACTTGGTGTGGTGGCTGAAAAGCCACCGGAGGTTTCACAGGCTATTGGCAAAGGATTGCTGGACTCCAGTTCAGAGCTTTCTTGGTGAGGAAATATCCATTCATCTGCAAACAAGAAAAGTCCAACACTGGGTATTAATAATTTCTGTATAAGAATGCGTCTTCAGGAAAAATCAACAATTAGGTTCCGCAAATATGGAAATGTGAATAGAAACGGTCAAAAATCACAAATATTAAAAAATAAATTGGTATGATTCAGGTGTTGGACAAGGAGTGGGAAATTCCAGGTTCAAGTCCACCATTAACTATGGAATTCATTGGGAGATTTTGGGCCAGTCAGTCAGTTGAACTTACATTACAGCTTGCCAATTAATTAATTAATTAATTAATTGACAAGATTTATAAGGTTGCCAAACTCAAACAATATGACTCTGGCTGGAGTACAGCATAAAATTGAACAATAAACCAAGCACCCCCCCCCAGTTAACATTAAACATCTACAGTATATAAATATAAAATGCACAATATAAAAAGGTTGTTTTGGCAGGGGATAAAATAAATAGAAATTGCCATATAAGCTGCCTTGGGCTCCTGGGGAAAAAAGAAGGAGATATAAATCAACTAAGTAAATAAGTAATAATTTTAACCTCTCAGGATATAACAAAAGGAGCAGTCTTACATAAACTTAGACCATTAATTCATCTGTCTTGCACTGCATATTGGGACAAGTTCTGCTGACCAAGATCCGCTTCAATGGGCATACCGGAGACCGCATGCAGAGCATATGGCCTACCAATGAGGAATCCTTCCTCACAATGGTACTAGCCTATTGCATTTCTCCTCTTCACTGATCCTGTCTTCAGTGTTACACTATTTTAACATCTCTTCTCAAAAGATTTCAAGATAAATTATATTTAGCTGGACACACATATTTTAATTTCAATATACAGATTGCTCTGGAGAAATTTTAGGGATGGCGTCTCTCTTAATCTAGTATTTTGGTGTTCTGATAGATCATGTTGTACTGCAAGATTGTTGATCGCAATTTTCAGCAGTATAACAGTACAAGATTTTTAGTAATGTATCTTGTACCAGTGATGTTCCTCTACTACTACAAGCAGAGTGTATATGATTAGTCTTCCTGTTGATTGCAAGGGACTAGGCTCTTTATGCTATAAATCTTTTTAAGCTGTGGGCATAGTACTACTTTGTATCCTGGAACACTAATCAGCACTGGAGTGCTGGTAGAAACATCCCTAATGAACAATATTGTTCTCCATTGTAGAAGAATGGCAAACATTCATCTGGATAAAGTATAAAGATGTACCTAGTTACATACTACAGTGTGTATCAATAAAGTATAAACAACAAAGAGCAAAATAGTACCTTCTATGTGTACCTTGTGTAGTCTTCCCTAAATCCTTTTTAGTGGCTTCATTGTTATAAGAGTAGAACCATTACTTGCTCCTAGAAATGATTCAAGCCTGTTTCTATCTGTCTAATCACATCCCTTCATCGACACATCCCCACTGCATTCTGTTTCTTAGTTATGCTGGAGTGTGACTGAAATAATTAGTATCACATTTCTTAAAAAGCAAATGCTACCCTTCTTCTCCAAAGAGGATTTGTTAAGTATTCCAGCTTTTATTTTCAGCTCATGTTTAATTTATACTTAAATCTCAACTCTATAGCTCTGGGCTGGGGGGAAAAAGCATGAGAAAATATATATATATATATATATATATATATATATATATATATATATATATATATATATATATATATTTACCAGCTTCCTCTGTGATCAGGCAATACTAATCTTTGTATTTTAGAACAAACATAAAGCCACGAATATGGATTTAAAGGATGGCTGCCACATCAGCACAGAAGAGGGTGTTTTTTTTTACCCTTTCATTGCTAAATTATATTTTACTGTTTGAAATGATGTTACAGAAAAATATCAATGTGATTGATTGAGGGGAATATGAAATAACATCATGGCCTGCTCAAGTATGCATCACTCCCTTATCTTCATTAGAGGTAACATTGTATGGCTTGGTGGCTACAGCCTGGGACCACTGTAGTTCCAAAAACCAATAATATCACCAACGACTTTTTCAAAAACAATCTCAGCAAAAAGCCCCACTAGAATGAATGTCACACTGCAGCAAAGGCACAGTCACTACCATCACTAGTGGTAGAAGTGGGCAAGAGTTAACAGTTACTACTAACAGTGCAGGAACATCATGGGTTAGAACTGTGCATGGCAGTCCAATAGTGAGTTTTGCATAGTAAACATAACCAGTTTTGGGATATTTGTACATTCTGCATTGTTCTTTAAAATGCCCATTTGCAGGCAATAATGTGGAATAGAGGCAGAAAATGAAGATGGGTCTGATATAAAATTGTGGCCAATGTAGCACTGATACTTGTTTACAAATGAAAGAGATGCGTGTTCTAGACCAAACAAATGGGTCTGATATAATAGCATGAGGTAAGTATTACTGCTCCTTACAAAGAGAGAGAAGATAAAGCTTGACATGATGATTCAAGTGTTCAACTGCACTTCCAGACCTCATAAAATCTGCATTTCTGCTCTTACAGTACTATGGGACTCAAATCCAATGCTGGCAAGACCTGGAGACATATGATATAGGAGTTTTGCGGAATGTAAATAAGTCTGGGTCTGGTCAATGATTGCATGGAAAACCACCTGGGAACTGTGCATGAACTATTTCAATTGCCATAATTTCAAAGGCAGAACATGATTTTGAATTCAGATCAGAACAAATCAAAGCAGATTTGATGTTTAGATATAGCAACAATGCCAAATCCTTTGGGACCTGGACATGACTGTATATTAAACAGGATCATATGTTCTGGAAGTCTAGAAATGAAGCTACAAGAAGTTGAGTTTATAGAGAAAACTTAAGAAAAGCTCCTACAGAGAAGAAGTTAGTTAATTTCTGGCTCAATTAGGAAAGGAAAAAAACTATATGTTTGCTGACTTACATGGAATGGAAGCTGGCTTAGCATTTTGGGGATAAAGAAAAAGGTGGGGGGGGGATGGACAGAGAGTAATGGATTGTAAGGATCCTTCTTTTCCAAACAATAAAGACAAAAGGAAGACTGGAGAACGTTGTTGGTTGCATTATTTTCCTTTTGATAAAAATAAAAGGATGGAGAAAGAGAAGGAGAGAGAGAGACTTGCTCAGTTGAGCAAAGAGTATTCTTCTGACTTGCTGAATGGTTGAGGGCCAATTTTATATTTTCCTTGAGGAATTCAGCTACTTAGAAGAAAGCAAAACCAAGATCTTATCTCAGAATATTGTGAAATGTTGGGTAAGTTTTCAAATAGAAAGAAGAAGAAAAAATCTTATTTCCTCTTCCTTCCTGGACTGAAGGGAGGGTTAAAAATGAGGGGATTCTTTAGAACAATGGGCCATGATGGACCAGATCTGTCAATTATTACCCTAAACAAAAGGCTCTCCTTCAGCAGGATCTGATAAATTTTGAACACTGGAAATACAAATGACTGGAATTGGGAGAAATGCAGCAAAGTCCTTTACTTGGAGTAATAATGGAAAAGCAGTGAAGGAAATTTAATGGTAGAGGAACAAGAAGGAAGAAAATATGAGGTAGACTTGTCCTTTTCTAAAACCCAGCACAGCCACAAGTAAAACAAAGGAAAACGAGAATCTTTCCTTCTCAAAGCTATAGTAGGAGAAAAAAACAATGAAATATATCACAGCAAAAGACACAGGAATATACTGTAAAATTGCCATAATATATGTCTCAAGACTAGTCTATTTCACCATCAACAGCAGAAAAATATGAAAAGTATAGAAGTTCTATCTGTGTATACATGTATACATAATATAGCCTGTTTTCAACTTTTGGCTTAAATGTTGTTCTTTTGCTTCTGACTCATCATGACCTGATGGACATCATCTTGGTACGATTTTCAGGAACTGTTTTTGTAAGTTCTTGTCAACTTATGTTTTCTATCATCAGTGATCCAGCTACTGTGTCTTCTGTCCCTTTTTTATTGCCATCAATTTTTCCAGGTTTCAAGGTCTTCCAAGATTCTTCGTCCAACATAGAATAATTTGTTCCTTCTGCAATCCAAAGTATTCTCAACAATCTTTTCCACCACAATTCAGAGGGATTAATTTTTCCACATTGCAAAGATGGATGCTTCTGCTTTTGCATTAATATACTGTATCTGTCATGACTACGGATGGTGAGCAGGAGGGGGCCCCTATCCAGGGGGGGAAACACATGTGTAGTTTAGAGGCTTTGAACTGTCCTTCAAAGAAACTCAGAGCAGACCCACCTTGAGTTTTGGGGTTTATCTGTCTGGGTTTCCCACGCTCCTTCAGTTTGGTAGGATTTTCTGTCTACTATAGTGGTTAATAAACACTAGAGACTGAAATTCTTGCCTCAGTGTGGTTTTTTGCTTAAGTCAGGACAATATCTGGGAAAACCCTGGCCCTGACAATAGATACTTTTGTCATTGTGATGTCTCTGCTCTTTAATATTTTCTCTAGATTTGTCATAGTCTCTCTCTCAAGTAGTATCATGTCTATTCCTTTCTGCAGAGAAAGGGGGGTTATGGAAGTTGGGGGGGGCTTCCAAGAGCACCCTGTTTTATGTGCTTCCTAGCCTCCTTCTAGTATATAGAATGCTAATTTTCACTACACAAGCAAGGTGCTGATTTTGGCCTAATGGCATTGATCAGAGTATTGGAACTAGGCACTGAGTCAATCACAAGTACAATTTAGGAAGGGTGGTAACAGGCCAGGTAACAATACTCTTGGCAATTTATGATCTTTCCCATTCAACAGAAAGTGAAGAAACCCTGGGGAGGATAGATTTTGTTCAGCTAGATACTTTTGGAGAAGTAGATAAAAATTTAAATTTGATTGAACTACAAACAAGTGGGAAAAAAATAACCTACTGAATAGCACTGCAGAATTGTATTTCACACCAATTATTACACAGTTCAAAATGTCATGTAAATTGTGGCCAGTGTAGCATTGATAGTTGTTTACAAATGAAACAGATGCGTGTTCTAGACCAAACAAAATCTTATTATCTCTGAGTCACAAGAAATGCTGAAATTCTTCTATGGGGAGTAGGTGGGGTGGGGGGGGAAGTCAAATGTTTTCATATCAATTGTAATGAATAATTTTGTGTAACTTCTTAGGAAAATATGTAAATTACTGTGTAATCATGGTAGCGCAGTAAACATGATAAATACAAGAATGATCACCTAAATGTCTAATTAGTTTCACTGCAGAGTCAGATTTATGCTGGAGCTTCTAATTGCAGCCTCACATTTTAATGAAGGTTTTAACATGACATAAAAAAGCTGACAAATGATATACAATATTCATTTGTTTTATTTCTTTCTTTGCCACCAGTTTCCCTTTTGTAATGACATTGCACACCTGCTAGAGAAGATATGTTTATACATTTTCTATGCTGCCAGTTTAAAGAATTTCTGTTCATAACCAGAACAAATCTAACATAAAGCAGTGCATTATCTCAGGATTATGGATCAATTCATGCCTGAGACAAATACATATTCTGCACTTTCCTTGCATTACTCTGTATCTCCACAATTCCCTCCACATTTTTAATCTTAATGGACATAAGAATATTTTCTTTTTTGCAATATTTCAGTATTTATTTCAACTGCATTTGTCTTGGACTAGAATCTTTAGAATGTTGTATATTCTCCAGGAAAGAGTCAAAAGCTAGTTTCTTTTTAAGTTTTTTCTTCCAGTATCAAGCTTTTTAAAACCAATGTGATGAACATACCATTTATACAGGCTTTTGTGTTGCACTAGGAAACCAAGACGTAGCAACCATAATGTAGTAACTGGTAAAATGTAACACCAAATGATAAATGAAGCACCAAAAAGAACACCAAAAATGCTTGATTTTCTAAAGGTCCTATAGCCTTAGTATGTGTGATACTTAGTACGTGTGAGCTGAATTCTACTGACTTTTCATGTTGCCTGGGAGAGTGAGATAATGCACTAGGCGGAATTATATCAGAAAATTGGGGGACTATCTGTTGTTCTGTTTCTTTAGTATTTTGATTCCAAAATCTTCATTTGGCCTAGGAATATAGAAGGTTATACAACTCACTTTAACTTTATCATACCACAAGTAGGCGTGCCATCCAAATCAGAGATCATGTCCTTCTAATTCCAATAATTCCGTGTCCTTCAAGGTTACCCAATCCTTCATCCATAGCAAACAGTAGCCAACAAAATAAAATTTCAAATCAGGCAACCCTAGACCTCCTCGTTCTTTGGAATCTTGTAACAATTTATACTTGATTCTTGGTTTCTTCCCTTGCCAACTGAACTTAGAGATATCTTTCTGCCATTGTTTAAATAGTAGGTCTGTTGTTATTCTGAAACAACATACAATTCATGTTTGATAATGTCACCCCCAAGTATCTGACCTTTCTTACCATTATAAAACCAGTTTTACCCATCAACATTTCTTGATTGTGTGTAGTCATATTCTTGATCAACATCTTTGTTTTTTGTTTATTTACTTTAAGTCCAGCTAATGACCCAAATTCCTTTAATTTCTTCATCAAATGTTCAACAACATTCAAAGGGTCTTGTAATATTAAAACTAAATCATCAGCAAAGACCCTCAGTTTGAAGACCTCCTTCTTTATCTTCAAATCTTTTATTTGATCATCTTGTCTAATGTCTCTATTCAAGACTTCCAAAACTAGGATAAAGAGTAAAGGTGACAAAGGACACCCTTGCCTTGTTCCTTTCTGTATATGACAAGGCTCAGTTAAATCACCATTTACAATAATATGCGCTTTTTGAGGCACATACTGTAAATTGATTTAATTCCTTGAATAAAATTATCTCCAAAGTCCATTATTTTCCAAAAGTTTGAACATAAAAGTCCAGTTCAAATTGTCAAAGGCCTTCTCTGCATCTAAGAAGATAAGAGCTGCTTGCTGATCATTGTGGTGTTGTAGATATTCTATAATGTCCAAAACTGTTCTCACATTGTATCTTAATTGCCTTTTGGGTAGAAACCCACATTGATCTTGGTGAGTAAAGTCCTGTAAAATTTTATTCATTCTTTCAGCCAATATTGAAGCAAATATTTTATAATCATTGTTCAACAATGAAATTGGTCTATAATTCTTAGAGTAATATCTCGGCCTTCTTTTAGGAAAAGTGCAATATTGGCTTCTTTCCAAGAGTCAGGCATTGCAGAGCCCTGCAAAATAGAATTCATCTATCTTTGAAAGGGCTAAAGAAGCTGATCCTCAAAGCACCTATAATACAATGCTGGCAAACCATCTGGACCTGGCGCTTTCCCCAGTTTGGTTCTTTTTATAGCTTCCACTATTTCAAAAGTAGTTATAGGATTGTTTATTTATTTAATTTTTTGTCCCGCCTTAATTATTTTTATAAATAACTCAAGGCAGTGAACATGCCTAATACTCCTTTCTCCTCCTATTTTCCCCACAACAACCCTGTGAGGTGGGTTGGGCTTGTTAATATTGTTTTCTACTACAGATTAAAGTTACTATGGTAACTAATCATTTTGGCGGGGTGAAGAGGTTGAATTGTCCCCTTTTTCACGTGTTAATGGTTGCATTGCCTAAGGGAGGAACTTGCCTGAACTTGTTTTAGTTTCAGTTTCCCTTCTGTGTAGGCTTGCAGAGAATATGCAGCTGAGAGAAATCTCTCCTCTCAGCAAACAGCCTTTAAATATGTTTGTTTTCTGTAAATAAAATTATTTTTATAGAAATGCCTGGTGTGTGACTTTTCTGATCTCTCCTGGGCCAAATGCTTTCTAGCACTCTGCCAACAGGGCTGAGAGAGTGACTGGTCACCAGCCGGCTTTCGTGCCTAAGGTGGAACTAGAACTCACAGACTCCTGGTTTCTAGCCCAGCACCTTAACCACTACACCAAACTGCCTCTCATTAATAATTTCTGTTATTGTGAGAAACTTCTTGCCTTTTATACAAATTGGAAAAAAAAGTTGTAAAATGACTTCTTAATTCCTTCATTATCCATTAATTCAATATTTCCTTCTGGAATTTTTAATATCATTTTCTTTTCTCTTTCCTTCCTTAATTTATAGGCCAACCATCTTCCAGGTTTATTGGCAAACTCAAAATGTCTCTTTAACATAATTCAATTTTGTCTCTATTTCCCTCACAGTCAACATAGATAATTGTTGGTGTAATAATTTAAGTTGGTATAAAATACCAGTATCCACCGGGTTTTTCTGTAACTCAATTTCTTTTACTTTAATTTGATCAAGATAGTTGGCCTTTTTTGTTGACACTTCTTTTTTGTATTACAGTTATGGTAGATAAAGTGACCTCTCATAATTGCCTTAATGGTGTCCTAAACAGTTTTTAGGTCAGTCCCTTTGTCCAAATTGATGTAAAAAAAAATCTTTTAAACTCCTCTTGCAATCAGCCAAAATGTTTTCTCTTTGTAAAATAGCTTCATTCAATCTCCATTGAAAAGCCATAGAAGATCTATTTTCAAATTTACTGGATTGTGATTGGATTGTGATCGGAGAAAGTCTTTGGTAAAATATCAACCTTACAAATTTTATTAGCTAAATTATTTGAAATCCATATCATGTCAATTCTTGAAAAAGGTTGATGTCTTTCTGAGTAAAAAGTATATTCCTTGCCAATCCATTTTTGTGTTGCCAGGAATCTACTAATGCCAAATTGTCTATCATATCAAAAAAAAAACTGTGAGAGTCTTCCTTGTTTAAGCTTAATTTCCTTTTCAGATGTCCTGTTCAATCGTGGGGAGGTTACACCATTCCAATCTCCTAGTAGACACCAGCTTTGATATGAAAAAGATTACAATTCATTCAGAAGATGTCTAAAAAATTTACTTTTATCCTCATTTGGTACATATAGCCCCACAGTGATAGATTTAAGTCCATTAAGCTCGACTTCCGCTGCTACATATCTGCCATGTTTGTTAGAAAGCAATAAACATGGTTTCAGTTGTGGTTTAACATATTTTACAAGTCCATTTATCTTCTTCAAACCTGCTGAAATAAATTCCTCTCCCAAATTTTTATTCATCAAATATTTAATATCTTTTTTCCTTATATGAGTCTCCTATAAGGATATCATATCATGGTTTAATTTCTTCAAATAATGAAAAAAAACATTTCTTTTGTGCAGGGCATTTGCCCCGTTCACATTCCAAGTAAGGTAAGTGCAAGCCATGATTAAGCAGACATCTGACCAAAGTCCTTAGATGTAGCACCCATATCTATACCCTGTAGAGCAGATTCTTGGGGGTCTAGTTCCAGGTGCAGATTTCTCATCTACACCCCGATCCAAACTAGATCCATGTCTAGCAAGAAAGTCCTTGGCCTTATGGCTGGAGGTCAATCTAAATCTTTGCTGTTGGAACATAAAATTTACACCTTCCAATCTTTCCCATCAAAAACAATTTTATTCTTTTTCAAAATCTTTGTTAAAAAGCATAGTCATTTCTCTTCCTCAAAATCCTTACAGGAATCTCTTTTGAAACAATTATATCCACATTGTCAATATTTAATCTTGATTCAAAGTGAGTTTGCAAAACTTCGTTTCTTGTTTTCTTTCTAGCAAAATGAACCAAAACAGCTTTTGGTTTATTATTTACAGCTGCATATCTTGAGTTGATGTGAAAAACTTTATCTAATTCATCCTCCATTCTATGAAATTCCAGCCAGCCTCTGACTCAGAAAACGAAACTATTTCTGAGTCAGAGGAGGAAATAGAAACTTACCAGGCTGAAACCGGGAAAGTGAAACCCAGAGATAAGTCAGCAGCGCAGAAAGAGTCACAGGCACTGATTGGCCAATCTTCGGAGGATTTGAATCCTCCAATCAGTGTGCGCCAATGACGGGCAGAAAAGTGCGTGAAGGAGAAGGTAGCCCGATTGGCTGCAGAAGGGTCCAGGTGCATGAAGGATTGGCATAAAAGGCAGATGCGTGAAGAGCAAGCTGCCGGACACAACTGATCCTTCAAGCCTGCAGCTTCCGCATTAGAGTCTTTACCCACGTTGGAAACAGTGTCTGTTACTGAAGAGGAATCAGCACCAGTGTTTTCCACCAAAGACGACTTGAATCCTGCTTCTGCTGCCACCGAGGATCTTCTCCTCGCTGGACCTAGCAATCTCAGCCTTGTGACCAGCCTTGGTCCTCTGCATTCCCCTTGTGTGCGTTCCAGGCACATTTCGAGTCCCACTTCGAAGTTCCAGCTGTGTCCAGTCTCCAGTCCAGTCTCATTGGGCTTCAAGTCCGCAGCCTTGCCCCGAGTCTTCGTTCTAGCCTTGCAACGTTTCTAGCTCCCAGCTTAGTCCAAAGTCTCCAATACAACTTCGTTGTGCCTTTGATCTCCAGCCTTTCCTTGGATCTCCAGCCCAGTCTAACCGCACCTCTTTTGCATGACATTGCTCAGGAGTTTCACACCTAACCTGTTGTGAACCAGGTTTGCAACCTTGTCTAGAACCTGTGGTCCAGTCCTGCTGTGTCTCAAGTCCCTTGCCTAGTCCAGAACTTCCAGTCCAGTCTTGTCTTGTGCCTAGCTTCCAGCCTTGTCAGGAATCTTCAGCCGAGTCCAATCTTGCTCCACGTTCTCAGCCTTGTTCCGAGTTCCTAGTCCAGAGTATTCAGCGTAGTCCAGTGCCTTCAGACGAGTCTAGCCTTGCTTCAAGTTCTCAGCCTTGTTTTGAGTCTCCAGTTCCAAGTAACCAGTCCAGCCTGAGTCATCAAGTCCAGTTCAGTCCGGTCAACAGAACCAAGACGTATCCAGAGAGTTCTGCCCAGCCTCACCCAGTATTCCGGCGCCAGCCTAGTTCAAGTGGTGTTCCAGTTCGAGGTCAATTGATTCCAGTCCTAGTAGCGCCACACGCTCCAGCTTCTCTCTGTCTTCCAGCCTCTGTCAGAGAATCCTGCTCTGCCACCTTGCTGCTGTCTCCTCTCTAATCTTGCTGGTTACCTTGTTGCTGCCCAGTTGGTCCTGACTGAAACCAGTTCCTTCTTGATTCTAAGGACTTATTTATTGTAAATAGTTATTTAATAAAGAGTATTTTTGATATTTAATCTGCCTGGCTGCCTCTTAGTCTGATCAGGACACATTCTATCTTCCTCCCAATGGGGTAATTTTGCCAAAGCCTGTAGGATTTTTTCAACAATATTCTCCCCTTTCACCTCAGGAACACCTCTAAGTCTCAGACAAAAATCCATGTCCCTAAGTTCTAACAGAGCCATTTTATTAAGGTCTTTTTCTCTCTCTTGCTCAGTATTAACCATCTTAGTTTCTAACACCTCCACTCGATCTGTTACTTGTTTCACCTCTCCAGCATTTTTTTCCATTTGATGTTCAATCTTTTTCTCAAAGTCAGAATATTTACTTTCCATCGTTTTCTCGAAGTCTCCATATCTAATTTCCATCTTTTGCTCAAAGTCAGAATATCTATCATTTTGTTAGGCATGTCATACTGAGGGTTTGGAATAAATATAAACCAGTATTGTCTCCTAACGTACCTATGTGGTTGTCCCCCTCAAGAAGCTTTTTTGTAGAAGAGAGATGGCAGGCAAACCAAGCTGGTTTGAGATAGGAAGATTTGCTGAATTTTGAAGAAAGAATACCTAAACTTAAAACAAGGGAACAACTAGAATTGGAAGGTCATATCTGTCACTGGTTTAATTATGCACAACTGTCAGAATGGTTTAATTTGGAGAAGAAAGTATATAATTTTGTTCATGAAAAAACACAGTTTGAAATTGAATTTTGTACAAACGATGAGCATCTTATTAAGAAAATGTATAAAATGTTGTTGCAATTAAATTTAGAAGGTTGTACAACTCACGATGAAGGGCAGAACAGGTTGCAAGGGAATTGTTAGTATGCGTGTATACATGCCCTATTCCACATCCATTTCCAATCTAATCAAGCCTCACGATCTCCCTCTGGAGATAAAATGTATCATACTTGAAGCAATGAATAGCTCCTTAAGAAATAGTTATCATGGACATTTCACATGCCATAAAAATTAAAGTTCTAAATTTATACCACAAATACACATATGACCTCCTTTTCCATACAGTACTTTTTCACACTAAAAGTAAAAGTAAAATAGAATCACAGAATTAGAAGGGATCTTTTCATGTTGCAATTCATACATTTTGCAATTTATACGTTTTGCAATTTGCCACAGAATTTCTCAGTGTCGACCACTTGCACTATATGCTCTCACACCCGTAGGTATAATATTGATGTTTGCTGGATATCCACGAATGGATACGATCTTGTCATTGATTAGATTAGAGGCATGTACACATCAGTTACATAATCCATTACTTTATAATCGAGTTATAGCTATATGAGCCATTACATAATAGGCAAATACAAATCTATTACATAATCATGAGAGTCCTTTGGGATTATAGCAGTCTATACAGTACCTGCGACAATAAATATCTAGAATATGTTGACATTCCATTCCTTGTATCTCCTGAAGAATAACAATCTGATTCAAAGTCCCTCATTCTGTTTCACCTATGCTCACTTATTCCTAAAACATCTAATATTCATTTCTGCTTTGACAATTTCAAATTTACCTTGGTTCATGATTCTTACAGTCCATGCTCAAATTCTGTGTGTCCTTGTAAAATGAGGAATGCCTCTTTCAATATTGGCACCATAAGTAACAAGACTTCCTTGTAGCTTTGGTCTGGCCAGATCATCATCATCATCATCATCATCATCATCATCATCTCTCAATCTACCCAAGGAAGTCTGACCTTCTTCCCCAGTACAGTAAGTATGAAACTAAGTTACCAACTAAGGTGTGTGTGTATTTCATCACCCCAATTCATTTAAATGTTACAGCCATGTCCATACAGTTTTCTTGGTAACAACACCAAAGGAGTTTTCCAGCACTGGCACGTTCAAGCATTCATACAATGAGAGTCGTGAGGCCAAGCTCTTTCTACTATTTTAATGAAGCGAAATGACCAATACAAGAAGAAAGCTGCGAATGGAGAATTCCCGCTCAAACCTACATTGAAAACTACAATCACATAATTACCCTTTACCCCTCTTCCCACTAGGGCATGTCACCCCCCTTCCCAATCCAGGTGGCTTCTCTGATGTATCTCCCTTCCATGGCCTTGGGGTACTAATGCCATAAATCCCTAGCCATAACAATGCAGTTTACACTCCAACCCGGCACCCCCTCCCATCTGGCGACACGAAGTCTGTTACCACCAATAAAAGACTGGTGGAAGATGCTCCAATAAGGGGTTCTGTGAACCTTTTGATCGGAGGGTCTGACATTGGTAACTTCCACATTCCTACCTTTTCTATAAATTTGATCTAGTACTTGCCATAGTCAATGTTGATCATGAAATTATTATTTTTCTCAGTATTAAGTTACATGTTCAGCTGGATCTAACTCTGACTTATCGTCTCATTACTTTTCTATCTGGCTTGCTTGATTTCTATTATGGGATAGCGTAATTTTTAGTTAAAGAACTCAACATATGTAATTTGGGTGACAGATGAGATTTAACATTGACAACATTCAGCCTCTACAGAGGCAGCAAAATAATTGACTATTTTCTGGGTCTTGTCTTTGGGTGGTGGTGATGATGATGGTTGTAGTGGTCTTTCACCTCAGGGAGCTCCAAGAGGAACACCAAATGAAAAACAGTAAAACTGAAAACCAGAAATCCCTTTCCTCAGTTTTATTCACCAAGAGAGCTGTAACATTTTTTAAAGGTTGGATTTAGTCTCTACTGCTGATGCTTTTATAACTGTGAAGCTGAACTACTATGATGTGCTCATTATTTCTGGCTATACAGGTCACCCAATGACATAAATACGTTTTAAGACAATGGATTATACTGTATACTGTAAATAAACTGTAAATGAAACTCTATATGGTGTAGTGGTTAAGGGGTTCATCTGGCAAGAGGGAGATCCAGGTCCACTTCTGGCCATGAAAGCTCGCTGGACAATGCTGGCCCGATCACTTTCTGTAAGCTCAACTTACCTCATAAGGTTGTTGCAAAGGGAAAAAAATGGGAGGAGGGAAGGCTATGCATGCAGCCTTGAGCTCCTGAATGAAAGGTGGGATATAAATGTAATAAATAAAGAAGATGATAAAGATTGTTGAAGTCATACAAGTTATATTGTAATGATTGCCTATTCCAATAAAAGGAGTCTCATCAGTAGTTACTAGAGAAAACTAATTTATTGAATGAATAGTATGCAAAGTACGAAGAAAGCTGAGAATGAGCAAAAGCGCGCCAAATGCAAACTTAAAAAGCCTTGCTCCCGTTGCGAACCCTCCCCTCAGGCTAGCATAGCAACCACCCCCCCAGATGCTAGCAACCGTTAGAATCGGCCTGAGAAAGTAACCTTGAACAGCAGAGATAACCCAAACATACATTCCAGAAGATCACAAGTCAGCACAAAGGAAATTTACCAGCGTGGCCAGGCAGGCACGCAACAGCAGATATGACATGTGAAACGTTACAAGGAACCATAAACATCGGAACGGGAACATGACATATATAGAAATATATCAATCAAAGAGAATATTTGTAGCTCAGGGTTGAACTGTGGAGTCCTTGCTGCTCTCTGAGCCTTGTTTTCTTGCAGACATTTCATTGCCAGACTAGGCAACATCTTCAGTCTGCAAGAAAACAACAATGCTCATAGAGCACCAAGGACGCCTCAGAGAAATATATTTCTGATTGCTAGTTTTCTTACTTGTTATATCCACTCTTCAGCTTCATGCCCACCATGTTATGAATAACTCAGAGCTTTTTCTATTATATTTTTTATTCCCTTGGTCGAGTTAGGCTATTCTGAGAGTGGGCAGAATGCCTTTTAGTTAACCAGTATCAAATCTGAATATCCAGAATATAAACTGCATAGCAAGCTAACCACCCGGACTTTTAATTTTTTAAAATAAAATCTGCTCCACAGAAATACTGAATAGCATAAAAAAAATGACATTGGCAATTAGCTTTGCTAAGAGTTTCACTCTTCCTGATCACTGTTTTTTAGCATATATAAAGGCTTACAAGAATAATTTTAGTTTTTTTCTCTTTTGTTCTGAAAGCACAGAAGTTATTTCTTTATATGCATTTTCTTTAATCCTGCAAACCTTTATCAATGCTCTGAAGCAAATTCCATTCTAGGGGTGTTTGATTTCCATAATCCTTGCAGTGCAGACATTTATATTTTATGACAATTGTTTCAGTGTAAGAGATCTATTCTCTTACACTGAAAAAGCAGTGATGTTAAAAACATAACATTTGTGCTGTGCTACTGATTATTTCTGGGCCATCATTGTAAATTTTCTCAATGGCACAGGTAGGAAGATGTGGGTGCACAGAAGAAAAGTTACAAAAAAGAAATATTGGCAGTCTGCAATCTTAAATTTGAAAGGAATACACATTAAAGTCAACAGGATTTGTTTTGAAATTTGCAAGAGAGGTTTAATAGACATTAAAGGCTAACTCATACATATTTACTCAGTGAATTTCTAATTAGGTCATTCCACCATAATTACGTCATTACAGATATGGTTTTCACTATGATCCCATTTTTCAACTTCAACATTATTTTTTTCCTGTAAAATGAGCTCGTATGTTCAATTGCATGTTGCCAAGCTCTCAACAATGAATTTAGATTAATCAAATGATATATGTAAATCCAAGATTAATTTCAAAGTGATGTGGATGGATATATGAATAAGTCTTTTGTAATAATTCCTAAATATTACATAGTTTTCAGAACGTTCTTGATTCTGGGAATATTCTGAAATCAAATCATGAAGCTCACTGGCTGACATGATGCAACCTCTGTCAACCCAACCTGCCTCACAAGAACATTGGAAAACAATTTAGTAATAATAGAAAATATCCCCTCTACAAGTATCTATTTCCACTGAAATGTCTTATTGCCACCTCAAACATACCATTCTAGCCTTCCTAATTTTAAAATCAGGTCACTCATCTGTTTAAAACTCAGTTGTCCAAGCAATAAAGCAGAGAAAAGTGTTATTAAATCTACTGTATAGTTTCTTGAAGCAATTAATAAAGAACAATACAAAAATGTTGCAGTGTCAGCATTTAAAACTATTGCTTTAGCATCTTACCCTTATCCGGGGAAACCTGGTTTGTGTCACAGATATCTTCTATATTTTCTTGATCTAAAGCCGTATCAAGAGGTGATAGAGATTGTTCAGACTTTACAGTATCTTGTACTGGTTCTGTTCTCTTTTCCAAACTTGGCATTTGGCATGATTTTTTTGTTCTAATGCTTGATTTTGTTACCTTAAAAAAAAAGATTTTCTGAAATTGTATCAATTCAATATAAAATACATTAAGAAAAAAATAAAAGTCAGAAAAAAAAACCCTTAATTTTTTTTTTCCAGAATTGGAAGATTAATTAAAATGGCTAAATTTGGACAGTGGCAGCCAAGAGATATTTTATCTAGATATAAGCTTGTATTACTGGGCTTCGGTAAGTATTTTTTCCAAAATAAATTGGACCTCTATTATATAATTTAAGAAATAAACAGCTAGAGAAAGGGTAAAATTAGGAGATCTAAAGTTATACTGCAAATATTATGCTTCATTATCACACTTAGCAAAAAGAAGCAAAATGTGAAGCTCAGCAGGACAGGCCAGCACCATATTGTCTTACTATACAGGCTACAAACTCAAACCCCATGAGTACTTACGTACCTTAACAGGACGTTTTCTGCAGTAAGATTTAAAATTTTACATTTTGGGCCATTGAAGAAACTCCTTTTTGTCTGAACAAGAAGTTATGTTTCTACCCTACCAAAACAATTGTTTGTTAGCCTAGGAAGAACATGGGAATTGGAAGATGTGATATCCGGGGTAAGAGAACTAAAGCTTCTCCCCACCTGGTGACATTTTGCAAAGGGGGAATAGCAATCTCAGTTTCCCTGGAATTGCTGAGTTACTGGAGTTTAAACCATTTTCCAGCAACCGCCTATGAAATAGTATTACCGGGGGTGGGGGGCAGTGGGAAATTTAAAGCTTCTTCCCCCAGCAACCCTGATCAAAACCACAGTTTTGCCTTAATGATGAAGATCATTCTAATGACAATTGATGTGCTCAACCAAGAGAACTGTGAGGTCAGGTGGCTGACTCCACAACAAACTACAATATAATTATAGCTTCCCAGGCCACAATATATAAAACAGTCAGCATCCATACTGTACAGGACCAATCCAATAAAGAAGATTCTATTTGCAACCATGGGACAGTTTCAATACATTTTTCTAATCTGTCTCACCTTTATCTTGGATTAGATACTTGAAGTATAGTGAACTAGATATGACTGACTGATTGACTACTGACTGAATGACAAGTAATTAATGTTGCTCATGCTCCAGATTAAGTACCAGTTGATTTAATGGTGCATATTTATATACCACACACACAATATGCATTTTTCTGACTTGGAATAACGTAATAGCGCTATGTAATATTTGGATGTTGGTCTGATGTGCCTCTCCATTAATCCCATTGAACAGATTATTTAAAAGTTGCACACCTCTTCCTTGGTTCTGAAACAGAATTGTACTGTTGTGGGATAAAATCTCTTTCTGGCATTATTCAATGTAACCGAAGATGGCATTCCTAATATTAAGACTTAACAAAGCTATTCATGACTATGAATTTCTTCACTGCTGCCTAATCTGTCTAAACTGTGGAAAATCTCTAATCTCCATCTATCAAAAAAATGTTATGTTTAAATCTCACTGAAATTGAAAACCAATTAAAGTGATTCACAGATGCACTGTCACGCAGCTAGCAAAAAATGTAGCAGACCTCTGATCATGCTTCAATATTTATTAGGACAAACAATATAGACATATGCAATCGGACAGAGCATTGCTTTTATTGTATAAAAACATGGTAAGGTCTGTATTTTAAATTCAATATTTTTCAATAAAAGGTATAAAGTGTGTCAGTGTAAACACATATATGCAAACGTATTTTTCCTTAGTGCTTAGCACCATCAATACCCCATCAAAACCTTCAAACTATTTTCTCAAGTGTTGATGGATCTTTTTAGAAACCATTACTTTACACACACTTTGTAATTGCTCTGTTGCACTTTTACATGGGTTATGTTGTGGGAAACGAAGTGTGCATTTAGAATTTGACCAGAAAAAAACCTGAGGGTTTGAATTCTTTTTCATTTTACTGCTGTCAGAAGTGCCAACTGATGAGATATGCTTGGGAGGCTGGAGGGTGGAGATAGGAGCAAGAATATTCATCTACAGTGAGCCAAATACTTCTTACATAATGAATTCTCACTGTGAAAATTTGACAAGGTAATAGAGTGTCATGAAGGCAATTCAGGGCAAGGGCAGGAGGCAGAGCCTTCATTGAAGATTAGCTTTGTGATGTCACCCGAAAGTAAAATCTGATTGATTGTGTAGCCCTGTGACATCGCTATCCTGTTTATATTACATCTGACTTAATACATGGATAGAAAAAGATATTTTAGCTATAGGCAGTTGTCAAAAGGCCAGTATAAAGAAGTAAGATATGTAAGTTGGAGACCTGGGTTTCTTCACTGTTGCATTAAAAATGTTCACTAGTGGAAATTCAGTATTATCCAGATACAAGGCATTGATAAATTTAGGTAAATATTATTAAAAGTAACTAGATTAGCCATATCAATCTGTTACAGCAAAAACGCCAAGGTATTTTGTAGCACCTTAAATTGCTAAAGATCCCTCTGTAGACTAAAGTTTAATATTATAACAGCATTTAAGACTCTGATTTCAGGCCTCAGTACAGGATGGAAACGGCATTGATCGTGCTTGTGGCTGGTAACAGTGGGATGTGGGTTGTGTGTCCATCCTTGCTCTCTTTGACCTCTCAATAGGTCAAGTGCCGATAGAATGTCAATAGAATTAGGCCTGAAATCAGACTGAAAGTGGTCTACTGGAGATAATTTGCTTCTTCCACAATTCTCTGACACTTTAGTGCAACTACCTTCTCTAGAAAGGAAAAGCTGCAGACAGGACAAAAGTTGTCCAACAGTATCAGTCCAATGATGTTTTGCTGAGGAGTGGGTAAACTCACTGCCTCCCTCAGAAATGGTGGGACCCATCCCTCTCTCAAAAAAGAATTCACCGTTGTCAGGACCTAACTGCATGTCACCTCCCAGGAAGCCGTGGCTTGCGAAAAGGGAAATGGGTCCAATGCAAAGGTGGCTGAACTTACAGTTCTAACTCATACTCAATCAGGTTCACTCCTTGTGGTCTCCTCCAGCAGTGCGCTAGGTTCTCTTCTCCCCATTTCATCTCCCTCCACTCCTCTGTAAAACAAGGGGAGCCTCGAGATTCATGACAGAAGAGAGGCTGCATAGGTAACATCCAGTCCAAAGCCCATGCCACCCTCTCATTCCAGGCAGCAACCGAGGCTCCGGCCAAATTGTGCACCAGAGCTTCAGGCACAACCCCAAGCTCCCTCTCAAACCTAACAGGGTTCATTGGTTGCCTGGGGCAGACCAATCAAATAGGTCCAGCCTCCCCATGCCAAAAAGCAGCACCCGAGAACTTCTGGGCAACCAAAAAGTGATCTGGCCATGACAGAGGAGTGATGGTAAGCTCCCCAACTTCAGATCAGTCTGGCACTACCCCAACAGAAAAATCAGATCCAGGGTATGACCACTGATATTTGTCAGGCCCTCAGTGACCTACCTTTTCTAGTTTTTTTGACTCACTCATTTTCCCTTTTTACAGATGGGAAGAACATTAGCTCTTCTCTATACTTCTGGCACTTCCCCTGTACCCCAGCTGTCAAAGATTATAATAAATGGTTCTGAAATCCCATCTGCCACATCCTTTAGCATCCTGCAATGTGATCTATTTTCTCCAAAAATTGTGCAGCTCTGAACAGTTCCTCTCTTTGCACACTCCTTTGTCTAGTGCTCCTGAGAAAATAACGAAAACAAAACAACCCAACCCTGCTCCTGTTGGTCATTCCCTGTCTCACAAGAGTGCCCAGGTTCTGGGCCAAGTTCTGGGCCAAGTGTGGTCTAAGAGGAAATGCTAGCCTCAGCAGCTGGCCCTTTCTATATAGGCTCGCCTTCCTCTGTCAGCTGCTGGCAATCAACCAGCTGTTTCCTTTCTCTTCTGTTTCATTTGCCATCAAAAGCTATTAATCTGGACATTCAATGCTACCTCAGGGTTGGGGGCAAATGCCTCCAAATACCAGTTGCAGGGATACTATCACAGGAGTGGGGTAGAGAGTAAGGAAGATGACCTTGAAGGAGACATGTAAGCTCTGTTATCTAAGCAAAAATGTATCTTAAGCCCACAACAGACAGCTCCCTAATTCAGTCAAGTATAACAGGGAAGAGGAGGTTCAGTACAATCAGACTTGCCAGAATCACTTGTTTTGTGAGATGGGCAGCTATATAAATTAAGAAGGAAGGAAGGGTTCTGTTATGACAGCCAGTTAACAATAAAAGTAGTTTTAGCTTCCTGTGGAGTTGATTTCCTGGTCTGATCTACTTAGTAGAAATCACAGGTATATCTTCATCTCCTGCTTTCAAGCACCCCAGAGGAATCCAGTCCACAAATACATGAAACAGTTTTGAACTAAGATGGGCTTTGGCGTGATTTAGCTGGGCCATTCCTATGGTCTTTTCTGGGGCACCAGTGACACTTCCAAACAGCATTAGACTGCAGTTGCTCAGGCTTTTCATTTTCTAAAAACACTGATGGGACCCATTTGGGCCCAGAGGCATTTTTTGAAATGAAGCGCTGTTGTTTTGCTTTGCAGCATGCCCACCTCTCCTTGTCCTTGATCAGTTGTTTTTAAGGTGTATGGAGGTTGGGTGGTATATGAAGCCTGGTACATGCGGAAAGTAACATCTGGGGGCATACAGGCATCTCTGGATGTCATATTGGGGACCTCAAACTTACTCTATTACACTACCAGTTCTGATAAATGACCAAATCACAGACTAAAGATGGGTACCTTTGAGAGACCAGGCACCATAAAGCAGCCTGTCAATCTTTCAGAAATATGAAAGGGTGTAGTCAATTTTTTTGCACTTTAATTTTGTTTTACAGGTGAGAAAGGGAGTGGGCAGCCTATGGGAAGAAAACCTCTCCCATAATCCCCTATATGTTCTGAAAATGCTGTTTTTTCCTGTCCTATTTTGGGCCATTTTTTAGGTTTAGGAAGGCAATCAAGAGCTGTCTTTCATAGGCTTTCTGGTCCTATTCCAGGCCTTAATTTGGGGAAAACACATATGCCACCAAACCATAATTATTTTGCTGGTGAGTTCTGGCAGAGAGATTTTGAGGTGCTGGGCAGGTACATACTGTCCATGGGATGCTCATTCTGTATAAACCCTCACTTACCCCATTACTAATTGACAAGACCTAGATTTCTTTGCCTCTTAAATTGTTTTCAGCACAACAGTGTCTTTCTATTTGCACATTAGTGGTGTCAGATTAGTTCTTAAGAAGAATGTATCTTACCTCCCCAGATGTCCTCGTTGTGAACCTTCGGCCCGAGAGAGGAGGTGGCCCAAGAACTTTAGATCCAAATGCAATGTGGGATATATCTTGACTCTTGCTGTTGCGTATAGTAGCTGACACTCGGTTGGTTGGAGGATCTATTAAATAGCAAAACAGATAATTAAAACTTTGATATTTTGAACCATGATACATAAACAGTGGTTAATATACTTTTAACAGGTCTTACCTTACACAGGTATTACCACAAACATTCATTCTAGCTAGACAATCCAGAAACAAAACATGGCAATGATCTATCTTGCTTAGAAAATATTCCTACAACTGTCAACCAATTTTATGTGGAATGTTAATGTGAAGAATTGGTTGTTAAGATGGATGGCCATACAAATTTGCATAATAAATATATAAGTGGCTACCCTGCAATCATTCTCATGTAGTTTATAAACCTCTGGTGGCAATCCTTGTCAGAGCTGCGCTTTCACCGCAATCCTCGAGTGGAGCTGGAAGAAATCAGCTTGAGACCAGTTCTTTAACTATTTACAGTCTTTACTATATACAGCAATTTACAAGCTAATTCTTACACAGCAATTATACATGGCAAATTCCTACTCATAGTAACACTCACCACCACTTACACTATCCCCAACACAGAACTGTTCATCCATACTACTTATATAAGCACTATTATGTGCTGAGTCACTTTGCAGGTGTTGGCAATCACATCTCATGATCCTTCTCCCCTACTTACTTACTGCTCTCAGCTGTACAACAGCCTTGGCATTTCCTCATTCACACAGTAAAATTCCTTCGACCTTGGGTATACCCTGACAATCCTTACAACGTAGGTGATGTCACCTCAATATAATGGCAAAGCAACTATTGATAAGTTCATCAGCCAGCAAATTGTATGCTAAGTAGAAAAAGTGGCCTTACCTAATGAATATGTATCTATCTGGTCTGCTATGACTTCTGTGCTATTCAGAACAGATTTCTCTGGTAATTTTTCTCCTTATTGCACAAACAAATAAAACAACAGATCCTAAAATCTGTTCCAACTACCAATTCTGAGACTCACTGTATTTGAAGAAACAAAAATGTTTCGGTAAGAATGTGATTTTGTTTAATTAGCTGATTTGGAACTGAAGTAATAGACAAGATCTTTCTGTGGCCCTGCAAACAGAGTTCTTCCCAGTAGCATGTATTTAGAACTGTCTCAATTTAACTGCTGAACATACATCCTTACATTTTTTCAGTTATTAAATTTAAAATTTGAAAGTATTAGCTTCTGGATCATTCATTTTCCATTTTCTCTAAAAAACATTCTATTTGGTTTAGTCTTGGTTAAATAAGATGTTTTAAGATTCTACTTGTCATATCATACCTTTATATTTTAATGAGAATCGCTTCCTATTTAGTCAAAACCATTTGCCTAGTGCTTTCTTTAAAATAAAAGGGAACTGCAAGCTGTAGCGCAGAGAGCTCCTTTTCACTGTAAGTCTCCGTAATATGGCAGTCCATTCCAGTGCTTTCTACTGGCCTACAGCTGGCCAGCATCCCCTGGACATTGGGTTGTTTTTCACTTTTGACATTTCTTTCAAAGGAGATTTTCAGAGAAATTCTCAAGGGTGAAGTATGGTATTCTTGCACTTATTTAATTACAAGGTAGCCAAAGGCTGTATATGAATGTCCCTTCTTTCACCACATACTTATGTATTTGATTCATATGCCACTTTTCTGCCCAGGAGGTAAGTACAATCATTCTTCTAATGGTACAGCCTTTCTACTTTCTCCTGTTTCAATTTAATCCCAAGGAAAGACTTCAGGAACAAACAGTTTCCATTTTCAGATTGAGACATGTCAGGCAGAAAGGCTTCAGAATAATCAGCAGTAGCCAGCTCCATCATCTCCAACGATTACGTTCAAAGAGAAATTTAAAAGAACTTACTAAGCTCCCTGAAAATAAAGTAGAAAAATAAAAGCATCTTTCACTGGGAAAGGAAATTTGTGAGAGGCTGAAAGCCAGGTTTTGGCACAATATTCTTCCTACCAGCCCTGCTGCTATTCTTTATTGTGTGTAAATAGTGCCATTGTGATCATGTCAGAACCAGCAATTTCTTACATTTGCTTCAGAATCTGTATGTAGCAAAAATAAAACAGACTAGCCAAACAAAATTAGGAATTTCAAAAAATAAAAAGAACAATGGAATACTTCCCTCAGACTTGATCATTTTCATTTTCTTTTCTCTGTCCCAATAACCATTAGGAAAAGAAAAGTTTTAAAAAAAATCTTTATCATACTGATAGCAATTAATTGGCAATACCCATACATACAAGTATTTCCTAATATTGAACAAGTAGGTTTAGGTGAAAATTGGGGAAGGTAATTTGGGCTTTTGAGTTTGACTGGAATTACACTGTTAAAATAAAATGGAAAAGATGAAAGATGGAATTTCTAATTAAACTGAAGCTTAAAATTAACAAAATACTCATTTTCTAAGAAGGTCTGGTTTGGGGACTTTGAAAGGAAGGGAATGCCGTAAGAATTCACCTCTTATTCCTACTGCTAGATTAAAAATAAAGATTAAACTCTAAAGCTCAAGGCATTCATTTTTAGTTAACAAGAAGTAAAAAAGTGGTATAGCTCAGGGATATAGCCACTAATTATTTTACTACTTTACCAACCAAACCTAAAGTTGTGCTATTTTAATTGCTTTTAAAAAATAATTTTGTTTTCCATTAACATTCTTATTATTTTAACTATTTTCCACTTTCGGTTTCATGGAATTGGTACATGAAATATTAGTTCTGCAATATAATTATATATTTATAGCTTATTAAGTTGTATTTCTACATAATTGAAATATACATTTGGGGAAAGTTCAAGCTGTTTCCCTGGTTGCCTCCATGCTGATACTTTATACTGTTGATATATAAATTTCCCTCATTTAATACAACCCCTGTGCACAACTCCCAAAGCCAACAGCATATGCAGGACTGCGCACAGCACAGCACTTCTTGACAGGTAAGACTGATATGAGGCAATATGAGAGTGACCTATGAGTCTCCAGAAGGCTATCATGTGGCAGAGTGGACAGGCATTTCTTTAAACCAAGAGCAGGACAAGGATCAATGTATTAAAACGAAAAGAAGGGAGATTCAGGCTAATTATGACATATGCACACGTGCACGCACACACACACACACACACACAGAGACACTCCAGCCACTATTCTTTCAGGGCAAACACTATTATGCAGAGCACAGAAAAAGAGCACAAAATGGTGCATCCAAGAAATTAAAGGCATGAGATGGGGAAAACAAAAACAAAAACAAAAAAAACCCAAAGGTGTTATGGTTAAATTTAGTTTACATCCACACCATTCGCACGTCTCCATTCCTTGCTTCCATCACAACTTCATGTGTGTGGTCTTTTGTTATTTAAATTTCTCATGGCTCTCTTTCTGAATACCTCATCGACTCCATCCATCCAACCACACTTTCATGGTCTTTCCTTCCTTTTCAGAGCATTCACTCTTCTTTCACATATTCCTAAATTCATAATTTGATCCTCACTCATTCTTGCTATATGACCAAATCATGAGACTCGCTTTTGTATTCACATTTATTCAACACCCATTCATTCTTAACCCTTCTCTTCTTCTTTTATCACACATTCTTCTTATGTATCCCATTCCCTCTGTGTTCAATTTGCTTTTATCATTCTCCTGATATACTCAATTCTGTCTTCCATTTAACCCATGGATGGAAGCACTCTTATCTACGACCATTTTTATTTTTATTTTTACATTCATTAGATCATATATCCTCCAATATGCCACCATTTGCACATTTTAAAATTTCTTCCTTTTTCCATCTTTAATAAACATTCTATCAAGGTATTCAGATTTATCTACTTATTCCAGTTTTTTTTTTTTTTGCCAAGTACACATAATTTGTAATCATTCAGTCATTTTTTTTCCTACCTTGGTCTTTGTTACACTTATTTCCAGACCCACACTCCTCATGGCATCGTACATTCATTGCAAATAATTTGGCTTTGCAGCCAGCAACATGACTTAATTTTCTTTCCAAAGTACACGTATCCTCACACCTCTAACAACACCACAACTACAAGTATGTGTAGAAATATGCAATAGCAAAGAATCAAGCTAATTTGGGGCAACAAAATGGCCCTATTTGGGTGATGTGGTTCGGGGGATCTTTTTCAGGGGCACTTTCTTAGGATACTAGGGACCACAAGTGAGGCCCTTAGTGTGTCCATGTAACCCAGACTTAAGGCAAATTGAAGCCAGACTAGAAATTAGATGACCAGGTTTTACTGTAGAAAGCACTTTCTATGGTATTTATTTTACCACTATTCTTTATGCAAGTGTCTCATTTTTATTCAGAACTGATAAACTCATCATTTCTAACAGGTGAGGAAGCTTCTGAAATCCCTAGGTATTGACAAGCACAATAAGTGAACTGAATAAACAGGGATATGATTTGCAGTAAATGGACTATAGGGATGCAGGTTTATTAAAAAACCTCAAGAAACTTAAAACAGAATTGGACTGAGATGTATTTTTGGAGATCAAATCAATACAACCATATTGTATTTTGCATAGTGAGGCAATGTAATTTCCACATAAATGCACCTGCCTATCCTTACTAACAGTAGCAAAAAGTTGAGGGTGCTGCTCCTGTGGAAACAAAAGCACTTGGGAAAAGATTGCTAGTTTTTAAGTAAATTACCAATTTTGATTTGTGCTTAGTGGACCACTGCATATTGCTATTAGCAAGGTGAGCTGTTCAATTTAAGCAACTGGGCTTGATTCTGTGTTCAATTAAACCATGGTCCCATTAATGGAGAAGAAAAAAGCTTCCTACATTCCTACATTGACTAACAGTCAGGACTTAATCTGGCCCGGGAATTGAAGGAATTAATAGTATAAAGTGTTAGTCAATTTACACAAATAATGATTAAGTGGATACATGAGCGTTTTATTAATTTTGTTGAAAGCATTCAGAACAATGAATTGCTCTTTGGTAGAACAAAATTATATTTGTAATTCAGGGAAATTAGTTGTAAGCAATGAATCAGAAATTTTCAGTCTAGAAAGAAGAAACAAACATGTATTGAGATGGAAGGTTTACCATAGCCATAATTTATGGCTGTATGATGGGCAAAGTACAGCCTTGTCCTTTGGTTTGTCCTTACAATTAACAATGACATTGAAAATAGGCAGGATATGTGGAAGAACATACGGTGGTACTTAAAGGTTTGTGAACTTTTGAATTTTTAATATTTCTGCATAAATATGACCTAAAACATGATAGATAAACATAAACATGTTTTAGGCCATATTTATGTTTAAACATAAACATGTTTTAGGCCATATTTATGCAGAAACACTGAAAGTTCAACCCCAGCACTGCCATTGCCACTGAGGAGTGTTCAGAGTAGTAGTGAAGTTTACTGTTGTAACCACAGGTCATAACATAAGGATGCAATAAAATACAATAAAATATAATAACATTAAAACAATAAAATGATGAAATTATAAAATAAAATAATAAGAGAAGCATTAAATATAAAAAATGTTACAACAAAATAGAGCCAGAGCTACAACTAAGAAATACTTCTTCCTAAGTTTAAGTGAGAGCAGAGCAGGAGGAGTGCCTGTCATGAGTGAGGATGGTGAGCAGGGGGCTCCCATCCAGGCTGTAAAGTGCATGCATAGTACTGAGGAATTAGGTGGCCATTCAAAGAGACACAGATTGGGCCCGCCTTAGCCTTTGGGGTTTATAGGTCTGGGTTTTTCCCACGCTTCTTCAGTTTGTTAGGATTCTCTGTTATGTAGCAGTAATAAAACACTAGAGACCTGTTCCTTGTCTCAGCGTGGTTCCTGGCTGTTAGGACAGTGCCACTGTGCAGGGCGGCCAAAAGGGCCGAGATGTGGGGGGATGGGGGGTGGAGGGAGTTCAAGAGGAGGAAGTCCCTTATTGTCATGTTCACTGTTTCAATGTGCACTGTACATCGTAACGTTTCACATGCCATGGCGCTGACGCGCGTTTCTGTTTGGGAGGGAGCTGCTGTGAAACCTTGTACCAAGCTCTGTTATCTATGTTCATTTCAATGGAATGTGTTTGGGTTATGTTCTCTGCTCAAGGACTTTTCCCGCAGACTATCAGAAGCCGTTAGGAGCACCTGGGATTGTGAACTTGGGAAGATTCTACGGGGGGAGGGATCTCATTTGCACCAAGGGTTTTTAGTTTGCGTTTGGTGCGCTTTTATCATTCTCAGCTTTCTTTGTGATCCTGCATACTATTCTTTAATAAATCAGATATCTTTGAATTCCTGCTCATGAGTCTGAGAGTGTTTTAGAATAGGCAATCATTCCACTTATCTTATTGAGGTCCAGGGCTGGGAGGGACCAAGCTGGGAACGACTTGGATCGGGTGGGATTCGGTTAACAACAGTAACGGGAAATGCTGGGATTGCTGTTGCTAAGCAATGCGGTCATGTGACATTGTGCTTTACGACCACATTGCTTAGCGATTCCAGTCCCAGTTACTGTTGTTAACCCAGGACTACCCCTAATCATGTTTTACCTATTATTAAGGCAATAAGGACTGATTAGATTAGCTAGGTGGTAGCATCTATCCAACTTTGGGCAATCTCAAAAGAGGTAGGCAGGCTTGGACCTCACTATACAGGAGGCCACAAGGAAATCTCTGAACTATATATTAGACTTTTTTTGTGCCTTCGAGTCAATGTTGACTCCTGGCAAATGCCTGGATGAGTCCTTGCAGTTTTCTTGGCAAGATTTTCAGAAGTGGTTTACCACTGCTTCCTTCCTAGGGCTCAGAGAGAGTGACTGACCCAAGGTCACCCGATTTGCTTTATACACTTTATACCACTTGGGACTAGAAGTCACGATCTCCCGGTTTCTAGCTTGATGCCTTAACCACTACACCAAACTGGCTATCTGTATATTAGACTGGGATATTGAAAACAACAACCTGGAAGAAGGCAACACAAACCACATTCAAAACACTGCAAGAAAGTTACATGGATATGTCCATGTGGACACCAGGACTCATGCTTGATTTAAGGGAGTATTTTTTTTTAAAAAGACTGATTTGGTTTGATTGTGATATAAACATTTCTCTCTGCTATCATATTTGCATAATTTCATATTAAAATACAACCACTTAAAAGGACATTTAAACTGAATTACCCAGGTAACTTCATCTCAGAATTAAAAATGTTAATAGTGGTATTAAATGTTTTCAGGAATCCATGCCAATGCACCTGCAATCATCTTGGCTACCTTTCTTTTATATTTTATCCCGTGCATAATTTGTTCTTGAACTTTAAAAACAAATAGCACTGAAATTCCTAGAAATACCCTGAATTTTTATTCAAACACACAATTAAATGTCTTACAAAATTAAAGTTAAATGGGTTGTCATAAAGAGGATGAAATAAAAGTTTTTTAAAAGTTATACCATTAACTGATAATGCAAAATTAAATGAACTCTATTACCCCTTTTCCCAATTATATTAGGTACAGAAACAGGTTCATAATATTTTAAATTCAATTATTCAGCTTTTTAATTTTGTTGCAATTTATATTAATATTTTGGTCATCATATGGTTTCATAGGGAATATACACATATTTTTTGCAAAAAGGTATCTTGAAGGAAGATCACACAATTTTCAAATTTTGTTTTGTTTTAAAGAAAGCAAAATGTAATATGGAGCTTAGAATTATTCAGTAATTCAAAGGGTACATTCAAAAGGAAATTTGGTTCTAATAACTTTATCCTCTGCTGGTCCTCTGTTTCCAAATCAGTGCAACAGCAGTTCTTCATCCAGAATCCCCCAATGCCAAAGAAGAACTGTTGCATCCCAACAGCATTCCATGTTGCCATCTCTGACCACACCCCACATAAGATTATTTATATAGAGGCACATCCTTGCAATAGCTTTACACTTATAGATTAGCCAAACCTTGTAGCAGTGCTATAAGAACATCCTTTATGAAACAATTTTATTAAATTGGCTTTGATCACACTATCTGTCTCTTTCTCAAAAGCAGTTCCAAACTTCTCATTACACCATGCCATATCCAAGAAATGGATCATAAATTCAGACTGAGAGGTGACAACGTGGGATTCTGCAAGTGATAATGATCCTGATAATTTGGGAGCCAGATAAGGGGACAAAGAACAATTCCAGATCCCTATTATTCCTATTCACCCCATTAGTGAAGTTGACAAGATGAAAAGGTTTACAGGCAGTCCTTGTTTAGTGACTGCCTTGGATAGAGACTGTTCACAAATACTATGGAAATAAATGGCGATAAAAAATTTATTTTCTGACCAATGCGGGCATTTATGACCACAAAAGCTTTCAGTATCAAACTGACTAAGGTCTGGTAAGTTTCAGGCAGCAGCTGCCAGCCAGCCCAAGGGTTCTAATCAATTAATGAAGGTCACAGAGCTGAACTTATTAACTTGTGGTTGGACTTTTTAAAGAAAGCACTGCACTCCGGAGAAAAGCAGCTCAGGAAGAGACAGCATGTTTAGGCAATCTCTCCACCCTACGATGGGACAAAAAAAGGGGAAAAGATGGGTCAGGCATAGGACACTGCATGAGAAAACTTTATCTAAATGAGATGGCAGCAACCAGTGATGTTCACAGCATCTCTCTCTCTCAGTCATATGTTTACTTAACGACCATTTTGCTAAAGGCAGTCACCAGAACAGATTACAGTCACTAAACCAGGACTACCTGTACTACTTTTTATAATCCCACTTGTTTCTCATATATGTGGATGGCTGTCATTCATTTCCAAGGACATAGACCAAGTGGCCCACTTGGAAACAATGTTCTATGTAGGTGGCCATGTATTAAGTCCATCCACCCACTCCCATATTTAGAGAGGAATATAGGCCATTTAGAAAAATAAAATCTTTGGGCTGTTTACAAAAGCTATTTATTTAGATTTACTTTATTTATACTTATCTTTTAGTGAGCATTCAAGCCAACTATAAATTTTTAAAAATCAGACTATAAAAGTTAAAACTACTAATACAAATAGCAATAAATACTACAGACTCTGCATTCAGACAATATGCATCTTCCTTGAAGAGAACGGTTGTGTTTACACACTGCACTTGCTTGTTGAGTAAGTCACAGTATCTGGGTTTGTACAAAAGCTAAGCCAAAACCAACACGACATGTTAAGGCTTAATGCCATGTGTGAATACAGGCAATGTCACTTGAATAAAAGTCCTTAGTCTCAAAGTATATACAATAAAGAAATATTAACCACAAAGGGTACCTAGTACTGGTGAAGTTAAAGGTCGGCCTCTATATTTTTGTTCTGTTTGGCGCAGCTTATTCATGTTCAGCAGTTGTGTGACTTGTGGCACATCTGCGTTTAACTGACAGGCTCGAGGAATCATTTCTGCTGGCCCTGCAGCTGTAATAGAAGATCGGTACAATCTGAATAAGTCATAGCGAAGACTTCTGACCATCTGAACAAAGAGTCAAAACTAATGACAGCAGCAGTGTACATTGGAGATACTTACCAGAACTCATTTTTCCAAAATGTGTTCTGGGAAATTAAACATTCACATTTTAAAAGCTTCTAGTTCCCGTAGTTACATAATAAAAAGAACCTTGCAGCAGCGTCAAGAATCAGAAAGCAAAGAAAACAAGTCCACACATCTGTTCAATTTCAATTTGATTTTAATTTGATGCCAAGATTTCTTCTGGGCTAGACTCATTATTTATAGATTAGAAACTAGCACCACCAGACATTTTCCTTACTTTACCTGAACAGAAGGATTTAGTTAAGTGATGTGCCACAGCTCCCAATATCAAAAAGGATACTGAGACCATTATACCTCAACCTTAATCATTTCTTGCCAATAAAAACATTTTGACATTAATATTTTTAAATCAACTAGATTCATATGAAGTACCTGATGCATTAAACAAGTTATGGGATGACATGGGTGAGCATGAGGGTGAGAGGAAAGTTTCAGGCTAAAAGGAACTAAATCATGTCAATAAATATATACAGGGAACAGAATGAGATTTAGTTGTGAGGAGATCTTGCCTTAAAACATGTCTAGTCTAGCTAACTGTAGGTAAACGATCAAGATAAAACTGCTGGGAGGGGGGATGAGCCATAGGAGCACTGTGAGGATTATCCTTACTAAATGGCAGATAAAGTGCAAAATTCTCTAGGAGCTGGAATCCAACTTGACAGGTTCAGTGGGGATGCCTGGAGCAGAATCTTACAGGATTATCTGGATATGTTTTCAGCTATGACTCACAAGAAAGTGGACCAGGTTTTCCAGTTGAGTTTGTTAGATCAAGGACCTCCAGGAGGTGACTTGTCGTTAGGTCCATTCAGTGATATTTGCTTCTTTGAAGGAGGGGCTCGTCCCCTCAGCCTTGAAGGAGGTGGTGGTGCACCCCCTCCTCAAGAAGCCATCACAGGAACCAACAATTCTGGACACTGTCAGTCTTAACCTTTCCTTTTCAGGGAAGGTGGTTGGGCTTTGGCTCCAGAGCATCCTGGACATGGGTTATCTGGACTCATTTCAGTCAAGTTTTGGGCTGGGTTACAGTACAGAGACAGTATTGGTCACATTTACTGATAACCTTTGGCAGAGAAGGGATGGGGGTAGTGCATCCTTCCTTGTGCTGCTTGATCTCTTAGCAGCCGTCAGTATCATCAATCTCACTATTGTTCTGTGAGTTTGTGGGGTGGGGGCACCGTTTTGTGGTGGTTCTGCTCTTTTCTTTGTGGCTGGGTTCAGTTGATGTTAATGGGGGGGGGACTGAGAATCAAGTCCAAGGTCCCTTATTTGTAGGGAACCACAGGGCTCAATGCTCTCATCTGAGCCCTGTGGTTCCCTACAAGTAAGGGATCTTGGATTTGATTCCTCCCACCCCCCCACCCCCCGTTAACACCAACTGAAACTGCTGGGTGACATTATATGTCGGTTTGAGGTCAGGTACTATCAGTATGTTGAGGTCCTGTCCCAATGTCTGGATGCTGTGCAAGTCTGGAGAGGGAAAAACAGACTCAGACCCAATCCTGGAAAGACTGGGTACTTGATGATATTTGGGCCCCTAATTCTGGGCTGTTCCATCTTTGGTCTTGGATGGAGTTGCACTTGCCCGTTCAAGACAGGTGTGCAATTTGGGGGTTGTCAGAACTTCTGCTTGAAGAGCAGGCTGCAGCTATGGTCAAGAAGGCCTTTGTACAGGTACATCTAGTGCACCATTTGCACCCTTTCCTGAGCCGGGAGGCCTTTCAGATAATCACTCACACCTTAGTCACCTCACGAATGGATTAATGTAATAAGCTCTACAGGGGCTTAAAGACCACTCAGAAGCTATAGCTGATCCAGAATAATGTGGCGCAGGGTGATATGATTTCTTTTTTGTCTTTGGTATTCTAAAATAAGAGTAAGTGATACCTAGATAAAAACATTTGATGAAATCCAAATGGACTTGATACTGACAATTGATACATGCAATGTTTTTAGGGTTGAGGAGCACCACCTGGCTTTTGAGTAGAGTGACAGGACTTTCATTCCAAAATGTGAGTATAACTAGAACAAGAAGTGGATGAATCAAGGAGAAAACTAAATTTGATTTACTTTAAATTAAGTTTACATTAAGTAAGGCTATGAAAAACTTCAAATTCAAGGTAATTTGATCGAATCACCCCTTCAGTTTGAAACTTTGAATTCATTCAGTACATCATGGCAAATCAGACCCTTCTGAATCCATTTTAAGATTAAATGAACTTTTATACCTGCAAACACACTTTTTAATCAAGTTAAACAAAGTATCTGAACTAAATTCAACTCACTGAATTGCAAATTCAAATCTGATATTGATAGATTCACATACTCCTAATATTGTTAATATGATTATACTGATACATTAAACTATTTTCCCTTTTTGACAGATTCAAAAATACAGTTCAACAACACATTTTAGAAGACAATGCCCCAGGCTTTGGGAGGTTGCATCTGGCTATGAAGTCACATACTGTGCACTCTGGGATCAGATAATTAATTTCTACCTTGTTAGAATGGTTGGTCAAGACAATGACCTCAATCTTTTCAGTTGTATAAACCTACAACTAGTCACCAGCTGTGTGTTCTTTCCAGAAAGCCTAATTGTATAAACATGATTGCTCTTAGCCTACTCTTAAAATAATTTATGTGTGCAGATAAGAATTAATTAGATTTCAGGGGAGTTTTGCAGTTAAAAATGCTCAGCAATTAGCTGTTCTCACAATTTAGATTGTGCAGATTGTTCTGTGATCTCTAATGCAGTTATGCTATGCATGAAACTCCTCTTGTAAGTAACCTCAGTGAGGTCAATATATTTGAGTACCCAAATACTCAAATACTTTGGCCCAGGTTTCATCTGTTCTGTGCTGCTACTGTGCTGTTCCACTTCTTAAAGTGAAAAACATCCACTGCAGCTTCTTTTAATATCAGAATGAACTCAACACCCTCAGCACTAAAGTTACATGAATATGAAGCCTTTGTTCTTTGCTCACTGAATCTAACCTACACAATTAAACAGCACAATCTGTTTCCTCTGCAAAGAGTATTATTTTCTAAGCATATAGGGGCTTGTCCTGGCCCTGCAAAACCAGTCTGCCAGACATGCATGTTACTTGACAAGCCCAGAGGAATGCTGATTATCAGTAACGGAGAAGGACATTACTGCAAAGAACAAAACTCGAGTGAATCATGCTGTTGTACACAATGAGTTACAACATTAGGAAAAAAACAAAGAGAACTCCCACATGGATAAAGGGAGAGGCTCTAGGAGGAGACCCTGAGGAGTCTGCCAATCATTTTGTATCAGGAAGCATATCAATGTCCTAGTTTAATAAGAAATGAAAAAGCTGAAACAAAACATGAAGATACAGCTCAGCCTCCAGAGAAATATCCAAAAAGCTTTACAGAAAGAAATAGACTTATCCAGCTGATTCCCAATTCTGTGTTTCACCCCAAAGGCTCAGCCTTGCTGCTCTAATCCTGATTAAAATGAATAGAAAGTTTCCAACTTCTGTGCGGAATAATTAGCCTCTATTGTTTCACAAATGAGACAACTTTCTGTTCACTGCTTTTGTAAAAATAACTAGGCATAATTATGCTTTCCTCTGCAATTCCTCTTCTGTATGAATGCCCAGGACATACCAGGCTGGCTTTCTCCATTAAAACTAAGATAGGCCTCCCTAGTTAAGCATATGCTGAGGTAAAGCTACATGCCAATGAATTTATATACATATTTCTCCTGCTTATCCAAAGAAGATCAGATCACATCTTCACCACTTTGTTTCCTGCCAAAAATGGGTATCTGTTCATAATTCCTGGCCTGGTGGGGGGTGGGGATGAGGGGCAGGATCTCGAAAGAAAATTGAGATACTCCCTTAGACAGCTGAAGACTATTTCATAAAGTGTCTCAGGTAATGGTGCTGTGAGCTATGAGGGAAAGACAGATCCTAAGGTGGTCACAGTCCTTACATCTCATGGACTTGAGAAGAAATAAGAACTGTCAAGAAGCACACAAAATAGAAGCAGAATATTCATAGCTCACACACCTTGTCTTTATAGTGACACATATAAGAAGCAGATCAGAATGGCAAACAAATAGAATAAAAAGTTCTCTGGAATTTGGATTCTGATGAAAAATGGAGCAGGTGGCTGGATAGAAGTGAGAATATGCTCAACCCTGCTCAGTAGGGCCTGAGACGCCACCCTACCTACTTTTTTTAAAATCCATTCAATCATGTCTGATTCTTAAAGACTCCCTGGACAAGTCCTTGCAGGGTTTTTTTTGCAAGATTTCAGAAGTGGTTTGCCATTGCGTTCTTCCTAGGGCTGAGAGAGACTGATTGGCCCAAGGTCACCCAACTGGCTTTGTGCCTAAGGTGGGACTACAACTCACAGTCTCCCAGTTTCTAGCCTGGTGCCTTCACCACTACACCAAACTGGCTCCCACCCTAGCTACTAAGAAACCCTAATAGTACCCACATAATATAACATAATTCAATGGGAAACATTCTTGCATGAATCCTAATAAAGCAGGAAGCTTTATATTAAACTAAAGTAATGCTATAGCTTTTAATAGGTCTTAGATAATTAGCACCTGATGTGAATAAAGAAAAGCAGGTTCATTATGTCTGACTGATGTATAACAGTGAACTGTGCACTATGCAAAAAAAACAACGTATTTTTCTTAAGCTGTTCATCTCTACAGCAAGAGCAAGTTAAATAATACTGGATCAACTACACATCAATTACAGCTCACTTGTTCCCTTCCATTTTGAAGTGCCTCAGTGTCCTGTTCGGACTATGCACCAGACAGGTTCTCAATGAATATTCTTTATTAAATAACTATTTACAATAAATAAGTCCTTGATATGTGAAAACTTGGTGAAACAAGCCCAATTGGAACACAGCAGGGCAGGGAACAGGACCTTCCACTGTAAAGGTTGACTGGATTCAACTGGAATGCAAGGCTGGAGGCAACAGTTCTCGAACTGGAACAGTACTGGTCGGTACTGGCACCGAATCACTGGCTCAACAGACCTAGAAGCAGAACTACAAGCAGCAGACAGGAATGAGCTGAGGACTTGGAACAGGACTTGAGCTCAGAACAAAATTAGACCAGGCTGAGGGTTCTGGGCTAGGCTGGGTACTCTGAACTGAAGGCTTGGAGACAAGGCTTGAAACTTGAACAAGGCTGGATTCAACTGGAAGCCCCTGACTGGGCTGAGTTCTTGAGACTGGAGACTTGGAACAAGGCTTGAAACTTGTAACTAGGCTGGACTTGGCTGGAAGCCCCGGACTAGGCTGGATTCTCTGGATGGGCATCTTGGAGCAAGGCTGGACTCGGCTGGAAGCCCCGGACTAGACTGGATTCTCAAGGCTGGGTACTTGGAGCTAGGCTGGAGACTGGAAGCAAGGCTGAACTTGGCTGGAACCCCCGGTGTGGCCAGGAACTCAGATCCTGAACAAGATAGTCATGAAAGACCCAAGCACAGCTGAGTCTGTGAAGTGCGACTGCACCGGACTGAGGACAAGCACCGACGTGGGAACCTCTCGGCTTGACTACACTGCTGAGGAGATCACGGAGTTTCAAGGCTGGACGCGAGGTGAAGACTACTGGGCACGGCTGATGCTGGTTCCTCAGTTGCAGCAGACGCAAGATTCAATTCCTCTTTGGTGTGGAGCTCAGGCGCTTATTCCTCTTCGGCCACAGATGCTGCCTCCGAAGCCGGTAAGGACTCTTCTTCTGAAGCTGCAGGCTTAGAGGATAGGTTGTCTCCGGCAGTTCACTCTCCACATGGCTGACTTTTATACCGTTCTTTGGTGTGCTTGGAGTCTCCTGTAGCCAATTGGGCTGCCTTCTCCTGCGTGCGTTTTTCAGCTCATTGTTGGCGCGCGCTGATTGGTGTATTCAAATCCTCCTCCGGATCCTGCCCAATCAGTGCTGTGGATTCTTCCTGCGCTGCTGACTCAGCCTGGAGTTTCATTTTCCCAGTTTCGGACTGGTAAGTTTCCAATTCCTCCTCTGACTCTGAAGGAGTTTCACTTTCCAAGTCAGAGGCAGGCTTGATTCCTACACTCAGGACTTGGAATAGCTTCTTTATTATTTTTTACATATTGTGTTTTTAATCTACCCAATAATGAAAGTTCTCTGGGAAGATTACTAACTTACTAACTGGCTTAAAATATTCCAAACATTAACCTACATTATGAAGTAACATTGGAAAGATTAAAAAAAAAAAGGAACTGCCATGAAATCTAAGACAAAACATGCATCACAGGTATCAGAGTCTCAAAGGGAAGAAAATCTCTTTCCCCCAATCACAGTTCTAATGGTTTGTGACCAATCTTCCAGACATTCCCAATGTATCCAAGTAGAGATATTTATAATTCCATGCCCTGTACAGCACAGTGTAATCACACGCAAACACTGGAAATGCTGACTTCCATGTCAGGCTAACTAGAACACAATGCCACCTAGCTCAACCTCATTTGGTTGTCACTCTTGTGAAGACCTCTCAATAAACATTTCAATATGACAGACTACATTCCAGACTGACACACAACCAATCAAGCAGGTAATGCAAGCAAAAGCTGCCTGCGCAGATGCCACGGCTCTGCACAACAAATTGCCAATCCCTGAAAACCAAAGCCATGCACGTTCAAATCACCTAGAGAGAATAAATGCACAATTAAAATGCCATCTCCAGGGCAACACCTTTTCCTTTAAGAACCAATACTGATATATTTGGATCAGAGTGCAGAAGTTTAGGCCAGGAAGGAAAAAACAACTTACCTGTTTAGATCATGATAACATTTATTCACTAGTAGGTGCATTCAGAATTCACCACCTGGCTCTAGGGAGACAATAATTGCATAGAATCTTCTAAAACTTTATCCTTTTTCTCTGAGAAGCTACATGAAGGCCTGCAGCATGTGAGTTGTGGCCAAGTGGAACTAAATTCCATAACATTTGTGAAACTAAGCTAACAAAACTTCAAAACAGTTTTCTAACTGTTCCTTCCTTCCAGAGGCCACTCACCACTGCCTCACAGAATGGGAGAATTCTTCACTGTCAAATGGTCTATGTCTTTAAACTAATGTTGTCACCAATGTTCTGAAGTGGAGGATCCTTGTAGTTGAACATTAGCTGAATATACATCAGCAGTATGATAAGCCTACAAAAAACCAAACGCATTTTAGGGATTTATTAATAAAGGTAGGCTTTCTACACTGCAGAAAGTGAAAGTTCTTCTCTGTTCTCCAAGACCTGATCTAAAGTTTGAGGAAGGATTCTGCCAAAATGGAACACGTACAAAAAAAGTAATGAGGATGATAGTGGACTGGAAACTAACGCCTGAGAAAACAAGGCATCTTTACTTTTGGAAAAAGACTCTTGAGAAAAGATTTTTCAAGTATTTGAAAAGGTGTTGAATAGATGGAGGCCAGGATTTGCTCTCTATTGTCCTAGACTACAGATATGAAAAAAAATAGCTTTATGTTATAGGAAGGCAAATTCCAACTGAATGTTAAGGAAAACATCCTAACGGTAACAATATTTCATCAATGGAACCAATTACTAAGGCAGGCGGCAGGCTCCATTTTACTGGATGTAGTCAAGCAGGGGCTGAACAGACATGTTTCAGGGATGCTTTAATTTGGATTCCTGAAGTGAGCACAGAGAAGATGGACTACATGGCTCTTTCCAACTTTATGATTTATCATTTAGTCATATCCTAAACCAAGCACCATATCCCTGTCAGATTTTCTTCAACTTAAATAATAATGAGTTAGGCATCTTGACTGTTCCACCAGCTCCTTCCCATTTACCTGGCTAGGAAATGTTTGGTGAAGCAGCAACACAGAAAATCCGAGGACTGAAGGGTCTTCTCATATCCCTCACTGGTACCTAGACTGTGCCCCAAAGGCTATGAACCCCCCAATGCCTTGAACTTCAACTCCTGGAGTCCCTGCCTGAGAATGGCATTTTAGGCATCCATGTAACACAATTCTCTCATGATAAGCAGCCTATAAAAATCCAGATGTGGAACTTCAACTCCCAACATCCTTCACCAAGGTCTATGCTTCCCGAGGATTCTGGGAATCGTGGTTCAATATCTGGAATACCAGAGATAGCCTATTGCTCATTTCTCTGTTGCTGGTCATGCTATAGCTGCTCTTAGTTCTGATACAGAAAGGCAGAAGTACATGGTGGAGACAGTATTTTGGGTGTGGAAGGACACTTGGAATTCCACTGTTACATCAACAACAGTTTATTGAGATCTCCATTTCAGAGCAGGACTAAGAAAATGAAAGGTTTTTTTTAAACAGTTCAGTTTTCCACTCTCAAATCAAACCTCTACCACGTTTACCTTCTCCTGTGTGTTTCATTTCCACAAATAGGACCAATCACAGAAGTAGAGTAGTTGAAAGACAGTCTGTAAAACTTTTGGGGACAAGCGGTCCCCTGGGATGATACATTCAAGAAGGAAAATTTACAGGATCAGTAAGTTAGGGTGGGGATAATCAAAAATGCTGCCCCAAGATCTAGCCTCATCCGCCTGGCTTTTCCCCAAAAACGAACTGGTGCAGTCCATAATACAGTGCAATAAACAGGGAGCAATCACAAATAGCTTTGGATGAACCAAAAAAGACATTAAAAAAAGGATAAAAGAAGCAAAGCAAGGAGACTCAGACAAGCCATAAGCTAGAGGAAAAGTTCACGTTATATAACAAAACTAAAAGAAGCTTTTTAATTATTGTTTCCCAGCACCTTTTACTGCTTCCTTTTGTAGAGTATATTTGAAGGCTGAGGTATCTAGTCTGGGTAGAAAACAAGGAAAGCATCAACTGGATGATATGCAACCCAAATTCTGATAAGCCGGGCTGAAGGGTGAAAAAAATGTTTTTTATTGTTTAGTCAAGGAGATGGTGTACAGTTCAAATAAAATATGTAGCTGATGAATAATAGGAATTCATGAATACACATTATTAGGAAGAGACTTAATGTCTAGTTTATCATCAACTCTTTTCCTTCTTCAAAAGTCCAATTTCCATAATGGCCAGATTTTCCATGAGTAGTCTCTGCAATTTCATTTTAGAAGCCACCTTGAGAAAATGACATATTTCAGTAGAAAAACCTTTGATAATTGAAGAACAAGCTTTCTTTCAAAGTGTTTAATGAAAAACTTACCTGAAGGTAGATTATTAGCAGTTTGTATGCTAATTTAAAGTTGAAACAGTATCTTCAGTGCAGTTTAGTAAAAGTGCTGCTTTATAAAAATGTAAATGCTGAACCACATTTGTAACCACACTTAGGAAAGGTCGCTGACTATCCATGAGCCAGAAATGTGCATACTATGACTTATGTACCCATTCATTGCTAAGAAATCATCTAAACCTTTAGATAATGTATCACAGAGATTTGAAAGATAAGTCCAGTATTGTGAAACACAGCTTAGCCAAATGGAATTCCAGGAAGCCGAGCTTAACATACCATCATCATCTGCGGGGTCCAGGGGGTTTGACTTCAGTGTGAAGATTTTTCGCAGTTTACAATTGGCTGAAACAATAATGCCATCCAAGGACTGAAAAACAGCGCCTTTGAATATCTCACTGGTGAATGCCACCAAATCAATGCACAAATTGCACCACTAAGGAGGGAAAAAAAAATTAGGGAGATACCGTTAAAACTAATTTTTAATAAAACACACAATTAAAAACCAATTCCATTTATTTGCTAGGCTTATATGCCACCCCAGTCACGTCTGGCTCTGAGATTAAACAGCACAAAGGCATAGAGTCAATACACAATGTGTTTGATATTATGCAAGGAAAAAAAAGACGATTCAGTTTTGAAAATAGTCTCGGAATTTTCTGAACGATCGAAAAATCAGCTTCTTCAAAGCTGACATTTTTAATGGAGATATTATACTGAAAACCTTTACAAATGGAAATATCAAATCGAAGTGTGAGCTATGAGTGATTACAGACGAAGTTAAAACACTTACTAAAAACAGGTCAAAATAGCACAGATTGGACTGTATAATCAAAAAATGTTTAAGCCCAACTCAATGGCATCTAATTAAATAAGTAATTTAATTTAAGGTTGATGTATCACATGTTCAGGTTAAGTTTTTTTTTTTTAAAACAAAATCTAGTTATTCTGAAACTGATTATTTTTGGTGAAAGCTGAGCTTATTTCCCTGCGGCTGCCTATTAAAAGGCCATTCTGAGATGGCTTACCATCAGGCTCTTAAACAGAACCAAGTTACACACATCAGTTAAGGTATCTAACATTCATTTATTCCAAATATTTCTCTGCCACCTGTCCTGCTATGCAAAGTAATGCTAGTTATGGATCTAAAGCTATGGGTTACATAATAATATAGAAGTTCAATGTCAGTGAAATGTTATTTTAATAATTACTTTGCTAATTCCTCCAATGAGGTTGTAAGGGACCAATTATAAATAAGGATAGTTTGAATGCAACCTTCTACTATGGAGGTTCTGTCAAAATGATGAAGTCAAGCAAGTCATCAAATATATGAACATGTGCGCGAACACAATACAATTCTTAAGATCATTTCTCTTTTTTTTCTATGTAAGGTTTCTTCTCAGGATGTAATTAAAGCAAATTCTCCTTCAAGGGAAGCCTGACTCTTGGTGATTCCATGAACACATTTGTGTAGTTTTCTTCACACCACTGAAGAAGTGGTTTACCAGTACCTCCTTTTTGGGACTTTTCTTTTCTTTTCTTTTCTTTCCCTCTCTCTCTCTCTCTCTCTCTTTTGTAAGAATTTAATTGAGTTTCAAACAAAGATAAAAGCTACAGAAAAACAAAAAACTACAAAGAAAAAGAAAAAAGAAAAAACTAAACAAGTGTGAAAACGCAAGAGAAATTTTTTTTTAAAGATACAAAAAGAGGTGACTTCTGACTTTTAACAGCAAGGATATACAACAATTTTCCCTAATCAATCCGTCACTCTATATTAAAGCAAAATCACATTATTTCTATAAATCATTCCATTGACGCATCATAAAAATCACTAAATTCAGTTGCTCCATTCCCTTATATTAAAAGAAAGAGAACACACACACACACAAACACACTGTATATATGTGTGTGGGTGGGTGTGTATATCTCTCCTAATCAACTACCCCCTGAAAGATAACATTTATTTAGTTATTTCCTTCCTACTACTATTCTATACATTCCTGTCTACTATAATAAAGATCAAACTAAAAAACACACAAATTGTCTACCATTATACTGAATAATACAACAATTTTAATAATCTTAATCATATTAAACCCAAAACCAAGCAATATGTTTTTTTCTTTTATACTTTAGTAATCTTAATCCAAATTCTTAAACGTAAATGAAATAAACCAAACCCTAAAAGCAATCCAGAAAGATAATCTTAAAGCCTCATCCCACTTCAAAATAGACCAAAGCATTTACATATCCCCATAATACGCACAGAGCTTTTTTCTTACAGAAATCAAACAGCCCAATTGCCCCCCTCAAAAACTCCAACTTCTCTTCAGGAGACCTCCCGTAAATACTATTGCAATGCACTCTACATGGAGCTACCCTTGAAGAGTATCCGGAAGCTGCAGCTGGTCCAGAATGCAGCTGCGCAGGCAATTATTGGTGCCCCAAGATCGGCACATGTAACACCTTTCTTGCGCAAGCTGCACTGGGTGCCAGTCTGCTTCCAGGTCCAATTCAAGATGTTGGCTATCACCTTTAAAGCCCTACATGGCATGGGGCCAGACTACCTGAGGGACCGTCGCATCCCCATGACATCGACCTGTCCCACCTGGTCATGCAGGGAGGGCATGCTATGGACCCCATCCTTAAAACAATTCCACCTAGTGGGGTCCAGGAGGCAAGCCTTCTGTGCAGTGGTGCCCACCCTCTGGAACATTCTTCCCCCGGAGGTGAGGTGAGCCCCATCTCTCCTGACCTTCCGGAAGAACCTGAAGACCTGGCTCTGCCACCTCACTTGGGGCGGGAAGGGGAGTAGTTATTCTTGGGGATGGCTGGTGCCTTAGGGTGCTCTTCACATACATATGAACTGAATTAGATCTTTTACTGCCATCTGGATTTTATTTTTTATATTTGTATTTTACATTTGAATTTACAATTTATATACTATTTATGGTTTTATTGTTTTTAACTTGTTAGCTTTATTGTAAACCATCCAGAGTCCCTTTTCTGGGGGGAGATGGGTGGTCGCAAAATTTGAAAAATAAATATAAATAAAATACAGTAATAACCCCAAAAATCAATTTCATTTACGGCTTGCAACTCGATCTCTCCCTTTAATTTCTTCAATTTGACTATCCAATCTTCATCCAGCATTTCAAGAGAAGTCAAAGAGAAATTTCTGTCGCTGTTAAATTCTTCAATTCCATCCATGACATCCCCATTCAAGTGACACATTTTAAAGCTCATATTTTCCACAATGTCCTGAAGGCCTTGCATAAAAACTTGGTAAGAATCAGAAAGAATCTGTTTGAAATCTCAGTGGAAGCCAGGGAAAGTTTGTTTAAGATCCTCCATGCCTCAAGCAGTAGATTATGGCGCCCCCTAGGAGCTTAACTAGCGAAAGTTGAGGATATGAAGGAGTTACAGAATATGTTTACACAAGTGAAAGTGATAAGCAGACAGTTCCCCAGGGAAAGTAGAAGCAGAAAACTGAAAGTTCAAAACAGCTGATTCAACCTGTAGGAAAATGCTAATACCTTCAAATTTAGTTGAAAAATAATAACAGGGAGACAATTATTCACTCTCAATCCTCCTTAATATTTGGATGGAAAACAAGCCGAAACTTAAAAAGAATTAAAAACAATAATCCCAAGAATAACGATAAGCACCAAGAGAACCCGCTTCACCTTGCTGTAGAAAGCCTCTAGTTTCTATAGCCAATCAACATACATTATAATATTCAGTAGTACAGCTTCAGGGATCAAAACTGAAACAATTAATTTAATGTGTTTCAGAGGTACATTCAAATCTATCTTAGGGTAGTAGAATGTCGATTAAAAAGGCAAATACATGGTTAAAGAACTTATTTACATTGTAGGTTGTTTTATTCCACTGAGGATGTTTCCCCCCTCCCCCCATTATTACTTTAATGAAAAAAAAGGTTCCAATAGCAAGAATCAATACATTTCTTTGAGTATTTTGTTTATCTGTTCGTTTTACCCTCCCTCTGGTTTTCAGAAACAGAATTATTAGGCACACTGAAATTCATCTTCCTAGATCATTATTTGTTGTTGTTGTTTCACTGGCTGAGAGCAAAATATTTCAAAAGCAAGATTAAGATGGTTGCTTTGGATTTTGCTTTTTGAGTACAAAAAGGCAACTGTTGTGAGTGAAAAACAGGGACGTGTTTACTATTGCATAGTGGTATATAGTGCTAGAAGGTTGGATTAATTCAGAATAAATTTTGCAGTAAAAAATAAATCCACATTGCTAAATTAATCCCCGACTTCCGACAGATTGTAGAAAAGAGGTAACAAAAGTTACAGATCTTATTAATTAATTCGACAACATTTCTAAGGGATGCATAACACATACCAATTTCAATTTTTTAAAGACAAAAGGCGATTCTTATTCTTGGAAGCATTTTCACTTTAAGATGAAAACAATATCCCCAAATTACCTCTGCAGGAAAACACTGCCTATGTAAATTGTCTGGGGGATTATATCACACACACATTCGTATTTGATTTGCATTTAAGGAAATCCTAAAATGTTGGCAAATACCATCAACAAGGGGTGTGCTAATTAATGACATAATGCACTAAACAGAAACTGTTTAGAAATTGTGACTTAATTTTTGTTTTGAATAACTGCAATTTTTTTTGCAGAAGTGCTTTACAACAGGCAGAAATACGTTCGAAGCACCTGTTCCCAACAGTTAAGGCCGCTGCATCATTTGCAAGGCTCTCATGACGGCTTCAGCAGCTGATTCTGGCTGTCTACACATGCATACGGAAGTACAACTATCTCACAATGAAAGTTGAGGGCTGCATCGGAAGCAGTTACACAAGCCTTGCAAATGACACAGCTACTTTTAACTATTTGAAAGAGGTGTTACATAAATCTGAATGTCACTAAGTACCTCATTCATAGGCACTGTACAGTCCTAATATAGGCAGACCTCATTTAATGACTGCCCTGTTTAGCGACTGTTCAAAGTTACGGTGGTGCTGAAGAGTAACTTTACGACCAGTCCTTGCATTTACGATTGTCACAGTGTCCCTGTGGTCACATGATCAAGATTCAGGCACTTTGCAACCAGCGGGCGTTTATGTCCATCAAAACATCCTGCAGTCATGTGATCGCCATTTGTGTGTTTCACAGCTGGCTTCCGACAAGCCGAGTCAATGGAGAAGCCAGCAGTAAAACTGCAAGTCGCAGTCACGTGATGTCTTGCTTAAGGATCAACGGTGATTCCACTTAATGACTGGAGTGGAAGTGAGATCGTACGCTCATTGTGGTCATGTGATGTTTGGCTTAGTGACCGTGTCGCTTAGCAACTGAGTTGTATTTTCAACAGTTTGTACAAATGAAATGAAATACAAGTTTTCCATGATATTTTAATTCTGTAAATTAAATCTGAAACTGCTTTCCCTACATACATGAAACTAAGAACTCTTTTTTGTTTTCCTTACAAAAAAAAAGATCAGACAGAAATCTGGAATCATTCTTAGAAACACATTAGTTCTAGCTGGGATCAACTGCCAGTGATGTAATTGCCTTTATTAACTGTAGAGGATCTTATATAACTGATATTGAAGAAATTTCCAGGCAGGGAATGTGATTTCTATTTAATGCTACTTCTTTTGGACAAGGACCTGAAAATATGCTCCCAAGTTGCCCAGTTTTGTGCTACCATCTGCACAATACACTGCACTTAGGTTTAGAATTTAACATAGTATTTTATTTTGAATTATTTTAGTATTTTTATTCTTAATTAATTTTAGATTGTATCATACTAATTGTTTTTCTGATATATACAGTATATATACAGTGTGTGTCTGTGTGTGTGTCTGTGTATTTATGTGTATACACACACACACACATACAGTGTGTATATATGTGTGTGTGTGTGTGTAAGATTGTTACTATTATATATTTTGATTGTATCTGGCCTTAGGGCTGTAACAAACATTATTGACTGAGTTCTAGCTGGGATCAATTGCCAGTGATATAATTGCCTATATTAAATGTAGAAGTAACCATCTTGTCTTATTGTAAGGGATCGTTTCTCATAACTTTGGCATACCATGTTCAATGTTATTTAATTTATATCACACATTTTTCTACTCAATCCAAGCAGTTAAGGTGGCTACGTATAAAGAATTAATAACAAAGCATTAGCAGAAGTTGTGCTTTGGCTCTTATCCATTGGCTAGGAATGGGAAGAACAAACAGCACCTGAGAATTATCAGTATGAGTCACGGCTGAGCTCCTGTTCAAACAATCTGCTTAATCTTCATGCCACAGAGGTTTCTAATGATGATCCAGTTTACACTACATTGTGTGCACTGCTGTACAATTAATTCTGAAGAAATATGTGGAATTAACCAGAAAGACAGTTTCTTGTAAGCATGATATGTCGGATTACTGGTAGGAATGATCAAACATTTAAGTACTGCAATAGAAAGTAGAAGGGAATCATATATTACAGTAATAATTTGAACAAGGAAGGAAATATACCTACAATTTTGCGCTTGATCATAAACAGAGGGATTTTTGCATGCAGAGGGGTTACAGATAATTCTTTGTGGATTGTCGATAAATACAATCTTCTTTTAATATTTCCTAAATCAGTTATCCTGCAAGAGAAAAAAGGTGAGAATGGAGATGATAAAGATTGATAAAGATTGATCTCCGTCAATTCAAAAATCTTTATCTCTGTGCTGCCACAGAAAACCATCACTCACGTGTAGAAGCTTTATATCAAGGACAGCAAATGGAGAACTTAAATATTATCCCTTCTACAAGATAAGTAATGAGATTTCTCTCTCAAATTCAGAGTTAGTAGCTACAAGCTGAATATATAAAATCACTTTAAATGTTAATTTTATTTCAATGCTCTGCACTCTTCATTTGATTTCCATAGCATTTCAACTTATGAAAGAATTCAATTTATATGAATTGAGAAGCCACTAGCCATCAATAATCATGCTTTTTTCCCACGCCTTTCCCACGTCATCTGGGGAAATGCTATCACTTCTCTAAAAAGGAAAATCATTGCATTTCTAAAATGCATCGTATGGGCTCTTTGTTTAAAAATAGATACAAAGCATAACATGTCAGCTTCCTCTTCTGAGCAACTATCTCCAAGCATGAAACCCATACGCTTGCCGCTATTTAAGCTGTTCCTCCAATGATGCCTAAGACACTGCATCTGAACATCACTAACAGAGTACAGTCACAATCAGTTTTGTCTCCACATATGTTGTTTCCTTGTTTCCAAAAATTTCAAACTAGCTAAATTTCTCTCTAACATCTCCTAACTGAAAATGGTTTTGTTCTATCAGAATGCAAGGTGTTAGTCCCATAAGTTTAGTCAGTTCCTATTTTACTGAGTTAAAATTGCTGGAAGAAACATTAACAATCTCAGATATGCAGATGATACCACTTTGATGGCTGAAAGTGAAGAGGAACTGAGGAGCCTTATGATGAAGGTGAAAGAAGAAAGTGCAAAAGCTGGTTTGCAGCTAAACCTCAAAAAAACCAAGATTATGGCAACCAGCTTGATTGATAACTGGCAAATAGAGGGAGAAAATGTAGAAGCAGTGAAAGACTTTGTATTTCTAGGTGCGAAGATTACTGCAGATGCTGAGTGCAGTCAGGAAATCAGAAGACGCTTAATCCTTGGGAGAAGAGCAATGACAAATCTCGATAAAATAGTTAAGAGCAGAGACATCACACTGACAACAAAGGTCCGCATAGTTAAAGCAATGGTGTTCCCCGTAGTAACAAATGGCTGCAAGAGCTGGACCATAAGGAAGGCTGAGAGAAGGAAGATCGATGCTTTTGAACTGTGGTGTTGGAGGAAAATTCTGAGAGTGCCTTGGACTGCAAGAAGATCAAACCAGTCCATCCTCCAGGAAATAAAGCCAGACTGCTCACTTGAGGGAATGATATTAAAGGCAAAACTGAAATACTTTGGCCACAAAATGAGAAGACAGGACACCCTGGAGAAGATGCTGATGCTAGGGAGAGTGGAGGGCAAAAGGAAGAGGGGCCGACCAAGGGCAAGATGGATGGATGATATTCTAGAGGTGACGGACTCATCCCTGGGGGAGCTGGGGGTGTTGACGACCGACAGGAAGCTCTGGCGTGGGCTGGTCCATGAAGTCACGAAGAGTCGGAAGCGACTAAACAAATAAACAAAAATATTTTACTGAATCCTTTTCATCATGCTAACAATTCTTATTGCATGCTTTTCTCTCCTTGAGGATAAAATGTGAATTATTTTCTGATAAACAATTTCAGACGTCCCCCAAATCAGAATCTTTTCCTTTATTTTGGATATTCCAGCTAATAGACTATTGCAATGCACTCTACATGGGGCTACCCTTGAAAAGTATCCAGAAGCTCCAGCTGGTCCAGAATGCAGCTGCGTGAGCTGTTTTTGGTGCCCCCAGAAGGGCACATGTAACACCACTGCTGTGCAAGCTGCATTGGGTACCAGTTTGTTTCCGGGTCTAATTGAAGGTGTTGGTTATTACCTTTACAGCCCTACATGGCATGGGGCCAGGTTACCTGAGGGACCGCCTCTTCCCCATTACATCAACCCGTCCCACCTGATCATGCAGAGAGGGAATGCTGCGGACCCCGTCTGTAAGACAATTTCATCTGGCGGGGTCCAGGAAGCGGGCCTTCTCTGCAGTAGCTCCCGCCCTGTAGAACATGCTGCCCCCAGAGGTGAGATTGGCCCCATTGCTCCTGGCCTTTTGGCGGAGTCTGAAGACCTGGTTCTGCCGCCTCGCTTGGGGTGGAGAGGGGAATAGATCTACATGGGGATGGTTGCTATAGACCACTCCTCCCACACTTGGACTGTTTTAGATTCTTCATCACTTGGATTTTTTATTTTTACCTCTATTTATATTATTTTTACTGTATTTTACTGTTTGTATTTATGGTGATGGTTTTAATCGATTGTTGTAAACCTCCCAGAGTCTTCCAACGGGAGGAGATGGGCGGGGATAACTCAGATAAATAAATAAATAGTGCTGTTTCTTAGCCTAAATGTCACCAGTTGGGAGGCAGCAATATTCTTGGGGGCAGCTTATTGGAAAAATACAAAAAGTATTTGGAAAATAATCCTTTAAACAGGAGTGGGAGCCAGTGTAGCCAATGAAGACTGAACATGCTCAGGTGGAATGGAATGTTGACTGGTAGTTGAAGAAAAAAGCAAAAATGGGGACAGGAATAAGCCAATGGAATAATTAGAATCTCAACACTGCAACACTTTGTGGAACCTCTGACTTATTTTTATTAAAAAGAATAGATGTCAGCTACCACTAGGAGACCCAAAAAAGAGATTTGATCCTTTGAGAAAACAAACATGCCAATGAATTCATTGTTTTAAGTGAAATGAATAAGAAACTACTACAAGTTATTCATTAACATTCTGCTCTGGTGTATACCCAGTGAGGTTGATAACATATAGAAAACAAAAACAGAATGTAAACAGTTGAAGACATATTTTACAGTGAGGATTTAAAAGCCCAGGAAAAGAAATGCATTTTTACAGATTATCTAGCTGCTGAGACAAATGGGGGGCAAATACAATTCTTGAGGGAATGCATTCCGTAACTTGAGAACAATATAGAAGAAAACACTGTCCAATTTGCAAAAAAGACAGGCATTTAACAATGAGAGAAATGCAGATATTTATTTCAAGGATTTATATGGCGACCCAGCTCACAACAATGCAACTTTACAACAATACAATACAACTGTGTAAAATAAAGAGAGAATTACAATAAAACAAAGGACAAAGAGCCTAGAATGAACCAATGTAATGCCAGATATCACTTTGGCTACCTTAAGAAGAGATTGTATTCTTGCTATGTTGATGCTTAAGTCTTCATATCTAAAAGGCCAGACATGTAATAAAAAACCTGTAAGACTAAGGGTAAAAGGAATACAGAATGGTCATTAACTAAATTCATTTCACGCTTAACATCTACTTTTTGAAATATTTTAAAGCAAAGTTACTTTTCAGTTCAATTTTCAATTCAGTTTTCAATTCTCTTCCATAGCTTCAACTATGTTTGGCTACTTTCCTCATGACAGCAAATGCTGCAAGAGTTAAAAAGCCAGGTATGTCTCAGGAGTAGCTGTGCAACTTATTTAATTTGTATAGGAACATCTGTTCCTGACAACTGGAAGAATGCCATGATTATTTCTCTATCCTAAGAGAAGGTGGCAAGAACAAATACATAAACTACAGGGGTACTAATTTGCTAAACCTGCCAGGGAGGTGCTTGGCAAAAATCTAATTGAAAAAGTAAAAGAAGCAAAAACGAGCAAACTTTGAGAAGAACTGTGTGGCTTCATGCTGGGCAGATTTTTGTTCTTCAAAAGATAACTGAAAAAATATGAATGTGAGAGTTTATCACACATAGGTTGTTTAAGAGAAAATGTTTGATGAAGTAAATAGGCTTAAATTATGGAATGTTTCGCATGAATGTAAAATATGGATACTAATGATGGAATTAAAGCATACATGAAAATACATGGAATTCTTGGCAAATGGTTGAACACAGAGTTCAGCATAAGGCAAGGATGTGTGATATCTGTTTGGTTATTTGTGTGTGTGTGTGTGTGTGTGTGTATAGATAGATAGATACGTAAGGAATATTTGGGATAACGTTAGAGGTGTTTTGGCTGGGGACATGAATGCATGTGTACTTTTCTATGTAGAGAATGTCATGTTGGCTGAAAAAACAGCTGGCTTGCACCAAATACCAGATAAATTGTATGATACAACAAAGAGTATGGATCTGTGTTTGGGAAAATGGAATGAATGACGGCAAGTTACACATGAATGGTAAAACTCTAAAGAAAATACTGGTACCTTGCTAGAACGTTTACTAAAGACAGAAGAATTGATGGAAATGCGGGTAGAAAAGTAGTGATTAGTACAGCCTTTCTCAACTTTCTGACCCTGGAGGAACCCTTGAAATATTTTCTAGGCCTTGGGGAACCCCTGCACAGTCAGGCTCAAACATAGGCCAGAAGTTACAAAATTGTTATATTCATTTCATAGGTAGGCCTGGAGATACACATTAACAGGGTTCTTAAACTAAAAATAATGAAACTTACCTCTTTAATGTGAAGTTGCCTGAATTTGAAATATTTTTTTAAATAAATTGTGATCACCCAAGGAATCCTGGTTGAGAAACCCTGAATTAGAATGAACCTATTGAGAGGAGTGAACTTTTACCCAAAGAAGCAAAAATGGCTATGCATAAAACATGTATTTGGCCACGTTGTTCTATAAAAGTGACAGCTTGCTATATCAGGAGAAGTACACAAGTAACTTGAATGCAAGGTGAAAGGGGTTTTTAAGCGTATGAGAAAAGAAGTTATGGCCAAGAATGAATGGATATTGAATGCAGAGTGATGATAAAAGTGAGTGACCAATATAATGCAAGTGAATTGAAGTGGTTTGGGCATAGAGAGAGAATGAATGAAGATCAAATTGAAAAACAAATATATGAAGAAAGAGTGACTGGGTCAAGAGGAAGTAGAATCCAAGAAAGTTCTATTTCAATGGAGTTGATAAGGTCCCCAAAGAGAGTTGAAAGATATAAAGAACAAAAGATAATATGTGAAGTGGTGGTGGAAGCAAGGATGGTTTAGAAGAATAGATAGAGATGAAGAGGTATAGTAAACAGTGCCGCAAGTCACTCCCAGCTGTTTCCTTTTTCCTTATCTCATGCCTTTATTTTCTTTGGCTTACTATTTCTTAATCGTTTTCTGCACTCTGCATAATGGTACTTACCATCACATTTCTTGAAAAGAAACAGCATAAGGGATTTGTATGTGTGTGCATGTATGCTTTTCCAAGGCCTTTTTCACAAGCCAGGTAACCTCACACATTCAATATTTCTGCATTTGCTTGTTTCCTAAGTGAAGAATTTTGCATTTGTCTCCATTAAAATCCACTCCCTTATTTTCAGTGCACTTGTCTAACATATGAAAATAATTTTGAATTACATTTGTTCTCCAGGGTGTTAGTTATCACACCTAACTTTGTGATCTGTAAATTTAACAAGCATTTGTTATCCTCTAGTCATCAAGCATTTTATCAATTCTCCAGGATTTATCAAAGAAAGTACACAAATCTTTGGCTAGACCACCAAGCTAGTTCTTTCAGTACCCTAGCATGCAATTCATCTGGCTTTGGAGATTCACATTCATTCAAAGTAAAGACATATTCCCAGCCTATATTTCTGTCAGTCTTATGCTTCATCCTACCCCTTTATCCTTTTCAGCAAAGGATCGTTACCTTGTTGTGGTGCTGGAGCTTGAGCACCTCAATGATGCCATGAGCTAAACCGTGAAGGGCCACCCAAGACGGGAAGGTCATGACAGAGAGGTCAGACTAAATGCGATCCCTGGGGAAGGTAATGGCAACCCACCCCAGTATTCTTGCCGTGAAAACTAAATGGATCAGTAAAACCAGAGGTATATCGGTATACCATCGGAAGATGAGACCCCCAGGGTCGGAAGATGGTCAAAATGCTACTGGGGAGGAACAGAGGATGAGTTCAACTAGCCCCAGATGTGATGACGCAGTTAGCTCAAAGCCAAAAGGACAGCTAGCGGCCGACGGTGCTGGTGAACGGCGAATCCGATGTTCTAAGGATCAACACACCATCGGAACCTGGAATGTAAGATCTATGAGCCAGGGCAAATTGGATGTGGTTATTGGTGAGATGTCAAGATTAAGGATAGACATTTTGGGCGTCAGTGAACTGAAATGGACTGGAATGGGCCACTTCACATCAGATGACCACCAGATCTACTACTGTGGACAAGAGGACCACAGAAGAAAGGGAGTAGCCTTCATAATTAATAGTTAAGTGGCTAAAGCAGTGCTTGGATACAATCCAAAAAACAATAGAATGAACTCAGTTCGAATTCAGGGCAAGCCATCTAACATCACAGTGATCCAAATATACGCCCCAACCACAGATGCTGAAGAAGCTGAAGTAGAGCAGTTCTATGAGGATCTGCAGCACCTACTGGACAACACGCCTAAAAGAGATGTTATTTTCATCACAGGAGTCTGGAATGCTAAGGTGGGCAGTCAAATGACACCTGGAATTACAGGTAAGCATGGCCTGGGAGAACAAAACGAAGCAGGACATAGGCTGATAGAATTTTGCCAAGACAACTCACTCTGCATAACAAACACTCTCTTCCAACAACCTAAGAGACGGCTTTATACATGGACTTCACCAGATGGACAACACCAAAATCAGATTGACTACATCCTTTGCAGCCAAAGGTGGCGGACATCTATACAGTCGGTAAAAACAAGACCTGGAGCTGACTGTTGTTCCGATCACGAACTTCTTCTTGCACAATTTAGGATCAGACTAAAGAGATTAGGGAAGACCCACAGATCAGCTAGATATGAGCTCACTAATATTCCTAAGAAATATGCAGTGGAGGTGAAGAATCGATTTAAGGGACTGGACTTAGTAGATAGGGTCCCGGAAGAACTATGGACAGAAGTTCACAACATTGTTCAGGAGGCGGCAACAAAATACATCCCAAAGAAAGAGAAAACCAAGAAGGCAAAATGGCTGTCTGCTGAGACACTAGAAGTAGCCCAAGAAAGAAGGAAAGCAAAAGGCAACAGGAATAGGGGGAGATATGCCCAATTAAATGCAAAATTCCAGAGGTTTGCCAGAAGAGATAAGGAATTATTTTTAAACAAGCAATGCACGGAAGTGGAAGAAGACAATAGAATAGGAAGGACAAGAGATCTCTTCCAGAAAATTAGAAGCATCGGAGGTAAATTCCAGGCAAATATGGGTATGAACAAAAACAAAGATGGCAAGGACCTAACAGAAGAAGAAGAGATCAAGAAAAGGTGGGAAGAATATACAGAAGACCTGTATAGGAAGGATAACAATATCGGGGATAGCTTTGACGGTGTGGTCAGTGAGCTAGAGCCAGACATCCTGAAGAGTGAGGTTGAGTGGGCCTTAAGAAGCATTGCTAATAACAAGGCAGCAGGAGACGATGGCATCCCAGCTGAACTGTTCAAAATCTTGCAAGATGATGCTGTCAAGGTAATGCATGCCATATGCCAGCAAATTTGGAAAACACAAGAATGGCCATCAGATGGGAAAAAATCAACTTATATCCCCATACCAAAAAAGGGGAACACTAAAGAATGTTCAAACTATCGAACAGTGGCACTCATTTCACATGCCAGTAAGGTAATGCTCAAGATCCTGCAAGGTACACTTCAGCAATTCATGGAGCGAGAATTGCCAGATGTACAAGCTGGGTTTAGAAAAGGCAGAGGGACTAGGGACCAAATTGCCAATATCCGCTGGATAATGGAAAAGGCCAGGGAGTTTCAGAAAAACATCTATGTCTGTTTTATTGACTATTCTAAAGCCTTTGACTGTGTGGACCATAACAAATTGTAGCAAGTTCTTAGTGGTATGGGGATACCAAGTCATCTTGTCTGCCTCCTGGGGAATCTGTATAACGACCAAGTAGCAACGGTAAGAACAGACCACGGAACAATGGACTGGTTTAAGATTGGGAAAGGAGTACGGCAGGGCTGTATACTCTCACCCTACCTATTCAACTTGTACGCAGAACACATCATGCGACGTGCTGGGCTTGAGGAATCCAAGGCTGGAGTTAAAATCGCTGGAGGAAACATTAACCATCTCAGATATGCAGATTATACTTTGATGGCTGAAAGTGAAGAGGAACTGAGGAGCGAAGAGGAACTGAGGACATCATCACCTTATGATGAAGGTGAAAGAAGAAAGTGCAAAAGCTGGCTTGCAGCTAAACCTCAAAAAAACCAAGATTATGGCAACCAGCTTGATTGAGAACTGGCAAATAGAGGGAGAAAATGTAGAAGCAGTGAAAGACTTTGTATTTCTAGGTGCGAAGATTACTGCAGATGCTGACTGCAGTCAGGAAATCAGAAGATGCTTAATCCTTGGGAGAAGAGCAATGATATATCTCGATAAAATAGTTAAAGAGCAGAGACATCACACTGACAACAAAGGTCCGCATAGTTAAAGCAATGGTGTTCCCCGTAGTAACATATGGCTGCGAGAGCTGGACCATAAGGAAGGCTGAGTGAAAGAAGATAGATGCTTTGGAACTGTGGTGTTGGAGGAAAATTCTGAGAGTGCCTTGGACTGCAAGAAGATCAAACCAGTCCATCCTCCAGGAAATAAAGCCAGACTGCTCACTTGAGGGAATATTAAAGGCAAAACTGAACTACTTTGGCCACATAATGAGAAGACAGGACACCCTGGAGAAGATGCTGATGCTAGGGAGAGTGGAGGGCAAAAGGAAGAGGGGCCGACCAAGGGCAAGATGGATGGATGATATTCTAGAGGTGACGGACTCGTCCCTGGGGGAGCTGGGGGTGTTGACGACCGACAGGAAGCTCTGGCGTGGGCTGGTCCATGAAGTCACGAAGAGTCGGAAGCAACTAAATGAATAAACAACAACAACCCCTTTGTCCTGCTCTTTACAACAATGAAGATGTTGCCTAGTCTGGCAATGAAACATCTGCAAGAAAATTACAAGGCTCAGAGAGCACCAAGGACTCTTTACAATTTCCTGATGGAGCACATATTTTTGTTGAAGAAGACTGAACTAAACCAGCTCAGTAGTTCTTTTAAAAAAAAAAAAAAAAACATTATTTGCCATCTTTACTGAACAGTTGGTGTCCAAATTCTTTTACCTTTATTTTAAATATACCTACTGTCCCTATTTTCACCATCCTTCACCAACTTTAGCTCATTCTGAGTTTTAGCTTTTTCTACAATCCTGGTCTACCTATATGTACTCTTCTTTGGTGATTTCTTTCCTTTTTCTATCTCCTTTATATGTTTTGAGATGTTCACTACCTTTTTTTCTGTCCTCATTGTCTTTATAAACTTTTCTTTCTTCCCCTACCCATCTTGCTCCTTTTTCCATTACCATTTTACCCCATGAAATCTTACGTATCTCTGCTTTAAATTTATTAAACTGCTTGTTTAACTGCAAGATTCATATCTGATACACTTATAAAATTAAGGACCATTTTCATGCTACTTATACTTTTTAACTAAACCTTTCCTACTGGTTAATATCAAGTCAATGGCAGCTCAAATTCTTGAGCTTTCTTCTACTCTTTGAAGAGAATGCTGTCAACAACACACAAATTGTGTTATTTTTTAAATTTATTTTCTATCCCGCCTTTATTATTTTTATAAATAACTCAAGGCGGCGAACATACCTCATACTCCCTCCTCCTCCTGTTTTCCCCACGAAAAACAACCCTGTGAGGTGGGTTGGGCTGAGAGAGAGTGACCGACCCAAGGTTACCCAGCCAGCTTTCATAAGAATTTCTGGACGGATTATGTTTGGCAGAACTTGTTTCTGAATAGATATTAGGGTAATCAATATCTCCAATCACTACTATTTTGTGTGTCTTTGGAAGATCTGCAGTTTTCTTCTGGAAAGCCTCATTCTGTAGAGGAATTTGGAGATAACCTTAACAAATGTATGCAAATGCTGTTAATGTCCTGGGAAACAGGAAAGTGTGAAAAATAAACCCAGAACAACCCTGCCTTGACCCTATTTGATATAAATGGGGGCAAAGGGAAACTCTGACCAGCTTTCAATATTCTGTTATTATACCCTATAATAATAAAGTAGCATTCCTGTGATCTTTGCAGTGTCTGTTTCCTGAACGGACCTGCTGCGAAAGGCTGACACATTCGTATCTTCTGCTTGGTTAGGTGGATGACAGGAGACAGTAACAGTATTGCTTTTATTCGTTCTATTTATTTTAAGCCAGATGCACTCTACAGTATAAGTTCATCCACTTGGATTTCTGAGCGGGTATAGGTATTTCTGCCATAGAATGCAATACATGTTCCCCTTCTATTGCTTAATTTATTCCTTATGAATAAATTATATCCTTAAATTGCTTTATTCTAAGTAAAAGAGACATGTGAACAGGTTTGTGAAAACACATTTGTCTTCAACTTGGAGTTCATGCTAATCTTCTCATGCTCTGAACATTAGTGTACAGACAATGAAGGCCATGCCAATGCTGTTCCTATTTTTTCACCAATTGGCTAAAAAGGCCCCATTTTACCAACATACCCACACCTCTATATGCTTCACCTAGATACATTTCACCAGTCCTTGTGAGGCATAAGCGATACCAATTGATCGTCTAGATAACTCAAACGATGACCCCAGAAAATTAATTTCTTCTGTCAATTCCATTTACACTGCATTTCCCTTTCTGGTCTTCTTCCATGGAGTGTAGTGGAAGGATGGAAGGATGAGAACACTGAGCCCTAGGATCTTATATGTCCTACTTAAATCTTCAAATCCCTTGGTTGCAGCTGTTTTTTGCAATACCATTTGTTTCTACAGTGGTGCTTAAAAGTTTGTGAACTCCTTTGAATTTTCAACGTTTCTGCATTCATACAACGCGACTTTTGTGGAAAACTGATCACATTTTAGGTCACATTTATGCAGAAGTATTTAAAATTCAGAAGGGTTCACAAACATTTAAGTACCACTGTATAGGGATTAAAAATAAGGGGAAAATTTTAGTAGACTTGTTAGTCAACCTGAAGTTTTGTCAAATTTCTAGACCTTGTTCTTGGAAAACTGCACACTTCATAAGCCTGAAGATCTGATTGGCACACATTTGTTTGTTTCCTTCTGAAATGAGTCACAACTCCCCATTTTATTTTCTAACCAGACAGTGCTGGATCACTTTTGCCCTTAAAATGTCCACGACTGTCTCTCCTGCCCCATAGTGCTGTCAGCCCGCCAAGGTAGACCAGACTAGGAAACCAAAATCATGAATGCTAATACTACTTTTATTGTAAGGTTACAGTAACAGAATCTTGCAAGTCTGAAAGTGCCTGCCTCCTTCCTCCCTTTTATCTTTGTGAGAACTAAGGAGGGTCTTATCTGAGATGCTCACTTAGGTTACAGATCTTCATGTTTCTCCTCTTTTAATAGTATGTGGGAATGACCTTGAGAGGTGAGGGGAAGGGATGATGCCTAGGGAACAACCAGATAAAAGGGCGAGGAGACTGCAGCTGCATAACCGGCACAGAAAGAAACTTAGAAAGGATCTGCCTTAACTTATCAGGCTGTAAAGAGAGACTGCGGGAGATTTATACTTTCAGACTTGCAAGATTCTGTTAATGTAGCCTTACAATAAAGTAGAATCAGCTGATTGTGTCATGTTTCCTGTCTGGTCTACCTGGGAGGCTGACACCTCTCTTGTCTTTCCTTCCTGTTTTCACTTTCTGTTCACTCAGAATACTAGAATCACTATGGAGGTTTAGATTCATTAGAAGTCCTCAATCTTTGGGAGCATATTTAACATTTTGAGATCATGCACTGGACACTTAAAGAAAAGGTCAATTCACAAAATGCTGCCCCTGTGGAATAGGCTAGTCACAAAGTAACAATATTCCCTGCCATTTTTTTCTGGCTCACAAGATAGTGACTATCAGTGCCAGTTTATATTTGCCTTTTCTTTCTTGACAGGTTGGCAGATTTATAAAAAATGCAACAGAATTCAGTTGTATATATTTTTATTTTCTCAAATAAATATTAAATAAAATCCAAGGTTATTGCTGGAACAAAAGCATGTTATTATCATTTAATTTTGTTTAAAATTAAAATGTTGTAAAAACTTAAAGCTGAACTTAGCCAAGAAACCTGATGTAATTCCAGGATTACATCAATAATACTTCAAGGTTCCATGGGAAGTGACAGTTCCATATTCAATCTGAATATATATAGTGTCTTAAGTTCTCTTTTTAACAGATTATCCCAATGCAAATTTCTCTGAGTTTAAGTTACTTTGTACATTCAGTTTTATGAAAAGATGATCACTTTAGCCAGACTTTAGAAATCTGTGCCAGATAATACAGGACCAAACATGTAATCTGCAAAGCAGCTTTTAATTTGTCCAATACGGATGAAACCTTATAATGAATATAAATGTGCACCATGTTTAACTAACAAACCTTTTCCAGGACCAGCTTATTTATAACTAAGATTGCAGCTATTTATGTTTCTAATTAATTTTGCTGGCTTCTCTTCTTTCAATTATTGGCAGGTGTCCATTTCATTTTGCTCTTCTGTTTATAAGGTGACCTGTTGCAGAGGAACAATCTGTTCATGACTGTAAGACTGGCATAAAGTTTCACTGGATGTCATATCTTCTCATGCAAGTAAGCTAATACACTTTTGTAAATGTGTTCAAAAATATATGTTAGACATATTGGAAGTTTAATTTAGCGGTACAGGTTTTATCTACAAACCACCGCTCTTGGTAATAGTATTTGCAATAAAAATTGTAAAAGGTGGTGAGTAAAACAGATAAAGAAAAATGCAGACAACAAAGTAGTATAAATCTATGCAGATATATAGGAAGTATAGACTTAAAGGTATACACAAGTAAACCAAAACTCTTCACTATACTTTTCCTGTTCCAATCTCAATTAAATAACATTATATGCTATATATATATATTCAGTACCCCACTGAAACTTCAAAACTATTTCTTGATCATATTTTTCCAGTATCGCTACATATTATTCCAACTGAAGTTTGTCATTATTTTCCAAAGTTACACTAGCCTTTTTCAAAAATTGGGGTTTAGGTATCAACAGAAAATTGGAATATTTTCATTAACTGCCTTTAAAATATGGATTTTTGATAGCTGAAAACTTAAGTTTTGTGTTATAAGTTTCTATTGGTGAGGGCTGGGATCCTTACTTTGTCAGTCACAGGTACCAAAGTATCCAGAAATACCTTGCCACGCTCCAAGTCACAAGTATTTTTCCTTTTTGTTTTAGAACAGGAGCCTGCATGGTACTTCTCAAATGCTACCTTCCCATATCCCCTTTATTCTCCATTTCAAAAATGCCTCTCAGCTACATGTTAGTCCCATAAATGCTCTTAGAATGTATATGTATATGTATATGTATATGTATATGTATATGTATATGTATATGTAGTGGAATCATTCTCACCACTTTGCTTTTTGGTACAGAGGTCCCTATAGCAAACATGTTATGAATGGGAAAGCCCATGATCAAAATGTTATTAATTTTCATCATGGGCTTGGCCCTGCTTTATCAGGAGCATGACAAGACAGAGACACAAATATCATTTCATATATCAAATATATGAAATTTCAAATATTGTTCCCCCCCGAGGGGGGGGAAGGTTTAATAAAAAAAAAATTAAAGGTGATGTAGCAAAAGATACCATATATAAACAAAAGGTGGAATTCTGTTTTCTTGGTAATCTCAGATATGAATCTACTCACACGCCATAACCTATCAGCAAAGTCCCACTATACTTTATGCTTGATTGTCAGACACTACGCAAAATTAAAAATGGACACAAATCCAATACCAGAAATGGGTTTCCAAAAACCATTGGCTGAACCTCAGGACACTGTCACTAACCTAAAAGTACCTATACTTGGGCAAATGTGGGACAAAACTGATTTAATCAGTAAGCAGTTGATTCACTGAGATTCAACTCTATTTCTCATGGATTAAACCTAGACAACATGTACTATACTATCCCAATTTCATAAATCTCACTGAACCACAATGTAGTCTGTTTGGTTTCATATACATTCAATCACTATGGTATGCAATCCATAATTTACAAACATGGCTAAGAGATAGCATATTGGGCAAAACTTATTAATCAAATGATGATTAAAATAAAACATTGTGGGTTTAGCACAATGAGTGAATTCACTTTGTGTTAACCAGTTTATAAATTCAAGAATCACCTAATATTTTCTTAATGACTGTTATTATGGTATTGACTATGCACATTATCTGTACTAAACAGTTTCTTATTGTATATTGCTTTGTTAACCCATGTAAATTAGTATTTTTTTAACGTAGGGGCATAAAGGCACTTACAAATATTATCTGTAAATAATTCTCAAGTTTCTGACACACTATTATGTTTTCCCTCCTTGGTAATGAAACAAAATATAATCCTCAAAATCTCATGCAAGAATCAATCAATCAATCAATCAATCAATCAATCAATCAATCAATCAATCAATCAATCTTTATTCGGTCATAGAGCATCATGCAAGAATACGTCTCTTGCTCTTTTAGATGCCACAAAACTCTTTGGGGATTTCAGACAAGACTTGCAACTAAAAGGCAGGGAAGGCACTACCACATCTCGTTGGGGCAGAGACATGCATTACTTGGAAAAGAGAGTAAGAGTGAGTAAAAGAGAGAGTCTCTCTTTTGCCCTCCACAGTCTAATTCTGACTTCTTCCTAGTCCACTGACTCAAGCCAGGAAGGACAGCGCTTCAGTTTGCCTCCCTGCTTCACTGAAAGCAGAAAATCAAGCGACCACAGCCAGAAAAAAGTCACTCCAGAAAGGCAGCCCACACTCTGCTCATTGCCAATTGGCCAAAAGAAGTCTATAAAGAGCAGCTACAGCCTTCATGCATGGTGTGAGAATTGCTTGGTCAGAAAACTTGTGTCGTGGTGGTGGTGGTGGTGGCCACTGAAGAGAGAAGTAAATGAGTGAAAGGATAAGAGGTTCACTGAATATTCTTCCTGTGTGTCTCAATCCCTACAGTCCCAATGTCCTCCTGATTTCTCTGCGCTTCCTGAAGTTTACTTTAGGCAGGAGCCACAGGAGTGTCCTGGGTGATTCTGGGACTGTGAACAGGTAAAAAGCCCTGACAGGAGAGGGTAGATGGAGAAGTGCTAAAAGGAATTACAGGCAAGGCCTTGGGAAAAGTTCTGGGCCTAGTGACTCTAGTGGGAAGGGGTGGAATGGCAATTCACCTGACTGGGAAATAGCAATAAAGACACATAATTTAGAAATAGAGGAAGAAGAGCGCTCGCCTACATCTCCTTAGCACTGCCTGCTTATAATTATTTTGTTGGTGTTGCTTGTACACTGCCACAATGCATTCAGACTTCATGGTGAACAAGAACAAGCGAACTTCTCATCCTTTCACTCATTTACTTCTCTCTTCAGTCACCAAGACTATACAAACACACACCCATATAGAGTAAACAAATGAGCAGATAAAACATCCACCCTAAAATAAATTCATAAGCAATTAAGTCACTAAATTAAAAATAAAATAAAAAAGAGATTAAAGCTTAAATGCAAGATGGTGGAGAGAAAAGGACAAAACTGATACCCTAATGATCAACAATCAAGTGACGCCTTCTCACTAAGCAAATGGTTTCTGGAAAATCTGTTTTCAGCAGCTTCTTAAGAGATCAAAGAGATGGCAAGTCTGATCTCCAAGGGGAAGCTGTCCCAAAGAGTGCGCACCACTACCCAAAAGCAGTGCCACCAAACCTCAGCCCTCCTCATCTCACCAAAGTAGGTACTACCCGAAGCATCCTTCAGAACAAGTAAGGCAGATGGGTCCTTTCTGACGGGAGTATGAGGTACCTGAATGCCAAACCATTAGTCACCCAGCCCTCTGCCCCACTAGCTTCACTGGGCATAAAGTGCCACTGGTTGTTTTGGGGCAGTTATTTCTCTGGAAGCTATGTAGAACATTTCAAAGTCAAATGGAACATTTTGTAGTTGCTTTAATATTCAGTAGCTTCTTTGATAAACAAAAAGAAATGCATACTTAATTGAGTGTAGAAGTTGTATTTTCTATTTGTTTGACACGAAAACTTCCAGAAACTGAGTGGGCTTGGGTCATGGGCTACGTTTCTAAGCATGCAATTACAATTTTCACCCTTTCCAAATGGCAATTGCTTTGTATAATTACATATCCAAATTGAGTTCACACATTTGCAAATATCATTTGCCATGAATGCTTTTCCAAGCCCTCTTTTTGCAGATTTTCATGTTCTAGCCCTACATACCAATATCCTGACAAACAGTCTTGATTGCAGCTTTGTTTTCACAACAGTTTGGTACTAAAATGACAGAGTAGAGAACAGTAAAAATCAAATGGCACCGAAGAGTTATCCAATAATTCCAAAGATACTCTCAGTCACGGTCTGTTAGAGCCTTACTTTGTGAACATTTTTTGCCACTTAGTAAGGATAAGGGAAGAGAGGATTATTTAATAAAGCTGGTATTTCCATTTAAAAACGTAAGAACCTTTCTGCTGGATCAGGCCAACAGTACTTCTAATCTAGTATTTGTGCCACACAGTAGCCAAAAGTCAACAGGATGCTGATAGACCTAGCTAGGGTAACTGTCCAGAAGCTGCCTGCAACTCAAGAAGCAATAAACAGTAATTAACACTAGTAGACACTGATAGCCCAAACTTCTATTAATCTGTCCAGTCCCTTTTTGAAAATTTGTAAATTGGTGGCTACCTTCATGCCTGGGGGCAGCAAATTCCATCCCAACAATGAAATAAGTACTTCCTTTTATTGATCCTGAATTTATCAATTTAGTTTCAATGGAAAATCCTAAATTTCAATACAAGTGAGAAAACCTTCTTTGCAGTCACATTTTCTGTAATGTGTGTATACCTCTACTGTATCTCTCATCTTCCACTCTAGTTTAAAAAGCCCTAGGAGCTATGGCCTTTCCTCACTGGGAAGCTGCTCTAACTGGTTTTGTCTCATTTCTATGACATCCATCAGGTATGATGACCAGAACCATATATCCACTCTACATGTGATTTTCAGATAGATTTATATAAAGTTGTTACTATACTGTCTTGTTTAAATTTCTAATACCCTTCCTAATTACTCTTAGTATGGTATTTGCCTTTTCAAAAACAGAAGCTGCTTATTATGTGGACATCTTCATGGAGCTACCTACCATGAAAGATTCTTTTGCATGGGTGTCTACAGGGGAAGGCAAGTGGGGGCAAATAACAACATGTGCAGAAATGAATTTCTCACACATTTACATATTTGCATCAGAAGTCATGACCCAAGTACTTTTTGCAATATTTGCATGATGATGTTATTGCATATGTTGTCATATTAGCATCGTCACAGTTTGTTACGGATGCTGCTGTCCCTTTACCCATCAGTTACTGCCAGTTCAGTTCCCCAAAATATATATGCACATTTTAGATTTATTCATTGATTTGGTGCCAACGTGCATAATATTGCACTTTCTTACACTGAGCTATCTTTGTCATTTTGGGACCCATTCACTCAGTTTAAGAAGTATTTTTGGAGCTCTTCACAAGTCTTTTTTTTATTTTATTGATCTGAACAGTTCGGCATTATCAGAAAACACGGTCACTGTACTGCTCATCCTGAACTTCAGACTGTTCCAGCATTGATCCCAGGGACCTTTATTTTGCTTTGCAAACTCTCCAGTTACTCCTACTCTTTATTTTCTACATTTCTTTCTTTAGCCAGTTACCAATCCATAATCTCACCTGTTCCTTTATTTCATTGTTGCTAAATTCGTTTGAGAAATGGTTGTGAAGAATTCTGTCAAGGAATATGGTATCTACCAAAGCACTCATCTACCTGTCTATTGACACAAAGAAATCTAGGTTAGCGAGACAAGCCAATTTGTGGAAGCCAAACCTTAATACTTTCTGCCTCACTTTGATATTAAGGTTACATGACAAGGACACTGTCACTCCCATCTCAGGAAAAGTGTATCACACACTGACAGTGATAAAAAGAAAAAGTTAAATAGCATCAAAAATCAGCTCTACTTATTAGTAGAGGAGTATAAAGAAACCACTGCAGATATATATCTAAAAGGCTCTCCATGAACTAATTAGGAGATCATCATTTACAAGCAGCTAGCAAAAATGCAAGAAGGAATAACCAAAATGATGATAGGAATTGTAAGAACTCCCTGGGAAGAAATATGACTATATCTGTGGCTTTTTACTTAGGAAAAAGATGAGTAAAATGGAGCATGACAGAGAAAATAAGGCTGTTTTAACATGGAACCAGTCTGTTCCATTTACACAAAAATTGCTGGCTGCCCAAATAATGTCAAGAATAGGTAGCCCAACAGTTGTCTCCCACTCATTTCTCCATTCCTGGCCATGTCCAAGGAGTTCTTTCTCAGGGGATTTAGTTTGGTTGCACTTCTGCTCCTTCCATTTTAGAAGTCATTTAATTTGATTACCACACTTTTCAAAGATTTGTATTGTGTTTATTGTAGATAAATAGGGAAGGGAAGAGAGAAGCAAACAGCTAGTAAGTTATTTTATTTTGTTTCTGAGGAGTGCATGGGACAGATTTTTAATAGTACCTTTATTTGGTTTCTGATGAGTATGTGAATTAGATTTTTAGCTAGTAAGTTATTTTGTACCGTATGAGTGAATGATACAGAATTGTTGCTGTCAAGCAGGTGAAATGGGAAAGGGATCTGCAGATGGGCAGCAAGGAAGGTCCTTGATTGGCAGCAATCGTCCCAGTGTTCTTGACCACAAAAGGGGTGGAACACTGCAATATGACAACTAGTAAAATAATTAAAGATACTGACAATGCAGTACTGATTGCAGATATGAAATACACTAAAACAGCATAGACTTGTTTAATGACATTAACTGGCCATCTGAGGCTGACTGATGGGAGATGCCAAATAAATAAAGGAATCCACAATTGTGTTTTCTATCACGGTAAAATTTGCCACCACAATTATGTGTTGACAGTCACTAACTTGAGGAAGTCTTTAAAATATTAAATAATTAATTGAGAATAAAGGTATCAGTGGCTACTAGTAGTGGCCGTATCACTTCCAGTATTAAAAATAATTTGCTTCTGAATAACAGTTGGTAGTCCATGTGTAGAAAAATGCTATCATTTTCTTCACTTCTGTGGGAGGAAAAGCTGGACCATATAGGCTGATCCAGCATGGCTCTTCTTATGCCTGTATGTGTCACTATTCTACTGTGAAAAAAAGCTTCAAGATTTCTATAATACATTAGAAATCAATTGCAAACTCCTAAATTGAAACATCCTGTGTTGGTAAAAGGTTTCCTATTTCAGTTCACCTGCCATAAATAATAGATTGTTTATGTCAAAAGTATATAACCCAAAGCCTCAGGGCTGCATATGTCCTCTGAAATCTTTTGATGCAGTCCCCTTTAAAAACCCCTTTAAAAAGTTATATTTTTATTTTTTACCTCTCAGAGGACAAATGTTTAATATGTGACTGATGAATAATCATTATTAACTATATTTAACATTAATCAAATTAAGTGAAATCAAATCAAGTTTAGCTTTGTCCAGGCCTCACTGATTTTGAGAACGTAGCCCTTCATAGGCCAAGTACAGCCCTTCACACACAAAGAAATTGTACAGCCCACCATACATGAAAGCCTCATCCTGATATGAATGTTTTGTTCTCCAAAATATTCCTTACTACCTGATAAATGCGATTAGCTGAAAAACTAATTAGCCAATTAAAAGCTAGTACAGGTAGTCCTCGTTTAGTGACCACAATTGGGACCAGCAATTCAGTCATTAAGCAAAGTGGTTGCTAAGTGAAACTGTGCTTATGATCTTACTTCAGCTTTCCTTTGGTTTACAGACCTGAGAAGGTTGTAAATGCGGGCATTGGTCACAAAGATACTTTTTCATCACCATCGTAACTGTGAACAGTTGCTGTCTGAGGCAGTTGCTAAGCGAGGGCTACCTGTACACCAGAGTGGGAAAAACAGTATTGAATACATTTTAATCTAGAACCTAGATAGTCACTTTGGGTCCCGATGAATGGGCACTTCTTTCACATATCCTTCTATTCAAGCAATATTTGGGGGGAAAACAGAATGGAGAGGGATGTTTTTTAAAAGGAAAGAAAAAGTGGAACACTAGAAAGGCCAATACAGAAAACAGTGAAAGAAGCACGAGTTAAGTATATATGAAAGTGGGCAAAATAAACAGCAAGGTATGTAGGTTGATTCATTTGTATAACAGCATTTCTTTCACTTTCTTGCTCACTCAAAAGCAGCTTGGAAACTATTTTTGCACAGTGAAAAAGAAGACATAATATTTAATTTTTTTGTATTTTCAATCTTGCTTGCTTTTAAAGCTTTGATCTTTACTTTTTCTTTTCAGAAACATATCTTTATCACCAATAATTCTTTAACATGGCAAGTAGTAGAAATGATTACCTTTCATTACTACTTTAAACCTAATAATACAGTTCTCTTTGAGAGACTATTAAAAAGTTTTTTAGATAACATTGATGTAACTTTTCTTTGCTTGCTCTACCAGTTAGCAGGAGTCTTCTATATGTTTTTCTTACAATCAAGAAAAATTATAATTTTAAATTGCTGCAATGTCATAATATGCAATCCGCATGAGCAAGATTTAACAGATTTCAGGATCTAATTTACACTTAATAAAACGTAAGTATTGCAAAAATAACAGCAATGTTTGATGTTATGCCAAATACTACTGCATGCTGTCTATCTTTACCTTCTAACAATTTATTTAAAATGAAATGTTTTACAGTAATTTAGAGGATTTGAAACATATCTGGACCAGCTTGCTAGCAAGATACTCAAGGCCTGACAGGTGGCTGTTCATTTGGAGATTAACAACCTAAACTAATGGTAGAGCATTTTAAATAGGAACTCATTTGCCATCTCTGAAAAGTTTTTTGCCATGGTAAAGTGCTTCTAATGTACACATGTAATGTGGTCCAATAAACAATGCAATCCTTTCTTACAACAATTTCATTCTACAACTTTGTTAGTTATTAAGAAAATATTATACATAATAATAGAATAGTTATACATACATAGTTATATAAATATGTAACCAATAGTTATATATACAGTTACTTAAAACTATGTTTTATGGATTATTGTGAGATGCCTAGAGTCACTGTATGAGTGTGAAGGTTGCCTATTCTAAAACACCATCAGACTCATGAGCAGGATCACAAAGATATCTGATTTATTAAAGAATAGTATGCAGGATCACAAAGAAAGCTGAGAATGATAAAAGCATGCCAAATGCAAACTAAAAACCCTCGGTACGAATGAGAGCCCTCCCCCCATAGAATCTTCCCAAGCTCACAATCCCAGGTGCTCCTAACGGCTTCTGATGGTCCGCGGGAAAGTCCTTGAACAGAGCACATAACCCAAACACATTCCATTGTAATGAACACAGATACAGAGCTTGGTACAAGGTTTCACAGCAGCTCCCTCCCAAACAGAAACGCGCGTCAGCACCATGGCATGTGAAACATTATGATGTAGTGCACATTGAAACAGTGAACATGACATGCTGCCCCCCAAAAGAAAGAAAACACTAAGCAGCAGGCTTGAAAGGGTAAGCCAAGTGGAAACGGTTAACTAAATCAGGAGCATTAACGTGGCGAGCAGGCACCCATTCAAGATGAGGAAGTGTTTCCAGCGGATCAGACACTGGAGGATGCCTCGAAGCTTGAGAGAAACAACGACCTCCTTGACCTCAAAGTGCTGTTGGCCGTCAATCATGATCGGAGCAGGAGGAGGAGGTTGGGGATGCCAGCGGGAGGAGTGGTGGACAGGCTTGAGCAGGCTGCAATGGAAAACAGGGTGCAAGTGTTTCAAATTGTGAGGCAGGTCCAACTTAACAGTAACTGTTAAGACCAACAATAGGGAAAGGACCAATGAACTTGGGAGCAAGTTTTTTAGAGGGTTGTGGGGACTTGATGAATTTGGTAGATATACTTGATCCCCAATTTTGAAATCGTGTTGCAAAGAATGACGTTTATCGGCTTGAAACTTGTAAGCAGCCTGGGCATCAGCCAACGCCTGTTGAATCACCGGCCAGGAATCAGCAAGCTTAACAGCCCAGTCAGAGGCAGAACAGGATTGGGGAGGGGGTTGTGGCAGCTCAGGGATGGGAACAAAGTCGTGACCAGAAACCACATGAAAAGAGGTTTGGCCAGTACTCTGATGGATGGCATTGTTGTAAGCCACTTCAGCAAAAGGCAGCAAGTCCACCCAATTGTCCTGATGGTAGTTAATGTATGCTGTAAGGAATTGTTCAAGGGCAGAGTTCAAAATCTCAGTAGATCCATCAGTCTCAGGATGGGACGAGGTGGACAGCGCCTGTTTGGTGCCAATCAATTTTAAAAATGATTTCCAAAACTGGGAAGTAAACTGTGTCCCGCGGTCGCTGACCAAATGGGAGGGGCTACCGTGGAGACGGTAGATGTGGATGAGAAATAGGCGGGCCAATTGCGGGGCCGACGGGATGGACGCATATGGAATGAAATGGGCTTGTTTGGAGAAAAAATCTTTTACAACCCAAGTGACAGTTTTCTTCTGACTGGGAGGTAGGTCCACAATAAAATCCATAGAAATCTCATCCCAGGGACGGGATGGGCTGGCCACTGGCTGTAGAAGCCCTGTGGTTTTCCTCCTTTTCGCTTTGACATGGCACAAACAGGACAGGAAGCAACATAGTCTTTTACATCACGCCTTAAGGTTGGCCAGCAAAATTGACGGTGAACTAAATGCAAGGTTTTGACAAAACCAAAGTGTCCAGCAAGTTTGTCATCATGGGAATGCTGCAAAACATCAGCTCTTAAAGTTTCAGGCACGTAAAGGCGGTGTTCCACCCATGCCAGACCGTTTTCAAAAGAAACATTGTCTCTATTAGCTAGCAACCAAGTGTCAGATTTCAGTGCCTGGAGAAAGTCCTTCTGTAACTGACAAGGAACTTGCACTTTCCGCTTCCCAGACGGGGCTGGGGGCGGGGTTGCCTGTGCACGGGTCTGGCTCCGAGTGATGGCAACCAAGCCCAGTTGTGGTTCAGTGAGAACAGTCCCAACTATATCTGCCACGTGGTCAAGGTCCTGAGGTAAACGTGACAAAGCATCGGCCAGAAAGTTTTTCTTTCCTGGAATAAATTTTAACTGGAAGTTAAAGCGACTGAAAAATTGAGCCCAGCGAATTTGTTTAGGACTGAGACGCCGTGGGATGCAGAGGGCTTCCAAATTCCTGTGATCGGTCCAAACCTTGAAAGGGCATTTAGCGCCTTCCAGGAGGTGTCACCAGGCTTCCAAAGCGGCTTTTACAGCAAAAGCCTCTTTTTCCCAAACATGCCACCGGCGTTCAGTTTCAGAAAATTTTCTGGACAAATAAGCGCAGGGTTTCAAGTGATTCTCAGAATCTCTCTGTAACAATATAGCCCCAACTGAGGAGTCAGAAGCATCAACTTGGACCACAAAGGGGCGTTCAGGATCGGGGTGCTGTAAAATAGGCTCAGCAGTGAAGAGGGTTTTTAACTTCTTGAATGCTGCCTGGCATTCAGGCATCCAATTCAGCACTGCCCCAGGGTTTTTTTTACTTTGCATGTCTCCCCCAAGCCCTTGGTATGGAGTAATTCAGTAAGCAAAGCAATCTCAGCGAACCTCTGGATAAATTGGTGATAGTAATTACTGAACCCTAGGAAACTTTGCAATTACCTCCGGGTGCGGGGACGTTCCCAACTTAAAATTGCCTGAATTTTTTCAGGGTCCATTTCAATGCCCTTGTCAGATACCCTATAGCCTAGATAGTCAAGTTGGGTCTTGTGAAACTCACATTTGGAAAGCTTGGCATAAAGCTTGGCATCTCTAAGCTTACTTAACACCTGTTTGAGAAGGCATTTGTGTTCCTCCTCGGATTCAGTGTAAATGAGCACATTGTCCAAATAAACCAGGACCCCTTTAAACAAATGATCATGTAATACTTCATTAATCAATTGCATGAAGACTCCGGGTGCCCCTGCTAACCCAAAAGGGAGGACTTTGTACTGAAATGAACCCAGTGGACAATTAAAAGTGGTTTTCCACTCATCTCCAGCTCGTATGCGGATGCGGAAACAGGCTTCGCGAAGATCGAGCTTGGAGAAAATCTTGCCCTTAGACAAGTGAGCTAACATGTCCTTCATGAGTGGCAGAGGTTATTTGTTGCAAATTGAGACGGAATTTAACCCCCGATAGTCCATACAGAGTCGAAGCATGCCATCTTTCTTTTCCCGGAAGAGCACAGGTTTCTCAACTGGGGAATCTGCAGGTTCAATAAACCCCCTTGACAGATTTTTGTCAATAAAGTCCCGTAATGCCTCAAGCTCCTTTTGAGTCATTGGATAAATTTTTGGCTTGGGCAATTGAGCATTGGGAACCAACTCTATTGCACAGTCAGTTTTCTGATGGGGGGGGGAGCTGATCTGCTTCCATTTCCGCAAAGACATCTGCAAAGTCTTGGTATCAATTGGGTAAGCCTTCTAAATGTGCCAAAATAGGGCACGGCGTGGCAATTGCAGCCCTTCCAACCCCTGCACTTGAAGCTCTCTCCGTGGTAGGGGCTTGGTAAAACCCATCCTTAAAAGTCAGAGTTCTGTGTTCCCAATTTATATGTGGGCTTCAATAGGTCAACCAGGGAATCCCCAGAATTACCAAGGGGTTGCCAACAGGTGCCACTACAAATTTTAAAGTCTCACGGTGGCTGCCCATTTGCATTGCCACAGTTCCAGTGAAATGGGTTGCCGCCCCCCCCCCCCGCTCCGGCCACTGAACCATCCAACTGTGTGAAGATCAAAGGCTGCTGGAGGGGGAAGCTAGGCAGGTCCAAAGCAGCAACCAGATCAGGGTGAATCAGACACCTGAAACACCCGGAGTCAACTAAAGCCCAGACCTCTGTAGTCTTTGTGTGGGAGCCCAATTTCACTTCTACTGCTAGAGTGGGACAGTCAGCACTCACCATAGCATCCTTGTGCCCATCCTCCTCCACCTGCCCACAGGTGCTCTTCATGGCAGGTGGCTGGCGTTTCCCGCCGGCTCCTTAGAGTCATCTTCAGCCTCTCTCGAGAAGTAGAATACTTCCTCAGCATTGGCTGCCCCCTTGGCTGCTGTCACTCGCCGCGAGGGGGGCGGCGATTTGGCCGGCAGCTTGCCCGCTCGATCTCCAGCCTTGGCTTTTGGGCAATCAGCTGCTCGATGCCCTTCCTTTCCGCATCGTAGACACTGACCCCTCGCATAACGCCGATCTCTCTCCTCTTCCCAGGCTCTATAGCCTGGCCGGGCAGCAGTTGCGGCACTTCGGGGTCTCCTCATGGTGGCTGGTTATTTTTCAGGTCGTTTGGTTTGCATGAAGGTATGCTGGGCGTGCTCAGCCTTGCCGGCCAGACAGATCCATTCATACAATGTCTCTGGGTCGTCTCTACACAACGCCCACCGCAGGATGTCCTGGTTGAGTCCCTCTTTAAACCGTTCTATTAAGGTTGACTGAGACCAGTCGGGGATTTTCCCAGCTAAAGCCTTAAACTCCAGGGCGTAATCAGCTACAGACAGTTGGCCCTGGGTAAGATCCTTCAGTGCCTTTTTAGCTCTTCCCTTGGCTAGAGGATCCTCAAAATGCAGCTTTAACGCCCACATGAAGTCCTCAAAATACTCAAGCTCAGGGGAGTCAGCCTCACTTAATTGAACATACCAGTCAGCCGCTCGTCCCTTCAACTTGGTGGCAATGGCAGTTATTTTAGCCTCTTCGGAAGGGAAGTATGGTCCAAACTGCCTCATGTAACTTTTAGCATTAGTGAGAAAGAAAGATAACTTGGTTGGATCCCCATCAAACTTGACAGAAAAGTCTTTCACCCCCACTCCTGTTGGAGCTGAATCAGCGGCTTGGGCCCCAGCCCAAGTGGTTGGGCCCCAGGTTACAATAGTTCTCCCTCCTCAGGGTGGGGACACTGGTGGTCGAACTCTGCAGGGTGGAGATTCATCCTGGCGCTGTCTCCAGCCCCGCTCCGCCGATGGTCTGGGTGAGGGGATGGAGGATGATTGCGTGGAGCTGGAATCTCCTTTGCGCCTCAGCTGCCCCCCCCCCCATGATAGAGACAAGTTTCTTAACATGTACTCCATCGATTCTATTTTGGCCTCCACCACTCTTAGCCTTTCAGGGGTTTGAGATTCCTCCCTCCCTCGCGTGTTAGGCTGTCTCCCTGTTGATACTGTGGTAGATTCTACGTTTGGGGTCAGCGGGAACCAATACTTCCAGGACGCCTGGGATGTCCCTGGCTGGGGTTCTCCCATTTCATCCCAGGTGATCAACTCTGCGGGCGATTCGCTGGGTGCCGGTTGCTCTGGTTCTCTCCCATCGTTGGATTCCTCCACCTCAGGGCTGGAACTCAAATCCTGCCGGAAACCTGAAGGTTCTAGTGTGAGGCTCAGTTCTCCACTCTTGACCGTTGACTCGGGCATCAAGCCAGTCGGTTCCTCAAGTCCCCCGGTCGTGAGCTTGGACTCGGCCATCGTTAACTATCTTCCCTCACAAGAAACTAATCTTGGTAGGAGCTAACGGTACAACTTTGGTGATTCTCAGCTTTATGTAAAGATTGCCTATTCTAAAACACCATCAGACTCATGAGCAGGATCACAAAGCTATCTGATTTATGAAAGAATAGTATGCAGGACCACAAAGAAAGCTGAGAATGAAAAAAGCGTGCCAAATGCAAACTAAAAACCCTCGGTATGAATGAGAGCCCTCCCCCCATAGAATCTTCCCAAGCTCACAATCCCAGGTGCTCCTAACGGCTTCTGATGGTCCGCGGGAAAAGTCCTTGAGCAGAGTACATAACCCAAACACATTCCATTGAAATGAACATAGATACAGAGCTTGGCACAAGGTTTCACAGCAGCTCCCTCCCAAACAGAAACGCGCGTCAGCACCATGGCATGTGAAACATTACGATGTACAGTGCACATTGAAACAGTGAACATGACAATGAGATGGTTGGCCATATAAGTCCTGTAAATATATAATTATCACTTTTCATGACAGATTTGAAGACAATAAAGAATAAATATAAATAAAATACATACATACTATACATTCAACATACCATCATGGAAAGAAATGTTATGTAATATGCAGAAAAGAAGAAACAACAACCCCCAAAAATTAGGCATAAGAAAAATAGAAAACAGACTGCTAATAAGTGTATACTCCCCATACTTCATGACTTTTAGTCCTTCCTTTCACCCTATAAATATCTGACTTCATACACAATCTTTGTTTTTAGACTTCTTACCTGATTTTTTTTCTAAGATTCTATGCACTCATCCATCTAAGACTTTCATTTTTCCTGTCTGCCCCCTTCACTCAAACTATTTACTCTTCCTTTATATATTTATTTTATAATTTGATCTTCATTCATTCATTTTATGACCAAATCATATCACGCATTCATACTGGTCACCCATTTTTGTATTCTATCTACATTCATTTAGTACCTGTTGATTCTTGACCCCCTCTCTTATTTTACCCCAAATGCTGTTTAAGTTACCTATTTCCATTGCATTCAACCTTCTTTTTGGTTTTTCTTGATACACTCAAGTTTCCCTGCCATATAACAGTCACCAGTAACAGTAACACTTGATGTGTTAAACACATCAAGTTTTATTTGTTTTGACAATCATTCCTCGCAATAGGCCATATGTTACCCACTACCTTTCCATAATATTTGCACAACTTAAAAATTTTCCATCCACTTTTTTTATCTCTAGCAAACATTCTACCAAGATATGCAAATCCACCTATTTGCTGTACCATTTACAACTTTCAAGCAGTCACTCAGTTTTCCTTCTCAAGCATAACTGCCTTAATCTTCAATACCTTTACTTTCAGATACATAATCCTATTGGGGTTTGGCAACGCAGCATCATCTGCATCAAAAAGTGCATGTACATTCACATCCTGAACCACACGTCTCTAGGATCAACAAAAACATTCCTTATACATTCAGACATAACAATTAAACAATCAAGAGAATATACTTCCTTTTCTCATTCACTGTTCAACATTTAAGCATTCCCTAAGCATTCCATTTATTCTCAAATATGCTTAACCTACATCATATATATTTCACCACATGTAGCAGCCAATTCTCAACTCCATATTTGTGCAGAAGATTCCATAATTCAAGCCCATAGCATTGCTGTATACTTTCTCCAAATTAAAAAGTATAATAAACAAAGAGCAGAAATTTATTCTGCACAAACTGTGCCTGGCATAAAGCTACACACCCCTTCCCAAATTTTGCTTGATACATCTCATGCCCTTTCAGTCAGAACATTGCCAGATAACTCTACACAGACATTTGACATGCTAGTCCCCTTTAGTTTTTACATTACCTTTTGATACTTTTCCTTTTCCTTTGAAAAAGATAACAGTAACAGTGTGGCTTTAAAATTGGAGGAAGAAACATCAGTAACCTAAGCTATGCTGATGACACTACCTTGATAGCCAAAAATGCTATGGATCTGCAAGCTCTAGGAATAAAAGTCAAGGAACACAGTGAAAAAATGGAACTAAAGTTAAATATAAAGAAGACCAAACTAATGACAACAGGCAGAACAACCAGTCTTAGAATTGACAACAAAGATATTGAATTGATAGACAAGTTCTGTTTTTTAGGATCAACTACCAACAGCAAAGGAACAAACAGTCAAGAAATACTCTGCAGACTAGCACTTGATAAGAGTAATCATGAAAGCTTTGGATAATATATTTAGATGTCGTGATGTGTCTATACTACAAAGATCAATAGTGCAAGCAATGGTATTCCCTGTGACACTCCATGGAAGTGAAAGCTGGACTTTGAAGAAGCAGGATAGAAAGAGTAGGTGCTTTTGAAATTTGGTGTTTGAGAAAATCCTGGAAATAGCATGGACAGCCAAGAAAACAAACAACCAGAGTTCTCACTTGAGGCACAAATGACGAGACTCAACTTATCCTACTTCGGACACTTGTGAAGACCTAGCTCTTTGGAGAAGGCACTAATGCTGGGAAAGGTGGAAGGAAAGAGAAAAAGAGGATGACCAGCAGCAAGGTGGATGGACTCAGTTACAGGGGTGATGGGTGTACTGTTGAAAGACCAAGTTAGGGACAGATTGTCATGGAGAAAATCTATGTGCTCACTAAGAGTTGACACCAACTTAATGACACATAATGAATCAATCAAAGGCATTCTTCAAAATGCTAGATACAGATGAAGTCTTAAATGTTAAACAAGTCTCACAGATGCTTCATAAGGAAACTGTGTTAGTATTTTAACATTTCTATACCATTGATACCTATTGTCTTCCTGCTTTTCAGCAATCACACATTCTCATTTTTTTTTCTTGGACACTAGCATTTATAGTATTTTTCAGTTCCACTCCTTTATACATTATGATCATTTTCATACATTTTTCATCTAAACTACTCCTTCCACCCAAAATTATTTGGGATCAAAATTCACTTCATCCCAAATAATTTAATCACTTTGATTTTTAATTCTATTCTTTTAATCTTAACTATGCTTTGCTGTTCTGTGTTCCCACTTACACATACACAGCCAGCTTCTGCTACAAATGCAAGGTATTTATTGCACCATCCTTGTATCCTTCACTAATTCTCTCAATTCTTCAACATAAACAGTCAAATTAATCATGCTTTAGATTTATGTATATTCCTTTGCCATGTGTATGTATGAATAGATATGCATAAAATATGTATTTTTTTAAAAACCCAGACCTTTCTCTAAGCAGATACACTATAAATATTCACAATTTTCATTCATTTTTCAGTCTCTGAATGGTGTAATCACTTTTTCTGTACTCTCTCATCTTTATTGTACCCATCTATTCATGTCGCCCAGCAGAGTAATATTTTTCCCCTAGATCACATTCGTTCAGCAAGTTGCACATTTTTTTCCTGAAAACCCATCATCTGATTCTTCCATTATCACCACTTATTGGAGTAACTATGACCAAAGTATGGATTCTTACTGTCATGCAAATCCCTAACAATCTAAATGAAACCAATTCATATTTCCTGATATACATTTAAGCCTTTCATTCTTAACTGAACATAGCTTCATTTCACTGCATGTATTCATTAACTCCACTCCACAAGATCAGACCACCTTCATCCAGCTCTATTACATTCTTCCCTTTTATCTTAGCTTCATAGACACACCGCATATATTTTTAAAACTTTTTTCCTTGATTAATTCATACTGTTTCCCATTTACTCATCTAACATTCCAGGTTACAATCTGCCATGGGTGTTATCAGATACTGACTTCTACTACCCAGCATGGCTCTGGTCATTCAAGTATTTCACTTAATAATAAAGGAGAAAGTGTACATGAGGTTAGCAGCCTTCATTCTACCTCCTTCTCATGCAGCATTTCTTGCTAATAGTAAAGACAGTATCTGTCAGGTTTTGGCACATTTTGGCCAGGATCCCACAAGCACAACCAAAACCCAGTTTGATCCCACATGCTCACATTATTCTATGCAAGCTAGGATCTCTAAACCTGAGACTGCCCTGCAGACCAACATACTGTTGCCTGTATCTCACCAAGTAGGAGAAATATGCAGCATACTGTCTTAGGATGCAATAATATATATATATATATATATACACACTTTGTAAAACTATAAAACAGTAACAATAACATGAGGCAACAGTGTAGGACATTCAGCCACTTATGGCATCACTCAAATTAAAATGCCTGGGAATATTTGTTTTAAAGCAGCACCTTAATATTTTATTAGGCTGTTATATTCAAAACATCTGCATCTCTTCTGGATGATATTCTTTAAATAACCAGAAAGCCTTCTCTTTTATTTCTGCACAGCACCTTTCCCAAAACTCCATTCCATTCCTTCCTTCCTCCCTTTCTTCCTATTTTAGTACCACCCCTACTCCACCTGGGGATATCTCACCACAAACACAGGTGGACTGACATGTAAACCTGGTTTTCTTTCAGCTATTGGAACCCAAGAAACGTTGAAGTAAGACAAGCACCTTGAATTTGGTCTGGAGGTGAAATGGCAGCTACTAAAGCTATTTTACTATTAAAATCTGGAAGCTCTTACCAGCTAAACTGTTCTGGCAGCCATTTCTGTAGTTACAGCAGCTCTTGAGTCATAACTGAAGAAGAAGAGGTGGTGCAGCAACCCCAAAGCCCACAACCCTAACAAAAAAAGACCTCAGCCGTTACTGGGACACACAAGAGGGTCTTTGAAGATTATTTCAAAAATGCAGAGGTTTGTGGTATGCAAAGAGTAGAAGTACTCAAGCCAAGTTGGCAGGACAAAGAAAGAGAATACAGAATACAAGAGACCTTAAAGAAAGCTGCTGATACTCCTTTAGATTACTGGGATTGTGGTGGGGAGGGAACTGATATGGGATGTTTGTATGTGGTGGGATGACTGACTGGGTTGGAATGTTTCCATATCCACAGTTCCTAGAGCAGCGTTCCTCAACCTTGGCAACTTTAAGATGTCTGGACTTCAACTCCCAGAATTCCCCAGCCAGCCATCTTAAAGTTGCTATGGTTGAGAAACACTGTCCTAGAGTGTAATGTATGTTTGCTTAATGGCTAGAAAAGTTGCCTACCTGGACTGCAAACTAATATTGAGAAATACTATAGAGAGATAGTATCGATCCAAGAGTTCTTAAAAATTTAAATGTGAAATTCCTGATTTTCTAATTAAAATAGGTAACTTGTCTCTAGTGGCAAATGCAACACTAAGTCCTAAAAAGGAATCCAGGAAAGGAACAAGATTAGTTAATTTAATAATCACTGTTCTAGTAAGGTCATGAAAAGTGTTATTAAAGTTATTACGTATCTAGGACAGGTCTTGTTAAAAAAACAAATTACGACTTCCATAAAATTAAATGTGTCTCTCTAGCCTTTTAAAGTTTTAGAGAGTATCACCACTGTTAAGTCTGTAGATAATGGTGACCTGGTAGGCAGTGTTTACCCACACTTTCAAAAGATGTTCAAGGCAGTCTTTCACCACAGTCTTTTCCATAAATTTAGAAGTCACAGGAACAGAGAACAGTTCCTTTTATGGGACAGTAGCTCATTAAATAGCAAGTTATTATTAAAGCTCATTGTAATCGTGACAGAACTCAGAATAATTAACCAGTGAAGATGGAAAATTCTTCCCAATCCTGATGTCAGATTCCCTGATCAAAGGTTTCACAGAAACTCTTATAGGGCATCTCCCATTGTGTCACTCTCACAAGTTGCAGGATGGGAAGAAGATGGGAGGGTGTGTGTGAAGTTGGAATGTAAGGGGTTGTTTTGGCTATAAGCACGTCAAGGACAGGAGGTTGAGATACGACAGGAATACCACCTGGTTGGGAGGGGGAGTGACACGTTTCATGGGAAAGGGAACTAGCTAAGGGAATGTAGTTTAAAGTAGGTTTTGATGGGAAGTCTTTATTCGCAGCTTGCCTTCTGTACTGTACATTACACTTCAATAAAACAGTTCAAAGAAATCCCGTTTCTTGACTGTGTGCGTGAATGCCTGAATGAGCAGGTGCTGACATTAAGCTGCGAATCCATAATTCGAAAACTCTTCCTGAGCAAGCAATCAGCTGAGAGTCGACGAACCATGCCTAAACACGGGAAATCCCGGGCGAAGCAGCCATCGCCTCTGCCATCTTTGGAGAGAACCGTGTTGTATGCTAAAGTGGCAGAAGAAAAAATTGAGACAGAGGAGAGTTCGGGGAGCGGAGACAGCAAGGGCGAGGTGGAAACCTGGCTCAACCAGATGGAGTTGGAAAGTGCCCTCCACTCCCTAAATTTTGTGACAGAACCCCGGACGCCGAGCGTTATTATTGAAGAACCACCGGCGGCACTTTCCCAGGTAGGTGCCGGGGAAGGCGAGGCAAGACCTCCCCCACCTGTGGATGCACAAATAGGGGGTCGCATGGGACCATTCCAGATCCTAATGGAACTCCCCAAGACATCCGCAATCTGGAAGCTAGAATGTCTGCCATGGAAGTGGTCTTGCAGCAGGTATCGAGAACTCTGGAGACCATGGCGTACCCGTTGGCAGAAATCTCAACTCAGCTGTCGAGAGCAGAATCACCAATCGGGCGAGGGAGACGATGTACCCTAACACCAACCAGAGATTTCAAATTGCCCGTGAGATGCAGGTGGAACGGAGGCCACCCAGAAAGCCAAGGAGATGGAGGGAGAGTGCCAGCTGGCGGGGCAACCCAGGGCACAGCCCCAAAGGACATACAAGTCAAGTTTGATGGCAACCCAAGACAGTTGGCGTTTTTCCTGACCACCGTTTCCATATACATGAGTATGGTTCCTCGTTCCCCACGGAGTACAAGAAAGTTAGCCACGTGGGTGCCAGGCTCAGAGGGCCAGCTGCTGAGTGATTTGTGCAGTTGCACGATGTGAATGCCCCAGAACTGGGTAACCTGCGGCAGTACATGAAAGACCTGAGGGTCTGGTTCGAGGACCCACTGGATGAGAGCAAAAACCAGAATCCAACAGCTTAGGCAAGGGGGGCGGACCGTGGCAGAGTATGCCATCGAGTTCAAAGCCCTTGCTGGAAAAGTTATGGACTGGTCTGAAACCACTAAGATCGACTACTTTAAGGGGGGCTTGCAGCCAGAAATCTTAGATGGGCGCTCTGCCGGGGAGACCCCCCCCCTCTGAAAGATTGGATCTGCTTTGCAGGTGAGGTAGAGAACACCCAGTACCAGTTCCGCCGGCAGCTTCGGGCTCAAGCAATGGAAAAAAATACAGTAGCGCCAAGTCAATTTCCTTTTGCCCAGCAAAGACCTTTCCACGAGAGGGAGGATCGAAAAGACAAGACCGGAGGGTCCTGTGGAATTCAGAACAGAGACGTTAGCCATGCAGCTGGGGGGGCATAAGGAAACCTTGCAGCTCATTGTAGCCCCTATTGCCAACTACTCCATCATACTGGGACTCCCGTGGCTTAAAAGGAGAAAGCCACAGATTGATTGGGACTCAGGTGCTTTATTGTTTAACAATGTAGTTGGTAAATTTTTTTTGGTACTCCAACCGGGGGGGGGGGGGAGGTCGCTGGAACCCTTCTTAACCGCTCCCCCTCCCATCCCAGGCCGGGTGGGATAACCAAGTTTTTACTCCCTTCCGAAAGGCTGGGAGAGTGGGGGCCTGTCTAACCCCTGGGGTAGCTTGTTCCAAAGGGCGGGTACTATGGCAGAGAAGGCCCTCTTCCTGGACCCTGCCAATTGGCAATCCCTCGTGGACAGGGTCCTTAACATGCCCTCTATGCCTGACCAGATGGGATGTTATGTTATACTGTTACTGATGCTTTTTGGTGCATATATAAACTTATATTTGGTGTGTGTCTATGTGTATCTCTTTCTCTCCGTCCATGTATGTGTGTATGTGGTATAAATGTAATTATATATATATATGTATATATATATGTATATATATGTATGTATGTATATAAATATATGTATATGTGTATATATATATATATGTATATATATATATACACATACATACATACATACATATATATATAATATGATATAGACAGTGACTGAATAAAATTTCACTCATCTATGTAACTGTGGAGAGCTATATGCTACAACCCAATTACTCTTAGCAAGTATACATATAGATTTTCTCCAGGACAATAGTCCAGTTCTTTTTCCTTCCATCTGTCCCAGCATTACAGATTTCACCAGAGAGATAGGTTTGTGCATGGTATGTCCAAAGTATGATAATCTGAGCCTCATCCTTTGTGCCTGAGGTGATTGATTTGTTCTAAGATTCATTTGTTTCTTTTCAAGGTATTCTTGTTTCAAGGTATTGTTACTGGCACTGTTCTGATCTTTGCAGGTATGGGCACATCCCAGTATCTGAATATATTTCCCAAGGCCTTAATTGCTACTCTATCAAGTGCTAGTCTGAAGTGTATTTCTTGACTGATTGTTCCATGGTTGATCCTAAAAGACAGAAACTACCACTACAGTATCTTCGTTGTCAATTCTAAGGCTGGTTGCTGTTGTCATTACGTTAGGCTTCTTTATCTTTAATATTAGCCTCATTTTTCACTGTGCACCTTGTTTTCATTACTAGATTATCTCGATTATCTAGTATTAAAGGTTCTAAGTAGGGAATATCTTCTAAGGTATCTTGGATGTTGATATCTCTACTATACATTTTCAGTATAATCCATCTTATTTTGATCTTCTTTGAAGCAGTTACTATCTACTCACTGATATCCTTTAGCATACCAATTCAAGGTTAGAACCTCTTTCTGAATTCAGAGACCTTTTCGAAGACTTTCCTTGTTTTTCCATGTCTGCTTCTATCTTCAGTGTCTTTACAGATGTTGGGGTAATACTGCTTCTTGTCTCTTCTAATAGCTCTCAGAAATTCTTTGTTCAGTTGCTATGTGAGATCTTTGTCTTTCTCCTGTCTTTTCTTCTCTTTTTGGCAATTTCCACTCTTCTAACACCCAGTTTGCTTTCCTGTTTCTTGTTCTTTATCTATTTTTATTTATTTATCTATCAAATTTCGTCACCGCCCACCTCCCTCAAAAGATGGCAGTCTCTTTTCACATTCATCCTTAACTTCTTTAAATTCATCCCATGGTTCCTCTGGCTCCCTATCAACGAGGTACAGGATTTCAAAGTGATTCCTGAAGTTCTCAAGATCATGCTGTACAGATCGGTTAGCTTTCTTCTTTCTCTCTCTCTTAACTCGCAACATGAACATGAGCAGTTTGTGATCTTTTCCATAGTCAGCCCTGGCCACATCTTTGCTGTTATAACTGAGTTCTTCCACCTCCTTATATCAATAACATAATCAACCTGATTTCTGTGCACTCTATCTGGTGATCTCCATGTATACAGGTGTTGTTCTGGTTGTTTGAAGAGTGTGCTAGCAACTCTCCCAGGAACACTGCCCCAACGAGGCAGTACAGCAGGACTTGGGGAAGGTGAACTCTGTACATGCATAATATATCACAGTTGTGTTATTATTCCCAAACTCTAGCTACTAAGCAAGCCCTATCCTTCTGTTTCTGCAGTAACTGCTGTTAAAACAAATAGATAGGACATCTCATATAAGCAAGTCCTGTATGCTTTATTCATGATGGCATTCTTGCGTGGTAGAAAACTTAAGCTCAGCTTTGTGAGGAATTATGGATGCTTTTGCAGATTTCCTTGTTGGTTGATCAAATCTGCCACAGAACAGGATGCAAAAAAATGGAACAATTTATGTCTAGTTGAAAAGAAATGCCAAAGAGAACAAATGAAACAAATGAAACATACAAGCACCATAATTTTTTGTATAATAATAAAGCAAAGCTTGGAAGATTTTCATAGTTTTATAAAGTGAAAGGAGGGAGGTAGAAATACACACACACTCCAGGATAGTTATACAACTCCGTCCAGAGTTGTCCAGAGTCGTTAGTTATACAAAGCTGCCCAGAGTCGTAGTGTATGAGATGGGTGGCAGAGAAATTTGATAAACTCATATGCAGAGCTGTGTTTATCACAATAAAGGTACTAGCCAAGAGGGAGAAATTAATTTCATCAGCACTACCAAATGCTGTCCTCTTCAACATACCCCCGAAAGAAACCATCTGTAACCTTGATAACAGAGGTTCATGTGTTCAATCATTTTTCAAAATAGTCAGCAACTGTACAAGTACATATTAAAGAATATTTCTATGTAATATGACTAAGCAGTGGAAGAGAGCTAGTGCGATGTAGGAATTAAGGTGCTGAACTAGTATTAGCAAGTTCTAGTCCACCGTAGGCCATGGAAGAACCCTGGGTAACTTTGGACCAGTCTCTCTCAGGACTTCCCTACCACACAAGAAGGCTATTGTGGGGTAAATAGGAGGAGGTCTAGAGTGTTGAAAAGGCAGAATATAAATCTAACACATAAACAAGTATTAAGGAAAATTGTGGAATCCTTCTTCTCAAAGATAGAGACATACATTGAAATGACGATACTGCTCCTGAATTATACCATACGGATTAAAGGGGTAAAGTTTGCATATCTGAATACTTCCCATGAAAAAACTTCCACTAACATCCCTCCTACCATTAACCCCATCTGCCAATATTCAGGTGTTACCTAAAATCAATGTTATTCTGGTAGGCTTTTGAGGTTTCTTAATTTTACCTCTCTTTTCATTTTATGTTTTAGGAATTCTCCAATTCTTTATCATGTTTTGTTTCATTTTCTGAATGTTATTGTTCTTACTTTTTTGCTGATTGTTAACAGTTTTTATGCCATGGATGAAAAGAGAATAAACTTTTTATGTAATGATTATATGTGTGTTTGTGTGTGTGTGTGCTCTCTTTCTCTCTCTCACACACACACAATTAAAATCTATGGTCAGGCTGTTTTTCCCATAGGGCACATTTGAGCATACAGTCTCCTCTTCATCATCCACAAATACACAACGCACAAGTATGATTGAAAAGCAGTATTTACTCATCATCTGCTGAATGTATAAATAAGAGCAGACTGCATAATTGTTGGTAATGCTTTAATTCTAATCACCCTACTAACAGAAAGGCGACAGGGTGAGTGGAGAGATGAGGGCCACAACCTGCGTGTGTAATCCTTCTTCTTCCTGGCTGATCAAATAACCAGGACAGAATTGGTTCCATGGTTAAGAGAGGTAATCACTGCCACTTTCAACAGTAATGTGTTCCCTCCACCTAAAGGAGGTACCAATAACACTTTCCCTGAAGAAGACATTTCTTGATACAAGAGACCTGTAGAACTACGCACCAGTTCCAAATTTTCATTTTATAGGACCATACTGCTCTTCAGACCCAGATATATTTGGATTTGTCATGTTCACTGATTCAATGTAGTTTATACATCGTAACGTTTCACATGCCATGGCGCTGATGCGCATTTCTGTTTGGGAGGGAGCTGCTGTGAGACCTTGTACCAAGCTCTGTATGTGAAATCAGTACAATGGAATGTGTTTGTGTTATGTGCTCTGTTCAAGGCCTTTTCCCGCAGACCATCAGAAACCGTTAGGAGCACCTGGGATTGTGGACTTGAGAAGACTCTACGGAGGGAGGGATTTCATTTGCACCAAAGGTTTTTAGTTTGAATTTGGCGCGCTTTCATCATTCTCAGCTTTCTCTGTGATCCTGCATACTATTCTTTAATAAATCAGATATCTTTGAATTCTTGCTCATGAGTCTGATGGTGTTTTAGAATAGGCAACCATTACAGGATTATACTGATTTTCTGGACCTTTAATTTGGCTTCTGTCCAGACTATGGTACCAAAACTGCTCTGCATGCCTTGTTAAATGACCTGTGAGAGATACTAGATGCAGCAGTGCAGCTTTATTTAATTCTCCTGAACCTCTCAGTGGATTTCAGTATCACCAACCACAACATCCTTCTCGAATACCTGGTCAGACTGAGCTTTGGGAGCACTGTTTAATAGTAACTCCAGCCCTTCCTGTTGATTTTGCTAAAAAATTACTGTTTGATACTTAAGCCGTTGACTTACGGTATTCTACAGGGTTCCATCAATATCTATATGAAACTGTGATAGAGATAATCTGGGTATCATCAGTATGCTTAGGATGCCCACTCTGTTGCTCTTTATTGTCCAGTTCCAAAAAATCAATTGGCTACATTCAATAATGGGCTGGAAGAGAAAGGATAACCTGAAATTGCATCAGTCAAGATGGAGGTGCTGTTGATAACCAGGAAACTAGACCTTGGAGACAGAGGGTCAGCCTGTTTGGGATAGGCTTGAATGCCATCCCACCCCTCCAAAGGCAAGTTCCCAACCTCAACATGCTTCTTGAACTTCAGCTGTCACTACAGGTGGCAGTTGAAACAAGGAGAGTTTTGGCATAATTATACCTGCTATGGCAGCTATACATGTAGTCCTCGACTTACGACCATTTGTTCAGTGACCGTTTGAAGTTATGACGGCACTGAATAAATTGTGGTTACAACCAGTCCTTGGAGTTCCAGCCATCCCAGCACCATTCATATTTACGACAGGTTGCCAAGTGCCCCACAATCATATGATTGCCATTTGCAACCTACCATGCTGGCTTCCCCAGAAAGTCAAAGGGGAGGCTGGCAGGGAAGATTGCAAGTTGCTGGGGTAAGTCTCCCCCACCTGCACATCCTCCCCTAGCCCCTCCTCACTCACACTGTGCCAGCCACTCATGCACCCTTGCACACCTTCCCTGACCTGTGCTGCACGCCCTACATCCTTCCTGACCTGTGCAGTGCCTCTCACAGACCCTCCCTGACCTGCGTGGTGCCTCTCATGCAGCCCCGCACAACCTCCTTGACCCTCCCCGATGGTGCCTCTCACGCAACCCTGCACACCCTCCCTGACTGCGCACAGTCCATGGGGAAGCTGGCAGGGAAGGTCACAAGTCACTCCGGTAAATCCCTTGCACTCTTCCCCACCCAGCAGCAGCCACCCCTGGCCCTTAGGCCATTCACACACCCACTCCACCCCTGGCCCCGCCACACTTGTACCTTACCTGCCTGCTGGCCTGCTTGCAAACCATCTGGGACTCCCTCAATGACTTGTATCCTTGCTTAACAACAGCAATGGGGATTGCCGGGATTGCCATCGCTTAGCGATGAGATCACATGACGTTGCGCTTTATGACCACATCACTTAGCAACAGAAATTCCGGTCCCAATTACCATCATTAACCAAAGACTACCTGTAACTATCAAAATTGAAAGGAGATTTTTCTCAAAAGGGAACCAATCATATCACAAATTTGTCCACCAATATAAGCATCATAAGCAGTTGGAGTCAAATTGGGAATTTATACACTTTGTTTTTTGGCTAAAATCAAGGCATATGATTACTGGTACAAAATCAATGCTATGGAAACTGGCAGACTCCTAAAATTGTGTCTGATAGAACAGACTAAATCTCAATTAGATTATTAAACCTCCTGGACTGCACAACTCACAAACTATATCAGGAGTTGTGGTCTCCCTCTCTCTTGTCCAATTGTCTCTGGAAAGTAAGTTAAAAAGACTGCTGTACAACAAATTTTGGATATAGAAGCTCAGAGAGATATAGCTACCCTCAGTAAGGCCAGCACACTGAAATGGATGAGCTACTATAAACAAATTACAAAATACATAAACACAAAAATGCTCAAGCATCTTAGGGGGGTATTTACTTGAGCTGGATTTGAGCAGCTGGCCACAATGGAACATGGAAGATTTAACCAAGTTCCTTACGAAAGCGTACATGTATTTGTGGAGCTCGAGACAGAGGACACAGCTCATATATTACTTGAATGCCAACTGTGTAAGAAAAAAAAGATCAGTATCTTGGATCACACATTAGACGAACGGCCTATTGGGATTCATACATTAAAACAACATATTTCATATGCGGTCAGAACCCAAATATTACATATCACACGGCCTTTTATCTGAACAAAACAGTACAATTAAGAACTGCATATGTGGATCTGATTGGGGTAAATTGTAGGGGTGATGCAGAAATATGATTTGTATTTCCTTTTAGTTCGGCCTTTTATTCTATTTTGTTAGACATGGTCTTGTTCTGCATTTTGTATTATTCTGATAGGGCCTTATGGCTAATCAGTAAAGTATTATTATTACAAACTTCATCAAAAATTCTGAGAAACATATAATCATACCTGCCATTTGTTACTACATTACAATGTAAATAACACATCAAGGGAAAAATCACAGATCTCAATACCTAAACATAAAAAGAAATTATATAAACTCTTTTACAATGATGCAGATACCTCTTAAAGAGTATGTAGGTGGGGAAATTGATGTTAAATACTATTTTCACAAATTCTATTATTAGAATTGTAACTTAATATCAAGATATCTTCTGCAAATACAGTGGCGTTTGCTAACGAAAGGCTGGCAAATGCGTTATTTTCTAGGGTGTGTGTCTGAGTGACTGAAATGGGAGATCCTTGATTTTTATAGAATATGAAGTGTTTCAACTCCTAGGTCGGTGGTTCGAATCCGTGCGGCGGGGTGAGCTCCCGTTGCTAGTCCCAGCTCCTGCCAACCTAGCAGTTCGAAAACATGCAAATGTGAGTAGATTAATAGGTACCGCTTCAGCGGGCAGGTAACGGCGTTCCCTGTAGTCATGCCGGCCACATGACCACGGAAGTGTCTACAGACAAACGGCGGCTCTTCAGCTTTGAAACGGAGATGAGCACCGCCCCCTAGAGTCAGACACGACTGGACTTAATGTCAAGGGAAACCTTTACCTTTACCTTTAAAGGCCTATGCTATTTGTTTACAGGAATACTACAAAATTCTTCAGATACAGTAACATGCCTTCCAGCCAAGTAGTTCATTAAGAAATCAATGCCGAACTTTATAAAAATGTCTATAATGCTTCTAGGGCATCATTACCAATGAATTTCCTTATTGAATACGACAGATGGGATTAACATCTGGTTCTTTTATAGTATACAGAGTCCAAGAGAAAATGGCTAGCTAGGAACCTACTGCAGTCAATCCTCAGATAACAACCAAAGTAACTTTGATAAGGCAGATAATTTGAATGAAAGACAGTGCAGAGTTTGGAAGAGAGTTTGTGTTCCATTCCACCGTATGATCCAATATCTGAGTTACTGATTTACAAACTTTTAATTTACCACAAACTGCAGAAACCTTCAGACAGAAAACAATATTTGAATGTCATACCATTTTGAAGTGGCTTGTTCTACTTAGTTTGCAAATAAGAGTTTCTAATGTATAACATGAAACTAGGTGGACTTCCAGTGCACTTCAACCCCAAAACAGAAAAACAAGTAAGTTGCAGTACACAGGATTCCTTGGAGATCTTCACGAAGTCACCGAGTCAAGCTCACAACTGAAGAGACTTTCTCTTTTTATTAAGTTGGACATTTAAATTATTTTAATGATGAGACCCGTATGGGATAGTAGTTAAGATGCTGGACTAGAGCAGGGAGACCCCAAGTTTTAGCCCTTCTTTTTGCACGGAAACCAGCTGGGAGCCTTGGGCCAGTCATCCTTTCTCAGCCCTAATCACCATCAGGCTCTGTGACGAGCTTGCTGATCATCGCTTCATGCATTTATCACTTTTCCATGTGAATTGCAGCAAGCGCAGTGCAAAACAGGTGGACCCTCCAACCAAGCAGGACAAACATTAGGAACAACAATGTATGAATTCCTTTCAACTATTGCCTTTGTACAAATGATGTATAGGGACAAGATCTCAGTCTAAGTTATGTGGAAAAAGTGAGAGTTAAGAACGCAGAACACCTGCCCGAGTCTAGGTGCACAAGATTAAAAGCACCCAAATGCAATCTTTAGGAATTTACCAATAATGCATCAGACTTTTTCTTTTATAACTCCACTTTACAACTGCATTATTTCAGTGACTAGAAATCATTTCTGTATGAGTTTATTTGATGGGAGAAATATGTGGTTATTTCAATGTTTTATATACAGTATTCTAAACAGACATAAGGGGAGAGAAGAGAGGGACAAATATAACACATTGAAGGTAACCACTGAGTTTCTGAGTTTCTATAGAAGCAGATGAAAGTATTTATTTAAAATGCGTTTCACTGCCTTTTCTTGGAAGAGTTCAAGGCTAATAAAATTAATAAAACCCAAAACTCACAATCTAAAAGCAAGGTTTACATTGTAATAAAAATATTAGAACACTGAAACGTGATTTTACTTGTGTCCTTGGTCCCTAGGGTGATCACTTCCAAACTGTAGAGAGTAAGGAAGATACCCTTAACAGAGATATGGAGGCTCCATTGCCTAGGCAAAAGTGGCTGAAGCATTTTTTAAGTCCACAACACGATAACATTGGGAGGTAGCTCAGGCAGACACCTCCCTAATTCCCTGAACTTTTAGGAGGAGAAGGAGGTACAGCACAACCGGACTTGCAAGATTCTGTAATTATAGCCAATCACAATAAAAGTAGTTTTAGCCCTCTGTGGAGTTGATTTCCTGGTCTAGTCTACCTGGTGGGGCTGACATAAATAATCTATTGGCACTGGATTTTCCAGGCACTTTCGCTGTTAACAAAATAAAGCAAACGATCTGTTAAAAACAAGAATACATAAATCAAGGCCAAAAACAAATTTATCTCACTGTTTAAAAGTGTCTAAAGTAATTATTTGAAGTCTGTTCCTAAAGTCAGGAACTGGTCACCTGACTACTATTTATAATAATAAGTTTATTCATATATTTTCATTATGACCAACATGCTTAAATCTTCTAATTTTCAAAGAAATATAAAGGGTCTAAAAACAACCACCAAATAAACGTAATTATTCTATGTCAACTTGATTACGTGCTATTCTTTAACCTAAAAGCAGTTACTAGTTAATTAATATCAGCCAGTACTAATTCATTTGATCTAGTATCTACAGTGCATCAAACATGATAGTAAGTTCAGTATTATCTTACAGTAACTCAGCTGAGAAATCTTGTCCCAATGGCACATAAATCTGAAGTACCAAAAATTGCTGGATCAGTCCAACTAAAACAGAAGAAAGGAAATAAATTAAGAACAACATGAATATTTATTGACTATTTTCATATTTCTCAAGATTTATGAACTATTAAAAAGAAAAAAAAAGAAGAAAAATAAACCAAACTTAATTATTTTTGAAATATGTTCTTTTCTTAAAATCAAATTGTGCTTCGGGTGGAACTTCAACAAAACATGGAATCTAATCACTTTATTTACAGTTTCTTAAATAAAGCGCATGATAATTGAACTTACAGATGACCAACATAAACTTTATTTGAACCACTTAAACAATTAATGCCACAGTAAAATCAAGTTTAGAAAAGCTGTGGGCAAGTGAGAGTTTAATCTACTCTGAACATTCAAAATGAAATGGGTAATTTAAGTTGGAAATGTAACAGCAAAGGTTCTTGTAAAACCAAAACCCACTTGCAAGCAAAAATGGCTTCCAGGAATAATGCCTGAACAAAACCTGAATTTATTGCCCTTGAGGCTGCTTTAGTCATTGTGAACCTTAATGTAACTGACACTCTAGATATCTACCTGTCTGCCTGCTTTGGTTAGTCAATGGGAGTTGGGTGGCATACACATTATTATTATTATTATTGCTCTCTATTTAAAAATAGTAATTTTATTTGTTACTCCTTGAATCCTCTATTAGGTTACCTTCACTATCTTTCAGTCTTTCAGTACTTGCTTAATCCCCTTGATAACACCTACCTGTTAATAATTCCTGGCCCAGTGCCTTGCTTTCACAAGATTTTCACAACAACTACATAAAATGTCCTCACCAAAGCACATCATGTGAAGTAGAACACATGGCTTTGGCATTTACAGAAAACAGTAAGTAATGGGAAAGCTTTATCCTTCATACATATTTATTAAAATCATGTTTTCACAAAATTAGAATTTTAGACATTATACTTGATATTTCTTTTCCTGACTACTGAAAGCTCAGATAATTATAAGTTGTCTCTCAACCTCTTCCTCCTAAGGCCAGCTATGTTTTGTTATAGTGAATTGTAAAATACTGCCTGACTGTAGTGCAAAGGAATGACCACATGTATGGTAGTATCTAAAATTTAAATATTTTAACCTAAAATTTAGGTTTTAAGTAAGCAAGGAAATGGATCGATCAATTATCACAACCTATGAAGAGTAATCTGTGAATATCAATTTTTGGAGGATATACCAAGAAGACCATCTTCCATTTTTAAGTCTTTCAGAAGATTGGTCTGTTCACTACTTAGAACAGAACGTTGGGCAAGATGGACCTTTAAACTGATTATACTGGGCTCTTCTTCTATTCTTATGAAAAATAACTGTGAGAAAAGTAAGTTTGCTACATTTTTTTTTGCCTTTCCCAGGGTCAACGAATCACAGGAATTCAATTTGAAAGGACTATGTTAAGAGTATTTAGTGTGAGAACAGCAAGGAAAAAAAAATTCTATTCTAATCACCAGGTTGAAGAACTATTGGATATATGATAGATGTATAGCCTGATTTTTTTCCTTCATGATTACTTGACTATAAGCAGCTTTCAAGCATGGCTCAAGAGGAAGGGAGGCAGTTTTAGCAGCAGAACTCAGAACTTTACAGATCCCAGGTTTAATTCCTTGTATTTCCAGATGCAGAAAGAAAACTCTGGAGAACCACTTGCTGTCAGTCACTCAACAGTGAGCTAGATGGACATGGCTTATCTCATTTTAGAAAACTTTCCCTTATTCCCTGTCTTGCTGTAAAAATGTTGTAATCTCTTTAATCTACACCAAAAATCATCTTTCAAGAACAGTGAATAGAGCGACAGACTCATATAAATATTATGAGCAACCTTTAATCTTTCCCGATTTTTAGTCCTTATATAATTTTTAAACCTGCAAATCTTATTTTAATGCTTTGATTTTAAATATGCAGAATAAAGGTGTAAATAAATGCAAAGCAGGAACAGTCAGAATGTTTTTCCATTTCAGTCAAGAAAAATTGTAATTCAAATTTAAACTGCTTCAAACATAAAAAATCACAATATAGCCTTAGTAAATAAGAATTCCCAAATTAAACTTAAGCACTTTGTCTTAAATAGGTCAGTAATTTAAATATTTCTCATGAAAGGTACACTATTTAGATTTTTTTTAAAAAGTAGCAGAAATGTAATAGTAGGCCATACAACACTTTTAAAGTAGGATGTAGGTAACGTGTCCAGACAAATTGAAAAATTTAAACTTGGCTCCAAATATAGTAAAAATTATTTATAGAGGGAGAGAATTCACAAACAGAACATGCTGGGAAGAAGGCTTCATTTCCTGTTAGCGAGTAACATGAAACATATGATCTGAAAATTATAATTCAGCAACAACAGAGAGCCACAGGCTGCTCCGTCCTGCCGATGAAAAGTGAGGTCCTAAAACGCACACTCCTTGAAAAAGTTTTGCTGGTGATGGATCTGCAAGTTTACCCCAAGTTACAGCAGAAAGAAGTAATTTTCTTGCATGGCCAGTTATGTCCTCAAATGGTATACTGCTATGGAAGACTCCAGTAATTGTGGAACACACACATTTAAAATTGGTTAATGAACTTGTGATTTATGGTTTTGATGATTAGACAGGATAGATTATAGAAAGAATAATAATATGATGTTTTGTTCCAGAGAAAGGTTAAAATGTATTGTACTTATAACTAGGTAAAGGTAAAGGTTTCCCTTGACGTAAAGTCCAGTCGAATCCGACTCTAGGGGGCGGTGCTCATCTCCGTTTCTAAGCCTTGGAGCCGGCGTTGTCATAGACACTTCCGGGTCATGTGGCCAGCATGATGACTCGGAACGCCGTTACCTTCCCGCTGAAGCGGTACCTATTGATCTACTCACATTGGCATGTTTTCGAACTGCTAGGTGAGCAGGAGCTGGGACGAGCAACGGGAGCTCACCCCACCGCGCGGTTTCGAACCGCCGACCTTCCGATCGACAGCTCAGCGGTTTAACCCGCAGCGCCACCGCGTCCCTTGTACTTATAACTACTGTGACGAATATTGGAACCCACCCTTATATCTTTTCTTTCTTTTCTAGTTTTAACTTTTTCTTTTCTTGCAGTTTTTGCTTTTTCTTTGATTTCTTCCTTTCCCCTTTTTCTTTCTTACTTTATATTAGTTTGTGTTAGCTTTTGTTTTCTTGTTTAAAAGCTTTAATAAAAATTATTTTAAAAAATTGGTTAGTCTGTATGCGTGCCTCACTGGTAAAACTCTAAGCGCATGCTAAATTCCTTGTAGTAGAAGGATTTCCAGTCTATCTCAATGAAGTCAGAACTCTATGCAATTATCTGTTAGAAAATGTTGAGAGAGCAGACTAAGACTGTTCTCATGGCAGCAATGGTGTTAGATGCTTCTTGTCCAAAAGAATGGCAGTAGTACCTATTTTTTAAAAAATATCCCTCTAAATTTTTGTTTCCAGAAATATAACCAATTCTTTGTTGTTTATTTGTTTAGTCGCTTCCGACTCTTCGTGACTTCATGGACCAGCCCACGCCAGAGCTTCCTGTCGGTCGTCAACACCCCCAGCTCCCCCAGGGACGGGTCCGTCACCTCTAGAATATCATCTATCCACCTTGCCCTTGGTCGGCCCCTCTTCCTTTTGCCCTCCACTCTCCCTAGCATCAGCATCTTCTCCAGGCTGTCCTGTCTTCTCATTATGTGGCCAAAGTAGTTCAGTTTTGCCTTTAATATCATTCCCTCCAGTGAGCAGTCTGGCTTTATTTCCTGGAGGATGGACTGGTTTGATCTTCTGGCAGTCCAAGGCACTCTCAGAATTTTCCTCCAACACCACAGTTCAAAAGCATCGATCTTCCTTCGCTCAGCCTTCCTTATGGTCCAGCTCTCGCAGCCATATGTTACTACGGGGAACACCATTGCTTTAACTATGCGGGCCTTTGTTGTCAGTGTGATGTCTCTGCTCTTAACTATTTTATCGAGATTTGTCATTGCTCTTCTCCCAAGGATTAAGCGTCTTCTGATTTCCTGACTGCAGTCAGCATCTGCAGTAATCTTTGCACCTAGGAATACAAAGTCTTTCACTGCTTCTACATTTTCTCCCTCTATTTGCCAGTTATCAATCAAGCTGGTTGCCATAATCTTGGTTTTTTTGAGGTTTAGCTGCAAGCCAGCTTTTGCACTTTCTTCTTTCACCTTCATCATAAGGCTCCTCAGTTCCTCTTCACTTTCAGCCATCAAAGTGGTATCATCTGCATATCTGAGATTGTTAATGTTTCTTCCAGAAATTTTAACTCCAGCCTTGGATTCCTCAAGGCCAGCTGTCGCATGATGTGTTCTGCATACAAGTTGAATAGGTAGGGTGAGAGTATACAGCCCTGCCGTACTCCTTTCCCAATCTTAAACCAGTCCGTTGTTCCGTGGTCTGTTCTTACTGTTGCTACTTGGTCGTTATACAGATTCTTCAGGAGGCAGACAAGATGACTTGGTATCCCCACCACTAAGAACTTGCCACAATTTGTTATGGTCCACACAGTCAAAGGCTTTAGAATAGTCAGTAAAACAAAAATAGATGTTTTTCTGAAACTCCCTGGCTTTTTCCATTATCCAGCGGATATTGGCAATTTGGTCCCTAGTTCCTCTGCCTATTCTAAACCCAGCTTGTACATCTGGCAATTCTCGCTCCATGAATTGCTGAAGTCTACCTTGCAGGATCTTGAGCATTACGTTACTGGCATGTGAAATGAGTGCCACTGTTTGATAGTTTGAACATTCTTTAGTGTTTCCCTTTTTTGGTATGGGGATATAAGTTGATTTTTTCCAATCTGATGGCCATTCTTGTGTTTTCCAAATTTGCTGGCATATAGCATGCATTACCTTGACAGCATCATCTTGCAAGATTTTGAACAGTTCAGCTGGGATGCCGTCGTCTCCTGCTGCCTTGTTATTAGCAATGCTTCTTAAGGCCCACTCAACCTCACTCTTCAGGATGTCTGGCTCTAGCTCACTGACCACACCGTCAAAGCTATCCCCGATATTGTTATCTTTCCTATACAGGTCTTCTGTATATTCTTGCCACCTTTTCTCGATCTCTTCTTCTTCTGTTAGGTCCTTGCCATCTTTGTTTTTGATCATACCCACTTTTGCCTGGAATTTACCTCTGATGTTTCTAATTTTCTGGAAGAGGTCTCTTGTCCTTCCTATTCTATTGTCTTCTTCCACTTCCGCGCATTGCTTGTTTAAAAATAATTCCTTATCTCTTCTGGCTAACCTCTGGAATTTTGCATTTAATTGGGCATATCTCCCCCTATTCCTGTTGCCTTTTGCTTTCCTTCTTTCTTGGGCTACTTCTAGTGTCTCAGCAGACAGCCATTTTGCCTTCTTGGTTTTCTCTTTCTTTGGGATGTATTTTGTTGCCGCCTCCTGAACAATCTTGCGAACTTCTGTCCAGAGTTCTTCCGGGACCCTATCTACTAAGTCCAGTCCCTTAAATCGATTCTTCACCTCCACTGCATATTCCTTAGGAATATTAGTGAGCTCATATCTAGCTGATCTGTGGGTCTTCCCTAATCTCTTTACTCTGATCCTAAATTGTGCAAGAAGAAGTTCGTGATCGGAACTACAGTCTGCTCCAGGCCTTGTTTTTACCGACTGTACAGATGTCTGCCACCTTTGGCTGCAAAGGATGTAGTCAATCTGATTTCGGTGTTGTCCATCTGGTGAAGTCCATGTATAAAGCCGTCTCTTAGGTTGTTGGAAGAGAGTGTTTGTTATGCAGAGTGAATTGTCTTGGCAAAATTCTATCAGCCTATGTCCTGCTTCATTTTGTTCTCCCAGGCCATGCTTACCTGTAATTCCTGGTGTCATTTGACTGCCCACCTTACCATTCCAGGCTCCTGTGATGAAAATAACATCTCTTTTAGGCATGTTGTCCAGTAGGTGCTGCAGATCCTCATAGAACTGTTCTACTTCAGCTTCTTCAGCATTTGTGGTTGGGGCGTATATTTGGATCACTGATGTTAGATGGCTTGCCCTGAATTCCAATTGAGATCATTCTGTCGTTTTTTGGGTTGTACCCAAGCACTGCTTTAGCCACTTTGCTATTAATTATGAAGGCTACTCCATTTCTTCTGTGGTCCTCTTGTCCACAGTAGTAGATCTGGTGGTCATTTGATGTGAAGTGGCCCATTCCGGTCCATTTCAGTTCACTGACGCCCAGAATGTCTATCTTTAATCTTGACATCTCACCAATAACCACATCCAATTTGCCCTGGCTCATAGATCTTACATTCCAGGTTCCAATGGTGTGTTGATCCTTAGAACATCGGATTCGCCGTTCACCACCAGCACCGTCGGCCACTAGCCGTCCTTTCGGCTTTGAGCTAGCTGCGTCATCACGTCTGGGGCTAGTTGAGCTCATCCTCTGTTCCTCCCCAGTAGCATTTTGACCATCTTCCGACCTGGGGGTCTCATCTTCTGATGGTATACCGATATACCTCTGGTTGTACTGATCCATTTAGTTTTCACGGCAAGAATACTGGGGTGGGCTGCCATTACCTTCCCCAGGGATCGGATTTAGTCTGACCTCTCTGTCATGACCTTCCCATCTTGGGTGGCCCTTCACGGTTTAGCTCATGGCATCATTGAGGTGCTCAAGCTCCAGCACCACGACAAGGTAACGATCCTTTGCTGAAGAACCAATTCTTAAGTAATTTAAATGGCCCATTTCCTAGATCCTTTGCAAAATGCAATCTGACATAGGGTTAGGGTTATTTTTAAGGAATGTTAAGTACAGGAAAATAATTGTATTTACTGAAAACTATTGTATATGAAATTACACATTGACTTATTGTTATTGATACTGTACCAAAAAATAGTGGCATTATAGTGAACAATGATGTGACTATCTGATAGGAATATTTCTTCCATCTGAATTCCTAGAATTCTCAACTTATTTACAAATGACACTAGACAAAAACACTATTAGTGTTCAGCCATTGTTTTCAGTGCTTATTTTGTATACGTAGTCCTTGACTTATGACCACAACAGGGACCGGAATTTACATTGTAAGCCGTTATGGTTGTAAATTGAGTCATCCTGTGACTGGGCCTGATTTTACGACTATTTTTACAATGGTCGTTAAGTGAATCCAGCTTCCCTAATGGGCGTTTTTTGCTGGAAAATGACAAAAAATGCAGCAAAACGTGATCATGTGACACTGCAATCGGTCACAAATGTGAGCTGGTGGCCAAGTACCAAAAATGTGATCATGTGACTGTGGGGGGGTAGTGCAGTGTTTTGTGATGCTTGGAAGGGCTTTACAGGCTGTAAAGCACCCATTCTGAGGCTGTCATAACTTCGGACTATTGTTAAATGAACAGTTGTAAGTCAAGGACTGCCAGTAACGCAAAAGTGCTCAACTCTGCTTGCAAGTCATATTATAGCACTCTGATTGTACTTCCAGCTAAGATACTGATGGCTTGCCTATGAATTTAAGGACAAAGGAAAATCAATCTCTTCTTATTATGGAACTCTATAGTCTCCATTTTGCAGGCCATGTGTAAGCACTAGGTCCATGTGAAGACGTGTATACTGCAAGTGAGGGTAGACTGCTCATTGCCAATCATGACAGGTGATGTTCAAGACAAAAGCAGATATTTAAAAGAGCATTTTTTCAGAAAGTGGTCAAATTGCATTGGTTCTGCTTGTTGAGGAAGGAAAGGGCTACATTTTCACAACCTGGAAACTACAGTATTCATTAAGTACAAGCATTTTCATATAACAAAAGATACCTGGGATTCCACACAATAAATAACCTTGTTGAGCTATCTACTGTTCACTGAGGGCACTCAATAAAGATTTATGATAAAGATTTCCTTTCAAACAAAGGAAATTATGAGAAAACAAATTTTGAGAAAAAATAGTGAGGTACATATCTGTGACAAACTTGTATGTACATCTGAAAAATTCAGTTTAAGAATTAAGACTTTGTAACCCTGAAAAACACATGAAACAGATAATTATGGTTCTTTTTACAGTAAGCACAGAAAGATATTAAAGACCCTCATCAATGAATACATCTTTCAAGTTGACAAAATTCTTATATCCTGTTAAACATGTCAACAAGAAAACGTTACGAAAATAAGCTTTACAAATTGCTACATTTGCTTCTATAGGAAGGGGTATCTCACTCTTAAATCCAGATCATGTGCATGCCTAAACTATGCACTTTTTAAAAATAATTCTGTCCCACTTTTCTCCTAAAGCAAGGAATTTATTGTCTGACTGTGACTGCAGCTCAATGTTTTGTTCAGAAAAGTACCCACCTAGCCAAGAAAGGCAAATATAAACTGTTAGAAGAAAGCCTGGGAGCTAAAGAACTGGCTTGATTGGTCCTTCTAGTAAACAAATGTTTTGTGAATGGTCATGCCCCTTATGAAACCAATCTTGCAAGGAGGCAAAAGTCTCCCATGGCAGCCATTTTTCTGAGAATGCCCAAAGAGTTTTTGTAAGTGTGCTGTATTTGTGCCTTTAACAAAAACGTAACACAATGAGTGAGTGTAGAGTAGCTTTTTTATTTCCTTCTACTGCCTTTGCCCGCTCTTCAACCTTTCTTGTGCTTATTTTTGTACAACCTGGTAATAAATATTTCTTTGCTTCAGGACTTATTTAAGTAAGTGGCCAGCATCACAGGGCATCAGAAGCTTGTCTGGATTCTAATGGAGAGTTAGTGCAGTGGTGCCTGTGAGTATGTACACTTCAAGGCCTCCTTTTCCACTTGTATTACAAGGGAATTTATCCCAGCATGGGAAATGCTGGGAACAGAAGCTTCATTTGTATTGGGCTGCAAATGGGATGGTGGATTGCTCTAAGAAATGGTAAGTTGAAGAAATACTTCTTGTTACACCATGCGGGTAGGAAGCCCTAACGATTTATAATATTCTTTTTTTTTTCCCAGACACTGCAGTTCCAAATCACAGTGAAGAATTTTTGTCAAGGGCTAGAATATACTCCTCACCTTGCAGGAATGCTGTGTTTCAATATTATTCACTTTGGAAGCATATGCAAATTTTGGGAGACACTATAGAAAAGTCTGTCGTAGAATTCAAAAGGTCATCAACAGTGAATTTTAGTCAATACCTGTTGACACGATGACAGGTTTGTAATCAGTATAAGAGACAGAAAATAAAGGAAAGCCTTTTGAAGAAGTCTGAACCTATGCTAGAAAAAAAATTAATATATGCTATGTAGCTGAAGTAACCAAAACCCAGTTCAAGACAAGGACAATTAGATTAACATCTGCCAAGAAGTTGTACACAGTAATGATCACTGGAAAGAAATGGGAAAAGGCTCCTATAAATGTTTGTAAACCTGAGAAATTACAAGCTTAAAGCAGCTGTAGTCAGAACCAAAAGTCTGTGTCTCTGTAGTGGGACAGCAAATCAGCCTTGGAATTGTTTTGCATTTGAGAAAATCTGTTATAAGTAGGGCACAAAAAGTCATATGTATAAAATCAGATCATTGGATACTCGTGAAAAACAATACGGTGTTTGTGGGTTAGATATAAGCAATTTGTTTAATGGAGAATTATTAATTCCACCTCTTTATGATTCCACTTGATAACGTTACTCAGAAAACTAAGATTATTTAAAAGGGGATTGAAGTATAATTTAAATTTGATACAGGAGCTAAGGCAAATGCTTTGCCACAGAAAACATTTTGGGAGTTGTGTGGCAAGAATAACCTGCTTAAGAATGACCTAATCCTTACAATTTATGGAGGAGCCTTTATGCACAATTGTTGCTGAATGTGAAGCCTTAGAGATAAAAACTATTACTATTTTGTGATGTGAATATCTTCTAGTATTTGGAAAGGAAGTATATGAAGCTTTGACTTCAGTGTATTTGAGCTTTTAACACAAGAATGATTGTTAGCTTTCTAATGTTTTTTATGGGCTTGGTGAATTTGAAGGTCCTCACCATATACATATTGATCCAGCAGTAGGCTCCTGTCATACATGGATATAAAAGGTAGGTAATGCTTGATAGATTACGTGCCAAATGGAAAATCCAGCAGTGTTACCAAGTGTTACAGCTCCCAAAGAGTTTAGTTATTACAGAAAAGAAGAATCAAGAGTTGAAAATACATTTGGATTCGCAGGGAGTAAACAAGTTTGTGAAATGTTAGCATTATAATATCCGTACAACTGAAGAGGCCTGGGGTCAACTTGTATGCATAAAATAGTTTCCATTCTTGATGAAAACAATAGGTATTATCAGGAGAATTCATCATTGTCAGAATATGTCATGAGTGCCGTTGAGCTGAAGTCATCAGCGCAATGGCACACATGACAATAGCAAGGAAACAGGGGAAGGGGCTCAAGATAAGTAGCCATCAACTCACAACGACTGAAGGTCAAGAAACAATAGCTAAACGGATCGCGGAGCACACCCAAGCCATTAGCGCTAATACAACGGAGATCGCCCAGCTGACAGCAATCACCAGAGGAATAGAGAAACCGATGATGGGCGATCCCGGAACGCCAGCGGGGCCTCGCAACCTCTCACCCACCGGCAAGTCAACGTATTGGACAAAGGGGGGTGACGTGACCGCGAGTGAGGGGGCGCTGACCGGCGCGGGGTATTTAAACCCCGCACCGGCGCGCTCCTGTCACTCTCAGCTTTTTTCCGATGCTGTACCTGCGCTGTGAATAAACCAGAGCCTGTTCCACTGAACCAGTGTCTGAGCATTATTCAGAGGTAGGCAGTGCATGACAGAATATTCATTACATTTATGCATTTTTTACTACAAACATCTGCAAGAAAATAACAAGGCTCAGAGAGCACCAAGGACTCCAAAGTCATACATTCTGGGGTGGGTTTGGCAGTGTTGGAATACCAGGATGCACTATTTAGTACAAAACAATATTCCCCTGCTTAAACATGAGTAGGATGTTGAGAAATTACCAGTAGGGACTAATGTACTATGTATGATTTTTTGTGTCCACTTGATCCCTTGCAAGAAGGGTTGCAAGTATGAATGCATAAAAGTGGTCTGGCAACCAGAAGTTGTTAGCAGAAGTGGTGAGCAGCTATATTCATATCAAGAGATGGCTCTTGAAGATAGCTGGTAGCAGGTAATAAGCATATTTTAAGAACAAAAGTGTGAAACAATCAGACAACATGAAAGGATATCTCATGTGAAAGACGATTTTAGTTTGGAAGGACAGAATTTACAGTGAAAAGACTCTGCTAATGTTACTCAAGATGATAGCAATCAATATACCTGTATGGGTGACATCTCATGATAGACCGGTTACTTTGCCAGCACAACTGAAGAACTACGTCCTTTGAGAATGGTTGGTGTTAAAGACCATTCAGAACAGCAGACTAAATACTGATGACCCCTGGGCCAGCTATGATATTAAACTGCATGCCTCTTTTTATTATAATTTTATTAGATTATTAAAAATATTAATAGAATTAATAATTTAAATATTTGCATTTGTTCTTAGAAGATGGGGCATATTCTGTCTTTAAGAAAAACTTGGTACAGTAAGTATGTGTGTATAAATCAACTTTTTGATTTCCTATTACTGGCTTAGCTTGCTGCTGCCCTTCCTTCTGTACATATTCCCAGGTCTTGGCAATAACTATTTCTTTTGTTATTTACATTTAAGTGAGCAATCAGCATCACATTATGTCTTCTTCCAAGTAGCTCAGGATAGCATATAATAATGCCCCTTATTTCATCCTCACAACCATCCTGTTAGGTTGATTATGACTGAAATTATTGATTTGCTTGACAAACAGAGCCCTGCTTAAGTGTAATGTAACATGGAATACTCAATGTGTGAAAACTCTGGTTACATTCTCCCTCCATTACTTAAATGATATAGGCTCCCTGCATGGCAAATGTAATTCTACATGTCTCACCCTGAAAAAAAGCATTTTTTTTTTACTTTAATATTGAAGAAATATAGCTAGAGCTATAACTTTGTTGTTGTTGTTTATTCGTTTAGTCGCTTCCGACTCTTCGTGACTTCATGGACCAGCCCACGCCAGAGCTTCCTGTCGGTCGTCAACACCCCCAGCTCCCCCAGGGACGAGTCCGTCACCTCTAGAATATCATCCATCCATCTTGCCCTTGGTCGGCCCCTCTTCCTTTTGCCTTCCACTCTCCCTAGCATCAGCATCTTCTCCAGGGTGTCCTGTCTTCTCATTATGTGGCCAAAGTATTTCAGTTTTGCCTTTAATATCATTCCCTCAAGTGAGCAGACTGGCTTTATTTCCTGGAGGATGGACTGGTTGGATCTTCTTGCAGTCCAAGGCACTCTCAGAATTTTCCTCCAACACCACAGTTCAAAAGCATCGATCTTCCTTCGCTCAGCCTTCCTTATGGTCCAGCTCTCGCAGCCATATGTTACTACAGGGAACACCATTGCTTTAACTATGCGGGCCTTTGTTGTCAGTGTGATGTCTCTGCTCTTAACTATTTTATCGAGATTTGTCATTGCTCTTCTCCCAAGGATTAAGCGTCTTCTGATTTCCTGACTGCAGTCAGCATCTGCAGTAATCTTTGCACCTAGGAATACAAAGTCTTTCACTGCTTCTACATTTTCTCCCTCTATTTGCCAGTTATCAATCAAGCTGGTTGCCATAATCTTGGTTTTTTTGAGGTTTAGCTGCAAGCCAGCTTTTGCACTTTCTTCTTTCACCTTCATCATAAGGCTCCTCAGTTCCTCTTCACTTTCAGCCATCAAAGTGGTATCATCTGCATATCTGAGATTGTTAATGTTTCTTCCAGAGATTTTAACTCCAGCCTTGGATTCCTCAAGACCAGCTTGTCGCATGATGTGTTCTGCATACAAGTTGAATAGGTAGGGTGAGAGTATACAGCCCTGCCGTACTCCTTTCCCAATCTTAAACCAGTCCGTTGTTCCGTGGTCTGTTCTTACTGTTGCTACTTGGTCGTTATACAGATTCTTCAGGAGGCAGACAAGATGACTTGGTATCCCCATACCACTAAGAACTTGCCACAATTTGTTATGGTCCACACAGTCAAAGGCTTTAGAATAGTCAATAAAACAGAAATAGATGTTTTTCTGAAACTCCCTGGCTTTTTCCATTATCCAGCGGATATTGGCAATTTGGTCTCTAGTTCCTCTGCCTTTTCTAAACCCAGCCTGTACATCTGGCAATTCTCGCTCCATGAACTGCTGAAGTCTACCTTGCAGGATCTTGAGCATTACCTTACTGGCATGTGAAATGAGTGCCACTGTTCGATAGTTTGAACATTCTTTAGTGTTTCCCTTTTTTGGTATGGGGATATAAGTTGATTTTTTCCAATCTGATGGCCATTCTTGTGTTTTCCAAATTTGCTGGCATATAGCATGCATTACCTTGACAGCATCATCTTGCAAGATTTTGAACAGTTCAGCTGGGATGCCGTCTTCTCCTGCTGCCTTCTTATTAGCAATGCTTCTTAAGGCCCACTCAACCTCACTCTTCAGGATGTCTGGCTCTAGCTCACTGACCACACTGTCAAAGCTATCCCCGATATTGTTATCCTTCCTATACAGGTCTTCTGTATATTCTTGCCACCTTTTCTTGATCTCTTCTTCTTCTGTTAGGTCCTTGCCATCTTTGTTTTTGATCATACCCATTTTTGCCTGGAATTTACCTCCAATGTTTCTAATTTTCTGGAAGAGGTCTCTTGTCCTTCCTATTCTATTGTCTTCTTCCACTTCCGCGCATTGCTTGTTTAAAAATAATTCCTTATCTCTTCTGGCTAACCTCTGGAATTTTGCATTTAATTGGGCATATCTCCCCCTATCGCTGTTGCCTTTTGCTTTCCTTCTTTCTTGGGCTACTTCTAGTGTCTCAGCAGACAGCCATTTTGCCTTCTTGGTTTTCTCTTTCTTTGGGATGTATTTTTTTGCCGCCTCCTGAACAATGCTGCCAACTTCTGTCCAGAGTTCTTCCGGGACCCTATCTACTAAGTCCAGTCCCTTAAATCTATTCTTCACCTCCACTGCATATTCCTGAGGAATATTCGTGAGCTCATATCTAGCTGATCTGTGGGTCTTCCCTAATCTCTTTAGTCTGATCCTAAATTGTGCAAGAAGAAGTTCATGGTCTGAACTACAGTCAGCTCCAGGCCTAGTTTTTATCGACTGTACAGATGTCCGCCACCTTTGGCTGCAAAGGATGTAATCAATCTGATTTCGGTGTTGTCCATCTGGTGAAGTCCATGTGTAAAGCCGTCTCTTAGGTTGTTGGAAGAGAGTGTTTGTTATGCAGAGTGAGTTGTCTTGGCAAAATTCTATCAGCCTATGTCCTGCTTCGTTTTGTTCTCCCAGGCCATACTTACCTGTAATTCGAGGTGTCATTTGACTGCCCACCTTAGCATTCCAAGAGCTATAACTAGCCAACTATTATTCAGGTTTGTTTGTTTTTTTAATCCAATCATGTCCGATTCTCAGAGACTGCCTGGACAAGTCCCTGCAATTTTCTTGGCAAGGTTTTTCAGCAGTGGTTTGCCATTGCTTCCTTCCTAGGGCAGACAGAGAGTGACTGGCCCAAGGTCACCCAGCTGGCTTTGTGCCTAAGGCGGGACTAGAACTCACGGTCTCCCGGTTTCTAGCCTGGTGCTTCGACCGCTACACCGAACTGGCTCTCATTATTCAGGTACCACAATACTAATTTAACTAACTGCTAGAGCTGTGCAAAGCATTAGAAAAAGGTGCTTCACAAAACATGTTACTGCAATCAAGACACCTCTGCAAGAAGCATTTAACACAACACAACCTTTAGAACGATTGTGCAGCTTCTTCAAAGGCACTTTCCAGCTATCTGCATGTTTGTGTGCTTGAACAGTCAATTCATTTCACTGGGAAATTTAATAATAAATACAGTCACATGAGCCTTCCGAAGGGCAAGCCTACTTTAAAGCTAATGAAGGGACGTTTTGTTCCATTAATATACTTTGTACAGCACTTGTTTTGAAAACTTTGCAGTCTACTATGTTTCATGACATTTCATAATACTTTTATACTCACGAGTTTGCTTAGTTTCCTTTGGAAGCTGCATCTTGTTGGTTTGACTGCTTCCTTCCAGAACAAAGACGAAGCCTTTCACTTCCTTATCGTATTCCTAACAAATCAACAAACAGTGTATCACCATCAAATGTCCAGTACAGCTGAATAAATACATCAACTGCAAGATTTATTAGTCATCGTACCTACTTGTAAATGACAGAAATGGTTAGCCATATCACTGTCAAGATGAGTGGCATGTTTGGTTTAGTTCAGGAATTGCCACCATGCTTTAATGGTATTTTATAAGTCTAGTACAAGTGGAAAGCTAAGGTATTAAAATAGAATGAATGCAATGCCTGTGCTTCAGTCTCAAGAGAAAATGTATGCTTGAGTTCACTGCCAGTATTGTATAACTCTGAAAATGCACACCAGATCCACTGAAAATTAGCCTTTCTTGTGAAAAATTAGGATGTCAGGACTATCTTTCATTTAGTATGTCAAAACTGTTGGAGATCCTGGCAAATCCAGCATGCCTCGTTAGCACATGGATGGTTGTTCTAGGATGCAAACTCTCTATGTGCAAGGAAGCTTTTGTTGCCACCCCCTTCCTCTCTCTCTTCTTCCACCGAGGGAGAAGCAGCATGCTTTTGCAGCCCTATCCATCTTGGGCCTAAAAGCCATGTGGAATTCCCCTTTCTACACACAGCTCTTAGCAGCTGTAGGGCTAAGACATCACCAAGTATAGGTAAAGAACAGAAGAAACAAGCAACTTCATTTTCCACCAAAGATGAATGTAACTGGACCAAAGAATAAAGTCAGTAAGACTCTTTTTACTTTTACTTTGAATCTACTCTGTCTAAGTGTGTGATTCTTTAGGCTTGGGAGGGCTGTGTGTGTAAGATTAATAACCTGTATTTCTCTGACATGCTCATTGAAGCTATTTAAGATAATATTCTTTTTCTGTGTGTAGCTTCTCAGCTGTGTTAAGCTCTGCTCCATTCTGTGGTTCTAGGAGGCCACTAAATAGCTTCAAAAACATCATCCTCCGTTTCACTAACATTTAGCATATTTATTTTGTTAGTTTTACTGCCTTGACGGTAGCCTGCCATATTGAAACAGTTGCTTGCTTCACCACTATTTCCATGTCAAAAAAAGCCTGGGCAGTTTTATGCAATTAGTCTAAGTAAATGAAACCAAAACTTAAATTACATTTAGGAGCGACTAACCTATTTAAGATGCTGACCATGTAGACCTCATGAGGACAGCAGCAAAATCACATTTTCCTTCCATCTCTTATTTTGTGAAAAAGCCCAGAAATACCTGGTATCTTGAAAACCTGCTCAAAACTTTGTGCATTTTATTTGGTCCTAATAAAAATATTTCCTGCCTAGAGATGTTCAATTTCTTAATAGACCAAAAACGTTTGCTTTGTTATATAGAAAAACGCCCAGAGGCACCTATGTAAGATGGATAGCTATATAAATTCACCAAATAAAAATCAATAAATAAATAATCCACACACCCTCCCCCAAAATACATTCAAAACTCACAGAAATAGACAAAAACCTAGGAGATCTTAAATAGACAAAACCTAACAAATCTTATCTGCACATAGTCGTCAAGTGCTAATTCCTCTGGCCATTTATTCTGTCCTGATCGGGAGAGCTTTTTCATAGTTAGGTCAAAGTTTTCATTTTTTTTAAATTTTATTTTAAGCTCTGGGTTCATCTCCTCTAGTTTATAATCAAGCTTTTACCATTTCTCTCCAAAACATACTTTCCCTATGACTGAAGGATTGCCAAAAAATTTCCATTTGGTCCCAGTGTTCTTGCCTTGAGCACTGAAGATTTCAACAAATGGGCCACCCTGCAATTAAAAAAATAAAAAGGATCTGTCCCACTGCAATATGAAATCGGCAAGTGTAACACTTAAATCACAAGTAGATCCATTCAATATTCACTCCCACAATGAGTATCAAGTGTCATTATAAGTTTATTTCATCTGGATGCTCAACTGGCAACAGAAACTAGAAATGCATTTCACTAGTTTATACCACTGCAATAGCTGTAGACTTTTCTGGAAAAGATGGATCATGTTGTAGCTAATTTTCCTTGTATTATAATGTGGTTGCCCTTGGAAAATGTCCAAAACGTCACCTAGTCTGAATTAACCGGGGCTCTCTAAATATACAATATTATTTTGTTAGCGTATCATCATTATTATTGGTTTTCTCTGAATGTGACCAAGATTCTGATTCTTCTCTTTAAAGTCCTAAACAGGCCTGGTTGTCTGTGGGACTGCCTATCCAAAGGAATCTGTCCAGGAAAAATGTGCAGGCAGAGAATGCATGCGGAAGGTTCCTATCTCCTGTAAGTTGCAACTGGAGGGAGCTTGGTGATGAACATTCCCTGCTAAGGGCTCCCCTTTTGTGAACCAGCTAGCCACCTGAAGTGAGAGGAGGTTTCTAGGATGTTATTAAAATCTGGCTATTTAGAAGACCATTTGGAGCCTGAGGAACTGATATGAATGAAAGTTATCTAGAATGTATGATGGGAGCTGGTAACGGTATTGTTGCATTGATTGTGTATTTCGTATTTATTTCTTTATAATACTTGTATGGCACCTATTTAAAACCAGAACTCCGGGCAGCTCACAACCATAATGTAATTTGTTTTTGATACGTATTATGCTTATACAGTATTATGATGTTTTGTATGAATGAACTTGTAAGCTTGACTGATTGGAATGGTATAGACATTCCAATGTAGGTACACATATACATATATATGGTAACTTCACAACATTTTCCCATATATACATACCTCTACATATATTCAGATCTACTATCAGAAGTCCTTCTCCAATTCCTCTTGCCATTTTATGTTATAACATTTATAGAAGTTTTGATTCATGAAACTATGTTGAAGAATTTGTCCTGTCTTCAACCTTCCCTTCTTGGTGAAGGTTCTTGCGAAGATGGTAGGCTTACAGCTCCAAAGGTCCCTGGAGGAATGGATTATCTAGACCCCTTTCAGTTGGGTTTCAGGCTATTATGCTGAGACAGCATTGACTGTCCTTGTGGATGATGTCTAGTGGGCATAGTATGTCTGTCTAAGTCCACCTTGATCTCTCAGTGGCTTTTGATACCATTGACCATGGTATCCTTCTGGACTGGCTTAGAGGGTTAGGAGTGAGGGACACTGTTTTATGGTGATTCTCCCCCTTCTTCCAGGGCTGGTTCCAGTTGGTGTTGGCAGGCGGGGAAAGGTCTATATTCCTCCGTATAGTATGGTTCCTCAAGGTTTTTCCTATTTATTTTCCCCCTATTTAACATCTATATGAAGCTGCTAAGTGAGGTTATTTGTTGACACAGGGTAAAGTACCATCAGTATGCTGATTGATATGCTGCTGTACTTTTCTGCTTTGGGCTGCCCAAGTGACATCATCAAGGCTTTTTCCCAATGCCTGGGAGCTGCGGAGGTTTGGATGGGTGAAAGAGGCTTTAACTCAACCCTAACCATACTCCTAGAAAGAATGACTGTGGATGGGCTTGCACCAATTTGGGGGTTCTTCAGGACTCATGCTCCCTGCTTGAGGAGCAAGTTGTCAGAAGGGCCTCTATGGTCAGAAGGGCCTTTGCACATTTTATACATCTTGTACCACCTGTGCCGATTCCTGGAATACGAGGCTCTGTCCATGGTCACTCATGCCTTAGTCACTTCCTGGTTGGACCACTGTAATATGCTAGCATGGGGATGCCCTTAAACAGCATTCAGAAGCTGCAGATGATCCACATTGCAGTGGTGTGCACATCTTGGGACGCCTATGTAACACCACTGCTTTGCAAGCAGCATTTGCTCCAAGTAGGTTTCTGGGTGCAATTTAAGGTGCTGGTGGTTACCTATAAAGTGCTACATGGTGCAGGGCCAGGTTATTTGCAGAACCGCCTATCCCCAACTGCGTCTATCCATCCCACCAGATCTAATAGTGTGCTCCAAGTCCCTTCCGTGAAACAGTGCCATCTTATGGGACACAGGAAGCATGCCTTCTGTATCACAGTGCCTGGCCTATTGTATAGCATCTCCTCTGGGATCCAGATAGCCATGACCCTGTTAGCCTTCTAGAAAGCCTTGAAGATCTGGCTTTTAATTCAGGCGTTGGGGCCAGTTGTTGGCTGAGCCAAGCATCTATGGGATTTTGATTGTGAGACAATTTTTGATTAGACTGTACTACTGCTTTTATGATACACTCTAGTTTATATTTTCCTTTTTTTTTTTATAGTGAGCCACTTAGAGTCACAAGGTTGAGTTGAGCATCTATATAAATTCTATAATAAATACATTTGCACATACCATGATTTAAGCATAAATGTGTAGATATGATAAAAGTGTGTAGATATGGAAAAGAAAATAAGGCAAAAGTATGATTTATTGATTGTTTATAATGAAAGACTGAGAGAATTCGTGCAGGACATAAGGACATTAAGAGGTACAGAATCTGGGACAGATCATTCTTTGGTCATTTTAATGGTCAACCTGGGGAAAGAATGGACATGAAAGGAAGGGGAAAAGGGGGGGGGAGAGAGTGCATGTAGGACGAGTAAGAAAAAAAGAATAAAAAGTATTAGAAGATAAATTAATATGGCAACAGAATGTAATGAAAGAAGAATGTAATGAAAGAAGATATGGAAATTGCCTGGAACAGAATGAAAAGAATTACGTTACAGAGTGTCATAGAAATGTGCAGTTGTGCTAATAGGAAGCATTAAAAAGATGCTTGGTGGAATGATGAACTGAAAGAGGCTACGGATGAGAAAAAATATGCATATAAGAGGATGACAGCTGCAAAAATGAGGATGAGAGAAAGATATGCAATGTGTACTGAGAGAAAAAGACAATTGCAGAGAATGTATTGAGAGGAATGGTTAAGTTTAAAAGGGTGAGAAAATGCTGAGTTTTGATGGACATGATAAATAGTTTAGGGAGTGAAAAGGGCTGAACAAGGAGCCTCCAACAGAGTGAACAAAATTAAAAATAAAAGCAATGAAATGACTGCTGATGAAATTGACGTGAGGGAATGCCGGAAGGGACATTTTAGAGGTTAGCATGAGACTGACATTCATACATCAAAGACTGGAACTGAAATGAATGCTATAAATGTTAGTGTTCAAGAAAAAAAGATGAAAGTCATAAATGCTGTGAGAATATTGAAAAGTAATAAGGCTGCAGGGGTGGATAATATAATGTTAAATATGGATATGGTTTGCTTATATGGTAGCTGTATGACTTGTTTGACATCTGTGAGAAGCCTGACAATTGGAGGAATGCATTATTGTTCCTCAATGCAAAAAGGAATGTAACAGAAGTGAACGCAAAAAATACGGATTTGTTCAATTTATATGGTGCCCAATTCGTAGTGTGACTTTGGGTAACTAACCGCTCATTCAATTCAATAAACAACAAAAACATGAAAACAGAAAGTAAAAAGGCATAATGTGCCAGGCCACTCTGCACAGTTAAACCGCTTAAAAACAGGCTCACCTAAAGCCCAGGCCGAGCCCAAAGGAAAAAAAACAGGTCTTCAAGAACAGAATATGATGGAAAGTCTGTGTGAGAATATATAGAATGCTTAATAAATGTTTCTGATTGGTGCAGGGAGTAAGACAAGGATCTGTGATGGCCACTTGGTTGTTTAATATAATTATGTTTAATGTCTAAGGAATTGTGGTGACATTAGAGATGTATAGTTGGAGCTGTGAATGCAGATGATGCTGTGTTGCTGGGTGAGAACTGCAATAGCTTGCAGTGAATGTCAGGAAGATTGCATAATGCGGTGTGGAGTGGGGATCTGAAAATTATCAAAGAAGGGGGTGAATGGCTGATAAATGAATGTGGTTTGAATAGAAACATGAATGCCCAGACAGAATGACTGAGCATCAAATTTCAAAACTAGTACATGAAGGAGGAATTAACTGCTTCAGAGCAGGGAGAACAAAAATCTGTGGTTGGTGGGATAGAGTCGATGAGATCCTCAAAAGGTTGATGAGATCCTCAAAAAGAAAGAAGTGAGAGTCTTAAAGAGGAAAGGACAGTGTATGAAACTGTGTATAGTTGTGGTAGAAGCATAGAAGTTTTGTAAGAATAGAGACATAGAGCAGTAAAGCCAATGGTGTTGGTATAAATTAGTTTCAGCTCTATTTCCTTTCCTCTTATCTCATGCCTTTTTTTTAAAGCTTTATTTATTTTCATCAGAATATAGTTAAAATACAAAACAGTAAATACAGTAAAGATAGAAGAAAGCATTAAAAGAAAAAAGACACAAACTATAAATGTGAAAGTAGAAAGAAGGTAAGAACAAAGTAATGACTTCCAGCTATCCCAATTACAGATATACATATAATTGAAATAAATAAATCTCTTACCACTAATTTATCCATATTAACATTATTTCTATCCAAACAAATCCACTATTCAGTAAAACCCATAATCTTAACTTCATTTTTTTCCATCATGAGCAGATAGTCTAAAATGGTTGCCATGAATCTGTAAATCTGGAAATAGTATTATCTCTTATTAGAGCAGTTAGCTTAGCCATTTGTACCAAGTCCATTAATTTAATTATCCATTTTTCCGATGTTGGTATTTGTGGTTCCTTCCACCATTGAGCATAGAGTATTCTTGCAGCAGTAGTCTTTCCTCTTATCTCATGCCTTTAATTTATTCTGTTTACTATTTCTTTCTCATTTTCCATACTATGCAAGAAGCTGCTTATCTAGAAAGGGAGTAGCATGATAGGTATACATGAAGAACTACTTTATTGTAGAGGGTTTGTGACTTTTGTTGTTGCTATGCTGGAAGTTGTATGTACATCTGAATAAGGGTAATGATTATTATTTGGGACTGATACCTGTGCATTAGGATTATTTTTTACAATAAAAATTGTTATAAAGGTATAAATTTGGTCTAGCGGTTAAGGCACCGGGCTAGAAACCAGGAGACTGAGAGTTCTAGTCCCGCCTTAGACACGAAAGCCGGCTGGGTGACCTTGGGCCAGTCACTCCCTCTCAGCCCAACCCACCTCACAGGGTTGTTGTTCTGGGAGAAAATAGGAGGAGGAAGGAGTATTAGGTATGTTCACCACCTTGAGTTATTTGTAAAAATAATAAAGGCAGGATAGAAAATAAATATAATAATAATAATAATAATAATAAATAAGAATGGGCAAAGCTCACCCATTTGGGAACAGAATGTTCCAGAAAAGTCTTGAACATTCTTTTCCACTCTTAGGGTATTTTTGCAATTTTTGGAAGAAAATCATCTGAACTGGAAGTAAATTGAGATGCCCCGGGGTAGTTAGGCCCTGAAATAGGCTATTTTGTCCAGAATGCCATGTCAAGAACACCTTGAAAGTTCTACAGAACGTAACATTTCTGAATAGGTGAGTTATATTTTTCTGTATTTTTATGTTTAACAATCATTTTAATATCAGTTCTTAAATACTTTGTAGAAAATTGGGTATGTATTTTTTCAAAATCAACACTTTGCATTGTTTTGAAAGAAAATAGGAATGAATACATCTGGCACTTATTATTTAAGCACTGTATAACTTCTCATGTCAAATAAAAATAACTTGGAACAATGGTGACCTAGTGGCATACTATGTTCTATAAGTCAAGTCCCAGTAACTGTAGCATTTTAGATGAGCTGAATACTCTCCAGTGCAAACTCATTACCATAATCCAATCTGAAGGCTATCAGCTATGATCAATCCCACTTAATATAAAAGCTAGGATAAAACAGTCCTGCTATTTCTACCACTCAAATGTATAGGAGTGGGATTCAATCTGAAATACAAGTAAGATCACAACCAATGCCAATTATCAATGTCAGATCTGATTTTCCCTGCAATTCACATGGTAGGAGAGTGATGTATTTTAGAACACACTTCAAGCTCACATAAGGTGACAAAGAGGGACAAAAGGCCTTCTGTAAACAAGGTGTATACTCTAAAAATACACTTCGGAATTCTCTGCAGAAGCTCCTTTGCAGACACTTTGATTCGGCAAAATTTTATTTTATTTATTAAATTTATAAGTTCTCTAAACGTCTGTATTCCATAGAGTTGGAAGGGACAATTTAGGCCGCTGAGTCCATCCCTCATTCATTCACAAGTCCAAATTAAAGTATCCCCACCCACGCCCATTCACACACACACGCACTTCAATGTCTATCCAGTCTCATCAGTTATCTATCTTAGTTGGGAATGAGTTTTTCTGGACTCTCCACAACATAATTCTATTAGCTTTTACTGTATTAAAATCCAACTGGAAAATGTGTAGCCGACTCTGTATCCACAAACGTTTTATAATTCAGGCAGACAATAATAAATAGGAAAAATATTATTTATTTTTATAGTAATTTTATTAAAAATTACAATTAAAAAGATAAAAACTAATACAAACTAAAAAATAAAAGAAAAAGAAAAATAGAAAAGAAAAAAATAATATAGTAAAGGAAAAAAAAGAAATATATAAAGAAATGACTTCCTCCTTCATCACAAGTATAACAAATTTTAGTAACTTATCACTTTCACTTAAAATATAACAAATGATCTCTTCTTCCCATATCCCATCTCTTAACTATAAACAGATACTTAAAACCTTGTCATTCCATCCTGATCAGCAAAAGTCCATTAAGGGTTACCAGAGATAACAACATATTTATTTTAACCTTGATCAAATAAACCAACTTTATATTCCTTCCCTTTACTTTTAAAAATCTTGATCTTTAGTCCCTTCAAATAATGTCCTAGAACTTGATTTCATTTTTTCTTTGTCCCTTCCCACAAAATTCTTCAAAACTTTAACAAGTCTCTTTTGTAAATCCAACATTGGAAAGTTATCCAGGTCTTTCTTTTGGTTTATTACTTGTACATCCCTTTTAATTATTAAGACATCATCCAGTTTCATTTGTATGTCCAGTGTAGCATCTTTTTCCATATCATTCTTGTAGCCTGTCATTTTTAAATCCACTTTCAGATCAGCCTCAGTCTTGTCCAGTAAAACATGTTCCTCGTCCATAACATCTTTTAAACACAGACTATCTATAGAGGCAGACACTCTTAAAATTAACTTCTGGGTCCATGTTCAAAAATATCCTTCAGTATGTCCAATGTTAAAATATTTTGCTCCATTCTATATTAATATGCCAAATTTAAGTATTCTTCTTTAATTGTAATACTTAGTTCCGTCTGGTTCCTTCTAGTGTCCAACCTTTGAAGTCTCATCCTATCATGTTTTTTTTTAAAAAAAGAATTCAAAACAAAAGCATTTTCCCTTGGGAAGGATTCTTATAATTAATTAATTCCAAAATCTTATTTCAAATCCATCGGGACCCTTGGTCCATTTATAACTTTCCAAAATGAAAATTCTAAACACCCTTTTGTTGTTTATTCCAAAAGAAAAAAATTAAGTCCTTAAACTTGTATTTAAAGCTTCTTTCACTAAGGTTTGAAGGAAACTCATCCAGTGCTGTAAAATCTGTTGATCCAAAGGCTCCTAATAGCTGAAAAGCAGTTAACAAGCAATTCTCAAAAGTGATTAGAAAAGGAAGTATGTGAACCCAGTGTCTTTTTGAAGGAGCTGGCCAGGGTTTGAGCAAAAAGATAACTATTCCCTTGTCTCCCAGAGCTCTAAACCTGCTAACTTGCAGTCTCCTCGTGAGGAGCAACTGCCTGGAACACTTGTGGGTGATCTCAAGTCCTCTCCTTGTCCAGAGAGAAATTATGAAGAGCTGGTCTACTCGCTGGCTCTTCATTCCACTGTGGTCGTCAGCTCCCCTAGGAGCTGTCTTCAGTTCCCCATTTCTTCCCCCAAAGTCCCGAAAAATATTTTTTATTCTAATTCTTTTCTCTAAGGAATGCAAGGCATCATACCTTGGAGACACCCTTCCTTTCACCCTTACAACAACCCTGTAAAATTGATTACACTGCCAAGAGAGTGACTAGCCCAAAGTCATACACTGGGTTTTGTAGTCAAGTAGATTTTGAATCTACTATTCTATTCACCACACCATGCTGGTGACTGTCATGTTTAATTTTCCTAAGACAAGGAGAAGAAATAATGTCTTGTGCACTTAATATGCAGTTTATATACAAGGTGCATTAAACAGTGTTAAGCATATAATTTTTACAAAGTTTCAAAGTAATAGGAATTCTGCATGTAAGGAATGCGCTGTAAAAAATTCTACATTTGCAGTTGTTATCCATAACAGTTAATTACTTCCTGATTATAATGTTGACTTTCTTCAAGTTTTCAGGTTGGATCAGAAAAGTAGAGAGTGACTAAAACTAATACCAAGCAATGAAAAACTCTAAGAATTTGTGGACACCTATTCAAGTCTTCAAAGAAGGGACACAGAGAATATTTATGTACTGAACCACATTTTTCCAATACTACATACTATTCAGTAATAGTTTTTTCAATACTATCTTTTTCATTTTCTTCTAAATAACAAGGACAAAAAATAGAAATATTTCTCCCTTACCTGATATTCATTTTTGAACATTCTAGCAACTGATAAAATGATTTCAATGCATCGGCAAGCAATTTGGTACTTCTAAAAGTTACTGGGGAGGAAAAAAACATGTCAGATTCCACAAATGGTTTAACTAAAAACAAAGCAGGAATATAAGAGTTGATTAGTACTAGCATTAATCTCTAATATAAAAAGTAAAAAAGTTTTTTTTTTTTACTCTGAACCTACGATATTATATTCTGGTTGTTTTTGCTAATAGGTTCAACTGGTTTTGTTTACAGTCTACCTCCTCTTACTCTATATATTAGTACTAAAAGATGTAAGAATATAATGAGTTCAAGAGCAATATAAGTAATATTTGGATTGTGTATGTAAATGGTAAACCCCAAGAGACATTAAGAAACATAACATGACTATGGAAAAGTAATAAATCACTTTGATGAACAGAAGTATTTTTATAGGGCTCCTGCTTCTTTGATTATATTCAAACATATTTCTTTCTACCACCTACTACACCATGTATTTAAAGAAAAATACACTTTTGGGGTCAGAATGCAGGAGCATTCACTTTACAAAGATGGTGGGTGAGAGAAGAAGCCAGGCAACTTCAAAGAATTTTTGGCTACCACATTATCTCATTTGACTCCCAAACAAAATATCCTTTTTCTCTTAGAGATGGGGAAGAAGAAAATCAGGCCTGAAAGCAAATTCCTTAAAGGGACTACTTCACTCCCAGAAGAAAAATGTTTGTGGTTCTCTAGAGCAATATGTAACCCATCTACCTCTTATCATAATCTTTGCCTGGAAGTAAAAATAGGAAAGTTCATTATATTTACGTGAAAGCTACAACTTGGTACTTATTTATCAATGCACGCTTATAAATTCATAAAAATGTAGCTTGAGGTGATGACCAGAATGCGTTGAACACATTACCATGAAAGGCCACAAAAAGGCAGATCTCACAGCCAATCCTGCATCTTTTATGAGTATTTCTTTCTTTTGCAATCAAACTCAACTACATTACATATTTGCAAATCAAGCCTATCCACATACTCTGTCTGTCTCCACCTATATTGTAGCTTTCATTGTTTTCAAAATATGGTAACTTTGGCCAGAAATAAAATCCAGATAAATTAACTTTTAATTTACAATTATGCTGTAATCATTCAGTTTTAAAACAATGGATTGAACTGGGTCACGTTGACTCGAATTGTTGCATGATATGCTATTCAGGTTGTCTTATCTATATGAAGGAACGGACTGGCAATGATACTCAAAAATGATATTACTAAGTATGAGGTTGGCTATAATCCACTAAATGGCAGGATCATACTTATGAAAATTATGGAAACCCAGTGAACATCAATGTTATGAAAGTATATGCATGTAGAACAGATGCTAGGCTTTCACAATAAGCAATGTCATCCTCCAGAATCCCCACCCACTCTCAAGCTCCATGACCAGGGCTCCTTCTGAGGCAGTGTCAGTATCTCTAGTAGAAACAATGAGGAGGTGAGGCTTGGCCAGGGAAAACCAAATGGGAGGAATCTTTATGATAAACAAGAAGCTGTCATAAGAACTGAATTTGAAGAAAGTGTTCAAAAAACAGGAGAGGATGCATATTCTTGACACACCTGTTTCTTATACAACAAATATATGCTGAGAATAGTGGATTAGAAGAGATAACGGCTGGAGTCAAGGTTGGTGATTGAAACTTTCATAATTTGAGATATAATTAGTACAACTTTGTTAGCCAAAAGTAAAGAAGGTTTAGAAGAGCTCATGCTGAAAGTAAAAACTGGAAGTGAACTATCCACATTAATATTAATTATTAAGAAGACAGTTACCTTAGTGAACCGAAGGAGAAGACAGTCTTGTTTTCTTGGGTTAAGAAGAAAGACAGATAGCATGTTGCAGAAATAAAAATAAAATTAAGAATAAGGACAACAAAGGTCTAATCAGTTTTGAGAAAAAGCTATGGTTTTTCTAGTGGTAAAGTACAGCAGTAGTGAAAGCTGCTGAAAAAGAGCAAGATAAAGAACATAGCCATCTCTGATTTGGAGATGATTATTAACCATCCCATAAACATGAAGAACCAGTCAAAGTCCTGGACCACATAAAGGCTGATTGTTCCTTTGAAGCAATCACAGGCAAGCAGAAACGGACATACCCTGGGCACAGGATGCCAGAGCAAAATTATTATGATTGGCAAAGTTGAAAGAAGAGAGAGAACACAACAGATAAAGTGGGTGCATGGGATCAATCAGATTCTTGTAATGTCATTGCAAGAACTACAGGTTACCGCTGAAGAAAGTTTGAAATGGCAAGTATTTGTCCAGGCAATCGTCAGGAGTCAAATCTGACTCAATGGTACCTAACTATTATGTATGCAAACCTTGTTTTTTGTCACATTTAAATCTATCTATCTTATATTAACAAACAGAGGTAGATGCTATTGAAAGGAAACCTCTGTATCTCTGGACTCCACAACCATTTTTGTAGACTCCTCCAGAGTAAATAATTTCTGAGTCAATACACAGGGATAAGGAACAATTGATTTTATAAATGGGAAGTCTTATTTTACAGGCAATTACACTTAAGTAATAGTTATTAATAGGATTAAAACTTATTAATCCAATCAACAATTTATTTAATTCTTGCTCTTTGTAGGGAATATGGCTTTTTGGCCAGGTACATGAACAAACGTATGTACAAATATGCATATGTATGTATGTATGTATGTATATATATTATTTGGGAGGCTAGAATTTGGCAATTCTAGGTTGACAAGTAGGGAAACTGAACACTGCTGATTACTAATTTGAAACCCTTAATTGCATGGAGCCTAGATATCTAAGAGACTACTTTTCCCTGATTAAATTTTCCCATCCAACCTAGACAGTGAAAGAATACCTGTTCAAGGTCCCCACCTACCAGTAAGTGCAATGGGAAAGGGTCCCAAATCAGGCATTCTCTACAGGGGCTCCTCTCCACTGGAACAGCTCACCCACTGAGGCAAAAAGGGATTCCATTTTTATGACCTCCCAAAAATCTGCAAAGACTTGGTTTTTCTAGAGGGCCTTTCAGGACTGATTTGGAGCAGTCAATATAAGTTTTAGTTTTAATATGGTAATACATTGTTTATATTTTATATTATCATATTATTCTTGCTGTATTTTTAACATATGCTATAAGCTGTCTAGAGCCCAGTTGGACTGAGGTGCTGTATAGATTTCATAAATAAACAAACAAGCATTGCATAGCACTGCTGACTTGTTCAAACACTGAACAGGAATAATTCACACTGCCACACATTCTGATATAGATTCATCTGTAAAAGTTACTATTATGCTATATATTAAAAAGCATCAGTTGAAATTACTAGTATTAATATAAGCAAATAAAAAGAGCATAAACATTAATCTGAATGACAACTCTGGCCCTCAGAAATGAATCATTCAAAAGTCTCTTGGGATTATCCAAAACTTGCCCTCCTTGCTCCAAGTTTTACAGTGACTAAATGTAAATAAAACTTAGCATCTATTTCCAAAGGACTAGCTTAGAGGTAAAAAAGCAGAAGTTGCTTACAGAGAGCTGTCTGTTATGGAATTATATTTCCATAAAAGTCCTGGAAACAGAAAAAAAAAAGGGCAACTGTCAAATATGATTAGTAAGGAAAAGCTATACCTATTTTGATATGATAACTTACGATAAAAGTAAGAAAAAACCCTTTGACGATATTACCTGGTTTTCCATTTCTGAAACATTATAGAACCAATAAATTAGAAACTTAATATACAGATCAGTTTGACTATGAATCATGTCTGGGAGTAGAAATCTGAATTTCAGAAAATAAAAACGTCTTTCAGCAGGACACAGCTTTAAACACTGTCCCGTTAATTTTATATTAACTACAGTAAGGCAGATTCTATATCCCCAGCTGGGATCATGTGCTGTATTAAAAGTACATGTTTTTAGGGCAATAAAATATTACGTTTTTTGAGCCTTGGTTGAAAAATGAGCAAATGGCTACTTTATAGCATCCTATAAAGATGTCAAAAGCTGCCAATTTATTTGAAAAATATGCTAAAAACTAGAAGCATTTAAAATTCAAGGTGACATAACTTCACTGTGTTCTTCTGAATCATAAGTACTTTTTCAAAAATAAGAGTCCTGAAATGTTAGGTATCAGAAGAGTCTGCAAATCAATTTTGTACACATGTTTATATAACTACATACATATAAATATAAGCATGTATATATTTTATTTTAAAAATCAGCACTAGCTTTAATCAGGTATTTGGGAAGGACAGGTTTATTTATTTATTCACTGGATTTATAGGGCCGGCAAACAGTGTGACTCTGAACAGTGTTCAACAAAAAGCAATAAATCAATAAACCATACCATGTAACAATGTTAAAAAACAATGCAGTATATAGAATGTAAAATGGCAACCAAACATAATAATTAAAGAAACAAAAAGGGACTCAAAATCCAGGCCCTAACGGTTTTCTAAAGGTAAGGAGAGTGAGGGCTTGTCATATATCAGTGAGGGGAGAGATTGTTCCAGACCACAGGGGCAGACACCAGGAAGGCACATTTCCAGGTCCCATATGATGGCAATGCTTAAAAGAGGAAACCTGGAGTATGCCTTCCCTATGGAAGCATGTTGGATGGGCAGATGTTCTTGGGAGAAGATGGTCCTGCCAGAAACCTAGTCTTATGCCATGTAATGCTTTAATGATGGTATCCAGCACCTTGAATTGCACATGGAAGCTTACTGGAAGCCAATGCAGCTCACAGACTAGCAGTGTCACATGTACATAACAGGCTGTGCCCGTAACTATCCACACTGCTGTATTCTTGACCAATTGAAGCTTCCAGATGATCTCCAAGGGCTGCCCCATGCAGAGCATGTTACAACAGTCCAATTGGAAGGTGACTATGGCATGAGTGATCATGAGCAAGGCCTCCTAGTCCAGAGATGAGCATAGCTAGCACACAAGATGCAGTTGTGCAAAGGCCCACCTGGCCATAGCTGCCACCTGCTCTTTGAGTCTGAGAGGACCCCCAGACTGTGCACTGGTTCTGAATGGGGCCAGGCCACCCTATCTAGAAACAAAGATGGAAACACTCCAATTCCTGAATCTCGAGGACCCAGAACCCACAGACACTTGGCAGGGTTGAACTGCAATGTGCTGTTCCCCATCCAGACCTTTACAGCCTCCAGACACTGGGACAGACTCTTGATATTTATTTATTTATTTATTAAATTTATATCACCGCCCATCTCCCCCAATGGGGGACTGGATAGCTTCACTTGGATGGCTGGAACGTACAACTAGATATTATTGGCATATTAATGGTGCTTTATCCTGTATTGATAGTTGACTTCAGTGGCTTCATGTTCCTGTTAAAAAGGAAGAGGGAGAAGGCAGAGCCTTGAGGCACCCTAAAAAGCAGGGACTTAAGACTCAACTGCTCCTCTCCCACCAACCCTGACTGGAACCAGCTCAGGAGGAGGAGGAAAACCACTACAAAACAGTGCCCCCCATTCCCAGCCCATAAGCCAGTCCAGATGGATATCATGGTTGATGGTATCAAAGGCCGTCAAGAGATTAAGGACAGCCAGGATGGACATACCACTGCCAAAGGTTACTGACAAGTACAACCAAAGTTGTCTCAATACTGTACTATACCCCAGTCTGAATCCTGACTGAAAAAGGTCCAAATAATCTGCTTCCTCCAGGGCCTTCTTTCAGAGCTGGCAGAACCACCCCATCTCTCAAAGAGGTATTTACCACCACACGGATCCACCCACATTGCCCCTCCCTGGAGGCCTTAACCAACCAGGCAGAGAAGCATGGTTTTAGCATACAAATGGTTGTATCTATAGCTCTAAGAACCTTGTCCACTTCTTCAGCACTAATAGGCTTGAACTCATCCCTGACAACACACAAGACTCTGCCTCAGTCACCTTTAGAGGGTGAGGATGACACTTCTATAGGACCTGCCCAGCTGGAATCCAACTAAGAGCAAGCCTGAATGATCTTTATCCACCGGGTACTAAGAATAATCTTCACAGCTACCACACAGATGCTCTACTGATCCTTCAACCTAGCAGGGACCAGATCACCCTGAACAGGGCCAGTGGCTGGCACCTGGAGGATGCAAGAAGTGCAGTGAAATAGGCCTTTATAATTTGCAAGTTAAGATCAAATTACTTGTTACCTGGGGCTATTAGAACTCTGGAAAATAATATGGCTTTTTTCTAAACAATTCATTTAAAAATAAACTTAAATCTTATGCTTTAGTCTTGCAAAAAAAATCTATTTTATAGCAAGATCATTTCCTGAAATTTAATCAAAGCTAGTGATTTCTGATGTAGATTTAATCAATCTGTAGCCTTAGTGTTAATTGGATTAAAATAGAATATTTTTCAGTGCACTTGGTATATTAATCATGCTATAGAAATAAATAAGTATATATTCTCCAACATGATGTAGGTTATAAATACCCCTCCTTACTGCTGGAAGCACAGAGACTCACATTTAGCATGATGGCATGGCTGCAAGATGTGGGTGAAGACTATACGGCAGATGAAGACTAGATAGTAGCAAAATGATATGAAAATTCTAACTAATTGCTGCAATATAGTGGCCTTCCAGATTTTTGCCACCCAGATATGGTATCCATAATTACTGTAATGCATAACACAAGCATAGCATTTATTTTTATTATTATTGCACTTCTGCAGTAACTAATTTTCACTGAGACAATAAAGTCATCTATTTTTCTTATCTAATAATTTACAACAATATTTAAAAGTATTACAACAAATAAAACTTGCTTTTAAATTCATACTTTCTATAAAGGCCACGAACCTGTGATAAGCACAATTTAACTCACACTAAAAGAATAATTTATTTTTATTTATTTATTTATTAAATTTATATCACTGCCCATCTCCCCCAGTGGGGGACTCTGGGCGGTTTACAATAAATAGCATTAAAACATAGCCAGATAAAAATTACATTAAAATATACATAAAAACAAACGTAAAATCCAAGTGGAGATGGATCACTAAGGGGTGCTATGGCGCCAGCCACCCCCAGGTGGAGCTATCACTCTCCCCCTCCCAAGCAAGGTGGCAGAACCAGGTCTTAAGTTTGTCTTTCAACAATAATGTTGAAATTACCCCAATTACCTCTGCTTCTAACTTTTAAAGCTTAAGATTTAATAATGCTTTTTAAAATTAAGTATAAATATATTAATTGATGCAAATGGTTAATAATCTAATTTGTATACCACAGAACATAACTAATTGTGGCAAGTTCTTAGAGGTATGGCGATACCAAGTCATCTTGTCTGCCTCCTGAAGAATCTGTATAACAACCAAGTAGCAACAGTAAGAACAGACCACAGAACAACGGACTGGTTTAAGATTGGGAAAGGAGTACGGCAGGGCTGTATACTCTCACCCTACCTATTCAACTTGTACGCAGAACACATGATGTGACATGCTGGGCTTGAGGAATCCAAGGCTGGAGTTAAAATCGCTGGAAGAAACATTAACAATCTCAGATATGCAGATGATACCACTTTGAAGGCTGAAAGCGAAGAGGAACTGAGGAGCCTTATGATGAAGGTGAAAGAAGAAAGTGCAAAAGCTGGCTTGCAGCTAAACCTTAAGAAAACCAAGATTATGGCAACCAGCTTGATTGATAACTGGCAAATAGAGGGAGAAAATGTAGAAGCAGTGAAAGACTTTGTATTCCTAGGTGCGAAGATTACTGCAGATGCTGACTGCAGTCAGGAAATCAGAAGACGCTTAATCCTTGGGAGAAGAGCAATGACAAACCTCGAGAAAATAGTTAAGAGCAGAGACATCACACTGACAACAAAGGTCCGCATAGTTAAAGCAATGGTGTTCCCCGTAGTAACATACGGCTGCGAGAGCTGGACCATAAGGAAGGCTGAGCGAAGGAAGATCGATGCTTTTGAACTGTGGTGTTGGAGGAAAATTCTGAGAGTGCCTTGGACTGCAAGACGATCAAACCAGTCCATCCTCCAGGAAATAAAGCCAGACTGCTCACTTGAGGGAATGATATTAAAGGCAAAACTGAACTACTTTGGCCACATAATGAGAAGACAGGACACCCTGGAGAAGATGCTGATGCTAGGGAGAGTGGAAGGCAAAAGGAAGAGGAGCCGACCATGGGCAAGGTGGATAGATGATATTCTAGAGGTGACGGACCCGTCCCTGGGGGAGCTGGGGGTGTTGACGACCGACAGGAAGCTTTGGCGTGGGCTGGTCCATGAAGTCACGAAGAGTTGGAAGCGACTGAATGAATAAACAACAAATACCACAGCAGAAAATAATTCCTTTCTTACCCCTATGGGTGGTATGTGTCTTCCTCAACCTCGGGTCCTCTACCAGAGTCCTGGGAGTTTGAGGGTTCTGCGCAGTATCTTAGCTGTTCCTAGCCCTGCACTCTTTTGGACAGAGAGCTGTGATGTTGTTCCTAGGATCTGTTGGAGCCACTCTCCCAGCTTGGGGGTCACAGCCCCAAGTGCTCCTACCACCACTGGGACCACTTTGGCCTTCACTTTCCACATTCTCTCTAGTTCTTCTTTCAGGCCCTGGTACTTCTCCAGCTTCTCATACTCCTTCTTCCTGATGTTGCTGTCACTTGGCACTGCTACATCTATCACCACCGCTGTCTTCTGGTCCTTGTCTATTACCACAACGTCCGGTTGATTGGCCAGTACCTGCCTGTCTGTCTGTATCTGCAAGTCCCACAGGATCTTAGCCCTGTTATTCTCCACAACCTTCTGTGGATTCTCCCACCTGGAGTCTACATGGATGAGCAGATATACTGTGTTTGTGTGTGTACACACACACACACATACATACACGTATGTATATATATATAGTGTGTGTGTGTGTGTATATATCCTGATTACCAATGATCTAGCCATTTTTTTCCTGGTGTAGGTCTTTCTACTAGGGTGTATGTCAACTTAATATATTTAATTGTAAGGATATCAAATGCAACATGATAGCCAACTTGGAACTCTTATAAATCCACAAGTTCTGGTACTTTTAATTGCAGTTATGAAACTGTTTCAGTTTCATTCTAACACTATATATTTACATTGAATAAAGCAGTGACAACTTTATGTCACAGCAATAGTACAGTGGAAATGAAGTTGACAACTTTATAGCACATCAATATGTCATAATGCAGAAAAGACAATATGCAGTGTATAAGCTAGATTTTAATATGGCAGATCCATTGCTTTTTATTGTAAAGTAGCTGCATAAAGACATCAGTGCACAATGGGGAGTAGGGAAAGAATCCTTATTTCTGCAGTTATTTTACATTATAGCTAAGGTTGGTGTCTTATGTAACTAAGAAGAAACCTGACTGAACTAAATAGAACTTATTCTCACAAAATAAACGTATTATCAAAGTTTGACAAGTCAAAAGTCAATGGACTTTGATGCTGGCTTTGCCTATTTTAGTGTAGTTAGTCTGGTTTGGACATAGCATAACATGTGAACCCAGTGCAATCATACATGCTTTTACTCATATATTCCACTAAGCTTTAAGAGGCATACTGAGAGCCAGTTTGGTCTAGTGGTTAAGGTTCTGGGCTAGAAACCAGGAGTCTGTGAGTTCTAGTCCTGCCTAGGTGTGAAAGCCAGCTGGGTGACCTCGGGCCAATCCCTCTCTCTCAGCCCAGCTCCGTGCAATGTAGACTAGACTCTTTGTGGTGCACCCCAGGCAACGTGACTTGTCACGGCTAAATAGTCTACACATCTGGCTGCTGGACCTCACAAGGATTTCCCAGCAAGAAAAAAGCAGCATGAACACCCAACAGCTATGCCATACGATTAAAAAAAAAAAAAGAGGCATACTCTCATATAGCTGCACGTACTGTATACATACTGTATGTATATACTTGCTCACCAGGGAATAATCCAAGGGAACAAAATAGGATTTCTGGGACTGCACTATATGCATGAGCTTAACTTTGAAAAGTGTAAGAATTAGAACTGTGCACATTTTGAAATTATTCGGAATAACTGCTCATACAAGGCCAGCACCTCTCTGCTCTTTAAGCAGCCTGACTTCCACTTGAGCCTGAGAAAAAGTTATTGCTACTTTTAAATTTACATTCACTTTAATCAGTAAAAGCCTTGTTCAAGAAGCCTGAAAAAAGTCAGGTTGCTTAAATGAATAGTAAAGAGGTGCTACACTTGGAGATCTGAAGCATTTCTTCTCAATAAATACCAAATGTGCACAGCCCTAATACATTTCAATGCATACCTACGACTAAGCAAATGTTTGATTAAATATGTAATATATTATACCATAAATTGGAATTGCTCCATACTGTATTTTCTAATGTTTACTTAAGGTAATTACTACTGCTGTGCTTTTAAAAATTTAATTAGCTTAATCAACAAATATTGGTAGGTAACTGTTCTTCTCTCCCTCTCTCTCGCTCTTTATAAAAACTTCAATGTTGATTTATTTAATTGCTACTATTTTTTAAAAAAATCTAGATTTTAGGTTTTTTCTTTCCTTCTGGTCAATAAGAAACATTGCTGGGGGCTAAACCTTATTGAACTCAATTAAATCCAATTAATTTCAAGATAAAATGTGCAAGATCAGGCTACATGGCTGTCATGCAAATTTTGCTTTAAGTAAGCCTTAATTCCAGTAAAAAAGGCACTGGGTCATGCTGGAAGGTTACAAAACATTCAGTCAGACTTCCTCAATTTCAGTGAAGATGCTGAGCAGCCCAAAGTTCTAGATAATCGACACTGACTTTCCTCCCTGTCAGTGTGTGAATAATCTATATTGCCCTTCCTTGAAGGGTGAGAGATGTCCCCAGATGAAGAAGCTGAAGATCAGTCTTGTTCACATAATGGTTTTACTTTTCTCCTCCAAATGGCCTGTGCCATAAAATGCAGTTACTCTTTATACATAAAACATGGAAGTCAGCAACTAGGAATGAGATCACATTTTTTAAAAAAAGAAACCATACATCACATTTGCAAGATTATAATTTAGTAATCAGTACTGACCAGCTAAGTACAGGGGGTGGGGGTTGTTGGTGAAAGACTGGGCTCCATATCTTAGTAAGCCATTACGTGCATAAACCAAGCCATATCCCCATATTTGTAAAATTACCAGATACTTTTTACTTCATTACTTTTTGTTGATTGTATTCCTGGTTCCCTAAATATAATTTTATGGGATTGCAGGTTTCATTCTTTAAGATGGCAGTCAGGACAGCACAAAGCCTGTGCTTTGTGAATAAAGCCTGTGCTTTGTGGATTCCGCTGGGGATAGGCCTCCCTAATTGAGCAGGAATTACTCTACTTACTAAGGTGTAAAAGCCAAAATGGAACATTCTTTAAAATAAAGTTGATGTCAGAAACAATGGGCTATGTTAAAGATGAATGAGACTACTATTAACTTCTATACATCCCAAAGTGACCCACAACTGATAGACTTTTCAATTAAGTCAAACCAATTAAATTTACCTGTCACATAAGATTAGAAGGCCTTGATGAACTAAAATGGGTAACAGTCACAGAAACCATGTTCCGTGTACAAAACTGGTTCATCTAATCCCTTATTAATCATGAATAGTTAAAAGTACATAAATATGCCAAACAAACAGTAACATATGATTGCCTTTTAGAAAATAAATTTCACACTGGGAGCAGTTGTACTGTTGTGTAACAAAACTGGGGACTGTCCTGGAATGAGAAATCCAACATGGCTTCCACAGGAAATTGCTGGCCTGGCATCAATACCCTCTAGCACAGTGTTTCTTAAACTTGGCAACTTTAAGAAGTGAGGACTTCAACTCCCAGAATTCCTCAGCCACGTTGCTTTCCCAGCTTGCTGGCTGGGGAATTCTGGGAGTTAAAGTCCACACATCTTAGAAGTTGCCCAGTTTGAAAAACACTGCTGTAGCTATTTATGACTGGAGATTTTCATTAGTTGGTGTTCTGGACCATTTTCCAAAATAATAGTTTTGAATGATAAATTAGGTGGGTTTTGTTTTTGGATATTACCAATCTTTTTTTCAGCAAGGCCATCTAATTCTATGTAATCAGCAAGTTCGGTTAGTTTGACTGGCTGGGAAGTTGGCATTCCAGGACATTTTCTGAAATAGCCTTTTCTCAGTTCCCAAGGGAGTTTTGCCTTTTAGCTCATTAAGGCCTACTAGTCTTTGTAACTACTGTACTAAATGCGGCTTGACTGGTTGCAAAGCAGACCATGTCGTCTAGTTCTGGATGATTTTGGGCTGTCAAGGGGCAAATGAAAGTGTAAGACCAACAGGCTGGTTTCATTCTAACGCACCTGTTGTTTCTAGCATGAATCGTGTGCCGGCCTCCTTTCTCCATCCCAGGCGGCTGCCAGCCGGGGAAGCGCCCCGGCTGATTTCCAGCTGCCCCGGGAACGCAAAAAACAGCGGGCGCCTGCCTGCGCAAAAACGACCGAGAAAGCAGCAGCCACTACGATCTTTTCACCCTGCGCGCAACCCTTTCCGGAACGGCCCCATTAATGACTGTCATCAACGATTTAAAAAAGCCGCTGCTTTTGCACTGCAGCGAGCCCTTCCAGTCCTGTGCAACCCGCACCGATCTGGGTGGGCTTAAGGCTCCCTGGCAGGTAACCGTGCCAAACGTTGCGCCCTAGAGGAGAGACGCTCCGTACTGGAGAGCGACCCAGAGGGCCTTACCTGCGCGGCGGCGAGGGAGGAAGAAGGCCAAAGCCGCGGGGGAAACCTGCGCTTCGTTAGCGGAGCCCAGCCTAGATGGCCTCAAGGCCTCCCCGCAGGAAGGAGGAAGGGGACCCGGCGGAGCCGAGCGCGCCCACCCGCCTGCCCGCCAAGGCCCCCAAGGGAAGCCACGGGCGGCGAAGCGGTGGCCCCTGCGTACCCCAAGAGACCCGGGGCGCTGCGCCGCGGGTCAAGATGGCGGTGGGCGCTGGAAGAGCCCTGAAGCAGCGAAAGAAAATCCGCCGCGTCCCTTTTCCGCCCCGGGAACTGCTACGGCTGCGCTCCGCTGCGCGGCTTCTCCCGCCAGGAGAAGCGCGAGAGGCCGGGAGAACCTTGTGTTTGGGCTGCCATGGTGATAGCTCCTGCAAGTGGCGAGGGAGGAAGGCTGCGCCCCTGCTTCGGAGCCGTCGTTGCTGAGCGTCCGTGGGTGCGGGGACGGTCCGCATAGTTTGCTGGTATGCTAGGGCTGAAGTCCAAGCGGGGGCGGGGGGCACCCGGTTAGGGAAAGCTGTTCTTTGGGCCACTCGGGCGCTCTCTCTGCCCAGCTACCTCGCAGGGTTGCTGTTATGAAGACAAAGTGGAAGATTTATATCCTGCCTTTTGTACAGGAGCTCAAGGCAACGCGGTATGTTGCCTTGAGCTTCTGTGCAAAAGGCAGGATATAAATCTAATAAATACTGCAAGCATCCTGATGGATCTTGTCTTAAAAGGTCAGAACATAGGCATCACTGAGCCAACTTGGTCTGGTCTGGAATAAAGCTACGTGGGGTTGGAGTTGATAGTACTGGGATGGGAGACTGCCAAGAAATCCAGGATTAGGACTGGATTGGGAGGTGGAAAACCTTGCAATAAAGACAATGGCAAGCCACTTATGAGTTGTTGCCAAGCAAACAAGATGAGTGTGGCTTTGTGGTCATCAGGAATTAAGCTCTGCTTAAGGGAGACTTTATTTTACTTTATAAAGCTGAGACCCTGAGGTATAAATTAAGCCCCTGACACGGGTGTAGGTAAATATATATTCTGTAAATCCTAGATGAAAGGACAAGACTGGGTTTATACAACACACAAACCCGGGTTATTTATTACTACTATTTCTGTGCTGCTGTACTCCAAAACTTTTGTTTGTTTGTGGATTAGGATGTTGTGTAAACCCAGACAATGTGGTTTATAAACCACACTTCATGGTGGTATTAGAACCTAGCAAATTGTGGTTTATTTAATAAATATGTTTATGTAAGCCATAGGTTGAGGTGTTGTGTTTATTCCTCCAGATTATCTCAGAAATTGATGTGTATCCTTTATAGGTACCAAAATTCCTCTCATCATCCTTCTGCATTTGTGGCTTGAAACACGGAAGACATAAATGGCTTTCTCTTTCCTGATAATTCATAGAATAGTTTTATATTTATTTACATCTAAGATTGCTTAATGCATACTCCCTTGCTCCTTTTCTAATACTCTAAATGAAAAACATTTTTTTTGTTTTTACAAAAAGTCTTGTAAAACTTTTTTACAAGAAATTGTTTTACAAAATCTTTTATATACTTTCAAATGCAATGGGGATTCTGATCAATAGCAGATATTTTGCTACGTAACACAGTAATTATTCTGGACCAATACATAATGTAGTATTGAAAAATGTGAAAATAGATGTGTAAACAGCATAGGAATAATAGGAAGCTGAATGACTTTGGTCAATTATTATCCTACAATCTGACCTCCATTACAGGATTGTTGTGGGAATATAACTGAAGAGAACATGGACCTGGGCTCTTCAGATTAAAGTTGGGATGAGCTTAAAAGAGCAAACACTGGGTAGAGATTGTGATGCAGGGTTTGGACTGGAAACACCTCAGTTCAACTTCCAGCCATGGAGTACAGTAGATGGTGCTGGGCCAATCATGTTCTCTCAGCTCAAGGGCTTCACAGGATTGTTGTTGCAGGGGATAACATTAGGAGACACCATCTTAAGCTCTCAAAGAAAACATGGGATGTCAGTAAAATATTTAAATAAATAAATGGAAGGAAATTAAACGGTAGGTTTTATTATGGAATTACCCCAAGTAAAAGACACATAGGTAAAGGTAAAGGTTTCCCTCGATGTAAAGTCCAGTTGTGTCCGACTCTAGGGGGCGGTGCTCATCTCCATTTCTAAGCCTTGGAGCCGGCGTTGTCATAGACACTTCCGGGTCATGTGGCCAGCATGACGACTCGGAACGCCGTTACCTTCCCGCCGAAGCGGTACCTATTGATCTACTCACATTTGCATGTTTTCGAACTGCTAGGTGAGCAGGAGCTGGGACTAGCAACGGGAGCTCACCCCGCCACGCGGTTTCGAACCGCCGACCTCCCGATTGTGTAGAATAGTGCAAGGATCCATTCTTGATGTGACAAATAGCTTAGAGTAGCTGTTTTAGAAACAAAATTGGTATGAAAAACAGTGGGATGAGGTAGAGGCACTTAAGAATCATATCATGAAACTGAAATAGTTCAATTTCATATTTACATGAATTGCTTTATACCCAAAGTCTCCTGGGAACATCATCATGGGTTGGATGGTGGGGAAGGTTGAGATGGAGAGAGGTGAGGGCAGATGCTGCCTACCATCAGGTTAGTGATGGTCAGAGGGAGATATGTTGGGAATCTGAGATGAGCTGCTCACAGGGTCAATGGGTTTGATGGTTGAGATTCATCCCACTACCAGCTCTCAGTATTCATCCTGATACTAGATCACTGGATCCTCAATGGCTGTTAAAAGCAAGTTTGGTATGTAAAAAATCCAGCCTCATCCATGATTAGATTGTGGATGAGTCAGCTGACGTAGCATATATGGTTGAAACCTGAGTGGGCCCAGGGAAGGGAGGTCTCCTTTCAGTGATATGCCTGATTGAGTCCCATTTTTGATATCAGCCATGATCTAAGAGTAGGAGGCTGGATGGCAGTTGTCATCTGAGAAGTCTTCATAGCTTTCAGAGGCTCTGTGCTTGTGAGACCTTGTGGCTGAAGCTGAGGTCTAAGGAGCAGCTGTTTATTGCTGAGGGCAGGTGCAGTGCATTCTGAGGACTTTGCTATCAGTTGTTTGTATTTGTTCCCTCCAGGCAAATGTTGTTCTCTTTGTAGGATACTGTTTTTACCTGTTCTTTCATTGTGAAGCTGTCCAGAATCATTATGGCATCAGGTGTTCTAGAAATTTGATGGATGAATGAATACATGAATAAATGAAGTACATTAATGATCTACCTATTCTGTCCTCAGTTTTCCCATATTGAAGGGAAGGGACTGAAGTCAGCTTTTACTTATGTTTGAGTAAATGCAATTAAATGCAGCTTCAGACCATCTTTCTTAATATGGGATGATCAATGACTGAGAAGTTGGGCATGTTAATAGTAGACTGAAACCCTCTACAGAATCAATATCAGTGTACTATAATTAGACTGCTTTTAAAAAGAAAAAGATTCTTGAGAAACAAGATGTACCAATAACAAAAAATAAATTAATGGATGTATATAGGTCAGAGAATATGCTCTTGTTGAATGCAGACTATATTTCCATTTTCTAAAATGATACAATGGTACTACTACATGGTAATTTTAAATATCCTATTCCATTCCAAAACTCTGAATTGGATTATATCAAACTAAGGTATGATTATATACTGTTAACTACAAGGCCAGCTGTTACAGTTCTGAAATTGGTGCATTCAGAGGAACTGTTCTGATCTATCAAAATAGGACTCTGATCATGGCTGCTGTCAAAAAAGGTCTGACAGAGAGATGAGCAATATCAGACCTGCTTTTGTTCAGAATTATGAATAGCTTCGGCATTTTCCCTTGGAATTTTTAAAAACAGAAGTACGTTTTTAGTTTAACTTTATCAGTGATGTGCAAATGTTTTGTGGTTGCTTCAAAAATGTTTTTGAAGCAACAAGAAAAGGTCACAGAGAAAAAAAATTAGAAGCCAGATTTTCATTAAAGGAAATCTTTCCAAGTAATGACTAGATTCCCTGCTGCCAAAGTTACATTTCGTATCGATGCATTGTATAGTTTACAAGATAAGAAAAGCCCAGCTACTGTAGATCAGACCAAGCCCTATCTCATACAGCATCCTATTTCTCACAATGGCAAATAAATACCAGCGGAAAGCCCATAAGCTAGACTCATTTTTCTTCCTATTCCTTTGATACTATTTTTTCTAAAATAACCATAAGTACTTGGGTAGCAGTTGTATTCACAAACAAAAGGTCCCTCAAAAGTTCAACTATTTTTGATGTTTGGGGAAAGAAAAAAAAAACATTTAAAATTACTTGGCAAGTTGTATATTAAGGCAGTTCGCAGCTTCAGTTACATTCATATTTACAAAGGAGCTGTGTCTACTGAACACACAATAGTTTAGGCTGTAATCCATTACTTGCTCACCTGGAGATAAACCCCAATGAAAACAATGAATTTAGAAATACATAAGATTAGATGTCACCCCAGTGTTTGACCTCACCAGGAGGAAAGAGCTAATCTAGAGCTAAAACACTACATGTCCTTAATTCTGACCTTAGAAAAACAAGCATATTTCCCTCTATTGGTGCAGAGGAAGTTTAGGAAAAAGTCCCTTTATGCCATTGTTTCTCAACCTTGGCAACTTTAATGTATGTAGACTTCAACTCCCAGAATAACCCAGCCAGCATGTGGGAGGTGGGGAATTCTGGGAGTTGAAGTCCACACATCTTAAAATTGCCAAGGCTGAGAAACACTGCTTTATGCTAATACCTTGTTCATCCCAAATAAAAGAGCCTTCTCTCAGACAAGGCTTAATTTCTAGTTTTCCGTGGTTTTAGAACTGAGATGAAAACTTATTCCTATACAAGATTGACCAGTCCCTCATGTTTTAAGCCAGGCATTTGGACCTACTAGCTTCCTGCTAGCTAATCGTCTGGGAAGAGATGAAGAGAACACATTTATTATTTGATTGATTGATTGATTGATATGATATATGATTTATGTAGCTACCCATCTCACCCAAGTGACTAGGCAGCTTTCAGAATTAAAACACCCAAACCCAACAGACACAAACCCCACACCCCCGTGCCCAAGGATAAATAATGCCCCCACTTACCATCAGTAGTAGTGGAGTTCATCTGCCTGGGGAAACAGCCAGGTCTTCAATGCCTTGCAAAAGGCTAACAGGGTTGAGGCCATCCAGGTTGATGCTGTTCCTCTGAGCAGATGCTGCCCTGATCTGTTTATAGAAATTTTTGGGAGAGTTACTAAATTTTGCTTGATTGCTATTGCTATATGAAGGTTTAACTCTGTTACAGTTACTCTGAAAGATATTTCTGCTGTTTAGATACAGATTGGTCTGCTTATTCTAATAATTGTTTGAATAATTTTGTATTGTCTTCCTGTCCTCTTTTGTTTTATCTAAGTATACTATACATTGGAAATAAAGTATATATTCATACTCATGAAAAGCTTGATATTATATTCATGAAAAACTTAATGCCATTTGGAGAAAAATCCAGCAGCCAGAGGATTCTCAAAGCAAGCCCAGGATCAGAAAAAAATGATGTGCTGCTTAGGAGGATCATTGAGAAAGCCAGTCTAACTGGCAGCCTTAAGTAGGGTTTCTATATTTCAGCTTTTGGAAAAGATAACACACTGGAGAAGGTGGCTAATTATGCAATGAGTTTCCCGTAACACAAACTTTATTTTTGCCCTTCTGTGATAGTGAAACGGCACATAGCTCATTAAATTAGTTATAATTTCTTTGACCACTTCCACTAAAATTAGCTGGGTCTTAAAAATTGTATTCACGTGATCTCTTTAACAAATCTCACTCCCAAACACAAAACAAGAAACAGCAGAAGCAGCCCTAAACCAGCCAACCCCACAAAGTGTGCCTTCAGGCTGGTCATTCTTTTTCTACCTCTATGTGTCAACCAGAAGGCAGCAGAATTGGACCTGTTTTTCACTGCTCCTACAGGTAGTCCTTGCTTAACAACCATTCATTTAGAGACAGTTTGGACTTACAATGGTGCTGAAAAAAACAGACTTAGGACCAGTCCTTACATGACCGTTGCAGCATCCCCACAGTCACATGATCATGATATGGGCGCATGGCAACCAGTTCACATTTATGACTGTCACAGCATCCCATGGTCACATGATAACTATTTTCAATCTTCCTGGCCAGTTTCTGGCAAGCAAAATCAATGGGGTACTGCGTGATTCACTTAATGACCACATGGTTTGCTTAACAACTGTGGTGATTCGCTTAATGACTGCCACAAAAAGGTTGTAAGATTGGATCAGATTTGCTTAATGACTGCTTCACTCAGCAGCTGAAATTCTGGTCTCAATTGTGGTCATTAAGTGAAGATTACCTGTATTTTCCCCTGAATGCCATGCACACAGCTACCCAATCTGTTTGCTATCACCTGGGGCCACTTCCCCCCATTGCTCCATCCCAAAATTTCTGGAATTAAAGATTCAACTCCCAGACATCTTGGATTCAATTTGTTTTTCTCTGAATGTGTGGTTGGAGTTAAAAGGGGACATGTTTGGGGAAATCTTAGGGAGATAAACCCACAAAATAAATTGAAGGGAAGAAAGTGCCAACACACTGCAAAAAGCAGGACAGTTTTGCTCAAGCCAGGCTAAACCGAAAATGGCTTTTGCTCCTGTAATATAACATAGAATAATAATAATAAAAAAACATCTCCACCCTTCTAGATAGGAAGTTTAGTATGTACTGAAGTAAAACTATGTGCAAAGGCCTAGGGTGAACAAATCCATCACACAAGAAATGACTGTGAAGAGAGACTTATCGCGTGTTCACTTCACCAAAGGTCAGCGCAATGCACCAAAGCCAGTGGATTAATGCATGAACAACGGGGGCAATGAAATGCAGATAGGACCAAATCTGAAAGCCATCTGCTAAATTTAAGCACACAAGCCAACATTGGTTGAGATGCAGGATATCTAAGGAGGAGTAGGGGACAAGGTCACAAAAGAAAAGAACAGACTTCTCACAGCTTAGCGTTTACAGAATCAATAGCTTTAAAAGCCAATGTAAAACGTTCCATTGACATTCAATTAAGATCTAATTACTGGGTTTGAATTCCTTTGCCTTCTTAATCGCTTGAGGCCCCTAAACCAACTAAAATGCCTGCAGTAACAGTTGATTGTTCAAGATGAGAGAGTTCTGGAAGTATAAAATAGCCATCCTAAAGTTCCACTTTGTATAGCATGGAAGCCCACCTGATGTACGTAGTCATTTGCATGACTGTGATGCAGCCCTTCATCTACAGAAGATACAAATTGTATGAAATTATCCACATGCTCTTACACAGTCTCTGAGCTTCCATTAGAGAAAAATGGGCTCTCTGTCATCCAGTCAGGGCCACAACTAGGGTCTGTGTCACCCGGGGCAAACATGGATTCCACACCCATTTTGGCTCCCCCCCAGCGCTCCTTTTGGCACCCCCCCCCCAGCACGGTGCCCAGGGCACATGCCCTGCTTGCCCCCCGCCCTAGTTGCAGCCCTGCATCCAGTACTGACTTACAGATTATACTAGTGCTGATAAAATAGTGGAGATTCTGCAATGTAAGAACAGAAGAAACAAAAATGGTGCATGTTTTCCCATTTCTAGGGTTGCAATTATCAAAGCAAAAGCCCCATTGAACTATGTGGGATTTATTTCTAAGAAGAGTCACATTGATTTTTATGTAAGTAACATAGCCTTCTACAGCCAAACAAACAAGAAAGAGGTGTCAATTGGCTTGGAGGAGCCCTATCATTTGCAAAAGAACATTAAAAATATTTCAAAAAATGAACACACTAGAGGAAACCCCCCTCAAAGCTTATTAACTCTGCTGGTTGCTAAGATGATTGGCTTCCTAGTTGCAGAGCAATGGCAAAGTTAGAGGGGACAGGAAATGGGATGGGTATTTATTTATTCTTCAGCAAAGGATCGTTACCTTGTCGTGGTGCTGGAGCTTGAGCACCTCAATGATGCCATGAGCTAAACCGTGAAGGGCCACCCAAGACGGGAAGGTCATGAAAGAGAGGTCAGACTAAATGCGATCCCTGGGGAAGGTAATGGCAACCCACCCCAGTATTCTTGCCGTGGAAACTAAATGGATCAGTACAACCAGAGATATGTCGGTATACCATCGGAAGATGAGACCCCCAGGTCGGAAGATGGTCTAAATGCTACTGGGGAGGAACAGAGGATGAGCTCAACTAGCCCCAGACGTGATGACGCAGCTAGCTCAAAGCCGGAAGGACGGCTAGCGGCCGACGGTGCTGGTGGTGAACGGCGAATCCGATGTTCTAAGGATCAACACACCATTGGAACCTGGAATGTAAGATCTATGAGCCAGGGCAAATTGGATGTGGTTATTGGTGAGATGTCAAGCTTAAAGATAGACATTTTGGGCGTCAGTGAACTGAAATGGACTGGAATGGGCCACTTCACATCAGATGACCACCAGATCTACTACTGTGGACAAGAGGACCACAGAAGAAATGGAGTAGCCTTCATAATTAATAGTCAAGTGGCTAAAGCAGTGCTTGGATACAATCCAAAAAATGATAGAATGATCTCAATCCGAATTCAGGGCAAGCCATCTAACATCACAGTGATCCAAATATACGCCCCAACCACAGATGCTGAAGAAGCTGAAGTAGAGCAGTTCTATGAGGATCTGCAGCACCTACTGGACAACACGCCTAAAAGAGATGTTATTTTCATCACAGGAGACTGGAATGCTAAGGTGGGCAGTCAAATGACACCTGGAATTACAGGTAAGCATGGCCTGGGAGAACAAAACGAAGCAGGACATAGGCTGATAGAATTTTGCCAAGACAACTCACTCTGCATAACAAACACTCTCTTCCAACAACCTAAGAGACGGCTTTATACATGGACTTCACCAGATGGACAACACCGAAATCAGATTGACTACATCCTTTGCAGCCAAGGGTGGCGGACATCTATACAGTCGGTAAAAACAAGACCTGGAGCTGACTGTAGTTCTGATCACAAACTTCTTCTTGCACAATTTAGGATCAGACTAAAGAGATTAGGGAAGACCCACAGATCAGCTAGATAGGAGCTCACTAATATTCCTAAGAAACATGCAGTGGAGGTGAAGAATCGATTTAAGGGACTGGACTTAGTAGATAGGGTCCTGGAAGAGCTATGGACAGAAGTTCGCAAGATTGTTCAAGAGGCAGCAACAAAATACATCCCAAAGAAAGAGAAAACCAAGAAGGCAAAATGGCTGTCTGCTGAGACACTAGAAGTAGCCCAAGAAAGAAGGAAGGCAAAAGGCAACAGTGATAGGGGGATATATGACCAATTAAATGCAAAATTCCAGAGGTTAGCCAGAAAAGATAAGGAATTATTTTTAAACAAGCAATGCACGGAAGTGGAAGAAGACAATAGAATAGGAAGGACAAGAGACCTCTTCCAGAAAATTAGAAACATCAGAGGTAAATTCCAGGCAAAAGTGGGTATGATCAAAAACAAAGATGGCAAGGACCTAACAGAAGAAGAAGAGATCAAGAAAAGGTGGCAAGAATATACAGAAGACCTGTATAGGAAGGATAACAATATCAGGGATAGCTTTGATGGTGTGGTCAGTGAGCTAGAGCCAGACATCCTGAAGATTGAGGTTGAATGGGCCTTAAGAAGCATTGCTAACACCAAGGCAGCAGGAGACGACGGCATCCCAGCTGAACTGTTCAGAATCTTGCAAGATGAATGCATGCTATATGCCTGCAAATTTGGAAAACATAAGAATGGCCATCAGATTGGAAAAAATCTGATTTATATCCCCATACCAAAAAAGGGAAACACTAAAGAATGTTCAAACTATCGAACAGTGGCACTCATTTCACATGCCAGTAAGGTAATGCTCAAGATCCTGCAAAGTAGACTTCAGCAATTCATGGAGCGAGAATTGCCAGATGTACAAGCTGGGTTTAGAAAAGGCAGAGGAACTAGGGACCAAATTGCCAATATCCGCTGGATAATGGAAAAAGCCAGGGAGTTGATGATATTAAAGGCAAAACTGAAATACTTTGGCCACATAATGAGAAGACAGGACACCCTGGAGAAGATGCTGATGCTAGGGAGAGTGGAAGGCAAAAGGAAGAGGGGCCGATCAAGGGCAAGATGGATGGATGATATTCTAGAGGTGACGGACTCGTCCCTGGGGGAGCTGGGGGTGTTGACAACTGACAGGAAGCTCTGGCGTGGGCTGGTCCATGAAGTCACGAAGAGTCGGAAGCGACTAAATGAATAAACAACAACAACATTTATTTATTAAATTTATTTGGTTGCCCATCATCATGTATGTGACTCTGGGCAGCTAACAATTAAAAACGGTATAACAAAATTATAAATAATGATACTAATAATCATCACAATTCACAACCAGGAAATGGGCTCGCCCACACCCTCAGGGCCCCAGGCTCTGGGCTCTTTAAGGCCTTGCAAAAGGCCAGCAGGGTCAGGGTGAGTCTGATTTCCAGGGGGATGATTTCCCAGAGGATGGGCACCATGACAAAAAACACTCTCTTCCTGGGTCCTGCCAGATGGCACTCCCTCATGGACAGGATCCGGAGCATGCCTCTCCTGCCAGATCTAACAGGTCAGGTAGACTGAGAAAGCTTATGATTGGCTGTTCAAACCCTGAATAAAAGCATTCTCAATTATTGCTCAATTATTTATGATAACTGGTAAGGCTATGTAGTGTTTCAGATTGGATTCCCACAAGGAGTACACATGCATGTAGCATACTTCCTGAATTATTTCCAGAGCACTGTGCAGCCCTAATAATGACTAATCTTCACTGTCAGTGTGGGAGCAGAGCCAAGGTCAAATTAGGTGATCATCTTCTTGATCATCAAGAGTCCCTGACCTCTTTGGACCAGTGGGCATATTTAGAATTTCAAAAGCATGCTGTGCCCATTCATTAGCAGCTCTCATGCAAAGCACGGCTCGTATCCCAGAAGGCAAACTGGTAAGATTCCCCCATGCCAGCTTAACAGGATGCTCCCTACTAAACCACTGTATCTTTATCTTTTATTCAGACATACTGTACTTTCAGACAAAATGTTGAGTCATAGTTAACTCACAGTTTTTATTTTCCAAGAATGTTGATGAGGCTTTTGTGAAGCCCAGAAATGTTCCTGAAAATGGAGATGATGTTACAAACTGCTCCTTTGCTTAGCTGCAGGATTCCCGTTTCTTAAATTAAAAGAATCTAAAATAGTACGTTTGATTAACTGAATTAGTCATATTCACAACATGGGAAGATGAGAAGAACTGAACTTGATATATTTGCAAAACATATCGCTCTACTTCTTACAGGGAAGCTGAAATTGCAATATTCACCCATCCTTATCCCGCATATGACTTGCTAAGTTTGATGACAATGATTGTGGGGCTCAAGCAAAGAATTCAGTCTCTGAGAAGTTGCAGTGAAGATGTGGAGTCAAGAGCCTCCATCAGAACAGATGAAAGGGCTGGGGAAATCTGGGAGTTGAAGTCCATACATCTTAAAGTTGCCAAGGTTGAGAAACCCTGACCTACAGGCTTTCTTTTCTCTGCTGGAACTCTGCATGGTCAGCAAAAGCATGACACGCTGATCCTCCTTTTAGAATTTTATTCCAAACTAGAGTAGTTGGGTATGGTGTGGGATGCAGTTTAGCGCCTTTGAGGGTATTGGAATGAGGAAGGCTACATTTTCCTACTGCTTACATAACAGAAGAGATTACTTCTGCAAAGCAATAAGGGTTGGGAGGGAGAGGATAATAGCTGTAAGAAAAAGGAGCTTTTAATTTTGCTGCTAAACCTAAGGATAGGTAGCCCCAACAGAGCAGTAAACTATGATGAACTGTCAGTTTGGCTGGCTGTTCTCATTACTATCACATATAGTAAGGATAGACTCAGAAGGGGAACAATTGCACAAAAAGGCTTCATCTTTTCAGCTAATGGTAAAAATAAGTTATACTACCCTCTTCCAGTAAGTTCAAATGGGTTGCTTTTTTCCCGAAGGCCAAAAATGTCTGGTTTGCTATGGATAATGACATGAACTTTCTATAGGCTGATCAACCAACTCTCTAGAGCAGCTTGCCCAGTTTAGCAGCTTCCAGTCATGTTGGACTACAACTCTCATCATACCGCTGCATCCATTAGACGTGCTGGTTGAGAATAATGAGAGTTGTAAATCTGAAGGATGCCAAGTTGATGACAATTGCTCTAGATCAGCCTTTCTCAACCTTTTGACCCTGGAGGAACACTTGAAATGTTTTTCAGGCCTCGGGGAACCCCTGCACATTCAGGCTCAAATATAGGCCAGAAGCTACAAAATTATAATACTCGTTTCACTGTGGGCCTGTATATATGCATTAACAGTGTTCTTAAACTAAAAATAATGAATGAAACTTACCTCTTTAATGTGAAGTTGCCCAAATTTGAAATAATGTTTTAAATATATCATGATCTCCCAGGGAACCCCAGTGACCTCTCGCGGAACCCTAGGGTTCCATGGAACCCTGGCTGAGAAACCCTGCTCTAGATTCTGCTCTGCCCCAATGCTTAGAAAAAGCAGTAGAGAAAGTTGGCGTGTTAGAACCAGGAAAAGTGAGGACTGAAAGATGAAGAGAATACGGGAGAAAAACATAGCAGACAAATAAGCCAATAGGGTGGAAGGACTGAGATCTCAAATTCAAAAAGTGTTTGAATTTCTCATATATTCAGCCTCTAAGATTACACTGATAGACTGGGGAAAAGACCTTCAAAATACTGATGCCTGTAATATGCTGTGCAATTTGGGTTACTCTACCACAAAATGGATATTACAGAGCTGAAACACTGCAGAAAGCTGCCATCAGAATAATCCTATCAACTCTCCCCTCTTAAGAAAGGTTACAACATTTGGGCTGAGAAAAAGATGAGGAAAGAGGGACAGTGGCTGGGCATTCTGGAAATTGCAGCAAAGTCAGAGCCAATGTACTTTATTTGGGTCATTGACCAGAGTTTTGTAATCTTAGAATATCTGGTTTAAGACTACCATATCTTAGCTGCAAAAATCTGGACAACCACTAGATGGGTAGCAAAGAGTTTTTTATCCAGGTTTTGTGACCCATATGTGCTAGACTTAATCTGGCTGGGCATCAGGGTGGAGAAAGCCTCTTCTAGACTTGGTTGTGGTCAGTTGTTCACTACAGACTTTCTTTGGGACTGGAGCTACTGGCTTACCTTGCTCTATAAGTTTCTTCAGTAAGCTTTCCACATTGATAGTGAAAATATAGAGCAAGAAAATCCTGTATTATTATCCTATAGAGATACGTAAAACCAACATAGATGTCTGTTGACTGCATCCTCCATCCCCTTCATCTATAGTAAAGGTAGGTGACTGATCCACTTACTTCCTTGTGCAACCCCTTTGAGGACACTGCAAACATTAAGTAGCACAATTAACAAAACTCAGTTAAAATCGTAAAAGAGGGTAAGAAAGACAGACAGACAGACAACTCAGGCACATCCGTTGCTATTTTTGTAAGAAAACCTAGAAAATCAATGGAAAATACTGTCTGGCACCACTCGTTTTACATCATTGCTTCACCACTGCAGCCCTAATCCCTATCAAAAGCCATCCAGTGGTTGCCCAATTTTAGTCTACAATGTAGCTCATCAACCAGGTGGATTGTGTAGTTGGGGTTATGAGATGAGAGTCCTAAAGTCAGAATTTATCCCCTTCTCCTTGTCTTCAGGTAAGATCATTGTCATGAGTGCCGTTGAGCTGAAGACATCAGCGCAATGGCACACATGACAATAACGAGGAAACAGGGGAAGGGGCTCAAGATAAGCAGCCATCAACTCACAAAGACGAAAGAAGAAGATACAATGGCTAAGCGGATCGCGAGGCACACCCAAGCTGTTAGCGCTAGCGCAACGGAGATCGCCCAGCTGACAGCAATCACCGGATGAATAGGGAAACCGATGATGGGCGATCCCGGAGCACCAGCGGGGCCTCGCAACCCCTCACCTACCGGCAAGACCGCATGTGGGACAAAGGGGGGTGACATAACCTCGAGTGAGGGGGCGCTGACCGGCGCGGGGTATTTAAACCCCGCACCGGCGCGCTCCTGTCACTCTCAGCTTTTTTCTACAACTGTAACTACGCTATGAATAAACCAGAGCCTGCTTCAACTGAACCAGTGTCTGTGTGTTACTCGGCGGTAGGCAGTGCATGACATAAAGCTGAGAGTCACAAACTCAGCCTCGCCGAGCCCCACCGGACGACAATGAGCCGCGGGAGGAGTAGACGGCGAGAAGACCAGGAACGATGAGGCCGGCGCGACGCGGACAAAGGGGGCGAGCCGCACGGCAAGAAGCAGAGGAGGACCGATCGAGGCCAGAGGCACCGCGGACTCCCGGAGCCATGGACGCCCACCCGGCCCAACCCGAGCCTCAGCTCCAACCCCAAGGGGAGATGGCGACAGAGGCAACCCGGCCACGGGAGGGAGCAACATACCTCCCGAGACCAGCGGAGAACCCCGCGCCCCACATCGCACCCCAGCCATGGGCGTGGAGCGGCAGCCCGACGGCGGTAAGCACGGGGGAGGACGAAGAAGCAACCCAGCCGACGGCGGAGGAAGCGGGCCAACGGACGGGAGTGCCTGAACCCCACCGGCGACCCACCCCCGCCGACACACCGATGGAACTGGCCCCAGCGGCGGCACGGATTGCGGACGGGGACGCACAAGCTAGACTCGCGGCCATGGAGACCCAACTGAAGGAACTCCGGACATGCTTCAATCGTTGATGTCCCCTGCGCCGCCCAACGACGTCCCCGCACAGGTCCACACCCCGAGCGAGGCGCCGAACTCCCACGGGCCAGATGATGGTCAACAAACGGCCCAGGCGGACGACGCCACAGGCCGGGAAGTGAGAGGAGGGGGCTCACAAAACGCCCGGGCCCCAAAGGACTTCCCCATCTTCTTTGATGGGAACCCCGCGAAACTGTCGTTCTTCATTACGAACGCCAGGGAGTTCATGGGGAGGCACGGACGCTCCTATGACTCCGAAGCGGACAAGATCGCAGCCGTGGCGATCAAACTACAAGACCGGGCGGCGGACTGGTACGTCCAATTGTACGAGTCCAGCTCCCCCGCCCTCGCCAACTTCCACGCCTTCATCAACGAGATGAAGAGCTACTTTGAGGACCCACTAGCCAAAGTGAGGGCGAAAAGCGCACTCCAAAGACTCAAACAGGGCGCACGCACTGTCCCGGACTACGCCCTCGAGTTCAAAGCCCTCGCAGGGAAGATCAACAACTGGTCTGAGACCACCCTGCTGGAAATGTTTAAAAGGGGGCTCAACCGCGACGTACTCCAATGGGCCCTCTACCGCGACGACCCAGAGACTCTACACGGTTGGATCCACCTCGCGGGGAAAGCAGAACACGCGCACCGCACCTTCCTCATGGCAATGACGGAAGACACAACCAACACCTGCCAAAAGGTACCCGAGCCACACGTGGGGACGGCCGGTCCCACATACCCAAGGAAGAAATTTAATCGCGGGCCCTGCAGGAGGTGTGGAAAACTGGGGCACAAGACAGCAGATTGCTTCGCCAACCGACCGCCGGCTAGTGTGCCTAAACCCGCCCCGAAAACTAGCCTCAAACCACCTAACCCGCCGCCGCCACCTCACCGCCGAATGACCGGAGCCACAGCGACACCAGAGGAAGGCTGGGACGCCTACTGGGGGGGAGAGGACGCCGTAGACCCAGACCAGCCGGCGGGAAACGCTCCCCGCCTGCCCTGAAACGCGTTGCGAGGCAGGCGGTGGGACAGCAGCGCGGACCACCTTGACGGAACGGTGAAAGCTCCGTTATAATGGCGGCAATCAAACTCTCTGCCGGCAACGAAGTCACCACGGCCGCGGCACTAGTGGACTCAGGGTGCTCGAAAAACCTCATCCACCCCGACTTAGTCGCCAAACTCGACCTCCACTGCTCCCCCCTCCCCACGCCGCTGGCATTCCACCAGCTGGATGGCTCAACAGCGGGAGGGAAACCAGCCACGATGCAGACCGAGCCGGTCACCCTGCAAATGGGCACTCACACCGAACGCACATCGTTCGTAGTTACCCACATCGGACGACCCATTGCAGTCTTGGGAATGCCATGGCTCGCGACAAACAACCCGCGCATCGACTGGGAGACCCGCACCTTCATATTCGGCGACGGCGAGTACCGGGCGCCAGTTCCGGCGGGCAGAACCAACCCCACTGTGGGACGAGCAGAGGCGGCTACACAGGACAACGCAGCTATCACAGCAGACCTACCGGAACAATACGCTGACTTCTCCGAGGTCTTCGGAGAGGCAGAAGCTGATCAACTACCCCCCCACCGCAAGACGGACTGTCGGATTGACCTGCTGCCCGACGTCCCCTTACCTAGACCGAAGATCTACTCGATGACCCCAAAGGAGATGGCAACCCTCTGGGAGTTCATCGATAAAAACCTAGAGAGGGGATTCATAGAGCCAGCATGCTCACCGGTCGGAGCCCCCGTCTTATTCCGGGAGAAGAAAGATGGCACCCTACGGCTCTGCACCGACTACCGGGGCCTAAACGCGGCTTCCCTGTCCAACAAATACCCCTTACCCCTGGTAAAAGATATGCTCGCCCACCTGTCCACGGGCAAGGTCTTCTCCAAGCTGGACCTTCGCGAGGCGTACTACCGCATCCGAATCAGGGAGGGGGACGAATGGAAGACTGCGTTCAACTGCCCCCTAGGTGCCTTCCAGTACAAAGTGCTGCCGTTCGGACTCGCGGGGGCGCACCGGCGCGCTCCTGTCACTCTCAGCTTTTTTCTACAACTGTAACTACGCTATGAATAAACCAGAGCCTGCTTCAACTGAACCAGTGTCTGTGTGTTACTCGGTGGTAGGCAGTGCATGACAATCATGGACTATGTTGTTCTTGTTTATTAATAGAAACTAAATAAGTGGGGGGCACCATAGTTAAGAGTGAGAAGCTGGAGATGGAATGAGGAAGAGAAAGATTACTGTATTGAAAGCATGGCACCGGATATTGACCTAATGAGTAATTACCATTTGAAAATGGTCAACTATCCTAACAAGTAATTATCGTTTGAAAATTGTCAGTGCCATTAGCTGATCACCACTAGGAAAGTACTCCAACTGCGACAATGGAAAAGTGCCAGACGCCCTGGTTGTTACATACATGAACACTGTTAAAAGAAAAAGCAGCCCTAAATTATGGAGCTCTGACATTGTGCAAGTAACTCATTGTGATATAATAAGTAAAACATTACCACTCTAATTTTACCATGTTGCTGTTAATTAGCAAGCTAAATGCAGGACTCCTAATTCCTCCTGGCTCTTGTTCTGCTAAAGCCCAAATGAAAGTGTACATCAGGAGAGGGGAGATAGTTTATATTCTAATTAAAATGTTCCTCCCATGAACAGGAATTGAGAATGATGAAAAAGACTTCGAGAGTGTCCGAGGTAAAAGGAAAGGCATGATCCCAGATAGAGGAGGAGAATGCAATTCAAATTGCAGGAGGCCTGATGGCTTTGTTAAAAGCCATTCTAATCCAGATTTTCCTCCTCCTGGTGCCTTCCAGGTGTGTGGGCCACACTGGCTGGAGGCGGCTAGGAATGGTACTCCAATTCATTTGTGTTGGAGGTATCACCAAATCAGCATGCCTCATTAGCATGTGGATGAGTTTGTTTTAGGATGCAAATTCTCCATGTGCTTCTGGAGGAAGCTGTTTGTTGCCCCTCCCACATTCCTCTCTTCCTCCTCCTCCTACCTTCGGGGAAGAAGCATGCTTTTGCAGTTCCGTCCATCTTGGGCCATGCTTGGGCCTAGAGTCAGGATTTTGTCCCTTTCTCCACACAGCCTTCAGCAGCAATGAGGGCTGAGGGTAAATTAAGTTTAGGGAACAGAAAGAAGAACCGGAACAATAAACTTTTCTTCTGAGATGGATGTAACTGGACCAAATAAATCAGTAAGATTTCTTTTTACTTCCTTTTGAAGCTACTTTGTCTAAGTGTGTAATTCTTTATGCTTGGGTGGGCTAAGTGTATAAGATCAATAACCTATATTTCTGTAATGTGCTCATTAATGCTATTTAAGATAATATTCTTTTTCTGTGTGCATCTTTCGCTGTGTTAAGCTCTGCTCCATTCAGTGGTCCTAGCTGTCCACTAATGGCTTCAATTTGGAGAATGCCAGGGTGCAGAAGATTGTTCTTCTTGCGGAGTGGCTTTGGGTGAGAACAGTTGCTAAGTGAAAACAAGATTTTCAGTTGCTTTTATATGCTGTCTTGGGAGGATCCATTGCTCACTAGCATAGCTTATTTTGCACCAATGCCCCATATTCAATACACATGGAAAAAGGGCTTTAATTGTGCAGACCCAGCTGCTGTCTTGACTTTTTACCCCATCCTGTTGACATCCCTGTCAACATCTCATACTGCTAGTCCAAAGGGATCTCTGGAACAGGGCTCAAAGAGACTTTTTGCCTACTCCATCTGATCGAGAATCAGTTTGGTATGATTCTCAAGGTACTGGGGACAGTGAGTTCTAGTTCCACCTGAGGCACGAAGCCAGCTGGGTGACCTTGGCCCAGTCCCTCTCTTTCAGCCCTAGGAAGCAGGCAGTAGCCAACCACTTCCAAAAAACCTCACCAAGAAAAGTGCAGGGACTTCTCCAGGCAGTCGCCAGGAGTCAAAAACTGACTTGAAGGGAGAAAAGAAAAAAAAATCTGATTGCAAAAGTGAGTCAAAAGTTGCAAGTAGCAGCTTTGCTCTAATGCCTGCTTGGGTGGGGCAGTATTTAGGTGTAGCACTTCAGGTGTGTGTGTGTGTGTGTGTGTGACTGTGTGACACTGGCGTCATCAGATTGACAGTCCAGGAAGTGCTGGATAACTGAAAAAGCCTCTATGCAAAGAATCTGGTGTTATTGTAAGTGTATCAGCCTTTTTCAAGGTTAAACAAAGTTGGAGAGATTTCTCAGTCACCTCATGATTGATTGATTGATTGATTGATTATGTGCCATCAAGTCAATGTCAACTTTTAGAGACCACATGGATAGATTTTCTTCATGTTGATCAGTCCCTAACCTGGTCCTTCAGCTCTTTCAATGGTGCACTCATTGCACATACATTAAAAAAAAACCCTGTGTACAATACTATAGCCTGTTTATGGAGAGGTAGAGAGAAAAGGACAGAGGCCTAGACTTTGCTTATTCACAGTGTTTGTCAAAATTTTGAAAATCCACCTCCAGAAATATTCATGGCAAAATCATTTTACATTCCTTGTTGCAAAGACTAAACTGGATGGGTGAATCTAAATGAATGGTTTGATTCAGCAGAATGGGCACTGTTTCATGGTTGTTCCAGTCAGTGATGATGAAATAATGCATAGGTAGACTGATGCTTTAAAAACCCAGCAGAAAAATAGGTAGGGTAGGGAGAGAAAAATAGCAGTTAAAACACCAACAGTTCTGCTGGGCTTTGAACTAGTGAAGGTCAGCATGTCAAGTAAGTATTATATCCATTATCCATTGAAGCACCATTGGTAACAGCAACTGCAGCAGAGATTAAAGAGTGATGGGGTGGTGACCACTGACCCAGGTGAGGGGGTGTTCCTGCTCTGTACAATAACCAATTAAACTGCAGGGCTTTGCCTGGAAAAACGTGGAGCACAATAGCCATATTGGACAGCAACGCTTGAGGGCTAGGGGCAAGTAGAAGATTGTGTCTTCCATTCCTGCCCTCAAAAAATAGATGATGGTTGATACACATGATGGGGCAACCTGCCAGTGTGGATATACCCCTTAGACAGTTGGCTAATTTTGCATGTTGCCTAACAGAAGCTTAGCCTGACTGGGTTGTGATCCTGTCCCAGCTTCCCATGCCTCTCTCGACACCCGGTGAATCTGTGAGCAAGTGTCCTTAGGTGATACATGGCCTACATGGCTGGAGAGACATGTCTTGCACTGGGATTCCAGATGACACTGACTAGTCGTTATGGGGAAACAGAATGCTGGACTAAACCAATTATTGTTCTAATTTAGCGTGGCTTTTCTTGCACTCTCACAAAACTGGGAGGGGGAGGTGTCACTGATTCACACTTGGTAAAGTGGGCATGCAACCTTGCTGAATTAGTAATTACAGCATTTCAGGCAGTGGAATTCTGTTTGCCATTGTGTCATATTCCAGCTCTTGGAAGTTATTTTTTCTGTTCCAATAAAACTTGGATGATTCTTGGTGCAGACTTCTATTATCCAGAATCCCTGACACCTCACAAGGTGAGTTCAGAAGATGAAATGTCTGACAGCGGGCACAGCTTCCTTTGGAATGGCACTTCCATTTGAGTGGTCTTCAAGCCAATGTATCTACAGTATTCATTTACATGTTTTCACATTAACAAAAGGACTGGATAACCGGCGAACACACAGATTTATAATAGCCAACACTTTCTTTTCTATAAAATTTTTCATTTAAATGGCATCCAACCCTAGAAATATATGTAATGGAAAGTGGTCCTTTTAAGGTGTGGAAAAAGGCTGTTTGGTGCATTCTAAAGCTTTGACAAGTCTTTTAAATGTATTTTCCCACCCAGAAAAAAATAGACTTGCGGAAGGGAGCAAGGTTCGTGATTGTTGAGATCTCAGTTTTTACTACAAAGCAGATCTTGCATGCTCAGTGTAAGTATCATTCAATTCAAAATGAATTACTCTCAGGACAATGTATATTGGATTGCACCTTTATTTAGCCTGGCTTATGCAGCTGTCGTATCTAATTTGGGGTTCCCCGATGCCAAAGGAACAGGTTCAGAAAAGAGCCATGAAAATGACTGCAGGACTGGAAATTAAATCTTACAGGGAAAAACTGAAGGAACCAGGTATATTATAGCCTAAGACAAGGTGAGATATAGTAACACTTTTGAATTGCCCGAAGGGGATGTTCTGCAGAAGAAAGGCATTGGCTGTTCTCTATTGTCCCAGAGCACTGGATATGAAATAATGGTCTTAAATTACAGGAAAGCAGATTCTGGTTGAACATTAGGAAAAAACTCCTCATGGTAAGAAGGTTTCAGTGGTGGAACTACTTTCCTACAGAGGTAATAGGCTCCCCCTTTGGATATAGTCAAGCAGAAGCTGGATAACTACCTGTCAAAAATATTTTAAATTGGACTCCCGGATTGAGCAGGGGGTGATAGCATATGCATCTAGGGCAAGCCACCGTGACGTTATGTGCACCACACCACCACCATGCAAATTTCTCAAATTACAGAAAACACTATGATACATGTGACATCACTTGTCCTCCTTGAGGTAATATTCAATGAAATAAATGAGCCCTTCCAATTCTATATTATTCTACATTGATGATTCCACACCATGTTACCCTGACATCGGTGATATGTCGCTAAGCAGACATATTTCCCAGTGGCCTAGTTGGCAACTGAAGATCTGACTTGTATCAATACTATTTCATCTTTTCTCTTGGAGGTTTTAGCATAACAAGGGATAGATCCACTATCTTGTATTTCTTCTCTAGCAAAGCAAGAAGATCCAGTAATAATAGTCCTGATCTGAAATTTGAAGGCTAGGTCACAATTCCTTCCTTCCTTCCTGCTCCCACTAGAACACCTAAAAAAACTTCTCTGTGCAACATTCATTATCCCTCATTAGCACTCTCAGGAATACTGTAACTACATTTTTTTCTGTGTCCATCAACGTGATTCAGCCGCCATATAAAGGTAATCGGTGGTTACCTGAGGAACTGCCTCACCCCTGTTATATCGACCTGTCCCACCCAGTCAGGCAAAGAGGGCACGTTACGGACCCTGTTCATGAGGGATTGCTGATTGGCAGGGTCCAGGAGAAGGGCTTTCTCTGCCATGGCCTTTGGAATAAGTTACCCCTGGAGGTAAGACAGGCCCCCATGCTCCCGGCCTTCCAGAAGGGGGTTAAGACCTGGTTGCGGCGCCTTGCTTGGGGTGGGAGGGGGGAAAGCCATTCATGGGGGTGGTTGGCAGCATGATGGGGCCAATGATAAGATCTTTATTTGCCACCTTGAATCTTATATTTTGTATTTTTATATTTATATTTATACATCCATCCTTCCCCCAGAAGTGAGGTTAGCCCCCTCCCTCCTGGACTTCAGAAAACAGCTGAAGACCTGGTTTTGCTACCTTGCCTGGAACAGGGAGGGGAAGAGCCATTCTTGGGGCTGGTTGGTTCCCTAGTTCTGTGGGGACCCGTTTTATTCCCTTAGGGTTTGAATTAGATCCACTGTGGCTTGGACTTTATTGCATTTTATGCTGACTGATTATTGGTAGTATTTATGATTTTACTGAAATTTGAAATTGTTTTTATTGTGAACCACCCAGGGTCCCCCGTGTGGGGGAGATGGGCGGTGATAAAAATTTGATAGATAAATAAATAAATAAATATTTATATTTATATTTATACTGTATTATTTTAGTGATACGTTATTTTTATCATCTGTAAACCACCCAGAGTCTTTGTATATGAGAATTGGGCAGTAAAGAAATGTGACAAACAAACAAATAAATAAATAAAAAGGAAGAACAAAAATATTAGGGACTTCAAATGAGACACTGGCTTGACCTTTGCATGCTCCAATGACCCAAGCTTTGAAACTGAATAAAAAAACCAGACCTTTGCAAAAAGCCACATGCTGAGTTTGAGCAATGCACACTTGGATGAAAAAGTAAATAACGAAATAGGAAGAAATGCAGTCCCAGCAGGAGTGTGGAAATTGGGGGGAGGGGTTCCAATTACTTTTAATCAACAGCTTTAACGTGGTCTATATTTGTTGTGCTTTGCTTTAAATGGTTATTAAATGGACCAAGTCCTGGAAAGGGCTAAAAAAATAAAAAATTCCCAGCCAAAACTGATGCTGAGTATTGGGGTGGGGGGTACTTAAAAAGACTTTACTTTTATCCGTAGTATGCAAACATTGGAACAGTCAGGCATATGTATGCCCAGAGTCCCTCTTTTGGGGGAGATGGGCGGTAACAAAATTTGAATAATAAATAAAATAAATAAATATGGCACAAGACCGAACAGCATTTAGTTCTGTTATAGATAGGGTCGCCATGAGTCATAAATGACTCAACGGCAACTAACAACAACAACATATTAACCTGCTATAAGGAAAATAATTCCTTATTTTCCTATTGACCTTTTGTACCTTTCATGCTTGATAAAGGCCAAAATTGTACATGGAAAAGACGGGGGGGAGAAAGGTGATTCTTGTACATTTTGCTTTTATCTTGTTGGCGTAGTGCGACCTGCTGATTCCAGCCTTATTGGGATGAACATGAGCAAGGATCCATGAATGCATTCTTTGAGACCTCAATCAATCATTCATTTTCATCTGGTAGAGTTGTGATCAGGGGAAAGACAGGAAGTGCTGCATACTACTACAAGGAATTAAGGAGGAACAATTCAAACCTCTCAATCGATCTTCCTTTTTAAAGGCACTGTGCATTGATTTCATCTAATTTATTATGGATGTCCTTCATTAACCTCTGAGGACATTGGTGCCTAGCAACCAACATCTCAGCCCAGAAGGGAAAATAACATGTGCAGATCCTCTGAGTTGGGAACTTTGTATGCAGTTGTATCCACCATGGGGTAAGGCTGCATTTCTCTAAGCTATCTAAGATTAATTTTAATGTGTTTCTTCCCACTGAGCTTTTTTTATCTATCAATTATTCAGGACAAGTCACGCTAAAACTATGAGCATCTGATTTTTCATTTCTGCCTTGTGAGAAATACTAGACAGTACATTGCTCCTGGAGGATGACAGGCTAGGATGACTCAACCCGGGGGTGTGGGGAATTATACGTGCCTTCAAGGAGAGGTTAATGGATTCTTGGGAAAGTCAGAGGATCAAATGTCTCTTTGCTTAAGAAATTAAATATGGAACACTAAGATAGTGAAGCATAGCACAACAACCCAGAGGAAACTTCTTTAGCAATTGCATCTAACATCTGCATAGCATTTTGATGTCCTCCAGAGCAGATATTTTAACATTACATTGACCTAGAATGAATCTTCAGCCGCTGTTTTTTAATGAGTTGAATTAAACATTCATTCATTCCAACTTCACATTTCTCCAGAGTTTCATCTGTCACTCTACAAAAATAACACCCAACAATATCAAAATAGCATTGTTCCAGTCATTTCATTCATTACTTTTCCTTACCATTCTCATTCCATTCAGTGCAAAAAGAAAAGACTTAAAAATTAAGAAAATTTCAGAGAAATTCTCAGGGGTAGCACTTACCTTAAATGTGGGGTAGGTGAAGGATGCGCTTAGGTTGTCCATCTTTCACTGCCTAGTCACTTCTTCAGCAGATTGTAGCCTCCTTGGTTTCCCATGCTTCTATTAAATCATGAAATCCTTTGTTCCACACAGATTTTCAAGGTAAAAATTATGGAAGTTGGAGAGGTGTGTGGCAGAAAGAAAGCAACAGCAGGAGAATCAAGGACCCTCCAATTATAAGTTAAACATCTCTAAGCAAGTTCTAAAGAACCCTGAAAATAAAGTCACCCAGAAGCTTTTTGGGGGTGAATATATTATAAAGAAAATTCACTAAGTATGTATTTATCCACTAAGCTATAATTGGCTAAGAACTTACATAATAGACTGATGTCCTTAGAATATCAGCAGAAATCTAATTCTCTCATGTTTTATGTAATAGCTGGTCAATTCCCCATGCCAAGAAGCTCCAGTTCAGTAAAGATTTGTTTGAATATGGAGATATACTGTATTTTTCTCAGGACACTCACAATTATATGAGACCGTTATAGCGGTATATGTGAAATCATTGCTGTGCCATGACTGTGTTTCATTTTAAGCCATAGTTAAGACAAACAAAACATCAAGTATAATAGATTTAAAAGAATAAATGAAAAGAGGGGGGGAAAACTATCAAAAACTTAACATTAAAACTCACATAAACACAAAACTTCTAGTTATCTGTAAATACCTTCAGCAAAGGATCGTTACCTTGTCGTGGTGCTGGAGCTTGAGCACCTCAATGATGCCATGAGCTAAACCGTGAAGGGCCACCCAAGACGGGAAGGTCATGACAGAGAGGTCAGACTAAATGCGATCCCTGGGGAAGGTAATGGCAACCCACCTCAGTATTCTTGCCGTGAAAACTAAATGGATCAGTACAACCAGAGATATGTCGGTATACCATCGGAAGATGAGACCCCCAGGTCGGAAGATGGTCAAAATGCTACTGGGGAGGAACAGAGGATGAGCTCAACTAGCCCCAGACGTGATGACGCAGCTAGCTCAAAGCCGAAAGGACGGCTAGTGGCCGACGGTGCTGGTGGTGAACGGCGAATCCGATGTTCTAAGGATCAACACACCATTGGAACCTGGAATGTAAGATCTATGAGCCAGGGCAAATTGGATGTGGTTATTGGTGAGATGTCAAGATTAAAGATAGACATTCTGGGCGTCAGTGAACTGAAATGGACTGGAATGGGCCACTTCACATCAAATGACCACCAGATCTACTACTGTGGACAAGAGGACCACAGAAGAAATGGAGTAGCCTTCATAATAAATAGTAAAGTGGCTAAAGCAGTGCTTGGATACAACCCAAAAAACGACAGAATGATCTCAATTCGAATTCAGGGCAAGCCATCTAACATCACAGTGATCCAAATATACGCCCCAACCACAAATGCTGAAGAAGCTGAAGTAGAGCAGTTCTATGAGGATCTGCAGCACCTACTGGACAACACGCCTAAAAGAGATGTTATTTTCATCACAGGAGACTGGAATGCTAAGGTGGGCAGTCAAATGACACCTCGAATTACAGGTAAGTATGGCCTGGGAGAACAAAACGAAGCAGGACACAGGCTGATAGAATTTTGCCAAGACAATTCACTCTGCATAACAAACACTCTCTTCCAACAACCTAAGAGACGGCTTTATACATGGACTTCACCAGATGGACAACACCGAAATCAGATTGACTACATCCTTTGCAGCCAAAGGTGGCGGACATCTGTACAGTCGGTAAAAACAAGGCCTGGAGCTGACTGTAGTTCAGATCACGAACTTCTTATTGCACAATTTAGGATCAGACTAAAGAGATTAGGGAAGACCCACAGATCAGCTAGATATGAGCTCACTAATATTCCTAAGGAATATGCAGTGGAGGTGAAGAATCGATTTAAGGGACTGGACTTAGTAGATAGGGTCCCGGAAGAACTCTGGACAGAAGTTGGCAGCATTGTTCAGGAGGCGGCAACAAAATACATCCCAAAGAAAGAGAAAACCAAGAAGGCAAAATGGCTGTCTGCTGAGACACTAGAAGTAGCCCAAGAAAGAAGGAAAGCAAAAGGCAACAGTGATAGGGGGAGATATGCCCAATTAAATGCAAAATTCCAGAGGTTAGCCAGAAGAGATAAGGAATTATTTTTAAACAAGCAATGCGCGGAAGTGGAAGAAGACAATAGAATAGGAAGGACAAGAGACCTCTTCCAGAAAATTAGAAACATTGGAGGTAAATTCCAGGCAAAAATGGGTATGATCAAAAACAAAGATGGCAAGGACCTAACAGAAGAAGAAGAGATCAAGAAAAGGTGGCAAGAATATACGGAAGACCTGTATAGGAAGGATAACAATATCGGGGATAGCTTTGACGGTGTGGTCGGTGAGCTAGAGCCAGACATCCTGAAGAGTGAGGTTGAGTGGGCCTTAAGAAGCATTGCTAATAACAAGGCAACAGGAGACGACGGCATCCCAGCTGAACTGTTCAAAATCTTGCAAGATGATGCTGTCAAGGTAATGCATGCTATATGCCAGCAAATTTGGAAAACACAAGAATGGCCATCAGACTGGAAAAAATCAACTTATATCCCCATACCAAAAAAGGGGAACACTAAAGAATGTTCAAACTATCGAACAGTGGCACTCATTTCACATGCCAGTAAGGTAATGCTCAAGATCCTGCAAGGTAGACTTCAGCAGTTCATGGAGCGAGAATTGCCAGATGTACAAGCTGGGTTTAGAAAAGGCAGAGGAACTAGAGACCAAATTGCCAATATCCGCTGGATAATGGAAAAAGCCAGGGAGTTTCAGAAAAACATCTATTTCTGTTTTATTGACTATTCTAAAGCCTTTGACTGTGTGGACCATAACAAATTGTGGCAAGTTCTTAGTGGTATGGGGATACCAAGTCATCTTGTCTGCCTCCTGAAGAATCTGTATAACGACCAAGTAGCAACAGTAAGAACAGACCACGGAACAACGGACTGGTTTAAGATTGGGAAAGGAGTACGGCAGGGCTGTATACTCTCACCCTACCTATTCAACTTGTACGCAGAACACATCATGCGACAAGCTGGGCTTGAGGAATCCAAGGCTGGAGTTAAAATCTCTGGAAGAAACATTAACAATCTCAGATATGCAGATGATACCACTTTGATGGCTGAAAGTGAAGAGGAACTGAGGAGCCTTATGATGAAGGTGAAAGAAGAAAGTGCAAAAGCTGGTTTGCAGCTAAACCTCAAAAAAACCAAGATTATGGCAACCAGCTTGATTGATAACTGGCAAATAGAGGGAGAAAATGTAGAAGCAGTGAAAGACTTTGTATTTCTAGGTGCAAAGATTACTGCAGATGCTGACTGCAGTCAGGAAATCAGAAGACGCTTAATCCTTGGGAGAAGAGCAATGACAAATCTCGATAAAATAGTTAAGAGCAGAGACATCACACTGACAACAAAGGCCCGCATAGTTAAAGCAATGGTGTTCCCTGTAGTAACATATGGCTGCGAGAGCTGGACCATAAGGAAGGCTGAGCGAAGGAAGATCGATGCTTTTGAACTGTGGTGTTGGAGGAAAATTCTGAGAGTGCCTTGGACTGCAAGAAGATCAAACCAGTCCATCCTCCAGGAAATAAAGCCAGACTGCTCACTTGAGGGAATGATATTAAAGGCAAAACTGAAATACTTTGGCCACATAATGAGAAGACAGGACACCCTGGAGAAGATGCTGATGCTAGGGAGAGTGGAAGGCAAAAGGAAGAGGGGTCGACCAAGGGCAAGATGGATGGATGATATTCTAGAGGTGACGGACTCGTCCCTGGGGGAGCTGGGGGTGTTGACGACCGACAGGAAGCTCTGGCGTGGGCTGGTCCATGAAGTCACGAAGAGTCGGAAGCGACTAAACGAATAAACAACAACAAATCTGTAAATACATTTAAAACCTTACAGAGAACTTTAATTTGCAAGATTGATTCTTTTTAAAAAAAAAATAAAATCCATGTTCAGTATTTCTATCCAGTATTCTGTTCAGTCGCCCACAAGTCCTGCTATGCTGCCTCATTATGGCAGGGTGAGGGGTGGGGAAGAAGCATTCCTGGGAGGGATAAGTTAAGAACCTCAGGGGTGTATGTTGTTGTTTATTCGTTTAGTCGCTTCCAACTCTTCGTGACTTCATAGACCAGCCCATGCCAGAGCTTCCTGTCGGTCGTCAACACCCCCAGCTCCCCCAGGGACGAGTCCGTCACCTCTAGAACATCATCCATCCACCTTGCCCTTGGTCGGCCCCTTTTCCTTTTGCCCTCCACTCTCCCTAGCATCAGCATCTTCTCCAGGCTGTCCTGTCTTCTCATTATGTGGCCAAAGTAGTTCAGTTTTGCCTTTAATATCATTTCCTCCAGTGAGCAGTCTGGCTTTATTTCCTGGAGGATGGACTGGTTTGATCTTCTTGCAGTCCAAGGCACTCTCAGAATTTTCCTCCAACACCACAGTTCAAAAGCATCGATCTTCCTTCTCTCAGCCTTCCTTATGGTCCAGCTCTCGCAGCCATATGTTACTACGGGGAACACCATTGCTTTAACTATGCAGGCCTTTGTATAGCAAGAGTATATATAGACAACTATATATGGTGGGTCATTGGATCATCATTTCAGAAATATTTCCTTACCAGATTCCTCAATACCTTCCACAGTGGCAGAGTTTCTAATAAACTGCCTTCACTGGAAAAGTTCTTTCTGGAAAAATTCAGGGAGCTATTCAGAGACGTATCTGCCTTGAAAACAGCCCATGTCATTCATATTGAACTGTATGTTTTCTGACATTTTGTATTATAAAATGTTTTATGATAATTTTTATGTCATAAAATGTTTTAGAAAATTCTACCAATTTCTATTCCATGGGAGTCATGGGTCCCAGATTTTGGATGCATTCTGTAAGTTAGCCCAGTATCTTGGTTCAAAAATTGTTGCCCTACGGTGCACCATTTTGCCCAATTAAAGGTTACAAACAGACACGAGAGTTTTAGTAGTATATAGATAGGTTGTGTTTTAAGATGAGTGGCCATAGAAATCAAATAAATAAATAAATAAAATTCCCAGCAGGGTTTTCCAAGGTCTGAAGATCATCCTAGCTAAAGCAAGCAGACACCTATATTAGGCAACGGTGATATAGGAAAATGCTGGAGGCAGTTGATTCCATAGTGACAACAGCAAAGGCATCATTTCATATTGTGTGGGAAAAGGCAATGGTAAACCACTCTTGTATTTTCCCAAGAAAATCACATGGATAAAAATAACACTTAGGATCATCTGACATAAATTAGACCATATGCAAAGGGAGATGCCAGGTGTTCAAGCTCATTTTAGAAACGCCTGAGGAACAAGTGACATTATTGCTGATGCATGCTGAATAATTGAGAAAGGTGAAGAATACCACAAAGAAGTCAACATGTGCTTCAGTAGAAAGCCATTCAGTGGTTTTAGTCATGTCAATCTGTGGAATGTGCTTATTAAAATGGGAGCCCCAGAACATCTAATTGTCCTGACCTGAAATCTATATACAGAAGATGAAGCCATAGTTCAGACAGAACGTGGTGAAACAGACAGGCTCCAGTTCAGCAAAGGAGTAAGACAAGATGTTAAATTCTCTCTCTATTTATTCAATCTATATGCTGAATATATACTGAGGGAGACTGGATTGGAAGAAGATGAGTGTGGTTTTAAAACTGGGGGAAGTAACAATAACCTGAGCTATGCTTATGATACTACTTTGATAGTTGCAAATGATCTGCAAGTTCTAGTAGGGAAAGTCAAGGAACACAATGAAAAAATGGGACTAACATTAAATATAAAGAAGACCAAACAAATGATGACAGATCCAGCACCAGCCTTAGAATGGACAATGAAGATATTAAAACGATGGATAGGTTCTGCCTTATAGGATCAACCATCAACAGTAAAGGAACCAGCAATCAAGAAATATGCTGCAGACCAGCACTTAGTAGGATAGCAATGAAAGCCCTGGAAAAAATATTCAGATGCTGTGACATGTCTGTACTTACAAAGATCAGAATCATGCAGGCAATAGTTTTCCCTGTGGCATGCTATGGAAGCAAAAGTTGGACTTTGGAGAAGCAGGATAGAAAGAGTATTAATGCTTTGAACTTTGGTGTTGGAGAAGACTGCTGAGACAATGTCCATTTCTGAACATCCAATAAAAGAAATATGGATCTTAGAACAAATCAATCCAGATTTTTCACTAGAGGCACAAATGACCAGGCTCAGATTATCGTATTTTGTACACATGTATGTAAAGACTTAGCTATCTGGTGAAATCAGTAATGCTCTGAAAGGTGGAAGGGAAGAGAAAAGATAACAACCAACAGCACGGTGGATCAACTCAGTTGCAGCAAAAATGGGTGCACTGCTGGGAGATCTGAAAGACCAGGATGGGGACAAAGTCTGCTAAGAAAAATCTGTGTGGCTGCTAAGAGTTGATGCCATCTTGATGGCCCATAATCAAATCAATTCTATTCAGTATTACCCTTAGAAATTTACTAGGAAGTATTGAAAAATGGAAACCAGATCTGAAATAAAAAATGCTTAACTGAAGGATTCTTCAAGACTCTTTGCTGTTACAGGCAGTCCTCACTTAATGACCACAACTGAGACCAGAATTTTGGTTGCTAAGCAAAGCAGTCATTAAGTGAATCTGACCCTACTTTACAACCTTTTGTGTGGCGGTCATTAAGCACTGTCACCACTATTGTTAAGCGAACCACGTGGTTGCTAAGTGAATCATGCAGTTCCTCATTGATTTTGCTTGCCAGAAGCTGGCCAGGAAAGTTGAAAATGGCAGTCATGTGACCACAGGATGCTGCAATAGTCATAAATGCGAACCGGTGCCAAGCGCCGAAATTGTGATCACATGACCACAGGGATGCTGTGACAGTTGTAAGTGTAAGCGCTGGTTATAAAACAGTTTTTTTAGCACCATCGTAAGTCTGAACTGTTACTAAACAAATGGTCATTAAGTGAGGACTACCTGTAGTTTTTCAGCCAGTGTTAGTTCAAACGTGTACTTTATTTTCCCAGTGTTTTGCAACAGTAAATTTGCCAGATAATAGAAAATAGTCTTGAGTTGCAATAATCACTAATGGCCATTTGTTTATTTATTTATTTTCTATCCTGCCTTGATTATTTTTATAAATAACTCAAGGCGGTGAACATACCTCATACTCCTTCCTCCTCCTATTTTCCCCACAACCACAACCCTGTGTGGTGGGTTGGGCTGAGAGGGAGGGACTGGCCCAGGGTCACCCAGCCGGCTTTCAGGCCTAAGGCAGGACTGGAACTCTTAGTCTCCCGGTTTCTAGCCCGTTGCCTTAACCACTAGACCAAACTGGCTCTCTATTTTGGACTTTGTTGTTTATTCATTTAATCGCTTCCGACTCTTCGTGACTTCATGGACCAGCCCACGCCAGAGCTTCCTGTTGGTCAACACCCCCAGCTCCCCCAGGGACAAGTCCATCACCTCTAGAATATCATCCATCCATCTTGCCCTTGGTCGGCCCCTCTTCCTTTTGCCTTCCACTCTCCCTAGCATCAACATCTTCTCCAGGCTGTCCTGTCTTCTCATTATGTGGCCAAAGTATTTCAGTTTTGCCTTTAATATCGTTCCCTCAAGTGAGCAGTCTGGCTTTATTTCTTGGAGGATGGACTGGTTTGATCTTCTTGCAGTCCAAGGCACTCTCAGAATTTTCCTCCAACACCACAGTTCAAAAGCATCTATCTTCCTTCGCTCAGCCTTCCTTATGGTCCAGCTCTCGCAGCCATATGTTACTATCGGGAACACCATTGCTTTAACTATGCGGGCCTTTGTCGTCAGTGTGATGTCTCTGCTCTTAACTATTTTATCGAGATTTGTCATTGCTCTTCTCCCAAGGATTAAGCGTCTTCTGATTTCCTGACTGCAGTCAGCATCTGCAGTAATCTTTGCACCTAGGAATACAAAGTCTTTCACTGCTTCTACATTTTCTCCCTCTATTTGCCAGTTATCAATCAAGCTGGTTGCCATAATCTTGGTTTTTTTGAGGTTTAGCTGAAACCAGCTTTTGCACTTTCTTCTTTCACCTTCATCATAAGGCTCCTCAGTTCCTCTTCGCTTTCAGCCATCAAAGTGGTATCATCTGGATATCTGAGATTGTTAATGTTTCTTCCAGAGATTTTAACTCCAGCCTTGGATTCCTCAAGCCCAGCATGTCGCATGATGTGTTCTGCGTACAAGTTGAATAGGTAGGGTGAGAGTATACAGCCCTGCCGTACTCCTTTCCCAATCTTAAACCAGTCTGTTGTTCCGTGGTCTGTTCTTACTGTTGCTACTTGGTCGTTATACAGATTCTTCAGGAGGCATACAAGATGACTTGGTATCCCCATACCACTAAGAACTTGCCACAATTTGTGATGGTCCACACAGTCAAAGGCTTTAGAATAGTCAATAAAACAGAAATAGATGTTTTTCTGAAACTCCCTGGCTTTTTCCATTATCCAGCGAATATTGGCAATTTGGTCTCTAGTTCCTCTGCCTTTTCTAAACCCAGCTTGTACATCTGGCAATTCTCGCTCCATGAACTGCTGAAGTCTACCTTGCAGGATCTTGAGCATTACCTTACTGGCATGTGAAATGACTATTTTGGACTAAGGAAGCCTAATTTGTAATTTACGACAATCCTTGGTTAAAAACTCCAATTTCCATAAACTCCAAGTAGCAGCCACTCTAGGCTCAGACAACATGGTATGCGTAAGCCATCAGTAAAGAGATTATGGACATGCATTATGTTCTTTGTTTTTTACTTAGGGTGGCATGCACACACAGCTTATTTTATCTCTGCTACTTTACAGTATCTCACCCAGAGTATTTGGTCTCCAACATAAAAAATAATAGAGATCTACTGTACCTCCCAGGTAGATGAATAGGAGGTAAATCACCCCTGCTTCTGTTTGTTCTCCAGCACTTGTGTGGTCTGCATATGTGGCAATGCTGTTACCATTTATTTTTGTTCATAAACTTTTAGTTTAAGAGTAACATACAGGAGCACCCATTCTAAAGTGACATAATTTTATATCATTAAGGAGGAAATTATAATTCACTGAGTACTAGTAACTTCAGTGCTATGGGGTTTCTCAGGTATACTCAACAGATGCTTTTAGGTTGACTGCATGGTTCATTTTCTGATATTTTAGCCAGTCTCCATAAAGTGTAGTTCTAGTCTTCCTGTGGAGTTGATTTTCTGATATGGTCTACCTAGTGGAGCTGACATCTATCTTGCAAGTCTCACTGTGCTGAACTTCCCCTCCTTCTTATACCCCAGCGAATTAGGGCAGCATTTGCTCAAGCTTCTTCTGAATGTTACCTTGTTTCCTAGGGCCTAAAGAATGTTTCAGTCCTCTTTGCCTAGGTAATGGTTCCTGCATATTTCTGTCAAGATCATCTCCCTTGCTCTCCATACCTGGTGACCGTGCGGACATGTCTGTGTTGTTTGCTTGGCAGCCATACTCAAATGGGTTGCCACTTTTTTATTTCAGGATGTTTTTTAGCTTCTCAGTCTGGTTCAGAGTCTTTGGTATTCCTGGTGATCTCCCATCCAAATACTAATTGGGTCCAACCTTACTTAGGTTTTTGAAATCAACCAAGGTAAGTGAAGTGCTGCCATCTAGCTTTGTACATGCAAATAAAGAAGATTATAGCAAATAAAACTTCTCAAGGTATACCATGCTAAATGTGCATTCAGAACGGATGTGTATCACATAGGAACATCTCTATATCATTTCATAGACCTTAAGTAGATGTGAAAAAAATTCTGATAGCCATGGATAGTATTTTGAACTAGGCTTTCCGTTCCTGATTAACATCATAAAATTGAAGACTCAGAGGACCAGATCATATCATGCGAGAAGGTAACATATGAGATTTTAAAGGGTTGATACATTGCATCCAACCAAAACAAACAAAAATTTAGCAGGAGGTGTGAACCTAATTTTTGGCTGGGTTCAAACGTCCAGCTTAGCCTTGGTTGAACCAATGTTTATTGAATAAAATAATAATGGGCTGGATTCATATAACAGTCTAAGATAAAGATAAACAATTCATATGAAGAATTTGTGAGATATATGCATTAGGCCATTATCTGTAAACCAACCCTTAACCTTATTGGTGCACTTGATGCCCTATATGCTACTTTGAATCACTGGTACTTGGCTTCTGGACTTTTCCTAGCACCCATTTGCGTTCTGCTTATAAGTCTGCCTTGCTCTTACATGGAATGTTTGTGACCAAGCCTGGTGTCTTTCCTGATCATGATTCTCAGGATGGCCTTGATGCTCCTGCAGTGATCCTGTGAAGCATTCTACTAGTGAACATGAGTAGCAACTCTTTTCTACTCCACTACTTAAACTGGTGAGTTTAGAAAGGAGATGCTGGGAATGACACCAGAATGTGTGGCACCGTATTTCTTACATTCATGGTGTATATTTGCTTAGGCGTAGCAAGCAGAGACAGTTTTCATTGATGTTCTAGGCGGGCTGTTGATGTCTAGGACTAGGATCAAGATTAGCTAATTGGCGACCTGGGAGTGCTGTATCATTCCAATGCATTTACTATGGTGCACAATATTCATACATTTGGGCAGACACGCTGATGGTGTGCCAGGGGACCAGTGCCCACACGAGGGAGGCTAGACACACTTAAATGACATGGATGGTAGAACGCTGACATGGCAAATGGCTTGCCTGTCCTCTGTGTCATATTTAACTCAAGCAAATTGTGGAACCACTCTCCCTGGAATGTGTTTATATTCAATTAATAGCACTGTTTGTTTGAAAGATAGGGCCTGCAAATACAGCTGCTAGCATTAAACATTTATTTAACACCTCTGAGGCATTTTAAAGCCAAGAGTGCCCAGTGTTAATATATTTTAATCTTTCTGCCATTACAATAAAGCCATTTCTATCTGAGGTGTCTCGCTTGTATTAAAAATATAGGGCTGTCAACTAGCGAAATCCCTTTATTCTAGGGCAGTGTTTTTCAGACTTGGCAAACGTGTGGACTTCAGCTCCCAGAATTTCCCAGCCAGCATGCGGGGGAAGTCCACACATCTTAAAGTTGCCAAGTTTGAAAACCACTGCTATCAAACCTTGGCTGCAAAAATCCTGATGACTATTAAATGGCAGCAAAGTGGCCAAGTTTTATGCATCTTTGCTGCTATCTAGTGCTCAGCTGGATTATCTGCACCCCAGATCTAATATACCTACAGTTCTTTAAATGGTCTGAAAATAGGTAACATTTTAAAGGAAGCCTACATGAGTTAGCAATTTAATGAACAAAAGCAAGCATTCTATTTTGAAAAGAAAAGAAAAAGTTGTTTCTGGACAACTTTATTGCATTAATTAACACAACAAAACAGAAACAGCCTCAGGAAAAACAAGGATGTCCTTAGGAAGGAGCTGGGCTAACTGAGCTACAAAATATTCATTGTTTCATCTAACAATGGGCTTGTTATTTTGAAGTCTTTAAAAATGCATTAAACAAAGATAAATGGAATTACAGTGAGATAAAAGTTCACAGCTTAAACAGTTAAAATCAACTATTGAATTAAAACCAACCATTAACCATTAAAGGCCTGCTTGCAAGTGCACACGCCTTTTTAAAAGCTGGCCCAAAGGCTTGGTCCCTCAGTTCAGCAAGCTGGTTTATTGCAAAGTTTTGGGGCAGTGACAGAGAAGGCTTGACCCTAAGTCAGTGCAAGAGAAACAATTGGCCTCAGATTATCTCAGAGGGCAGACTGAAGGAGTGAATAAGAAGACTGTTCTCTCCGGTAGCCTGGTCCCAAGCTGTAAACGGCTTGAAAGAGAATATCCAGCACTTTATATTTCACCCAGAAACACATTGGCAGCCAGTGGAATATCTTTCCGCAAAGGTCTGGCATCTCCTTGAATCACTCCAGGTAGCAGCATCCAGCTGACCTCTTCAAGGCTGAGGAAAGGAGTTGTTGTTGTTGTTACAGGCATTCAAGTGCCAGAAACAGCAATCAAAAATGGCTCTGGCAATCACCAGCACAGTGGATAGGTTCATCAAAGACACAGAGGGTGGGGATCAGAGCCTGGGAGATTTCGAGCCACAATGATTGTCCAGCTTTATGGATTGGACCAGTCCAGGAATCAGAGAAGCTTCCAGAAAACTAGCACTGGGTAGTGCCAAATGAAGCAACCCTCTGGATCTAAGGGACTCTGTGTATTAAATCTGAAGGCTGCTAAAGTGAGGTCTGTTAAATTGAGGGTTTACTACAATTTTCTTCCAAGGGTGATAAAAGATTCCAGGGCAGGGGAGGGGTGGTGATGGTTGTCATTCGGGAATCTCTGGTGGCCTTCAGGGGTGCTGCTCCACAAGTGGCTGGTTGTGAGACTGTGCTCCTGAAGTTGGGTTCCAGAGAACAGTTGGGAGTGTTGCTACTGTACCAGCCTCCCTGCTGCATAGCAACCTCCCTGCCTGAGCTGCTGGAGGCCATCTTGGGGTTGGTGGTTGAGTTCTCCAGGCTTATGGTTCTGGGGGACTTCAACCTGCTGTCCCTGGTCCGTGCCTCAGCGGTGGCTCGGGAGTTCATGGCCATCATGGTGGCCATGGGCCTCTCCCAGATTATTCAGGACCTGACTTGGGACAGTGGCCTCACACCAGATTTGATTTTTTGTCAAAGCAGTGGCAATGTGATCTGAAGGGAGAGTTACAGCTGTCCCCTTTGTCATGGTCAGATCATGTCCTGGTGGCCCTGAGATTCTCTTATGTTGCCCCCCTCTGCAGGAAGGCAGGACCCATTTGATTGGTCCACCCCTGGTGACTGATGGACCCAATGGGGTTCCAAAGGGAACTAGGGGCTATACCTGAGGATCTGCTGCACGGTCAAGCAGAGGCCCTGGCTACTGCCTGGAATAGGGAGGTGGCTGGGGCCTTGGACAAGATCATACCTGTGTGACCTCTCTTGCCACATTGAACCTGACACTTCCCATGGTTTACAGAGGAGCTGAGGGTTCTGAAGAGGATTAAGAGATTTCCAGAGAGCGGCTGGAGGAAGACAAGGACCGAATCCGACCGAACACAAGCTAGAGCCACTATCAAGGCCTACCTTGTGGCAGTAAGAATGGCGAAACATCAATATTCCTCCACTCTTATTGCATCCACAGAATGGCACCTAGTGGCCCTGTTTAAGATAACCCGATCCCTATTGGGGAAGGTGGGTCCAGTAACCACTTACAGGCCACACAGAGGAGTTTTCCAGGCATCTGGAGAATCAAATCACTCAGATTCGTGCCAAGTTGGATGCCAAGCGTGGGGCATGGCCTGTGGAGATGCCTGAGGAATGTACTTTTCCAGTTATCTGGGAACAGTTTGATCCTGTTGGGCCCAAGAAGTAGGCCTGTCCTACCCAGTCAGGCACAGAGGGCAGGTTACGGACCCTGTCCATGAGAGATTGTCGATTGGCAGGGTCCAGGAAGAGGGCCTTCTCTGCTGTGGCCCCCACCCTGTGGAACATGTTATCCCCAGAGGCGAGGCAGGCCCCCACTCTCCTAACCTTCCAAAAAGGAGTGAAAACATGGCTTTGCCACCTTGCTTGGAGTGGGAGAGGGGATAGTCAGTCATGGGGGTGGTTGGCACCATGATGTGGCCCTGAGGAATTTTATTGAGATTGCTTGTTTGTCCATCCGGGATTTTATATTTATATTTATATTTTTGTAATGCACTTGTCTTTATGATTTGAATCTGTTGTTATTTTAATTGAATTGTAAACCACCCAGAGTCGCTTGGCGAGATGGATGGTGAAGAAATGTGAGAATAAAATAAAATAAAAAAATGGTCAGCTCCTACTTCTTCCTTCATTACATTTATATCCCACTTTTCCTTCAGGAATTCACAATAACACACATAGAATTGTCTCACTACAGAAGCACTCTCAGAATGCAAAGCCACATATGTCCATTCAGAACAGATTGACCATTTTCCCAGAACTGTGACCCCTGACAATGAACATCTGAGTCTTGTTAGGATTCAATCAGTTTTTTATCCCTTTTAATAAATCTAAACTATTACCTGTTACTGACTGCAAGCCACACCATTACCAGCAACTCCGTCGCTAGGTGACACGATTGTAAAGTGCAACGTCATGTGACCACGCCGACTTACGATGGCAGTTGCGGCAGTTCCAGTTGCTGTCGTTACACAAATCCTGCATGGTCACCGTGTTCCACAGTCATTTGTGACCTCTTGCCAGCTTCCCTATTGATTTTGCTTGTCAGAAGCTGGCAGTGAAGGTTGCTAATGGTGATTGAGTGACTGTGGGACACTGTGACTCATAATCGTGAGCCAGTTGCTGAGTGCCTGAATTGCAATCATGTGACCCCAGGGAAGCTGTGATGGCCATATCTATGAGGAATGGTCAGAGGTCCCCTCATTCAGCACCATCATTACTTTGAACCGTCATTGAATGAGAAGTCACTGAACAAGGACTACCTGTACTTGTAGATATCCCAGAGGAAAAGATATGAGTGTCATGAGCTCCTTCCATGGTGAGAAGTACAGAGATGACCTTGGAGAAAACATGAAGCAACTGTTAATAAAACATGAGCTTAGCCCAAGAAAACAGGAAAGCATGAGAAAGAAACTCAGGATGGGCCTGGCTTGATACTCTTTGGTAGAAGAGGGAGGGAAAGGGAAATGCTATCGGCCCTTTGGGGTAGGTCAGGTCAGGAAACAGATACCACAAGAAATACTAGAACCGTACTTTATCGATATAGGCTGTAATCAGAATCTTGAAAACCTGATAGCATTTCCCATTCCCGCCCTCTTCTACCAAAGAGAGTCAAGCTAGGTCAATCTTGAGCTTCCTGTTTTCCAGGGCTAACTTCATGTTTTACTAATGGTTGCCACATATTTTCTTCAAGCTATCTCTGTAGTCCTCTACATTCTAGGACTGACTATAGCTGAGAAACTACAACCTTCTTGAGCCCTGCACCCAACCATGGATCAATTGATTGATAAAGCTCTTTCTAGACATTCGGCAAGGAGGAATACTCATTATATGAGCATTCCTGGTAAACACTGTTCCTTTTTTGAAATCTCTTAAATGACATTGTCCCCAGACATCCACATGTAATAGTATGGGTGCCTATAAGCAGAAAGTCCTCACATAAGCAATTGGGTATTGCTTGCGATGCAGACAAGCCAATGTACATACAGTTTTCTATGGGGAGGCTTTTTCCCAGCAGACATCTATACTGCTCATATGGATGCTTTGTGGTGGGATTGTATGTGATGTCATTTGAGTTATACAAATGAGTAGAAATTATTAGGAATGCTCAAGCAGTGAGTGACCCTCTTTTCTGAATGTCTGGACGTCTTTATGGACTGCTTGTTCCATACAAATTTTACAGTATTTGTGAAAGGTGAATATGGCTGTTTTTAAATACCTGACTATTGCTCCTATAAAACCAAGTGCTGGTTAATCATACCACCTATGTCTTGAAAATGTGTGTAATAATTCCCAAAACACTTATGGGCAGGAATATGCAAGCCCACTGTGAATGGTGACAATTACAGCAGTTTATGAAAGCAAATGAGAGGTAGCAAAATTCAATGTGGGCCTGGTGCATCTGGGAGAGAGGACTCCCTGGGTCACTTGAGTGCGGCAGTTCTTCAAATTCTCCCAGCTACAAGCTTTGCAGTGAAGCAATGAAACAAATCCCATGGATGCAAAAGATGTTATTACCACACCCTTCACAGACAGGTCCAAGAGTCTGCTTTTGATGACTGTGTTGCTTTTTGATTGGCACTAATTGCAGTGAAGAATGACATGTCTTGAAGCCAGAGGTCCTATCAGTGCAGACAATTAATCAAATAAGATTGGTATAGGGAAGGGTTAGCCTGGCACATAATTAGTGACTGAAGGAATGCAAGAAGAATTAACAATATGATTACAGAGTGGGGATAGTTGCTTCTCCTTCAAAGCATCATTAAGTCTCTAAACAATTGGAAAGATTGGACAATGTTCAGAAAGACATGTAAAAAAGATCCTAACCTCATCTCCATTTGACTTTAAACCCAAATAGACATGTTTAAATAAAGTCACAAGGCAAAAGAGGTTATGGAAGCTGCAGGATCATAACTGCTCACTGGAACAGAACTGACTTTGAATGCAAAATGTCCCACATTGTTGGCCCATCAGGGTAGAACAGATCAGGAAACTGACTCCACTGGAAGACTAGAACTATAATTTATTGAGACAAGCTATAATAGAATCTTGCAAGCCTGATTGTCCTGTATCTCATTTTCCTCTCATATCCCAGTGAATCAGAGAGGAGCCTGTCTGAGTCACTTCCGAATGCTATCTTGTTTTCAGGACTTAAGGGATGTTTCAAGCCTCTTTGCTAATATACTAGTTCTTGCCAATTTCCCTCGAGGTCATCTCCCTGATTTTCTGTGCAAATTCAGTCTTTGCCATATTCAAACAGAACTAAGAAAAATTCTTGCTAGAAACCTGGATAACCATGGCTGTGGCTTGGAAGTTACACGAGGCTTCTGTCTCCTTCTAACAACCTTTGAAGACCACAGAGAATGTGCCACTAGCATTCATTGGCAAGCCACCAAATAGCAACAATCTAGTTTTCTATAGAATTAGGATTAACATATCAACAAAATATAATTCTCCTCCAATAAACAAATTAAAAGGAAAAATGGGTTGAAAAATCCGAGTGCCCCCTCAAGTGATATCACCGCAAATTTGCTCTGTGCCCTGCACTCTTTGGCAGATAAAACAATACAGGTAGTCTTTGCTTAACAATGGTAATTGGGACTGGCAACACCATTGGTAAGTGACGCGATTGTAAAGCACGATGTCTTGTGACTGCACCAACATACAATGGCAGTTACTGCAATCCCAGTTGCCATAGTTAGGCGAATCCTGGTCTGTTGCAGCATCCTGAGGTTACATGATCGCCATCTGCGACCTCCTGCTGGCTTCCTCATTGACTTTGCTTGTCAGTAGTTGACAGTGAGGGATGCGGTGGCGCTGCGGGTTAAACCGCTGAGCTGCTGAGCTTGCCGATCGGAAGGTCAGCGGTTCGAATCCACGTGACGGGGTGAGCTCCCGTTGCTAGTCCCAGCTCCTGCCACCCTAGCAGTTCGAAAACATGCAAATGTGAGTCGATTAATAGGTACCGCTTCGGCGGGCAGGTAACGGCGTTCCGTGTAGTCATGCCGGCCACATGACCATGGAAATGTCTACGGACAAACGCCGGCTCTTCGGCTTTGAAACGGAGATGAGCACCGCCCCCTAGAGTCGGACACGACTGGACTTGATGTCAAGGGAAACCTTTACCTTTACCTAGTCACAAATGGTGTTCATGTGACTGTGGGACGCTGCAACATTGTAACTGCTAGCTGGTTGCCAAGTGCCCAAATCACAATCACGGGACTGCAGGGGTGCTGTGACGGTCACAACGTTGTAAGTCCACCCTGTTCAGCGCTGTCATAACTTCAAATGGTCGCTGAACAAATGGTAGTTCAAGGAGGACTACCTGTAACAGAAGAACAAAACAGCAGCCCTTGTTGCTGTAAAAGTATTGTCCGCTACGGGGGAATTGATTCGGAAGTAGATGGACTTGGAACAAGGCAGGCCGCTGGAGATGTTGACAATTTCCTCGGAGCAGCTATACATTACCCTTAATTATTTCCCAAGATTAATAATAAAACAATAGATCAAGCACAAACAATAAACCTAAATTTTGTTGTTTATTAGTTCAGTTTAGTCTGGGCTGTCTGTCTGATTTAATGTTTTTAGCTGTTTTTATGTTTTTTCTAGTTCTGTACACCATCCGGAGTCTATTGGATTTGGGTGGCTAACAAAATAATAATAATAATAATAATAATAATAATAATAATAATAATAATAATAATAATAATAATACATGGCAAGGCAAAGTATTACATGGCCAGTACATAGAAAAACTAGCAGGCAAAGCAGATAACAACAAGACCTGGCAATGGCTAAGAGCAGGAAAGTTGAAGAAGGAGGCAGAGGGGCTAATTCTGGCTGTACAAGGCCAAGCCTTAAGAACAAATGCACATAAAGCCAGAACTGAGAAGACAGCAACAGACAGCAAATGCCGTCTCTTCAAAGCAGCTGAAGAAACAGTGGACCACCTAGTTAGCTGCTGCAAGGAGATCGCACAGCCTGATTACAAACGACGGCACGGCAAAGTAGCAACAATGGTGCACTGGGATATCTGCAAGACCTACCACGTGCCTGCAAGCAAGAACTGCTGGGACCACAAATAGACAAAGCAATCGAAAACGAAGAAGCTCAAGTGCTCTGGGACTTCAGAATTCAGACAGACAAGCATCTGCCCCACAACACCCCAGACTTAACAAGTGTTGATAAGAAAGACAAAAAAGTCTGGATAGTGGACATTGCAATATCTGGAGATAGCAGAACAGAAGAGAAATAATTGGAGAAAATCACAAAATACAAAGACCTGAAAAAAGAAGTAGAATGACTGTGGCAAAAGAAAGCAAAGATTGTACCAATAGTAATAGGCTCCTTGGGTGCAATTCCAAAACATCTGGAGCACCACTTGAACACCATCGGCACTGACGAAATCACCATCAGTCAACTGCAAAAGGCAGCTTTACTTGGAGCAGCTTAACTTTATTAATTTATTAATATTAAAGGTACCTGTTGCAAGCCAGTTGCCAAGCACCCAAATCATGATCACGTGATGCAGGGATGCTGCAACGGTCACAACTATGAGGACCCGTTGTAAGTCGATACAATGATACTTTTAATATTACTAAACAACAGCATCTGCCTATCCCAGGTCCTTGGGAAGGACTTGATAGGTGGACAAAAATGCCAAATCCCGCCTAAACATCTGGCTGACTGTGCAACCAACCATAATAATAGGATATCTTTGTTTCTAGTCAAGTTTGGATTGCCTTCAATCAGCAATAATTACTAACCTTGTTAGTGAGGAACCAACCAAGTCTCTTTATTCAGTAACAGTGGATGAAAGAGAAGAATAAGGGTATTTGGATGATGAGCCACAAGGCTGGGAGCAGTGTTATCTGAGAGCTCAACTGGAAGTGTGGTTGTGCCTTGTATTTTTCCACTGAGATTACCTGATATCTTCGTTCAGAGTTTAAAAGAATGAATTTTCCCTTCTTACTTCTAGAATATATTACTGATTTTGTTATTATCCATTTTGAGCCATCCTGAAAGCCATTAATTCTTCTTCTCAAATTGTGTCTACACTTTGTTTTGAGTTCTATAACTGCTTTTAGGCACAGGCATCAGTTGTCTCCTTTTAAGTTGGGGCCTCAGTTCATTTTTGGCTGTTAGTTCGGATCAAAGACTGATTCAGGAATCACTTAGTCTCCAAGATCATACATCCTGATCCTGATTAGGCCAGGATCTCCAGTATACTCTGATGCTTTTCCCAGGACTAAAGTTACCCATTTCCCCCCCCCCCTTAAATTAACCTGCTGCCTCATGAGTAAAATGATCCATTTATCGTGTTCATTCAAAAACAAGGGTTAACACCTTGAAAAGTGCTTGTTGAATAAAAATCCTGGTCCTATATATGGTATGAGATAGGAGTCTTTCTCTCACTTTCAGTGTTTCACACCAAATTTAATCCTAAATATGATGCTTACCAAGCTGGGTTTTGTGACCAGTGGCTGTGATGGTTTTATTACCATTTAGAGACTTTTTACCCCCTGAATTGCATGTGGTTCTGCAGTAATTTAATAATAATTGATCCTCAATTTAATTTCTGCTGTGAGAACCCTCTGTGCTCAAACCTCTTTTGGATATAACCTCCAGTAGCTATTTTATGCAACAGTATTCTTATGTTCTTGACCAACTTGAGGCTTTTTATGCATTTTAGATTCATAATCAAAATTATCATTTTCCCAATCTTCAACTTTCAATAACTCTCTGCTATAATTATTAGAAATAGTATGCTTGTCCACATGTTAGAGAGGAGATATAGCTATCAAGCTGTTTCACTCTGCTGTAATGTATTTGTCTATGTGCATGTGAGTATTTAAAATACAGTTATTAAAAAAAGTTTGGATTGCCTCTGCCTCTCTATATATTGTAGGGTTATAGTTTCCATCACCTGTGAATACTGGCTGTGCTGTCTAACCCAGTGTTTCTCAACCTTTTTTTCTCCCAAGGCCTCCTTTTGACCTTGTTTTTCTTCTGTGGTCCCCCTGTGTAGATCCAGATATGGACATGGGTCAGTAACTGGTGCATTTTATGGCATCAGCAAGATAGTATTTGCAGAATAATCTACTTTGCTTTTCTGTGGCTCCCTTGGCATGTGCCATGGCCCCCATGTTACATGTTTTTCATCTGTGGCCCCCTTGAAATATCCTAGGGTCCTAAGGGGGGCCATATGGCCCCTGGTTGAGAACTGCAGGTCTAACCTAAAAGGAGACTGAACCAAACAATATCTAGATGTTCTCTTATTTCTTTGCTCATGCACATTGCCCAGAGTCAATCAGATTGGGGCGGTCTGTAATTTATGTTCAATCAATCAATCAATTAATCAATCAAGAGAGCTACTAGTTCTCCATCTGTGTTTTAGATGAAAGTCATTTCAAATTACAATTTGAGGCAAAAATTGAAGTTCCTGCTTGGGAAGAGAAGATCATTTAAATAGTCTTCTCAGGGAACCCAAATAATTAAATGCCATACAACTAAATGGTGAAGATAACAAACTGGATGCAAGAACATAAGACACAAAGCTTGTCTCATGATGTCACAATGCATATTTCCTCATCTGCCTCCTTTGCTCCAGATGGATTCCTATGTGTGTCCATCAGAACTATAAAAAAGAAGTTCAAGTTTTAAATAGCTGGATTAACCAGACTGCCATTTGGTTAGCTATTGCTTTCAAAGGGCTTTCATTAGAGAGACCGCAAAATTTCTGATTCTATGGTCACCACATTAGAAACATTAGTGAATGCTTCTGTCAGTGGAAGACAACCCTTCCTTCTAGTATGCAATGGTCTGATATCAGAAGGCATTAATCTTGTGTTGGCTGTTATATCAAAATGTAGTCCTGCTTTCCTATTAAGTGGTGAAATGACTAGTGCTGTCATGAGTACTGATGGCGAGCAGGAGGGGGCCTCTATCCAGGGGGGAAAACACATGCGTAGTACTGAGGAATTAAGCAGCCATTCAAAGAGACACAGATCAGACCCGCCTTAACTTTTGGGGTTTATCTGTCTGGGTTTTTCCCACGCTTCTTCAGTTTGTTAGGATTCTGTTTTATGTAGCAGTAATAAACACTAGAGACCTACTCCTCGTCTCAGTGTGATTTCTGACTGTTAGGACACTTTCCTCTTGATGTTCTCCTTTACCAGCTGTTTGGGGACCACATGGCTCACATTCAAGATTTGTAGACTTCCATAACAACAAACTTGGGGTCCTGTCAGTTGTTTTGCAGACGTACCATAATGTGTTCTAGGCCAAACTACCCCATTGTTTCTAAGGCATGTCCAGAGTTATATCAGGAAATTTCCCTCCTTCTACAAAAAGGATTGATTGAGTGTTCCTCTGGGAGACTATGGTCCCACCTTCTGTCATAAGTATTTTTTTGTTCCTAAGAAGGATGGCATGCTCAGATTTACTGTATATTGGACCTCTGCTGTCTCAATTATTTTTTGAGGTGCTCTCATTCAGGATATCAGTTGCTTCCATCATTTCCTTCTCGCAGAAGGGAACACTGCTTGCATCTAGGTGTACAGGACAGATTGTTGTTGTTTATTCGTTTAGTTGCTTCTGACTCTTCGTGACTTCATGGACCAGCCCACGCCAGAGCTTCCTGTCGGTCGTCAACACCCCCAGCTCCCCCAGGGACGAGTCCGTCACCTCTAGAATATCATCCATCCACCTTGCCCTTGGTCGGCCCCTCTTCCTTTTGCCTTCCACTTTCCCTAGCATCAGCATCTTCTCCAGGGTGTCCTGTCTTCTCATTATGTGGCCAAAGTATTTCAGTTTTGCCTTTAATATCATCAACTCCCTGGCTTTTTCCATTATCCAGCGGATATTGGCAATTTGGTCCCTAGTTCCTCTGCCTTTTCTAAACCCAGCTTGTACATCTGGCAATTCTCGCTCCATGAATTGCTGAAGTCTGCCTTGCAGGATCTTGAGCATTACCTTACTGGCATGTGAAATGAGTGCCACTGTTCGATAGTTTGAACATTCTTTAGCGTTTCCCTTTTTTGGTATGGGGATATAAATCAGATTTTTTCCAATCTGATGGCCATTCTTATGTTTTCCAAATTTCTATGGTCGGGCAGCTGCAGAAGTGCCAGCTTATATATACATCAGACCACCCAGGTGTTTAGAGGTGCAGGTATCTGAGTTGCCAGTCTGAATTCCCCACAATGCCTCAAAGCATGATGGGAAACTCAAAGACACCTATGGCTCTCACATCATCAGGTGACTTCATTGACATAGATAGCTGCCCATCAGTGTGTATACCCTGAGTTTCAGGTTTGGATTTTTTTAATGCCCATAGGAGCATTCATACGCAAGTCCCCATGTAAAAGACTACTTGGTAAACAGGCCTCTATAGCAGATCAGCAACTTGGGCCACATGCAGATTTTGGTCTGATTTCATTTGGCTCTCAGCCCAAATCAGTTGGTTCCAATTGGAGTACGCTATAAGGCTTGTAAATGAATGAATGATTGTCCATGGGTTTTATGGTTTGGGGTTTTTTGTCCCTCTGAGTTCTTTTAATTTTACTTTTGTACGATTGCAATCCACTCTCAGCCATTTTTGGAACAGAGCTGCATATAAATGGCAGAAAATAGAATAAATAATTTTCAAAAACTGCCTGGAAGCTACCAGTTTGGACAAATGTGGCAAACAATATATGTCCTTCCTTAAGCAGTCTATTATTCAACAGAGAGAGGGGATGAAAGTGCCGGAAAGAAAAACAGAGAAAAGGAGTGGGGATATTTAAGAGAAAAAGAAGGGACTTGTCAGAGGCAGACAAAATGGATGCCCACATCTCCATTGGTCTGGAAACCTCCCACCACTTATTTCAACCCAGGGTCATCCATAGAAGTAAGTAAAAAAAAAAAAAAATCAAGATGGTGGCTACAACTATGTGATCAAAGCCCCACCCCCCGTTTTTACAAACACATCAACTCTCTTGACTTTTTTGAACCCTCCCCCTTTGGTTCCAGCCCTTCACCAACTGGCATGAGGCTCCAAGAGATTAGCATGTTTGAAAAGAAGGTTGCCCCTCGTGATGTATAATGAAACAGCACGATGTCCCACAAGGTCTGCTTAATTTGCTTCATGAGCTGGGATAACACCAAAAGGCAGCAAAGTAGGGTAGGTACTCTCTCTTAATATTTCTCATCCTTTTGCTTCTCACCCACCTGAAACTGGAATTTTTGAGCAAAGTGCCGAAAAGGCATGCAATCAGGCAATTCAGCCACATTGTTGTTGTTGTTTATTTGTTCAGTTGCTTCTGACTCGTTGTGACTTTATGGACCAGCCCATGCCAGAGCTTCCTGTCGGTCGTCAACACCCCCAGCTCCCCCAGGGACGAATCCGTCACCTCTAGAATATCATCCATCCACCTTGCCCTTGGTCGGCCCCTCTTCTTTTTGCCTTCCACTCTCCCTAGCATCAGCATCTTCTCCAGGCTGTCCTGTCTTCTCATTATGTGGCCAAAGTATTTCAGTTTTGCCTTTAATATCATTCCCTCCAGTGAGCAGTCTGGCTTTATTTCCTGGAGTATGGACTGGTTTGATCTTCTTGCAGTCCAAGGCACTCTCAGAATTTTCCTCCAACACCACAGTTCAAAAGCATCGATCTTCCTTCTCTCAGCCTTCCTTATGGTCCAGCTCTCGCAGCCATATGTTACTATGGGGAATACATTGCTTTAACTATGCGGACCTTTGTTGTCAGTGTGATGTCTCTGCTTTTGACTATTTTATTGAGATTTGTCACTGCTCTTCTCCCAAGGATTAAATGTCTTCTGATTTCCTGACTGCAGTCAGCATCTGCGGTAATCTTTGTACCTAGAAATACAAAGTCTTTCACTGCCTTTATGTTTTCTCCCTCTATTTGCCAGTTATCAGTCAAGCTGGTTGCCATAATCTTGGTTTTTTTTGAGGTTTAGCTGCAAGCCAGCATTTGCACTTTCTTCTTTCACCTTCATCATAAGGCTCCTCAGTTCCTCTTCGCTTTCAGCCATCCAAGTGGTATCATCTGCATATCTGAGATTGTTAATGTTTCTTCCAGCGATTTTAACTCCAGCCTTGGATTCCTCAAGGCCAGCTTGTCGCATGATGTGTTCTGTGTACAAGTTGAATAGGTAGGGTGAGAGGATACAGCCCTGCCGTACTCCTTTCCCAATCTTAAACCAGTCCGTTGTTCCGTGGTCTGTTCTTACTGTTGCTTCTTGGTCGTTATACAGATGCCTCAGGAGGCAGACAAGATGACTTGGTATCCCCATACCACTAAGAACTTGCCACAATTTGTGATGGTCCACACAGTCAAAGGCTTTAGAATAGTCAATAAAACAGAAATAGATGTTTTTCTGAAACTCCCTGGCTTTTTCCATTATCCAGTGGATATTGGCAATTTGGTCCCTAGTCCCTCTGCCTTTTCTAAACCCAGCTTGTACATCTGGCAATTCTTGCTCCATGAATTGCTGAAGTCTACCTTGCAGGATCTTGAGCGTTACCTTACTGGCATGTGAAATGAGTGCCACTGTTCGATAGTTTGAACATTCTTTAGTGTTCCCCTTTTTTGGTATGGGGGATATAAGTTGATTTTTTCCAATCTGATGGCCATTCTTGTGTTTTCCAAATTTGCTGGCATATAGCATGCATTACCTTGACAGCATCATCTTGCAAGATTTTGAACAATTCAACTGGGATACCGTCATCTCCTGCTGCCTTGGTGGTAGCAATACTTCTTAAGGCCCATTCAACCTCACTCTTCAGGATGCCTGGCTCTAGCTCACTGACCACAACATCAAAGCTATCCCTGATACTGTTATCCTTCCTATACAGGTCTTCAGTATATTCTTGCCACCTTTTCTTGATCTCTTCTTCTTCTGTTAGGTCCTTATCATCTTTGTTTTTGATCATACCCATTTTTGCCTGGAATTTACCTCCAATGTTTCTAATTTTCTGGAAGAGGTCTCTTGTCCTTCCTATTCTATTGTCTTCTTCCACTTCTGGGCATTGCTTTTTTAAAAATAATTCCTTATCTCTTCTGGCTAACCTCTGGAATTCTGCATTTAATTGGCATATCTCTCCCTATCACTGTTGCCTTTTGCTTTCCTTCTTTCTTGAGCTGCTTCTAGTGTCTCAGCCGACAGCCATTTTGCCATCTTGGTTTTCTCTTTTTTTTTGTTGCCGCCTCCTGGACAACGTTGCGAACTTCTGTCCATAGTTCTTCTGGGACCCTATCTACTAAGTCCAGTCCCTTAAATCTATTCTTCACCTCCACTGCATATTCCTTAGGAATATTAGTGAGCTCATATCTAGCTGATCTGTGAGTCTTCCCTAATCTCTTTAGTCTGATCCTAAATTGTGCAATAAGAAGTTCATGATCTGAACTGCAGTCAGCTCCAGATCTTGTTTTTACTGACTGTATAGACGTCAGCGACCTTTGGCTGCAAAGGATGTAGTCAATCTGATTTCGGTATTGTCCATCTGGTGAAGTCCATGTATAAAGCCGTCTCTTAGGTTGTTGGAAGAGATAACTGCTCTACTACAGCTTCTTCAGCACCTGTGGTTGGGGCGTATATTTGGATCTCTGTGATGTTAGATGGCTTGCCCTGAATTCGAATTGAGGTCATTCTATCATGTTTTGGAATGTATCCAAGCACTGCTTTAGCCACTTGACTATTAATTATGAAGGCTACTCCATTTCTTCTGCGGTCTTCTTGTCCACAGTAGATCTGGTGGTCATCTGTTATGATGTGGCCCATTCCAGTCCATTTCAGTTCACTGACACCCAAAATGTCTATCCTTAATCTTGACATCTCACCGATAACCACATCCAATTTGCCCTGGCTCGTAGCTCTTACATTCCAGGCTCCAGTGGTGTGTTGATCCTTAGAACATCGGATTCGCCGTTCACCACCAGCACCGTTGGCCGCTAGCCGTCCTTTCGGCTTTGAGCTAGCTGCGTCATCACGTCTGGGGCTAGTTGAACTCATCCTCTGTTCCTCCCCAGTAGCATTTTGACCATCTTCCGACCTGGGAGTCTCATCTTCCGATGATATACCAACATATCTCTGGTTGTACTGATTCATTTAGTTTTCATGGCAAGAATACTGGGGTGGGTTGCCATTACCTTCCCAGGGATCGCATTTAGTCTGACCTCTCTGTCATGACCTTCCTGTCTTGGGTGGCCCTTCATGGTTTAGCTCATGGTGTCATTGAGGTGCTTAAGCTCCAGCACCATGACAAGGTAACGATCCTTTGCTGAAGAATTCAGCCACATACAGATGTCCAATCTGTGCTGGATTCCTCAATGTTCTTCCAGATGTATCATTTACAACCTGAAGTATTGTTAACCCATCTATTCTCACCCTTGTACTAAGTGGGTATTTTTTTAATTGGGTGGGTAAATTAATAGCTTTGCTACACGAATGAAAATTCTTTCTAAGGCCAGCATTCTATACCTGTAAGAAGCTCACAATTCACTGATTTCTACTTTGTAAGTCTTAACTTCTGCCAAGTGATAACTTGAAAACTGCTCAGTAAGTATTGGATGGAGAGCGAAATATTCACCATTTCTGCCAAGAAAACTTCCTTTAGAGTTGCAAATTCCATTTGGGGGGCAATGAGCATGCAGTTCTCATGAATCTGACCTAGGAAAATGTTCTGACCTAGGAAAATTTTCATAGCAGAGGAAGCTTTTTGTGATGGACATGAGTTCTTCATCTGAAAATATATGCTTTCCTTTTAACATTTTGTGGTATAATATAAAAATTAGGAGGAAATCCTTTCATGCTTCTCCTTCTACCCTATTTTTAGATGGTTCTGTCACTAATTGGCTCGGTCACCCTGAAATGGCAGAAATAATGTGTCCTAGAACAAACATGAGAGTTACTAACCACTGTAGCTCAATCTTCAATTTGTCATAGCATAAAAAACAGGCCATCATATCAAAAAAGTCTCCTGAACAGTCACTGTATTTCCGCTGAAGAAAAAGAGAAGGATCTATTTCCTCCCTCCCCCTTTTACACTTAAGGCCACTCTGCCCTTATTTCTGGCTCTGAAGATTCTGGAATATAGAAGCATCTAATGCCTCCAAAGATGGCGTCAAGGCACAGGAGATTTCTCACCTTGTAGGGGGAGAATTTTTGGAACAGGATAGGGAACTGCAAATTTTTCATACTCTGGATGTTATCTTGTGATCTTTTATAATGGTTCAGGGTCCAGAAAGCAATATTAAAAATTTGTAATATGAAGATTTTATGAGCAAGGAAGACAAAGCTAGCACAGATTATGCCCATTCTCCCTTCTTCCTCCTTATGGCCCATGCAATAGCCCACCCACCTGGCATTTTCCTGGCATCTTCCCTTCCTCTTTTCAAACATCACCACTGATGTATTGGCCGGAGTGGCTGTTCCTTGCTGTGGTGACCTCTCAGCAGTAAGAAACAGGCTCCCAGAGCAATATTTCTCACTAGACAGCCTACCTGCTGATATTCCATGCCCGCCCCTTCTCTGCCTCCCCTGTCTCCCGTCAGTTGCTGCTGATGTCCACCACACCTGTTGCTACCAAGGAAGCCACTCAACCACAACTTTTTTCTGCCTTCCAAACCACTTCTCCCTGGAACAACTGTGTTTTGGTCCATTGTTTTCTAGAGCAAGTGTGCTTCAGTCCATACCTGGATCACAACACCCCTATTTTGTTCCATATACAAACCAAACTATCCAAAATACATGTTTCAGTTTGGCCATGGTCCACCTAAGACCAGCTGTTTCATGCATGCAGTGTTTTGCACATCCCAACTTGTCTCCCTCCTTATCACAGTGACTTAAACCAGCCTTCTTTCACCTTATGTACTCCGGATGCTTTGGTTTTTAACTCCCAGAATCCAATGATCATAGTGATTAAGTGTGAGACATGACCTAGATCCACAAATCTGGAAAAGACCATGCTAGGCAAATTTATCTCAAGGCTACAGCTAGCCTAGAATCGTTGTTGAGTGATGTTCCCAAGTTCCCTGCTTGTGGTTGCCATGCATTCAGCTTTGTCTTGTCATTCTTGTAGTTCTTCTGTTGTTCAGATTCTTTTTGCATTTCTGCAAAAAGATTATTTTTGCAATTCTGGCTTTGACCAGAATTGGAAGACATTTCCAGAAGCAGCAAGTCTTTGACCTTGAGATCCCGGAGAATAATCACCAGAAATACAAAGGATCCTTTTGCTTTTCTTGAAGGACACCATCCTGGCAGCACATTTGTTGCCTGTCCGTTCCTGTGTGATACTTAGGTTCTCGGAGTGAAAACACCAAGCTAAGGACTATGCTCCTTCCTTTGTACTTCTTATCTCTGCTCTCCAGTCGGTAAGCAGCATGCATTTTTCTCAACCTGCTACCGCTGATGCAGCCCTGAGTCCAATTAATACCATCCCAGCTTAGCTTCTCTTGCTGTCTTCACAGGGTATAGTACAAAAGCTTCCTTGAAGTTCAGCTACATTGAATTTCCAGGCCTTGCTCCTAAGAGAGTTCTTGATTGTTGCTCTCAAAAGTTGTTTTGAGCATGACCTCCTCATTAGAAATCCTTTGACTAACTCTAACCACTTGCTGGGAGACGTGATCACAGCCTTTACAAGTACCTGTCACAATAGAGGATATTCACCCGGCTGCAGTGTTGCTGCTTCCCACTTTGTTCTTTAATTATGATAATGGTGATTTTTGGGTTGTGCCTTTCTTTTTTTTTTGAATGCCGTTTTCCAGACTGATCGCATATACAGTAATGTTAACTGTTTCTTAATTGAAGCTCAGCTGCCATGGTTTGGACAGCTGATTAGAAAGAGGTTGTTTCCAGTTCAGGTGAAGATTTTGCCCGCAGCAGAATTTTTCTGTATCGAAAGGAGGTCCAATAGAGATGTCATTACTTTCAATCTTTTTTGTCTTCAAGGAGTTCAGATACTGCAGCAATGGACTGGAGAGGAGGATGCTCTAGACTTTTAGTTCTTTCCCTGTTTCTGTTTGCATTCTGTAAATTGGATACTGGACCGAAAGTCATCCTGCCTTAGAATCCACTCTCTTTAGCCACTTCCCATAAATCTGCTGTGGACAAATGATCTGGCACAGCATAGGTTGTACTGTGTTTAGGGCAACAACACTTCATCCAGCAACAGATGACATGTTTGTAAAGAGGAGAGGGGAGTGGGAGAATAACAGGCAACAAATGGGGAGGAGAAACTCTTTGCTCACATTCCATCACTACTGTCCAGCCATTTATCCTTTACATTCTCCAAGGTCATGTGGATCTTCGCATTCTCCACCATGGCACCCATTTATGGCAGCATGGTTTCTTCATGGGCAAAAATTAACTTTTTCTTCCTTCCAGTTGATGGATTGTGTTCCTTACTAACCACTTACTAACAAAAGAATGTGTTGAATGGTGTACCATGTCTCAAAGTGGAGACCCTATCACAAGAATTCTTTCAATGCCAGCAGTTCAGTGGCTGCTGTTCCACCCACAGGAGGGGCAATGCAGTCAGTCCTCTAATCACTAGTGATATTGACAGCTTACTTCTCCACCTCCCCATTCCATGCGCTGATTGTGGATGTTTGCAGCAATGAAGCCTATTAGGTAAATAAGTTCAGATTCTGTTCAAGCTAAGTTGAATTCAACTTCTAGTGTCTACTAAGAAATGTCCATGTTGTTTTCTTACAGCAATGTAGAAGGGTTTTGCCACTGCCTTTGTTATGGCTTCTCAGAGTGTGAGAAAGTATATAACAATTTGCAAAATATTACTAATTTAATGAGAGTCAGTTTGGTTAAGGCACCAAGCTAGAAACTGGGAGACTGGGAGTTCTAGTCCTGCCTTAGGCATGAAACCAGTGGGTGATTTCGGCCAGTCCCTTTCTCTCAGCCTAGGAAGAAGAAGAAGGCAAGGGAAATCTTGCCAAGAAAACTGCAGGGACTTGTCCAGGCAGCTGCCAGGAGTCAACACTACCTCCAAAGCGTGCACACACAGACATATATACAAACCTAATTCAAAACATCTCAGATTCCCCCCACATCAAGAAAATGGTCCATCAAATGGTGGGTAGCAAGAGAACTAAAAAGTTCCTGTTCTAGCAAACTTAAATTGGGTAAAGTAAAAAATATTTATTTTATTTATTTTATTCAATTTGTATAGCCACCCATCTCAAACCAGTGACTATCCAGCTGTCAAGATTTCTGTAACCTAAACACTTTTCCTTTTCAATAATTCTGATGAAAGAAGACTTAGGGAGAGCCTTGTTTTCTGTTGCCAGTGACAACATTGGCTGTTGACAGCCTTTTTCTGCAGTGTTTTTCCATCTTTCCAGTCTAGCCTACAGCTCTGAGGTTTCTGAGTGGTCTCCTATCCAAGTACCAACCAGGCCTGCTTACCTTTTTTCAAGATTAGTCAAGGTTGGCTAGGTGTTGTCGCCTGCTATGATTTACATTCTAGAATCCTGTGCAGCTGAAGTTTTGGAATGTAGTGAAGATCCTTTTATTGGTAGCTTGAAGCCCATTATTTACTATGTTATTGATTGCTATATCAATGGAGCAGTGTTAGGTATAAGGCTCCCTGCAATGTTAAGGGCAGAGGCAGATGACCCAGCCTTCTTTCTTTTTTCACTGAGTGGTTGTTTTTCATGTAACTGCTGAAGGGCCAATAGTCTTGAATTTTGTCAGGTATACAATATTAAATCTAAATAGCAAGTATGCCCCCTCCAAGGGACCCTGGCTCCCCAATAACTAAGAATTCCCACAAAGAATTAGGGAGGAGGAAAGGTACAAGAGTTTCAGATGTAATTTTAAAAAGAGAGAAAGGCATCTTGACTTCCTCCTCATTTCTCCAGAGCTCCTTTTCCTTCCAGAGAAAACATTTATCACCATTTCCACAGATGGTGAATGTTTGGCAAGAGCCGGATCCAGATGCCAAGGGCTGGAGTGCTCCCAACAGCAGCATTTGGGCCTGATTCTGGCTCCTTGCCTGCAGTGTTTGCTGACACCAAACAGGTGGTCAAGGAGCTGTTTCAGGGGCTAGTCTGGGAATGGCTGTTCAAGAATGGTTGAGATGTGGTCTAGTTGGGGAGACCTGTATCAACATGTGAATGCATCTGCTCACAACACAGCAGCCTGCCCACAGTTTGGGATAATTCCGATGGGGACTTTTCCTTGCTTAATGTACTGGAAAAAAGGGTGTCATATCTAGCTGATGTCTTTCAGAAGGGAGCTGATGTTTGCAGAATTGAGCAGTCTACTCTGATTATATGAGCAATATAATATAATATAATATAATATAATATAATATAATATAATATAATATAATATAATATAATATAATATAATATAATATAATATAATATATATAATGAGCAATATAATAAAAATAGGAGGAGAAAGGAGTATTAGGTATGTTCGCCACCTTGAGTTATTTATAAAAAATAATAAAGGTGGGATATAAACAAACAAACAAATAAATAAATAAAATGATGGTGAGCTTTTTTTCTTTTCAGCTCCAAAACAAAATGAAGGAACCATGGCTGGTTAATTCAGACTATAATCTGGTCAGCTCATGTCATCTTCCATCATCCAACAGAGAGGAAATGTGACAAGGGAAAAAAGGGAAAACAAAGAAATGGAGAGAAAATAGAAACAAACCTTGCAGAAATGTATAGAGTTTAAGAACATCCTTTTCAAAGGGCTCCTAGGAGGGCTGAACCAGTTTCATCCCACAGTATTTTCTGGATGAAAAAAGGACATTTAAAGGACTTTGTGCGATTTACATTGTGTGAAGTTTATTACCTGTTCTCAGTTACTTTCTATGATCTGCAGCTTGAGCTCTGATTATTATTTTTTAACCAGGAGATTCTTATCGAGAGGTTCCGAACAGAGATCATAGTGATATTGTTATGACATCAGTGTCACTTAAAGGTAAAGATAAAGGTTTCCCTTGACACTAGGTCCAGTTGTGTCCGACTCTAGGGGGCGGTGCTCATCTCTGTTTCAAAGCCAAAGAGCCGGCGTTTGTCCGTAGACACTTCCGTGGTCATGTGGCTGGCATGACTACACAGAACGCCGTTACCTGCCCGCCGAAGTGGTACCTATTCATCTACTCATATTGGCATGCTTTCAAACTGCTAGGTTGGCAGGAGCTGGGACTAGCAACGGGAGCTCACCCAGTCACACGGATTCGAACCGCCGACCTTCCGATCAGCAAGCTCAGCAGCTCAGCGGTTTAACCCGCAGCGCCACCGCGTCCCTTCAGTGTCACTTACAAAACTAAATTTTACTCAATTAGATCATCGCAAAACCAAATCATAGTCAAGAGCAGAAAAGGAGCACTGAGCCTCAATTGCCTTCCAAATTGCACCAGGTATTTACATGATATTTCAAAGCTACTGTGAAGGAAAAGGAAATACTTTCCCTCCTCTCATAGAAGAATAAACATTTTGCCATGTTTCACAAGAGCATTCAGAAGAACAACAAAAAGAAGAGTGAATCACGTCTGTATCCTGGAGCTTGCTATGGTTATGTGGAAAGGTTTATGCATCGTTGGCCAAACTGTCTGTTTCAGTGAATCTCTGAGGCAGTGCTTCTCTTCTAATTTCCCAGTTAGCATGTGGGGGTGGGGGGGAGAGATTCTGGGAGTTGAAGCCCACACATCTTAAAGTTGCCAAGGTTGAGAAACGCTGCTTTATACAGTAGCAGCATCAGCATCCGCAGAAAGGGCAAAGGGCACAAAAGTAGCATTGCCCCAACACAATGCAAGCTCCACCCCTTTTCTGTGTGCATTATGACATCACACACACACACACACACAAGAGAGAGACACACTGGTGCGACACGGCTTTCACTGTTTTGCAAAATTGGTGGACCCAGAAAATGGCATTCACATACAGGCTGCCCCCTCACTTTGAAATCGCTACCCACTGCAGTTTGGCTACCCTCACACTTGTATTCTTCATCATCATCCTCTTCCATAGGGCTTTTGGAGCATCGGTTTTAATGAAAGGCAGCAGCAGATTTGTCTTAAAAATGCTAATATTTATGGATGTTAAGGATGTTTTCAGTGTAACTTTTCTGAGCTGCCTAGAGTTATTTGAGTATAGAAATGATTTTAATAGCATGCAGATAATTGTAGTGAGTAAATAAAGGAATAAACAAACTAAAGCTATTATACATCTTGACCTACTTCTACAGAAATTTAGCTTATTACTTAATTACATTATTACCATGATTAAACACACTCAGTAAGGCATTGCTTCTATTTGTACAAAATGTGTGCAGTATGTTAGCTGACAAAGGCTAACATACTCTTTTTGTACTTACATGCCTTTAAAAACACCTTTTCCCGACCATCTCCTAGTCTACCTCCATGTTGTTGGATACATCATCCTCATCCACCAAACGGTTTCTTTAATGGTGCAGAATAGAGGAAGGATCACCTGGTGTCCTACTCTCCTTTTTTTTCTCTCTCTCTGTTGCTATTAAGTACAAAAATATTAAGGCTGGAATAACTAAAGGCTACTCCCTCTGGGACTGCCCTTCTTAATTATCCAATTTATTCTTTCTCCTGGAAAGTTTTGCCCTTTTGATTGACAGATAGATAAAGATAGAGATAGATCATGTAAACTCTTGTCTGTTTATGCCTTTTTCTCTCACTGCTTTTGCTTCTTTTTTATTTTATCTGGCCAGTTAACTCTTCTGATATGTGCTGTTGTTTAATAAAGAAACAAGCTATATTTTGGCTAGCTCTATTGTGTGCTTGCTCTGATCTGGATTGACTGGGAGTGCCCTGGGTGCAAACTGAATTGGAAATCACCCATAGTAATTTTTGAACCCAAGTCTCTTCTTTTGAAGTGGTTCTGGGTCACTTGTCCACATTTAAACTCTGCTCATTGACAACTCCTGTATTTTACATACAGAATGACTTAAAAACTGTCATATAAAAGGCTAATTTATCATTTCTTAGACACAGCAGGGCCAGCTGCTCTCTTCCAGCCCTTGCCTTTTCCTTAATCCCTTTTTAATAATGCCTATTTTACCTTTATGAAGTGCAGCAAAGCTTTTACAAGCAACATTTTTCTTTATATCAATCATGGGGTCCGTGTGTATGTGGGTGGTGAGTTCTATTTTATTTAAAGGATGTAGATGTATATCCATTTCTAAAATCATCACACAGTAGAAATCTCCCTGTTTTCCTTTTTCTCTTTCTTACTGACCTAGATGACAGGAAATCCTATTCTGACTGTGGCCCACTGCTTTAAAATGAGATTTAGCAAATAAAAAGTGTAGTGAACTTTTAAATATAAATCAGCTCTCTCCCTCTGGTTGTCTCTTAACCACATACCTTCAAAGAAATTATATTTTTACTCCCAGCAAATTACCTAGGAGAAAAAAAATGACAAGAGTAATCTATTTTTTTCACAGCTGGTTGGTTGGCCAGAGTTTCTCATCAAGGAGTACATGCTGTTTGCTTCCCAGATGGACAGCCTGGATGAGTAACAAATTCTTGGAGCTGGGACACAAGGTAGAAATTATGCTGCTGGTGCTTTTCATCTTGCACAGGCCCTGCACATTGGTAATTGCAAATGGCCTTCTTCCAATGAGGGTCTACTGGGATAGGATCCTCTATCTTGTCGGAATGGCTCCCATTAATGCCTCAGCTGGAATTAAAATGAGAGACTTGCAATAATTACAGGAAACATATCTTTTAAAAAAAAAACCCAATAAGGAGCAGGAGAGGAAGTCAAATCATGAAACTGCAAGCAGGGAAAGCAGCTTCAGCTATAATGGGAAGATGTGGTAGATGTGAAATTGTCCATGTAGCTGCCAATAAGGGAGAGAAAAATCTCATCTGCAAAAGGGGGTAGGATATGTTTTTTAAAAAAGGGATAGGGTATTTTTAAAATGTACCAGTTGGGGCGAATTGGCAATTGCTTTTATTTCCATTCTATCTTGCTACAATCAGGGGTTTAGATGTTTTGGAGAGGAATGGGGCACAATTTGGACAGGTAATCAGAGATACAAGGCGTGGATTATTTGGGCCAAGGTCCAGCTTTGCAGCTCAATGCCAGGGCATTTATTTATTTGCATGTACAGTATATGGCTGCCCACCTCAAGTACATGACTCTGGGCGGCTAACAATTAAAAACAGACTGAAAACAATAAACAAAATTATAAATAACATAAAGAGCAGCCAAGCAACCAACTTACAATGATACTTTCAATCATCCCAGTTAATGTAAATGAGAAATAGGCTGACCCACACCATCAGGGCCCCAGGCTTGAAAGCCAAACCAGGTCTTTAAGGCCTTGTGAAAAGCCACCAGGATCAGGGCGAGAAAGCCAGGGATATCCCCTCTGAACAAGTAAGATGGGGACATCCGTACAACCAGAATTGCACCATCTCTTTCTGGGCAGGTGCTATACTGGGCAGGTGCTATACTGGTGTTTTGAATGGCATGCTAGAGGCTTTGCTCCAAAACGTATCTGGGGCTGGGCCAAGAACGGGTGAAGCCAGGTCCTAGACTCAATTTGGTACATTTTTACAGTAAAGGAACAAGCAGTCAAGAAATACGCTGCAGACTAGCACTTGGTAGAGCAGCCATGAAGGCCTTGGAGAAGAGATTCAAATGCCGCGATGTGTCTCTACGTACAAAGATCAGAATTGTGCAAGCCATGATATTCCCTGTGATACTCTATGGAAGTGAAAATTGGTCTTTATAGAAGCAGGATTGGGTTGCAGGAGATACCGAGTTTCCACCAAAGAACTTTCCTGAGTAATGCCTGACTGGTGCTTTCCATGGTCCTTGGTAGGCCTTATGCAGACTCTTATTAACCCAAGTTTAGCCACCTTTGGAAAAGTGCTAGTCTTGTGCTTCACAGAAGGTCAATTTTCACCAGAAATAGAGCTGGATTCTGCCAGCTGTGTGTTGCTAGTTCTGTTGCTCTTGGATGCCTTATAGGTTTTTCTTGGTTCTGCCAAGAAGGGAGTTCACATAGCCATACTTTTTACTGTTTTTATTATTTGTATTATCTCTGAGGACCTTTTGTGAGTGTTACAACTGTCTCCCTGTTCAGGCAGTGTTCCAGGGGCCTGTTTCATGCTGTTGCAGTTTCTACAGGTGTTTTCACAATTGACCATGTTATTTATAATTCTCTTGAGGAGGGGTACGTTCCATTTTATCCACTGCATTATGGCTTCAGAGATACCAGGTGCCACGGTGATGACTGTTGTTATTATACAGAGAGTGATCATAATTGTGCAGTTCCAGAAGTCCACTGTATTTTCATGTTCTTCATGGCCATCCATGTGGTACTTCCAGATGCTGCCAGCTGTGATGTTAGACCCAGCTCCTTGGTCACTTCTTGACAGTACCATGATTGCCTTGCAGTGCTAGTGAGGGATGGAGGTCACTTGCTACCAGTTGCTTCCTCCCCCTTCAGCCTGTGCCCCTTTCAGGCCTTTTACCTGTTAGCTGGGCAATTTTTGAACATGAGTTTAGCACTCTTTCAGAGGAGTGTGATAGCTGTGTTCAGAAACTGTCCAACTGATAGGTCACAGATACAGAAGAGAAATTGCACCAAGCAGGACTATAGCAAGAGCTTGCCCTATTTTCACTTTATGCCCCCCTTAATAAGTAAACCCTCTGCTCCACCTCACCTTAGGGAAAATGATGATGGTTGTTTTCCCACTGGGAGGTGATGCTTGGGGGTGGGGGAGAGAGAGAGAGAAAAATGAATAGCCAAGGGTGAGGTGCTACTGAAATCAGAAGAGGAAGACTGCTTGAGGGAACTATATTTGCCTAGATCAGTGTTTCTCAACCTTGGCAACTTTAAGATGTGTGGATTTCAACTCCCAGAATTCCCCAGCCAGCATGCTAGCTGGGGAATTCTGGGAGTAGAAGTCCATACATTTTAAAGTTGCTAAGGTTGAGAAACACTGGCCTAGATTGTAGTTTACTAGTGCTGGGCTGAAATACCCATAAATTTTGGGCTGGAAGGAGTCAGACTTGGTCAGAAATGGGTAATCCCAAAGAACAAGTCTGCCAGAGCTTCTGATTTATATGGTTTATTAGGAAGAAAGTTTAACAGCATAACAATTCTGACAAGTATTGGTCTTTCAAATGAGAATACTATATATAGGCAAATTAAAACAGCAAGTTGTTTTTTTTTTCCTCATGCTCCTTTGATGTCTTTTTGGTGAAAGTGGGGCAGTCTGTAGAACATTTTTGGAAACAGCTACTAGGCTACTAGGCTTCTTATTAATATGAGAACCAGGTCTCACACTACGAGGACCACAATATCCCTGTGGATTGGATGAATCATTCTGGTGGAATGTCAGAACCTTAAATTTAGCACAGATTTCACCACTGACGTGGTTTTGAAAATCAAAACTACAGAAAGTGAAGAATTAAGTATGTTGTCCATTCATTATGAAACCTTCCCTCTGCATGGGCAACAAGTACATTGCTAGAGTTACTTATAAGCTATTATTATTGCTTAATGAGATGGCTGCTAATTTAGAGCCAGATGACACGATCATCATCTCGCTAAAAGCATGATCAACAATCACTAGCCTGGGACATTATTAACACAAGAGAAAAGGTCTATATTTTCTTGCCACTTTGCTACTATTAGCACAAACGGCTCTGGGATAATTAAGAGAAAAATGTTAATGAGCCTGCATGTTTTGATTTTGTGGTGGGCTTTCTATGAACACTGAGAGAATTAATTGGTCTCACCATTCAAGTCTATTAGCACAGTCCCTTCTAGGATAAATAATCTTGGTTTCAGAAGGAAGAGAAAGAGATTCCTGTGTTAGACTCACCTCTCCCCATTGAAGTCTTTGATTGCAAGAGGGTATTGAAGAGCCAACTATGTTTTTTTATGTCTGGAAGGAGTCTAAGCTTCAGGTTTTTAAGCCAACGCACTGGCTTGATGCAACTATACTCCATGCAAATACAGCAAGCCATCTAATGTGGTGCTGAAATCCACCTTTCCATTTCTGAGACATTTTCTGCCCCTGCAAAAGAGACTTCAGTTTTTCTACCTTATTCTCAGGGTACTTGAACATATCATAGGATTGGAAGGGACCTTGGACGTCTTCCAGTCCAATTCCCTGCCCAGTGCAAAACTCTTCATATCACCTCAGACTAATTGTTGAGACTAATTTGTCTAATCTCTTATTGAAAATCTCCAGTGATTGAGCACTCACAACTTCAGGAGGCAGGCTGTTCCACTGCTTAATAGCTCTCACAGTAGGAAATTCCTCCTTATTTCAGGGTTGGATCTTTCTTGTTAAGCTTCCTTCCATTGGCTCTTGTCTTACCTCGGGTGCTCTGGAGAATAAATCGATGCCCTATGACATCCTCTCATGCATTGGAAGACTGCTGTTATGTCTTCTCTTAGCCTTCTCTTCTTTAGGCTATATAATAATAAAAATTCCCTTCTCACCCCTATGGGTGATGTGTTTCTTCCTCAACCTCAGGTCCTCTACCAGAGGCCCAAGAGTTTGAGGGTTCTGCACAGTATCTTAGCTGTTCCTAGCATTGCATTCTTCTGGACAGAAAGCTCTGATGTTGCTCCTGGGATCTGTTGGAGCCATTCTCCCAGCTTGGGAGTCACAGCCCTAAGGGCTCCCACCACCACTGGGACCACTTTGGCCTTCACTTTCCACATCCTCTCTAGTTCCTCCCTCAGGCCCTGGTACTTCTCCAGCTTCTCATTCTCCTTCTTCCTGATGTTGCTGTCACTTGGCACCACTACATATTACCACCGTTGTTTTCTGGTCCTTGTCTACTACCACGATATCTGGTTGATTGGCCAGTACCTGTCTGTCCGTCTGGATCTGGAAGTCCCACAGGATCTTAGCCCTGTCATTCTCCATGACCTTCTATGGAACCTCCCATCTGAACTTGGGAGAGTCTAGTCCATAGACTGTGCAGATGTTCCTGTATACAATACCAGCTACCCTTTTATTCTCTCATCTATCCCCATTCAAATTTTATTTTCAATTACTCTTGTTGGTGCTTTTAAGCCACCTCCAAAACTAAAAAAGGGACAAAAACATTATATGGAAAAATGAGAAAGAAATTCACAAGTGTCCAGATAAAGTAGAAAAACAGAATCCTCTTCTGCAGAAGCATAAAACTTTGCAAAATTGCAAGGCAAATATTGGTGAGCATCAAGTGTGAGTAAGTGAGTGGCTTTAACCAAACAAAACACAAATAAGTGGTCCTGGTGGCAACATAACTGAAGAACAAATATAAGATTGTGTCCCTGTACAAATGGGATTGGACCCAAAGCTGGGACTGACACCATGTCTTGTGTGCCTTCAGCACACTTCCAAAAGCTGCTGATGAACTGCCCTTTCAAAGCGATGAAGTATTATACTTGTTGACCCTGGATGAACCCTTGAAATATTTTTAGGCCTTGGGGAACCCCTGCACATTCAGGCTGAAATACAGGCCAGAAGTTACAAAATTATTATATTCGTTTCATGGGTAGGCCTGTATATTTGCATTAACAGTGTTCTTAAACTAAAAATAAAGAATGAAACTTACCTCTTTAATGTGAAGTTGCCTGAATTTGAAATAAATTATGATCTCCCAGAGAACTCCTAGTGACCTCTCATGGAACTCCAGGGTTCCACGGAACCCTGGCTGAGAAACCCTGGATTATACAAATGGAAAGCCACTATAACCAGTATTCATTGCATTTCATTTTAAACCATACTGTTTTTATCCTGGCACATCCAAGCATCCCTATCTTAGTGGAACATTTTATTGTTCTACGAAAGCCAGGAGCCTTTGCTGATTGCAGGCCTGGCAGTCAAAGTGGGTGCTCTCTGAATGTGCCCTAATGGAGTATCTCTGCTTTATTAGTTCTAGGAGGAATTGAAGCCAGTATCATCCTTGCAAGACATACAACATTTGGCTTTCCAGGTTACAGAGATCTTTGCGTTTTCATGTGCTGTGAACTAAGGCCCCTGCTGTTGACTTTAATGGAACTCAATCAACTTGAATCTGAGCAAGTTCACTTAATTGCTTTGTGGAAATGGCTGTTAGTCACCTTCTATCTAACCACATTATATAACTCTGCACCTGCAAGTCATGTTTATGGGCTTTTAAAATCTAGTCCCTGAAAGAACCGCTTCATTTTTCCAACTCTTGCAGCTATAATGAATGGCTTCGAGGCAGAAAGAAAAATACGTCTTTGAGCAAGTTTCTTTGCCCAGGACTATAGATACACACTGAATGCACATTGCACTTAAACCATATAATTAACAAACCATATAATTATAGTTCTGCACAGCAACTGAAAATGGCAACGTCTTATTTGAACTTTCCTTAGGTATCCCAGAGTCTCCGGTACCAGTTTAACTGGCAACAAAAAGAGATTACTGCTTTAAAAAATACTAAAAATGAAATTGGTAAATGGGCTCGGTTACAGTATTTTCCTGCTTTTATTTCCAGATTATTCCACATTTGCAAATGCACCAAGGAAGCCACAATAAAAGACGGAACCAAAGGAATTTTGCCAGAAAAGGAAACACTGTGATTTTAACCCTCCCCTGCCACCACCACAGCTTCAATTATACATTTTTATTCAGATAGCACATACATTTCCAAACAAAAGCAATTAAGAGTTAAGAGAAAATTTAAGAAATTTCCAAGTTTTCTTTTGGAAGCATGTCGCAGATTTTCCTTCTTTTCACTCACCTAGTAAAAAGAAAGCTACTCCACAGAGTAGCTTATATTTAGAGTTTCCCTAAATATATATAACTCCTTTTTGGTGGTAGCTACCTTCCCCTATCTTCAGCAAAGGATCGTTACCTTGCCATGGTGCTGGAGCTTGAGCACCTCAGTGATGCCATGAGCTAAACCGTGAAGGGCCACCCAAGTCAGGAAGGTCATGACAGAGAGGTCAGACTAAATGCGATCCCTGGGGAAGGTAATAGCAACCCACCCCAGTATTCTTGCCGTGAAAGCTAAATGGATCAGCACAACCAGAGATATGTCGGTATACCATCGGAAGATGAGACCCCCAGGTTGGAAGATGGTCAAAATGCTACTGGGGAGGAACAGAGGATGAGTTCAACTAGCCCCAGACGAGATGACGCAGCTAGCTCAAAGCCGAAAGGACGGCTAGCGGCCGACGGTGCTGGTGGTGAACGGCGAATCCGATGTTCTAAGGATCAACACACCATTGGAACCTGGAATGTAAGATCTATGTGCTGGGCAAATTGGATGTGGTTATTGGTGAGATGTCAAGATTAAAGATAGACATTTTGGGCGTCAGTGAACTGAAATGGACTGGAATGGGCCACTTCACATCAAATGACCCCCAGATCTACTACTGTGGACAAGAAGACCACAGAAGAAATGGAGTAGCCTTCATAATTAATAGTAAAGTGGCTAAAGCAGTGCTTGGATACAATCCAAAAAACAATAGAATGACCTCAATCCGAATTCAGGGCAAGCCATCTAACATCACAGTGATCCAAATATACGCCCCAACCACAAATGCTGAAGAAGCTGAAGTAGAGCAGTTCTATGAGGATCTGCAGCACCTACTGGACAACACGCCTAAGAGACGGCTTTATACATGGACTTCACCAGATGGACAACACCGAAATCAGATTGACTACATCCTTTGCAGCCAAAGGGGGCGGACATCTAGACAGTCGGTAAAAACAAGACCTGGAGCTGACTGTCGTTCAGATCACGAACTTCTTATTGCACAATTTAGGATCAGACTAAAGAGATTAGGGAAGACCCACAGATCAGCTAGATAGGAGCTCACTAATATTCCTAAGGAATATGCAGTGGAGGTGAAGAATCGATTTAAGGGACTGGACTTAGTAGATAGGGTCCCGGAAGAACTATGGACAGAAGTTTGCAACATTGTTCAGGAGGTGGCAACAAAATACATCCCAAAGAAAGAGAAAACCAAGAAGGCAAAATGGCTGTCTGCTGAGACACTAGAAGTAGCCCAAGAAAGAAGGAAAGCAAAAGGCAACAGTGATAGGGGGAGATATGCCCAATTAAATGCAAAATTCCAGAGGTTAGCCAGAAGAGATAAGGAATTATTTTTAAACAAGCAATGCATGGAAGTGGAAGAAGACAATAGAATAGGAAGGACAAGAGACCTCTTCCAGAAAATTAGAAACATTGGAGGTAAATTCCAGTCAAAAATGGGTATGATCAAAAACAAAGATGGCAAGGACCTAACAGGAGAAGAAGAGATCAAGAAAAGGTGGCAAGAATATACAGAAGACCTGTATAGGAAGGATAACAATATCGGGGATAGCTTTGACAGTGTGGCCAGTGAGCTAGAGCCAGACATCCTGAAGAGTGAGGTTGAATGGGCCGACCAAGGGCAAGGTGGATGGATGATATTCTAGAGGTGACGGACTCGTCCCTGGGGGAGCTGGGGGTGTTGACGACCGACAGGAAGCTCTGGCGTGGGCTGGTCCATGAAGTCATGAAGAGTCGGAAGCGACTGAACGAATAAACAAAAAAACCCCTTCCTCTCTTCCCCTCAAGCCTCTTCATAACAATATCAAGTCCTGCGGAGGATACTAAGGGGTGTCCAGGCTGCCCATACTATTGCTTTGCTAATTGCTCATTCTTTCATCCTATTTGAGTTGCATTCCACTTTTCTCCCTCCAGCTATTCTCCTTTGTGGACAGAACAGTAACAATAAAAACAATATATGGCTAACAATATACATTCATGTTCACTCCCTGAAGCAAACAGCAGACATAACATCTCTGAATTCTAGTCCTGCCTTAGATTCAGAAGCCTCTTGGGTGACTTCGGGCCTCTCTCTCAGCTCTAAGAAGAAGGCAAAGGCAAACTACTTCTGAAAATATTGGCAAGAAAACTGCATGGATTTTTCCATGTAGTTGCCAGGAGTCAAGACTGACTCAAAAGCACACATACACCTTTACCTCCACATCTCAACATTTGTTCTTCATAATGTGCAGAGGAGATAACTCTTTCTGCATTAACTCCTGCCTAGTCAGATAGCTTTAAAAGAGAGGTAGGGGTGGGGATGCTCTCCATAAGTTCTGGAATACAACTGTTATCATCCCTAGGATACTGTGAAGACTGAAGCTGAATCATTACACAAACACAGCGGCATCAAAACAACTGCATAGCCCAGCTTTCATCCAGTGCTAGTGCTGTGGGGAAACCGTGATGCCTTAAGTCAGTCTGCCACCGAAGTGCATCTTTGCTGTGCAGTCAAAGTGGGTTTGCTGTGCAACACTGTCCACTCACCTTTACTGTGCTGGAGTCCAAGGTCTGTCTATGGTGGTTGGATTCTCACCTCAGTCATACAAGTCATTGTGTGCAAAACCACCAATTGTCATACTGCAGGCACTAGTTTTCTCCATAATGCCATCAACTGTTCAGCCTCTGTAAATGGTTGAGCAATCAGTCCTCCACCATATTGAGAAAGAAATAGGAACCACAAACATTGTTCAACCTTACATTATTGTGTCTAACAGGCCACTTTAAAAGACATCATCCCATCATTTGGCAGCTAAAAGATCACCAAGATGGTGGACTGCATTGTGCCATAGAACCATGTATCTTGTGTTTCTGGGACCCAAGTATAACCATGAATACTGTCCCCTCCAACTGAATCATTGTGCTTGGCGATACAATGGGATCACCAACAGTGGCACAGCCTAGTACAGGGTCTTGTGTGTTGACTGCTTCTTAGTCATAAAGTTTACAGCAACATTAAATAAAATGAAGAACGACTATGGACACGCATTGACTCCATTTCTTGCAGTGCAGTTCTTTAATTTACAGTTTCTGATCTATGTGTTAAGCCAGGAACAAGCTAGTCTTTGTTGGCATCTTTAGGGAGACCAGTCATCTAGGAAAAGAAAAGGGGCTGTGGGAGCTGGGAGTCTAATGGTCCTTGCTCCAAAGAAGGACTGAGAAGCAGAAGCCAATGGTCAGATGGGAGGGGGTGATCCCACAGGAAACCAGCAGAAGCAGTTGGAGCCGTAATATTCATCGGTGTGTGTGTGTGTGAGTATGTGTGGTGTATACATACATACATACATACATATGGCGCCTCTCAGTCAGTGTTGACTCCTGGTGCCTGGACAAGTCTCTGCAGTTTTCTTGGCAAGATTTTAGAAGTGGCTTGCCATTGCCTCCTTCTTCCAAGGGCTGAGAGACAGTGACTGGCCCAAGGTCACCCAGTTGGCTTCATGCCTAAGGGGGGACTAGAACTCATGGTCTCCCATTGTCAGCTTTGCGAGGTAGTCCAGACAAGAAGCATGCCCAGATGAACTAATTCTACTTTATTGTAAGATTACATTAACAGGACCTTGCAAGTCTGAAATTCCATTTCTTCCCCGTCACCTTTACAATCCAAGAAATTAGGGAGGGTTCCTTCTGAGACATTTGCCCTGCCCACATTCCTCCTGCGGGCTAAGCTGCCTTTTATCTGGCCATTCCCTGTCTCTGGTTCTTCCCTGTCTCCCAAGGTCATTCCCACATACCATTACACCTGCCTGATGCTTTAACCACCAGACTGGCTCTCTATTCTCAGTTCACCAATTTGGAATACATCATTTCAATCTACCTCCCGCATGTGCATCAACTTGTCCTATACTGACCACATGCAGAATCTTGAGATAGGATGGCATGGAAACCATCACTTCTGGACTAGTATACCAGAAGCCAGTTGTGGGCTGATCTTGAGATACAGGTAGAGATTTAAGGGGATGGTGCTCTGGGACTGGTGGAGTAGGTGTGCTCACAGTGGCTGAAGAGGCTTTGTGGATGTGGCCTCTGACTCTCAAACCTGGGAAAACAGCCAGCCTTGGCTATAGGGATTGTGCTCTAGATGAATTTTTTGTCCTCTCCCTAAAGGAACTGCTGATAACTTTTTATTTCTTGGTAAGATTGGATGAAATGGGCTGAGCATTCTGGAGCCCCAAAGCCTGCCAGGTGTCAGAGTTGTAAGTTTAGATTGTTTGTAAATGGCAGTATTTACAAATACTGGAAGGGGAGAAAAAGGGCACATCTGACTTGCTCTTTTTTGAGGAGAGGGGAGGAATCTTAATGAAAAAGACATAGAGCAGGTATCGTAACATGGTGCCTGCAAAGTTTCCCTACTTCATTTAAAGAATCTTCTAATTAAAAAATAGGGAGCTGGCACTCTGTAAAAGCATCAACCTCTATAATTTCATTCTTACCTTCAATAATGGTTTGGATCTTATTAAGGTCTCACTGGGATGGTAGAGAATATCCTGGAAGGCTACTAACGAAAATGGATGTTTTGTGATTGGCCATGCACACCATGCCAGCCATTTTGTGAATAGAGAAGTCTGCCCTGGCAGCCATTTTGTAAACACACCTATGATATGTGTGCGTTTAAATTAAATTCCAAATGAACCCTTGATCATAGCTAAGAAGCCTGTAAAATTTCCAAATTTCCTTCTGAATAAGGAGAATTGTCCCTTTCAGCTGCAGAGTGAGTAAATCACTTTCCCCCTTCGTCTTCTATGTTTGATCATTGGAGACACCAGCAAACTTTAAGAAGAACTGCCTGGGGACCAAGGAGTTGTAATGAATGGAAAATGATTAAGGCTTTGCATTTGCTTTGTTCAATGCTACATTTTTCTAAATTCAGCAGATTATAGATTCCTGCCCCCTTGATGTTCCTTCTCTTGGAAGAGCAAACCAGCAAATGACATAGAAACTGAGAAGAATCCTGTGTTGCATTTCCTCTATATCCCTCTCACTCAAGCACTGTGAGTGGTGAGCTCCATAAAATCATTCACTGTGAGCAGAGGCAAAAAACTACACTTTCCTATTCCTCCTTTGTCTGGGGATTGCCTTGTATGTAGGATTTTGGGGAAAAATGTATCAGCTATTGGAGATACAGTTCCTGTGTACATTTATCCCTGTAAATCTCCAAAACACCAAGAAAGCTTCAGATTCAATTTAGTTAAAGGAATCCCTCACCTGTTTGGAAGTTGAGCAAATCCCTTCAAATTAGCTTGATCAGTTCAGGATTATGCTGAATCTGATGTACAGTGTTTCTTAAAAACCATTCATTAGTTAGCTTACAAATGGGAAAGCCCAATTAACTAATTCCCAACCCTGTTCACAGGCAAGGATTATATTGCCCCATCTGTATTTTGGTGTATCAATAAAAGTTTTATTAACTGTTATTGACTTGGAGTAGTTTCAAGTGAGCTTTTTTTTAAACAACAACAACAACAACGTATAATTGCCCTACCTCATTCATAGAAGTGCAGGGGGCACCTAAGATAGCCCTCTCCTGCTGCTCCATTTCTGCTTCTTTTATTTCTCCCTAAAATCTATTAAATATTTGCAGAAATCTAGAACAGCTGCCCTATACCTTATTCATTGTAGCACTGATTTCTCCAGTCACTGGATTATATTATATATTACATTACATTACATTATATTGGGTTATATATAAACTGGAGAGCCAGTTTGGTTTAGTGGTTAAGGTGCTGGACTAGAAACCAGGAGTCTGTGAGTTCTAGTCGTGCCTCAGGCATGCAAGCCGGCTGGGTGACCTTGGGCCAGTCCCTCCCTCTCAGCCCAACTCACCTCACAGGGTTGCTGTTGTGGGGAAAATAGGAGGAGGAAGGAGTATGAGGTATGTTCGCCACTGTGAGTTATTTATAAAAATAATAAAGGCGGGATAGAAAATTAAATGAATTAAAAAATAAAAATTTTATGGTTCTGTTCATTGCAGTGGGAATCTTACAGCGTATTATAATTTAGACTGCAATCCTTTACTCCCTTCAGTGGAACTATAGCCCAGTGAATTCAAGGGGGCTTCTTTTGAGTAAATAAGTATAGGACCAGTTAGGGTTGTTGGAAGAGTTGATCCCCCCTCTGATAAAGATTTAGGAGATTCTTATGTAAACAGCCACCTGCAAACTCCCCCAATATCAGTGAAGAGACCTGCCTCTTGCCAGAACCTAAGTACGGTGTAGAAAGAAAATCAGAAAGACTTCACCTAATATATGCAGGAATATATTGGCTCAACATTGCAGTCTTATCCCTTTCAGCTCAATAAATCTTACTAAAGAGAAATCCATGAGGACTCAACTTGGAAAGCATCACTTTGGATTGTAGACAGCTACCAAAGAGCTCAAAAGTTGTCCATTTAATGTAAACCCAAATAAATTACAATTCCCTGCAAATCTGGAGGCTGGACTATCTTTATCTAGTGCAGTGTTTCTCAATCTTGGCAACTTTAAGAATTCTGGGAGTCGAAGGCAATCTTAAAGTTGCCATGGTTGAGAAACACTGATCTAGTGGGTTCCCCACTGGTCTCATTGTGATGAAGAAGCTAACGGATTGGTTATCTCTTTTATCATCAAAAGACAAGAAGACAAAAGTCCATTCTCAGAGGTGCTGGAGTAGGAACAAATGACTGTAGAAAACTGAAATAACTAAGAAAAAAGTGAAAAATGAGTTCTTACGTTAAGAGCTATTAAAGGATAATCTCCATTTCCTAGAACAGAGTGAATCCATCTTTCCTACAGAATGCTGACTGTCTAATATGTTTCACCTAATTGAGTCTAATTTATTGAGTTCAAATCAATCTTATACTATAGAAACTTATTCCTATCTTCCTTGGAAATATTTCATAATTTCAACTTCATTTTCTGAACTGTAAAAAAACCCTGAAAATTAAAACAAATGATAATACAATTACATTTTTTTTAACTGTTTGGCAGTAGTTCTTTGGATCTGACAGTAAAACTGAGTTTCGTTGCTACTAATCACTTCCCCTTCAGAATTTATTTCCTGAGGTAAAGTATTTATACAGCATAAAAGCTGGAGTAGACAGGTGGTGTGTGCAAAAAGCAGGGACTTAATCAATGTAAGCTTATGATTCACATTTACTGGGCCTGGGCAAATTTTTTATCTTCAGAGCAGTGTGACAAGTTAAAACTGTGGTTATCATAGATGCCATTTTATGTAATTATCTGTTCATTTTTTAATCCATGTGCCTTCTCTTTCCTCCTTACTTGTTATAATCTTTGGTTGAAACAATTGTGTTTTGTTCTGTTCTATTTATACATTTGTAAGGGTTATAAAAAGACAAAAACTCCCTTGAACTGAGCTTGATTTCTGATGACTACAAGGACATGTCTGTGTCAGGAAAGATATTCCTCATTCAACAATACAATCTAAAACCAGCAATAAAATAAAGAAAAGCAGAAACCACTATAACAAATGTTGAAATTCTTAACTTGTAGTATACTTTTATCATGCCTCTTTTATATCACTGAGGTATTTCTGAGGGAGAAGGGCAGCTTTAAATAGTTTCAATAAACAACAAAGAAGCCCCTAAAGCCAATTTAAAGAAGAGAATTTTATCATGAGGGGGTCACCACAAAAAAAAAGTCTCCTATACTTATGGTGGTGGATTTTACTGATGAATTCATAGAAATTCTGATAATTGTAATCCCAAACATCTGGATGGCATCAAGTTGTAAAGTTCATAGGAACTAGAATTGTTGATTAGCATGTTCAGTATTGAAAATTAATAGGTTAAAGAAGTTTTGGAGGGGACTCAGGAATGGATTATCACCATAATTTCAGTTACCCCTAAATTCTCTATCATCTAACTACTTGATTTTTATGCTAGCTTTTAATTTAAATAGAACACTTACAAGGTACAAAAAGCAAAAGCAAAAAACTAGTAAAACATGCATAATAAAATCATGTGAAATAAGGATAGACTGGTTATGGGATTGTCTCATTTCTCGATTATGTTTACACATTCATTTATTCTAATTCATTTATTTATTCTGATCCTAATTCTGCATCAGTCTGATTTTAAAAATCATAGGGGTTTCTCCTAATATACACATTTTAATGCAGTTTTCTTAAATATGCATTTTATATATCTTTTCCTTCTAACAACGCACTTTATTTATTTAGTCATTCATTCATTCAATTTATATAGCTGCCCTTCTCAAACCAGTGACTCTGGGCACTATATTGGTACTACCTTGTCTCTAATTTATGTTTTTGTGTGTGTTTTTTCTTAAATTCTGTCCATCACTGCAAAACTAGGGAAAATGTAGATACCAGGTATAATTGGGGCTTGGTTCATGTATAGGTTTGGGAAGTGACACTTGGAAAAGTTCATGTGAACTGAAATAAACACATTTCTTTCCTTCAATATCAGAAAGAGATGGATAATCAGAGTTCAATCTGACACTGTTCAAGATCACAGCTCAGTCTATATGTGGAGTTACTGCATATATGACTAAATATATGCAGGCATATTCACATTATAATTAATGCTGCAATTAGTATCTTTTTTAAAGATACAATCTAAGGGGAAGCATTTGGATAAATTTTACAGCACAACAGAAGAAATATACTGCTATGCTAGATCTAATTAGATTCAGGAGTTCTTAATTTCATCATTAGCAATCATTATTTCCTTTTCAAACCATGTAATTTAAAACCACATGAGGAATATCATTTTTTTTCCCTTCTCCTCTCCTTTACCAAAGTATCAAGGGTTACATTTTGACAAAGATGGTATGGTACACAGCTGCTGGTATTTAAATGAGGGAGGTTTTAATGACAACTCAAGACTTAGAAAAGTAATTGGTTAACCAGACTGAGGGAATTCTTGGCAAAGATTATTATGTTTACGTAAAATTGGTTATGATACAGTGCGGGCTGTATAATTAGTTAAATTATGCTAGGGAAAATGGGACAGCCTTGCATTATTTACCCTTTAGGGTATTGTTAAATTGTGAAGTCTGCTGCAGCATTGATCTTTCCTTTCTTCCCCTAAATACCACCTCTGTTCTTAACTAAGGAATGCTGAAAGGAGAAGTCCTAGAAACTCCCTAGATTGGCTTGGCCTGAGCAACTTTTAAATTCTGATTTATATTTTGGGCCCAACTTAAAAAAAAATACTGTAATTGGACCCTGAAATGTGGATTCTGTTAAAAAAAAAAGTTGGAGAGGCAGACGAAAACAAATATTAATATATTTATAACTTGATAAAGATAAAGATATAAAGTCAGATATAAGGTTAGATCCAAACTCAGCAATTTTTAGAGAATACCCACTGAGATCAGTGGATTTGAATCATGATAAATCTGTTTTCCAATTTCAGTGGATCTACTCTAAATTAGTTTAAGTCTGGATACAATCTAGATTGGTGAAGCTCCTCTTTGTACAAAGAGGAGGTATCAGAAATGGCTGCAAGGTTCTGATGGTTAGGTTGTCATAGTTTATCGAAATAATGTTTATTATGGATAGAATCTGAGTAAGAGGTTAATGTATTATGTATTTGTATCTGTGCTGGAGAAGTTCAGCATTTTTCTGTTTACCTTTTTCTTTTAGACTTTCTTCAATCCTTTTCTATACTTTTGTATTTTACCTATATTCTGAAACTTTAATAAAGTTTTTTTTTTAAAAAAAAGAAATGGCTGCAAGGTTCAAAGCTCGTGAGGATATAAAAAGCCTGGACTTTTATGTTCTGCAAAAACCAGACCAGTGACGACTGTAAGCAAATAAACTTAGATTCTTCCATTGAAGGGGCAGGCGTGATCACCCTACCCAACTGCATTCCAGCCTCAGTCAGGCAAGACAACATGATACCCTACAGCTGTGCTGAACAGTGACAGTAACTGCACTGGTTGCTTGTTGGCATCCAGGTGCAATTCAAGTGTTGGGTTATCATCTACAAAGCCCTTCATGGCATAGGGCCTGGTTATTTGAGGGACTGCCTGTCTCCAATAGTTTCTGCCCATCCAGTAAGATTGGGCAGAGTGGGTTCACTCCAGGTCCCTTCAATTAAACAATGTCATCTATCGGGACCTAGGAAATATCCCTTCTCTGTCGTGGCATCTGCCCTCTGGAACAGCATCCATCCAGAGATGCATATGGGTCCCATTCTGATGACATTCCAAAAGTCTTTGAAAACTTGGAGTAGGGTAGTTATTGAGCCCCTGTTGTTTTTTCTTTGGTGTGGTGTGTTCGTTTCTTCCAGATGTGCATGATCTCTTTTTTTTTTAATCTTATAGTTCTTTACTTTTTAAAGTGTAGGATGCCTAGAATTGTTAGGAGTCAATAAGTAAAATGTATTTACTTAGTTAGATGAATAAATACCTTCAGGCAGGCTTGGGCATTATGAAGATCATTGAAGAACTTCATGATCTATGAGATCCTGTCTTCAGATACATGGTGGGATGGAATGTGAGGGCAAACTTGGGAAACAGAGGGAAGAGGTGCTGCCTAGAGAATGAACAGATAAAAGGAAAGGGAGTCTGAGAGAGGGTAACAGTCTAAGGAAGAAACTTAAGAAAGACTGGCCCTGACCACTCAAGTGATAAATAAGGAGGGTGGGAGATTTGTATTTTCAGACTTGCAAGATTCTGTTAATGTATATTTTAAAGCAGTGAGTATGTATGTATGGTGATACACTCACATTTTAAAGTCTCCTGTGTAATTGTTAGTAAATTTAGGAAAAGAAAGATCATAACACATCTTTTTTTTAAAAAAATCCTAAGCATTAGTAGTTCTGTACAAGAAATCAGGAAAATCCCTAAGTGCCTTTTTTTATAAATCTGGTTGCATGGTGTAGACAATCAAGTATGCAGGCGGAGCTGCGATCAAGATGCTGAATTGGGGGTGGTTTTTGCCCTTCCTTTCAGTTCTAGGGACATCCCTTTACAACCCTCCATTTTGAGCTTTTCATACTTCTCTGTCATGTTAGGTTCTTTCCCTCCCTAAGAGGGAAAAGCATTTCCAGACATGTCTCCTCCACCTGCTCTCTCAACATGAGTCTGGGACAAAGTTAAGAATTATATAAATGACTGTCGACCTTCTTTTCAACAGATAAGTTGAACAGTTTTCTTTTTCTTTTCTTGTACTTTTTTGTTTTCCTTTCTTTCGATTCATCTTTTATTATATGAAAATTCTTCATAAATAAAGAAAAACAAAGATGAGTCTGGGCCAGAATTCTAGGCAAGCAAAATCAGAAAGGAAAAAACAGAGCTGGCTGAAGATCTCTGCCCAGTGTGATACTTGCCTTTTATGCAAGAAATGGACCAAGCTTGGAAAAGCAGCTCAACTTGGTAAATTATTCAGCAGTCAAAAGTCTGTAACCAAACAGGCCATTATCACAGATGACAGCTGAACACAGATGTCAGCTGGGAGTGAGAATGAGGGTGCCACCTTGCACAGAATAACAGTAAAATGTGTTCCGGGAGCCACAAGCAATTAAATGAGAGAAAACAGTATGTATTAGTGCCATCATTTTGATGAAGCAGTATCGCAATGTTGTGTAGTGATGAATCCAAAGGGGACTAACTCACCTCAAGGAATCCAAGGAAATTGGAGTAAAACTTGTAAATCATGGGATTAAGAGGAATGACTGATAGACTTTCAACCAAGAAAATTACTTAGCTGCATTTGAAGCTTAATTCCAGTTCTGTAATTTACAGAAGAAGGCACACAGCAGTTGTTTTTGAGGGCCATTTTTAACTTTGAAAATGCCATTGATATTGCTAATATCCTGCCTACCATCTGGACAAGTGAGAATCAGCATTAGGTTAAAGACTTTCAGCCTAGAGGTTTACTAAAACTATGTGGGGTTCATACATCACACTAAAACACAAAGGGAGGGATTTGGTTTTGCTATAGCATGTTGAATGGAGTAATCAGGGTTTGTAGACCATGACTCAGCATGATGTGTGAACCAGGGCTTTATCATTTATTCAATAAACCACAGTTAAAATAAGCCATGGTTTAGAACACTGTGTAAACCCAGTCACAGAATTGTTGTGACTAACTTTAAAGGTTTCCAGTCATAAGATTCTAGCCAGATATTATTGTCCTTTGGGAGGGATATTCTACCTACCTCTAAATCCATTTTTGTGATGGTGTTGATAGTCTGTGATGTAAATATACAGAGCACTGCCTTGCCAAAAAGGCTTCTGGATTTTTTTCTACCAGTTTGTCATCCAAGTTGTTAAAAAGTTGCTTTTTACTTTTTTATTCAAGGAAGAGATTGTTATTGAAGTTCTTGACCGTGTGTGTGTGTGTGTGTGTGTGTGTGTTTGTGTGTGATATTCTTGCACTTAGTTGTGAGGTGGCCAAGAAGTGTATGAAGATCCTGCTTTTAGGTACAATCCTCTTTCTAGTGATCTACAGCCTCCCCTGGCTTCTCACACTTCCATTTTATCTCAGGAAAACACATCAAAAGGGAATTGATGTTCTTGTACACAGCTTTCCCAAATGTCTTGCCTTTATGATACATTCCCTGAGAAACCTCCTTTTATCAAAAATTCCTGACTTTATTCATTTTTACACATTTTTAATCTACATCCCTTTAACAATTTGTGTAAATTTCACTCATGTAACCTGTTTCTAACCACCGCCGCCTTTGCCACCACAAAACCTAACTACCACTTTTTTGTATACAGCTTCCAAAAGCATATGGTTTCTTTCAGATGCATCTTTCACAAAAGAAAAAGCATCTTTTTTCTGCAGATTTTTGACTGGAAAAAGATAGGTGCTGGCAGGCTCTGTTCATGCAGCATCTGTTGCGTGGTGGGACCTCTTTGAGGGATTCACAAATCAACTCCCACAGAAACGTGTGTGATGGTGTTGTTTCAAATCCCTAAACTCTGTTCCCATTTGTCTATGTTCACATTGCGTTCCTTATGTTAAGGATGAACTTCTAAAGCAGGGAACCATCTCTAATTATGGAGATGTTTTATGTAACATAGATTCTTTTAAAAAATCAGGATTCTGGTAAGATTCACAGCCACCTTCCTTCATGCACTGTCCCTGCATTTTCTTTTTGAAAAACATTTTCAAGAGGATCTTGATTCTGTTTGATTTGTGTTACTGTACCTATTTTCCTGATATTTTCCCAAGAAGTTCAGAGTGGCATTCAAGATCCCCTTTTTATTTCATCCTCTCAATAATCCTGAGGTGGGCAAGAGGTTGTGACTAGAAGGTGACTATTCTATGATCAGCAGGTGAATTTCTGAGTTGAACAGGCATTTGAAGCCATGTTCCCAATCCTAGGATGCTAACACACTGTCCTCCAGATATGGCTCTCCATCTCTGGAAGTTTTCCAGAAGAGGCTGATCACCCATCTCTCATAGATAGTTTAACTGGTTTTCCTGACCATTCCAGAGGGCTGGATTAGATCAGTGTTTCTTAAACTTGGCAACTTTAAGATGGGTAGACTTCAACTCCCAGAATTCCCCAGCCAGCTAGGGAATTCTGGAAGTTGAAGTCCATCCATCTTAAAGCTGTCAAGTTTGAGAAACACTGGACTACAGTAGATAATCCCTGTAGTCCCTTTCAGCTCTACAATTCTATGATTCTATATGCTGGAACAGCTGCATGGTATGGTTGGGGATTCTGGGTAGTTTATCCAGAGAGTGCCATGTTGAGGAAGATAACTTAGTTGTAAGATAGTTATCCTGAGTTCTGTTCTTATTTCCATCACGAATTTCCTCCTATCTCAGCTCTACTTCTCATGGTCATGTACCATCATAATATTGGCCTACTTTGTAGGGCTATTTATTTGAAGGATGCTGAGATTTCATGTAGGACTCCAACCCCTCTCTCTGACACACCATGCAGAACCTGTTTTTACATGAAAGCCTATGCGGAAATTTAATACTGCCATTTGAAAAGATTCCTATGACTACAGGAATCCAATTCTTAATCCCTTTCCACCCAGTCTATGAGAGGATGATTTACTTTAGGCCTGCTTTACAGCAGCCAAATGATTAGTTGACTCAGTTTTATTAACCTGCATTGACTGGTTTTAAAATGTTGATCAAAAACTTAAGCAAAACCCAAACCAAACGACAGCAATGGGATTTGTCTAGCTAAATGAGTTGTGGCAGATGGATAGGAGTGTTGCTTGCAAAAGCTTAAATTAACAGAGCATCAAAAGCAGCAGGACTATTTTAGAACAATTAAACCAGAGTATTTCAAACTTGGCAACTTTAAGATGTGTGGACTTCAACTCCCAGAATTCCCCAGCCAGCCATGCTGAATTAAACAAAGGCAATCTGATGTTCAAGAAAACTATTATATCAGTATGAAGAGCATCTATATCATCGACCAGAGCCATAGCCGAGGAGGGAACCATTATTTCCACACTGTGAGATGACAAAAAGAAAAAAAAAATCTCAATTTGCCATAAATGTATCAAGGTGATGTGAATTTTGATCCCATTTTGCTTACTAATTACAACAGAAAGAACTTGGTTTTAAAAAAAGGGAGAATGGTATGTAATGTTTCAATAATATCCTTTTCTGTGATATCATATCATATTTATTTATTTATTTATTATTCAAATTTTGTTACCGCCCATCTCCCCCAAAAGAGGGACTCTGGGCGGTTTACGATAAAATTAATACAATAACAATAAACGTTAAAATCCTGTAAAAATAAAATAAAGTTTTATAAAAATAAAAGCAAGTTACAAATATAAAATACAATATAAATAAATATAAAATCCATATGCTTACAATGGCCAGGAGACTAGAGCATTGGTTTTCTATTTCTTGTATCTTCATAATATGCAATGTGTAAAATAGGTATAATGTACAAGTTCCAGAATTCTTATAACAAATTGGAAACAGTTCAGATAAAATCTTCATTTGATGGGTGGGTGGGCGGGCGGGTAGGGCTATGAAATTCAGGTCAAAAGTAGTTATGATGTCAACTGTATGACCGCTCAGCCATTCATCGAGTTCCCCATTTCCCCAATAACTTCTTAGGTTATTGTACAAAGCAATTCCTATTTACTTGTCTAATTGGCAAGGTTAATCAGAGGTTTAAACTGGAGGGAGGGAGGGTCCTATGAATACTGAACCAACCCCGTTAATTGTAGACAGTATCTGAGATGTAATGAGAATAACAGCAGGGATAATGCCAGCATCATTTTGAGAATCTGGTTACATATACAGAACCCTCTGCCCCTTTCTTGGCAGTTGTGCTTGTCATTATGTTATTTTAAAAATATGTATTTATTTGACTTAGATACTGGCCGACTCTAAATTGACTCTGGGAGGCTCACAGCACTCTGATTGGATGGGTAGAGCTAATGCCTGCTTCCTGAGATACCAAGGAAGCAATAATGGCTGTTTGTATGTTAATGCACTGACAGAGCTGTCAATATTTGCCTCCCAGGGTACGAAATTCTTAGCCTCCCCAAGATTTTCCCATTGGAGAAAACACTCAGGAATAGAACTCAGACTTTCTCTAAGTATGTCAATGTTACTGAAAATGACACCTCTGCATCTTTCATGTTAGGAGGCACTCATCACACTAACATGTAGCATTTTCATGCTGGTAGTTGCCCTCCCTACTCAAAACCATTAGCTTGTATTGAAATGGGATAGAGAACCATTAAAAATGATTTACAAACTACAAGGCCTGGATTCATACATCAAGTATAATCCAAATGAGTTAAATCATATTGTAGAATAGTAATGTACAAGCTGCAGACCAGCCAGGGATGACTCAACACAATTATGGCACATATTCCTAAGCATGTTGGCAAAAGGTAACAAATAATGTAATATTTAATAATATTAAATATAATAATAGTAATAATAGTAATAATAATAATAATAATAAAGTAATGCTCAACATAGGCATCCATGTTAGTGGAAATCATATGCTGTGTAAAATTTGTAGCCTGTAAAAGCGGCTTTGCAGTAAGAGAGAGAGAAAAGCAAAAGTTTAGCAAAATAAAAAAAAGTGTTCAGTGGAGTAATTTCACAACCTGTCTTTGGAGCGCTGGAGACAGATGATTAGCAACAATCAAGTCAACATTCAGGTTGCAGAGTTAATCCATAACAATGACATGAGTTTTTGCTAAATAAAGAGCAACAGACTGAAAAGCCCCCCACGAGAACTATCATTAAAATGAAAGATGCACCTTGGATATCTGACTCCCAAAGAATTGACTTCAGTGGTTAAGTGACTGAAAGACCCACTTGATGGAAATGTTAGGTTTTCACACTGTTGCCTTCCCATCAAGAGACCTTTTTGGTCAGCATACTGTGTGACCTAAGAAAAATTTCTGGTTCTTCTGCAACAATAACTGTTTATAACCACTGTTGGAATAATCTATTTTTAGCAAAATGATATTGCTGGTTAAAAGTGGCCTTTGCTGATATGGATAGACAATAGGGCTTGTTTACTTGCTGGACTTTTCTCTAGAAAAACTAGATATTTTGCCTTTTTTTTTTTTTTAGCTCAGCATCATCTTTCATATTTTTCATAATTATGTCCCCACTACCTGAAAGAATGGAGAGCCAGTTTGGTGTAGTGGTTAAGGTACCAGGTGGGAGACTGTGAGTTCTAGTTCTGCCTTAGGCACAAAGCCAGCTGGGGGACCTTGGGCCAGTCCCTCTTGCTCAGCCCTAGGGAGGAGGAGGCAAGGGCAACCCACTTTGAAAATCTTGCCAAGAAAACTGCAGGGACTTGTCCAGGAAGTCACCAGGAGTCAAAAACTGACTCAAAGGCATGTGTGCGTGTGCACACAGACACACTCAACCCTAAAAGAATGACTGTCTTTTCTTCCCAAATCCCTTTGCCAGTGTGCATAGAATTACCGCTGGGAAGCTGAATGGGAGTACAGGTGTTCTGTGTGAAGACCCTGCAGTTTGGGGAAAGTGCCTCTTTCCTCCAGGAGGAACCACATGGAAAATTGCTGTATATACGTTTTTGCTCTGGGAAGTTATCAATGCCTTTCTTATGTCAGCAGCTTCTAAGATCTAGATAGGCCTAGAAACCACAGAAAGGTGGGGAAGACTCAGCCAGAAATGAAGTAGGAAATGTTATTCCATCCCATCTTTATGGCCATGGTTTCATTCAGGGTTTTGGGCAATACATAATGTGGCAAATTATTATTGATTAGGTCCATTGATGGCCTGTTATCAGAAACAGGTCCAGAATCATTTTTTTGAGGGTAGGAACACATGACATTACTCTTTATTCAGCTTCCTCCCGGCACAAATATGACCTCCAACCACTTTTTCCTGGTGTGATTTTAAAGTAGTATTTTGCCCATATGTTTCCTGGTGCGCACCTGTTCATTTTGGCTGGTGAACTTCCTTACGGGCTAGCCTGAGATGTTCAATGGTGACTTTACAGTGGAAGGCATGGCCCTTCTGCTCACTTGAAAAGCATATCTTTGGGATGGCCTTTTGCTGCCTCTATTACAATGTTATCTTAAAGGAACAGCAGCTAGAATGCTTTTCACATGCAGAAGGTCCTTGATTTGAAACTCAGTAGGAATTTTTGGTGGTGTTTGAATTACTACTTTTCGTTCCCTGACCTTTCTTTCAAGTGACTGCAGAAATGATGAAATAGTGCACCTCAAGACCATTTGGGGGGGGGGGGGTAAGGGACAGAGGACCCTAGGGAGGTCAGGGAAAGAAAAATAGTAATTAAAAAAAATCTGCTTAGTTTCAAATTGGAGACATTCTGCACTGGAAGCAAATGTTTGAATCACCATGCCAGTGCAAGAACATTGTAATAGAGGCAGGAAAATATCTTGAAGAAACACTTCGAAAATGCAAGAAAGGATTTTTTATTTTAAAGCTGGGTGTTTTACCTATGTATGTGTGTCTTTGGATGCTTTATTTATTTATTTTATTTATTTTCTATCCCTTTATTATTATTATAAATAACTCAAGGTGGGGAACATACCAAATACTCCTTCCTCCTCCTATTTTCCCCACAACAACAACCCTGTGATGTGAGTTGAGCTGAGAGAGAGTGACTGGCCCAAGGTCACCCAGCGGGCTTTCGTGCCTAAGGCGAGACTAGAACTCTCAGTCTCCTGGTTTCTAGCCCAGCACCTTAACCACTAGACCAAACTGGCTCTCCCAGTTTTTAATTTTGTATGTATAAATTTAAGTTTGTATATTTATAGAAAATTAAGATAAATTAATTAATAAATTAAAATTTATAGAAAATTAAGTTTGTATATTTAAAGAAAATATGTGTGCACGCCTATGGGTAAACACATACGTACTATACATGTGTATGCATATGTGTGTATGTATGTGTTTGTTATACATATGCAGAATGACTGCCCACAAAAGCAAAAGTGATTGGCCAGTTAGGAGGTGTCAGCCTTGTGAGGTAGTCCAAACAGGAAGCATACCCAGATGAACAAATTCTACTTTATTGTAAGGTTACATCAACAGAATCCTGCAAATCTGGATGTATATGTACAGCCCAAGAAACTAGGGAGGGTCCCTTCTGAGACATTTGCCACACCCAGATTCCTGCTGCGGGCTAAGCTGCCTTTTATCTGACCAATGCCTTGGCTGCGGCCCTTCCCCAGTCTCCCAAGGTCATTCCCACATACCATTACAGGAGGGCACAGTACCAGGAGAATTGTCCCGTGGGAGGATGTGGTAGCCTGCGGTCCAAACTGAATCCTTTTCAAAATGTCGTCAAACCAACTCAGTATGGGCAGGTTTTTCTAAAGCCAGCTTACTTCAACTTCCATGAATGTGGAACATAAGCAATTCAAAAGTGTACTGGGGATATATGCAAAGACTATTATTTTCTGTTTAAAAAAATTGTTTCTTTTGTCTTATTGCTGCTGTACACACATAATCCTTAAGAGGAAATGGCTGAACAATAGTTACTGGGTGAAAAAAGATACAGTGAATGTCACGGTAAAATGAGTTAAAATCGTATGAAAAAAGTAAAAAGAAAAATAGCAGAATTTAAAAGCAACAATGGCAAAGCTGGTCTTACTGCTGGGGAAATCTGTTGAGGTGACTTTTTCAGAAATAACAGGAAAGAGAATGAATGGATTCATTTCCCTTTGGAATAATTCCACAAATGTCAGGAGTAAGTATCTTTCTTAAGCAGGTGTGAAGAAGCCTTTGCTTTGACTCAAATGCTGTATTTTTCAGTGCCTTGTAAACTGGGTTATGAATTGCTCAGCTTCTTGGAGCTGAAAATGAGTAAAAAATTCTTAGTATTGCTGAAATCATCACAGAATTGAATGGCTGAAGATAGCCAGTTTAAACCAAGTAAAGAAATGTGATGAATATGATGTACATTGCCCCAGTCTTTCTTTTTATGTGGGAAAAATTACCATAAAAATAAAAGTAACTTCTTATAAAAGGCAGTCGCAAATGTTTGATAATAGAATCTAAATCCAGTTTTGCTTGTTAAGGGGAGTAAAAGATTGATAGGAAAGGAAATACACCTGGAGCATTGCAGTGGCATATAGATATATTTATATTAAACATAATACTTAACCCAATTAAGCCTAGGTGTAGAGATACATTCTCTCCATTAAACCTCAGAGGCTAAAACAAATCAGTTTTTTCCAATAAGATGCCTGCCATGGGGATAACATTCTTAGGGGATTATCTTGTGTGCATCAGGTTTATGAGATTAACAGATCTCGCTTTGTCGTTTTAGAACATTATAGAGAAAAAGCCCTTAACACAGGAAAAGATTTGCTAACTTCCTGTTGCTTATCTTGGGACAGTCTACTAATCACTAAATAAAGTCTTTCTTTGATTTCCAGGAAATATTTGCAAGTTTAAAGCTACATTTCACATTAGGAATTTAATACCCCCACTGTAAATGTATTGAAATCTCTCTCCTCAATATCCAGCCTCATATATTATTGAAAATTCACACAGATTCTTAGATTCATCTTGGTAATTACTGGCAGGTTTATTTAACACCATAATGGTCGGCAATTTCAGTGGACAAATATAATACAATACAGCTTGTGGGTGTATACGTACACTTATATACACCTATATACACAAGCATTTCTTCAATTTTCAGTGCCCAGGACTGGAGTACTTTAAGATTCCCTTGAATCTGAATCAAGGCCAATTTTGGATTTGCACTATGTTTGTTTTTTTCAGGATGCTTGTATGATTTTCAGAGGAATAATTTTTCATTAAAAAATCTGGCATGTCTGGATTACAGGGATTGTAGTCCAACAGGAACGAGAGGGCCAGCGATATCCCCTCCCTATTTTATGATGTGCATAATAACAAGATGGCTCTAATTTTTTAGTTGCTAACCTTTGATGACATACAACCCAATTTTCATGAATGAGTTGTGCCTGAGTTGGAGTACTTAGTTTTGCTCCATTCAGACCAACCAAGGGTGGGGAAGATGATCAGATGAAAAACAAATCTTCCAAAACTGGAAGGAAGGAAAATTAAATGCCCCTCACCCTCTATTCTGGTCCACATGAGCTGGATGGTCTTTGCAAGTCAAATAAGAGCCACCATTTCTGTCCCACCCTCTTGTTAAAGATGCTGTTTAAGGTGAAAAGTGAGCCTGCCCAAAACATACTTGTCTCTTTATTTAAAAGAGACAAGTATGTCTATCTTATGGGTCACAAGTCTAGGCAGCTCATAAACCATAACAAAACCAAAGGAAACCATAAAAGCAACATCCCAAACATCCACAAATAAATCCTGGCTCCCTAACTGATTAATCATTATAAACATAATCACTGGGATCCAGCCTCACATTATCCTAGTGTTCGAGGGAAGAAACAACTTTTTAAGGCCTTCCAGAAGCTGAGGAGAATGGGGGCTTGTCAGATCTCAGGGGGTGGGCATTTCACTGGGCAGGGGCCACTACAGAAAAGGGGTGATTCCTAGGTCCCACTAGGCAACAACATTTAAAGGAAGGGACCTGGAGCATGCCCACATTCATGGAAATCACTGCTGCCTTCCTGTGTCATTATATAATACCCACGTTTATATATGTATATGAAAGGAGATAGAGGAGAAAATACATGTCACTTCAAACAGGACATTTTCACTTTGCTTTTCCAAACTTTATTCATGCTGTTCTGTTTACCATTTCTTCTTCTATTCCCTAGGGAAACCAATTATGTATGGAATTGAGAAATTCTAGAACCAATCTTGCATAGATCTAATTCATCTAGATGTAGATGTAATCATGTGTATGTATGTGTGTATTGTTAATGTTTTCTACTACAGATTAAGGTTACTAGGGTAACTAATCATTTTGGCCCGGTGAAGAGGTTGAATTCAACTATCCCCTTTTCGGATGTTAATTTTTGCACCTGGGGGGAAAAAACTTGCCTGGACTTGTTTTTAGTTTCTGTTTGCCTTCTGTGTAGCAGCTCTCACTGAGAGCCTGAAAGAATGCAGAAGCTTTTAAATATGTTTTGCTTTCTGTAAATAAAATTATTTTTATAGAAATGCCTGGTGTGTGACTTTTCTGATCTCTCCTGGGCCAAAGGCTTTCCCAGCAATCTGCCAACATGTATATCCTTCCGAGGTCGGTAAAATGAACGCCCAGCTTGCTGGGGGAAAGGTAATGATGACTGGGGAAGGCAATGGCAAACCACCCTGCTAGAGTCTGCCAAGAAAACGTTGCAAAAGTGGCATCCCCCAAAGGGTCAGACATGACTCGGTGCTTGCGCAGGGGACCTTTCACCTTTTTCACACTTGTGTGTGTATATATATATGTGTGTGTGTGTGTGTGTATACACATACATATATGAGATCCAGTATATGTGTATGACACATATGTTTATTCACACTTTCAGAGACACATGGAACAGAGAAGGAATTTAAAATTCTGTGCATTTATTTGTGGGAATGTTTTGGATACCAATATAGTGCGATTCTGAAGTTCTCTGAACAGTTTCTGAAGCTGTTTTTGTTAGCACTGATCCTGTTTGTTGTCATAGCTTTTTATTCGGTATCCATTTTATTTAAATCTTGCATAAATTCCTGTTTGTGGCATTTTACAGATTGTTTATATCTCATATAAATGTGAAGTTATGAAAAATTAATAATGGTGACACTCTGTATATATAATTTGATTCTGAATTTTTAATATATTTTTTTAAGATATAAGAGGCTGGAAACAAAGGCAGAGGTGGCGCATTGTAAACGTAACTGAAAAATGTACCAAAGGTGTCTTTTCTCATCTCTCTTCCCCCCTGCCCTTTGCCTGCTTGACATGGGAGTAGATCAGGGCCATTAAATGCACCGCAGACATTTTTACAGCAAAGTCATTTTCCTCCTACATGATTAGAAGCACCAAAGGTCACTTGCATTAATAGGAGCCCTTATTATACTTCTGAACAATGAATCTTCTCCTCTATTGGGTTCAAGAGAGACATGCTTTCAGGGCTAATCAAAGGATCGGTGCTTTCCCAAATGGTGGATAAACACAGCTCAGGAAGGAAAGTTCAGTTGAGAAAAGACTTCAAAGGGATACTATTTCCTTGCCTGGCCTTGCGCATGGAGTTTTCAGAAATAGCCAGAGACGTTTTGTTCTGTCCCCTCCTAATGGATTCTTTCAAATAATCAATACTACTGGAAAAGTCACACTTAAAAGCTTTGGTATTTGGAAGGCATTAGTGCTTCTATGTTACTGTGGTTGCTGGGAGCTAAAAGTGCAGCCTGGCTTCATTGGAAGATGGCCTTAATCTTCCTACCGAAAACATCTTGGATCCAGTAGCTTTTGCCCATACATTTTATTGTTATTTTGAAATACACAAACTGATGTACCAACTGGCTGAAAACATTGCTATGGAAATGTGAAAGTAAGTAAAATTAAAAAACAACAGAAATGGCTTTCAATTGGTTGGATGAAAGAGTAAGCTCCATGACAGAGCAGTGAGTTCAAGTCAAATCTCAGTCCACAGATCATCATTCCTCATTAAAGGAAAAGAAAAAGAAAGAAAAATCACTAACATTTCATGGAAACACCTCTTGCTTACATGAGATCTTATGAAATGTTGTGAAATCACACGAGGTTTTGTAATCTTCGGGGTTTTCAAGGGATGAGGGAGCACAGAGTTTGCCAAAATGGCATCTGGGCCAGAAAAAGTTGCTAGCTCTATCAGGAGTCCAGTTCAATTCACAATTTGCTACCTATCACCAACTCTTCCATGTATAATACTTCCCAAAGTTTTTCAAAACTAAGCCCAAAAAATTCTATGTTGCTCTTATCTTTCCTCCCTGATAATTTTTCTGGGAAACAATATTGATAGGAAATGTTTTGAAGCACAAACCACTACAAAGTTTTAAATTAAGGGGGAACCAGCAGCCCCAAATGACTTTAAAGCTGGTAGCTAGTTGTTTGCCTCAACTCAGAAGCAAAATGTTTCCTGGAAAGACATTTCCTTTTGCAGCTCTTATGGAAAAATTAAAATTAAAATGTCTCTTAAAATTGTACATTTAATTCTTGGTGAAAATGACATCTCTGGTTCCTTCCGTTTTCATGGAGCCATCTCAGAATTTGTAGCATGCTTGTTAATGCTGATTTCCAAGACTATTATTTTAGAAGCTAATGGCTAGAGAACATTGTCTGATATTATTATATAGTCATTAATGTGACAATAGGGGTAAAAGGATTAAGTGAAGAAGTGGATAGAATTCCTAATTGCAAATAGGGTGTTGTATTTCTTGGCATTAAATAAGAGGAAATGTAATTCTACTTTATAAATTAAGACACAAAAGCCAGAACATTTAACTCACTGTTATTACTAGGCTTCTTAACTTGTTAAATTTTTCCCACCTCTCATTCTGAAGATTTTATACACACACATATGCACACACTTTTTCTCTGTTACTAAACTATCCTAGCAAATGAATCTGACTCGAGATGGCCATAATTTGCTGCTAAAACAAGCTCATGGTCAGAACTGGCTGGTGAACTCCAGCTGGTACCTTTTGTGCCATTATAGAAGCCAGCAGATGATGAGGATGAGGTTTGATAATTTCACCTTTGCTCCAGGACTTTAAGGTGGATTTTTCTGAAATGAACAAAAACTGGCCCAAAGTCATCCAGTCAGTTTCCATGGCTGGATTTCCCAGATCCTCCTCTTAACACCTTAACAACACAATGCCACACTGACATTTGGCAGTTGAATCTCACCTGAACACTGACAACAGGACAAAGTTCTCCTGTACACCTGAAGGCAAGATGCTAGTTTAAGGCCCAGCACCCACAATTTGGTGCTGTAGCAGAGGGATGGCCACTCCTATTTCCTGTGATTAACTGTCCCATTGATCAGCCTTTCTGGAAAATCATTCACCACTATTGCCACTGGGAATGTCAGGTTTCTCAGGTCAAGAACTCAGTTGGTCCAGTCTTCTCAAGGAATCCCACCACTCCTCTAAAGATCAAGTTTTATTGCAAGCAGATGGAGTAACCAAGTAAGGCAGGAGCTCAACCCTGACACTGAAAAGTTCTCATATATAAAAACAGATTTAAGCCAATCTACCATTTTTCCATCTAACCAATCCAATTTCAGCTTTACACTTTTCATGTAAAGCTGGAATTGGATTGATTAGATGGAAATGAACATGGAGCTTGTAGAACCTCTGCATTCAGCTACATAGACATGGAGAAAAATCATCCTTCATTCCTCCCCTGTGCCCTGGCAGTGAGTTTCCACACCTGGATTCCTGGCAGATGGCAGAAAGAGCTTTGGAGCTATGAAGTAGAATCCTTTGCGATTGCAGTGGGATCTAAACTGAATGAATGAATGAAACAGAAGTTTGCACAGTATGCCCTTCCAAGTCTAGTTTTATCATGCAGCAGACTGCTGTTGTGCAGCAGGCTGGCCTGACTCCTGCCATCAAGTCCCTACCTTTTAGCATACCTTTCAGGTATGAAACAGTGCTGTCATACCACCTGAGAGCATTCTGGTAAATTAAAATGGCTCTCCAAGCTTCCTTGTATGTACTGCAGCACTAATACCCAAATTAGGAAATCCTGCCAATGAACACTGTTGAAGTCTAATAGATCTCTGAGTTTAGGCAAATTGCTCTGAACGCAGGCCGTCTCCTGAGAGTCATCCCAGGGGAACAATAAAATTTTGTCTTGGCTGCCTGCCTGGGACTGCACACAGATTCTGAACCACCTGCCGAAGCCCCAGCACATAGCCAGCAGGAAGCATCTGGCTTCATTAGACCACAAATGATGCACACTTGCTTTCATGGCCAAGACAGGAATCATTCAGCCTGAGGAGACTGATTCTGGCTGGAGATTCCTGATAAATGTGAGAGTACGGTGGGTTTTGTTCTCCTGGGGGGTGGAGGAAGAAATGGAACCATGGTAGTTGAGTAATATGCACACAATATTTCTCTGCCCATTATCAGCACACAGAGAAAGTTGTAGAGCAGTAAAAGTGCAGGAGACTACAGGTACCGCCTGTGGGTATGTATCCTGCATTTCCGACTAGTAGACGCTTGGCCAACTTTGAAAATGAGCTTCCACAAATGGTTCCTTCCCACTCTACATTGTGCCAAATGGCGACAGGCACCTCTTTGAACACTTTCTTCTACTCTTTCTTTGCTCCCATGAACACTTCTGGGCATGTCTGCTGCTGATCTTCAGTAGCCCAGTATATATTACCTGTGGTGATCTCTTCATCACTAGCAAGCAAACTGTAGTTTGGATTTGAAGGCTGCATGCTTGAACCGCCTTGTTTTCTGAGTTTACCCAAGGTGTGGAATCATAAACTCATGAAAGGGGCTGGGTTCAACTAACCAAGGTTAAAAGTGATCAACCTGGGCAGGATGGGCAACGGCAGCAAGTCTTCACCTAGCCTGATTAAGAGCGTTGTATAAACTCAGCTCCCAGGAGTATCTGCAGGATAGCAGGTTTTTATCAAAATGACCGAAGCAGCATTGCACCATTATAATTCAACCTCCACTCCTTTCATATGGACTTGCAATGTCATTATAGCCACTCCTTGTTTAGTGACTACCTTGGTTAACGACTATTCAGAAATACAATGGTAGTAAACAGTAATAAAAAAAATCATTTTCCAACCAATGTGTGCACCTACAACCAAATTTCATGCCCCTGGCCACAAAAGCCTTTAGTATGAAACTGATTAAGGTCTGGTCAGTTTCAGGCAGCAGCCTAGCAGCTGGAGGGTTCTAATCAAATAATTAAGGTCACAGAGCTGAGCTTGTTAGCACTTTTTAGGGAAGTGTTGCACTGCAGAGAAAAGCAGCTCTGAAAGAGGTAGCTTTTTAAGGCAATCTCTCTGCCCTGCCAAGGGCCAAAAAAAAAAAAAAAAGGAAAAAAATGGGTCAGGCACAGGACACTGAACAAGAGAACTTTATCTAAATGAGATGGCAGCAAGCAGTGTTCTTCACAGCATCTCTCTCATGTAAAAGAAAAAGAATACACAAAAATAAAAGAGGAAAAAAGCTGAAAAAAGAAACAAAAACATACAAACAAAAACATACAAATATACAAAAGAAACAGAAACACAAGCATTATTATTATTAATTATTATTATTAATTATTATATTCTAAGTGTCTTAGCTTGCTTTGCTGTAAGGTATGATGTATATAAAGGAACTATCGCTGCTTGAATTTGGTTAGACTTCTGCTGTGAATGTATCCTGACATTTTTTCCATTGCTGCACATTCTTCAATTTTAGTCTCCCAATCCTGTATTAATGGTGAGGTTTCTCTTTTGCAGTATTGTGCTGGATTGATTCTTACTGCTGTCACCTGAATGATTCATCTGAATGAATCATGCTGTTTTTATGATGCTATGATTATGTTAACTTATGATTGACATTCTTGCTCTCTCTGCAGGGTTGATATATTTTATAGTGATTTTATAATTTTGTGATATTTTTTTAATATTTTATTTTTTATAATGACTGTTCTTATGTATTCATTGTTTTTATCTCATTGTTGTATGCTGCCCAGAGTCACCTTGTGTGAGTTGGGTGACCATATAAATGTGAAAAACAAACAAACAAACAAACGAACAAACAAATAGTTCTCTGGGATCATACCTAATAAAAATTTTCATAGCTTTAATGCAAATTTTATTTTCAGAATTTTATGGATGTTTTGGTGTATTTATTTCCAGTACTTCTGGTTTTTTTTTTTTTACATAACCACCACATATGATAAAATGTTCCTTCTTTGTTGTGGCATTTCCCACATTTATTGTTATATGATTCCTATCTTGGCAATTATTGTTGGAGTTATATAACATACATAGAACATGTTGTACCAATTTTTCCCTCAGACTATAAGTAAAGGTAAAGGTTTCCCTTGATGTAAAGTCCAGTCGAGTCCGACTCTAGGGGGCGGTGCTCATCTCCATTTCTAAGCCTTGGAGTCGGTGTTGTCATAGACACTTCCGGGTCATGTGGCCAGCATGACGACACGGAACGTTGTTACCTTCCCGCCGAAGCGGTACCTATTGATCTACTTACATTTGCATGTTTTTGAAATGCTAGGTGAGCAGGAGCTGGGACGAGCAACGGGAGCTCACCCTGCCGCGCGGTTTCGAACCGCCGACCTTCCGATCGGCAGCTCAGCGGTTTAACCCACAGTGCCAGACTATAGTTTGGTGAAAATTGTATTGATTTTTTCCATAAGTCTTCCCATTGATCCACTCTTTTGCAATAATTGCATCCCATCTGTGGATGCTTTTCTCAGCCCTTCTGTGGCTGTGATTGATTGATTATGTGCCATCAAGTCAGGGTCAACTCTTAGTAACCACATAGATAGATCTTCTCCAGGAGGACTTTTCCATACCTGTTCTTTCAGTTCTTCAAATGGTGTTTCCATTGCCACTGTACTGAGTCTAACCACCTTGCTGCTGGTCACCCTCTTCTTCTCTTTCCTTCTGTCTTTCCCAGAATTACAGCCTTCTCCAGAGACCGTGGCTGTGAAAGGAGTTAAATTCTTCTCAGTGATGCTGTCCAATCCAATAGAACTTCTTGAGTGGGCTATTTTCATGTGGACCTGGGGAGAAGGTAGAACTATGGAAAGCCCAAGGGGATATTAGCAGGTTTTATACTGACCCTTTGAGCTCTTGAAAATAATTTTCCTGAGTGCCATGCTTGTCACTGGAGTGTTTCACTTGCTATTTTGAATCTGCTACAGCTATTATTTCTTAATAAAAACTGTATTGAGAGAGCTTGGCTCTTAAATATAGCCTATAAGTAATTAAAATAACTATATTTGGACCATAAACCTAATCCTGGTTTAACAGTAATGTCCTCTCCCCGAAGTATCCTGAAATCGCATCTGTATGAAACGAGTTATGGGTCTTTTTTACTCAATTCTTAGGATTATCATTAAAACTATATATTGGGTGAAATCATGCAAGGAAAACTGATATAAGTTTGTTGTTTAGACATGACCTTGGCAATCCATTGCCAGTAGTTTGATGGGTTGTTGCTAATGTAGATGCTGATGGCAGAACCTAAGTGACTGGAGAAACATAGCCATGTAATATAGAATGAACAATCCAAGACTGGCTTTTTCTACAGCAGAGACTGTAAGACAAGCAGGACAGACAAATGAATTTCAAGCAAATGTTCCTGAAAATCCAAGCCAGTGCATGTGGTGACAATTTGTTTTCTACTTTCTGAATCCCAAAGAAAGTAAGAGCTTTGATAAAATTTTAACAAACTCAGGGCCACCAAAACCTTGAATTTTCAAATGGGATTAAAAGAAAGAAAGAAAAAAGAACAGGAAATGATATATCATTTATAAAACTCAGACAGAAATCAATAAACAGGCATGTCTACAGATAAACTTGTTAATTTATTTATTAAAATGTTTAAGCCACCAATAGCTGAAGCTCTTTGTAATAAAATATTATAATAGTTTATATAAAACAGTTTATAATAAAAGATGCTAAAGAGGCCGTAAAGTGATTTTGAGGGTCCTATTACACTCAAGGACTGATTAAGATCTGTTTGCCATTTAGATTTTATTATATTTGTATTTTTATTGTATTTTGTATTGGGATGGTTTTGAATTTTAATCCTATTTTACTGTAAGCTGCCCAGAGTCCCCCTTGGGGGAGAGATGGGTGTTGAATAAATTTATAAAACAAACAAACAAACAAACAAACAAATAAATAAATGATACAGTTCAAATTAAAACATATACAATCAAATCAAATACAAAATAAATGCACCGTAGAAACAGCAAGGTGGTCATAAAAATCTAAAGCAATATGAATTAAAATATGATTAAAATATAATTAAAAAGCAATTAAAATACAAAATATGTTAACTTGTAGAAGAGACAAAATATAATAACAGGTTGCAGACACTATAGCTACTTGTATAAAACAGTATCAAAACAAAAGTAGACCGTGAATGAGCATTCCTGAGTGACAGAACCATATATTTGGGACCAGTCTTAGGACTGCTCGCAAATCACCAATAGGCTTACCCACATTTCCTAATTACTCTGCTGCCACAATTGACAGGCAATCATTTCTGGAGTACAGAAAAAGATGACATTGCCCTCCATTAATCCCCTGTTCACTGTCCAAGTGACTTCAGAGAGTGCTTTGCTACTCTACTTTTGAGGTACATTTTTCCATGTTATGGTGTTCTTCTCCATTTGGAATAGTATGCTTTGTCTGTTGCAGTCTAACCTGGCACTTCATTGGCTACTTTGCATAGGAAGGAACATCCCTTCAACTGTGTTGATATTTGCTATGCCCTGTAGTAGAATCTATAACTCACTTTACCAGCACAGCTGAAATAGGTGTTGGGGCCAGGTTACCTGAAGGACCGCCTCTTCCCCATTACATCAACCCGTCCCACCTGATCATGCAGAGAGGGCATGCTGCGGACCCTGTCTGTAAGAGAATTTCATCTGGCGGGGTCCAGGAAGCGGGCCTTCTCCGCAGTAGCTCCTGGCCTGTAGAACATGCTGCCCCCGGAGGTGAGATTGGCCCCATCGCTCCTGGCCTTTCAGCGGAGTTTGAAGACCTGACTCTGCCGCCTCGCTTGGGGTGGAGAGGGGAATAGATCTACATGGGGATGTTTGCTATAGACCACTCCTCCCACACTTGGACTGTTTTAGATTCTTTACCACCTGGATTCTTTATTTTTATTTTTATTTTTATTTTTACTTTTATTTATATTATTTATTATTGTATTTTATTCTGTGTATTTTATTGTTTTTCATCGATCGTTGTAAACCGCCCAGAGTCCCCCGATGGGAGGAGATGGGCGGGGACAAATCAGATAAATAAATAAATAAATAGCACAGTGGCTACAATCTTTGCCTAACATGTAGAAGATTGCAGGTTTGAAACCCAGAATACTTTTAAAAAAATTATTGCATTTCTACCTTGGGATATTGGAAAAATGATAAAACAATGCATTCTTGGATTTGTCTATATATCTCGATTTAACTTGGCATGAGCAAACATTTGGCCATTGCTGTCCTGGCACAGGAAAGGAACAAAAACATGGGAATTATCCAATAGTAGGGCATGGTAGCCTGCAGTCCATACAGAATATCTTGAAAACTGTCATCAGAATGTCACTATCTAGACAGGATTGTCAAGCAGGCTGAAAATGAAGCAAGCATTAACACAAGACAAGAGCAAGTTATTAGTAAGTGCAGATATGACCTACAACTAAGATGATAGATACAGTAAGAACTTCAGTTACAGAATTCATTTGAAAGAAGGACTCCACTTGCATTTAATTCAATGTGCTGGAGATTCCTGCTCCAGGAATCTCCCAGATCTCCCTGAAGTCATCTGATACACTCCTGGATCTGATATTCACCAAAATCTCCTGCATTTCTCTATTGCATACTGAGCCTGGGCAGCTCCAACCTATATAGTTTATAGAAATTTTGTTACCAGGAGAAAGAGGGAAGTATTCTAGCCCATCAGTTAAGATGCCTGTTGCCTGACGTTTTGGACTTCGACTCCCAACATCCCTAAGCAGTATCACTAAAAGCAAGGGATTGTGAGAACTGTAGTCCAAAATATCTGATTGGCATGAGGTTAATAGCTCTTTTCCCAGACTAAAGAAGGTTTGGCTTAATAACTGCAATAAGGAGGACACAACTGTTCTTATTCAGGATAATAACTGACATGCTGTGTGAAGTAAATAATATGTACCAAATATATAAACTATATATTTTGCTGAAAGAAAAGCTTTAGTCTATTGCTTTATGAAATGAAAGGTATATTTTTGATGCCTGATAAAGGTTTTAGTTCCTTTGATCTATATCTGAGTTTGTTGAAAGAAAACTAGCCCCATGCCTGTATGATTGAAGATAAACAGCTGCACGCTAGCTGCAAAACTCCATCTCTGTTGGAATATTTCAAATGATCTATGAGAAAAGTATATTTCCAAATGATGGGTGAAAATCTTGATTGCCACCACTGAGTTTCCTGCACGGGATTTTGTGCGAACTACCCAAACTAATTAAGGAAAATTATCCTAATTTGTTTATTATGTTAATGATTGGAATTAATTTATAGCAATTTACTGTGTATTGCTAAAGATTTATTATGTTTTCCATCAAATGACTTAAGAGCTATAAATCCCATGGTTAAATGTAATTAGTGGAGACATATTTATCGATGGGGATAATTACATCTGATAAAAGTTTTTCAGTTAGGCTTAATTAAAACAGATTATTCCCCCATAAATGAAAAGTAAATATGATAATTACTAGTTTGAGTTCCATCATATACCAAAAGAAGAAGAAGAAGGAGGAGGAGGAGGAGGAGGAGGAATATCATAGCACTTTAATTTTCTAAAAGGGTGGGAAGGTAAATGATATAATTGATTACTTCCCAATAAATGATGATTAATAATCCCTGAGAAAGAAACATTTTTACTGGCATAAACATTTTGCTACTTAATGACTAAAGGGCAGACACTGCTGAGGAGAACTATAAAGCATTAGCTCATTTTTTTAAAAAAGTGGACTCTAGCTGTTTTGAAGTGTAATGAAAAATGTGTTGAACAAATTATGTGTCCTTCCAATAATATTGACACGCAATTTAGCAAGCAAAGGGAAAGTGAGTGAGCAAGAGATTTTAAACACAATCCAAATAATTGTGCTGATGATCATATTGGCTAGTCTCTATTAGAAAGGAAACACATTTACAACTCAGCCTCTGTCTTTCTGATCTTTCTGATGCCAACCAAATATGTTTAGTGCTTATTGGGGAAATTGGAAAGATTAAGATACAAATCTGAGCTTTCATCGCTTATTTATTCCCTTTCTGCAAAGCACTTTAATCTTGGGTCTGCATCTTGTAAGTCACTTTGTAAATAGAGCGGGGGTGGGCAAATGAACACCATTTTTTTAAAAGTAGCATTTCCGTATATTAATGCATCAGATGAAAAATTGCAATTAAATTTTGCTCACAAGGTCAACTGGACAAGCTAGGATCACATGGATATTTGAATGTGAAGGTATCTCAACCCTGATATTCATAAGAGTTCATAGGACTTTCTTTCTTATACTCTATTTATAGATGCATTATTTATAGATATTTATTGGTTATACAAGCTTTTTATATGCATGTTTATTTCTTTTGATCTTTGTCGAAAACTGTGATTTAATGTGTGAGAACAAAACCCAAGAGAAGCAAATGCTTGGATATTGTATTGACATGGCATTGATCACACTGGCTGAGGACCTGGGGAAGTGGGGAGGGCAGGGTGGTGCATCTCTCCAGGTCCAGGTCCAGGTCAGTGGATTTCAGTACTACACAGCATCCTTCTAGATCAGCTCAGGTAGTTGACAGTTGGAAGCACAGTGTTGTATTGGGTCTTTCCTTGCCCTGTGGTTGTTTCAAGATGGTATTGAGCAGGGTGGAGAGATTAATCCCTAACCCCCTGCTGTGCAAGATACCATATGAACACCAACTGGAACTGACCCTGGAGTAAGGAGGAGAACCAGCATAATTCTGTGCCCCAAATAGCCAGGATAGCCATCTGCTTTGCCAGAGGTCATCTGTAAATGTGACCAATCCTATTGCAGTCCCATATCCTGGCCTGAAACCCAACTGAAAACAGTCCAGATAATCTAATCCCTCTGAAGCTGTAAGGCAACCACCTTTTCAACCATGTTCCCTAAAAAGGGAAAGTTGGAGTCTGGGCAAAAGTTGTCCAAAATGTTCATGTTTAGGGATGGCTTCTTGAGGAAGGGCACATCAACATCAGCAGAACCGTCCCCTCTCTCAAGAATGCATTAACCACCCAGATCCAACCACATGTCCCTTAATACTTTCTCAAATACCTGATTAAGAGATAGGTGCAAGTGTAAATTGAATGGCAATCTATCAACGTTACAAAGTAGTTCCTCCCCCTTTGTTCTGATTGACATGGGACCACAAACAACTGAAAAAATAAGTTGGCTGGCTTGTTTGAATTCAAGCCTGGGGAAACTGATACCTTTACCTTTTGCTTTTAAACAACCATCACATTTTGATGCCTTTTGTTTCTTGCAAGGACAAACATTCAGTTCTGTAGCCACAGTAAGTCCTCATCCTTTATTTTCTTTAGAACAGACTCATCTCTGTGACCAAATCTGCTACTTTGTTTGTTTTAGGATACATATTCTTCAGCAGATTAGCTGAATAGGGCACCTTTCACCTTTCAGCTTTTCGTTCTCCTTTCAACATTATTTGATAGTCTTTTGTAACAGTGCAAAGTCCATTTTTAAGCACAATTTTATAACCACAGATTAAAAACAGATTAATGCAATTTGCATCCAATTCAGGTATATAATATGCTTCTTGAAATATTATATTCTGGGTTTCATTATGATCCACCAGTAATTTCATTTTAATACTGCCTTTTCCAGATGTATTTATTGGCATTCCATTTGCTAAATTAATTTTTTCTTGGTAAAATTAACCAAGGCATATAAACACATCTTTACTGCAGATATATTTACCTGATACATCATTATCCAGCAAAAATTTGTTTATCTTTTCAAATTCAGAATCATGTCCAATTTCAGATAAGCATTCTTTAAAACATAAATATAATTTCTTTAGCTGTACCTCATTGCTTTTGCAATCCCTCTGCGGGCTTGACTGTTTTCTTAGGACATTTTATCTTATTATCTCTCTCTGCTGTACGAGTCTTAGCTTTGTAGAACCTACATGTTTTTCTTAATATGTCCTCTTTTGTTACAGTACTGATGCATTACATTTCTCCATTTGATCTTGCTTAGAGAATTCCCTTCAGCTGCATTGTTGAAATCCTGATGGTATGCCTCCAGTTATATTCTCAAAGGAAATTTCATGGTGGATTTTGATTACTATATACAGCATTTATAGTTAGTTATAGATAGTTATTTTAATAAAAGTTCCCTTGATTGGAACTGTTCACACATTTTGTTTCAGTATCTTCTGAATACAGATATACCGTTCCATTAAATTTACAGTCCCTGATAATTTCCAATTTATAAGTTTTCTGAACATTAGCATATTACTTCTCATTCTTGAGTGTGCCTAGGTCTGTCTTAGCTTGCCTCAGATCTCCCTTCCTGAAGCACAACTTTGAATCAGCTATAGTTTGTTGGATTTAACCTGAGGATTATTTCACTAATCTATCCCTTTTTATCCAAATAGTTCTAGCTTGGCTTCTTCTGCACATTACACTCCACAAATCCTTAGAAACACTCCCAGTGTTTCAAATAGTGCCTCTGTCTTCAGGTTCCAGATGCTGTATTTTCCCAGCTTTAAGCTTGAGATTTTCTAGCCCTGATGTCAGGGCCATCTTTAAAATCTTTATGCTAATGTTCTACACATTAAAAAAGAAGCTCCTCAATTAGGATGTTTTAAATCCAAATGAATATCCCCCATGTGTCGGTTCCGAGTGCTGGTTCACCAGTATACTTCACTAAGCACCTGGAAATAAATTGGGGTGTTTTCATAACTGGAGTGCTCTGGGTGTTCAGTCTATAGGCCTGGCTCCCTGCTGAGCCCATATCCCTTTTGTTGTAAAATTATAGTGGGTAGTTTCCAGCTTTGTTTGCACCCAGCATACTCCCAGTCAACCCCTATATTCAGATCGGAGCAAGTATAGACAACTCTCAGTTTAGCTAGCAAAAAATAAAGCTGGATATTTATTTAACATCTGCAAAAACAGTTGACTGGCAAAATGGGGCAAAAAGTCATGTAAAGGCAAGGGGAGACTGCCATGAACAAGAGACAAGAGTTAGCACCGTTGGTATCTATCTATCTATCTATCTATCTATCTATCTATCTATCTATCTATCTATCTATCTATCTATCTATCTATCCATCTATCCATCTATCCATCTATCCATCTATCCATCTATCCATCTATCCATCTATCCATCTATCTATCCACCCACCCACCCACCCACCCACCCACCTACCTACCTACCTACCTACCTACCTACCTACTTATCAAAAGGCATTGTTGTTTATTCATTTAGTCGCTTCCGACTCTTCATGACTTCATGGACCAGCCCACGCCACAGCTTCCTGTCGGTCATCAACACCCCCAGCTCCCCCAGGGATGAGTCCATCACCTCTAGAATATCATCCATCCACCTTGCCCTTGGTCGGCCCCTCTTCCTTTTGCCCTCCACTCTCCCTAGCATCAGCATCTTCTCCAGGGTGTCCTGTCTTCTCATAATGTGGCCAAAGTAGTTCAGTTTTGCCTTTAATATCATTCCCTCAAGTAAGCAGTCTGGCTTTATTTCCTGGAGGATGGACTGGTTTGATCTTCTTGCAGTCCAAGGCACTCTCCGAATTTTCCTCCAACACCACAGTTCAAAAGCATCTATCTTCCTTCTCTCAGCCTTCCTTATGGTCCAGCTCTCGCAGCCATATGTTACTATGGGGAACGCCATTGCTTTAACTATGCGGACCTTTGTTGTCAGTGTGATGTCTCTGCTCTTAACTATTTTATCGAGATTTGTCATTGCTCTTCTCCCAAGGATTAAGCATCTTCTGATTTCCTGACTGCAGTCAGCATCTGCAGTAAACTTTGCACCTAGGAATACAAAGTCTTTCACTGCTTCTACATTTTCTCCCTCTATTTGCCAGTTCTCAATCAAGCTGGTTGCCATAATCTTGGTTTTTTTGAGGTTTAGCTGCAAGCCAGCTTTTGCACTTTCTTCTTTCACCTTCATCATAAGGCTCCTCAGTTCCTCTTCACTTTCAGCCATCCAAGTGGTATCATCTGCATATCTGAGATTGTTAATGTTTCTTCCAACGATTTTAACTCCAGCCTTGGATTCCTCAAGCCCAGCATGTTGCATGATGTGTTCTGCATACAGTTGAATAGGTAGGGTGAGAGTATACAGCCCTGCCATACTCCTTTCCCAATCTGAAACCAGTCCGTTGTTCCGTGGTCTGTTCTTACTGTTGCTACTTGGTCGTTATACAGATTCTTCAGGAGGCAGACAAGATGACTTGGTATCCCCATACCACTAAGAACTTGCCACAATTTGTGATGGTCCACACAGTCAAAGGCTTTAGAATAGTCAATAAAACAGAAATAGATGTTTTTCTGAAACTCCCTGGCTTTTTCCATTATCCATTGGATATTGGCAATTTGGTCCCTAGTCCCTCTGCCTTTTCTAAACCCAGCTTGTACATCTGGCAATTCTCGCTCCATGAATTGCTGAAGTCTACCTTGCAGGATCTTGAGCATTACCTTACTGGCATGTGAAATGAGTGCCACTGTTCGATAGTTTGAACATTCTTTAATGCTTCCCTTTTTTGGTATGGGGATATAAGTTGATTTTTTCCAGTCTGATGGCCATTCCTGTGTTTTCCAAATTTGCTGGCATATAGCATGCATTACCTTGACAGCATCATCTTGCAAGATTTTGAACAGTTCAGCTGTGATGCCGTCGTCTCCTGCTGCCTTGTTATTAGTGATGCTTCTTAAGGCCCATTCAACCTCACTCTTCAGGATGTCTGGCTCTAGCTCACTGACCACACCATCAAAGCTATCCCCAATATTGTTATCCTTCCTATACAGGTCTTCTGTATATTCTTGCCACCTTTTCTTGATCTCTTCTTCTTCTGTTAGGTCCTTGCCATCTTTGTTTTTGATCATACCCATTTTGGCCTGGAATTTACCTCCGATGTTTCTAATTTTCTGGAAGAGGTCTCTTGTCCTTCCTATTCTATTGTCTTCTTCCACTTCCGCGCATTGCTTGTTTAAAAATAATTCCTTATCTCTTCTGGCTAACCTCTGGAATTTTGCATTTAATTGGGCGTATCTCCCCCTATCACTGTTGCCTTTTGCTTTCCTTCTTTCTTGGGCTACTTCTAGTATCTCAGCAGACAGCCATTTTGCCTTCTTGGTTTTCTCTTTCTTTGGGATGTATTTTGTTGCCGCCTCCTGAACAATATTGTGAACTTCTGTCCATAGTTCTTCCGGGACCCTATCTACTAAGTCCAGTCCCTTAAATCGATTCTTCACCTCCATTGCATATTCCTTAGGGATATTAGCGAGCTCATATCTAGTTGATCTGTGGGTCTTCCCTAATCTCTTTAGTCTGATCCTAAATTGTGCAAGAAGTTCGTGATCTGAACTACAGTCAGCTCCAGGTCTTGTTTTTACCGACTGTATAGATGTTCGCCACCTTTGGCTGCAAAGGATGTAGTCAATCTGATTTCGGTGTTGTCCATCTGGTGAAGTCCATGTATAAAGCCGTCTCTTAGGTTGTTGGAAGAGAGTGTTTGTTATGCAGAGTGAGTTGTCTTGGCAAAATTCTATCAGCCTATGTCCTGCTTCGTTTTGTTCTTCCAGGCCATGCTTACCTAATTCCAGGTGTCATTTGACTGCCCACCTTAGCTTTCCAGTCTCCCGTGATGAAAATAACATCTCTTTTAGGCGTGCTGTCCAGTAGGTGCTGCAGATCCTCATAGAACTGCTCTACCTCAGCTTCTTCAGCATCTGTGGTTGGGGCGTATATTTGGATCACTGTGATGTTAGATGGCTTGCCCTGAATTCGAATTGAGATCATTCTGTTGTTTCTTGGGTTGTATCCAAGCACTGCTTTAGCCACTTTACTATTAATTATGAAGGCTGCTCCATTTCTTCTGTGGTCCTCTTGTCCACAGTAGTAGATCTGGTGGTCATTTGATGTGAAGTGGCCCATTCCAGTCCATTTCAGTTCACTGACGCCCAAAATGTCTATCTTTAATCTTGACATCTCACCAATAACCACATCCAATTTGCCCTGGCTCATAGATCTTACATTCCAGGTTCCAATGGTGTGTTGATCCTTAGAACATCGGATTCGCCGTTCACCACCAGCACCGTCGGCCGCTAGCCGTCCTTTCGGCTTTGAGCTAGCTGTGTCATCACGTCTGGGGCTAGTTGAACTCATCCTCTGTTCCTCCCCAGTAGCATTTTGACCATCTTCTGACCTGGGGGTCTCATCTTCCGATGGTATACCGACATATCTCTGGTTGTACTGATCCATTTAGTTTTCACGGCAAGAATACTGGGGTGGGTTGCCATTACCTTCCCCAGGGATCGCATTTAGTCTGACCTCTCTGTCATGACCTTCCCATCTTGAGTGGCCCTTCACGGTTTAGCTCATGGCGTCATTGAGGTGCTCAAGCTCCAGCACCACAGCAAGGCAACGATCCTTTGCTGAAGATCAAAAGGCATAGAACTTTCAAAAGCCACTGGAGGCAATACTGTGGGTGAAGAGCATGGATGGTCCCAAAGCCTTGTGTTGTTACAGCCTTACCCTTTTTAGGCATGTAACAGCTGCAGGACAGAGATGGAATTAGGACCCCAGGTGAACCTTCCTCTATTCTGCATTACAAAGGAAAGTCTTTGTAGGATGGGGATACTGCACCCAACACCAGAGTTGGTGGCCATATAAAACAAGCAAGTGAATGGATATAAAAATAAATAAAAATAAAAGCCAATTTCTATCCAGTATATAACTTTTTTTCCCTTTTGAAAGAGAGGAACAAGACCAAACAAGATCGGTGCATGTGTTATGCATGGGACAAATGCTTTATAAATATAGAAAATTAAATTTAAAAAATATAACCAAAGGAGAAAAAAAACCCTCTCATTTTCACCCCTTTCCTGTACAGCTCAGTAGGATGAGGTTTTAAGCTCATGGAACATTTGTTCCTAATCCTGTCTGTGGGGGACCAGAGCTTGTTAAGAGAAGCAGGGAGAGTCTGTTCCTTCTTGTAAGGGACAGGAAGGTCCCTTTGGCTCTTCCCAGTTATGACCTGGTTAGACATGGCTACCACGTCTGGGCTGTAAAAATCTTGGTGGACGTAAAAAGGCAGCAAATAGATAAAGAAACCTCTAATAACTTGCTTTTATTTAATGGTCCCCTGGTAGCTCTAATGTAGTTGCTATTTTCCCCCGACTTTTCCTTGTGGGTCATGTCTTTCAGAATGTAAACTTGAGGGCAGGGACTCTTACAAATGATGTTTATAAGCCACTCCATCTCTCTCCCCAAAACCTGTTCAGGAAGATTGGAGGATCCCCTGTCCCTATGACTTGAATGCAATTTCTCTCCTCTCCTCCCTAGCATCTCATTCCTGGAGACCCTGAATACTGTCACTCAGTATAGGGCCTGCCATTTCTAATTCTGCAGCTCAGGGGAGTAACTGCATATGTCCAGCTAAGAACTTATTTTGTTCTCAGAGTGACATGAAATACTGATATTCCACAGTGGTCATTCTTCATTCTAGGTTTGCATCACTGGACTGATTTTAGTGTTCAGCTCGAGCTGTTTTTGAGTAGAATTCCTCATAGGATGCTCTGCCTAGTAGGAAGGGGAAGGCAATATTTAAGGATTCTGCTCCCCTTGTAGTGCCGTTTTCCACACTGTTCCATGGAGTTTTATTGTGTAAGGGTTGGAAGGAACTTGAAGATCAACTAGTCCAGTGCAGGAATTGCAATTAGGTTCCGTGATTCTCTGAAAGGATCTTCACCACTCTATTCCATAATGGCTGAAAACTTTGAAGCAGGTGAATTACATTAGCCTACTTTGGTTTCTTGGGCCAACCAGCAAACTTTGTTTGTTGCACATCCAGATAACCAGTCTTTCCAGAAGAAGGGATGCTCTAAAACTTCTGAGTAGACCAAGACTTTCTTAGAGGCCCCCAAAGGAGTTTTTGATATGTTAAACCTACTTCTTAGGTAACAGGAAACTATTCAAGGAACCGAGGGCATTTCCACATTGTTACTGTTCTCATTCCCCAAAGCCCAATAGAAATTTGAAAGCAATCTGTGATTGTCTTCACTGCTGCCTCCTGGAAGAAAGGGGAGGAGGAGGAGGAGGAGGAGGAACAGTACCAATGACAACAACTGACTGCAGAATGAAACACCCTGTCTACCATTCCACCAGGGTCAGATTAAGGCCAACTGATGCCCTAAGTACAGCCCAACAGTAGTGTCCTTCAACCCTTCCATTGCTTAACTGACAAAACATTAAGACTCAATAAATGCTGAAAACTAAAGTTGAGTGTGCCAGTGAGAGTTAAGGGCATAATAACTAGGGGGGAAGCTCTGTGGAAACTCCCTTCCCTTGGTGTCCTAAACACATGCTTATTTTGTTTAACAGTTAATCCAGGGCTGCACTCCAAGGAAAGGAAAGGAAAGGAAAGGAAAGGAAAGGAAAGGAAAGGAAAGGAAAGGAAAGGAAAGGAAAGGAAAGGAAAGGAAAGGAAACTAAGTTGGGGCTTTGCATATCAGCTCGTCTTCTGGGGAAGAGAAGGACCAAGCCTACAAAACACATACTTATTTTATGTCTGAAGGGGGAGCTTCAAAATCCTCGGGCGAACGTTTCCTCCACAGAACCTGAAGCTCAAGAGCTTGGAAGAGGAGCGGGACAAAGATTCCCTCCACTGGAGAAACAGAGGCACAGCATTTCCAAGCAAACCAAGCCAAAACCAAAGCAATCCACAAAAATGGGCAATGGCATGGGAACCCCAAGGTCTGGAGAGTGTCCTAAATATTAAGCAGCAACTTTTCTGCACAAGCACTCTACAGAGAATGTGAAGCTGATGCACAGGGGAAAATGCACCATCGACAAGTTAATTTTCAACGGTGTTAAAGTGGTGGGCATGACTGGGAGATCAAAGCTGTACACACATATGAAAAGGTGAGTTTCAGTCATCCCAGTGTGTCTATCCTTTTGACATGGTTGATCTCCAGAGGACATCTCTGATTTATAGGAAGAAGAATAAACTTTTAGAGGGAGTTGATGGAGCTGTAATGGCTGGCAATCCAAGATAAATCTAGACAGCATTAGCTGTTGAAGATTTGTAGTTGGTTTTAGGAAACTACAGTGTTGGCTGGTGATCCTGAGAAGGATTGAGCAGTTTTGATCTGCTGAAGGAATGTTGGTTCAAGGAGAGTCTGAAATCTCCTGCCCATTATTTCCTTGGAAAACAATCTTTCTCATCTCTCATTACCAAAGCTTCACTTTGCAAACCCCAACCAATTAGTCTAAGAAGCCAACACAATGTTTACATAGTGTTAACACAGGGAATAAGTGTCCTTGGTTTCCTATGATTTATTTCTCAGGAAGCACTATTAGGATTGCAGGGCTAAAGGCGCAATATCAAAACCAACCTTGGTAATTCCAGGACCAAACAGTGATACTGCAAGCCCAGACTTCAGCATCAAACAGGCTTAAGGAGATCTGTTCATGCATACTTCCTAGAAAACAGTATGGGGTGGTGGAGGAGTAGGGTATAGTAGGGTGGAGGGAGGGAGGGACTTTGGTGGTGAGCTGGGAAAGAGAAATCAGGATGAAGAAGGAAAATGAGCGAACAGGAACAGCAGGCAGAGATGGAGGGGCTCCTGGTGATTTACTGTGGGCTGTTAGAAGAAAATGACTTGTCAATTCATGAATTCACAGCAAGCTTGTTTTTTTGTATTATCATCTCTATTATCTTCAGTCTTCAGGACTGATAACATACCACAGAAGTAATCTCTAGTCCTTTCAGTCTCTGTTACCTAACTCCCAACCAGCTTCACCTTCTTTATGGCACTGTTTCAGCTCCACTTCTACACCGTGCAGATTGCTTTCATTTTCCTTTAGGAATCAGAAATACTTCAATAGGAAATGAAAAGAAAGGGAAGAAAGACCTGTTTTCTCTGATGGGTTTGTGTACATAAGGAACCTTCCATGGGATATGCTGTTTTTTAAGGATCGACCTATTTGAAAGAAGAAAGGCATACGAGTCCTTAGGACTGCTGAGAAAATCTATAAAAGTTAGGGCCAAAATGCAGTTCCTAAGATGTTTGTGTGATGAGATTGCAGGGTGCATTAAAAAAAATCTCATAAACGAGATGACTTGGATATCAGACAGATAAGGACATGCAATTATTTATGCAGCTTGAGATGGATGAGAAGACATTTTGATACCCAACTTTGTTAGAATGACCAGGCTTAAGGTTTCCTGCTAGTTGGCTTCCATTTGGGGAGTGGCTATTCTTAGTGATAAAATGCATTCTTCGCATGCAGAGGTAGATTCTGAAAATTTGTGGAGAGTAAGGGAAATGACCTTGGCAGAAATATGCAGGAACGTAAGCAAAGAGGGCTGCAACATTCCTTAAGTGCTGGGAAACAAGATGATATTCAGAAGTGGTTCAGGCAGGCTCCTCCCTCATTCACTATGATAGAAGAAGTGGGGGGGAAGCACAATCAAGCTTGTAAGTTTCTGTTATTACAGCCTATCTCAATAAACTACAGTTCTAGTCTTCCTGTGGATTCATTTTTTGATCTGGTATATCTAGTGGGGCTGACAAAATGTGAAGGCTGCCAGTCTCAAAGATAGCATTGGGATCCTGCAAATGTGGCCCTTAAAGTCCATTTGTCACTAATCAAGTTTGTTGCCTAAAGAAGAAGCAATCTGGTTTATTTTTCCAATCAAGGTCATTCCCATATGCATCTACCTATAATTTTATTTCCATTCACTTCTACCTATGTTTAATTGCCAATTTAAAATATGTTAATAGTCAATTACATTTGCATTTTCTCTCAAAATATATATTTAAATGCATATGTACTTTAAGCTATTGCCCTTCAGAAAAAAAAGAATTCTTTTTCATTATCAATTCTCATTCTGCTGGATAAAAGAGAAACTGCCTTCTATTTTTTTCCCAGAAGAGAAGATAATTTCAGTGAAATTCCAAGGGTAGAGAGTGGGTGTTTTTATTATTCTATTCTGTTCTGTTCTGTTCTGTTCTGTTCTGTTCTATTTTTTCATTTCATGGATTTATAAAGCTGCCCAACTCAAACTATGAGGCTTTGGGCAGTGTACAACAGAAATAAACAATAACAAACTCACCAATATGCAATTTTTAAAAAAGAACAACCTAATATATAAAATATAAAATGGTGACCAAGCAGGAGAGTTAGACAACCAAAGGGGACTCGCTCAGCTAGATTAAGTGTTCATGCACTTATTTAGCCATGAGGTGTCCAAGGAGTATGTGGGAAGGTAATATTTTCAGTACACAATCCTCTCTTTTTGCAGTCTTCTTGGCTTCCCATGTTTCCATTTATTCCATTTAACCTCCAGGGGAGATCTCATGCGGGAACCCTTCCCATAGGCTTTTAGAGCTTGGGAGATATCAGCAGCCCAAGAGGCTTCAAGTGATGGAGTGATGGATGGATGGATATAATTGAAAACAGCAACATTAACCAGAGTATCCTCTGCCATCACCAAAAAAAAGCTCAAAAACATTGCTGAGAGAAGTTGGAAAGAAATTCTCAAACAGCCTGAATAATTAAATGGAAGTCTGTTTGACATAGAAAGAAAACTTTCGCAGCACAGTAACTGGTTTGCAGCACAGAGCGGTAGTTGAAACTACAGAGAACTATGACACAACATTTCAAAATACATAGAATACTGTGGGTCGACAAGTTCCAAATCACACTTTGGAGCAAAGGAGCAGGCAAGGATGTCTCATCTCAGAATTTACAAAGATCAAATTGCTCAAATATCCCATTGGTTGTTATACTGACCTGGTTCACACATTTTGCTAAGCCATGGTCTGCTCTAATTGTAGCTGAACAAACCAGACATTGCACTCAGTCAAAACCAAACCACACTGCAGCTTAGCATGAAGTTCAACCCCAACCACTTCTTAGTTCTTGGGTTTCACTCATTGTTTATTCCTACTACTTGGGATTCAATATCAGGTTTACAGTGGTCTTTTCTCAGGAAGTGAGTGATACCTCTATGATATTATTCAGTATTCTCTGATATATTGGGTGAACAATGACCAGATACTTTTGTCCTGAATGGTATGGGGTTTTGTTCCTCATCATTGGAGGCATTTGGCTCATGGAACATTTAAGAACATTTAAGAACCTTTTGAAGGACAAAGGCTATGAGTATCATTGGGATGGTAGCCCATTCTCATCACACGTTGCTCATCCATCCTTGCATGATATCCCAGGGAGCACGTATGGACCAGTTTCCCTCCCCTTGCCTACATCTTCCTCTCAAAATCTTTTGTCCAGAATAAACCAGATTAATTCAGAAGTGTTGCCCTTTTCAGTGCAAAATGCGTTCTATTCTGTACTTAAGATAAAATTATTCTGTGTTTTGGTGAAACAAATGGCATATTAGGAATAAGGAAGAAATGTATTTATTTCAAAAAATGTGTATGGCCACTTATTTTATCCATGACAATCCTAGGCAGCTCACAGCAACATTCCATAAAAACAAAAAAATAAATATAAACCCACAACCCCACACACAAAATACATCATACTTTTGTCAGTAAATGAAAAACATCCAGCTTGGGGTTGTATCCAGAAGGCTCGTATGGTTTGATTGACTGGTCTGGCTTGCACAACAAGCTTACCCAAGTTAGTGAAAAACTGTGGGGCTATATTCACACAATGAATCTAACTTGATTAGAGTTAACTGTAATTAGGATTTTATTTGTTTATGTGCCAACCCCAAACCATATCATTAGTTTATGATTTCATGAATTGTGCAAACTCCAATGGGTCGATTTAATAACCAAATTATGCATGTTGTGCAAACCTAGCTGTTGTTAAAGTAGACCACAGAGCTTTCAGAGGTACATTAGAAGATAATTAATGTATATGGGGCTATAATGGGGGCAGACCCCCAACTGTAGTTCGGGTGCCCCTATATGTTCAACAAAAGCAATGAGTGTCATAATTGCACTGCATGTGTGGTTTGATTGTGTGCAACTCAGAAGTGAGTCTTGCCACTGTGGTATTCTATTCCCCCATGATTATTTTTGGAATCAGAGTATCACCCATATAAATTAGATTTCATGCCATTGTCTTCTGGGAGGGTGGTGGGGGAGGGACTTCCACTATGCTTTCAGGGACATGATTAGGAGCAAGGTCACCCATTCAAACAGATTGTTAAAAATAAATGTAAACATGAAACTGCTCTTTTAGCTGTTTGCTAAATTAAACTGGGTTTTTCTCCTTCCTTTCCCCCACTAATTTAAAACCGCTGAATCCCAGTAGTTTTATTTCTCCCTACCCCATATGCCAATTAAGAAAGGCTTGCTTAAGATTCTGGGTTTCTTAGCATCAAGCTTGTATTTTGACATGTACCTTTGTGGTTTTTTCTGACACAGGTTGGTCACATGCTTCTCCCCAACACCCCCCCCCCCCATTTTCACATACAGATTTATAACTGGGCAAAGAAGTCTTTATTGTGGGACCATCAATCTCATTTCAATGCTGTTTATATGTGATGGAAAAAAAAGCAGAATGCAATCTTTAATTAGCAGCAAAATCCCCCCTTTTCTTTTCCCTGTATGCACCTTACTTTACACCAGTTCAGCTTGTCTGGTTGTGAAAGCGTTGCTTCTGATTTACTCCAGGGACTCCACTTCGGTGCCTGACGGATGTACATACTGAACCTCGCTAATCTTGAATGCTGAAATGCAAAGGCTCGGTGTGGAGGCCACGAAGAAGGAGGAATAGCAAATGGAAAGAGAAGAATAATTACCCTGCCTTAACCTAATGTTGTTAATCTATATTGGCCATTACAATCTTAAGCATCTTGCCTAGTGGAGTATGCTATCTCGTAGTTCTGGGTTTTTAACGCAAGCAGCATATCTAATATAACGGACTGGCTCACCATCCATCATCGTAATTACTGTGTCATAATTTGCTGCCCTCCTTGGCTCTGCTGCAAAGAGATAGAGGAGGCCTTTAAAACGCTTGAGAAGGTTAAGGGGGTGGGGGTGGGGGAAAGAGGAAGCAGTCACGGAGTGTTTTATGGTGGTGAAATAAAATTTGTGTTTCCATCCTGTTTTTCCATTTCATTGGCAAACTATTTCACTGTGTAGGCATCAATGTCATTTCTGATATTTGGAAAGAAAAAAGAAAAGAAGAAATCGAGATCTGGACATCCATGGGGCAGGAGGACCCTCTGGGAAAGAACTGGAGCAAAGGGATAACGAACACGTTTTGCCTGCAGAAAGTTATGGCCTGACTCTTTGGCTGTTCCAACTGCATTTTGTAGAAGGAACAGCTGGCAAGACATCTAGATCACTGGCTAAGACTCTGGGGAATCATTGCTACTGAGAGAAAATAATTATGGGCTAGCTGGACTAGAAGCTTTCTAACTTGGAGTCAGATGGCTTCCCGTGTCCCCACTTGAGGGTTTAATTATTCTCAGTGTGGTGCTTGGCAAGGGAATCAGTGCAGAAAGTTATATCTAAAGGCAGAGGGTTGACAGGCTGGGTATGATTCCACCACTTAAAGCCATTGCAGAGAAAAGCTGCTTTTCCCATCAATGTAGCTACACTGTGGAGAGCAGCATGTAGCCATCTAGGGGGACCCCTATTCCATGGAAGAGCACATGCTTTGCATCGACATCATTGCAGACCCGTTCCCTGGCATTACTAAGAAAATGGGAAATTTCAGGGAACAGGGCTGAGAATGGACTTTGGATGGGAAACAATTGCCACTGGAGTGGATAAAATGTAACTTGATGAATAGCAGCAGCTCCATAGGTGCCTCCACCAAGGCAGAATGTGAGGGTAGCCAAGGAATGCTGAGAAATCCTTCCTTGTATTTTAAGAGATGATGTCTCCTTGCTCAAAGAAGTGGTGACATAAACTCCCACCCTCAATACAGGTAGTTCTTACTTAAGAACCATTTGTTTAGTGTCAGTTCAGACTTACGACGGTGCTGGAAAAATTGACTTACGACCAGTCCTCACACTTATGACCATCACAGTGTCCCTTGGTCACATGATCACAATTTGGGCACCTGGCAACCAGTTGACATTTATGACCATCACAGAGTCCGGTGGTCACATGATCACCATATTCAACCTTCCTGGCCATCTTCTGGCAAGCAAAATCAGTGAGGAACTGTGTGATTCACTTAACAACCACGTGGTTCACTTAATGCCCATGGTGATTCGCTTAACGGCCACTGCAAAAAAGTTCATAAAATTGGGTCAGATTTGTTTAATGACTGCTTTGCTTAGCCACCAAAATTCTGGTCCCAATTGTGATCATTAAGTGAGGTCTACCTGTAGTAGCTATGCAGAGATGGACAACCAGTGAGCTCCAGATGCTGGTGAAGAAACAATTCCATCATCTTTCAGTATTAGCCACATTGGCTGAGACTATTGGGAGTTATGGAAGGCTACAAGTTCTCCACACTTGCTTTAGGGTATCCCATAACTGTGTCTGATAGAGACATTACTTTGGGGATAAGTAAAAATATAATAAAAAAAAGGTACTAGCCTTCAAACTCTATCCTAATTTAATCACCTCTGACTGGCCAGAATTCCTTCTCAACTAGGTAGTTATTTCAAGACTGCTGTCATTCTCATTCTGTCATGAGTGCCGTTGAGCTAAAGTAATCAGCGCAATGGCACTCATGACAATGACAAGGAAATAGGTGAAGGGGTACAAGTTAAGTAGCCATCAACCCACAACGACTAACGGCTAACAAACAATAGATAAACGGATCACGGAGCCACCCAAGCCATCAGCAGCAATACCACGGGGATCGCCCAGCTGAAAGCAATCAGCAGAAGAATGAAAACCTGAGGATGGGCGATCCTAGAAACCCTCAACCAATGGCAGGGCAACGCATGGGACAAAGGGGGGTGACGTGACCGAGAGCGAGGGGGCGCTGACCGGCGCGGGGTATTTAAACCCCGCACCGGCGCGCTCCTGTCACTCTCAGCTTTTTCTAACAACGTTGTACCTATCCTGAAATAAACCAGAGCCTGCTTTGCAACCCAGTGTCTGAACGTTATTCAGAGGTAGGCAGCGCATGACATAAAGCTGAGAGTCATAAACTCAGCCTCGCCGAGCCCCACCGGACGACAACGAGCCGCGGGAGGAGTAGACGGCGAGAAGACCAGCAAGATGAGGCCGGAACGGCGCGGGCAAGGAGGGCGAGCCGCGCGGCAAGAGACAGAGGAGGACCGACCGAGGCCAGAGGCACCGCGGACTCCCGGAGCCATGGACGCCCGCCCCACCCGACCCGAGCCTCAGCTCCAACCCCAAGGGGAGATGGCGACGGAGGCAACCCGACCGCGGGAGGGAGCAGCACGACTTCCGAAACCAGCGGAGGACCCCGCGCCCCACATCGCACCCCAGCAACGGGCGTGGAGCGACAGCCCCACGGTGCTCGACACGGAGGAGGACGACGGAGACACCCATCAGACGGAGGAGGAAGCGGACCCGCGGCGGAGGGACGATGAACCCCCCCCCCCCGAGGACGCGCCAACGGAACCGGCCCCAGCGGCGGTGCGGGCTGTGGACGAGGAGGCACGAGCTGAACTCGCGGCCATGCGGGCTCAGCTGACGGAACTCCGGACCATGCTCCAGGCGCTTATGCCCCCCGCGCCACCCAATGACGTCCCCGCACAAGCCCACACCCCGAGCGAAGCACCGAACCCACACGAGCCAGCGGAAAGCCAGCAGACGGCACAGGCGGCCGACACCACATCCCGGGAAGCGAGAGGCGGGGCCGCGCAAAACGCCCGGGCCCCAAAGGACTTCCCCATCTTCTTCGATGGGACCCCCTCAAAACTCTCGTTTTTCGTCACCAACGCTAGGGAGTTCATGGGGAGGCACGGACACTCCTATGACTCCGAGGCCGACAAGATCGGCGCCGTGGCAATCAAACTCCAAGACAGGGCGGCGGACTGGTACGTCCAACTGTACGAGTCCAGCTCCCCCGCCCTCGCCACCTTCCCTGCTTTCATCAACGAGATGAAAAACTATTTCGAAGACCCCCTAGCCAAAGTACGGGCGAAAAGCGCACTCCAGAGACTTAAACAGGGCGCACGCACGGTCCCTGACTACGCCCTGGAGTTCAAAGCCCTCGCGGGAAAGGTCTGCGACTGGTCTGAGACCACCCTGCTGGAAATCTTCAAAAAGGGGCTCAACCGCGACGTTCTCCAATGGGCCCTCTACCGCGACGACCCAGAAACGTTACACGGGTGGATCCACCTCGCGGGGAAAGCCGAACACGCGCACCGCACCTTCCTTATGACAACCACGGAAGACACAAACTACGTCGGGAAAAAGGTACCCGCACCACACGGGGGGATGGCCGGCCCCATATACCCTAAAAAGAAGTTCAACCGGGAGCCCTGCGGGAGGTGTGGCAAATTAGGGCACAAGACGGCGGACTGCTTCGCCAACCGACCGCCGACCAGCGCGCCCAAGCCCGCCCCGAAAATTAGCCCCAAACCACCCAACCCGGGGCCGCCCCCTCACCGCCGAATGACCGTGGCCACAGCGACACCGGAAGAGGGCTGGGACGCTTACTGGGGAGAAGAGGACAATACCGACCCCGACCAGCCGGCGGGAAATGCTCCCCGCTTGCCCTGAAACGCGTGGCGAGGCAGGCGGCGGGACAGCAACGCGAACCACCTCAACGAAACGACAAAAGCTCCGTAATATTGGCAGCAATTCAACTCTCTGCCGGCAACGGAGCCACCACGGCCGCGGCACTAGTGGACTCGGGGTGCTCAAAAAACCTTATCCACCCCGACCTAGTCGCCAAACTCGAACTCCGCTGCTTCCCCCTCCCCACGCCGCTGGCATTCCACCAGCTGGACGGCTCCACAGCGGGGGGGAAACCAGCCACGCTACAAACCGAGCCGGTCACCCTGCAAATGGGCACTCACACCGAGCGCACATCGTTCGTAGTCACGCCCATCGGACGGCCCATTGCAGTCCTGGGGATGCCATGGCTCGCGAAAAACAACCCGCGGATCAACTGGGCGACCCGCACCTTCACATTCGGCGACGGCGAGTATCGAGCACCAGTACCAGCTGGCAAAAGCAACCCCACGGTAGGACGAGCGGAGGCGACCACACAAGACAACGCCGCTACCACTGCAGACCTACCGGAACAATACGCCGACTTCTCCGAGGTCTTCGGAGAAGCAGAGGCAGACCAACTACCCCCCCACCGCAAGACGGATTGCCGAATCGACCTACTGCCCGACGTCCCCCTACCTAGACCAAAGATCTATTCGATGACCCCGAAGGAGATGGCAACCCTCCGGGAGTTCATCGATAAAAACCTAGACAGGGGATTTATAGAGCCAGCATGCTCACCGGTCGGAGCCCCCGTCCTATTCCGGGAGAAGAAAGACGGGACCCTACGGCTCTGTACCGACTACCGGGGCCTAAACGCGGCTTCCCTGTCCAACAAATACCCCTTACCCCTGGTGAAGGACATGCTCGCCCACCTGTCCACGGGCAAAGTCTTTTCCAAATTGGACCTGCGCGAGGCGTACTATCGCATCCGAATCAGGGAGGGGGACGAATGGAAGACGGCGTTCAACTGCCCCCTAGGCGCTTTCCAGTACAAGGTACTGCCCTTCGGACTCGCGGGGGCCCCTGGGGTGTTCATGCAGCTCATCAATGAGGTACTGCATGAACATCTGTTTAAAGGGGTCCTGGTCTACATCGACGACGTCCTTATTTACACAAAAACATACGAGGAACACGTAACCTTAGTCAGGCAAGTCCTCGACAAGCTCAGAAGGGCGCAGCTCTATGCAAAGCCCACAAAGTGCGAGTTTCACAAAGACCGCCTAGACTATTTGGGGTATCGAATCTCCGGGGACGGCATCGAGATGGACCCCGCAAAAGTCGAAGCGGTACTAAACTGGGAGCGGCCCCGCAACAGACGGCAACTACAGAGCTTCCTGGGATTCGCGAATTTCTACAGGTCCTTCGCCCGGGGGTTCGCTGAGATAGCCCTACCCTTAACGGACCTCCTCAAAACCAAAGGGGTGGGGGACACCAGACGCGCCAAGAACCCAGGCACAGTGCTGAATTGGACTCCCGCGTGCCAGACCGCATTCGACAAGCTGAAAGCGCTGTTCACGACGGAGCCAATCCTCGCGCACCCGGACCCAGAACGGCCGTTCGTGGTCCAAGCCGACGCCTCAGACTTCTCCCTGGGAGCCATCCTCCTACAAAAAGACTCCACGGGGCTCCTGAAACCATGCGCCTACCTGTCAAGGAAGTTCTCCGAGACAGAGAGGCGATGGCACGTCTGGGAGAAAGAAGCCTTTGCGGTGAAATCGGCACTAGAAACATGGCGTCACCTACTCGAGGGAGCCACCCAACCATTCGAGGTCTGGACGGACCACCGGAACCTCGAGGCCCTACGAACGCCTAGACGCCTTAGCCCAAAACAGGTCCGATGGGCACAATTCTTCAGCCGCTTTGATTTCCAGTTGAAGTTCATGCCGGGCAAGAAGAACTTCCTGGCCGACGCCCTCTCCCGGCTGCCCCAAGACGAAGAGCCCGCCCCAGACACCATTGGGACGGTCCTATCCGCCTCGCAACTGGGGATGGCCGTGACCACCCGAAGCGGCGCACGGAGGCAGCTCGACGCTACGGCGCAGCCGACGGCGGGACAACCGGCGACGGAAAGAAGGCAACCGCAACTACCAGGGGGAATGCGCACGGACCTCGCCGCCGCCCTCAAAACCGACCCCTGGTTCCTGGCAAACCCCGACAAGGTAACGATGGCGCAAGACCTAGCATGGGGGGAAGGCAGAATCTACGTCCCGGACTCGCAACGCCAGGCGATCTTGCATAGGTCACACGACGCCAAGCAAGCGGGACACTTTGGGTTCCTCAAGACCCTACACCTAACACGGCGGCAATTCTGGTGGCCCGCGCTCAGGCGAGACGTAAAAACCTACGTGGCGTCCTGCCCAACGTGCGCTCGGGCCAAACGGGCACCAGGCAAACCCGCGGGGCTATTGCAACGGGTGGCAGAACCCTCCCGCCCATGGGAGGAAATCTCTATGGATTTTATAGTGGACCTCCCACCCAGCCAGAAGAAAACGGCCATTTGGGTGGTGAAGGACTACTTCTCTAAGCAGGCCCACTTCATCCCCTGCACGTCAGTCCCATCCTCACAACAACTAGCCAAACTCTTCCTCATCCACGTGTACAGGCTACACGGATGTCCCGCACGTGTGGTGACCGACAGGGGCACACAGTTCACCTCCAAATTCTGGCGGGCCTTCTTGAAGCTGACGGGGACCCAACAGGCCCTGTCTACGGCTTGGCATCCGCAGACGGACGGAGCCACTGAGGTTCTTAATGCCACCTTAGAGCAATTTATACGATCCTATACGAACTACCACCAGGACGACTGGGCTGAACTGCTCCCGTTCGCCGAAGTCGCATACAACAACGCCGTCCACACGAGCACGGGAAAAACCCCGTTCGAAGTAGTCTCGGGGCGCGACTTCGTCCCCATACCGGAGCTACCTCAACCCCCGGAACCCCAGGTGGACGCCAGCGACTGGGGACGGAAGATCGCGGAAGCATGGCCAGTAATCACGGCGGCGCTGAAGGAGGCACAGGCTGCTTACAAAGAGCAGGCCGACAAGCACCGGCGCCAACAACCGACGTTCCAGGCGGGGGACATGGCCTATCTCTCCACCAAGTTCCTAAAGTCAACCCAACCCTCGAAAAAACTGGGGCCTAAGTACATCGGGCCGTTCCGAGTCACGCAAATAGTGAACCCGGTAGCAATACGCCTGGACCTGCCACACAACCTCCGGAGGCTCCACCCGGTGTTCCACACCAGCCTCCTAAAACCGGCAACCACCTCCCGATGGCACCCAAGCACGCCTCAGCCCGCACCGCTTATGATCGACGGGCAACACCACTTCGAGATAAGGGACATCCTCGACTCACGCAAGCAACGAGGAACCCTACACTATCTGGTCAGGTGGAAACACTTCCCCCACCCGGAATGGGTGGCGGCGCACAACGTTAAAGCGCCTGACCTGACCAGAGCATTCCACCGGGCATACCCCGACAAACCGCAATCAAGGTCAGCAAAACCAACCCCCCCCCCCGCAGGCCTCCCCCCGCCTCCCGTGCCCCAAGGGAAGGGGCCCCCCCCAAGCCCGCGACTTGGGTGGACCTTCCCCCCCCCGGGACTCACTCCCCCCGCCCCGGGCCCACGGGGTGGTGACAAACGATCGCCAGCACCCTCCCCCCGCCCCCTGGCCGCGGGGGAGTGGCAAGCAAGTCAACAGGGCAACCTGGGGGCAACGCCCAGGAGACACAACAAAGGCGACGCACTCCAAATAAGCAAAAAAGGGCCCTACCTGGAGCTGAGCAGCACCCGACCAGCCACGCCTCTCGCCTCGCCGAACTGAGCCAAACAAACAGGGTGTGGTTGGAGCATGCGCACGCCAGGTCAGAACCCGAGCATGCGCACCATGGACACACCCTGGGAAGGCACGTGGTAGAGGGAGGAGCAAAGGGAGGGGCGACAACTACTCCGGCGGGAACTTTGAAAAAAAAAAAAAAAAAAAAAAAAAAAAAATGGCGTTTTGACAGCTCCATGGGGGAAACCCAGAAACCCGGGGGAGAACACTATTCGGAAAGGGGGCAGTATGTCATGAGTGCCGTTGAGCTAAAGTAATCAGCGCAATGGCACTCATGACAATGACAAGGAAATAGGTGAAGGGGTACAAGTTAAGTAGCCATCAACCCACAACGACTAACGGCTAACAAACAATAGATAAACGGATCACGGAGCCACCCAAGCCATCAGCAGCAATACCACGGGGATCGCCCAGCTGAAAGCAATCAGCAGAAGAATGAAAACCTGAGGATGGGCGATCCTAGAAACCCTCAACCAATGGCAGGGCAACGCATGGGACAAAGGGGGGTGACGTGACCGAGAGCGAGGGGGCGCTGACCGGCGCGGGGTATTTAAACCCCGCACCGGCGCGCTCCTGTCACTCTCAGCTTTTTCTAACAACGTTGTACCTATCCTGAAATAAACCAGAGCCTGCTTTGCAACCCAGTGTCTGAACGTTATTCAGAGGTAGGCAGCGCATGACACATTCCCATTTATCTCTTACTAAAAATGCCACACAAGCCCACAAAAAAGGGATCCAAAGTAACACAAATATAAACCTCTGTGATTAAGAAAGTAGAAAACAAACTCTTAAATTCTCCAGAATTGTTATTTAGGCTAGACGTTGAAAGAAAAATAACTAAGAAAGGGACCTAGGTTTGGAGAGAGGCAAGTTTGTTTCAGGGAATGATGGAAAATTCCATAATCTGAACTGTGCTGAGAAACATCTGGTTTTCTGAATGCTAGCTGCATAGCTGGTTTTGTACCACATATACAGAGAAGCAGAAATGGTGGCACCTTCAAACATTTTAAAGAAAAGTATTGATTCTGTACAGACCCACTTGAAAATGGCGTAATCTTACCTATCCAGGAAGTTTGGCTCTAACCCATCACCATCTTTGTCATACAAAAGGTTGCCCATTACAGATTATGTCCATGAACATTCAGTATAGTGAGCTTTAAACAAAACTAATGAATCCAAGTCATAAGAAGTAACTGTTCCATTGTACCATTGCAACCAGACATCCCAGGTGCATACACATTTGCTTATATATATTTGAATAATTAGATGCCAAGATGAAGGATTTTTTTTTTAACCAGATTTATGAACTATGGTTTCATTTAATCTGGGGAACCACTGTTTTCTAAATGGGAAATAACCAACTTACATTCATTAGCAATGGGGACTAATTATCCTGAAAAAGCATTCAACTACAGAAGGTACATGTGTTGTTTACTCTCAGAGACAAGAATAAATAATAATTGATATTGCAGAAGAGAGGGGGGAAATCCTTAATTAGTATACTCACCCCTTAGCACATTGGCAGGCATACTTGTTCTAATTATCTTGATTTAAATATAGGAGGGTAGAAAAGACAGAGAATGGAGAATTAGCATTTGTTAAAGGAGGAGTGGATAAAGATGATATGAAAATGTTGGGACAGGACTATCTTTGTAGTGCTCTGTAGAGAAAATTCAATTATGAGACAAGCCAGATACAGAAACTCCCCAGATGAAATTACACTGCACTCTAAAGTGAACAGTAACAAGGAGGCAAGAAGCTGCAGTTCATCAGAAGTAAATTAATTTTAAAAAAGCTTTAAGCGCTCTCCTAAAACACCCACAAGCAGCCATGGATCCATATTTACTTTGTAGGAAAGAGAATGCCACAGATGAAAAAAAAATCAAATGCATGATCATCACCAAAAAGGTCATGTCACTTGAGTCTTCCATATTCTGGGATTAGGGTGGGGTGGAGGGAACATAAATTCAAAGTACATGTGATATGGATATTGTTTCTGGACTGTGATCCTTAATAGGCCTCTGTACTGTGATGATGCCATTTGAACTGAAGTACTTGAGCTGATAACCATTCTTACTACATGCAGTAAACTGGGGTATACTGTATGTATTCATCTGTGTTAAGGACCTCATGGGAATATACTATTCTAATTTAACAGACCAGTACCTTAGCCTGCTTTTAAGTTGCTAAGCCTGCATTTAAGTGTGGATATTTATTTGGATAGGGATCATATGTGCCACTTTTTCATATGCACTATATATTACACTTGGCATCTGAGAGCCAGGTTGGTGTAGTGGTTAAGGCACTGGGCTAGAAACTGGGAGACCCTGAGTTCTAGTCCTGCCTTAGGCACGAAGCCAGTGGGGTAACCTTGGGCCAGTCACTCTCTCTCAGCCCTAGGAAGAAGACAAGGGCAAACCACTTCCTAAATCTTAGAATTGGACACGATTGAATGGATTAAATATATATCAACAGAAGGCCCAGCCAAGGGAAAAAATAAGCTTTTTTAGGGTGACTGAAGAATCCATAAGACTGGTAGCAAAACTGCAACTCCATCTTTCTACCCCTTTCCTCAAATTATTTGATGGAACTGTCCTTCAGATAGGACTTTCCATTTTATGAGAATAATTTTTCAAGGCTTCCGCTGTGGGTTACAAATAGCCCTAGCTGTTGCTGGCATTACAGGTAACTTCACACACATCAGAATATTTAAAGCCTTTTGAAATTAGCAAATACTGTTCTATTATTCAAACAGACTTAAGTATCTCTTTTAAAGAAATCGATTTGTTTTTAAAAAGCCTTTGTTCTCCACTTCCACCTTTTGAATTATGTAAAAGTTGCCAGTTATCAGCTACGGAGAAGAGCAGCTATATTAAATGTTAAATAACCTTTAGCGGCTGCAAATATTTAATCATAAAAAGGTAAATTGACAGTGGTGTGGTTCACAAAATATCCCTTGGAAACGCGACAGCATCATTCCTCATATATATTGATAACTACAAGCTGTCCATAAAATTGCAGGCTCCGTAGCCTTCTATTTATGAGAGGCCATCTAAAATTCATTCATTGCAGGTAATATCAATAAGTCAGTTCAGCTTAGCCTGATAGCTCATAACTTTTTAGCCTGTTGTATTGACTGAGCCATAGACTGGCTTTTTCCTCTGAGGGTACTTGAGAAAATGATTTGTCCTGTGACACTGTTTCTTCTCAAAGCATGATCAAGAGCTTTCCAAATGAACTTCACAACTGGCAATGGCATGAGATCTCAGTAGCACCAACAAAGCAAAGGCTGGGCTAATGAAGTGAGGGATGCGTCAAAGATCTGCACCGTTCCTGTGATTGGAAAAACTGATCCTGGAGGAATCTTGAGCTGAAGACAATGACTGGTTTGAAGGTATCTAGTGAGTTCCATTCTTCGAGTGGGATTGGATTAGCAGTCCCAGGCCAACTAATTTCATATTGTTGCCAAGAATGAATGGGTCTCTCTAGGTAATTGCCAGGAGTTGACAATGACTCAAGGAAGTCTTTACTTTTACCCTTAGGCTACTTTAAGTGACCAAAAAAGCTGAGCAGAATCAGATCAATTTGGAAGGGAGACCATCAGGAAATCCCAGCCTGTACTATATTGGGAAGATGAGGCAACCTGGAAGAAAGCAGTGGGAAATCATTTTGAGCAGCAGCATCCACAGGGTAGGGCAAAAAACTCAAGATGGCAGTCAAGCCAGTGCAGGTGAGGCCTTGCCCCTTTTGTACATGCATTACACACATACTGCATATAAAGAGGTGGAGCTTCAATCACACTGCCCTGACCATCATCTTGAGTTTTTTGACCCTCCTTCTGGATGCTGCTGATTGTGAATAATACGGAAGTATCCATGTCATCACTACGGGGGCCTTCTTTATAGCTGACCTACAGATGAATTAAGAGATACTTGAGCATCACAATGCACTGTTTTTTTCTTCAAAATTTTGTGATATAGAGTGTAAGTGAACAATATACAAAAAATAATTCTATCTTAAAATCTTGTGTGGTGCCCTTCAAAACTGATTTTTCAGAGGGCAGCTGACAGTACTTCTTCCCCCCAGTGTTTATTCCTTTTTGTTCCAGGGTCCACCTGTTTGCACTGTACTCACAATTTCACACAGTTTGTGGCATCTCCACAGCTGAGCTTCACAAGGTGCATATCATCCTTAATTTGGTCAAGGCAGCACATTTTTTGTGGTCCTTTTGGTCAGCAACTTTCTACATTTAGAGCTATTCTTGCTGCAGAGTTGCTCTTGCTATGTTGTGCGTGGCCACAACCCCACAGGCACAGTTCTTGCATTTTCTCTGCAGTGGGGACAACATCAAATCTTTTCCATATGTCTTTGTCACTCACAGTAAGTCTCATTGTGCTAAGCAGTCACAGAATCCTCTTCTCCATAGCGTGGAGACCCTGCTCACGTTTCTTTGTTGCTGGTCAGTAGTCTACTCTATATATTCTGATGGTCTCATACCTGTTTAATATACAGTGCTTTGGATTTCAGTTATAGAGAGATTTTCTTACTGCAAAGAATGGTCCTTGTCCTCTTGTGGTGCTTCTCCATCAATATGCAGACAGCATGTATTGTTCCACAGTTCTTCATGAAACTGCACTGATTTGGCAAAATACTGGTGGTTTCATAAGGTAGCCAGACTGGCTTATAGTTTAAGCAATTGAGTGCATCACTTTTGTCTTTCCAGTTTGGGACTGTTGTACTCATCTTCCAGATTGATGGTGGTTCACTTTCTTCTATAATTTTGTTGAACAATGTGGTAAGCCATTCTGCTCCCTGTGCTTCCAGATTTCAGCTGGAATTTCATTCAGGCTGTTTGCCATTTCTCTTCTCCTGGCAGAAAAGATTTCTTCAACAGTGATGGCAGGTACTAGACCAGAAACAGAGTTAGCTTTAGGCAGTGGTGGACGAGAGAACTCTTCTCGGAGGTTATCTCTGAATAGTTATTCCATCAGCAGAGTATGTCTTTTGGCTGTTGTAGCAGCAGGCTATTAACATGTTGATGTTGATGACATGTTTTATATCTTACGTAGAGAGTTAGCATGCTTCGGCAAGATGACAGATCATGTTTGTGCCATCAAGCATGTCTAAATGATTGTATAGATCTTGGTAGACTGCAGACTTTGCAACAATAATTTCTTGATTTGCAGCAGACTTTAGCTCCTGGTATTGTCTGTGGTCCTCTTCATTTTTTATCCTCAAACAGATTTTGTAGGTATTCTTCTTTGGTACATTGGTACATTGTGGTTTCACTATTGGGTCTATTTATCAATGAGCAGTAGACCAGGTTTTGTGGATCCTAAGGTTGCTGTGGCACAGGTTTTAACATGTTCACCTAGCCTGTTCTAGATAAGGGTGGTAGTTTTGCTGAAGATGGTAGTCAGTGTGGCCTCAGTGAGGTCTTCAACTGGGCCAATGTTCTGATAGTTTCCACTATCCAAGGCATTCAATACTCATTAAGGGGAAATTATTTGCCCAAACTGAATGCAATCAACTGGGGATTTCCAATTTTGCAGTGGTGTTAGATTCACCATCCAGTGGCTCATGTGACTGCTAAACCAGAGGTTTTCTGGGTAATTGTGTTGCATTTTAACTGTTCCTTACTATTGCTCTCCTTTTCAATATCCCATCACAGTTGCCTACCAAGGTTTTTTTTTTAAAAAAAAGTTCTAAAATTGACTAAGAAATTAAGGTTCGGTCAGGCATAATGTCCCTGCTGTATTGTTGGGCTTAGCATCTTAATGAATCCCCCACTGCTGCTGCTGCAGTAATGAGATTAATTTTTCAGCAAGTGTAGAATGCTACATACCATATGTAGCATGTGGAGAATTGGGATAAATGCAGAAAAGAAGCCAACAAAACAGGAAGGCCCTCTGGGGATTTTTGAGCACGGACAGAAATAGATTCAGTATAAGATCTGGTTGATGGAATACAAAGTTGAAAATGGAGACAAGAGGGAGAAGAAAATGCTCAGAGCCAGAGCATCCCTTCTCAGTTTGTCATGCCGATGTCAGAAGTTTTCTGATAGAATTTGCTGGCAGGGATGTGAAAGGGGAGTTTTCAAACAGGAAAGGAATACTGACAAGCTGAAATAGCAGCAGCAGCAGCAATGGCCATGACCAACATCTGTTTTATAAGGTTAGCAACACCGCTGGCTTGAAATAACATGAAAAGAGAAGATTTGGTTCACATTCCCAGTCACAGGTCAGTTGCTATAATTTCCTCATTTTGTGAAAAATGCTCCCCCCTAAATCATCAAGGCAGTATTGCGAGCAAGCAAGCAGCAGGTCAATGTGAAGGCACCATCTTCTGGGCACAGTGAAATTACAGATTTTAACCAACAGAGCAGGGTAGCCCAAAATGTAGTCCACAGACCAGTACTGATTCTTGTTACTTGTTACACAAACACCCAGCCCCCCCCCCCCCATATTTGCACTCCTTCCCTTCAGCCAGGCTGATGCAGCTTCAAGCTTGCAAGCATGCTGGTCAGAGGGAAAGAAGGAATAAGGGAGCCTCTGATCACAGCACTGGCAGTTGGATGACCTCAGCTTGAGAAACCCATTTTAACCCATTTGCAAAAGGCTGCCTGCCATCTTGCACATGCATAAAATAAGAGATATGAGCAAACCTGTGAGACACAAAATGACTGAAAATTTATTCATCTGGTTTTGTTTCGCTTTTAAAAAAATATTCATTTATATTTGGGGGCTGTGAAAAGAAAAGAAAAAAGAAAAGAGTCCCAGGCTATATAAAGTCTGGGAAATCTTGCTGCAGAGTCTTTATTTGTTTCTTATGATCTGTCAAGTAGCATCCCCCAATCTATTCCTTTCAGAATTGTTGAACAACAAATCACATCATTCAAAGAAGACCCTGAGACCATTTTAGGGCAGAGGCAAGGAAGTCTACTTTTCTGAAACTCCATGTGACCTCATCTGGAAATAGTTTGGAATTCTTACTAGAACTTGCCCGATAGGCTTCTGCTTTCGAGAGAGACAAGAAGACACCAAAGAGAATGTGAGAAAGAGGACAAAAGAGGAAAATGGAAGTGTTAACCCTTGCCACTTCCAATGCATATCTGAGCCCTGCTCATGATGTGATTCTCCAGGCAAAGTATTCCTGATATTTGGAATGAGGCCTGCTGTGTCCTCCTCTATGTTTGTTGCTTTCTCCTGGATCTGCTGAGATGACAAGATCTTTATTACTTCACCCATTCATGAAATTTAGAGAGTTCATTCTCTCATTCTGAGACTCCTTTGGAAAAGCTATAATATGTTCTTTTCTTCTGAAGGCAAACATTGGATGATATTTTAGCATAGCTGCATCAAGGAATCTTGTGCCCAAGGAGATTTGGATACCAGTTTCTCAAGCCAGAGTGTCCTATGCCACACAGGAAGCCATTCCTGAAAGTAAGGGATGTACTGTATGTGGGAAAGACCTTGGGTGAAGAGATGCTGCCTCAGGAACGGTCAGATAAGAGGAAGCATAGCCCACAGCTGGATAGTGGGTGGGGCAAGAGGTTCAGAAGGGACTCTCCCTTGTTTCTCAGGCTGTAAAAGAGATGGTGGGAGAATTGTACTTTCAGGCCTGCAAGATTCTGTTAATGTAGCTTTACAATAAAAGTAGAATTAGCTTATCTGGTCGTGTTTCCTGTCTGGTCTACCTGACAAGGGGAGTATCAAAAAAGATGGAAAGACTCACTTAAATTGAGCTTGATCTCTGCTAATTACATGGAAATGTCCATGTAGTTTTCTTGGTCTCAACTTGGAGGTGGTTGTCATGTTCCAGGAAGTTTTGTTTTCCTTTTGTCTAAAATGTCCCAGAAATTTTTAGTGGTCTCTCACACCTGAGTACTAGCCAGGTCTGGCCTTGCTTAAGTTCCCCAACACCCTACCTGGGAGCAACCAAGCCTAGTTAGGCTGCTGGTAACTTCATGGACATGTTCATGTTATTCTCTTGGCAACCATATGGAAGTGGCTTCCTCCTATCTTCTCCCAGGATGTTTTCAAATTTTCCAGTGATCTCCCATCCTAGTACTCACTGGGCCCAACTCTGCTTAGTACAAGTCCAGGCAAGGCTTACTAGGGGCTACCACCTGCTGATATTATACAGGAAGAGGATAAGTTAGGTCCCCACAAAGGCAGCAGCATTTGTTTGCCTTACATGTTAATGCAAACTTAACCTGTTCTTCATAATGCTACTGAAACTCAGGACAAAATTATACATCAATACCTGCATGTTTCCAAATGTTGCCATGCAGTTTACAAATGCAAAAATGGACATCAGATTCATATTGGTGCAAGGGTGGTTCCTGTTTTGGGCTGCTCTGAGTGGGACAGTGGATAAGACTGTATTGCACAAACGGGTGGGGTCAGATTTTTTTCAGTTGTCATTTATGGTGGTAGATTTTGCTTTATTTAACCACATAATTTTAAGGCTTAAACCCCTGCATTGATCTGTTTCCTGTCTCAAAATACACTGCCAAAATTTGGTGGTACAATCAGAGGATTTTCTGGTTCCCCAAAAGGGCATTAAGATTGCATTTGGCTCTGCGGTGTAGGTTGTCCATTCCTATATTTAGGAAAGTATGAACCGTAGTATAAATATTAGAGAAAAAAACTCAGAAGAAACACAAATATGCACATATGCAGAGAACACATAAAAAATTCAAACAAATTTTAATGCAGACTTTTTTTAATGCAGACTCACTCAGAAACAGGAAAGAAGAAACGTTAAGCTGGAAAACAAAAACAAGCCTAAAACTTTAGCAAAACTGAACTTTCCTGAATCTTCAGATGTTTAAACTGAAGAAACTAATGTACTGCATGTGATGCTAATACGTGTTGTATTCAAATGCACAATGATACTGTAAGTAACATTGTGGGTTTGAATAACAGAAAGCCTTACAAATTCAGAAAAATGAGCAGATAAAAAGTCAATTTTGTTGTTGTTTATTCGTTTAGTCACTTCTGACTCTTCGTGACTTCATGGACCAGCCCACGCCACAGCTTCCTGTCGGTCGTCAACACCCCCAGCTCCCCCAGGGATGAGTCCGTCACCTCTAGAATATCATCCATCCACCTTGCCCTTGGTCGGCCCCTCTTCCTTTTGCCCTCCACTCTCCCTAGCATCAGCATCTTCTCCAGGGTGTCCTGTCTTCTCATTACGTGGCCAAAGTATTTCAGTTTTGCCTGGAATATCATTCCCTCAAGTGAGCAGTCTGGCTTTATTTCCTGGAGGATGGACTGGTTTGATCTTCTTGCAGTCCAAGGCACTCTCAGAATTTTCCTCCAACACCACAGTTCAAAAGCATCGATCTTCCTTCGCTCAGCCTTCCTTATGGTCCAGCTCTCGCAGCCGTATGTTACTACGGGGAACACCATTGCTTTAACTATGCGGACCTTTGTTGTCAGTGTGATGTCTCTGCTCTTAACTATTTTATCGAGATTTGTCATTGCTCTTCGCCCAAGGATTAAGCGTCTTCTGATTTCCTGACTGCAGTCAGCATCTGCAGTCATCTTCGCACCTAGAAATACAAAGTCTTTCACTGCTTCTACATTTTCTCCCTCTATTTGCCAGTTCTCAATCAAGCTGGTTGCCATCATCTTGGTTTTTTTGAGGTTTAGCTGCAAGCCAGCTTTTGCACTTTCTTCTTTCACCTTCATCATAAGGCTCCTCAGTTCCTCTTCGCTTTCAGCCATCAAAGCGGTATCATCTGCATATCTGAGATTGTTAATGCGTCTTCCAGTGATTTAAACTCCAGCCTTGGATTCCTCAAGCCCAGCTTGTCGCATGATGTGTTCTGCGTACAAGCTGAATAGGTAGGGTGAGTATACAGCCCTGCCATACTCCTTTCCCAATCTGAAACCAGTCCGTTGTTCCGTGGTCTGTTCTTACTGTTGCTACTTGGTCGTTATACAGATTCTTCAGGAGGCAGACAAGATGACTTGGTATCCCCATACCGCTAAGAACTTGCCACAATTTGTGATGGTCCACACAGTCAAAGGCTTTAGAATAGTCAATAAAACAAAAATAGATGTTTTTCTGAAACTCCCTGGCCTTTTCCATTATCCAGCGGATATTGGCAGTTTGGTCCCTAGTTCCTCTGCCTTTTCTAAACCCAGCTTGTACATCTGGCAATTCTTGCTCCATGAATTGCTGAAGTCTACCTTGCAGGATCTTGAGCATTACCTTACTGGCATGTGAAATGAGTGCCACTGTTCAATAGTTTGAACATTCTTTAGTGTTTCCCTTTTTTGGTATGGAGATATAAGTTGATTTTTTCCAGTCTGATGGCCATTCTTGTGTTTTCCAAATTTGCTGGCATATAGCATGCATTACCTTGACAGCATCATCTCTCAAGATTTTGAACAGTTCAGCTGGGATGCCGTTGTCTCCCGCTGCCTTGTTATTAGCAATGCTTCTTAAGGCCCATTCAACCTCACTCTTCAGGATGTCTGGCTCTAGCTCACTGACCACACCATCAAAGCTATCCCCGATATTGTTATCCTTCCTATACAGGTCTTCTGTATATTCTTGCCACCTTTTCTTGATCTCTTCTTCTTCTGTTAGGTCCTTGCCATCTTTATTTTTGATGTTGTCCCACTTTTGCCTGGAATTTACCTCTGATGTTTCTAATTTTCTGGAAGAGGTCTCTTGTCCTTCCTATTCTATTGTCTTCTTCCACTTCCACGAATTGTTTGTTTAAAAATAATTCCTTATCTCTTCTGGCTAACCTCTGGAATTTTGCATTTAACTGGGCATATCTCCCCCTATCACTGTTGCCTTTTGCTTTCCTTCTTTCTTGGGCTACTTGTAGTGTCTCAGCAGACAGCCATTTTGCCTTCTTGGTTTTCTCTTTCTTTGGGATGTATTTTGTTGCCGCCTCCTGAACAATATTGCGAACTTCTTTCCATAGTTCTTCCGGGACCCTATCTACTAAGTCCAGTCCCTTCAATCGATTCTTCACCTCCACTGCATATTCCTTAGGAATATTAGTGAGCTCATATCTAGCTGATCTGTGGGTCTTCCCTAATCTCTTTAGTCTGATCTAAATTGTGCAAGAAGAAGTTCGTGATTGGAACTACAGTCAGCTCCAGCTCTTGTTTTTACTGACTGTATAGATGTCCACCACCTTTGGCTGCAAAGGATGTAGTCAATCTGATTTCGGTGTTGTCCATCTGGTGAAGTCCATGTATAAAGCCGTCTCTTAGGTTGTTGGAAGAGAGTGTTTGTTATGCAGAGTGAGTTGTCTTGGCAAAATTCTATCAGCCTGTGTCCTGCTTCGTTTTGTTCTCCCAGGCCATGCTTACCTGTAATTCCAGGTGTCATTTGACTGCCCACCTTAGCATTCCAGTCTCCCGTGATGAAAATAACATCTCTTTTAGGCGTGTTGTCCAGTAGGTGCTGCAGATCCTCATAGAACCGCTCTACTTCAGCTTCTTCAGCATCTGTGGTTGGGGCGTATATTTGGATCACTGTGATGTTAGATGGCTTGCCCTGAATTCGAATTGAGATCATTCCATCGTTTTTTGGATTGTATCCAAGCACTGCTTTAGCCACTTTACTATTAATTATGAAGGCTACTCCCTTTCTTCTCTGGGCCTCTTGTCCACAGTAGTAGATCTGGTGGTCATTTGATGTGAAGTGGCCCATTCCAGTCCATTTCAGTTCACTGACGCCCAAAATGTCTATCTTTAATCTTGACATCTCACCAATAACCACATCCAATTTGCCCTGGCTCATAGATCTTACATTCCAGGTTTCAATGGCGTGTTGATCCTTAGAACATCGGATTTGCCACCAGCACCATAGGCTGCTAGCCGTCCTTTCGGCTTTGAGCTAGCTGCGTCATCACGTCTGGGGCTAGTTGAACTCATCCTCTGTTCCTCCCCAGTAGCATTTTGACCATCTTCTGACCTGGGGGTCTCATCTTCCGATGGTATACCGACATATCTCTGGTTGTACTGATCCATTCAGTTTTCACGGCAAGAATACTGGGGTGGGTTGCCATTACCTTCCCCAGGGATCGCATTTAGTCTGACCTCTCTGTCATGACCTTCCCATCTTGGGTGGCCCTTCACGGTTTAGCTCATGGCATCATTGAGGTGCTCAAGCTCCAGCACCACGACAAGGTAATGATCCTTTGCTGAAGAAAAAGTCAATAGCCTGAATCAAATTCTAGGGAAGCTTTTAAAAAGAAAATGTTTGCATTATTTTCTGATAATAATCAGAGATAGAATTTGATGGGATGTCAAAGGAGGTAACTCTAGAGATGAAGCACTGCAAAACTAAAGATGTCTCTCTTATTACAGGTAGTCCTAGCTTAAGGACCACAATTGGGACCTAAGTGACAGAGTCATTAAGTGAGATATCATGTGTCCATGATGAACTTATGTAACTTCCACCGCAGTCATTAAGTGAATTACCTATGGCTGTTAAGCGGGACACCACATGACTGAGATTTGCAATTTTACTGTCAGCTTCTCCATTGACTCTGCTTGTCAGAAGCCGGCTGTGAAGTGCACAAATGGTGATCACATGACCGTGGGACACTATAAGTCATAAATGCCAGCCGTTGTGAAGTGCCAAAATCCTGATCACGTGACTGCAGGGACACTATGACAGTCGTAAGTGCAAGGACTGGCCGTAAAGTTACCTTTTCGGCACCATGGTAACTTTGAATGGTCACTAAACAGGGCATTCATTCAGTGAGGACTACTTGTATTGCCAATCACCTTATCTTAGAAAACAGAACTTCAGATGGGTTTTTTGGTAGGAGAGGGGATTTATTACCTTATCTTTAGATGGGGTGGCCAATGCAGATCCTGCTAATACCTTAAGGTCACAGCACTACAGTTCAGCAGCAAAATGGCCAATTATCAGGGGAATGATTGTTCTTTCTTTAAAAATAAGGGGGAAAATGGGAGTCAGAGATTTTGGGGGTGCTAAATGTTGGACCTTTTGCCGTTGAATTTCAGCAATATAATCTTAGGATGTTTGGGGAGGCTTGTGGATTTTATTCCTGCTAATATTCAGTGTGAAAATTGGTCCTGCTCAGTTGCAATAGAGAATTAGTTGACTCCCCATGCACATGGCAGCTTTTAAATATTTGTAGACTTCTCTCAAATTTCCTCTTAGTCTCCTCTTCTGTAAACTAAACATGCCCAGTTTTTTTAACAGTTCCATATAGAACTTGATTTTCAGAGCCCTTATAATTTTGGTAGCTGTCCTCTGAAGCTGCTCCAACTGCTCTGTACATGTTCCTCTAAAACATGTGCCCAGAACTGGACAACATTACTCCAAGGGTGGTGTGACCAGTGTGGAGTACAATGGAACTTCTCAGAATCTGGAGCAATATCTCTGTTAATGCCGCTGAATATCGCCTTGGGCTTTTTAGATGCTGCATCACACTGCTTGCACAGTTTCTTCTCATATGCACTGCCAGGTGTCCTCAGCCTTTTATGTATCTGAATTTGATTTTTCCTACTGGGATGGAAGACCCTACATTTGTCACAGCTGAATGTCATTGTGTATCCTTCTAAATTGTGATTTGTCCTCTAAAATATTAACCAGTTATAGGTTCTGATATCACTTTTGCAGCTCAACATCTACAAATATAATTTATCAAGCCCTGGAAATTTGAATTTAAGTACCACAGTGGGTTCTTACTATGCCTTTAATCTATCCACAGTTCTGTCCCGCCCCCCACTTTCCTCAGTCATTTTAAGAAGGGTTTTCTTCATCTTCTGAGAGAAGACAAATACAAAGAGGTCAAACACTTCTGCCTTCTCCTTGTTCCCTGTTTTTACTTTGCCACCTCTTCTATGCAACAGGCCAACAGCCTCACTGATTTTTCATTTATTTCAGACCTACTTAAAAAAAAACCTTCAAATATTTGGTATTCCACATAAGGCTTTAGCTTTCCTGATTCCCTCCCTACAGGTTCACACTACCAGTTTGTAATCCTCCAGCTTCCATTTCCTACACATCTCCTTTTTGCTCCTCAGTGTGTTCATTATTCCCCCATACATAGTCCTTAAAACTTTTCCTTTTTTTTTTCTTTTCATGGGGAAGAAAAAAAATTGTGCCTGGGGTTTCAGTATCTCAATTTTTAAGGGTCTCCTATCTGTCTTCAACTTATTTATTCTTTGGGATTTCAAGGTATAGTATCCTTCCCATCTTTCTCCTGAGTTCATTAAAAACTGTCTTCCTGAAGTCCAAGGTATGTGACTGACTTCTCTCAGATTTTCTTCCCCTAATTAACTTGAACTCCAACATGACATGGTTAGTTTTCTCCAAGGTATCTGACACCATTGGTCAGGATTAGATCCAGGAAAGCTGGCCTCCTCATTTCTTCTCCCAGCTTCTGAAAAATTAAAAGTGAATGTGTGCATTTGACACTAAAAATGTGAAGTTATATATCTGACATGAATAATTCAAGGTCTGTTTCACAATCTGCACCTGGAAGAGTCTTAGCTAAATGGAATACTCTTCTTTTAATATTTCTGGTTATATAGTTCGTTTAAATCCAATGTGTGAAAAACTCTCTTATCTCTTGTTTTATTTACCCAATCCAAACCTTCTTGTGATTCCAGGTTCCTCTATTTTTCCAACTTTTGGATTCCAATCATCCTTTACTTTTCTTGATGTCTGCATCTATAATCTCATGTGTCTGACACAGAATTCCTCAGTGTCTCTCTCCACTGCATCTGTAGAAGGTACAGATATTTTTATAACTTTGATGCTTACTGGATATCCACTATCTAAAATATATGAACCTGTTTTTAATCAGGTTATAACTAAGTATGTACATAGCAATGTTGTTTTTTAATCATACTGTTCCACCCCTAAGTATGAATGCATGCCTGGAACAGTATTGTATTATGGAGTTCTTTGAGCTTGGTTGTTTGCTTGCAGACATTTCATTGCCCAACTAGGTAACATCATCAGTGTGAATGAGTGTGGGGCTTGCTGCTTGTTTATGTTGTCAGAGTGTGCTGGAAAGCGTTTGGCCCGAGAGATCAGAAAAATCACACACCAGGCATTTCTATAAAAATCAATTTATTTACAGAAAGCACAAACACATATTTTCAAGCTGTGCATTCACACGTGCTCAGAGAGGACTGGGAGGAAGGCTGTGTAGAAAAGGAAACAGAAACTAACAAGCCCAAGCAAGCTGCCGTCCAGGCAAATCAGGAGCTTTTGCCTTATATGGTGATGACTTTTCGCCCCCAAAACTAAGGATACTTAAGTTTGACCTTCTGTCTCTGCCAGAGTGATTTGTTACTACAGGCTTGGTCCTTGCAAAAACAAAGAAATGCCAACATATGTATAGTAGCTTGTCCTGCTAGTTTTGGTGGGGGTGTGATTTCCTCCTTGGTGGTTCCTTGATTGGAGTATTGTTTTCTGCCTGATTGTTTGCCTGGTGCTGATCCCTGCTTATCTGAATGTGGGCTGCTGGAGTGGATGTGTTCTTGTCTTTTTGTTTCCTTCCTATTTCTTTTTCTTTTTTGAATGGTATGTAAATGTGGTTTATCTGTATGTGTCTATTAATGGGTGATTTGTCTGAATGCCAAGCTTCCAGGAATTCCCTAGTGTTTTTGAATTTGATTTGGTCTGAGATGCTAATAGTTTCCCAGTTGAAATTGTGGTTGAGTCTATGTGTGGTGAGATTAAGGATTAATTTTTCAAAAATTGCCTGACCACACAACAAGCTACAGCACAATCAGTACAATCTATGAAAATGGTAACACTCCCATACATCAAAAACATCTCAGAAAGTCAACAGTCTACTACAACCATACGGCATCACTGTAGCACACAAACCAACTAAAGCCCTCCAAAACATCTTAAGTAAACCAAGAAACTCAGTAGTCCAAGAAGAAAAAACAGGAGTCATCTACATGTGATGACTGCACCACTCTATTACCATTAAATAAAATTCATATGTAAATACGGTAGAAATCTTTTAATGGAAGAAGCATACAGAATGGCAAAAAAGTTGTGAATGGAAGTTCCTGTGCTTTCTCTAACTTAAACAGCCCAATGAGTACAAGATTCCCCTCCCTCGCTCTGGTATGCAGCCCCCCTTTCCCTCAGTTCTTGCCAGTCTCTTGCAGGTGTCTGCAATGGCTGAGCCAGTTGACCTTGGGTATGAGAGATAGCCCAAACACACTGTCTTCTCACTCCTGAATATTCCCCCTCCTTTCTCTCGACTCACAAGCCTCGACACGTGTTGACTTCATTCATGCATGCGAGTCCAATCAGATGTTCTGGGAACATTTGACTGGGGAGCATGACCCTACAACATACAGTATGTGGACTGTGGCAGCCACTAGGTAGGACAGACAGGCAGAAGACGTGCAGAGTGTTTCCATGAACACCAACTAGCAGTCAGAAGACGCGATGAGAACTCCTTAATCTCACAACACTGATTGGCCTGATGTTTGATTTTGATTGGCCACCTTGGTGATTACTCACAGATACACTTATGTTGCTTTTGTTATACACCACTCTCTAATTTAGTCGCTTTTTCTAACTTCTTCCCTTCCTCTATTTCTGAAGAGAGTTCATTTTTCATTGGGCAGTGTATAGTGGCTGAAGAAAGGTCAGCCAGGTTTTATTATGGAAAGTCCCAGTGTAGACCATTTATTTGTTTTTTTTAAATAAACAAGTGAAATTCTGGCCTGAAATTTGGGGAAGAGGAATAGAAAGGGTGAAAAGATGCCCTTGTGACTAGGGCTTGCAAGACATAATGTACATTTTCAGAACGAAGGGAAGGATTCATTATTAGAATGAAGTGCAAGCTGGCTGTTAGGCCATTTCTAAGAGCATGCTTTAAGGATTTGAGTGTTATGGAAGTGCTCAAACAGGGAATGGAATCCAGGTTTGATGGACCTATAGACAAGGTTCCAAACCACTGTTCCATCTCTGAAACGTAGTGATATGAAGCAAATGGGCTTGGGGGTTCCACGGGAAAGGGGGCAAGAGCAGCCACCATCTTCATTTTTTTGATCCATGCAAACGTATACATGAAACTTAGGCTGAATCGGACCAATAAAAGGTATGTGCATGATTCCAAAGCAGTGAAGCTAATAACAGCAAAGATGCCTTGCCAAAATTTGTCTTCCATTGTCCTTCAATCTAGCCTCCTATTTTTCTGCCTTATTCTGAGAGTGCTTTGGAATTTCTTTATCATTTCTACTGGTGGTGGTTTTGAGCTTGCATTATCGCTGTGAGATGCCAGAAACTGGTATTTTTCAGTAGCACCCTGCTCCATCAGTCTGCCTCCCCGCCATCTGCTCCTGCTTCCTGATATGAAAAGGAGGCTGCTTGTGGTGTTTCCCCTTGGATTTTAAAAGAAATATGAGAAACCAAGGAGAGAGATGATTGTAAAATGAAAGACAGAATACTCACAAGCATACCTCTTGGCCACTTGCTAAGATAAGAGCAAAGACCTGCACCCATCCCTGAGAATTTCATAAAATTACCTTCTCCTTTGAGGAAAAGGTAAAAAAAGAAGAAAAAAAAAGCAATTTCTTTTCCATCAAATTGAGTGAGAATGGTCAGAAAAAATTGCAGAAGTTATTTTCAGTCTGGCAGTAGTCTTTTTTTCTTGGCCATCATTGAATCAGTCAAATTGTTTCCGGCTGGGCCATCCCAGGTAGTAAGGGATTTATGAAATCTTTTGCTGGAGGCCTAAAAGGGATTTCAACAGTTAGCCACTGTGCTGTCTTTGTTAGATTCTGTGATGATAACCATGCATGCTTGCTCTGATTTCACTGTAGCTGCTACATCCCCACTTTCTGAAACAAGAGCTTGTCACATTTGCTTGGATCATTTTAGTCAATCAGATTGACAGTATATGCAGGGTCGTGAACCTGCTTGTGACTTTGTCCCATCTTTGCTTGCTTGATTAAAGCCTGTCTTTTGCCAACTTTTTGATCTAGAATGATTCAAGGACAGCAAATGCTTTTGACTTCTGGGGAACTGGTAGTTTACCCATGTTAAAAATTAACATTTTGGGAGAAGAAAACCTTGGCTAATGTGTTTTGGATCAAATCTGCTTCTAATGAAGTTTGGAACACCATGACCAATCACTCTAGGTATTCCTGAATGATGTGTTATCTGTAGCCTGTTACAGTCTGGTAAGGAGAATGTCTTCTTTGTCAGTAAGTTTTGATTCAGTAAGCCAAGAATAGACAATAGACAACTTGTGTCTGTAATACCAAAATGCCTACAGGACTATATTGTCTGTCTGTCTGTCTGTCTGTCTGTCTGTCTATCTCTATCTCATTCCAGTCTGTCTGTCAGTCTGTCTATTATTCTAATCTATCTATCATCTATCTGTCTATCATTCTCTCTCTCTCTTTTTCTTTCTTTCTTTCTTTCTTTCTTTTTCTTCTTTCTCCTTCCCACAGAAAGGAAATAAAAAGCAATTTACTAATGTCCTATATCAATGGCCCTCGCTAAGCAGCAATTGGAAGAGTTTAAGAGTGTAACACAGTATCTTCAAGTATTGACACTGGTCTCCTGAAAAAAAAATTCCCTCTTCATGTAATGTGTGTCCCTTCAAGATTTTTAAAATCTGTGCAGAATCTGCATGTTCTATATACTGAGTGTTCTCAAAATAGCAGCCCCAACAAACAAAGTTGAGAGACTGTCACCATTCACCAGTATAGTCCTGCCTTCTCTGCCATGGAACAGCATCCCCCCAAGATTTGGATGGCTCCAACCTGTAGGCCTGTTGAAAGGCCTTTGAAGCCGGTTTTGTTTTATCCTGGATATTGGCCTAGGAATTTGGATGATCCTATCTGATAAACAGTTTTGGAATTTGAATGTATTGTGATTTGGCTTAACATGTGTGTTGTTTCACGTTCTGTTTTAATGTATTTTTTTCATGTTTATTGGCTATTTTGTTCTGTGTTTTCAATCCTATGTTAGCCACTCAGAGTAATAATTTGTGAGTTGGGTAGCCATATACATTCCTTAAATAAATAAATAATAAAAAGTGTCTTTCAAGATTTTGGTTGTGTAAGTCTTAATTTAGGACTACCAAGTATCAGCATCTGCTTATAATAGCCTCTCCATATTTCAGACATTAATTGCATAAAGAGAAATAAAAATGCATTACATCTCAAATTCACTGAGATGACACAACGTATTGACACAATTCATGGATACTACTCATTACAGCTGCAGTGTTGACCCCATTTCCAGACTGAAAACCTTCCATTCACCTTGGCCGGGTCAAGACAGACTTTGGAATCATCACAAAGCAATGGATTTTTGGTCATTAAGCTGGAGGAGGGAGAATAGAGAAAACCTGCTGCTGTGCATAAGTTGACAACCAATTTATTCGCTGGATGATTGTAAAGAATGGTGTAGCCTCTCCATGTCAGTTTGAGGGCACTACATTGTATATGTTTCCATCATCATTAGAAGGGTTACAAATAACCTACCTGGAGCACAGCATATCTTTATGACGAAGTGTCAATGTAAAGATAACAGGCTTGGTTTTCCTACCTTCCTTGGACAGCAATATACATTCTTTCCCTTATGCACACACTCATAACTCCAGGTAGATATGCACTTGAACTACAGCTCTGTAAACACATACACACTGTTCTTCATCAGAATCAATGCTACAACAATATTGAACTACAAAAGATATTGCCTCCTAATAATAATTCTGCTGTTATATTATATATTTATATCTAGGTGTTAGGTATGATGAATTCACGGAAGACCAGCTGTCAGGTCAATAGGTTTGGTTAACTGTGGTTTCTTGAATAAATTACAGTTGGTTTGGTTCATGCCATATGCTAAGCCATAAACATACAACTACACGGTTGTATCAATATAACACATTAAGGGAAAACCAAACAAAGCATATTACAAGTTAGTATAACACCACCACATAGGGGCTGCAAAAATCCAGCCAATCACTAGATTGCAGCCAAGACTGTCTGGTTGTTTGAATATTTGCAGCCCAAATATGGAAGCCCTAGTACAATGCTTGAACAAGGTTTATATGTGTGTCGTAGATATTAGATTGAGTGACTAGAATCAGAAAACCCAGGTTCAAGTCATCTTTGGAACATTAACTTTCTCTCTGCTCAGTTTACAAGTAGTCCTTACTTAACGACCCTAACTGGGACCAGAATTTCTGTCATGAGTACTGATAGTGAGCAGGAGGGGGCCCCTATCCAGGGGGGAAAAGGCATGAGTAGTACTGAAGAGTTGAGCAGCCATTCAAAGAGACACAGATCAGACCCGCCTTAACTCTTGGGATTTATCTGTATGGGTTTTTCCCACGCTTCTTCAGTTGTTAGGATTTTCTGTCTAATGTAGCAGTAATAAACACTAGAGACCTATTCCTTGTCTCAGTGTGGTTCCTGGCTGTTAGGACAATTTCCATTGCTAAGCGAAGCAGTCATTAGGCCAAACATCACATGACCGCACCACTTAGGGACAGGAGTACTGATAGTCCTGGTTGTGGTTGTTAGGCCTGGATCATGCAGTTATTAGGCGAAGACCTCATGCTTCTCCTGCCCTGCCACGCTCACCTCTGCTTCAACTCCCATCTGCCTATCTCCCCCCCACCCCATTTCTGCCGTTTTGGCTGCTCTGCACTATGCTGCCTACCCCTGCTGCCCCTGACACTCCCAGCTGACTTTCTCCATCTTCTTCCCCCCACTGCTGGGGGGGGCATGCCTGGCCATGGGAACTGCTGTCAGCTTTGTGAGGTAGACCAGACAGGAAGCATGGCCAGATGAGTTAATTCTACTTTATTGTAAGGTTACATTAACTGAATCTTGCAAATCTGAAAGTACATTTCTCTCTCCATCCCTTTTATAGCCCAAGAATCTAGGGAGGGTCCCTTCTGAGATGTTTGCCATGCCCCTATTCCTGCTGCAGGCTAAGCTACCTTTTATCCAACCGTTGCCCTCGCTGTGGCTCTTCCCCCATCTCTGCTGGCTCTTTGCGAGGCCCCCTTAAGGCCTTCCAGAAGCCTTGTGAGGCCTCCCAAAAGCCTTGCGAGGCCTTCCTGAAGCCTTATGAAACTGTGCAGAGGCCTCGTGAGGCTTTGGGGAGGCTGTGCAAGGCTATGCGGAGGCCTCACAAAGAGCCAGCAGCTACCTTGGCTGGGCGTGCCTCAGCAGCACTGGGAGAAAGCAGGTTAGTAGGGGGCAGCAGAGGTAGGTGGCGGCAGCAGAGTATAGGGCGGCCCAAAGGGCAGAGATGGGGGTGGGGGGAGTTGAAGCACATGCTACGGTTGCAAATGCAGGCAGGCTGCCAAGTGCCTGAATTTTGATCATGTGACTGTGGGGGCACTGCAATGGCTGTGACTTCAAGGAACAGTCATAACTACCATTCGTTCAGCATAACTTCGAACCGTTGCTAAACAAATGGTTGTTAAGCAAGGACTACCTGTACCTTGATGGGGGAATAAAACTGGAAGAGGGATTACATTATATGATGCTTTTTGCATGGCCTGGATAGAAAATGCACCAGAAGCACAGTGCCAGGAGTAAGCACATGAAAAAAAGAGATTATAGTTAAGTGTAAAAGAAATGGGCCTGTCTGTTGCAAATAACAGGAAACAAAGAGAAATGTGAGAACAGAACACTGAACTAGACAGGCCTTTGATCTAGTTCAGCAAGACTCATCTTATGTTCAATTTAAGCAAAGTATATTTCTAATACATCTAATGTAGCTCAAGTTATTTTTGAAAAGTTTGGATGTATTAGAGATTTCACTCTATTATTATTATAAGTGTTATTATTTATGTGATTTGTAGGGCTGCCCATTTCATTACATGACTCTGGGCGGCTCACAACAGGTAAAACTAATCCAACATACAAGCATATAAAACTGTCCATAATCAATTTCAAAAACAGAAAATCATGGTCAGTGGCAGAATTCACCCTACATCAGCTCAACACAGCCATTGTAAGACCCCCCCGCCATTTCCAGACCCTCAGGCACGGCGGCAGAGCCATGTCTTCAAGGCCTTCCTATAACTGATCCTCTCCACAGAGATCTCTAGTAAAGTGAAAGATTTATCTAATCTGAAGAGAAACCAGAGTATAGTGTGGGTATCTGCATGGATACCTGACAGGCGAGCAAGTGAGGAAGGGGAAAAATGATGTATATCTTGAAATCTTGACACAATGACATGACTTATGCAATTCCATCAAACACAAGTACTTAGCTGTATCATTTGCATCATGATGCATGGGAGATCATTTTGATATCACAACAGATTTGGAATGAAATAGTTGGGAAAAAAAATCAAATTGAGAAGCATCCTGCTGTGTCCAAATAAAATATATTATGTGTTGGTGCAAGGAGTAATGTAAAATAGGAACCAAAACTATCAGACCACAATTTAGCCTAGTCTAGTGTATTGTGTGAATCCAACTGTTTTCATGACAGACTTACTCAATTTTCTGCATTTGTATAAGTGGCAGTGTGAGATTCCCTGATCGGGACAGGTAAAATAATCTTAAGGTTAAGGATTTTGTCTGTAGAGTTCCCATCTTTTTCCCACTCTGACAGCAAAATATACTGAACCTCAAATTAATCATATAGACTGAGTTCATGCATTTGGATTGCAAAAAATAAAATAATAAAAAAAATCAGATATGGTGACAGTGAAGAGCTAGGGGTTTTTCCATCTTTTTCCTGCTATCTATTACTTGTCTGGATTGTTGCTAGATATGTACTACAGTGGCCTATGTTAGTTGATGGTTCATAGTGTCATGTGAATGTAGCCATTCTTTATCAAATCCTGTCTTCCCTTGTGTCTCTGGTTCATCTGGCCCTGGTCTTGTGAAGTTTTCTAGCAAAACTTTTCAGCCAGCCAGAAAATGGATAAGTGGTTCTGAAAAAAAGTTGCAGCTCCTGAAAACAATACAAGATGGCTTGTTCAGGGTTCTGTCCTGGAAGGGAACTTTTAGTGAGGAGAATAGGGAGACCAGAAAGATAAAGCAAAAGGCCAAAAAAATGAGGATGTGGATTCCAGGAGTCATCCTTTATTTCACTTCCCTTATTTACCTTCAGCTTCTTTAGCTTTTTTTTTTTTTTTGGCTTGTTTTGGGTCTTGTTGGAGCTGGGTTATCTTTTTGCTTCCTAGAGAGAAAGAATTTCTTACTTTAAAAATGTCTCCCTTCAATTTTTGAAGCTGCTCCTGCTGTTTTGTCTTGGCCAATAGAACTAATTCATTTTTACCTTTTAAAATTCTATCTATTGCAAGTTCAAAATAGGACTTTTATTTTAAACTGCTTTCCCCTCTATATCTTAATTCAAAACAATTTTCTAATTTTGATTTTTCTGGTTCTATATATTGGATCCTGAAAAGAGGATTCACAATGTTCCCCTTCGTAGGATATAACACTTCCTCAAGAATTTACACTAAACTATTATTTAGTTGAAAGTTTGGACTGATAGAATATTTAGGAAGATGTAAGTTAATATTCAGCAATATACATTCTTTACTCATAGGTGTCTGCTTATTTCCTTTATTATTTTATGGAAAAACTTCTATTTTATGTCTCCATTGTGTAATCTTGCTCCTTAAGTTAATTTTGTATTATTTATAGATTATTTTACATTTTTAGTCAATCACGATGTGTATCTGCTTTTCCATTTATATATTGCTCGTGTCTTTTTGCTGAGTTTGCTTTCTTAAATCATTAGTTATCATTGCATAAATCTTCCATATTTATTTTTGTCTCCATTCCTTTCTGTCACCAATATTTCCCTCAAGCAAGCTCAAAGGAGCAAAGATTCAAACCCATTAATTGAATGCCTTAAATGGCTGAACAAATTCAGAAGCATCTGCTGGTTACTTAGCAACTGCAGGCCCATCTCTCTTGATGCTAGTGGATGAGAGCAAAGAAGCTCTTTTGCCTGATTATAAAGTTCCATCACCAAAGATGGAGGCTGGGATTCTTAAGGAGAAAAGGGGACGTCTATGAGCATGAAAGGGCTTTCTCCCCAAAAGGCCTGCCCACTTCGTGCCAAAACAGCCAAACAGCAATTAACAGCTTCTGTATAAGCCTTTCATACAAGTTCTATTTCTCTGTTTAAGATTTGCTAAACTATCCCTTCCTCTTCTTCTTCCTCCTCCTCCTCCCCCTCCCCCTCCCCCTCCTCCCATGGCTATTTTGACTTGCTTTCTTATCCCCTCCAGTCTTTCAGGACTAAGTTGATGTTTATATAACCATTCTTGCATTCCTTCTTCTAGGTTACCTTTGTAGTGCTCTCCGGATGCACCAAAGAGTATTACATATCCTGCATGAATGTGATGTTTGCAGGGTTAAAACAGGCAGTTGCATTAGAGATTAATGTCACTGGGGTGTGGGTATTGGTTCCAATATCACACACACCTGTTACTGGTTCTTAAACTGAAATATAAAAAAAATTAAAATGGAGATCCTTCCATTAAAAATAGGGAGAGAGATTCTCCCCGCGTTTTGATAGTGCTGAGCAAGAAGACATAATTTTTTTCCCCATATGTTTCATTAGAAGAAAGCTAACTGTGAGACACTTGAAGACTAAGGCCTTTATTCAGTTGAAGACTTAGAGGCCAGAACAAGCGAAGAAAAAAGAATGGATGCTGGTGGGGAACATGGACTGCAGTTATGTTTTAAAAAATGCTCAAAGCCCATCTTTTCTTTTGAGTCAGACTATGCTTGCCTTATAAACTTTCTAGCACAACAGAATGCACAAAACTCCTGTTGTCCCAAGAGTGACCTCTTTTAATTCAGCACTGACGTTATCTCCTGCTGATAGACAGAGGTGATGCCTTAAGTTATAACTGCAGAAGGTGGATGAACCTATTTTCTCCATTGTCCGTTACAGATCTGAACTTTGGAATCTTCTATAGCAATGAAATGCTCAGAGGAACACAGAGCACACGAAGAGAGTCTGTTAACCTACAAAAGCTTTATTAATTACAATTGCTTAAGCATCACACACATATGTACCCAGACAGCACACTGTCCCCTATACATTAGGTTTAGGTGCAGTCGAAACCAAGGGGGTTTCCTTTCGAAGAAACAAGCCGAGAACTGTGCTGTTGTTCATCTACCTTTGCTGAGGTTAAATAAGATCATCTCAGAAAGTATTGCTTTCACTTGGCATAATCAGATATTTCTTTCCTACAGAGAAGCACACAAATTGTGAAAGGGAGGCACTTGGCAATGGTACTGAACAGGCTTTTTGGGGCTCAGTAGGAACCCATTCAAGTCTTACCAGAATTGCTGAATTAGTGTTTTTCCCATCACCTGAGTCTTCTGACCAAACTTTAAAATGCAGCAAGAATTTAACTGGGGTATTTTGACTGCTAAGAATATTCAGTTTCACATTAAAACCTATGCACTCTCCTGCACTGTAAAACAAAAAAAAAAGTTAAAACAAATTAAACTCTGGCATTATTGAGCTTACCCTCCACTGCCACCAAAATCCATCTAGATGGCTTGACATCTACAGTGTATGTTGACCATTTTGCCTGCTCGTAATGTGCAGCATCCAGGGCAGATGCCAAGAGCTGGGAGTCAGGGCAAGGCTGTTATGCCCGCCAATTACTGTGTGGATTGTTTTACTCAATGCTAGGTAGTGAAAGGGAGCTGCTTCTGCAGTGAAGCTTGTAAAAAAAATTTTCCTGACCACCAGAAAACAGGTTCCTGGGAAAGGAATAATTTGGGATTTATTGCTATGGTCACCGTATCACTGATCATTCAGGAGTTCAACTTGCTTTACTTAAGAAAGAAACTAATGTACTGCATGTGATGCTACTACATGTTGTATTCAAATGCACAATGATACTGTAAGTAACACTGTGAGTTTGAATAACAGAAAGCCTTACAAATTCATAAAAATGAGCAGATAAAAAGTCAATTTTGTTGTTGTTTATTCGTTTAGTCGCTTCACTCTTCGTGACTTCATGGACCAGCCCACGCCAGAGCTTCCTGTCGGTCGTCAACACCCCCAGCTCCCCCAGGGATGAGTCTGTCACCTCTAGAATATCATCCATCCACCTTGCCCTTGGTCGGCCCCTCTTCCTTTTGCCCTCCACTCTCCCTAGCATCAGCATCTTCTCCAGGGTGTCCTGTCTTCTCATTATGTGGCCAAAGTATTTCAGTTTTGCCTTTAATATCATTCCCTCAAGTGAGCAGTCTGGCTTTATTTCCTGGAGTATGGACTGGTTTGATCTTCTTGCAGTCCAAGGCACTCTCAGAATTTTCCTCCAACACCACAGTTCAAAAGCATCGATCTTCCTTCTCTCAACCTTCCTTATGGACCAGCTCTTGCAGCCATATGTTACTACGGGGAACACCATTGCTTTAACTATGCGGACCTTTTGTAATGGTTGCCTACTCCAATATACTCAGTCTCACAAGCCCGAGCTTTAAGATAACTGATTTATTAAAGGAATAGTGTGCAGATACAGACAAAGCTGAGAATAAACCAAAAGCGCGCGAAATACAAATCAAATACTGTTGCTTCAGTCCAACTCCGCCCCGTGCCTCATCGTAGCAACCACCCCATCCCAGATGTCAACCATCGTCATACACCGGCCTGGGAAAGTAACCTTGAATAGAGTCACCAACCCAAACATGCATTCCAGAGATTACAGCCCCTGACAACCCAAAAGGTAACACTTTGTATTGAAAAGCCCCCAGAGGACAGTTAAATGCTGTTTTCCACTCATCCCCTTCCCTTATGCGAATGCGAAAATAGGCCTCCCTCAAATCCAGTTTTGAGAAAATCTTGCCTCTGGCCAGATGTGCTAACATGTCTTTGAGGAGGGGCAAAGGATATTTATTTAATATTGACACTGCATTGAGCCCCCGGAAATCTGCACATAGCCTCAAAGAACCATCCTTTTTAGGTCTAAATAGGACAGGTGCCCCCACTGGAGAGTTGGCTGGCTCAATAAAACCCCTGGCCAGATTCTTGTCAATGAACTCTCGCAATGTGGCCAACTCTTTCGGGGACATGGCATAGATTTTTGGGTTAGGCAACTTTACATTGGGTAACAATTCAATAGCACAATCAGTCTTTCGGTGAGGGGGCAGGCGATCTGCCTCCTTTTCGCCAAACACATCTGCGAAGTCCTGATATTGGGCAGGCAGTCCCTCTAGTGGCTCCAGCATTTGTACTGTGGTGGTGGCTGCCCGCCCCCCTTCATTGTCCTCCAACAAATCCTTTTCTGGTACCTTATAAAATCCATCAGCGAACGTCACCGTTCTATGCAGCCAGTTGATAGCCGGATTTTGCTTGACAAACCAGGGCATCCCCAGGATGACCAATGGCCCCCCCACCTGTGCTATTACAAAGGGTAATTTCTCCCGATGAGTTCCCATTTGCAACGCCACCAGTCCAGTGGAGTGGGTTACTGGTTTCCCCCCGGCCATAGTCCCGTCCAGTTGGGTAAAAATCATTGGTCGCTGCAACGGGAACCTGGGAAGCTCTAATGCGGCTACCAGATCGGGGTGCATCAGAGATCGCGAGCAGCCCGAGTCCAGCATTGCCCACACTTCCACAGTTCGGGTACTGGAGCCCAATTTTACCTTGACCGTCAGGGTAGGAAAATTCCCACTCACCGAATCGTGGTCGCGCCCCTCTCCTTCCACCTGCCCTAGGGTGCCGTTCAGGGCAGGTGGCTGGCTTCTCCTGCCGGTTGTTCGAAGTCCAGCTGTTCCTCCTCTCCCCCGAATTGGTGATCGTCAGGGTCGTCCTCCGCCTGGGCAGCTCTCACCTTCCTTGGTACTGAAGGGGACTTGCCGGACGCCTTTCCAGGTCGCTCCTCGGATCTCTTTCTTGGGCACGCCGCTGCACGATGTCCTTCTTTCCCACATCGCAAGCACTGTCCTTTCGCAAAACGGCGTTCTTTCTCCTCCTCCCAACTTTTCGACTTGGGGCGGCTTGGGAATCCCGGGGTGCGGACACTTTTACTGAACTTTCCCTGTTTCAATTCTTTATTATGGGCGAACGTCTCTAGGGCGTCTTCAGCACTACCGGCCAGCTGAATCCACCCGTACAATGTTTTTGGATTGTCCCGTCCCAACGCCCATCAGAGGACCTCCGTCTCCAGTCCCTGTTTGAACATTTCCACTAGGGTTGACTGGGACCAGTCCTCCATCTTTCCAGCCAGGGCTTTAAACTCCAAAGCGTAGTCCGCGACGGAGAGGGATCCCTGGGAGAGCTTCCTCAATGCCCGCTTCGCCCATTCCTGGGCCAAGGGGTCTTCAAAGTGTTGTTTTAGTGCCCACAGGAACTCCTCAAACTCCTCTAGTTCTGTGGCTTCGGCTTGGCATAATTGCACATACCAATCTGCTGCCCTCCCCTTTAGCTTATTGGCGATGGCATTGATTTTGCCCGGCTTGGAGTGAAAGCTTCGCCCCCAGTCAGCTATATAATTTCTAGCGTTGGTAAGGAAGAAGGACAGCTTGGTAGGGTCGCCATTGAACTTCACCATGAAAGGCGGAGGGGCTCTTGCCGACTCTCTCGGCTCAGCTGGTTCCGCAAAGGCCAATGAACGCCTGCCCGCCGCCTGTGACCCTTCCCTGGTCACTCCAGACTCTCTACCCCTCGCTTGCCGGAACACCCCAGTCCTACTTCTCCCCCTCGGCGGGGATGGGGACCTCGCTCCCGGGTTGGGCCGTCGAGGTGGAAATTCCTCCGGACCCTCCTGCCAGGATTCCGACCCTCTGGGGTGGTCCTTTAACAGGGCAACAATAATGTCCATTTTTTCCTCCAACGCCCTCATACGTGCAGGGGTGACCAGGGCTTCCAATGGACCCGTAGTCACTACCACCGTAGGCGACAGCGGGATCTCCGGTTCCCAGGATGCTTGGGGTGATTCAACCTCGGAGTCTCCCTCCTCCCCAGTTCGATAGTCATCCCCTGTAGCGCCGCTCACTTCAGATGGTAAACCCCGGTCCTCCGTCAGGGCACCCCGCTTATCCCGTCGGGCTGCCCTCTGAGCTCGGGAGCTCGGGACCACAAGCGCTCTTGTGATGTCTGGTTCTCCTTCGCCCTCCTCGCACACTTGCAGTCTGGGTTCTGACATCGCTAGCGTCCCTCTTCACCAAATACTTGGATGGGGCTAGCGGAAAGGTTAAAGAAATGATTCTCAGCTTTATGTAATGGTTGCCTACTCCAATATACTCAGTCTCACAAGCCCGAGCTTTAAGATAACTGATTTATTAAAGGAATAGTGTGCAGATACAGACAAAGCTGAGAATAAACCAAAAGCGTGTGAAATACAAATCAAATACTGTTGCTTCAGTCCAACTCCGCCCCGTGCCACATCGTAGCAACCACCCCATCCCAGATGTCAACCATCGTCATACACCGGCCTGGGAAAGTAACCTTGAATAGAGTCACCAACCCAAACATGCATTCCAGAGATTACAGCCTCGCAGGGCTGGAAATTTCCAACAGGGAAACACAGATTAGAGGAGTGACATGTGAAATGTTACGATGTATACAGGACATTGAAACGGAGAACATGACACCTTTGTTGTCAGTGTGATGTCTCTGCTCTTAACTATTTTATTGAGATTTGTCATTGCACTTCGCCCAAGGATTAAGCATCTTCTGATTTCCTGACTGCAGTCAGCATCTGCAGTAATCTTCATACCTAGAAATACAAAGTTTTTCACTGCTTCTACATTTTCTCCCTCTATTTGCCAGTTATCAATCAAGCTGGTTGCCATAATCTTGGTGTTTTTGAGGTTTAGCTGCAAGCCAGCTTTTGCACTTTTTCTTTCACCTTGATCATAAGGCTCCTCGGTTCCTCTTCACTTTCAGCCATCAAAGTGATATCATCTGCATATCTAAGACTGTTAACGTTTCTTCCAGAGATTTTAACTCCAGCCTTGGATTCCTCAAGCCCAGCTTGTCGCGTGATGTGTTCTGCGTAATTCCAGGTGTCATTTGACAGCCCACCTTAGCATTCCAGTCTCCCGTAATGAAAATAACATCTCTTTTAGGCATGTTGTCCAGTAGGTGCTGCAGATCCTCATAGAACTGCTCTACCTCAGCTTCTTCAGCATCTGTGGTTGGGGCGTATATTTGGATCACTGTGATGTTAGATGGCTTGCCCTGAATTTGAATTGAGATCATTCTATCATTTTTTGGATTGTATCCAAGCACTGCTTTAGCCACTTTACTATTAATTATGAAGGCTACTCCCTTTCTTCTGTGGTCCTCTTGTCCACAGTAGTAGATCTGGTGGTCATTTGATGTGAAGTGGCCCATTCCAGTCCATTTCAGTTCACTGATGCCCAAAATGTCTATCTTTAATCTTGACATCTCACCAATAACCACATCCAATTTGCCCTGGCTCATAGATCTTACATTCCAGGTTCCAGTGGTGTGTTGATCCTTAGAACATCGGATTCGCCGTTCACCACCAGCACCGTCGGCGCTAGCTGTCCTTTCGGCTTTGAGCTAGCTGCGTCATCACGTCTGGGGCTAGTTGAACTCATCCTCTGTTCCTCCCCAGTAGCATTTTGACCATCTTCCGACCTGGAGGTCTCATCTTCCGATGGTATACCGATATATCTCTGGTTGTACTGATCCATTTAGTTTTCACGGCAAGAATACTGGGGTGGGTTGCCATTACCTTCCCCAGGGATCGCATTTAGTCTGACCTCTCTGTCATGACCTTCCCATCTTGGGTGGCCCTTCATGGTTTAGCTCATGGCATCATTGAGGTGCTCAAGCTCTAGCACCACGACAAGGTAACGATCCTTTCCTGCAGAAAATGATATGACATAGGTGTAATTACAACTTGCAGATTTGTTAACCACAGTCTTAAATTTTCTGACTCATGACATGTTTCTGATTCGACCTTCCACACAGATCAGGGTACTTATATTGTTTATGCCTTAATCTACCTGGAGATTTCTTCTTGTGCTAAACTTGAAAAGAGCAGATAGTTCAACATCGTTAAGCATGGAAAAACAAAATCATAGAATCTATCCACTTGGATTAAAGTTTAAAAATAATTTATTCTGGCAGTTTAACTCAAATTGCCTGTTCCTTTTTTAACTACTGATCTGATTTGACAGAGTGCTGAATGCCTCTGAAAAATTCACAGCAGGTTTAACAAGGTATGTGAAATCAACATAGCAGACCCCCAATAGCAGATTTTATTTATTTGTCAAATTTATTCCTTACTATTCCTCTTACTGAAGGAAATATAACAAGGAGGATAACATTGTGCAGGGAATATAAAACACAATTAAAGGTGAGATCAAGAGTCATTCTATCAGAGATGCTTTGATTCTTTTCAAAGCAGAAATGGAAAGGTAAATCTAAAATCTAAAGTACACTGCCTGATATTTATTAAACCTCTTATAACCCAATGCATTAGGAATACATTGCAGGTTGTTGATAAATCATAGACCATGATGTGGGATTTGGAGATAAGGATCTGAAAAATGTTTTGACTTGGACAACCACTTTGAGCTTTCCAGATGTGAAGCAAAATATGTGTTTGCTGAATTTTGTTTTGAGGTCAAAATAATATACATTGTTCCAATAAAAGAGAATATCTATAACTCAGGGTTGAACGGTGAAGTCCTTGGTGCTGTCTGAGCTTGGTTGTTTGCTTGCAGACGTTTCATTACCCAATTAGGTAACATCATCAGTGCAAGTTAGTGTGGGTTTTGTTCCCTGTTTATATACAGTAGCTTGCCCTGCTAGTGTTGGTGTGTGTGTATGCTTTTCTCCTTGGTAGTTCCTTGATTAGGGGATTGTTTTCTGCTTGATTGTTTGCTTGGTATTAATCCCTGCTTATCTGGGTGTTGGCTGCTGGAGAGGATGTGTTCTGGCCTTTTTGTTTCCTTCTTAGCTTTTTTATTGTCTCTTTTGGATGGTGTGTAAATGTGGTTTATCTCTATGTGTCTATTGATGGCTGATTTGTCTGAGTGCCAAGCTTCCAGAAATTCCCTAGCATTTTTGGATTTGGCTTTGTCTTAGATGCTAACAGTTTCCCAGATAAAACTGTGGTTGAGTCTGTCCATGTGTTGTGAGATTAAGGAGTTTTTATTGTGTCTTCTGACTGCTGTTTGATGTTCATGGATGTGCTCTACTAGTCTTCTACCTGTCTGTCCTACAGGATGGCTGTTACAGTCCTTACATGCTGTTTTGTTCTTGGCTGTGTGCCAGACCTTCCAAGCACTGTAGTTGGCTGTAGGTCTTGTGGCTTGCTTTTATTTTTCCATTTTTTCCCTAGCCCAACCAGTAAACAGGGTCCAACTATGTTCTAGCTGTCCTAGGTTTAGAGTGGGCTGGGGTAATGGGGGAGCACTGAGAGGTAAGCACTTAAGCAGGTGCTCAGACAGAAGAAGAAAAATACTCATAGCTGCAGACCTGCCACCTTAATGGCAACACCAAAACAGTAAAACACCCAAATTTGCTATGAATAGTTGGAGTCTTTGTGAATAGATGATGGGCTATGTATGTACAGTGCTGTGTTTTCATTTTACAGGTGAATAGTGCAAAAGGTTATGCACACAGTAGGTATCAATGCACTTATTTGTGTCGTGGAGAAGTTTTGCTAATGATGCTGAAGTTGAGTAAATGTAAAGACAAGTAGGATAATATTGGCTTGGTTGGTTTGTTAAACTCTTACTTGCTTATTTGTTGATTTGATTTATATCATGTCTTTCACGCAGGAACTCAAGATAGTGTTCATACTGCAACCTCAATCCTATTCCCATTCTCCCCCCACAATAGCATCTCCATTAGGTAGGATGGGCTGAGAGATAATGTCTGGCCCACAGAGCTGCATTGAGCTTCTCTGGCTAGGGGTAGCCTAGAATCTGAGTCTCCTGCTCCTAGGCCAACACGTTAAACTCTGCACCAACAGTAAAGTTTGCAAACACCTCTCTTGTGGGTTTGTACGTGTTGAGCCTAGGACAGGACAATATTTTGGATTTATATCCCACCTTTCTTTCAGGAGGCTAAGGCAGCAGAGTGTTTGTTCCTCCTGTGTTCCCCATGACAACAATCCTGTGAGTCAGGTTAGCCTGAGAAAGAGAGACTTGTCCAGATTTCTGCAGCCCAGAAATGGTCTCCCTAGTTGCCCTGGGTAGTTGTTTTCCTTAAATGGCTAATTTGGGCTTTCAAGAAAATATTGGCAATGATTTCCTAATAGCCTTATTGGTGGGCATGGCCTGCCCTTAATAGCTAGGGTGGGACAAAGGATCACATTAGACAAGGCAATTATGCCAATGGAGATGGCCTCTTCACTCCCAAAATTTTCCATTTCTTTTCCTAATTTTCAACGTTGTCTTTAAAAAAAAAACACAAAGTCAATTTTAGGAGTACACTGCATTTTTAATTTACTTTTTGCCTCAAAATGGTGGAAAGACTTTACCACTGATGTTTATTTTCACTCAATATGGAGGGTGCTGTCTGAGTCACAAGGAAGGGGCTTGGAGTCCTCATGCAGCCATGGGGTCACAGGTTGCCTACCCAACTTTAGGACAAAAAATACAGTGAGTTTGCAACAAAAGCAATGAAATCCTGATCAAGCTTCATCTGTAATTCAGGCTGGGCAGCCCCAGGATGCCACAGTGCCTACAGGATTCCTTAATGCTTATCCTGAACATTCTAAATTAAATAAGAATTAAAACATTTTTTTGAATTTGGCCAGTCACACGAGAATGCCAGTACTGAAAGATGTAATATTCTTGGATTAAGGTTCATAAGCTCTTCAGTTATTAAATCTCACAGGATTTTAACTAGTTTAAACAGGCCTATTTTGGAGAAGAAGGGGAAAAAAAGATATGCTGTGTTGTGCCAGGATGTATGATGCTGCACATTGCCTGAAAAGTTGCTGATCTCTGGTGCAGTTCATTATTAATTCTATTATCTAATGGAATTTATTCTTAATTACTAGATTTTTTAAACCCCTGACAAGACAGATTACCTTCCTAATGTGGTTTACAAAGGTAATTAACAACATAATTTGTAGAAATGCACAAAAACAACAAGCAAGCCAGTATATTAAGATGTCATAAAAAGACCAATCATAGCTACATATAAATCAATAATTCAAATAAAGGTAACAGCAGCAAGTAAAATAAAATAAAAGTATTCCCATATTCCCTTGATTGTCCACACCAGAATATTTACTCCAGTCCCTCCCACAGACCCAGAACCAACATTGTGAATTTGAACATTCACAGGTTTCCATCAAGCCATTTTGTGAGGCGAAAATTTTTATTTTTTCTTCATTTACATACGTTATATTTCTGCCTATCTAGGCAGTCACTTGAATATGTAGAACAGACTACCTTTTCCCTGCAGCTCATTTCACTTCTAAACTGATATTTGACACCAGACTTTCTATTGGAAGGACTTATCCAGTGTATTACGGTGGCGGAGCCATTTCTGTGTCCTGTGATTTCCTTTCCTTTTTTTCTTTTCTTCCATGAAGATTTGTCCTGATTACCAGGAAACACACTGAGGCGAGGACTTGGTCTCTAATATTTATTAGTAGTACTTAACAAGAATCCTAACAAACTGAGAAAGCGTGGGAAAACCCAGCCATATAAACCCCAAAGGTTAAGGCGGTCCCGATCTGTGTCTCTTTGAATGGCTGAACAGTTCCTCAGTGCTACGCATGCGCTTGACAGTCTGGGTGGGAGCCCCCTGCTCGCCATCCTTACTCATGACAAGATTATTCAGTTTTCTTAAACAGATGAAACAGTGAGAGAAATCTCATGGAGGGAAGTAAAAAAAATCCTTAGCTTGCTTTTCCCCTCTATTTGCTAATAATTATTTGTCGATCTGATAAGCCAACCAAGGCAAGATTTATTTTAAAAGTTCTAGGGTGCTGAGCTTCCTTTCCCTTTTATGCATTTCACACAGCAGTCAGGAACATTGATTTAATTTCATCTCCTCTGACTCTGATGAATGAAAAATCTTTTTTTTTTTTTAAGAAACCAGTTAAAAATTATCTTTGAATTTCTTATAACCTTTTGGATATACATGGAGATGGCCAGAAATGCTATAATTCCAGAAATTATGGGAAGGCATCCACAACTGAAGATAAAATCTCAGTTTATGACTTACTGTAAGTAACATTATTGAAATATTATTAAAACTGGTAACGTTTAGATTCCTACAGGATTTTATTGTAACTCTACCATTGAACAGTGGCTTTGGATAATGAAAGGAAGTATTCACTTTTGGTGAAGAATATTATAAACAGGCTCTACTTAGCAATAGCTACATAAAACCATGTCTCCTCAAACTTCATAGAATGATAGAAGCATCAGGTTGGAAGGGTCCTTGGAGATCTTCTAGCTGAACCCCCTGCCTAGTGCAGAAGTTCTCATACCATTGGTTGTCTAATCTTTTTTTGAAAACTCCCAGTGATGGAACACCCACAGCTTCAAAAGGCAGGTTGTTCCACTGCTTCATAGTTCCCACATAGTACCCATAGTACCCACAAGTACAGTAAGAACCTTAAACTATACAAAGCTATTGAATGAACAGTCCAGTAGCTGAACAAATCTCTTCCCCACCTTCCAAAATATACTGTCTCTAATTCTTTCAGCCCATGTCTCCTGAACCTGGTGACTTGCGCTATCTGCATGAATCAGGTCTTCAGTAGTTTTTAATTTCCTTCTCATCTTAGCATCCTTCTCCTCTTGGGCTAAATCTCCAGAGTGCTTCTCACCTTCTCCTCATAGGTGAACTCCTAGCTCTTGACATGACATTGACACAACTGCCAATTGTGGCTTTGGTATTTCTTGCACAAAGGCTTCTACCTTCTCTTCTTCACTCCATGAGACTTTGAGACTATCACGTGAAAAGTGCAAGTGCAAGTGCCTTTTCTTCCTCCTTGCAAATAGATTTCTTCTTGTTGTTGTTCAGTCATTAAGTTGTGTCTGACTGTTCATGACCCCATGGATCATAGCACGCCAGGCCTTCCTGCCCTCCACTGTCTCCCAGAGTTTGCTCAAATTCAGGTTCATTGCCATCCCCTTCTCCTTTTGCCTTTGGTCTTTCCCAGCACCAGGGTCTTTTCCAGTGAGTCGTCTCTTTGCATTAGGTGGCCACAGTATTTGAGCTTCAGCTTCAGCATCTGTCCTTACAATGAACAGTCAGGGTTGATTTCCTGTAGGATTGACTGATTTGACCTCCTTGCAGTCCAAGGGACTCTCCAGAGTCTTCTCCAGCACCACAGTTCGAAAGCATCAATTCTTCAGCGCTCAGCCTTCCTTATGGTCCAACTCTCACAGCCATACATTACTACTGGGAAACCATAACTTTGATTATATGGACCTTTGTTGGCAAGGTGATGTCTGTGCTTTTTAATATGCTGTCTACGTTTGCCATAGCTTTCCTCCCAAGGAGCAGGCGCCTTTTAATTTCATGGCTGCCGTCACCATCTGCGGTGATATTGGAGCCCAAGAAAATAAAACCTGTCACTGCTTCCATTTCTTCCCCTTCTATTTGCCAGGAAGTGATGGGACCAGATGCCATGATCTTAGTTTTTTTAATGTTGAGTTTCAAGCCAGTTTTTGCACTCTCCTCTTTCACCCTCATCAAGAGGCTCTTTAGTTCCTCTTCACTTTCTGCCATTAGGGTGGTATCCACATATCTGAGGTTGTTGATATTTCTCCTGGCAATCTTAATTCCATCTTGTGATTCATCCAGCCCAGCATTTCTCATGATGTACTCTGCATATAAGTGAGTATATTCCACTGATATGTTGTGGTATGCAAGACTCAGCAGATGAATTAAAACATCCTCCAGTAACTGTATAATGGGCTGTTTGATATCATTTGCAGGTGTCTGGTGTTCATGCACTGTGACTATTTTTCTTTTTTCTTTCTTTTGCATGATTTAGCAATAACAATTCTCATCCAATTTGTATCAAGTGGAAGCTTTATAGCTGAGACTCTTAAAAGCGCACCAGATGGACATGCGAACAAAGAGGGACAGCCTTCAAGGTTGGACACTGGCAATTCTTGTTTTATTAGCATGGATGCTGCAAGATGTACAGCAGTGCATGATGGATTTAACACTGCTTATTTAAATTACCCTGTAAGGAGTTTTGGGTAATTCAGTTCAGGCAAGTCTTATCACTTAATTCAGTCATTTAATGCCTATTGTAGTGTTCAACTGCACATAACTAAATATTTCACAGTTGCCTGTAAGGAAGATTTTATCAAGCGCAATAGGCTCTTCAGATATCTTTCTATTCAGCATTGTCTTGAAGTATGCTTTCTCTCTGAGTTTTTCACAAAAATGTTTTCCATGGGTATGGGTGTATGTGTGTGTGTGTGTGAGAGAGAGAGAGAGAGAGAGGGAGAGAGAGAGAGAAGGGTTACTGTCATGCAGCTAGTGAATAGAGTCTTAAATCTGTAAAATAATTTTATGCAGCTTTTCTATAGATGCCCAAGGCCTGGATCCAGCCTTGGACTCAGAGTTTGGGATGCAGGCATTAGTACTTATACATCTATTACCCCTTCCTATTTCTGAGAGAGCCAGTTTGGTGTAGTGGTGAAGGCACCAGGCTAGAAACTGGGAGGCTGTGAGTTCTGGTCCCACCTTAGGCACAAAGGCAGCTGGGTGGCCTTGGGCCAGTCACTTTCTCTCAGCCCTAGGAAGAAGGCAAGGGTAAACCACTTCTGAAAAACTTGCCAGGAAAACTGCAGGGACTTGCCCAGGCAGAATCTGAGAAGTGGACATGACTGAATGGATAAAATAATAATTATTATAATTTCCAACGAAGGCAAAAAATAAAAAAGTGTTGAAAACTGTATTGGAATAATGTGGTTTGTTTAGTTTAGTTTATTTATTTTATTTATAAGTCACCCAACTCCTGAATGACTCTAGGTGGCTTACAGCTAAGTACAAATTTATTAAAAATAGAACATACCAGAACAGCAAAGTACAAAGAACCAGACTGAAAAGGGGGGCTCCACAACCACCCTGTCCCAAGGCTGGGAGAAATAGCCTTACAGAAAGAGGAAAAGCCAAACCTTCTATCCACACAAAGAAACAGAGTTCAATATAGAAGCAAGTGAACCTCATCAGATCAGTTGTGTTAAATCCTGCCCAGTTCACAATCAGTTGTCTACGTACCCAAAAGATTCACGCTGTCAAAAAGCAAATCTCTTCTTTGGATTATGGGGCCTGACACAAACATTTCCCTTCTTGAATCTGTATAGATTGTGTATGGCACCAATGTTGACTGATTTGTATTGGTAATCTTTGTGGTGAGTGATCTGAGAAGAACCTCTCGTATTGTCTGGTTTGTTATGCTGGCTTGTGCTTTCTGTGGTTTAAGAAGAAAAATATCAAAAGAGTTTTGTCCACCTCCTTCCTGAACTTCTGTACTTGATCCTTAAATATACATACTATATGCTGAGATGCTGAAACTACGATGGCTGAATAAAGTCACTTCCTCCTTAGTGATTTATGGTGTCTTCTAGAGTCAGTCAGTCATCACTGTCCTGATATAACAGTAATGAGGACAGGTTTTATATCACCTTAATGATATCTGTGTGATGCTATAAAGACAATACAGGTAGTCCTTGCTTAACAACCATTCATTTAGTGATGGTTTGAACTTATGACAGTGCTGAAAAAAATGACTTATGACTGGTCCTCACACTTACAACTGTTGTAGCATCCCCATGGTCATGTGATCATGATTTGGGTGCTTGGCAACTGGTTTACATTTATGACTGTCATAGCGTCCCGTGGTTGCATGATTGCCACCTTTCCAGCCAGCTTCTGGCAAGCAAAATCAATGGGGAACTGCATGATTCACTTAACACCTTACATGGTTCAATTAATGCCCAGGGTGATTCGCTTAATGACTGCCACAAAAAAAGTTTGTAAAATCAGGTTGGATTTTCTTAATGACTACTTTGCTTAACAACTGAAATTCTGGTCCCAGTTGTGGTTGTTAAGCAAGGACTACTTGTAGTGAGGAAGAGCACTAAGTTAACTTTCCGTTAGGCCTCAGGCCTTCTTTTCTTCCAAATTCCTATTCAGAAAGCCAATACATTTTCATTTATAATCTCCCTCTGTGTGTAGGGAATGCTGCCCAGGCACAGAAAGATGGCATGTTCAAACTAGGCCAGTTGTTTTCCTGAATGGCTAAGTTTCTTTCTGCAGTTCTTTAAAATGCAGAGCATTCAGATATATTCCACTGGCAACTCAGCAACCCAAATTGCCATCAATCAATTCAGGGGAGAAAAATACTGTAGCACTTGATTCTGTTGAACGTATACATTGGTTCCTCAGATTCCGCTCTGGGGATCAGCTCTAAGGAGTAGAGATTCAAACGGCCATTAAAACAGTTCCAAGGCACACTGCTTAAATTACTATCAGTTTTATTTTTTTATTTAGCCATATGTGTTGGGAGAAAAGTCTCTTTTGGGCAGAGTGTTCCTAAACTTTTTACACCATTTTGGGTTGGCCAATATTACCATATCAGCTAGTAAATCTTTCTAGCAATTATTGAAAACTCCCTGTCCGGTATTGAAATTTTTGCTGTCCTTGGCTAGTATTTATCAAAGCAAAGAGCAAGTAAGTGCCCTTCACATTGCCTCAGGAAAGTTTAATGCAGGAGGTGAAACACACAGGGATCATTAGATGGCCAGAAGACACTCCAAGGTCTGAGGTTCCTGGCAGCAAGATCGCGAAAGGGGAATTGATAGCAGACATTCCGGTGTGTCTAGCTGAGCAACGGCTGTGCGTTCACTTTAAAATGCATTTGTTGGGCAACTGCTCAGCCATATCTTAAAACACTCTCCTTGGGGTCAATAATTGGACAGTTAAGGATGAGTAGTTGAGGTGAATGGATCAATAATGGAGTGTGTGCTTTGGTGGAGCGGGGGTGGGGGAGTTCCACACTCTGCCAAGTATTTAGAATTTTGAATGAGAACTAGAGGAATAAGGACTCATATTTTTATTCTTTTTGAAACATTCAACACTCAAAAAATCAGCAGGACTCTATTGATAGATAGATTGATTGATTAATTGGATTTATATCCCATCTTCCCTCCCAGAGTTGAAGGCAGCTTATACAGGGATCTCCCTTCATTTTATCTTCACACTGGGCAGGTTGGCTTAAGAGTGAGTGACTGGCCCAAAGCCACCCAGAATGTTTCCTGGAGTGGATTTGAACCTGAGTCTTAATCTAGTACATTAACTATTATTCCTCATTTTTCCTCTGCAAGAGGAAGCCTAGTTTTGTTTCTTAGAATTCCACCCCATTCCCACAACCATTGAAACATCAAGGATGGCCTCTATGTTATATTCATGTGCTCCTTGGCTATTTGATCACCAAACTAACCAGCTTTCAATGGCCTTGTGTTACACTAGATAAATAGATGGATTGTGGGGACATGCGAACTCCTAGCAAGTTCTTTTCTTGTCTTTCTATTGGGGGGTGAAGATTTTTTGTGGGTAGGGGGTTAGTTCCTGTATATATTAAAATGTTACAGGGGAGGAACTTGCAAATGAGCATTAAAAGCAATTATTAATTGATGCATTCAAAGGGGAGCAACAGCAATTATTTATTGCTTGGCTAGGTCAGCAAAAGCTGAAGCTGATGGAACAGAGCATGTGGGTAGATAATCCAGGACTCATTTGGTTCCAATTAAATCTGGCCAGCTCAAAGAACAGATGAGCTAGCTTTCTGGAAATCCTTTTAAAGCCCACCCAGCTTATGACTTTCAGAGACAGAAACAAAGAGAGACCGTCCTATTTAATGACAGAAAGGATTTGATTTTGAAGCTAATAATTTGCAGCCATGCAGTCATAACTTTTCTTTCAGCTCGAAGGCTTCACAAATCAGATTTCACATTCCTTGAAGCCACGAGAGAGCAGGTGAAGAGAGGTTTTCTTGGCTGTTCAAACCACCAGCAGAAAGCCACGTGGAAGCCCCGTATTAGGTTCTTTGTAAATCCTGCTGAGTTTTCATATTAACAACTGCAGCCACACAGCTTTAATTTCTTTTCTAAGTATTTTGGCTACAGAACTGGGGGGAACAGTGTCTTCTACTTGCAAAAGGTCTCAAGATCATTTCTCACTTGACTTCTGATGGCACGCAAGTGTGGCTTTTGATTAGAATTCTTGTGAAGTGCCAGCTTCAAGGGGAGCTGAGGAATTTTAACAAGTTTAGCCATGATGGATCTCTCTCCAGGGAATAAAGCTTGTCCTGAGAAGCAATGGATGTGGAAGATGGTAGCCTGTAATTTGAATTTCTATAGGAAAAAAAAGAGGGCACTTTTTTTTTTTTTTGTTACTGGAGTCAGGATGCGCATCGGTATGACCCTGTGTCTGAAATGTTCCAGTACCATCACTTTGCATTGTGAATTCATCACACAGAACAGTGCTTTACAATGACATTGGTAGAACTGCCTGGGGATGCTGAATGATAACCATTTGCTCTATAGATTTTAGTATAAGAAAGGTGGGGGAAGAGGCAGGGAGGCAAGACAAAAAGAGGTATTTTTTTTTTTAAAAAAAGCTAATTGCAGACAAATAAAATGAAGACATTTAAGACTGCCCCCACCAAGAAATTATCTAAATGGCACTGCTCTCTGCAATTGTCAAATCACTGGCATATGTAAATGAACTTCTGACATTTGTTTAATTACAATATATTTACAAAAGGCAACAACACTTCCTAATCTCTCATGCCTGCTTCAACTATCTTTTGTAGTGACATCTCCACTGGATTTGAATAACTTCCCATTAACATTACCATTAAATTATACATCCTGAATCAGTTAAAGTGGCAAATACACTGCTTGGAAGTGTGTTAGGAGCTCCTTTTCATAAAAAGAAAGCAATTTTAAAAAATGAAAGAGTTGCTTGCTCCACCATCTTGTCCCATCTGATGGCCTTTCTCTCCAGCAGTTCTGCTGCCAAACAAGAAGATACCTCCCCCCACCCTTTTTTTTTCTTTGTATCTGCTCTGGCTTCTTTTATACATTTTTCTTTCAAAACCTGCAGGCCAATTTGCAGATGATTCTATGGGCTTCAAACTTTGTTTTCCCTTTTCTCTGTCTCTGCCTATGAGCCAGAGTGGTGCCCCAGGCAGTGAGACCAGCAAAGAGGAAAAAAAAAGTTGACCTTGACAGTTGTACATAACATTTTTCTGTTTCAGGGGAGCTCATCCTTCCACATGGACATATATGGCATTTCCCTGGAATTATTCTGGCATACAGCATCTACCTTGTCTTGATAAACAGAGAGCAGGTGCATTGATAGCAAATCCCTTGGACAGCAAACAGTATGGTGTCTTGTTCAACATGGAGGAATTCTTCTCAGAGCTGTGCTCCTACCTCTTTTCCCCAAGGTCCTGATGTAAACTTCCTCTTTCTATCAGTAGTAAACTGAAAGCTATAGGGTACTAGTCAGGGAGATTTACAGCACAATCCTCCCATGCATGCTTATTTAGAACTGAGCTGTTTTGTAGGCAGGCATAGGTTGTATATGCAGTTGTAGCCTTACAGCTGTGATAGATAGATAGATAGATAGATAGATAGATAGATAGATAGATAGATAGATAGATAGATAGATAGATAGATAGATAGATAGAGATTGATGATAGATAGATAGCTGTTTGCTTGCCTTATGCAAGTGATAAGTCTTGCTCCTGCCATGCAGACAGGCAGCTTCTAAAAGATGACTAAGAACAAAGCTGCTTCTGAATCAAGGCTGTGGTGCTACACACTTGCCTATCCGATGTTTCCACCATTATAGGGTTGTCAAAAACATGCACCCCAAAGAGGACACACATTACCACAAAAGAGGCCAGCTAGGAAATTAATTTGCAAACATACTATGCAAGTTTAAAAATGATGATTATAATTTAGCAATGTGAAAGGAATAGTGTTTTTTTAAAAATGGGTAATGTTCTTACAATTTCCTTTTCTTTTACACAAATCATCTGGGGGCCATGGTGGGGGAACAGGGATGGATGGTGGGAAGATTGACAGAGAGAAGGCCAAGAGCTTCTCCAAGTTGCTAATAAGCACAATTTTAAAGTACTAAATAGATGTTTATTTGCTTATGCCTTGATTTAAAAGAAAAAAAAAGAGCCATGCCTTATAAAGCTGACTTATTATTTGCATATGATCTGAATGACATAAAACTAGCTTCAATCCTAATGATTTTCTTGCTGTGGTTATTCTGGGCAACAATATGGAAGGGGTGAATGTGTGCTGGTGTTTTTATAGGTTCCTAACCTAACTGGAATCTGATGTTTTTTTTGCTGGTCAATAACCAAAATAAAATGATTGACTGACTGCTTTTGAGGAATTGTTCTGTTAAGTTGTGTGCTTAATTCCTCTTGCATTTTTCCTATACCAGTCTTCATTCAGTTTGAGGAAAGAGAATACGTTGTCAAAATTTGTCCAGAACAGAAGAGAATTTTGGAGAAAATTCACATGGATAGAGGGTGGTGTTCTTGCACTTCTTTAGTGACAAGGTGATCAAAGGCAATGTACTGTAGCTGTTTTTTAGTGGGAATAATATGCTTCCATTACCACTAATGGGGAATTCTGCCCTTAAGCCAGTTTGGTCTAGTGGTTAAGGCAACGGGCTAGAAACCAGGAGACTGAGAGTTCTAGTCCCTCCTTAGGCACGAAAGCCAGCTGGGTGACCTTGGGCCAGTCACAATCTCTCAGCCCAACTCACTCAATCAATCGATCAATCAATGGCTCAAAATTTCTCATTCCCCTGAAAAATTCAGTTTCTCTGCTGACAATTCTTGCTCCATTTCCCTGTCAAAAACCACCACCTTCACCTTTGATACATTAACTTTCAGTTCCCTGTTCTTAGTTGCACCAAACAATCTGTCTAACAGTTGTTGCAAATCATTTGGATTCTCAGCCAACAATATAGTATCGTCTGTGTACCTTAGAACACGTATGTTCATGACCCCAGCTGATACACCTCTAACATCACCACATTCTTTTTACATTAAACAACCAAGGAGACATCACACATTCTTGTGTTACTCCCTGCTCTGTGTTGCACTATTTGCTGAGCATTCCATGTATTCTCAGCCATGCGTTACTTCCACCATATTCCATCTTACCACATTCAGCAACCAGCCTCATGCAGAAGATTCCATAATCCAAGCTTATTTACTTTATTATACTCTTTCTTTAAATCAACAAACAATAAGAATAAAACTTCTTCCTTGCATTAGTACATTTCTCAGCAACATGCTGAAGAACCAAAATTAGGTTCCAAAAACACTGCTTGGCATAAGGCTGCAGTGTTCCTCCCAAATGTTGTTCATTATCACATCTCATAAACCCCTCAGAATCCTGCCAAACACCTTCTCAAGTACAGTTAACAAATTAATTCACTCTTCCTATCCTTTTGTAAAAGAGAACAATAATGGCATTCTTCTAATTGTCAAGCACTGATAGAGTCTTCAGACACTTGCTCGACAAATTGCACAGAAGTAAACCACATCCATATTTTGACATTTTTTCCAGTTAGACCATTTATACCTTCAGCCTTATATTTTTTCAACATTCTCACTGTATTTGTGGCAGCCTTTTCATCATTTCCCCCCTTTGGACAGTTACAGCATTCATTTCAATCCTACTTTTCAGCATATATTATTGTGCCCATACCCATCTCTAAAACTTATTTATTTATTTACTTTTTTTTTAATGCCTGACTCCCAGCAACTCTGGGTGCTTTTGTGCCATTAAAAGCCAGAATACAGTAAAAAAACAAAAAGATGTGTGTCCTAGAAGGATGCATTTTACACCTATGCTCCGTGAGCTTCGTTGGCTGCTGGTTTGCTTCTGGGTGCAATTCAAGGTGCTGGTTTTGACCTCTAAAGCCCTACATGGCATGGGGCCAGGTTATTTGAGGGACTGCCTCTTCCTGATTACATCTGCCCATCCCATCAGGTCCAGCAGGAAGGACATGTTGTGGGTCCCACCTGCAAGGGAGTTCCATCTAATGGGACCTAGGAGGGGAGCCTTTTCTGCTATGGCACCTGCCCTTTGAAAAATCATCCCTCCTGAGGTGAGGTTGGCCCCAACACTTGTGGCCTTCCAGAGAGCTCTTAAAACCTGTTTTTTTTTTCAGGAAGGCTGGGCATCCCCTGGTGAGAGGGAGCCTGCGCACTGGCTGCATTATATGTAATATCTCCCCTCTTGTGACCTTGCTTTATTTATTTTGTTTTTATCCTTGTTTATTATTTTAACTGATTCAATTGAATGTTTTATTCTCTGGTTTTGTGGTACGCCACCCAGAGTCACTTTGCGTGAGATGGGCGGCTGTATAAATTTGATGAAATAAATAAATAATAAATAAAAGATACCATGCCAGACAAAATCATATCTTACAGGGGCTCCCCACCATTCTGGGATAATGATCAGAATGATCAGTCCCTTCCAGAACCTCATCAGGCTGTTACCATTTTAGAGGGGAGGCCCCATGACAGAGGAGGCATGCTTCCGAGATGCCCTAATGGAGGGGACCTGGAGCACACTCCTTCCAGCATTTGCTCACTTCAATTTCAGCCTAAACAATTTCTTTACTTTTATTTTCAGTTCCATTCACCCTTATTTAGCCCCTTTCACTTACATTCAAAACGATTTTTCCTTCAAATTTGCTCTTATTTTGTCTACCTCATAATTTTGAGGTGCTGGGTTTTTGTTTTTATGGTTTTGTGGTTTTATTGTTGTTGTGAGCCACCCAGAATTGTGCTTTAAGTGGGAGGCCATATAAATCTTTTAAATAAATAAATGCTAACTGTTTCTCCCTTTCTTTGATTGAATTCTTTCTTTATAACCACTATACAGTACCTTTTGCTCATTATTATTTGTTTTTGGCAGCAATCGTTCTCTTATATACATTTTTTTTCCTCATCCACATCCTCTTTCACTTCATCATTCCACCAACCATCCTTTTTCATACTTCCCATTAGCATAACATCACATACTTCTCTGGCACTGTGTACCATAATTGTTTTCACTCTGTTCCAAGCAGCTTCCAAATCATTTTTCCTTAAGCTGACCTTCCATTCATTCTGTTAGGAGATCAGTCTACTGATACTTCTTCATTGAAGTATCAGTCTTTCTGTTCCTGCAGTCATCCTACTTTAGTTTCTTTCACTTCTTTCCTTTTCTGCCATATCCATTTGTTACTCAATTTCCACTCCTAACACTACCAAGAAACGGTCTGTCCCACATTCAGAACCTCTCATCATCCATATGTCCTTCACTAATTTTCTCAGTTTGTCATAATTAGCAATCAATTTGATCATGCTTTTAGGTTCATATTAAGGCTCTTGTCATGTCTATGTATGAATAAACTTTTGCTTAAAGTGCATATTCAGAAAAAAGACAGACCCTTTCTAAGCAGATACTCAGTACACAATCTCCGCTCTTATTCATTCTTGGCTCTCTCACAACCACTTTTTCTTTACTCTCTTGTCTTGTTCCCACCCATCCATTCATGTTATCTAACAGAATAAAATTCTCACTTGGATTACATTCATTCAGAATATTGTGTAATCTTTCCCCAAACTCATCCCTGTTCTTCCATTATTACTGTTCACTGAAGTATAACATGCCTTTACCACCAAGTGGATTCCTATTTTCACATACATTCATAACAGCCTAAATAATATCAGTTCATACTTTCAGACACCAATGTAGCCATTGCATCTTTAATTAAACACACAACTGTACCCCTCTGCAGTGGTATCCACAGGGGTGGGAGTAAGGGGGCAGAGAAGAATGTCAAAAGCGGTGTCCTACCATTATGATGCAAATCCTTTCCTACATGTTTCATGGCATTGTATGCAACTATGAAAGGGGCAGGCATTTATCAGCTGAACTTCACAAGATCAGACCTATATTTTCAGATCAATCAATCAATCAGTTTTATTTCGGTCATAGACCAGCGTCCCACTAGCAACATAACGCTTATGCTAAAATAGAAATACAAATAAAAAGTCATATTGACAGCATAAAATAAGGTAAAGATGAAATTAGTAAGGTCAAATTACAGAGTGTAGGTATTAAAAAACAAAAGAATCCTATAAAATTACAATTAATTTTACCATGAATAATCTAAATACTATAAATAACTAGGGCAAATAACTATAAAAGACATAAGTAATGCTAAAATTTGTAGAACACTACGAGAATGTAAAACTATGCTAACTTATATTATCAAATCAAATAAATTTTTATTCAGTCATAGACCAGCAATTAAACCAGAAAATTCACATCTAATTAGAATAAAAGAGAAAACACTTAAAATTCTAAAAAATTCTAGGAAAATTTGAAGAGATATTGCAGCATGCTGTACAAATTATAGAGCAATATTTAGCTATGGTCAGTGAAATAAAATCAGATTGGTCTGATAGAAACAGCTTGAGATAAAAAAGAATCCGAACAACCTGGATGTTTAGTAAAAAACTGAGAATAATTTCTGACGAGCATCTGCATAGAGGGAACAGTATAAAATGACATGTTCCATCGTTTCAATTACTCCTCTGCCACATGGGCATAATCTTTGATCAAAAGGGATATTTCGATATCTCCCTTTGATAACAGCTATTGGAAGGGCATTAAATCTAGCTAAAGATAAGGCCCTTCTAAATTTTGGAATCGTTATGCAGCTAAGATATCTGGGAGCTTGGAGAAAATGTGTAGAATGGCCGCCAAAAATGTTTTTAGATAAAACTGATAAATCTGATTGTAGATCTAAATCAGTGGCCCGTTGTTTGAGATCAGCTAGTGCACGTTCATAGCCTAATGAGAGAGGACTTTTTTTGCGAGCTCTTGATTTATGTTCCTGCCTCTGGTTTAGAGCTGGTCAAGACTTACTAAAGAAATCAGATGGCATCTCCACCACAACAGTGACTTCCTCAGAGGAAAAGACAGAACTTAGACAGCGAGAAGGCAGGAGAAAGACAAGAGAAGAGTCTTCTGATTTAGAGAATGGGGAAGAGGAAGACACTTCATGGAGCCACTCCCGGCTCACAGCACTCTTTCAAGACAGCCAAACAACGGAAAATTGATGAACTTTTTCTACAAAAAGAGACAGTAAGTAAACTCTCCCCAATTCCCACCTCCAATAAATTTGAGGCTCTCAAATGGGATTTGCAAACAGAAATAGAAAAACAGCAACTATATTTTCAGATCTATTACACCCTTTCCTTTTCTCTTGAGTTTCATAGGCATACCACCCTCTTACATTTCAAGTCACAATTTTCCATATGCCATGGTTGCTATCAGCTGGGACTATAGATATCACCTCCATTGCCCATCATGGCTTTGGTCGAATCTTTTCAGGAAGTTAGACTTGCATGTAGGCTAGGTTACCAGACTTGGTCATACCTGTATCACACACAACATTCCCTGTAAGGGCAGTACAAGTCATTTCGGACACACTTTAGCCAGTATCCCATAACCAAACTCCGAGGGCGTTCAAGCTATTCCTTGCAGGCTAAAATCTTTAATCTAGAGAGTATCTTTGCAAGTCAGTATAATGTATCTGCATCCCACCAGCTTGGAGGCATATGCATTATAATGATATACACTACGGATGTTTCCGTTACATCAATAACCAAAAGTACATTACTGGGTCTCAGAGGAATTGAGTGTAAAAAACATGGTTGGGATGCAGATGAGGGTTGAGGAGTCTTGGTCAGCAAGGCAAGGTTGAAAGTTCTGGGCACAGAGTACAAGATATACTGTCACAAAAGTTTTCAGCAAGTAGGCTAACTTTCTGCAGATACTCTTCTGGCTTTGGTGGCTAAGCCTCTCTCAGACTAAGCTGGCATTCCTCAACTTTTGGGGTGACTATTCTCAAGGAAGCTGTTACTCCCAAGGAAACTGGCTATACAATCTAGCACTCCTGCATTGCTCAGTTTGCTGCTTCTCATTGGCCTTAACATTCCTTAGGAGTTAGGGCTGGGGTCAGTTCAGCATTATGAGTATCTGTAGATGTGGATGAGATCCACTTACAAGTCTCTGTTACAGCTCAAATCTCTGGGCAAGGGTTGTTCTGTAGGCTCTATGTGCATGCTTTGTGGCAGCACTTTTTCCTCCTCAATGCCTAAGTTAATCATGATAGCCTTAAGAGGTGCAGTAAAAATATGAATACCATCATTCTATAGTGTAGTCATTAAGTTTCAAAGGAATCTGCTAATATCAATCTATTCTAAGGCAGTTGATAACATTGCTGTTATCTGAATTCTACTGAATTGTTGTTGTTGTTAGTTGCCGTCGAGTCGTTTAAGACTCATGGTGACCCCATGCATAACAGAGCAAAATGCTGTTTGGTCTTGCGCCGTATGCCTGGCTGTTCCAATGTTTGCATCCAATGTTGTGGTAATCGTATCAATCCATCGCATTGAAGGTCTTCCTCTTTTCTGCTGGCCCTCGACTTTACCAAACATGATGTCCTTTTCAAGCAATCGGTCTTTCCTGACAATGTGCCCAAAGTATGAGAGTCTAAGCCTACTTATCTTCGCCTCTAGGGAACATTCTGGTTGTATTTCTTCTAAAACTGACTTGTTTGTTCTTCTGGCAGTCCATGGTATTTTCAATAATCTTCACCAACACCACAATTCTACTGAATTATGAATGGTTATTTATATTTATTATTTATACTTATATTATTGTAATAATTAAGAATCAATTATGAATTAAGCCTTTCATAACAGTAGGTACCTGATTCCATTTCCTGTGCTATCAATTTGCATTTGGCTTTACTTTCCAACTGTTATTTTGCACCTGGCTAGGGATAAGTACTTTTCAATGCTCTTTTTTTCTTCACTGTCAAAGATACTTTGTTCTTTTCGCCCTGAGATGCAATTTGTGGCTATAAAGGGTGTTCCACTGGTCTGATGCATCATTACCGGCTCTCATTCTTGTGAATGGCAATACTAAAAAAGCTGGAGCAGCTCTTTTCAAATTTGGTTGACAAATGACCAACACACACCTGGCTCGACCATTATTTCCCTTTTTTTCTCCTACAGCCTTCATTAGATTAAGGCAGAAGTGGGTAGAATCCAGACTTTGGGGATTTACTTTGCTGTAATGTTTTTTTACTGGAATTCCAAGATTCATCAACCAGAGCCTCATGCAAAAGAAATATGAGTAGGCCACTTTCAGACACTGAGGCTATAACTCACCTACATCCTACAACACCACGGGATTTGAATGGGGCTTGGCAAGCTGATTAATTGTTAACTTACTTCTGCTCCAGAAGAAATGCTGTGGAGATCATTTGCCATGTTTTCTCTGAAGCTACAGGGTGGTGGTTTCTTACTGGCAGGATCTCCTGCCTCCTCCTGGATCCTGGGATTTCTCCACAGCCACCACCTACCAAGTGGCAGATGGCATTGTGTCATGCCATCATGCTTCCTCCACAATTACACCAAGAAGTGGTTAGCCATTTCTTCTACACAACAGATAATTAAGGTTCCAAGTGGGTTAAAAACCACTGAAAAGAAATTGGCATGGGTTGTTGTGCAAGGTGGATGCATATATCCAGTGCAAATATCCACTAGGATATTTGCAAATGATATGATTTACAAGGAAGATCTTACATGGTGCCTTTTGCCTGTTCAGTCCTGAAAAAGTTATGACAAGGTGGTACCATGGAAGTATGGAAAAATGCAGTGGCGATGTTCACCTGGTATCATGAAGATGCTGCAGAAGATAACAGAGGTGCGGTTAGTGGCTGTATGGGAATGTAATGGAATGTGAATTTGATTCAGAGAAGAGGGAGGGAAATGCCAAGCTATTACAGAAAAAAAAAAAATCTGAGTCCTGAGGAAGCTGAGAATGAAACTCAGAATAACACGACTTTGACTGTGTTAGGTATAAGTTGAAGTAGTGAGGGGCTTTGATAGGCTTTCAAGATTCTGTTACAATACCCTAACCACATTAAAATACATTCCAATACTCTAGAAACTCCTGTTTCCTGACCATGCCTACCTTGAAGGTTTGACAGGAAATGTCCTGAGAATTAAATAATCTAACTGTATTTTCTGCACCAAAATTTGAATGGAGCTCTTCCCTTTGTTGATCATTCTCTTCTTCAAAAGGAGAATAAATATGTTCAATGCAAGGAATGTAAAAATACAGTAGAAAGATTGTAGATGTTGATGTGATTACAGAGGTATGACTGGGCAGACTTTACACACATGCAAAGGATGGGGCTTCTGGGCTCTCATGAGAGGGTTTTGTTATTTTTATTTTGTTTATTAGATTTATCTGCTGTCTAATCCTCAACAGACTTATACTCTACCCACAAACCATCTATTCAGTAAATGCTATCGTCTATTGGTTTACACAGAAGGAGGAAAATGATAAGCCTTCTGCCATTGCTTTCTTTCTTTCTGTAGCTTAATCATATGTGGGATATATGTGCTAAAGTAGTTTTTTCAGAATGAGGAGTCTGATTCAATAAGAAATGCACATCTTTATTGTGGATACCAAGATTAGGGAACTAGGGAGAGATAAAGCCAAAAGAAGAAAGGGAAATAAAAAAAATATGGCAATAGATGTCTACAGGGTTTATCTTAGAGCTGTTCATCTAACCAGGAATACCCACACAGAATACAGGCAGAACAAAATAGGACATCAGTCAACAAAAGCACTGCGACTCATTTTCCATAAAATAGAACCAAGATTACAGTTCACATGTAGCTTTCACTAATTCCTAGATATAGCAATCTAGATCTCCAGTTGTAGACTTCTGGTACTTGGGGCGTAGGCTTCTGCTACTAATCATGATAATGGAAATATAATAAAATGTGTGGTGATATCACAACACACATGCTGCCCTTTTGCATTTGGGTCCCAATATCAGGCACAATGTAAATTGTGGTGCTTGCATCATAATGTCACAGCATTCATTTCACCACCTCCCCCCCTGTGGATGCCAATGAACTTGGGTGCTGCTTACTTGGCTTTGAACCAATCAGGGAGACCTTTGCTTCTTTTTTAAAAGCTCACCTGTGAGGAGACATCTTCCAACTCCTAACTCGCTCTCTAGCTTTCAACCTTCCCAGTTTCTTATTGTCTCTGCCCACTAGCAAGACCAAAGGTAGATTTTGCTTTTCCTTAACTATTTTGTGCCTGGCCTGTTTTGGATGAGGTTTATCTTCCTTCATTACAGATAGAAATCTAGTTTCAACTAAATCTATTTTGCAAAAGGAATAGTTACCAGCCTGATTTCAAATAAGTCAAATCCATCTGTTTCCTTGATCAACATCTAGGGCTCCTCAAGACCTTTAAGGACATTTGAAGAATATCATTTAATAACAAGAGAATCTTCTCAGTGTTGGGTAAAACTTATGCTTGGCATGACAAGGTCTTTGGAAAGTCTTCAAAAATTCTTGGAAGATTGTTTCAGAATTAAACTTGATAAGTCTCCTTGGAACTGTTTATACCACAGATTTTTAAAATCTATTTTAGTTAGCCATCAGGAACTGACCATGAAGATAATTCATAGGTAGCATTACATTCACCTGAACCTCAGATTGTGAGATTGTAAGCAAACTGGCACATATTGCCATCTATGGTGGCAATGCAAATTAGCCATTCCTTTCTCTTGCACATATATTGAAGAAATTGGGAAAAATTACTTAACAGTATTTTATAATGAGTCCTGCTGTTAGTTCATTGTCCATATACGGTGTCGTATTCTAAGGAATATACTTCACTATGGCATAAGAAAACAAATTACTTAAAGGTATTTCCAGATTTGCAAAAGATTGAAAAGCTAAAAGACATCTTTAATTGGATCACTTATACTTAAAGAGTGGAATATTGCTTTGCATGGATATTGGTACAAGAAAGAACTTTGAGAAATCCCACAATTAATATTCCCCCTGCCCCAAAGGAAAATCTGGACACCATTTATTGGCTATAAATTTTCCTCTAATAGAATATCTTGGTATAAATGGACATAAATACTGAACATAGATATTTAAATTGCTCGTGTTCCTCCTTAAGACTGCATTCTCCAGTATACACTGTTTGTGCATTATCAATTTTTATTATTTATTTATTTATTTATTTATCAAATTTTATCACCGCCCATCTCCCCCCAAAGGATGGGCGGTTTACAATAAAAACAAAATTCAAAATTCAATACAATTATAAATACAATAAATATAAATTTAGATAGACAATAAAAATATAAAATGTGATAAAATCCAGATGGCTGAAGATTCTACACCAGTCCGTGAGTAGAAAAGGGCCATTCTAGGGCGCTAGCCATCCCCACGATTGACTGTTCCCCTTCCCGCTCCAGGCATGCTGGCAAAACCAGGTCTTCAGCTTTTTATGGAAGTCCACAAGTCCAGGACTTCTGAAGAAAGAAAAAATTTTATTCTTCTTTCTTCAGTTGCTTTGGTTTTTATCAGCGATTAATTCTTCTTCTAAATTCTGTATTTTGTATCAACAGAATACAAATTTAAAGCCCTACATGGCTTAGGGCCAGGTTATTCGCAGGACCACCTTTCCCCAGTTACATCCACCAGGCCCACCGGAGTGGGGAGGCAGGGCATGTCGTGAGTCCCTTCAGTTAGGGAGGTACATCTAGTGGGGCCAAGGAAAAGGGCCTTCTCCATGGTGGCTCCCTCCCTTTGGAACATCATTCCCCCAGATGTGGCCCCCTCCTTGGTTCTGTTCTGGAAGGCCCTGAAGACGTGGTACTGTCAATGGGCCTGGGGATCCCAGGCTGCTTCTGAGCCAATCAAGTGGCTGGTATGAATGTGTTTGCTGCTGCCAGGATGGGGTGGGGTGTCTATTGTGTTTTTATGGTTTTAATTCCATAAGCCACCCGGAGTCATCATGTGAGAGTTGGGCAGCCTTATAAATCTGTTTAATAAAAATAAATAAATAAATAATTACAATGCAAATATCCTTTGTATTGTATTTTATTCTCTCTGTCTCTCTCACACACAGAGCTTTCACACAAAATGTCATTCCTGAAATATTTTTTTTTCCTTTCCAATACTAAGCAATTGGGAGTCAAGAATTTTAGCTAATTTATCACAAATCATCAAAAGATTGGTTCACATATATGCAGTTAAATGAACGATTTAAATTAGATAAAACAATTATAAATTTAAAAAAGAAAAAACAGAGATTGAAAAACAGTTATATATAAATAATGAGCATATTATTACAAAAATGTATAAAATATTATTACAATTAAATCAAGAAGATGAACAAGTCAAAGAGTGTATGATTAATTGGGCAAGAAATTTTGGATATAATATTTTATTAGAGAACTGGGAAAAATGTGGACAAAGGGATTAAAATTTACCTTGTGTTATAATTTAAAGGAAAACTTTTATAAAATGATGTACAGATGGTACCTAACCCCACAAAAATGAGCAAAAATGTATAAAAACGTTTCTAATGTATGTTGGAAATGTTCACAAAAGGAAGGAACATTTTACCATTTATGGTGGACCTGTCAGAAAGCAGAAGAATTCTGGGCACAAATACTTGAGATGATTCAGAAAATTCTTAAGGTAGAAATTGTAAAAAAAAACAGAATAGTTTTTATTAGGTATAGTGGAAGAGGATTTAGAGAGAAAATATGGTAATTTATTATTATATATGATCACAGCAGCTAGGATTATATATGCGCAACATTGGAAAAAGGAAAACATACCAACAATAGAGGAGTGGGTGATGAAAATATTGGAGCTAGCACAGATGGCGAAATTAACAATTTTAATAAAAGAAAAAAATATTACGAGATTTAAAGAAATATGGCAACCGATATTAGATTACCTGTATACAATCGAAAAAAGTGAAGAGATGATAATGGGATTTATATATTAAAGAAGTAAATAAATAGCAATAATAGTAACTTAAGGGAAAATAACGATAAGAGAGTTATAAAGATAATTATTTGTATATCTATAGCTACGAAAGTCGGAAACCATGTTTTAGTATGTTGTTATTGTTATTGTCTTACTTGTTTCTATGTGCATACGTGGCGTTAGGTGTATTCTAGAATGTTATGTATGTCGACAATGTTTTATGATTTTGTGTTGTATTTTAACGAATAAAAAGTTTATCTAAGACAAAAGATTGAGTCAAGAGAATGTTTATGTTTGGCCTCATTGCTATTTCCTGCCTTATTAGATATTTGTGGGCATGTGTGTATGTGACAGCTTAGGATATTTGGGGCATGCTTTGTTATACAGTGACGAATAATAGAATTAATCCCCCTTCATTTCATTAAGGCTGATTTCTGAGCTGTAATGGAGAAAACTGCAGTGGAAAACATGCTGCGAGGTGCCCAGATATCTTTCGTCTTGTGCTTTGCTTGGTCTTGGCGTAGATGGCCATTCTAGCCAGCTGTACTTTGTTCAATCAAGATAATGTACAGATGTCCCTGAGTTGAGGTCAGCTCTTGGTGATTACATGGACGTGTGTATATAATTGTTTTTGCGACATCACAGTAAAGATTCCCATTGCCTCCCCTCTATTCATTATTTATTTCCTAGTCTAGCCTACAGGCCTCGGACAGTCTGGTAGTCTCCCATCCAAATCCTAACCATGTCCAACCCTGCTTAGCTTTTCTGAGGTCAGCCAAAGTCAATTAGATGCTGCCATCGGCTGTGCCAGCTTGTGTAATAAATCACTTTTAAGTAAACATAGCATGATCTAGGAACCTAGCTGTTGAAATTAATGTTCGTTCCAGATGATTTTCTGAAGATGTTAAATAAGTAATGTGGCTAGTGAAGTTAATGTTACAATACTTTGGCCAGGGCTAGATTGAGGGCACAGTTAAAATCGTTTAGCTTTCTAAATGTGTACTAGAAAGCACAACACTCACTCGGTAGAGAATTATGAAAATATATAGCAAAAAATTAACTCCATGGAATGCATGTTAACATCCACACTGTGCTGTTATCCAAACTCTCACCTGTTTTCAGACAGTTTTAGTTAATAGGCCCTCAGGGAGAAAACTGTGACAACCAACAGTGCTTTTGAAAGAACCAAGAATCACAGGGAGAAAGTCTAACAAGCTGAATAGTCTCTTCACTCTGCACTGCTGGGATTTCTCAGGTACTTTAATGAATCTTATTCTTATCCAGGGAAAGGTTCCTTGGAAAGTTGATGCTGTGCAACTACCTGGAATAATATTTTTAGGGAAATAGAAATAGTGACAGGTTAGAAAAACACACTTGCTATGAGCCCAGCCATGTTTTGATTATTAAGAGAAATCTTGACTAGAAAGATGTCCTGGGGACCCACATGATGCAGCATGTCACAAATTCCTTTCTATAAATGCAAATGTACAACTCCTTTAGGTCTTTTTACTATTTTTCATGCATATCTGTGTCAACAGCTATAGATCTGGATTGGTTCCCCATCAAACACTGTTGTTTGTTGTTTATTCGTTCAGTCACTTCCGACTCTTCGTGACTTCATGGACCAGCCCACGCCAGAGCTTCCTGTCAGTCATCAACACCCCCAGCTCCCCCAGGGACGAGTCTGTCACCTCTAGAATATCATCCATCCACCTTGCCCTTGGTCAGCCCCTCTTCCTTTTGCCCTCTGCTCTCCCTAGCATCAGCATCTTCTCCAGGGTGTCCTGTCTTCTCATTATGTGGCCAAAGTATTTCAGTTTTGCCTTTAATATCATTCCCTCAAGTGAGCAGTCTGGCGTTATTTCCTGGAGGATGGACTGGTTTGATCTTCTTGCAGTCCAAGGCACTCTCAGAATTTTCCTCCAACACCACAGTTCAAAAGCATTGATCTTCCTTCTCTCAGCCTTCCTTATGGGCCAGCTCTTGCAGCCATACTGACATATCTCTGATTGTACTGATCCATTTAGTTTTCATGGCAAGAATACTGGGGTGGGTTGCCATTACCTTACACAGGGATTGCATTTAGTCTGACCTCTCTGTCATGACCTTCCCGTCTTGGGTGGCCCTTCACGGTTTAGCTCATGGCGTCATTGAGGTGCTCAAGCTCCAGCACCATGACAAGGTAACGATCCTTTGCTGAAGATCAAATACTGACAAGTAGTAATGATTGCCTCTTCATCTGAAAATCTTCGAAACTTTTAGCTGGCTATCTTATCTCAGGACATGGTAGAACTGGGTTGTACTGCAATTCTGCCAGGAATGAACCAGTCGGGGGGCCAGGGAATATGGTGCTATGAAAAAAAATTATTGCATTGATAGGGAGAGTCCTTGGGATCAGAAAGAGGGTCTTCTTCAGCTGCCCAAGAAACCAAGTTGTTGAAAAGTCTGCACTCGAGCTTCTATGAGCAAAAGGGATGTTGTTAGGACTAATGCCTTACATTAGTAACCATGCCATACATGATTAGGATTTGGATGGGAGACTACCAGAATATCTGAGGCCGGTAGGCTAGACTAGGAAATAAATAATGAATAGGGAGGAGGATGATTTCCACCTCCAAGGATGATCTCTGGTTAGCCTCTGTTCTAACACAGAAGCTGGTCCTGAGTTTGAGAGCTGGCTCCCCCAAAGTATTTCCCAGGCATGGTCTTTCTTCATTTAACCTTTTTTTTATACCCAAATTTTCCTAGTGTGGCTTTACAGTAAAAACAGAAATATAGTAATATAATGAAAAGAATAAAGAATGTGCCATAAAACAACAGCAGCAATAAAGTCTAAAACAGTAGATGGCAGGGCAGCATAAAAAACAATCAAAAGAAGGGGAAAAAAACCCTTTTGTCATTAAAAATGCCTGAAAGAGAGAGAGGAAAAAAGAACAAAATCCTTTGCTTGGTGTTGAAGAGATGTCAGAGTAGGTGCCAGGCATAAGGCTGACCCAAGGTGTTAGCTGCTGAAGAAGACAAAGGAAGAAATGGCTCTCCCCAGAGTCTGCCTCGGCAAGATACACAGCACCCAAGGCTGAATAACATAGTGTGGATTCCTAAAGGCAAAAAATCTCATGAGCAACTCCCTCCTTCTTGGCAACCAAGTAATGATGTGTAACTACCAATTCACTATCTCAGGCTGTCTCTGGGCAGGCCCTTTCTCTGGGCTGAAACCCTTTGATTTGAGATCAGGAGAACACTGGAAGAAGGCCTCCAAGGATGATCTCTGGTTAGCCTCTGTTCTAACACAGAAGCTGGTCCTGAGTTTGAGAGCTGGCAAAGTATTTCCCAGGCAGGGTCTTTCTTTTCCAGCTCTCCGAGAATTTGTTCTCATCAGGCTGGTTGTTAAACCTTTGATCAGTAAGGGGCTTCTAAGGGGTGACTTCCCTCCTACTTGGATATCCAATCTAAAAACAATTTTACATAGTCAACTTTTCTATGTGAGCTGGCCAGAGTTGTTTTTGATTGCAGCAGCATACAAATATGTTGATTAAATAAATAAAATAAAAATAAAAAATAAGCAAACTTCCCTCAGTTTTACTAGCATCTTGATGGAGCAGTGCACAGACACATGAACAATATAAAACAGGTACAGTAGGAGCTTTACACAACACAAAGCTCTTGACCTCAATGAAGTGAAGCTCAGTGGGTACTCTGCAGAGTTTGCCAAGGGCTTCACAAGAACTGGCCCAAGCAGCATTCCTACAGACCTGTATATGCTAAACCAAACTAACCTTGTTCTTTGCACATGACCACAATCTCTACATAGAGTCTCACATTGCTCTCCCCCATCCCACCCCCAGCATTTTGATCCTTCCTTCCACGGTCTGGCTCATCTGAATCCAGTCTGCTTCCCCTCCTCTTGGCTATCCAATGCTTGCTTCACTTCTAGTAAGCCTGCTGGGTGATTCCGTCAGGGCTGAAACTTCCACCTTCTCTGTTCCATATTGGCTGAGCTGCTAATGGATGCTCTACAATTTTTTGCAGAAAGTCTGGGGTTTTCTCTCCTTTCCCTCTTGCTCACAATAGTTGTTTGGCCAGTAGAGGGAGACTCTCCCACCTTGCTGGTTCAATATTCTCTTCCTTTCTTCCTCCCTTTCTCCTTCTGACTTGCCACACCCAAAGTGGGCTCCTATAGAAGTTTTCGAACTAACTGTCTGCCTGTCAATGAAGATTCTCAGTCATCCAGGTGGAATTGTCTATAGGTTGAGTCATGGCAACTGGACTGTTGTCCATTGCTGACCTTTGCACAAGAGGATGGCCTAACACAGGAGGGGCAACCCCACAGGACCAGAATCAGCAGTTTACCTTCACCTAAAAGAAAAAGGAGACTCATTTGAGGACAACAATGTTCACATTTTGGACAGAGAAGATAGGTGATTTGAGGGAGGGATTAAGGAATCCATTCATGCCAAAGTGGAAAATCCTTCCCTCAATAGACGCGGAGGCCTCAGACACAACTTGTCCCCCATTTTTCATGCTGCTCTTCCATCAGCACCAGGAAGGCCACTCTTAACGATCCACTTGGGGATGAACAAAGGATCTAGGAGTAGGACATCCCAAAGACAATCCCCACCTCCATGGCACAATTAACAGCCATTCAGGGACAATGCAGCCACCCTGGAAGACATATATGGGGTCCCCTCACCAACCTTTGCCCAGACTGAAGAAGCTGCTTGGACAAGCAGCGAAACATTTCTACCAGAAAGAAAGAAATCCAGTTGCCATGACTCAACCTACAGATAACTGTCTATTCCTCAGAACTAACTTGTTTCCCCCCAATTCCATCCTGGATACCACTACCTGGCTTACTTATGACTCATTAAGCTAACCTGGAGCCAGCAGGTCTCACAGGAAGAGCAATCCAGCTCTTAGTTCTCATCTCCTCTACATACTGCAATGTTGCAACTTTAACCTTTCCTAACTTGCACCACTTTGTTGCAATCACTGGGTTGCCCCAGCTTGACATGGGTTGGGGTTACACATTTCAGTAAGTCATAATGCAATTTTGGTTTACAGTGATATGCAAGACAGAGTTTGTTCAAGTGGTTAAGGTGCTGGACTGAGTGGGGAAACCTGAGTTCTAGTCCTGGCTTACACATGCAAGCCAGTGGGTGATCCTGGGCCACTTACTCCCCCTCAACCCTAGAAAGAAGGTAATGGCAAAACATTTCCAAATTTTTTTGCTGAGAAAACTGCAAGGATTTGACCACATGGACTCCAGGAGTCCAGGTGTTTTAAAAAAAAATATGGGTGAAATCAGATACAGGTAGTCCTTGCTTACTGACTGCCTTGTTTAATGACCATCTGAACTTATGATGGTGTAAAAAAAATAGTGTTGTGACCAATCCTCACATTTGTGATTGTTGCAGCGTCCCATGGTCACTGATCATCATTTGTGTGCTTCGCAACTGTCTTGCAACAAGCGGAGTTAATAGAGAAGGTGGACGTAACTCATAGTCACATGATGTTTTGCTTCATGACCAAAGGGGAAGTGAGATCATAAGCCCATTGAGGTCATGGGATGTTTTGCTTAGTGACTTCAGCACTTAGCAATGTAGTTGCCAGTCCCAATTTTGGTCCCTAAGTGAGGAGTACCTGTATTTGATTTATGAACCATGTTTTATGGCTTAGTTTTAGATATAAGGTAGGTTACTGTGGTATTTCAACAAACAATGGTTAAAACAAAGAATGGCCTAATATGTTGTATGAATCTGGTTGTGGAAATAGGTGATCTACCATTAATGACACATGTTCTAGAAACAGGTTTAGCTTTGTGAGGCAGGTGTTGACTGAGGAAAGTCCTAACTGGAAAGGGCCTCAAAGATGTTGAATGGATGAAGGTTTCTTGGCACATCTCAACTGTTAACTAATCATTCAGTATTATAACTGTTTCACATTGGGACATTTTCAATGAAACCCCGTAATTTGCCCAGTGACGGCTAACCAGTCACGACAGGTAAGGCAAGGCACATTTACTGGGCACTAACTACAACTAATTTCACCTCTCCTTAGAAGTGAGAGGTGAAATCCATTAGTCCTTCCCAATATCTCTCCCTTCAAATTATTCCTGGGACGTAACATCAATAATTCTGCATAGAAATTCTCTCAGGGCTGTAATTCATGCAACAAGACTGACTTCTATTTTTAGGTTTCTTCAGCCCCGTCCACAAAGCAAACATGCCTACTTTCACCACTATTCCTTTTTACACTTCCTCCTCACCCCCACCCCCACCCCCCACTGCACAGGATAAAACTCTTTCACAACAATTTACTTTGTTCATCTGTTGAAGTAGAGATCATCCATTCATATTTATGTGATTATAAAATTGGTTACTCTTCAAGGTGCCATGAACATTGTGGATTCTTTTTTTCCTGCAAAAGATTAAAATAGGTTCCTCTTAGGAAACAAAGACTGCAGGTCATGAAAGATGGCTGACAAATTCAAAATCCGTAGCTGAATGATAACTTCATTAGGATCAGGATTTGATTGAATCTGATGTACAGTATACTGTAAATTTTGATTTCTTTTTCTTTTTCTTTGGGCTGCTTATGTCTGTAATAATGGCTGGTGATAGCTTGAACTTCAAGATGAAATTGACTTTGCAGAGAAGTCTTTTATTATGAATTGGTGCTCTGGGCAAACAGTCCTGATAGAAACATTCTAGAAAGTTCTAATGATTTGGAGAACAGTTCTTATTTTTCTTGAAACAGCTGCAAAATGCTTGGGCAACAGTTCAACATCATCAAAAGAAAAACTACCCCTTGCTTGTCTTTCGGGTGAATTATTGCACCCAGATAACTTTAGTAGGTTACTGAAACCCTTCATCCTGCTACAATGGATGAAGACATTAGTTTTAAGAAGCATCATTTAATTGTTCCTGAGCACTCAAAAGACAGGGAACGTAAAAGAAGGATGACAACAAACATTTTGCAATGGCCCAATATTGCTGTTGGCTCCTTCTATAATTTCCTGAGTAATGAGCATCTTTAGCTCAAATGTATGATTTGACAGAACACAGAGGAGGTATATCTTTATTTAAACAAATGGATATACATATGTCAAAGGAAAAAAAAAATGAGAAAAAAGGCCCTCACACACACACTGGGACTACTCAAAGATGATCTGATTCTGGGATATTAACTGCAAAATGAGAAGTGAATCTCCCTCAGATAACTCACCCAACACTGAGAATCCAACTGTGCTATCAAACTCAGCTCTCAAACCGAGGCAGTGTGTATAACAGATACACAGAGTTACTATACAAATATTTTGTATAGGTACTACCACCTAGAAATACATCTTCACTTAAAATATTTGAATGTTTCTTTTTAATTTAAAAATGGCAAAAAAGGTGATGGGAAGATGAGTGATACGGTTACATTTTTCTCTATTTTAATGGATTTAGTACTGTGAACAAAAGTATTCGGTTGTGTTATCGTACAGCAACACCATTTTTGTAATTTAATATATTGATTATTTTCCTATTTATCTGTACAGCTTAATATATCGGTATCTCTAGAATCATAATACAGAAATGGAAGAATAATGGTTAAAAAGCCTATCTCTTATAGTGCCTTTCTAAGTGCACCTATCTGTGAAAATCAGTCAGCGTGTCCTCACAAATATTCTCTCACTACTTAGATTTTTGTTTATGCTTAGAGGGCTGTTATCTGATTCCACCATATACATCAGCAATTTTATAGAAGAGCTACTACAGACCACCATAAACTTAAAGAGGAACTAGACAGCGATTTGAGCTTTGGAAATCCCTCCTGTGCTAGATTCTCCCTACCACAGGGCCTTCTTAGTATTGGTGTCCTTTTTTGGAATTATTTTGTTTTCTGGAATTGGCACCTGAGTAAGACATTTTATTTTTGACTTTTAAATTGTTGTTTTTCTGGTTCACCACTATACTTGTAGTTTTAATAACTGCAGGGTATTGTGAAAGTAACTGCTGTAAATGCAGGAAGCTAAAACAATAAATAAATCTTAGCTCCTGCCTTGGGCAAGAAGAACATTCTTGCCCAAATTTATCCCTACACCTTATTTCCCCAGATTGTAACTACAAATGATGAGAAAGAATAAGAAAATCTCCCTATTGCTTAACTCAGAGGAAATATTTCTTCCACCCTAACTTAAGCATCTTCGTGTGTCTGTATGTGAGATACTGAAAATCTCTTCATATTTCATAGTACGTATTTTATCAAGGGCTGATAGTACAAGACAAATCTAGAGACAGTGGAATCAACGTATATTGTAAAAGACTTGTTTTCAATAAGAGACAAAATGAAAATAACTTTTAGGAGCAGGGAATCCAACATACAGGGCACTTGTACAGAAACAATCCTCTTGTATGTTTTTACTAGCTGTTCCTCAGAAGATGCCTCTTCTCACAGGCTTCTTTTACAGCCCTAGTGCTCTATTTGGATAGAGGCACACAGCCCTAAAATGGCCCGGGACTTAGAAATCTGAAGGCCCATATGCCCATTTGAACCTCCCCCCCCTTCAGCTGTGATGCTATTGACTTTCAGGAAAATGTTTTCCACTTTGGTTGCACAGAAATGTATTTGTCAGGTGCTTTTAACTTCACACAAATTATGTTCCTAAATGCATATTTAGTATTCTGAAATTTCTTACAGAAGAAGCTAAATAGGAACAGTAGAAGTGGTTTTCTGTGGCAACTCTGAAAGATTTTGGGTGGGATTCGTTTCTAATCCTACCTATAGATGCAGGAAATTGATTTCAGGACCTTCAGGATGAGAAAAAAAAATCTTCTGTAAGGATTTTTATGAATACAAAGTATGTCATGGCATGCAGTCAGGGATCATGTGGGAAACGAATGGTTTTAAGACTGCAGTTACCTTTTTGAGATGGGCTACAAATATGCTGGAATATCTGGTCTAAATTTTGGACTTTCTTTTTCTATATCGCTTCTTTTTGTAACATTTTGTCTGGTGAAGAGTTCCAGTGAATCTGAAAGCTTGCACACTCTTGTACTTCTTGATTGGTCCTCATTGCCTGTGATTTCATGCATGCACACTCCAGACCAGGCCTCATTAGCCAAAGTATATGGTTTTGTATATCGGTGTTGTTTGGTATGCAGCGCTGATCTCTGCTCCATCTAGTGACTGAACAGAATATGCATCCAACCTTCACACCTCCCAATTTTCCAATGATCTGCAGCATTTAGTTTTTGTTTATTTATTCTTTATCCTGTATAAAACAGAGCAGGACAGTGGAAGATCTCAAGAGGCCAAGATCCTTCTGTTTTTTCCTTATATTTCTGAAGAAATTTGGAGTGATTTTTCAATCATTTTCCAAGGTTCTGGATCCTAAACCCCCATTCCCACAGACGCAAGGTCTCATTATCCTTGTACTTCTGCGGCTATACAGTGTGGCTGTACAGTGGAAAAAGGTAAGCTTTGTGAATAACAAGGTCCACCTGCATTACACAAGTATGGATTTTGTAATGTTTTTATGGAATAACACAGCTAATTGCTTCTATTACGGAGATAGGGTAGAGCTGGTGGTTTTACTGGAAGACTGGCGAAGGGAATTGATGAGTAGTGTGTACCTTTTTCCCTTAGTTGCCTGGTACATAGATCTCTATATGCTTTTATTTTTTATGTAATGTTTCAGTATTGTGGTGCAGAATGAAGCAAGCATTTATTTTAGTCACTAAAGGGTCATATTTGGGTCATACTTTGTTCTGCCTTGTCCTTGGTGAGACACCTGTATAGAGTAGGATGATCTTTTTCATCTTCAGTCCAATTAACCTTGAGAAACAGATACTCCTTAACTTTGAGATGGTCTCATTGCCACCTGGTATAAACAAAAACTCCTTAGCCTTGATGGTCTTGTTAGAAGGAATTCTTACCAGGGTTCATCCCAAGCCGGGAATGAAAAGACGCAGGCAGTTGCTGGAACAGAGGTTGAAGGTTTATTTCCCAAGAGCATGTACAGAGTACAGAGTGTGCTGGTTGGAAGGTGGCCACACCTGTATTTCCCCCACAAGCCCTTTATATAGGAGAGCTTGGCTGTTGCTTTGCAAAGGTGTTCCCGCCCCCTAGGAACTTGAGGAAAGTGCAGTTTACCCGATTTCAGAGAGGAGGCGCTCTGTGGCCAGGCCCCCTGCTGTTGGTGTTTCCTGTCCTGGTCGTCTGGGTCCCCTGCGGGGCTGTGGCTTTGTCTTCACCTTGTAAGGAATCTTTTGTGATTGGATTATGGAGATCTGTTTGGCTGGGGAAGAACGTTTACCTGGATGGACTCTGCTGAAGTCTGTGAATGAGCAGCCTTTTGTGTTCCAAGGTTTCTGACTGAATCGGAAGGGAATCCTTTGTTTAAACAGTTGGGCTTCCTCTTACAGATTACTCTCTGGCATCTCCTTTTTGCATCCAGCTCATTCTGTGTGGTGACCTTTAACCTTTTACCTTGCTCAAGGAGAAGGCAATACTGCAGGGAGACAGTGTTCTGGGGGAAGACAACATGGACGGCAGGGAGAGATCTTAATTCCTTCCAACAGTCTCATGCTTGGCAGGAGGACAAAACATTCCAAAATAACATAGACTTGCCTTCCAAGTCCTTAGTAAAATCCAGTGAGATAAGACCATTGAAAGGTGGGTGTATTTAATCATGGTTCAGAGACTACATAAGCTAATCAAGAAACCCCATGGATGGAACTTTGATGCAGACCTACCTGCTGGCTTTAAAGGAGGCCATCATCTCTCTGGAGTTCCCTGACTGGCAGAAATGGCATAAGGTCTTTCTTTGACTTATTGTATTCTTCAGTATTCTTGAATATTCTTTGACTTTTGTCTTGGGTTATGTTATATCTTTCACTGTTCTTGAATATTCTTTGATTGCTGTCTCATGTTATGTTACTATGTTATTTTCTTATACTGGCTTGGAATAAAGTCTCAAGAACTCATACTGTGTGGTCAGTGCTTCCAAAATCCAAAATAACCTTTGACCCAACACTGCTGGACTGGAGACAGAGCAATACAGGTAGGCACTTATGAAAATAGATCCACAACAGATTCTTGTGAGAGACAGAAAAATATAGTGTGAATAGGTCCATTATCACCCATTTTACCTGCATCTATCTGGAAATGAGTAAAAAGAGTGACACCATTACTCTCTGTGAAAAAGAAGAAAAAAAAAATAAGAATGGGGAGACAGGGAGAGAGAATGAATTATGGGCATTTGAAACTGGGGTCTTATGTTTCAAGTATGAATAAAAATTGCCTCCTGGATCTGGAAGGTCAGAACAAGTAAGTCAAATTCTGACCTGCCCAGACTGATGCTCTCTAGAAACATTGGATTACTCCTCTCAACTAACATGATTGGGGAAGTTTATTCAAACTCTAAAGCAATCTGTGATGAGGGAGTGCTGTGTTTCATTATTGTATTCAAGTGCCTCCCTTCACATTTCTGCTCATTCTCACCTACTTTACTTCATAGAATTACAATATTTCATTTGTTCTCTATAGCCATGTCTGGCATGGATTACTCGATATTTCCTTCTCTGTTTGTGGCATATGGTAATCTGGATATGATCTTACACACCGTGGTGTCAATGTATAGAGAAAATTAAATCATGTTTTATCCTTTCAGACAAATTACTCTGAAAAGCATTGCTCCCAGCCAGCATAATAATTTATGTGTTATCATCTCTTTTTCCCTTGGAGAACTTAGGAATTAGCACATGTTTTACTGATGTGGTGGATATATTCCATTTAATTTTTCTCACATCTCACCAATTTCTGCTTATCTCCCTCCTTTTAGGATGTGTCTGCATCTCTCCACTATGAATATAGTATAAATTACCTTTGTCCCTTTATTTCAACATGTAGAATTGAAATATTGCTGAATGCAATATAGAAAAATGCGCTGGTATCATTATAGGATACTATTTTTTTTTGATAGAACATTTTCTTAAGACATACTTTGGTCAGTTGTTTAATTGAATTGGATAGTGACAACCTGCTGACATTGTTAAGGCTAATGACCCAGTAATTTACAAGACAAGGCACATTTACTGGCAAATGGATTTTAGTAATTGTCCTACTGAACAATGAGAATAACAATTTGTACTTTGATCCACAACCTTCTGTTCTTTCTTTTGCGATCGGCATCACATTTCTCTTCATAAATGTGTGAGTGTTCTGGAATCACATTCCTTGAGACACCATATGAAAATGATTTTGGCCAAGGAACAGAAGTGACCTTGGCCCAGTCTCCCAAGGGCTTTCCCACATAACATCACAGTATGGATGTCTATATTCAGGTGAATCAAGATACCACATTCCCCAAATTTCAGTCCCCAAAGCCCAGGAATCACAGTGCAGAAATTTGGCAGCTGATGACCAAATACTGGTAGCATGAGTTCCTGCTAATTTCTGCCATAGGAAAAAAGAAAAAGATAACATAAAACAAAAACAAAAACAAAAGGTGTGTTAAGTGTTCAGAAGGTCATTGCCCTAATCTCTTTTGGCATTATCCCTCCTGTCTCCCCCCCCTTTTTTTTAAATAAAGTGTGGTTCCAGGATGCAAAGCAGTTCCCCACTCCTAATTTAAAATGAGCAATATTTTGAGATCTTGTGAGCTCTCAAAGTTACTTGTAGTTCAAGGGGAATACAAAGCATCATTGTACTCATACACTTCAATAACAGCCATTCTAGAAATGTGTGATCCATTCAAAAAATACTACCCTGCTAATCCTCACATCATGGTGTGGTATCTGTGATCTCTTCCTATGTTGCATGAAAGTTCAACTTTTAGAGATAGCCTTCCTAAGCAACAAAAGGTGTGACTTCCTTCCCTTGTTGGAAGATGTCATCATGTCTTCTTGCAGCCTATAACTGCTTCCCTGTTTATAAAAATGTCTACATACTATTAATTATGACATTTATATAATAAAAAGTTGAGATCAGCTCCTGGAAGCTGCATCTGTGCAGTTTTCTTGGCAGCGATAAAGAAGTGATTTGCCACAAACAAACTGACCTGCGTCATAAAGCATGGTCTTATGTACCAAGGGCACTATCATCTCATCCTTTGAACTTTCTCAAAGAACTGTATTCTAGGCCTAATTGCAGTAGTTTAATAGTGTTATTAAAAAAAACCCAAAAGATCTATTCACACCATATCTTTTCCCAATGAGCTAATTCTACTTTATCGTAAAGCTACATTGACAGAATCTTGCAAGTCTGGAAGTACATCTCTCCCACTTTCTCGTTTACAGCCCGAGAAGCTAGGGAGGGTCCCTTCTGAACCTCTTGCCCTGCCCACTGTCCAGTTGCGGGCTATGCTGTCTCTTATCTGAATGTTCCCTTGGCTGTGTCTCTTGGCCCAGTCTCCCAAGGTCTTTCCCACATATCCTCACATGTATGGATGTCTATACTCAGGTGAATCAAGATACCATGTCACTTAGTAGTACTAGTCAGCAGTAATGTCCATGATTGTTTCAACATTTTATCAGCTCTTATGACAAAAGGAAACCTTTGGGACAGTTGCATCCATTTTTCTCTATGGAATGGGGCACAGAGGATCACTGCTGGGATAGACCCCAAAGGTCTGAATCCTTTTCCAGAGTGGCTTACAGATGCATCAGGGAAAAGTGCACGCAGGAAGTTTGTGTGATAGCCTTTTCTTTCAAGCAACTTAAGAATAGGTTTTTAAAAAGAGGGAAAACAATAATAAACAATACATTAGTGGTTATGGGTGTTTCACTGTTACTGTTTCAACATATCAGTGGTCAGTTTAAAGCCTCGCTAGTCTGCTCCAAAGAACCATGCTTTCAAAATTGAAGGCAAAATGATTTCAGCAGTGCTTTCCCATGTTCAGTTTAGTCAATTTAAGCTATAAGTAGATATATTCAGCCTCATGAAGGTTCCCTTTCCTTTCCTTTTTCATTCTCAGCCTCTCTGATGAAGTCACTGTTTTGTTTCTGCAAAAGAATAAAAATGTGGTCCCAGCTGGGGAAAAAAATCCACCTCAGTTTTACACCCTTTGTTTGAATGTGGTTGTAATTCTAACTCTCAATAAGCTGTCTGGGGAACTGCTGAAGATAGGGACATAAATCAAACTAAACATATATAGGTGTGGGCTGGCCAATGTTTGGATGGGAGACTGTGGACACAGTGACCACTTGGATTCCACTGAGGTGGAAGAAATTACACAAACATAATCAGTGCCCTGTCTCAGCCTTGGCTTGGTTGCCTCTTGTGAAATAGTATGATGGAATGTTGGGTTTTTAAGAACAAAGAGAAGAGAATATTGTGAACTTCGTAAAAGCTATCCAGACATTTGACACAGTACAAATAAGTATTTTTATTGTGTGTTATAATGAAGCCATTTCAATTAGTTGATTGCCCTCTGTAACCTGAGAGTGAAATTTCTTCCTAAACCCTCTACTGTTGAATTCCAGCACTTTTTCCCCCATGGTTTAACCAACACTATTAATTTTTAGGAAAGCTGTAAAGAGCTGGCTTTGTCAACATGCCTTTGAAATCTGAGTAATATGCAGTATGAGATCACCTTTTAACTCTGGTATATTCATTAAATTTTAAGATATAGGATTATATATACCTTCTAGTTTTGTATTTGTTGTTTCATAATATATATTTTTGTGAGTCAAGTCATCCAGAGTTCGTTTTAAGTGGGTGGGGTAAGAAAGATGATAGGTGATAGAAGATAGACAGATACACAGATAGACAGGAACTCAATTCCTGTGTGAAGCCAATTTCGTGGCCTGCTAGAACCACTGAAATGGAGCAGAGCTTATAACACAGCTGAGAAGCTGGTACAGAAAAAAGGAAATTATCTTAGATAGCTTCAGTGAGCATGCCAGAGAAACACAGGTTATTGATCTTACACACTCAGTCCACCCAAGCATAAAGAATCACATGCTTAGACAGATTAGGTTAAGATAAGTAAAATAATTTCTAAGTGAGTTTATTGTTGCTTTTGTTACATCCATCTTGGTGAAAAGATGAAGTTCCTTTGTTCTTCTTTCCTTTCTAAATACTTAGTTTTGCCCTAAACTCTCAGCCCTGCAGCTGCCAAGAGCTGCATGGAAGAAAGGGGGATTCTAGGCCCACCACATGGTGCCCAGAATGGAGGAGAGCAGCACACATCTGTGTTTGCTTCTGGTGTAGAAGAAGGACAAGAGAAAGAGGAAGTAGGAGTGGCAACAAACAGCTTCCTCAGAGTTGCATTGTGGGACAACTTAATTTACATGTTAATTCACATGCAAATGAGGCATGCTGGATTTGCCAGAACTTCCAACACTGTGATGTCCTCACGAGGAGTAGCTCTTCCAGAGTGCAAGGGGGTGATCCCTGGATCTCTCCTGGAGAGATTTTCATCAGCCAGAAACTGGCTCCTGGCTGGCAATTCCATCTTAGTGCTGTCCCCGCTCATGGACTTCCTCACAGGGATGTCTAACCCGTCATCAGTCCTCACCCAGAAGCCTCTAACTTTGACATCATGTGGACTCTGAAGGCTACCCAAAAAGGGTGTTTGAAGCCAATGTGATCTATGATCCACAGGCTGTCCCCATCATCACTGTGACAGTACATTTTTATCACTTCTCCACAATGTGTGTATCGTTTCCAGCAAGATCTTTCCTTTTTCTCTTCTTATTTTCTTGGCCAACTTTGCATTAGTAAGCTTGACAGATCTTTACATTCACTGACCCTTCTGTCTTGCCCTCCTCCCATTCCCCCAAGTCAAGGCTTTAGCCAAGTGCATTAGAATGACAATGCAGGCTTTAGCTTTAGTTATCAACCTTTTCAGTCTACACTGGGCTGTGTAATTGCTCTGTTTAGATTCTGTCAGGTTGAAATAATGTATCTGAGATGAGGACACCTCTGCTGCACTGGAAAAGGAATCCAAGGGGGTTAGCAAACGATACTGACAGTGACAAGTTGTGTAAGCTAGAGGTGTGGATAAATTGCTCTTGCTCCCCAAGGTTATTCTTATTAGTGGAGACATATAAGAAACCCAAATAAGGCATTAATAGACTACAGCTAGTAAAATAAGTTTGCCTAGTCTGTCCACCGCTCAGGACTAATGGCTCTTCCAAACCTTTCCCTGATGCTCATCTGACAGGTGTTTATAGAGTTCATGCAAAATGAAGGCTTCTGAAGGCAGCACCGAACAAGCCCAGCAGCCAGGAAGATCTAAAAGTTCATTTTTAAAGAAAATAAATGCAGTGTCAAAATGACTGATCCAGCTGAGTTTCTATGTCAAGTTAATGATATCTGATTTCTCAACAAGCATTTTGGAAAGGAAATCTTGGGATACTGATGTTTTCCTTGGACAGTATTTCAGCTGAGGAGTCCTAGACATGTGGAGCTTTATAGTGAGCATGGTGGTGGGTCTACTGTTACTGAGCAGGGAAGGATGCTAGGTGCCTCCAGTGTTTTTATCAAGGGAAGAGGCAGATCTGAAGTTGAATTTGAAACAAACCCATTAAGAAGGTAGGAAGCTGCCTTATTACAAGTTGGATCTCCTTCTGGACCAGGAGTGTCTACTCTGACCAGCAGCAAATTGCAGGGTCTCAGCCATAGGGCTTTTCCCACTACCTGCCCTTTAGCGCCTTTAGATAGAGATGTTGGGGTGTGCTTGTGTGTGAACCTTGGACACTTTCTGTACAAGGCAAAGAGTCTATCTACTGAGAAATTTAAGAAGAACAGCATTCAGACATGTAGTAAATCTTTCATGCTCTGGGTAAAGGATCAGAACTTTTCTTTGGAAAAGGAATGCACTTATTTTTTGAATGCTACCCTAGGCATAGCATTCAAAACAGTGGCATAAAAAGGGGGTGGGTGTGGCCAGGATCACACACTATGGCACTCCATCTAAAGAGATGGTCATCTAAATTTGAGATTTCATCCCAGTTAAGTATCTTTGGTGATGGATAAATCACTAACTCCATTAGCAACTTGCTGTGCTGTTGAATAGTTTTTACCACAAGGATGTTTTTTTCCTGAACTTTCAAATGTGCTTCCTAAAATTTAGCGTATAGCAAGTTTTCTCCATCTTCTATGCAAGGCTGCATACCTCCTTCTCTTTCAAGCAGTCCTCATATCACTTGGTTTCTATATAGTTATACTTTATCAAAGAGGAAAATTTGAACAAAATAGAAATAGAAGTGGGAATTTAGGGACTGGTCAGAAAGATGTATCAGATCTCTAGATCAAAGTTGTCTATAGCAAAAAGTTTCATTAAAAATGTGGAATCTGTAGGTCTTGAAGAACTGCAGATTCTGTTTATGAAAATAAGCAGAATTATAGACTTAATTCAGAAAGTTGACCCACCCACATGACCATTGCTGACATTTTTGAGAGTTGAAGTCCATACATATGGAAAATGCAGAGGATGAGAAAAACAGAGGAGAAATATGCTGTATTCTACTTACTGTAAAATGGTATTTTGAATTAAGTGGAACATAGCACATTGTTGCCTGTATAAAATGCCCCCTCCCAAAGATTCTTTTATAATTAAATAATTGTAATCAGATTGCTTTGTCATCTTCTCCATTGTTGGTAGAATCTTGGATGAAGTTGGGGATTCCCAAACTTTGCACTACCATCACCCCTTAACATGTGTGATTTCCCCCCTATTCCCCATGCATAAAACTAAGGATTCCATGGGGTTAGGATGTGGCAAGAAATAAATATATCAGTTACTTTTAATAATTTGATATGTATATCTGTCTGTGTGTCTGTCTGTCTACCTATATCTCGGATAAAAAAGTGTTAGAACTGTTACAGGTTTGTTTAACAGAGGGCTCCAGAGCTTTGCCCCAAAGCTTGCTACCTTCCAGGTATGATTACTCTTCCTTTGAAAGGCAAATAGGGTATGTTTGGAAAAAAAAAAAAACTGAAAGAAAATGTGAGCTTCATTCAGGGCTCTGGAATCATTGTGTGTGTGTGTTTGCAACCAGTGTTCTTCTTTCTAAGGAAGGCAGCCTGGTTGACCCTCCATCCATGGTAGGGCAACATCCCCAGCCAGGTGTCACAACCCATACTTTGAACAAGGCTGTGTTAGGTAGAGGACAAAGAGAATGAGAGCAAATGAGATATATGGCATACTCTATTCCAAATGTAGAGGATATCCATGAAGTGCCATGTCACTATTAAGCACACAGATAATCAGCATATCTGATCGCTGTTCAAACCTAAAATGAGATAGTTAACTCAAATCACATTCCTTTCTTATGCATCTCTTTGGAGTTTTAAAGCAATTTTCACCTATTGGTAAGAGTTGAAGTTGTTAATTTGACTAGTGGACAATGGCAGTTTACTGAAAGATTGCCTTGAGATTTCATGATTGGCATGAAAGGCAGATATTCCTGGGGTTCCTTGAAGACCATATGAGGCTGACTCATACCATAAAGATAGATGAATGAGCCATTGGCCTTTGTCTCTGCCTGTTCTTCCAAAATAAAAATAATAAAATAAAATAATAAAACCTGGTGGTGAATAAATTTACAAAATTTGATACGATCTTATTAAAAAACAACCCTCTTCAAATTCAACTGATATTTCCTTTCCAAGAATGGAGGATAACATGTTGTACCTGAGGAACAGCCTATCAAAAAAAGACAGACCCCCCCCCCCATTTCTTCAGCCCCACCCAAACAAGGCAGACTCCAGAAGGACTGAAATAGTTCATCTCCACTTCCAGATTTAAGAATGGCACCCAAAGCCTTCACCTAAATTAAGAAATAGGAAAGTTTCATTGTACTTTTACATTCAGATTTTTAAACATCAGAATGCTTTTTTATCCTGCTTATGAAGAAGTTTTGGGAATTGGTAAATTCCTATTTCTTTTCTTTTTCCTTTTTAGACCCTTATCCCTAGCTTGCCATCCTATTTCAAACTCAGAATTCATTTCCCCACAACCAACCACTCTCCCTCATTCCAATCCATTGCAGTTGATTTTCATTTCCTCTTTATTTTGAATATATTAAAACAGGGATTCCAAACCTCAGGAATTTGGTTTCAGGTCTGGGTTCTTTTATGCCTCTGTTACTTGTCGCTTACAACCAAAGAGCCCACATTTTATCAGCCTTTTTTCTTACTGCTCAACATACGAGAGGAAGAAGTCTAATTTAAGCACTAGATTTATAATTAATAATGGATAATCTAAGAAAGAGAGCCAGTCTGGTTTAGTGGTTAAGGCACCGGGCTAGAAACTGGGAGACTGTGAGTTCTAGTCCTGCCTTAGGCACAAAGCCAGCTGGGTGACCTTGGACCAGTCACTCTCTCTCAGCCCTGGGAAAGAGGCAATGGCAAACCACTTCCGAAAATGTTGCCAAGAAAACTGCAGGGACTTATTCAGGCAGTCTTGGACATGATTGAATGGATTGAAAAAAAAAACTAAGAAAATGGAGAAATCTGTTCTGCATTTTATCTTGTTGAATGTCTGAGCAATAGCTTGAGACTGCTGTCCAAGGTGGCTGATTTTTACCATTATCCATGCATTAGGTGGAAATGTTGGGACTGGCAACTTGGCTGTAAAGTGAAGCGGCTGCTAAGTGAAACCATGACTGTTCTTATTATCTTACTTCAGCTTTCCTTTGCTTTACAGACCTGCAAAGGTCATAAATGCGAGGATTGATCGCAAAGTTACTTTTTCATTACCATCGCAGTTGTGAACGATTGCTGAACAAGGAAGTTGCTACACAAGGACTATCTGTAGGTGGTTTGAACCTTGCAGACCTATGCCAGAAAAAATGGAAATTAATAAAAATAATAATAATAATACCCCTCCTCTTCCTTCATCTTCTTTAATTTTGGAATCTGAGACCAAATTTTGACTTTCAGACTCTAAAAGTTATTTTCTCAACAGCCTGTCTCAGAGCCGATTCACACTATTAGCAATATATTTATTATGCCCTTTATACCAGAATGATGTGCCAAGTACATTAACAAATCCTAAGGGAACCGTGCCTAAAGATAATTAAAATTCACACCAACTGAAGCAAGAAAAGGAAGGAAACACATACAATAGCCAGGTCTCCCCAATTAACTTAAATCAAACACGTACAAAAGATTTTAATCAGTATATATTCACAGAAAGGAATATACTGCATTAAATATGATCATATTCTGACTATAGTACAGGTAGTGTCATGAGCACTGATGGTGAGCAGCAGGGGGCCCCTATCCAGGGGGGAAAACACATGCGCAGTAGCGAAGAGTTGAGCAGCCATTCAAAGAGACACAGAACAGACCCGCCTTGACTTTTGGGGTTTATCTGTCTGGGTTTTTCCCACGCTTCTTCAGTTTGTTAGGATTTTCTGTCTAATGTAGCAGTAATAAAACACTAGAGACTTATTCCTCGTCTCAGCGTGGTTCCTGCTTGTTAGGACAGATAGTCCTTGCTTAACAACCATTCATTTAATGATGGTTTGGACTTATGACAGTGCTGGAAAAACCAACTTACGACTGGTCCTCACACTTATGATCGTCACAGTGTCCCTGCAGTCATGTGATCACAATTTTGGCGCTTGGCAACTGGTTTGCATTTATGACCATTGCAGTGTCCCATGGTCACATGAACATCATTTTCAACTTTCCTGGCTGGCTTCTGGCAAGCAAAATCAATGGGAAATAGTGTGATTCGCTTAATGACCATGTGGTTTGCTTAATGCCCATGCTGATTTGCTTAACATCTGCCACAAAAAAGGTCATAAAATCAGGTTGGATTCACCTAATGACTGCTTTGCTTAGCAACTGAAATTCCGGTCCCAATTGTGGTCATTAAGTGAAGACTACCTGAAATGCATAACAATGGTATTCTTACTCCTCAGAAAATAGTGGATGGATGACAATGGCTTCCCTCTTCTGTCTTGAGAAGTCATTGGCCTCTCTTATGGGATTGCTTATTTCAAATCCTGCCAGAGGACAAAGGCAGTCACATCTCCTCACATTTAAATCAATAAATGCAAGGAAGGACTAAGTCATTGCAACCAACCTCAGTTCTTAAGATGATCATTTAAGAAAAAGCTCTGAGAATGAGATAGGACATGATACTGCCCAAAGAAAGTTTAACAATACTGTAATTTCACCATCTTGGGTTTTAGTTTTTATATTTTATATTTTAGAGCTTTTATTATATTTGTATATTTACATTCTATAACATATCTTTTAATTGATATTTAATTGTTCCTGTTTTAATTTCTTTGTAAACTGCCCAGAGTTGTTTCAAGATGGGTGGTGGAAAAATATGATAAATGAATGAATGAATGAATGAATGAATGAATGAATGAAACCCTTGTGTTTAGAAACAGCACAGTCCATCTACATTTAAATTTTAGAGCAGATGAGGAGACAGAGGGGCAGACTCTACTTACTAAACCTCTTGCTTGTTGGGTTGCTATGAACAGGCAGAGTTTGGCTAGGTTTTTCTGCAGAAATAAGCCTTAGTTCAAATCATATTCTATAGGCATGGAGGAGTCAATTTTACAAAGAACCCATGGAAACCAACCTGGAAGGAATTGGACAGACAAGATAGGTAATGGCATCCCTCTTAGGTGAATTTTGCCTAGTACTGGCTTCTTGCCTGCGATATGTTTTTCAGCCCCCCCCCCCCCCTCTGCAAAACACTCCCGGTGAACCCCTTCTCTCTTCTGCAATTCCTCCCTCATGCTTCCTTTCTGCAGAAAAGGACACAGGACATAATGAAATGTGGATTCCTTTGAACTCCAGTCCATTTCCCACTATCCTTTACTAGGCACAATTCTAGTCTGTCTAGTCCAGTCTGGAGCCATTAAATATACTCACTATTATTTGCAGCTTTCATATGGACCTTTTGTATACAGCTTTCCCTACTGCATATAGTTGTCAGTGTAAATTCCCCACCTCATCATTTTTACAGGTACACTTGCATTTTCAGAGAATCATAGAGTTGGAAGGGCTCTGAGAAATCCTCTAGTCCAGTGTTTCTCAACCTTGGCAACTTTAAGATGGGTGGACTCCAACTCCCAGAATTCCCCAGCCAGCAGGAGATCAGATCAGATCCCATCTTAAAGATGCCAAGGTCGAGAAACACTTCTCTTGTCTATCCCCTAGCCCAGGCGGTGATCCTCAGGTCATCCCAGACAAATGGCTGTCCTATCTCTGCTTGAAAACCTCCAGTGATGGAGCACCCATGACTCCAGGAAGCAGGCTATTGCATTACTTAATAGCTCTCACCATCAGCAATTTCTTCCTTATTTCAGGTTTGGATCTCCCTCTGTAAAGCATTCATCCATTGGTTCTCTCCACCCTTGGGCATTATGGAGAATAAATCCACACCCTCTTCCCTGTGGCAGCCCTTCAAATATTGGAAGTCTGTTAATGTCTCCCTTTAGCCTTCTCTCCTTTAGCCAGTCTCTTTAACAGTTCTTCACAGGATTTAGTCTCCAAGCCTCTGGCCATCTTTGTTGCTCTTCTCTGTACTCTTTCCAGTTCCTCGGCATCCTTCTTGTAATTATGATAAACAAGCCACCAGGGAGTGGAGCTATTGCTTCCTGTGATCTCAAGATTATGCCTCTGTTGATGCAGCCCAAGGTTGCATTGGTCTTTTGACACTGCTGGCTCATGCTTAATCTGTGGTCTACCAGGACACCCAGATTCTTCTCACAAATGTTACTGCTGAGCCAGATATTGTCTATCTTGTACCTGTGCATCTGTTTTTCTCCTACCTAATGCAAAACTGTATAGTTTTCTTGACATTGAACAGAATTTTGTTGGATAAAGACCAGTGTTAAAGCCTATCAAGATCCTTTTGAATCTTGAGCCTACCTTTTGAGGTGTTGGTAATACTTCCCACTCTGTGTCACCTGCACATTTAATGAGCATCCCTTCTATCTCCTCACCTAAATTATTTATAAAAAATGTTGAAGCCTGTTGGGCCCAGGACAGAATCTACATTGCATTTGACAATCCCATGGACGCAACTAGTGACATTCCGTCCCCACCCCCATGTCTTCAAAAAAGGCAAGTCATACTAGAGAGCACCCCTTCTCCATCAGAATCTACAGTTGAAAAAGATATTGCAAAACAATGATCCAGACAGCACATCTGATTTTACCCATGAAGAGTCAAGATTACACATGAATCAGAGTGACTTTACCAGCAAAATGTTGTGTAACTGGTCACCGTGGCCAGGCAGTAGTTCCTCCTTGTCAGTGTTCCCTAATGGGGCATGGGCAATCTTAAACAAAGCCACTGGACAATAATATGTTGCTGTAATAAAAATGGCAAAGCAAGCATGCATTGCACTCTTATTACCACATTATAGGATCAAACACAGGTTCATGCCCATGCTTCACTCTTCATCTTCCTCCACCAGCAATCCATGTGTCTCTTCTGGAGGTTTTCTGTAAACCAAGCAGCTCTTTAGGATTAGATAACAGGGAGAGGCCACTCAGCAACACTCACACTGAGGATCAGCAGGATTGGCTACCAGATTGTTGGGAAACTCCTAGATGTCCTCTGGAAACCATCCAGATCCATTAGAGGTCAGGTAAGGAGGTTTAGTGATTCTCATGCCCTCAATCCCATGAAGGTGATGGTTCTTGACAGTTCAGCTGCTGATGTTGATTCTGGTTTCATACCAACTTTCTTTTCCTCAGAACTGGTGAGCTTTTGAATTTCTACTGCAGTTCTAAGGTTGATTACTCAGAGTATGTCCTGTTACATTCAGGGAATTTACTTCCTAATAACTTTGCCTGGCGTTATAACTTATATTTGAAATGTATAAAATCTGCTGCTTGCAGTGGTAGGCAGGTTCAGCAAAGACTGATCTACAGAGCAGGAATAGGCACTTCCCAGTTTAGCAAAACAGCCATGGTCTTGCTCCTTCTCTATGTAGAAATAAGGTACTCAGAAATCCAGTACAGCACTGTGCCGAAGTTATAAAACGAGTCTCTCTGCTTCTCCATCATGTTCTTTCTTCTTTCTCTACCAGGGGCAAGTCATTAGTTCTCTTCAGCAGTGAGTGTTTTCATTCTGCCCTATCAGGGTCAGCTGTAAAAAAGAATCACCATCACTATCACCACCAACACCACCACCACCACCAACAACACTACCACCAACACTAAAATACCCATGAAAGATTTAACCAGCATTTTAGCTTTAATAGCCACAATTTTTGATTGTGCAGCTTTTCCTGAGTTTAAGCAAAATGTAAAATATTATATCCCCAGCCTGTTTCCTTGTGAATATGATTTTCATGTTTCATAAAATGTCTTTCTCAAATACTTTGCATTTCTCTTATTTAATATAGTTTTGCTTCTCCTGTTATAATTCTTTATCACAGCCTTTCCATATTGTTCTCCTTTTTGCTTGTTCTTTACTAAGTAAATCATTTCTTCATCACAGTTCTCTCTTGTTGCCATGTGATGCTCTTTTTGTCCCCCCCCCTTGCTTTGATTTAGCTCTTAACTCTGCAATAGTGCCAAAGTTGCTTCCTATTTTTTTTTCTTAAGTTGGTAAAATCTTCTTCTGAACTGCATCTCCAATGAAAAGAAGAAGAAGCTATGAAGGAATCACATCTGTAGATTGTAAGTGGGTTTGACTGTAAGTTTTAACGTGGCCTCTTTTTCTGCAGATAATACACTTCCTCTAAACAGGCTGTCATTTCTGTCCTCTTCTGAGGCACAAGGATAATTATTTCAGGCAGTTTAGACAAGACTGGTGATTTCTTTGACCATAGGTGTTAATTCAACTCCCAACACTCCAGGAGAAAATGTATGCAGGTAGAAAAATTGTAATACCTAAGGCTGGTTGCAAGAAGCAAATGGTGGTCCAAATAAAGAACTGAAAAAAAAGTATAGACGTAATCATGCTTTGTCAATTGTTGTCAGATAAATAAATAAAATCCCACAGGCATAATGTATTAATAATTCTGAAATTAATAACTCTAGACACACATGTTGGTTCACTGTCTTATATCTAGTGCCTTATCAAAACCAGGGGAACTAATGTTTATCTGAAACAAATTAATATCTACTAGACTGAAGAAGACTTTTGCAACCTGCCATGGGTGTTTAAATAAGATGAAACTCTTTTCTCCAGGTACCTTCCAAAGGAACATTAGCTGTTTTTTGCTCTTCTGAAGATGAGATCTATAAAAATCCAGGGACAATTTTCCTGCCACCATGGTTTTTTCCAGCAAGGTAGGTTCTTGCTGCTTGCCTGAAATATGGAGGTCAGTAGTCACTGGGCATTAGGCTGCTCTGGGACAATGGCTTTCCATTGCTTAATATATGGGAAAAGTAACAGAACTATCTGGAAAGAAGGGAGGGAAGCTACAGTTATTTAGGGCATATTTTCTAAAAACAAGAGCTGCTAAATCAAATCCACTCAGGGTGATTTAGGATCAAGTGTTATCATGCAGTTGCCCAACTTCGCTCATGGAATTTTAGGAGAGGTCCAGACATTCTTGTCTTCCATTTCTTTATTTATAGACTGCCCTCTACGACAGGGATTTAAGCTGGTTCCCCATAAAATAATAGCAATCATTAAAAACAGCAAGCCATCAGTCTTATCTAAGACAACTCTAGTCCCATCAGCACCCATATACTCTGAAGAACAGAAGGGTTTTCAAGGCCTTCTTGAAGACTGAGAGGTTGGAGGCCGGATGTTCCAAAGGTGGGGGCAGCTACTGGGAAGAGTTGTTATCAACCCTCCCCTCCCTTGGGGTGGAGACCCCAGCCTTCCTTCAGAGATTGCCCAAAGCAAATTCAATCAGGCAGGAAAGATGGTCTTATAAGACCCCAGGGTAAATACATTCAAGGCTTTAGTAGTTATAACCAGCACTTTGAACTGGAACTGGGGAAAAAATGGTAACCAATACAGGGACTACAGTGTAGATTAACTACTGGAGTTGCTAAATTCAGGTAGCAGACTGGCCATTGCATATGGGATTAGCTGAAGCTTCCAAGTCAATTGCAAAGGCAGCCCCATTAGCATCTATATATGAGATGACAGGGACTTGAGACTTGAGATGACAGGGACTTGAGTTTCCAGGCTGTCCCAGTCCAAAATGATCTATAGTTGCAGCACCAGATGGAGTTAAAAATAGAAAGTGGGATTCAGCCAGTAGTTGCATAAAAAGTATCTGGATTCAAAAGTGGCTTCTTCAGAAGAATATACACAATGGCTTCCTTTAAGATGGCTCATACCACCCGTCCCTGAACAAAAAATTTATCACCTCCTGAATCCAGCCGCACATTGCCCTCCCTAGCTGCGTGAGGCAGATGAGGCATGGATCAACCATAATGCCTTCTGCCTCAGAGGCTCTTAACCACATTTTCTATTTCTAAAGTCTGCAAAGAATCCCAGATTTAGAATTTTGCCACAATCATCTTGCCAGACCACATTTTAAGGGATTTCTGGAAGGTCACAAGGGTTGGGGATAACCACACCTTGGGGTAGATGATGTTCCAAAGGGCCTTTATAATTTATATTTATAATCCTGCAGGCAACTTAAACCCTTAAAACAGCTTCTGTAACCTGGAATACAATACAGATCAAATGCTCCTGAAAATTGTTGAGATACTAGCAAGCTAGTAGGAGGTCACCTTACTTATAAAGTTAGCATAATCTACTGTGGCATTCCACATTTTTATCAAGCTGCAGGAGTGATCTAATGGATTGAACAAAAATACACACACTTTGCCTTTAAGTCTCTATGAGATCTCACATAACTCCATTGGAGCCTTCTCAAAAGTAAGCTCACTGGCAGTCTATGAATATGCAAATAATGAGACTCCTGCATGAATAGCCCTACCCGAGTAGCCAAATTTCTGACAACAGAACACTTTCTGAATTGTGATTATATACTGTTAAGCAAACTTTTTCTTTTCCTTTATTTCCCTTTAATCAAGACCTCATTGAGGGTCCAACTTTCATTCAAATGAAAGGGAATTCATGTTTTTTTTCCTATCTGAAACATAAACTTTACATCTTGAATCTTTGAGCTATTGGTTGATGCAGCAGCTAATTGATAACAATGGACATCTATTTTACTTTCTTCCTCTGTTGTATTAAAATCTCAAATTCTTCCCATCCCATCTATGAAGACCTTTACAAATCTAGATAAATTCTTATATATAAAAAAGGAATGAAATGTTCATCTCTTTATCCAATATAATATAAATAGGCCAGGTCAATGTCAATACAATAAATACAGCAATTGGTAGAACTAGTCAAAGTCAGAGCCAGTTTGGTGTAGTGGTGAAGGCACCAGGCTAGAAACCAGGAGATCAGGAGTTCTAGTCCTGCCTTAGGCACGAAGCCAGCTGGGTGACCTTGACCAGTCACTCTCTCTCAGCCCTGGGAAGCAGGCAAGGACAAACTACTTTTGAAAAACCTTGCCAAGAAAACTGCAGGGACTTGTCCAGGCAGTCTCTGAGAATTGGACATGACTGAAGGAATTAAAAAAAAGTCAAAGTCAGCAATATCATCTTGTAACTACTTCCTGTAATTGTTTATTTATTTGTTTATTTGCAGGACTTATATGGTCACCTATCTCATACAATAGGGACGCGGTGGCGCTGCGGGTTAAACCGCTGAGCTGTTGATCGGAAGGTCGGCGGTTCGAAACCGCGCGGCGGGGTGAGCTCCCGTTGTTAATCCCAGCTCCTGCTCACCTAGCAGTTCGAAAACATGCAAATGTGAGTAGATCAATAGGTACCGCTTCGGCGGGAAGGTAACGGTGTTCCGAGTCGTCATGCTGGCCACATGACTCGGAAGTGTCTATGACAACGCCGGCTCCAAGGCTTAGAAATGGAGATGAGCACCGCCCCCTAGAGTCGGATTCGACTGGACTTTACGTCAAGGGAAACCTTTACCTTTACCTATCTCATACAATGACTGTAGGTGGCTCAGAACAATTCATAAAACATAGTTAAAAACATACTCTTCCCTCCAGGCGCCAGATGTTAAAGATGAGGAGACTATCTGAACAAAAACAATGGGTAACTCTCATTCAGCACCAGAAATACTGGCTGAATACACTCTCAAACCCAGATTTTCAAGAGCTTGGCCATCAAACACCTCTTACTGAATGGACAGGTGTGTTTGTTTTGCATTCTCTGACATTCAAATTGTTTAAAGTCAGTATTTATCGGTTTGTTTATTTATTCTATTTTGATGCTGCATGATTCCAACCAACTCTTTTTATCTCACTTATGAAAAAAGTGAAATTAATTTCTTACCCATCTTTGATGTTCAGTTTGAATGCAGAATCTGTAGTGTCTTTGCATGGGTGTGAGATCAATTTAAACAGGTAAGAGTAGATTTTTGTTATAGGTACATTACAGTTGCTATGAGGTAAGAATGCCTTCTTATTTCACTGTGACATTATGAATAATATTCAGAAAAACTGGGGCACCAACATAATAGCAACAAAGACACAGTGGTGTGCTTCACATATTACCAGCAACCAGCAGCAACCTATATGAGGAGAAAGAATGGAGAATATAACTCAACTTCTACAATTCATAAAAAAATGAATCCTTCTAATTCAGTTTCCTTATTTTATAAAAGAGCATGTGTGTCTCTTTGTGTGCAAAAATGATAGAGAAGTAGAAAATTTTTCAAAGCATAAGTCTGGATCATCTCATGAAATCAGATATCAGAATACCATTAGAAGCTGCACCACTGATTTATCAAGTCTGATTCTGTTGACATTGGCAAAAACTCTCCAGAGATTCAGATTTAAGCTTTCCTGTCTTTATCTAGAGATGTCAAGGATTGAACCTGAGACATTTTGAATTCAAAGCATGTATTCTGCCGCTAAGCTACAAACTTCAGTCATGAAACCAATCTGTAAAGCTTTATATTTCTAACTGCAATTTTCTGCTGAAAAGGACAGTTAGATGATCTAATACAAAGGAACAGAATCTACCATTTTATGCTTTCAATTTGGCTTCTTCTGTGTTTTCCACGTTTTCTGTAGTTGTTCTCCCTATAAATATTGGAGAAATGCAGTACCTACCATCAGAACTCTTAAGCCATTTTTTGTTCTTTATCTGTATGAATGATCCAGTGCAAACTTCTGTCCTCCCATTAATATCCACTAACTTCATCTAGTGATAAGAAAACTTGATTTAGTTTCTGAATTACCACAGCTCAGATTCTCTCGGAACAAAATGGTCCAATAGTTCAGGGCTGTGTGAGCAGCGATAGTGTTCAATGACAGCATCATTTTTCCCTTCTTCAGGCTTCTTGTGGAAAAGAAACTCTGTGACACATTAAAAACAGACACATATAAATGATTTAGCTGAATAATTCAATGACGTACATGCATCTCAGAAATGAGTGTCTCAGGAATCAATAAGAATTGGAATAAGGTGAGGAAAAGTATAGTTATCTGCTTACAGATGTATGTATGTATCTATGTATTTGGGCAGCTCATGGAGGAACCAGAAATAAAAGTCCAGTTGAAGCTGAAGTGGGAAACAAAGAGATTCAGACAGAAAATATTTAGGGATCGGAAGAACTAGCACCACGATCAGTAATCATAAAAGGAAGAAGAAATACCGGTACTAATAGTAGAAGTAGCAATACAACAGCAACAGCTCAGTGGGATGGCACACCCCATCCAGCACTGTCACAAGAAGGTCCACTGGCAAACTGAGACCTGTACTGAGGGCATTCAGTACAATATGACAGGTTGTAGGACTCTGAGGAACCTGTCAACAGAAGTAACTGGGAAGCCAGTCGGTAATATCTTCCTCTGTGAAACAAACCGGTTCATAATTAAAGAATAAAAATAATGAAAGTTTTGAAGGATGAAGATGGACAGAGCATCTTGAGAATACTCAGGATGCTAAGAAGTGGGATATGGTGTCATGGTTAAAGGACATTGTGGATTCCAGAAAGCTTCAAGGGTCCCTGCAATATCTCGTCCGCTGGAAACATTTCCCTCACCCTGAATGGGTGCCTGCTCGGCACGTTAATGCTCCTGATTTGATTAGGCGCTTTCATCTTGCCTATCCTGACTAGCCGCATATTTAGCTTCTTGCTTGTTATTAACCTTTTCTTTTTAAGTTTTCTTTTTCCAGGGGGGGCAGTATGTCATGGTTACTGTTCCAATGTTCCTGAAAAACTTCGTAACGGGTTTCCATGCCATGGGGCTGACACGAGTTGCTGTATGGGAGGGGGCTGCTCCTGTTCCTTGTACCAGGCTGCGATGCCAGGAGTGAAGAATGAGGAATGCATGTTTGGGTTATCTCGCCTTGTCAAGGACGTTTCCCGCAGACCAGCAGGAACTGTTAGGGGCACCTGGGGCATGGAATTGTACTGACTTTGGGGGGAGGGATTGGGAGTTGCTTGGGGATTTATTGGGAGACATCCCGCGCTTTTACTATTCTCAGCTTCGCTTGTGATCCTGCATGCTATTCATTATTAAATCAGATATCCATGAAAGCCCTGTGTGAGTCTGATGGTGATTTTGAATAGGCAATCATTACATATGGGGGCAAGAACTTCTTCCTGCTGTTGTTCTCTAGCAGCTGGTGATTCATGGTGTCTTTGATCCTGGAGCAGTAAGCCATCATCCCCCACAAGATCTGTGATTTATTATGTATTTATTTATTTTATTTATATGGCTGCCCGTTTCACAAAACATGACTCTGGGCAGCGTACAATAAAAAACTATAAAATAGCAATATTAAAAACAATCAGCAATTAAAACATTAATATTATAATTAAAAGGCAGGGAGAGAGTATCTGATATTACAGACAATGGAGCCACATCATCAGCTCACCATTCCCTTGAGATCTTCAGGCCTGTTGACACAACCAAGTTTTGAGAGACTTACAGAAAGTTGACAGGGATGGGGCCAACCTCACCTCAAGGGGGACAATGTTTTACAGGGCAGAAAAAGCCTTTCTCCTGGGTCCTGCCAGGTGTAGCTCCTTAGCAGATGGGACCTGTTTAGGCTGACCATATGTCCTGTTTTGAACGGGACAGTCCCATGTTTTTAACATTTCCAGACCGTCCCGTTGTTTCAATATAAATGTCCATTTTGTCCTGTTTTCTTAAAAATCTTACTTAAAAATTTGAAAGTTCCCACGAAACTGTCAGAATGCAGTCTGACTTTGAGTGCAAGGAGGGGGAGCTCAGCAGAAATGGCGGGAAAAAAGCCACAGAGCTCAACCCAGTGGGAAGCCTAAAAAGAAAAAAACAGGAACAGCTGATAGGCGGTGATCAAAGGGCGAGCTGACTGGCTCCTGCCTTGAAAGGGTGGGAAGAAAAGAACGTAAAAGCACAGCCAGAGGAGGAACGGCTTGTCAGGGACAACCGTTCACTGGACTCTCCAGCCCAGCCTTGCCTCTTGCAGATGAAGGAATCTGAAGATTCCCAGCCCGAGAAAACCGGAGAAGTTCCTGCTTGCCGATCCAGCACGTTGCCCAGCCCTGCTCCGTTTTGCCATCCCAAAGTCCTGTTTTTAACACTGTCCTGTTTTGCCATCCCAGTGTCCCATTTTTGTCTCAGGGAAATACGGTCCGCTCAACCTGTTACATACCATTTCTGCCAGACCTGATGGGATGGGCAGATGTAATTGGAAAGAGGCAGTCCCTCAGATAACCAGGCCCCATGCCATGAAGGGCTTTAAAGTTTAAAACCAGCACCTTGAATTGGGCCCAGAAGCAAACTGGCAGCCAACGCAGCTTGCAGAGCAGAGGCATAATGTCTGTCATTCTAGGGGCACATGTAACTGCCCCTGCCACCACATTCTGTACCAGCTGAAGCTTATGGATACTCTTGAAGGGCAGCCTTGGAGAATATCCAAGCCTTGTTTTGTTTTTAAAGGGATATGGTTGTCTGGACATTTCAGATTCTTCCTCTATTGTTTTTCTATTTTTAAATTGTAAGCCATCTAGGGTCATTCTGGAATCAGGTGGCCTCCAAATCTAAACAAACAAACAAACAAACAAATAATGAATGAATGAATGAATGAATGAATGACACATAGCCATGAATAACTAAGCAATGTGAAGTAGTTGCAGTTCATCTAAATGGAGAGTTTGTGCTGCAGAGGTGATGCAGTTCACTTTCTCAAGATACAGCCATGCTGCAGTTTCCTTCACAAAGATGCTTCCCTTCATTTTACTGGCTATTGGACATACTGGAAAAGGCCTGAAGAGCAATATTAAGTGAGGCAATGTGGCAGCTTTACTTCAAGCTTTAGAAATAGCAGGCCATGTTTTCTCCCCACTAAAAGTTCATAGCTAATTACACTTTTTTGAGGGCAGGGGCTGCCTTCGAGTCAGTGTTGTCTCTTGACAACTGCCTGGGCAAGTCCGTGCAGTTTTCTTGGCAAGGTTTTTCAGAAGTGGTTTGCCATTGCCTCCTTCTTAGGGCTGAGAGAAAGTGACTGGCCCAAGGTCATTCAGCCGGCTTTGTGCCTCAGGTGGGATTAGAACTCGTGGTCTCCTGGTTTCTAGCGTGATGCCTTCACCACTACACCAGACTGGCTCTCATGTCCATGTTACCTATACCTATAAATAATATCTGACCAGGCACAAAGTTTCTACTGCTTATGGAAATCTTATGTTGATCAATGTGGAAGTGCTGGGTCACAAACACTCAATAAAAAAAATGTTTAAATATATTTGGGCTGCAATAAAGCTCTTAACTTACTATTCAGTTTGCACAAATGCAATGGATATCATCTAATTCTGTCCACAAAGTTGGAACCCAAGTTTGGGACAATGCCATCAAGCCATTTGCAGGCTGATTTTTTTTTGGGGGGGGGGGAAACAAAAACAAAAACCACCTCTGAAGTTATTGGTTTTGGTTTTGTTTGGAAAGAAGCCTAAACTACGTGCTTTTCTAGCAGGTGCAATTATGCCATGAAGACACTCATTAAGAAGAGGTCATTGTTGTGCAGAAATATTCTGTTGCTAGAGCATATTACCAATAAACAGACCTTGTATGTTTCATATAAAACTGGGACATAGACCCATCACAGGAATTATTCTTTTGCTTACATAGCTACATGCTTCGAAAAGCTAATGGCATAGCCTAAAGAGGGTTGAACAAAGTAAAGATTTCTTAAAAGCAAAGTGATGTATCCAATATTCCTTTTGCTATGCTAGCTATGTGAGAATTATTCCCTACCTTGAAAATGGACCAAATAAAATTGTTCTTGGATGCTTCTGGGGCTCCCTAAAATGGATTTTACTAAGAATGAATCCTCAGTTCTTCTTCCTCAGTTTTTTTCCTTTGCTTAAAGACAAAGTAAAAAATTGGAAAAAGCTACTGTCAAATGAAAGAAAAGGAAAGGGAGGGAGGGAGGGAGGGAAAGGAAGGAAGGAAGGAAGGAAGGAAGGAAGGAAGCAAGCAAGCAAGCAAGCAAGCAAGCAAGCAAGCAAGCAAAAGAAAGAAAACATATTCTTGAATCTGGAAAAATAATGAAACGTTTAACCCCAGTAGTCCCACTGATTTTATCAAAATATATTTGGCATAAGCTGAGCCTTTAAAAAGCTGAACAAGCAAACCAGATCTCAGTGGTGAAGTAGCAAATGGGAATGTATATTAAAGAACTGAAACATTCCATTTCCAAACAAGCTATTGGTACATGTAGATGGTGCAAAACACTTTCAGCTCTCATTGCCAAATGCTTCAGGTGGAAGAACGGAGCTGTCCAGGAGAATTGAGTTAAGTGGGAAAACATCACACAATCAATAGGAAGCTGCTCTGTTTTCCATTTATTGCTTCTCCTTTTTTTAAAGGACTTTATTTTCTTGTAGAACCTGGAAGCCTCTGTTCAACATCAATTCATCTTCTGGGCTTCCCATGCATTGACTCAGAGCATAAAGGAAATTTTTCAGCATCACTTAAGATGATGAGCAGAGAAAATGCATCTGTATAGTGGATATTCTTGTGTTGAGTGAACAGGTAAAATAAGTCTTCTTCAGCGATCCTTCATAAAAATGTCTTTTCTTGTTAAGAAAATAGGAAATAGCAAAAAGGAAAAAAAAATATACTGTAAAAACTGGTTTAAATCAACCAATTAGATTATAAGAACCTGAGAGCCTTCACAGTAGCAGCACCCTGTAACGGTTGCCTCATTTCCCAATAAGGCACGGACTCACTTAGATGGGGCTAAGGATTTCCGTTTATTGAGTACAGAGTGCATATGCGCAAAAAGACGGGAATGCGGGCGTGGTTGCTGGGTACCTCGTAAATACCCACGGTGCGGACCTTGCCCTCCTCCACCCCCCATTGTCCCACAAGCTGGATCCGGATCCTTGATGGGTGATCTGGAAGCGATACCGGCCTGTTGATGGGCGATCATGATGATCATTGCTGGTCTCCTCTGTCTCCTTCCCATGTCCGGTGCAGGTGTGTCCCCCGGGGTAATGTGGAGATGTTCAGGTGATATGTTGATGGCTCCTCTGGTCCGGGCAAAGGTGTGCCTCCTTTGTCCTTGTGATTGCTTTAGTGTTTAAGTGTTTAAGGGATTAGGATTATTCCTTCCTCCTTCCTTCCTCCTTCCTGAGAGGCATGTTCCCCGTTGTGATGCATGGGTGCCTTGCAACGGGGAACATGACATACTGCCCCCCCAAAAAAAACTTCAAGGTGCCGGTTTGTCAGGGTATGCTTCATGGAAGCGTTTGACAAGCCGCTGTGCTGAGACATCTCGAGCCTGCACCCACTCAGGGTGGGGGAAATGTCTCCAGCGGACCAGGTACTGTAGGTTGCCCCTTAACCTTCTGGAGTCTAGTACCTCTTTGATTTCGAAATGTTGTTGTCCATCTATCATGATGGGCGGGGGTGGGGGGGTTCATTGTGCCACTTTGAAGAGGTGACCGGTTTCAGTAGGGCACAATGGAATACCGGATGTATGCGTTTCAAGTTGTGTGGCAATTCTAACTTGAAAGTTATTGGGTTGATTATCTCTATGATTGGGAATGGGCCAATGAATTTGGGTGCCAGTTTCTTCGAGGGCTGCGGAGACTTAATTAACTTAGTGGAGAGGTAGACCCTATCTCCCACTTTGAAGTTTGGCTGCGCAGCCCTGTGGTTGTCTGCGAACCGCTTGTAGGTTGCTTGAGCTTCTGAGAGAGCCAGCTGGATGACAGGCCAAACCGTGGCTAGTTGCGCTGCCCAGTCATCTGGGGAACAAGGCGGGGTGTCTGGCTGTGGCAACTCCGGGATCGGGACAAAGTACCATATACCACCCTGAATGGGGTGTGACCCGTGCTCTGGTGCACTGCATTGTTGTATGCCACCTCGGCAAAGGGGAGCAAGTCTACCCAGTCGTCTTGCTGGTAATTTATAAATGAGCGTAGGAATTGCTCCAGGGTGGAGTTAAGAATCTCCGTAGAGCCATCCGTGTGGGGGTGCCAAGCAGTGGACAGTGCTTGCTTGGTTCCAATTAATTTCAAAAATGCCTTTCAGAATTTGGAAGTAAATTGTGTGCCCCTATCCATCACCAAACAGGAGGGGGCGCCGTGCAATTTGTAGATGTGATTTAGAAAGAGGCGTGCCAGCTGTTGAGCGGAGGGAATGGAGGCGCAGGGTACAAAATGTGCCTGTTTGGAAAAATAGTCTTTTACCACCCAGATAACCGTTTTTCTCTGGCTGGGTGGCAAATCCACAATAAAGTCCATCGAGATTTCTTCCCAAGGGTGGGAGGGACTTGCTACCGGCTGCAACAGTCCCTGGGGCTTTCCCACTTTTCGTTTGGCCATGGCACACGTGGGGCAAGCGGTGACATATTCCTTTACATCCCTCCTAAGAGTGGGCCACCAGAATTGTCGCCTGACTAGATGCAGCGTTTTTACAAACCCGAAGTGCCCAGCCGTTTTGTCATCATGTGAACGACTCAGAACCTCAGCTCGCAATTGCTCTGGCACGTACAAGTTATTCTGTTTTCAAGCTAGACCATTTGTAACAGACACATTGTGTTGATTGGCTTGCAACCATGTATCCGTTGTGAGGGCTTGAGTGAACTGTTGTTGCAAGTTAGGTGAAATTGACATGCGTCTCCCTCCTTCTGCGGGTGGTTGCGCTGGGGTGCGCTGTGTTCCGTTTTGGCTGCGCGTGACGCCTTGGCAACCTAGCTGTGTGTCGGTCCACACTGTACCCACAATGTCGGATGCCTGACTGGCATCCTGGGGCCGCCTGGAGAGAGCGTTGGCTAAGAAGTTCTTCCTCCCCGGTATGAACTTTAACTTAAAATCAAAGCGGCTGAAAAACTGCGGCCAGTGAACTTGCTTGGGGCTTAGGTATTTTGGAGTGCTGAGTGCCTCTAGGTTTTTGTGGTCTGTCCAGACTTCGAAGGGGCAGGTGGCCCCTTCCAGGAGGTGTTGCCATGCCTCTAAGGTGGCTTTGACGGCGAAAGCCTCCTTTTCCCATATGTGCCATCTCCGTTCCGTTTCAGAGAACTTGCGGGAGAGGTACGCGCAGGGCTTCAGCTGATCATTTAAATCCCGCTGAAGCAGGAGTGCCCCAATGGAAAAGTCGGAAGCATCGACTTGAACCACAAAAGGCTTGGTGGGGTCGGGGTGTTGTAGCACTGGCTCTGCTGTAAAGAGGCTTTTGAGGTGATCAAAAGCCTTTTGACAGTCAGCAGTCCAGTTCAGGAGCGCTCCTGGGTTTCGTGACTTCTGCGTGTCTCCCAAGCCCTTTGTTCTGAGTAAGTTGGTTAGGGGCAACACAATCTCTGCCAGTCCCTGGATAAAACCCCTGTAGAAATTCGTAAATCCGAGGAAACTTTGTAGTTGCCTCCTCGTGCGTGGGTGCTCCCATGCTAGGATGGCTTGGACCTTACTTGGGTCCATTTCGATGCCCCTCGCAGAGATTCTGTAGCTGAGATAATCTATTTGTGCTTTGTGAAACTTGCACTTAGAGAGCTTGGCAAATAGCTCTGCTCTGCGGAGTTTCCTGAGCACTTGCTTAACCAAGCGTTCGTGCTCCTCTTCCGTCTCCGAGTATATTAGTACATCGTCTAAGTAGACGAGGACCCACTTGAACAAGTGGTCGTGCAAGACCTCGTCAATTAATTGCATAAATACCCCTGGTGCCCCCGCCAACCCAAATGGTAACACCTTATATTGAAACGAACCCAGAGGGCAATTGAAAGCCATCTTCCACTCGTCCCCCTCTTGTATATGTATGTGGAAATAGGCTTCCCTCAAGTCCAGTTTGGAAAATATTTTGCCCTTTGATAGATGTGCTAGGATGTCCTTGATCAAGGGTAAGGGGTATTTGTTTGATATGGACGCGGCATTCAAGCCACGGTAGTCCGTACAGAGCCTTAATGTCCCATCCTTTTTCTCCCTGAAGAGGACTGGGGCTCCAACCAGTGAGTTAGCAGGCTTGATGAAGCTGCACACTAAATTCTTGTCCACGAACTCCCGCAATGCTGCCAGCTCCTTCTGGGTCATCGCATACATTTTGGACTTTGGTAAGGGTGTATTGGGAACCAGTTCTATTGCACAGTCCGTCTTTCTGTGTGTGTGGGGGAGTTTGTCTGCTTCTTTCTCCCCGAACACATCTGTGAACTCCGCATACCTGTTTGGCAAGCCTTCCAGGGCCGCTGCCTCCAGATGCATTGTTGTGGACGCCGCCCTCCCCACCGCAGCACGGGGGACCTGATCCCCTGTAGGTGCTTGGTAGGAGCCGTCTGAGAAGGTGATTGTCCTGGTTTCCCAATTGATGTGTGGGTTCCGTTGAACCAACCACGGAATGCCCAGGATGATTAAGGGTTGGCCCACCGGTGCCATGACGAATTGCAGACTTTCCCGGTGGCTGCAATTGGGTGATCAGGCCCCCTCCCGCTGCTGATCCGTCCAATTGGGTAAATACTATGTGGTGCTGAAGTGGATAGCAGCGGAGTTTTAAATCGGCCACCAGGTCTGGGTGCATTAGGCACCTGGAGCAGCCCCAGTTGATTAGGGCCCAAATTTTGACAGACTTCCGCTGGGACTTTAATTCAACTTTGACATATAAGGTGGGGCAGTTTGCACTCACCCAGCTGTCGCTGCGCCCTTCTTGCTCCTTCACCTGCCCTCTGGCGCTTCTTAGGGCAGGTGGTTGGCGTTTCCCGCTGGCTCATCTTCGTCGCTCTCTGCTTCTTCAATGGGGTAGGGTAAAGCTTTCAGTCCGACTTCCCCACTAGCCACTGGCATCTCTTTGGGCAGTGTTGGTGGTTTGCCCAGTGGTTTCCTCGGTCTGCTGTCGTTTGTTTTTGCGTTCGGGCAGGTTACGGCTTTGTGGTCCTCCTTCCCGCAACGGAGGCACTGCCCCTTGGCGAACCGTCGCTCCCTCTCCTCCCTCCAGGATTGGGGTGCTGGTCTCGCCGGTCCGGCCGCGGCTCGAGGTCCCCTTGCCATCGTTTGCAGGGCCATCCGCTTTGCTTGCAGGAAGGTTTCCTGGGCATTTTCCGCCTTACCGGCTAGCCGTATCCACTCGATGAGAGTGTTTGGGTCGTCCCTGCATAGTGCCCACCTCAAGACGTTCAAGTTCAGACCCTCCTTGAAACGTTTGATCAGGGTCGACTGTGACCAGTCCTCCACCTTTCCAGCCAGGGCTTGGAATTCCATGGCATAGTCTGCCACAGAGCGTTGCCCCTGGCTGATTCCCCTTAGGGATCTTTTTGCTCTTTCCTTCTCAAGGGGATCTCTAAAATGTAGATCGAGTGCCCAGAGGAACTCGTCAACGTGATTGAGTTCTGGGGCATCTGCTTGGCATAGCTGTACATACCAATCAGCTGCCCTTCCTCTTAGTTTGTTTGCTATGGCATTGATTTTGCCTTTTTCGGATCGGAAATATGGTCCGTATTCCTCCATGTAATTTTTTGTGTTTGTGATAAAAAATGATAGTGTGATCGGGTCTCCATCGAACTTGACCTCGAGGTCTTTGACTCCCACTCCCGGTGGGCTCCACCTCACCTCTGGGCATCTGGGCGCCTCCCAGGCTGCTGGGGTTCTCCGTTCTCTCTGTGGGGATTCCCATGGCCAGGTTCTGGGCAGCGTTGCCCCCGTCTCGTGCCGGCTCCAGCCTCGTCCCAGTTGTCATGTTTCCAGGGTGGGGGTGGGGGGAGACGACCTCCTGGTTGGTTCGGCACAAAGACTTCTGCCTGGCGCTGCCTTAACTTCTTGCCATCTCCGTCCCCGCCCCAGTTGTCTCGTCTCAGAGGTTGGGGGGGAGGTGATGCGCTTCTGGAGCCTGGTTCCGGCTCACCTCTCCCTCGGGCTTCCCACCCAATCGCCAACCTCAGGAGCAGTTGTTCTATTGACTCCAGCCTCGATTCCACTGTGCTGAGCCGCTCATCAGCTTGGGAGCAATCTGTGGGCCGTCCGCTCCGCCGCCTTCCCTCAGCTCCTGGGGTTGTCAGGAACCGCTGATCTCTTGCCTCTTTCAACGGCCCGAATGCTCCGGGCAGGGATCCCGCCGTCTCATCCAGGGTGACCCACTTGCCTTGCGACTCTCTGGTGGCTTCGAGAGTCCAGCTCCTCCTGGTCTCGTCCTCCGAGCTCGATCCTGTACCCTCCCGGACTTTGTGCCATCGGGGAGTGTGGGTCCTGCCAATTGCTCATTCCGCGGAGCCAGGTGACCTGTCGCCAGTCTTCGGGTCGCCGCCTCTCCGTAGGTTGATTCTTTCCATTGCCAACTCAGGTCCCTCACAGATGAGATCTGGATTGGTGCTGGCGGAAATTTTTTTTTCCGATTCCCGTCTTTATGTAATGGTTGCCTCGTTTTCCAATAAGGCACGGACTCACTTAGATGGGGCTAAGGATTTCCGTTTATTGAGTACAGAGTGCATATGCGCAAAAAGACGGGAATGCGGGCGTGGTTGCGGGGTACCTCGTAAATACCCGTGGTGCGGATCTTGCCCTCCTCCATCCCCCATTGTCCCACAAGCTGGATCCGGATCCTTGATGGGCGATCTGGAAGCGATACTGGCCTGTTGATGGGCGATCATGATGATCATCGCTGGTCTCCTCTGTCTCCTTCCCATGTCCGGTGCAGGTGTGTCCCCCGGGGTAATGTGGAGATGTTCAGGTGATATGTTGATGGCTCCTCTGGTCCAGGCAAAGGTGTGCCTCCTTTGACCTTGTGATTGCTTTAGTGTTTAAGTGTTTAAGGGATTAGGATTATTCCTTCCTCCTTCCTGAGAGGCATGTTCCCTGTTGTGATGCATGGGTGCCTTGCAACGGGGAACATGACACACCCCCTTTGGAATTCTAGGTGCCAAGATAATTATTGTTTCAGCACAGGCTTTAAAATAATGCACTAAATAATTAACTAATTCTTTCTCTCTTGATTTTTCCTTTTCTTTTAGAAACCATTCTGACAACTTTAAATAAGACTAACATATAAATCTAACATTAATTAATGATGTTTTAAAACTTTAGAAAAGCCCTGAGGCTGGATCACACCCATCTAGTCCAGTATTTTGTGTCATACAGTGGCCAACTGGATGCATTTGAGAAGCCCATAAGCCAACAGAGATGGTGATAGCTCCTTTCCATTCCGGACACTGTAGGAGGAGAGATGTGTTAGTGATTTTGCAATGCATCTGAGGAAGTGAGCTGCAGCTCACAAAAGCTTGTGCTTTTCAATACAGTGTATTACCCTGAAAAATGGATACCAGATTCCTTTTTTTATTTTCCATGGATTGGATTGAAGGCATGCTGCCTATGATTTGGGAAGTAGCAAAGAGACATAAAAATTAGTAACCATTGATTGGTAATGAACTTGTCCAGTCCCCTTTCCAAACCATCCAAAATTCCAGTTGAATGAAAATGGCTGGATGAAAAAGAAAAAAAAATCCGCCTTTCAGTTCTAAATCTCTGCAGTTAGTTTTAATGGATGGCCTAGACTTTTATCACTGCGTAAAAGGGAGAATCATCTCTGTGTGTGTGTGTGTGTGTGTGTGTGTGTGTGTGATCCTACCACTCTCCATATTATCTATAAAGTGCATGATTTTATGCATGCTTCATTACTTACAAAGAACAATAATTGTTCTTGCCTATGAAACTCTCATCGGAGATCCTACCAGGACACCCATCCACATTAGAATGCTAATCTACACTCCATTAGACAGGCTGGGCATGTTTCTGAATATGGAAATGCATGTTCCATTTAGGGCCATGCAAAGCATACAGAAAATCTGCATTGCACTGTTATCTTACAGTAGGATACAAGTATTCTTACTAAGTAACTTACTTGCATTCCAGAAGGATAAGGGATGAGGACTGGGGGAGAAATTAATTCCATTCCATCCGAATATTTACACAAATGTATCATACTTGCTCAAGAAATACACCCCAGACCAGACTTCCAAGTAGTGGCAAAGTCCTTGGGAAAGACATTTAGATGCCCTGATGTGTCTATACCTACAGAGATCAGAGCTGTGCAGGCAGTTTTCCCTGTGACACTTTATGGAAAAGAAAGTTGGACTTTGAAGAAGGGTAGAAAGAGTACTGAACTTTGGTGTTAGAGAAGATTCCTGAGAGTATCATGGACATGTCAGGGGAAACAGGCAAGGAACCACGCTGAGCCGATATCTTCAACTCTAGTTCTTTATTGCTCTTGCCATACAAACAGAATCTTGCCAGACTGAAGGTGCTCTAACTAACCTAAGTGTAAATAATCAGTGATGGCTCTAGGGCGGAGCCACCTTGAACCTCTTAGCTTTCCCACAAATAGATTCTGGACTATGAGATCTCTTATCTACCTGGAATGTTACTCCTCACCCCTGGGAATGAGGGTCAGCTCTGAAATCCACCACAGGACAACCAAGAAAACAAACAAATGGATCATAGAACAAATCAGTCCAGAATTTTTATGCAAGGCATAAATGACCAGGCTTAAATTATTATATTTTGAACACATTATGCAAAGACCCAGCTCACTTGAGAAGTCCATAATGCTGGGAAAGGTGACTGATGTAAAAAAGAGGACAACAGTCATCAGGGTGGGTGGACTTAATTACAGAAGCAATGGGTGTATTATTTGAAAGCCAGAAGAGCCAGGTTGGAGACAGATCATCCTGGAGAAGGTCTATGGTTGCTAAGAATTGACACCATCTCAATGGCAGATAATCAGTCATCATACTTGTACCTCCTGAATTTACCCAAATACATGGGTGCACCAAAAATCTTCATTTTCCCAAAGATTAGGATGCATCATGAATAAATTCATGATGCATTCTAATTTATTCATGTTGCATCCTAATCTTTGGGAAAATGAAGATTTTGGTGGATTTAGGGAAAATCCTAAAGAGAGAAAGAGAGAAAGAGAGAGAGGGGAAAAAAAATAAAAATTCAGAATGTACACCCCCCCACACCACACAGATATATTCAAGAAAATGTAAACAATAGAAAACATGTTCACAAAAAAAGTAGCTGCATTAGGAAAAATGAGTAAGAAAAAGCATGACAATTATCATGTGATTTCTAGTCTAGTAATAATTTTCAGTGTTCAACATTCAGTGTAAAAGGCAAACATTTAGGTTGTGGTTAGCAGTTGAGGACATAAATGGGAGGGAAGGGAAGAATATATCACTAAAGTCTGTCCATAATATTTTTTACTCATGTTTTATTATTGCTTTTTCTTTTCTTTTCCACTTGGTTTTCTGTATCTGTCTTTAAAACGTTGTTATGAAAGAATAAAACAGACTTTCAAAAACAACGACAGAAGGATGGTTGAGCTGATGCAGGATGGAATGTAGCTGTAAAGGATAAAAGGCAAAGTTGTGCAGACACCTGCCAGAAGGTCTCTATTTGGACAAGCTGGCATAAACCTCTGCTGAGCACTCCTGTCTTCCCCAATCCTAGATCATCTCCTGGCCACTTTTGTAGTGATGCAAGTGTGTGTGGGTCTGTGCAATGCTCAAGCAGTTGCACTTCATAAAGCTTTTGTAGCTAAACAGAGACTTCCTCTGAGCTGTGTGTTCCCTGAGCATTCCATTACTGCAGAAGATCCTGAACTCTTGAACCTCCACTGAAAGTGTGTGAGCATATCCTCTAATAAATCATCCCTCCCTCAGTGACTAAAGTTATGGATTACAAAATGTCAACCATACCTATCTAAACTAGGTAGAACACAAGGAAGGCAGAAGGCAGAAGGCATGTGCATGGATGTTTGAAACTAAAAGTGAATGAATGAACAATAAGTGGAGATAAATTTGTAAAAGGTTATGCGTTCTGCACACACATTTTATGTATTTGGTATACTAAACTCTGATCTTGGGCAAATAATCCAGCCTTACTTAATTTTTCCATTATATGCAACAATCTGTACAATCAACCTTCCTTCCTTCCTCCCTCCCTCCCTCCCTTCCTTCCTTTTTTCTTTCTCCTAATAGAAATTAAATGTGATTGAATTGGCTATGGGGTGGTTCTGAGCACTTGTCTTCTCCAAGAGAACTACAATATGAGCTGTCCTGAAAATCAAACCTGGTGAATTATTGCAGCATCTTTCGTTCCGTGGTTTGTATCTTGTAATTTGTTACTTATGAGTGTAGCTCCTGACTGACAGTTTTGAAAACATAATTTGCTAAGAACTTACACTTCGAAGTTTTATCATATTAAACCTGCACTTGGTAGCAAATTGATCTGACAACATTATTACACTTTTTTGACAGGCTTGTTTAAAAACTCTTAACTCCCTGGGGCACCTTTTGTTTTATTACCAGTTTAATATTGGCTCTATTTTCTAATCACTTTCAAAAACTGTATCTTTGTCCCTTGATTGAAGTCATTGAGCCAAAATTATTAAAAGGCAAATGATTTTTTTATCATCCTTCCAAGTTATCATCTTATCAATTGAATCATCGTATATTCACCATATTTGGAAAACTTCTTATTTAAGACTGGGGGAATTTATGTGGGCAGGAAGCATGAATCTATTCACCTGACCCAGGAGTTAACTACCTCAGAAATGTTGGTTTTATATCCTACTTTTCTGCAAAGGAAAAAAGGGGTTTATATAAAGCTAATATGCATTGACCTATCTACTTAGAATTAGGTTAGCTAGGTGACTGACTGGGTTGATTTTGCTGATCTAGAAAACTAAGCATGGTTGAACCTGCTGAGGGCTTGAATAGAAGTCCATCTGGAAAGTTCAAGACAATAGGCTAGATTGGAAAATCATTAACATCTCAGAAGAAGGCAATGGTAAATTACTTCCGTATTGTTGTCAGGAATACTACATGGATAAGTCAATACAAATCACCAGGAGTCAAGATTGATGGGAAGGCTGTTTTACCTTTTGACTTGTTGAGTTCATGGTATTCTCTGAGCCTGCTTCAATTCCTGCAGACATTTCTTCAGTGGTGTTACCTAGCTTTACCATCAAGAACCCAATAATTCAATCCTGAGCTATATATATATTCTCCACTATGGTTACTTTTTCAACTTACAGTACCTAAGACCCATATTTTAGAACATGAGAAGAAAGGAGTGACAGTTTGAGGTTAATGAGGTTGAAACAATCCTGTGGATCAATTATGAGAGTGAGAAAGAGCTGATAGCAGAAAAATGTCTACAGTTGACTGCACTAGAGTGGGATGGATAGGTCTTGGCATGAGCCAAAAGGAGTATCTGCAAGCACACTATCACCTTGCTAGGCAAACTGACATTTTGATTATTTTTACAAAGAACATGCAGTAACTTTTTTTAAACCAAATATTTTCCTAATTAGGTCCCATGGTTTTCCAACCAAAGTCCATTCTCAGCCCTGCTCCCTGAAATTTTTCATTTTCTTAGTAATGCCAGGGAATGAATCTACAATGTTGTTGATGCAAAGCATATGCTCTTCCATGGAATGGGGGTCCCTCTATATGGCTACATGCTGCTCTTCACAGTGTAGCTACATTTCACACTGGAAATTAGAAGTTAGAATTTATACTATCCATAATACCATCACCTTTTTGCTTCTTATCCATTTCCTTTCCTTTGGGTTTCCCTCTCCTAGACACTTGGGAAAATATATGATAATAATTGTCTGCACGTGGTCTCTATTTCTCTAGATTTCTTAATTTCAGAATAATTTAAGAAAAATCAAGAAGACCAAAATTCATTTTGCAGACCTTCCTTTCCCTTCAGATGAATCCTGAATCTTTCCATGTCTGCTTGATGTGGCTAAGGATTCATTTAAACCCAATGCAACTCAGTCTGTACCTGAATGGAGAGCCCAAGAATGTTTTTGTAATAATTTCAGAGGATTCTGAAGATTAGGTTTTCAACGAATATCCATTCATAAATCCATCCTCCAGAAAAAATCCTGATTGCTTGTCAAATGAGGTGGAAGAATTCTTCCTCATCTCTCACACCAACAAGGTCAGGAGTTGTTTACAGAAAATCCGTGTATGTATGTTCTCTTATTCCTGTGTCTGCATCTTTGCCATTTGTCTCATTTAACGTACATAAATTCTAGCTCACATAGAAGACCAAAGGTTAAAAAAATGCCCTCTGCATTATATTATTCAGCACAAATAAAACTGTTTTCAGGCTTATTAATCAGTCTCTTTGTCATGCCCCAGAAGTCTAAATAAAGTATTTCATAATGCAGATTATTACAAGAAAAAGTGATCTGGCTTAATTTATCATACCTGGAGCCAAAATCATTTGGGGGAAGAAATGTTAACCTTGCAGATTCTACTCTTTAACCCTTTGGCACGTGAAACTAAGTCAAGATAATGTATAACATATTTGCAGGCAATATGGTTTATATTTAGCTACCACCAGCAAGGAAATGAAGAATTGTAAAAGGATGTCATATTGGCAAAAATAAGGAAGGGAGATGTTTTCAGGAATAAAGTCACATTTAATATGGCAGTTGAGGGCTGCAACTGGCAGGGCTGATGATCCAGAAGTGGGGATGTGGAGTCCTTGGTGCTCTCTGGGCCTTGTTGTTTTCTTGCAGACGTTTCATTGCCAGACTAGGCAACATCTTCAGTGCAAAGAGGGAGTGGGCCTTGCTCTCAGTTTATCTACTGTGGCTTGCCCTGCTTGTGTTGGTAGGGGTGTTGTTCTCTCCTTGGGAGTTCTTTGATTGGGCTGTTTGATTGAGCATCCTAAACCAAGCCAAATCCAAAAACGCCAGAGAATTCCTGGAAGCCTGGCACTCAGACAAAGCAGTCATCAACAGACACATAGAGGTAAACAACATCTACATACCATTCAGAAGAGACAATAGAAAAGCCAAAAGACCAGTACACTCCCTTGCCAGCAATCAACACCCAGATATACAAAAATCAACACTAGGATTAACACCAGATGAACCATCAAACAGCACAATACACCCTAATCAAGGAACTATTAACTCAGGCAATCAACCAAGCAACAAACAACACAAGCAAGGCAAGCCACAGTATATAAACTGAGAGCAAGGCCCACTCCCCCTTCGCACTGAAGATGTTGCCTAGTCTGCCAATGAAAAATCTGCAAGAAAACAACCAGGCTCAGAGAGCACCAAGGACTCCACAGCTCAACCCTGAGCTACAAATATTCGCTTCGATTGGTAGAAGTGGGGATGATGTGAATAGGCAGGATTATCTTTTTCCCCAGGTTTGGGAGTTTTTCTTTTTTTTAAAAAAAAAATGTGCCAAACTTATATTTGGATCTACACACCAAATACTGGGTGCCTTAACCCAGTATTTCTCAACCTTGGCAACTTTAAGATGGGTGGACTTCAATTTCCAGAATTCCTTCAAAACAGCAGGATGTCCTGTTGCCAGTGTTAATTGGTCATGATCAAAAGAGGTTCTGGAACATTCCATTTCTTCTTTCTGGTTAAATAATGATCCCTCTGACATTTAATTCTTTTAACTAGTTTTCATTGCTATGAAGAAAACAGTATTTTAGTACCATAAGAGAGCTCTTTTTGGTTGGTAATCAAGGAAATGACCCAAAGAATTATTAGAATTAAGACATTTTCTTCCGAAAGCTTAGCCTAAACAATCACTTTCTGTACAGTAATTCCTAATACGGCACAAGCTAATTACATATTCTGTCATCTGGAAATGAAAGGAAGATATAAGCAACATATCCCATGGACTGAAATAAAAAGCTTTGGGTGATGAACAGAACTGCAAACTTAACAACCACCCGACTTTTTAACATGGATTTATTTGTTGGCAGAATTGGAAAAAATTTGCAGTTGAAACTGGCTCTTTTGAAAAGGATCAAGCTTGTGTAAGCAGTCTTCATGGTTAGAAGGGAGTGGTTGGAAGAAAAATAGAGGAGAATGATCCCCCGGCCAAAAAAGAAAGGTAGGTCCCTCATACCCTGCAGGCTGAGACCAAGAGCATGCACAGAGTGCAGTAACAACAACATAAACAATACCAAGCTCAGCAGCCTACTAAACCAAAGCAGTAAGTTTGGGGGGCATTTTTTAAAATGTAGACTGTGACCAAGAACATGCATTGTGCAGTAATAATATACCAATCACTTCAACAAGCCTTTCCTGCAGACAGCAGGTGGAATGAAGAGGTGGGTCAGCCTTCCTCTCTCCTTCCTCTTCTACTGACTGGCTGCAGAATTTGCTGGCCAAAGGATCCATGCTGCTTGTGTGTGCTGTGTGTGCTCAGAGCCGGCACACCCTGTACCAGCCAGTTGAGTGCAAGACTGCAGCCGAACTATATGCCTCTTTGCCATGCGCAAGTAGAGGCTACAGGAGCACAGCTAGAAGGGTCCCCCCCAGTTTTTATTAATTATTTTTTAATCTGTTCAATCATGTCTGATTCTCTGAGAGTGCCTGGACAGTCCCTGCAGTTTTCTTGGCAAGATTTTTGGAAGTGGTTTGCCATTGCCTCCTTCCTAGGGCTGAGAGAGAATGACTGGCCCAAGATCACTCAGCTGGCTTTGTGCCTAAGGCAGGACTAGAACTCACAGTCTCCTGGTTTCTAGCCTGATGCCTTAACCCAGAATTTCTCAACCTTGGCAACTTTAAGATGGGTGGACTTCAATTCCCAGAATTCCCCAGCCAGCCATGTTGGGAGTCGAAGTCCACCCATCTTAAAGTTACCAAGGTTGAGAAACACTGCATTAACCACTACCCCAAACTGCCTCTCTTTATTAGTATAACTTTTGTAAAACTATAATCTTCTTTGATTTCTGCTTTCTTGTACTCCCCTTTAAATGTAAACTTGAAAACATTCTTTTTTTTTCCTTTCTGAAAAAGAAGCATGTTTAGTCTGCAAACTGGTAGTTACTTACCTGAGAATAAGCCTCACTGAACTCTGAGAGTCTTATTTAGGAGCTAATATGTCCTTCCAAACTGAGAAGGTTGTTGATCTCCAATGTAGTGCAAGACTGCAGAAGCTGGGAATGACATCAAGGCTGCTGCAACTTTGACGGCATCTCCTGTTTTGATTAACAGTCAAAAAAACTAGGCTTCTGCACAATACAAATTAAAGCTGATTGAAAAATAATAAAAACACAAAGCAGGTAATTTTCCTCTAAGCTACTATTAAGGCAGACTTTCTTGGTATCCATTTGCATTCTTAGCTTGCAGGAGCGGGAAATGTCATTTGATTGCTTTTTGATCTAGTTTAGCTGGAAGTGTAATGCCTCGCAAGAATTTAGCTGAATGGTAAACACGGCTTAGTGTTGTTCATCCAAAACACACTGTGAGGAGCTAATCCTCTGAAATCAATGGAAATGTGTGAATGAAAGGGGTTTAAGATGGAAAATCATTCATTTCATTTCATCTATTAGAAATATAATGGGCATGAGCAGAACAAACGGAAGGATATTTTGTCAACTGCGTAGGAATTAGAATCGGTGGGTTACATGCTGTAGGGCTACCAGATTCAGGGTGCAAAATTTGGGATGATCATTTGATGGCAACAAAAAGACATAGACAAATTTTGATTTTTGCTTCCATCTAGTAGGTCTTCATCTTTTTGCAGCCCAGATCAGGAGGCTCAAAAAATTATCGCAGAATTTATGGGCCATGAATGTTGTGTCTCTCCCAGGGGGTATGCAGTTGCCCAAACCAATCTCAAAAACAACCTGTAAGATTACACTGTTGTATTATATTCTTAGGATATAATAAGTTTGCATTCCATTATAGTATTATTGTCAACCTTCAGTTAGTTTCCTAGGTTGAAACCTGAATGGGGTAAAGTAACAGTAATGTCGGGGCTGACCAAAAGTGGAGGTTCAGAGCATTCACCGTGGCAGCAATATCACAAGTAAGAAAAAAATGGCTGTAGAAAGTTACGTAGAGGATTTGTGATTTATTGCAGTTCTGAATGGGAAAAAAGTTAACATCACATCATATTTTGCATAACATTTTGGAATTTTGAAATAGAAAATGTCAACATTTTTTAATAGGAAAAACAATACTTTTACTATTGTACTACTTTTTACTACTGGTAGTCATATTTATGATATATCCCACCTTCTGAGTGATTACTAGTGTTGGAATGTCATCACTCACCCACGGCCCTGAGATGTCTTAGGAGGAGGTCACTTGACAATTTCAGGCTGTGTTTGCACAACAGGTTTGATTTTGGTTACTAAAGTGATTACTTTTCTAGGTTTGCACAGTGCATTGGGCTAACCCAATGGCCTGTGTTTGCACAGAATACACATAAAAAATGCTAAACTAACCCAAATTTCTCATGATGTGAGAATGAAACCTCTAGGTCTGGTGAAGTGTTTTGTGCAAACATAGCCTGGCTGTTTTGAAGTGGACTTTGTTGTTATGTCTCTTTTGAATATGAAAGATACAGAATTCATTTATACATATATGTAGGCTATTATTTATTTCTCTAGCTGTGTTTGTACCCTGCCTCACTCCTGATAGATTCTCAGCAGCGAATGAGAATTACAATAATAATAATAAAGCAATTAAATTAGTACAATAAAATGCAACAGTACAATAATATGCATACAGTTGAACAATACAATTAAAGTATAACAAAACAATATTATAAAATAAAATAACCCACAGTCACATAATAATAATTCCTTTGTTGGATGCCCCAATATGTGTTGGATGCTCAGGCCAAAATCTACTTGGAGTAGAAGAGATTCTACTTGCTTGCAGAATCCTTGCAGAAGGATAGGAGACTTCCAAGGAAAGAGTTGTCCAAAGAATAGGGGCTACCACAGGAGAAGGTCCTCTGTCTCATATATGTTCTGTGTGCCTCTTGGAGGCAAGATGGGGAGCAGGCTCCTCAAAAGGCCTTCTCTAAATGTCTGGACCAATGTTTCTCAACCTTGGCAACTTTAAGGTGTGTGGACTTCAACTTCCAGAATTCTGCAGCCAGCCTTGCTGGCTGGGGAATTCTAGGAGTTGAAGTCCACACAGCTTAAAGTTGCCAAGGTTGAGAAACACTGGTCTGGACTGAATGTGAAGATTCAGTATTGGCAAGGTACCTGATGTAACAGGACACTAAAGGTAATTATCAGAACTCAGAACCCAGCCCATAAGCCTACCAGTAACTAATGCAATGACTTCAAAATACGGTAGATATCACCTGACGCTGGTAGGTTTGTTCCACCAACAATCTGGAGGCCACAATTTATACCAATTCCAAGTCATTTCTAAAGGTAGCCCCACATATAATGCATTACAGTAGCCTGAATGAATGGTGAACAAAGTGTTAGTTTAGATCAGGAAGGCATCCTGGGGCAGGTAGGGTTATAACTAGCACGCCGAGTGAAGAGTGAAGGACCCCCTGACTACTCTACTCACTTGCTGTTTAAGGAGGAATCATGAATATTCTATGTTGTAGAATAGGTTTAATATTGGCTTAATACACACACAGACACACACACAAACACAGAAGAACCTTCCTCAGAACTTTCCTCTAGAACCAAAGAAGGTGGTCATGGCCCCACTTGCAAGGTGACATTCCCCCCGGCCCCCCTTAGAGTCATTACCCCATCTACTGCATTCCTTGTCCTTCCAAAAATGGTATATGTAGTCATTGGCCATGAGAATCTATCCTTGTCTTAAAATAACTGGCTGGATGGACAAATGGCATGGCATGGAAACAATCCCACTTAGCAAATGAGTGGGAAATCTAACAAAAGTTTCCACCTCATCTCACCCTCCTCCTAGAAGTGGTGATTTTACAGGATGGTGATAGATAACACTGTGGATACAATCAATGGAATGACTTTCTATAATCACATGTGTGAAATCATTTTCTGGGTATCTTCAGATGATAACTAATGATCCTTATTCTTGTAAAAGACATTAAAATACTATTACATTATATTACCTGACTGCTAACTCACAGAGCAGAGCCCTCATGTTTCTCTTGAAGGCTTGCTTTCCTCATATGGATGAGTCCTGCAAACCCCTCCATCTCTGCATGGTCTAGGCAGATATTTCACCATTTAGCATGGACAGCAGACCTCCATTCACTCCTGCACATGTCCAAACTGTGGCCAATCCATAGAAAGGCATTGGTGTGTGCTGTTCAACTTTCTTTGCAGCCTTGTAAATTCTTGCTTAGACTTTACCTCTTAAAAACTCTATTACCTGCCATTATAAGAGCCCAATTAATCAGTTGGCATCAATATTATCAGCCTAGGCCAGTGTTTCTCAACCTTGGCGCCTTTAAGATGCATGGACTTCAATTCCCAGAATTCCCCAGCCACCCTGGGAATTCTGGGAGTTGAAGTCCACACATCTTAAAGGCGCCAAGGTTGAGAAACACCGGCCTAGGTTATCCTTGCATCATATGCCCATATGACTGAATTAGATAGCTGTTTTACCATCTCACATTATGTACCACCTTACTTGATTATTGCTGTCATGTTCACTGATTCAATGTAGTTTATACATCGTAACGTTTCACATGCCATGGTGCTGATGCACGTTTCTGTTTGGGAGGGAGCTGCTGTGAGACCTTGTACCAAGCTCTTTATCTGTGTTTGTTTCAATGGAATGTGTTTGGGTTATGTGCTCTGCTCAAGGACTTTTCCCACGGACCATCAGAAGCCGTTAGGAGCACCTGGGATTGTGAACTTGGGAAGATTCTACAGGGGGAGGGATCTCATTTGCACCGAGGGTTTTTAGTTTGCGTTTGGCGCGCTTTCATCATTCTCAGCTTTCTTTGTGATCCTGCATACTATTCTTTAATAAATCAGATATCTTTGAATTCCTGCTCATAAGTCTGATAGTGTTTTAGAATAGGCAACCATTACAATTGCTTGACTAAATTCCAGTTTGCTTGGTAAGAGATCACTTCTGCAGAGGCCCTTCTACTCTTATAAAATCAAATCTTGGGTTCTTCTTTTCATACCATACATAATAAATGCACCACAATTCCAGTTGTCCACTTATTAAATGGTTCCATCAGACCTGGGAAGCCTGAGGTTTTACAGAAATAAGTGTGATAAGGGGAGGAGAAGCCCAAACTAGCCTAATGAGGACCTGCATTATATCTCTCTGCAGGAGATGGAAGATCAAGAGGTGGGAAAGAGGACAGGTTGATTCGGCATGCTGCAACATATGGGGTCAAAACTCACTGATCTTTATAGAATGGCTTTCTATCCTCCATCTCCCATGGAATACTCTTTCAAATTCCCCCTGGATTTCTACAGTGTCCCTGGGAGAGGCTGACATTTGGCCCTTTTTCTCTGAAACCAACAATAAAACATGAAGTCAGAATGGTACCTGGGGCAGATCATGGCAAGGAAAAAGATGGCTTATGTTGTTAAGTCCATGCCAGCTTCCCCATGGTTCCTAGTTAAACATGCTGCTCTTTTCTCTGGAGCCATTTGTCCTTGTATCAGGTATAATTCAATCTAGAATATATATTCTGAGAGGTCCATTCTTCCCTGATATACACTTATTTTCGATCTCTCATTTTTCTAGAAGATTTTGCAGAACTGTATTACCCAAAATGCCATCAACAGCTGTACTAGAAGTAGAAGACTGGTTCTTACTTGATATGTTGGAGTTGCTACTGTCTTTTATATATGTTTAAAACTTTTAAGAAAGAAGATAAAAACTAACAGAAACTAATATAGAGTAAGAAAAACAGGAAAAAAGAAATCAAAGAAAGCTAAAAGTACAAAAGCAAAGAAAGAAAAGGGATACAAAGAAGTAGCTTCTGATTCTCTTTACAGCAGTAATAAGTACAACTATAAATTTACCTCTTGCTCTATGATTACAAAATAACTTTTTTTCCTATAATCTATTCTTTCTAATCATCAAAACCATAAATCATGAGTCCATTTTTTTCTGTTTCATGCAAAAAGTCCATAAGGGGTTTCCAGTCAGCAATAAACATGGGCATTGTCTTTTCTCTGATCAAAGAAGTCAATTTGGGCCATCTTGGCAAATTCCATCATCTTTACCAACCATTCCTCCACTGTGGGTAGTACCAAATCTTTCCATCCTTGTGCATATAATAATCTTGCTGCAGTTATCATGTATAAAAACAAAGTTCCATGACTTTTTTTCAACTGTTTGTCCATCAGTCCCAAAAGAAAAACCTCCAGTTTCAATTGTATATTAATATTTAAAATCCTCTGAATTAATGTGGATATTTGGGGAGACACATTTGCTTCCCCCAAAAATGAGGGAGCGAAGAAACCATTTTGTATTTACTGAGAAGAACCAAACATGCTGGGCCCACAACTAGGGACTGTGTCGCCCAGGGCGAACGTGGATTCTGCGCCCTCCCATGGGTTGGTGAGGGAGGTGTTAGCCACCCCCCCAGCACGGCGCCTGGAGCACATGCCTCACTTGCCCCCCGCCCAGTTGCAGCCCTGTTACCAGTAAAGGAATGCATGCAGACCTCAGTGCAGAAAGGCCTTGATTTCTCTGCACCTGCATGGAAAATAAGTGTAGCTCAGGAGGAAAGGCTTGCCTGGTGAGTTTTAACCTTCGTGTACCTCCTGAATAGGGTTGTGCTCTTATACTCATATAATTAGGAGATTATCTCTGAATTATCTCCTAATTATACATCCTATCTCCTAAGTAAATGTCCTATCTTACATTGTACAAAAGACTTTCCAATGGTCTTCATCCTCCCTGGCTTCCTCCATTGCCATTAAAACCCAAGCAAAGACATCATTACAAAACACTTTCCATGGGATTTTTATTTTTTATTTAGATTGGGAAGTATTAGGCAGCCAGGGAGGCTACTAGCTGATGGAAACCATGTAATAGAAAACAACAGTACCAGCATCTTCAACACTAAAGGAAGCCCAAAAAACACCAAGAGAAATTCAGAGGCATTGACAAGCACCTTAAAATAAAGTAAATAAACCGACCCTCTTTCATGGGGGAAGAAAACATCTGGGCAATTGCAAAACATATTTTGGCTCAGTATTATACATTGGGCCCTCTTTCTGTGGTTAAGGGTGCAGGACAGACCTTCCTGCTCAATGCAAAGTGTGAGATTCCAGCTGCATAATTTGTATTTGTTTGTTCTCAGTGCCATAGCGGAAAGTTCATGTCTTTTGACTTGTTTAACGTATACACTTGTGTAGAGTACTTTTAATCTGCAAGGCAAACTAACATATGCCAAAAAACAAAACAAAACAAAAATAGGAAACCTCCCCAATAATAATAAACCAAACAACACACTGAATATTAAAACTGTTTCTTTCAGATTGAAAGGAAGAAAGGAAACAACTGGTGAATGTTAAGAAGCTCTCTGTTAGAATAAGCACTGTCAGAAGTCTACTGATACTCATTTAAATCCACTTGATTTAACAAAGCAAAACAACAACTATAAAATGGGGGGAAAGGACAAGGAAAAGATTAATTAGTTGTACAATTCTGCAATTTGCTAAGTACTATACCAAGCTTTCTATACTTGCAAATTAAATCAGTTTGGGAAATTCTCAAAACTCCTTCCAGGATCTATTATGCATGCAAAAGCATCTGAGGCTGCAACATCTTGTCTGTTTACTCCAGAACAAATGCTGCTGACTTTAATGCAATCTGCTTTGGGACAACCAGACCAGGTCTTGGGGAATAATAGGCATCTTCTTCCTCTCTTCCCCTCCCAAGTCTTCGTCTGAGACTGTTACATGAAAGTTAACTTCAAGGGCTGAAACTTTCTCTGAAGAGTGAGTAATCTCAAGATAATTTAAAATCTCTAGTTGCAACGCTACTGTACAGGCTCTGTTTGATCTTGACAAAGAGAAATGAATGCTTATTTTTACAGGATCACTTCCCCTAATGAATGGTTCATCGATCCATCCTGCAAAACTTCAACCTTGTTGACTAAAGGGAACTGAGTAGAGACAGCAAGCCATGTTTTCACAGTGAACTGGATGCCATTGATTCCTATCAATCCAATACAGTTTCATTACAGCAAGAGGTAATGTGTTTTATTATGTCTTATTTTTTTTCTGTAAGGATTTTACCATTGCTCTGTTTATGGAAGGAACAGATGAACAGCACTGGCCAGGATTGGTCAAGATAGGCTTCTTGTTGGATCTCATCAACTAGGCATCAGGACAAATTCCAAACCTGTTTCTCATCAGGTTCCCATCACAGCCCTAAAATGTGAAAAGTTTACTAGTCCACAGAAGGAAAAGAAATGAACAAGTTGCCCAAATAAGCTTCAGAATAACCTCCATTTTAATTTTTTCCCAACCCAATGGAGCATTAAAAAGAAATTATGTCAACAGTATCTGGACTCTTTCTGTCTATCTATCCATCAGTGAGATAATGGAATGGGGTAGGACCAAATTTGATGGGGGGCAGGGAGAAGGAACTGCCAACTGCTCCATTCAAGGTCCTTCTCCTCTTGGTCTCATGACTGAAGCAGAGCATATTCAGCCTGCCCTGCTTCCACTGCAAACATACCCAGAAACATACAGACCCAGCATGGAAAGAGGGAAGAAAACATACACACACCTGCAACACATTACTTCATTACACAGAAAAAAGTGCAGGTGCCTAGAATGGTCACTGTTGCTGAATGGCCAAGGCTGTGGGTGTAGCCTTCAAAGCTATCCAAAGCACCACAAGGTTCTAAAATCATTAAAAAGCACATGAAAAGCTAAAAAAAAGTAACATGCAATTAATAAATCCAAATAGGGTGCATTTAAGCATATGAGCAGCTATAGATTTAGGAGACAACCTTTGCTTTACTGGTTGGTTGATTTGACAGGCTTCCTGTCAAACTCTCCCTAACTGTTGCGCCATTTACCCATAAAGTTAATATGCATAACCACAGCATAATTTCCCATCTGTGCAAGTCCCAGGCCCAGATTACTTTCCAAAAACTCAAAGGAAGAGACTTGAGTTCACTTGCTGGAAACTCAACAGCTTGGGGGTTAAGCAGATTTCTCCTGCTTGGGAATTCAAGAGATGAATGACACAATCTAGGAGGCTATTCTGAGATCTGCACATCATGGCCCATGCTCAGCAATGAGCCCCCAAGCTCATTGAGGTCCCTTTTGTTGGCAGATGCTGGGAAAGCCTTTAGCCCAGGAGAGGTCAAAAAAGTCACACACCAAGCATTTCTATAAAAATAATTTATTTACAGAAAGCAAAAACAAAAGCAAAACATTTAAAGGACTTAGCTCCCTTTGGAGCAAGCCTTCCTCGCCTACATTGCCGGCAGAGAGAGAAAAAAAAGGAGGAAGTCAGAACAAGTCCGGCAGGTTTCCTCCCCCCATGCAATTTGCATGAAGCACGTGCGAGGAGACAATCAAATACAACCCCTTCACCTGGCCAAATTGACTAGGTACAACAGCAGCTTAATCTGTTAGTAGGAAAAACTCAACACTCCCCTTTTTACACTATAGATTAAGATGCAAATCAATCTTCTCTGACAACTTTATATGTCTTTCCATTCACATTACTTTACCATTATCTCCCCTTTGGTTTAACAGAAAGCTACCATTCTTCTTCCTGTGTTTTTCCAAACCTAGGTTATTATAATTCCAAGGCTTTTTAATGTGAAATGGCTTTTCATGCAGGCTTCAAAATCAAGCCTTTGTTTTTCTGTTGATGTGAACAGCAGCAAATCATCAACATAAATGCACAGATACATACAGCCTTGTTTGTCCTTCTTCATATATACACAGGGATCTGCTTTTCCTTTTTCAAAACCAAAATTCTGCAGTTTTTTCATCTACTATTTTTTGGTTCCAGGATCTAGCAGCTTGTTTTAACCCATAGATTGACTTCTGCAGTTCACAGACTAGATTCTCCCCTTTTTCATAGCCAGGGGGTTGCTGCATGTATAATCTGTGGTCTAAATCACCATAGAGAAATGCAGTCTGAATGTCATAGTGGTTAACTGACATTCCTTTGAGTGCAGCAACTTTTAACAGTAATCTAATTGATTCACCTTTAGTAACTGGTGCAAAAGTCTTGTCAAAGTCTAAATCTTTCCTTTGAGTGAACCCTTTTGCAACCAACCTTGCTTTATATTTTTGGATTTTGCCATCAGCATCCCTTTTCAGTTTGAAAACCCACCTACAACCCAGACAGCATTCATTGGGAGGTAGATTTACCAGTTTCCATGTTTTATTTTCTTTCAAGGATGCTAATTCCTGTTGCATGGCAGAATGCCAATTTTGTGCAATCTCAGGTGGTAAAGCATTCACTTGTTCTAAAGACTCAGGTTCTGTGAATATGTGAAAAGCCTTTACTGTTTCAGCCTGAAAACGTGATGGAGGAACACCTTTATTACTCCTCTGAGATCTGCGAGGTAATACAGGGCTTAAATTTTGACTCCTATCACTTTCCTGAGAAGCATCTGTCTCATCAGACAGATCTTCAGTTTGCTTTTCTGGTTTAATGTCCTCATCAGGCAAAAGATCACCATCAGCAAGTCCTTGCTGTTCTCTTGTGGTGGTCAGATCAACTGGAGAGCTAGAATTTAATCTCCCCCAGTTTTGTTCAGCAAAAGAAGCGCTTTTGCTAATTATTAATTTCTCTCCCATTATGAACCTGTAGCTCCTCTGGCTTTGTTCATAGCCAACAAAGATGGCTTTCTTTGTTGTGGGGCCCCCTTTCCTTCTCTGCTGTTTTGGAATGTGAACCCATGCAGTGCTACCAAACACTCTAAGATGGCTTACCTTTGGTTTCACACCATAAAACAAATGGAATGGAGTGTCCTGAATCACAGAGTTATACAATCTGTTTTGTACATAACAGGCAGTAGATATTGCCTCTCCCCAGTACTTAAAACACAATCGTGAATCTTTTAACATGCATTCCATCGCATTTTGCAAGGTTCTGCCCTTTCTTTCAGCAACACCATTTTGCTGAGGGGTGTAAGGGTTAGAAAGAATTTGTTCTATCCCTTTTTCCACTAGGAACCTTCTGAATTTGTGAGAAAGGTATTCTCCTCCTCTATCACATTGGAGTGCAGATACAGGCCTAGGGAATTTTCCATTTGCCCATGTCACAAAACTTTTAAATTTCTCAAATGCCTCATCTTTATGTTTTAAGATGTAGATAAATGTGTATCCTGGAAATCATCAATGATGGTCATTGCATACCTTGCTTGTCCAAGACTTGGAGCAAAAGGACCAATAATGTCAGTGTGTACAATTTCCAAAGGTCTAGCTGTAACTCTGTCACTGTGCTTACTCACAGGAGCTTTTAGTGTTTTGCATTCTTTGCAAACTACACAGTCTAAGTATTTATCACAGGGTTTTATCTTTAGGTCAGCACACAGCTGTGGCATTTGTGCTATATACTTGAAATTAGCATGACCGAATCTCCTGTGCATCAGGTGTACACATTGGTCATGATATGGAGTGTTGCCAACTGCTGCCTTGCTGCTTGGCTTCCTTGCAGTTTGCACAATGTACAAGGAGTCTTTTAACATACCAGTAGCACACAATTTCCCATTTTTACGTATCTCACAACCATTTTTCTTAAATGTTATGATATACCCTGTTGCAGCCAATTGTGCCACAGATAAAAGGTTTGATTGTAAATTTGGCACATACAACACACCTTTTACAGTTTCTCCCAAGCAGGATAAATACAAGTCACCTTGTCCCATAATTTTGGTCACAGACCCATCAGCCAAAGATACACTTTGTCTTTCATTTTTACACAGTGACACAAAAGAGCTTTTACAATTACATAAATGACAACTGGCCCCAGAATCTAACACCCATACATCAGAATTACCCTTCTCAGCAACCTGTGCAATCTGGGTTGTCTGAAGAGCCTTCTTCTGTGTTGCCCTTGTGTTCTTCTGCTCTGTCTTTCTACTCTTGGGTCTCATGGCACAGTCTCTTTGTAAATGTCCAGCTGAACCACAAGTGAAGCATTGCTGGCTGGCTAGTGCTGTGGCCTCAGGTTCCTTTCCCTTCTTTTCCCTCATTTTCTGGTCTTGCAGCTTTCCAGAAGAGATGGGGGGGAATCTTTCCTCTCTCTTCTCCCATTCAGCGAGTAAGCGCTGTGTAACATACGATGGGGTGAGGTCTGCTTCAGGCATAGCCTCCAGGGTACAAATCAGCATGTCCCATGTTTCATTTAGTGAGGACAGGAGGATATAGGATTTTGTGAGAGGTGTAAATTCCATTCCTCTCTCCTGCAACTCAACAAACAGCTGCTGAATATAATGCAGGTGCTCAGGAAGGCTATGCCCTTCTGCAAGGTAGGCTCTGTACAGCTTTTTCGTCAGAGTAACTTTACTCCCTGCTGTTGCCTTTACATATAAGTCTCTCAAAGCATCCCAAAGTTGCTTTGCAGACTGCATGCCTCGCACATGGACTAGCTGATTGTCCTCAACTCCCAAGATAATGGTGGCTCTAGCCCGCTCATCCTGTCTCAGCCATTCAGCACTGGGATTTTGGGGGTTTTGCTCACCAATTGGCAGCCAAAGATTTTCTCTGCGAAGATACATCTCCATCTTTAGGGCCCAATTCAAATAGTTGGTCTCTGATAGGCGCTCCAGAGGCATCGCTGAGGGCTGGGAGGTAGCCATGGCTTCTTCCTTCTTTTGCAAGTCATCTCAGCTGGCTTCTTTGTCCTGCAGACTGGCAGTTGCTGGATAATCTCCAGGCGGCTCCAAAGAAAATCTTCACAGGTCTTTTCTACCTGCCTTTAAATTATGCATGAGGTGTGGAGTTGATCTCTCTTTTCTCTCTGGGTTTTACTGGGCCCATAACCTGTTGGCAGATGCTGGGAAAGCCTTTAGCCCAGGAGAGGTCAAAAAAGTCACACACCAAGCATTTCTATAAAAAATAATTTATTTACAGAAAGCAAAAACAAAAGCAAAACATTTAAAGGACTTAGCTCCCTTTGGAGCAAGCCTTGCTTGGCTACATTGCCGGCAGAGAGAAAAAAAAAGGAGGAAGTAAGAACAAGTCCGGCAGGTTTCCTCCCCCCATGCAATTTTCATGAAGCCCATGCGAGGAGACAATCAAATACAACCCCTTCACCTGGCCAAATTGACTAGGTACAACAGCAGCTTAATCTGTTAGTAGGAAAAACTCAACACCTTTCCTTACTCATTGGACAGCGGCCTTCAAGGCTAACCCCCCATTATTATGGTGGATTGTTTGTTTTGTCTTCTGCAGAACATTAATCCCCTTATTATCCCTCCATTCTCTCCCCTCCACAAAAACAATTTTAAAAATGGGTTGAAAATGTTCCTCTTGTCCATTCTGATGACCTTACCACCTTGTCCTTTCTGAGGGAAAAAAAAAGATAAAATGTGGTTCCCTCACAATTAATTAATTATGCTCATCCTGACATAGACGTTTGGATACATCCACAAGTAGGAACTGCCCTCCCTGAGCTGTTGCAGGGAAGCATTACCACTATGTGCATTTAGCTCCTTGCTGGCTTGGCATCTTCAAGTGCCAAATTCCCTGTTTGTGTAAGCAGCTTTTGGTTGCTTCTTATGCCATCAAGATCAAGTGAGTGCCCATGATTCTTGGCATCTCTGCACCTTCCCCATTCAAATTGCATTAACTCTCAGACATATCTATCTACTCACCCAGCTTACTGCAGAAGATATATTTACTATGTGGTTCTTTTATTTAAACTAATTATTGCTAGTATGGCACTGACTGAAGTTGTTAATAAAGTGTGAAGGTGCCTTGTAGCTTTTCAGAGAGTGTTACAAGAATGATCCACATCTAAATTGCAGAGAATGATGTTTTCTTATCCACCAATATTGCAGCGATAGCATCGTAAAAATTAATCAAACTTCTCTCAGTGTCAGAAACATTAATTTAAAAATTTTGTCACTATTAGAGAGTTATTGCAGCTCCAGACTTGTAATTAATTTCTCTCCCTTTTCATCAGTGAGCTAGAGTCTTTTGTAATAGTGATAAATGGAATATCTACCTGGCTGACCTTTTATTAGAAGATAGACAAAAAATGGTTCAACAAAAACGATTGTCATCGTAACCAACACCTTTAAATAAACATGGGGATGGAAGGGACGGGCAAGCCAATTCCTCTGTGACGTTCAAATCCTCAATTTTTTATGAACATTCTTGTAGCAAATAAGCTGGTTTGGCTTAGATGGGGACTATTGTTAATTGTTTAGAAAAAAGAACATAAGATAGGAATAAAGCCAGCATTTACTAACATATTTACAATGCAATTCCATAAGTAGCTTATCTGTAATACTACTATTCGTATTATTCAGAAATACATGCCATTAAATTCAACACACTAGATTCAAAGCAGGCAAATGCAGAGTAAATCTACCTTTGGTTGAACGCACCTCCATGATGATTTTTTGGCAACAATTTGAAAGCCCTTTGCCTCCCCCACCCCCACCCAATATCACCATCTAGTCTACAATATTGGGATTTTCTGGTGATCTCCCATTCAAATATTAACCAAGTCTGACCCTGCTTAGCTCTTTTGAGACCAGCCAAGGTCAGCTAGGTGCTGTCATCTACAGAGTAGACTCATTGAATCAGGTTAGGGGATCCTGTAATTCAACATACATGGAGTAAACCTATTTAAATCAATGAAACTAAATTAAATCATGTAAAGACTTGCTAGTACAGGAAAATTGGGAGCTTAAGATGAAATCAAGAGAAGAATTAACTGCAGAGGAATTTAGTTTTCAATGGTTCTCATATGTACAATTAAGAGAAAGATTTAATATAGATTAAAAAGTACCAGGAATAGAATATGACAAAATGGAATTTGAATATGAATTATGTACAAGCGAACATGTGATTGCTACAATGTATAAACCTTTGTTGAGATTTGAAATGGAGGAAGAGCAAGTTAAAGAATGTATAGTAAACTGGGCCAAGAATTTTGGTTACAGTGTTCAAATGGATCAACGGGAAGGAATGTGGTTAAAAGGTCTGAAATTCACATTGTCTTACAATTTAAAACAAAACTTGTTTAAAATGATGTACCATTGGTATATGACACCAGAGAAATTGTCTAAGATGTATAAAGATACTTCTAATTACTGTTGGAAATGTGAAAAACATGAAGGGACATTTTATCATGCCTGGTGCACTTGTGAAAAAGCAAAGAGATACTGGACACAAATAAATTTGGTGATGAGTACAGTTTTAAAAATTAACATTCAGATGAAACTTAGAACTTTACTTCTTCGGACTTATGGACAGTCAACTGGAAAAGGCTCACGGATGATTGGTTTTATATATGGGAACTGCAGCGGGGCTATTACATGCACAAAGGTGGAAGACTACAGAAACACCAGTAATGGAAGAATGGATTGTGAAGATGGCTGAGTTTGCAGAAATGGCTAAATCGGCCTGTTTGATTAAGGAGGGAACTATAACTGCTTTTATAAAAGACCGGAAACCCGTTATAGACTTTTTGCTGAAAATGGATAAAAATGAACTCTGATTTGGGGATTTATTGATTAAAAAGTTTTGTTTACTGGAAGAAAGGAACTATGATATGCAATATGGGAAGGTGGAGATGGTAATTGCTATGTTTGTAACTGCTGCAAAGAAGATCAGAAGTCACTTCTTTAGATATCTTTCTTTTTCTTGTTTTTTTGTTATTCTTTACTTTTTCTTTTACCCTTTTATAATTTCTTTCTTTTTCTCTTTCTTCTTTGATGATTCTGTAGTAAAATCTTACTTTAATAAAAATTATTTAAAAACATTAAAAGAAACTAAAATAAATCGTGGTGTAATTTTATTCCCTTGATTCAAATGGGAGTATGCTGTGTAGGTGCTAGTCTGTTCAACTCTGACACTTCACAGTACATCTGCATAGGAACCCTTGTAAAGTAACTGAAGTTGCAATATAATTTAAATAAAAGTACTGCGTTTTGGAACATGCATATCTGTGATGGGATAAACCAATAAAGCATATTCTTTATTTTATTGAATATGATTGGATTTTTTGCTTCCTTCTTTTGGGCAAAGCTGTCCATATCTACACTTTGCAGTGCTGCAGCTAAGGCCGATTTGGAGGGTTCCAAAACCCATAATACAGGTAGTCCTCACTTAATGACCATTCATTTAGTGGTAGTTCAGAGTTACGAAGGTGCTGAAAAAACTGACTTACAACTGGTGCTCACGCTTATGACCATCACAGTGTCCCTGCGGTCATGTGATCACGATTTGGTTTGCATTTATGACCATTGCAGCATTTCATGCTCACGTGATCGCCAGTTTTGACCTTCCTGACTGGCTTCTGGCAAATAAAATCAGTGGGGAACTGCATGATTCGCTTAACAACCATGTAGTTTGCTTAATGGCCACGGTGATTCTCTTAGTGACCGCTGCAAAAAAGGTTGTAAATTCAGGTCAGATTCACTTAATGACCGCTTTGCTTAGCAACTGAAATTCTGGTCTCAGTTGTGGTTGTTAAGCGAGAACTACATGTATGCTATATGCTTCCATTTGTATTCCCATTCTCTTCAATGGAAGGGATAGCTGTACCTTGTGTACATATAACCGTGCATAGAAGATTGCTCATATTTCATTGAAACAAAAGAAGTACTAATGAGCAGGAGAGACCCTTATTTCTCTACCAGTATATGGAACAAGGGTTATACTACAGCCTAAAGTAGTGAGGCACTATCTTTAAACCCAGCCTTTGCTTCTATTTTCAGTATCATTGGTCTGAAGAACTCTTCAGTCATTCGAAATATCAAAGAATGCTTCCATGGAAAAAGCGTGGCTCAAATGCTCAAGAAGGAAAAGTACAGTCAATGCAAGGTTTGTTAAGGACAGGTGAAAAGTAAGTAGCCAGATGCCTAACTCCTGTTTCCTGCATTCCACAAGCCTTATACACAGCAAGGCCTTCAACAAGTCCAGCTACGAATGGCAAAGAATGGGGAAGAACATGGATCGCTCCCTTCTCATAATAATAAATACGAGCAAGAATAAGTCTGTCGATTCTGGGTTTGAAATATTCTGGGGGACACAGTTTTGAATTTTGGGTTTAGAAGAGACAGCAAATGAGTGTCATCATGTCAACCTACGTCTTACAAAGGTCCAACATTTTCCTCCAGTTTTGTTTAAATTATTTAATTATATCCTATCTCATAATGGTGAGTCTCTCCGTAAAGAATATAGGTTGTAATTCCAAAATGTTTCTAATTGGAGACATCTCCTCCCTGCAGCAATTCCCACAGTGAACTCCTCCCTCCCCTACCAGAGACCTGCTGAGAAAATTGGTTTGGCTGACAAAGAAGAAATCTCCATTCTGCCGTAAACCCCATTTTCCTTTGCTCCATAATTCTGACTGACATTTAAAACAATCAGCCAAGTTTTGCCAGGCTTCCTCTGAACAGCTGAGATCTGGAGGAGTGGAGAACACATTTGCCAGTTCTGTCTCTACTTTATATCAGCAGCATCAATTTGGGAAGTGAGAGAGCCCTAATTAAGATGCTCAAACCAGAGGAAGGAAGGAAGGAAGGAAGGAAGGAAGGAAGGAAGGAAGGAAGGAAGGAAGGGAGGGAGGGAGGGAGGGAGGGAGGGAGGGAGGGAGGGAGGGAGGGAGGGAGGGAGGAATAAGAGACAGAGAGATTAACAAAATACATTTATGAAAGGGAGAGATCTGTAGAAAGAAGGGCTGGAGCACCCAGCAGATCTGAAACCTGAGTCCATTTGTTTTGACAGCTCCAGGCAGAAATTAATTGCAAATCATGTAATTACTGGGAATGCTTTCCGTTTGCCCCTATTGACTTGTTTCTAAACATAGGCTCATTATTCCAGCATTCATGACTGCAACAATAACAACACCACAAACCTGAAATAAACCTAATTATCTTTCCAAGGAATGGTTGGGGGGAATACCCTATGGAAATCGCATAGAGCAGCACAACTGCTGAATGAGTTGAGTCTTACGTTGTGCAGGGAGAAAGAAGAGTGGCAAAGAGACTGTGAAGAGATGGACATTATCTCTTCCTTTTTTGTGCATAGAATTCAGCAAATAGAAGTATCAGTCCATTCAGTGGAAGGGAACCTCAATGTGTATTGCAAAACAGGCCAGCACTCAGCTGTATTGGTTTCATCCAGCAGTTAGAAGGTTGCTTAAACACACTGATCTCTTATACGGGATTGGCATGATGATCTGCGTGAGGGCCCAGCAAAAATCCTGTATAAAGTACAGAGTGGATTGATTTAGGGTGTTTTTAACTCGCCCAAGAGGGGACAGGCACATCTAAATTGCTAGAGGTTTGATTCAAACCATCTATGGAGCTCTCTTTCTGATACAGATAGTCCTCATTTAGCAACTACCTCATTTAGCCACCATTTTTATTCATTTATTTATCAAATTTGTCACCACCAATCTCCTCCCACCAGAGGGACTCTGGGCGGTTTACAACAAAATAATCAATAAAACAATAAATATTGTTTTATTTATTATTTTATGTTATATTGTATATTATTTATTATTTTATATTATATTGTATATTATTTATACAATAAATATTGTGTAAATAATATACAATATAATTACAATATATAAAAATACGATAGACAGTGATGAAAAAGTATCTTTGTGACTTATCCTCGCTTTTATGACCTTCACAGGTCTGTAAAGCAAAGGAAAGCTGAAGTAAGATCATAGGCATAGTTGCAGTTTCACTTTGCTTAATGACTGAGTTGCCAGTTCCAATTGTGGTCACTAAACAAGGACTACCTGTACATAGTTTGGGAGCTCAGTGCTGGAAAGGATGCTGCGCATCAAACAGGGATTCTATTCTTTTTTAAAAATGCTAGCTCTTTCCATTTGTTCACATGGTGGCTTGTTGGGGAGGGGGGCAGAAGGAAGCAACTTTGCCCTTAGGGTGGGAGGGGAGATTGTAGGGAAGAGAGAGAGAGAACAAGAAAGAGAGAGATTATATTAGCTTTTTCAGGCCTTGGGGAAGCCCTGCACATTCAGGCTCAAATATAGGCCACAAGTTGCAAAATTATTATATTCGTTTCATGCATAGGCCTGTATATATGCATTAAGAGTGTTCTTAAACTCAAAATGAAGAATGAAACTTATCTCTTTAATGTGAAGTTGCCTGAATTTGAAATAATTTTTTTAAAAAATTGTAATCTCCCAAGGAAGAGAGATGGGGAGGTGGGCGGTGATAGAAATGTGAATAATCAAATAAATAAATAAATAAACAAACAAACAAAAAAACAAACAAACTCCTGGTGATCTGTTGTGGAACTCTAAGGTTAACACAGAACCCTAGCTGAGAAACCCTGCCACAGAGAGACGACTTCAGTGCTGCTGGAGGAAAACAAGGAACAAATCTGAGGCATATAGGGAAGCCTGCGGTGGCGCTGCGGGTTAAACCACTGAGCTGCCGATCGGAAGGTCGGCGGTTCGAAACCGCGCGGCGGGGTGAGCTCCTGTTGCTAGTCCCAGCTCCTGCTCACCTAGCAGTTCGAAAACATGCAAATGTGAGTAGATCAATAGGTACTGCTTCGGCGGGAAGGTAACGGCATTTCGTGTCGTCATGCTGGCCACGTGACCCGGAAGTGTCTACGGACAACGCCGGCTCTAAGGCTTAGAAATGGAGATGAGCACCGCCCCCTAGAGTCGGACACAACTGGACTTTACGTTAAGGGAAACCTTTGTTGTTGTTTATTCGTTTAGTCGCTTCCGACTCTTCGTGACTTTATGGACCAGCCCACGCCAGAGCTTCCTGTCGGTCATCAACACTCCCAGCTCCCCCAGGGACGAGTCCGTCACCTCTAGAATATCATCCATCCATCTTGCCCTTGGTCGGCCCCTCTTCCTTTTGCCCTCCACTCTCCCTAGGATCAGCATCTTCTCCAGGGTGTCCTGTCTTCTCATTATGTGGCCAAAGTATTTCAGTTTTGCCTTTAATATCATTCCCTCAAGTGAGCAGTCTGGCTTAATTTCCTGGAGGATGGACTGGTTTGATTTTCTTGCAGTCCAAGGCACTCTCAGAATTTTCCTCCAACACCACAGTTCCAAAGCATCGATCTTCCTTCTCTCAGCCTTCCTTATGGTCCAGCTCTTGCAGCCATATGTTACTACAGGGAACACCATTGCTTTAACTATGTGGGCTTTTGTTGTCAGTGTGATGTCTCTGCTCTTAACTATTTTATCGAGATTTGTCATTGCTCTTCTCCCAAGGATTAAGCGTCTTCTGATTTCCTGACTGCAGTCAGCATCTGCAGTAATCTTTGCACCTAGGAATACAAAGTCTTTCACTGCTTCTACATTTTCTCCCTCTATTTGCCAGTTATCAATCAACCTGGTTGCCATAATCTTGGTTTTTTTGAGGTTTAGCTGCAAGCCAGCTTTTGCACTTTCTTCTTTCACCTTGATCATAAGGCTCCTCAGTTCCTCTTCACCTTCAGCCATCAAAGTGGTATCATCTGCATATCTGAGATTGTTAATGTTTCTTCCAGAGATTTTAACTCCAGCCTTGGATTCCTCAAGGCCAGCTTGTCGCATGATGTGTTCTGTTGAATAGGTAGGGTGAGAGTATACAGCCCTGCCATACTCCTTTCCCAATCTTAAACCAGTCCGTTGTTCCGTGGTCTGTCCTTACTGTTGCTACTTGGTCGTTATACAGATTCTTCAGGAGGCAGACAAGATGACTTGGTATCCCCATACCACTAAGAACTTGCCACAATTTGTTATGGTCCACACAGTCAAAGGCTTTAGAATAGTCAATAAAACAGAAATGGATGTTTTTCTGAAACTCCCTGGCTTTTTCCATTATCCAGCGGATATTGGCAATTTGGTCTCTAGTTCCTCTGTCTTTTCTAAACCCAGCTTGTACATCTGGCAATTCTCGCTCCATGAACTGCTGAAGTCTACCTTGCAGGATCTTGAGCATTACCTTACTGGCATGTGAAATGAGTGCCACTGTTCGATAGTTTGAACATTCTTTAGTGTTTCCCTTTTTGGGTATGGGGATATAAGTTGATTTTTCCCAATCTGATGGCCGTTCTTGTGTTTTCCAAATTTGCTGGCATATAGTATGCATTACCTTGACAGCATCATCTTGCAAGATTTTGAACAGTTCAGCTGGGATGCCGTCGTCTCCTGCTGCCTTGTTATTAGCAATGCTTCTTAAGGCCCACTCAACCTCACTCTTCAGGATGTCTGGCTCTAGCTCACTGACCACACCATCAAAGCTATCCCCGATATTGTTATCCTTCCTATACAGGTCTTCTGTATATTCTTGCCACCTTTTCTTGATCTCTTCTTCTTCTGTTAGGTCCTTGCCATCTTTGTTTTTGATCATACCCATTTTGGCCTGGAATTTACCTCCAATGTTTCTAATTTTCTGGAAGAGGTCTCTTGTCCTTCCTATTCTATTGTCTTCTTCCACTTCCGTGCATTGCTTGTTTAAAAATAATTCCTTATCTCTTCTGGCTAACCTCTGGAATTTTGCATTTAATTGGGCATATCTCCTCCTATCACTGTTGCCTTTTGCTTTCCTTCTTTCTTGGGCTACTTCTAGTGTCTCAGCAGACAGCCATTTTGCCTTCTTGGTTTTCTCTTTCTTTGGGATGTATTTTGTTGCCGCCTCCTGAACAATGTGGCGAACTTCTGTCCATAGTTCTTCCGGGACCCTGTCTACTAAGTCCAGTCCCTTAAATCTATTCTTCACCTCCACTGCATATTCCTTAGGAATATTAGTGAGCTCATATGTAGCTGATCTGTGGGTCTTCCCTAATCTCTTTAGTCTGAACCTAAATTGTGCAAGAAGAAGTTCGTGATCTGAACTACAGTCAGCTCCAGGCCTTGTTTTTACCGACTGTATGGATGTCCGCCACCTTTGGCTGAAAAGGATGTAATCAATCTGATTTCGGTGTTGTCCATCTGGTGAAGTCCATGTATAAAGCCGTCTCTTAGGTTGTTGGAAGAGAGTGTTTGTTATGCAGAGTGAATTGTCTTGGCAAAATTCTATCAGCCTATGTCCTGCTTCGTTTTGTTCTCCCAGGCCATACTTACCTGTAATTCGAGGTGTCATTTGACTGCCCACCTTAGCATTCCAGTCTCCCGTGATGAAAATAACATCTCTTTTATGCGTGTTGTCCAGTAGGTGCTGCAGATCCTCATAGAACTGCTCTACTTCAGCTTCTTCAGCATTTGTGGTTGGGGCGTATATTTGGATCACTGTGATGTTAGATGGCTTGCCCTGAATTCGAATTGAGATCATTCCGTCATTTTTTGGATTGTATCCAAGCACTGCTTTAGCCACTTGACTATTAATTATGAAGGCTACTCCATTTCTTCTGTGGTCCTCTTGTCCACAGTAGTAGATCTGGTGGTCATTTGATGTGAAGTGGCCCATTCCAGTCCATTTCAGTTCACTGACGCCCAGAATGTCTATCTTTAATCTTGACATCTCACCAATAACCACATCCAATTTGCCCTGGCTCATAGATCTTACATTCCAGGTTCCAATGGTGTGTTGATCCTTAGAACATCGGATTCGCCGTTCACCACCAGCACCGTCGGCCGCTAGCCGTCCTTTCGGCTTTGAGCTAGCTGCGTCATCACGTCTGGGGCTAGTTGAGCTCATCCTCTGTTCCTCCCCAGTAGCATTTTGACCATCTTTCAACCTGGGTGTCTCATCTTCCGATGGTATACCGACATATCTCTGGTTGTACTGATCCATTTAGTTTTCACGGCAAGAATACTGGGGTGGGTTGCCATTACCTTCCCCAGGGATCGCATTTAGTCTGACCTCTCTGTCATGACCTTCCCGTCTTGGGTGGCCCTTCACGGTTTAGCTCATGGCATCACTGAGGTGCTCAAGCTCCAGCACCACGACAAGGTAACAATCCTTTGCTGAAGAAGGGAAACCTTTACCCTTTACTTATTGAAGATAGTTTTGTGGCAATAAGAATAATGAAATACGCTTATTTCTCTGTTCTTACTGCATCTGCAGATAACCAATCAGCAAAATGATTATTGTTTTTCTAAGCAGGTCGAATCAATTCACTACATACATATTTTTTCTCTTTGTGTACTTTCAGGGTGGTTGAATTTCCTACATTCATGGTGGTCTTTGAAATTGTTCTGTGAGAGAGTAGAAACCTTCAGCTTAGGAGCAGAGGGTCCCAGAAGGCCAAAACGTTCTGCTGGTTTGTGAGCGATGCCAAGTTTTATGTCAAATTTGCATCCCTTAATATTTTGTCTTGTTAATCAACTTTGTCTTGTGCACAATGCAGAAGGCCATTGTTGACAGGCAATTATGTCTCTGTGTGCCTTCTTGTGTGCATGTATTTATGTATATATACGTGTGTGTGTGTGTGTAATTAATTAATTTGGTACAGTAGTAGTGTTTAAACTATTTCGGAGAATTATTAGAATTATTATTAGAGTGATCAGAACTCTATCAAGAATTAGAAATATTCGATAAAGAGTTGGTTTTTAGATAATCAAAATAAAATATTTACCTTCTATCATGCAGATTGCTTGTGGTCATTTCCATGATTTATTTATTTATTTTCACATACCACCATGATCGCAGAGATGGCTAGTGGTCATAAGCATCAATATCCAGGTCACACTATGCTTATCTAGGACAGTAGTTTTCAAACATTTTGTTCTCAGGACCCTTTGCATTCTTAAAAATGACTGAGAACCCCAAAGAGCTTTGGTTTATGTGGGTTGTATCTATCAATATTCACTGTATTAGAAATTAAAAGTAAGAGATTTAAAAATATTTATTTATTTGATTTCACGGACCCCCGGAAAAGGTCTTGAGGGCCCGCAGAGGTCCCCAGACCACACTTTGGAAACTGCTGATCCAGAAGAATCAGGGAAACTCAAAGTTTGGGTTAGAAGTGTGTGGTTAATAAATTATTAGCATTTCCTCCCTATCAGTACTACCCTGAAAAAGGGAGGAAAATCCCTTGTGATGTCTCCTCATTTAATACCAAATGGAGTGTAACACCAGGTTTTTAATTTCATTAAATACAGCAGTCTCAGGTAGCCACCAGTGGGACCACTCAGTCAAGCCTGAAATTAGAGACAGGAAATGGCAGTATGGCACTGGAGAGTTGTGCTATGATTAAGTAGTCTTTTGGAGAGTGATATTAAACTTACACAATTGTGCCAGATGGGTAATGCCATCGGGGTTAACAGCCTGAAGTAATTCAGTGCGGAATCTACCAAAAAGTGAGCTTATTCATGTGATTGGCTCTGGCAATCCTGATTACTCAGCTGTGGATGCACAAGGACATGTGCGTTCATGAAATCCCACACACAATGACCTTTAACCTCATAGGGCTGAGGATGTGATGATGGAGAAAACCAATGCTTGACTTCATCATTATTTATTATTTATTTATGTAGCCAGCCGTCCCCGGTGGCTCCGACTCTGGGTGGCATATAATAAAAAGTGATAATAAAAAACTACAATTAAAAAATTCAGCAATTAAAACACAATCAAAGCTACCAAGAATCAGTGTGACAGTTGTGCTATTCTATATCATTGCATAACCAAGGAGAGGGGAACGCCTCCCTCACAAAACAATGCCATATTGCCATGCACCAACGGCAAATTAATGGCTCTTCAGTTATTTTTTAGCATTTGGTTTGCTTGGTTGGTTTTATTCTACATGCTGTTCATATGTGTGTTCTCTCTGTGACAAGCTACATCAAGTTAATCATGTCTCCTACATATGTACAGTATGTACATATTTACATTAACATTGATGGGTGCATATGTGCATTTTAGTGTAATAAATCTTATATATAAGCTTCCTAATATTTGCAACTTTCTTTGTAAACATGATCAGAAGAATTTGAGATTTTAAAAAGGCTAAATATGAGACAAACTCAAAAGAACAAATTTGGTTGTTCAGACTGAGGGATCAGACACTTCAGCTTTTATATTCATCTTCACTTGAGGGGTTGAATTAGGATTGCTACTGCTGCTGACATGCTTCCCCTTACTGAGAGTTATAAGATAGGTGGGCTTGTGGAAGAGAATCTGCTTTGTTACATTTTTTAGATCAAATACTGCATCCCAAATTCTCATGAGTGGATTGTGATATTCCTGCACTTATGTAGCAACATGGTGGCAAAGGTATGAGTCCCTTCTTTCTTTGTACAATCATCTTTCAAATGTTTGCAGTTGCCCTGGCTCTCCACACTTACAAAATAACAAAGGAAGACATTGTGAGGAAATTCTTCCCTTGGGCATTTTTAGTAAATGTACTATGGTCACTGCTAAGAGGAAGACCTTCCTTTGAGAAATGACTAGAGAATTTCTCCTTTCCCTGGGAAAATGTGGAGATCTTACCCATCCAATTTCTCTGCCCACAGATTTGGTGAGGAAATTTGAAAGGTCATTTCTGTCCCGTGTAGTTGCTATAGGGAAAATAGTAAGTAGCGGAAGCGTGGAAACTCTACAGAGACAAGGGAATGGATTAAATGAAATTGGACTTTATACCAGCCAGCTAGGTCTCTTGACCTTTTAAATTACCCTTGTAAGAATATCTGTAAGTTGGAGGTGTGGTAAAGAGTCACTCTACTTATTGAAAATTGGCGTCTTAATCACATGGGGTCAGGCTTCAGTAGAACAGGATGAGAGATAGATGTCTTCAAAATCATCTAGGTTGGAAAAGGCAGAGTTAATGACCTTGTTCTCCTCCTCCTCCACTGGCTGAAAAATTTGGAACTCATGGATGGAGCTATTGTCATTGCAGTTTGCAGTGAAGAAGGTGGACCCTGACCTCTTCTCCGTAATTCCAGTTTGATTGATCCTCAGAAGTTCTAAAGAAATATATCACCACACAAGAAGTGACTTAATGTATTGAACATTTACTAAAAATACCCAAGGGAAGAATTTCCTCACAATGTCTTCCTTGGTTTTTTTGTAAGTGTGGAGAGCCAGGGCAACTGCAAACATCTGAAAGACAATTGTGCAAGGAAAGAAGAGACTCATACCTTCGCCACCATGTTGCCACGTAAGTGCAGGAATATCACAATCCACTCATGAGAATTTAGGATGCAGTATTTGATCTAAAAAATGTAACAAAGCAGATTCTCTTCCACTAGCCCACCTATCTTATAACTCTCAGTAAGGGGAGGCCAGCATGACAATAAATTAGCACCAAGACCTGTTGCTCCACCATTTGCGCTCCATTTTCTCAGAAGTAATATCCCTCATTCTCACTATTTATTTTAAAATACATCCATATAAATATTACCTACTGTATATTTTCAGGACAAGATATCAGGTCATGGAAAATCCACCTGAGATCCTGGAGTTTATGCAAGATAGGGCAAAAAATCGTAAGCTAAGCAACAAATAGTTGCATTAGTACAGGGAGAATCTGTAGCCAATAGTATGCTTCAGATGCAACCCCAGGCATCCCTAACATCTCGAACTAGGGGTGGAAATGTTCTATATGAAACCCTAAAAGCTGCTAGGGCAACCATATTGGGCTAGACGGGTTGGTAGACTGACTCAGTTATAAAATAAGTTTCTGATGTTCCTACCTAGCTTCCTAAATAGGTGACTCAGACTCCTGAAATACATTTAGAGACCATATCGATGCCAAGCCCACTCAGGATATTCTGCACCATTTTCATCCCTGAGTTTTCTAGTCCTTCAAGTAACTCTGGTTACCTGTACTATGACAGGATTGCCGACTAGACTGGGAAGTCAGAGAAATATCCTGGAAAAGGGCAATGGCAAATCAATTCTGCATTGCTGCCAAGAAAAGTCAATCAAGTCACTAGGAATTGAGCTTGATTTGAAGAAGTTTTTACCTTTACTTACACATCATTGCCACAGCAGGGAGACTCCTTAAACTTCTTCGTAGCCTGCAGATTGCTTTTCATTGCCCTCCTACCCAAATGTATCCCCATCTCCATCTGCTGCAAAATGACAAGGTCTCCAGAATGGCATGATAAAATGTTTCACTTTACTGTATTATTATAACTCCTTAAATGTTGTTTATGCATTCCATAAATGATCATTACATTTCATTTTTGGTTCTAATTGCAAGAAAACATTGAAAACTATTTGCAGGCCACAATCAACAATTCTAAGTGTCTCTTGTCCCAGTTATTTTCACGGCTGCATTTCACATCCATCTACTATCATTTTGTGTGTGTGTGTCTCTTTGGTTAAAGTTATAAACTGACTGTTGTTTGATGAAGGCAAATGTGGAGTGATTTGCACCTGCTAGTCATTTTCAGATGTGAGTGTAAAAATGCCGATTAGGATTCTATGTTGATTTTAAAATTATTGTTTCCCACTTTCCCTATCAAACTGATAAGCTTCACTTACTAAAATAGGGGGCAAATCCACACCATGAGCACTGAGACTACTATGTATTTAAAAAAATGGTTAACTGGAGACCTTGTCATTTTGCAGCAGATGGAGATAGGTATACATTTGTGTAGGACAATGAAAAGCAATCTGCAGGCTACCAAGAAGTTTAACTGATATTTGTATAGCAAAAATAACCCCAATCACATAATTGTTAGGACTGTGTGTGGTGAATAGCAAGAATTCTGTGCATTACACAATCATTTCTGCAGTCCAAATCCAAAATAAAATAGAGAAGGAAGGCAGGCAACATAACACAACACTGGAACAGAATTTGAGGAACAAACTATAACTGTCCCCAGTTTTAGTTATCATATTAAGAGTTTGCGTGTACAAAGGCTAGAATGTTGGAAATTGTAAACCAGGCTTGAGGGTATTTATGGAAATGTATTCCTTCTTTTCCAAGAAATTGTCTTATTTTTCAGCTGTTTAATGATGTGCTGGACCCAATCAGACAGCAGTGGCATCTGGGGAGAACAAAAAAGATGGCAATCACAACAACATCATCAAAGCCCCATTGCTTTGAATGTGCTTATGAACTGATGCATGTACAAAAGAGGTGGGGCTTCAGTTGCCTTGTTGTGGCTGCCATCTTGCTTTTTTGACTCTTCCCCCTGCAGATACCCCTGAAAAATTATGTTATAATGAAACAAGTAACATTATGAACTGTGAGTCTTCAGAACAGTGAGCAGATAAACTGAGTCAGAGCAAGAGAGACAGGCTGGCTGTAGAATTTCCAGTGTTCCATGTTCTTAAGCCCAAGGGATGGAGAGCCACAGAAGAGATGAAAAATGCCAACTCAAATTACTGGCTATAAATATCAACCAGACAGCCACAACCAACAGGGCATAAAATACTCAACACATTTGCAGGACTCTTCTTCAGCTATAATAAAATAACAATTAAAGGCAATAGCTAAAAGCTAAGTTCCTAATTTATGAGATTGCCTACATGGCATAAGATTCTAGTTTGGAAATAGGCAGGGGTCAGCTTGGTGCAGCACTTCCCCCAAGTTTCTAGGAGTGTTTTGGGCTCTGCCTCCACCCCAAGCTGGTCAGATGTCTGGAAATAAGACCCTTAGAAGACATCCATGCTCAATTCTGCCGAAAAGGAAGAAGGGAAGTCTGCAGGGAATGATGAAGGATGGCAGCTGTGACAGGTGATTGACGCTCAGCCTTTTTTTAACGTGTGTCTCACATGCGATGCACATAAAAATCAGGCAGAGCGTTGATCAGGGCCGCCAAAATCATACCCTAAAAGTATCCTTTTAGACCCTCCTAAGAGCAAAAAAATAATACAATACAATACAATACAATACAATAAACAAAATGAAACAAAGCGAAATGAAATGAAATAGGGTCTATGAGCCAAGAAATACCAAGTCAATGCTGCCAAAATGTCAGCAACAGAAACTGCTTTTTGGAGTTAAAAAGACAGAGATTACTGCATGGAGACAATGCCAAATCCCCAGGTATCTCACTGAATGATCTCTCATTCCAAGGTTAGAAACTGGTGGAGGTGTTGCCAATATTATCTTTTATTAAGCATTTTAACAATCTATTTTCCCTGAGGAAATACTTTAGCCTGAACTCTGTTCCAAAGAGTGTCCCTGTGCTTTTGATTATTTTTCTTACTACGATTATCAGTGATAGCATTTGGAGAGCTGGGATTTTTTTTTTTAGCCTGAGATCGAAGTCACCGTCTCACATCCTGTGAGAAAGGAAGAGTCCTTAAGCTTTGATAATCTTTTCTTTAACACTGTCTCATGGAACAGACTCAACAGGGGAAGTTATTAAGAGAGGCTCTTAGCAGAATACAAATTCATAATGTGATGAAATTTCCCCACGGCAAATGCATAACAACTGTCCTTCTTATAAAGTTGGAAGACATAATTGTATTCCTTTCTCAGATAATAAAGCCGCTTGCATATTTTAAACAACAAAGTGAGAAAGCGGAAGGGTCGAGAGCCCATCTGAGATTGTACTTTTGATTATTATTATTATTATTATTTACTTTCAGCCAGCAATAACATAAGAGGACTGAAGAGAGTATGAAGCGGGGTGGAAATAAGAAGAAATGTTATGAATCATAAATTAATCATAATTCATTATTAATTTCCATTCCTATGATGGCCTTTGATGAGGACTTTTGTCGAGTTTATGGGCAAGAATAATTGTCTCTGCATAATTGCTTATGTTTTTCCTAACTTTTAGCTTCAGGGAAATTCTTTTGCAGCAGCTGAAATCACAATCAATGAGAAATGAAGTTTGTTTTAATTACTTGGCTGGCAAAAAAAATGCTGACCATATTTATATGCTGCTAAAAGGCATAGATGAATAAAATTATTCAATGCTACGGGCCATGTTGACTTGTAGTTTCAACTTGTAGGTGAAGGGAAAGATGAGAGAAAATGAAAAATCAGAGGATTATGAATGAAAAATGAAGCAAAGGTTACTGTTCACTCCTAGGAAAAAGACCATAATGTGTAAGGATACATATTCAAATTGCCAAATTTGTATTTGGTGAGGATTATTTCTTTGCAGTGGAATGGCTGGGTGTTGGGAAGCTAGAATCAGGAAGAGCTTGATGCTCTCAAATGATAGCTAAAACAAATAGAAACTAACAGTCTTGATAATGCATCAGGCCAAGACCTTGGGGCAAAAGTCCACTGATCAGAATGATTAGGAGAGTTTCCAGATGTGGCTGACTTGGAAGCAAATGAAGGAAGACTCTTGACTATGCAAAAAGAATCCCATTCATATAGAGGTAAGGTTTTGCACTAGGACCAGGAATGCCCAGGCTGAAGTCCATCCTGAGTTATGCAAGCTGTTTGGGTGACTCAGGTGTAGTTGTTCACTTTCAACCCAACCCAACCCAACCCAACCCAACCCAACCCAACCCAACCCAATCCAAACTAACAAACAAACAAACAGCTAAACAGTCTAGAGATCCAAGGGGATGATAGGTCCCCATATTAGACCAATGTTTTTAGACCTGTAATGGGCCATGCTTATGTTGGAAGTTCTGGCAAATCCAGCATGCCTCATTTGCATGTGAATTAACATGTAAATTGAGTTGTCCCACAGTGCAACTCTGAGGAAGCTGTTTGTTGCCACTCCCACTTCCTCTTTCTCTCTTCCTTCTTCTCCACCAGAAACAAGCACATGGATGTGTGCTGCTCTCCTCCATTCTGGGCACCATGTGGTGGGCCTGGAATTCCCCTTTCTTCCGCACAGGTCTTGGCAGCTGTAGGGCTGAGAGTTTTGCCCTAAAGTATTTAGAAAGAAAAGAAGGACAAAGGAACCTCATATTTTCCACCAAGATGGATGTAACAAAAGCAACAATAAAGTCAGTAAGATTCTTTTTACTTCTTAACCTAATATGACTAAGCATGTGATTCTTTATGCTTGGGAGGGCTGAATGTGTAAGGTCCATAATCTGTGTTTCTCTGGCATGCTCATTGAAGCTATCTAAGATAATTTTCTTTTTCTGTGCCAGCTTCTCAGCTGTGTTATAACCTCTGCTCCATTTCAGTGGCTCTAGCAGGCCACTGAATTGGCTTCAGCTTACACATGCCCATGCTGGAATATGGTGGAGTGGACCCCCTAGGGAGATCTCTAGATCCTTCACCCACACTCCTACTGAGGATCTAGTTGGCATGTTGCCACTATCAGCTTTATTCAGGAGAAAATCCCTCTATGCAATGGTGTACCCAGTAGGCTATTGTGGCAGACCTATTACCTCTGCTTCTCTTCCTATTCACTGAGCTGGGGGAGGGAGGAATGTGCCCTAAAGTTAAATCTGTTCAGAATGGCTTCTGCAAGACTAATCTCAGTGGCTACTCTTCTGGCCAGGAATACATACAGTGAACAAGACAAACAAATTCCCAGCACCTGAGATAATTCCATAAAATTGATCCAAAATTCTAATCCACATCTAGCTCCACTCTTCACTAGATTGCTATATTTTTCCTGGTTCTCCAGTTCCAGGTCCATGATCTTTGAGTTTTTGCTTATCCGGCTTTGTGCTGGCTGGGAAGGAACTGCTCCATTCATTCCATGAACAAGAAGGGACCACAAAGGCAGAATAAAGATAGCAACCCTTGCTCTTTTTAAAAGCTCACTGGAGAGGGAGGGAAAACTCCCCACTCTTGAATGGTTACTAAGAGGGAATTCCCAGACTTTGATGGTGTCTACCCATAACCTAGATTGACACATTAGATGATGATGGTGATGATGATGATGATGATGGTGATGATGATGATGATTAGATTTACATCCTGCCTTTATTTTGTCCATCTCAAAGTGGTATACCTAATGTTCCTGCCTTCTAATTTCCCTACAACAACCCTGTGAGGTGAGTTGGGCTGAGAGAGAGAGAAAAAAACTGCCCCAAAGTCATCTAGCCAGTTTCATGCCTAAGGAAAGGTTAGAACTCATGGCCTCCTGTCCAGCACCTTCACCACTACACCAAACTAGATATGAATGACAGGTCAAGTTGAAGCTTTCCTTTAACTCTTTCATGTCTGAGCATCTTGGGATGGGATTTCTCCCCATTCACTACTAGCTCAGTTATACAAAAGGACAGTATTAGAATTTGCAATGCCATTAATAAAATGAATCCAAAAACATGCAGAAGCAGACAAGACTGGCAGCTGAATCTCACTCCAATCTTGGCACAGAGGCCCATCTTTTAACGTTTTGCCATTCCCCACTACACAGACCTTACTCATATTGCCTGACTGGAGGGCTAGCTTTGTGAGTGGGATGGCCTCCTGTCATATACCTGCACCTGACCCTGGACTTAAACAGTAGCTCTCCAGCAGCATCACACACTCTTCAAATTGTCTCATTGCCTTTCTGGATGGGGATGACAGGAAAGTTAATCAGTGCCTATGAAAGAGAACTCCAACAACTAATGGGTTGCCATAGAAACCAGCCCAATCAATACTTCTCAATTCGTTGGGTCATTTGGTAGAAAATGACTGTCTGATCAGAGATGCTAAGGGATGAAGTGCCACCCACTGCAGCACAAGAAATCTCCACAGATCTTTTGCGAATGAAACATCCTACATCAGAAAACATCCTAAAGCAGAAAAATATTAATCCTTCCAAGGCTGATTATTTACCTCTTGGGAGATATTTTGATATTGTTAAAATTAAAATTAAAACATTTAATACGTTGTAGGAGACCTTGATAAGTAAGTTCTTTAAAGAGGCAGGCCACTTACTGGATGGTGCTAAGAAATGCATGCTCTTTCTGGCATCGGAGAGAAGCACATAGGGATTCCAGAAATGATGGAAAGCAAAAAAGAAGAAGGGCCTCAAGAGATCCAGGAATCTCCTTAGTCAAAATCAGATATTCAGAGCTGCCTTTTCTGGGTTATTCCTGGAATTTTAGCCAGATTCAGTGCAATTTCAAACTTGCTGAAAAACATTCAGGAAGGATGAAAAAATAGGCAGTTCTTGAGTGCTGGCACTTCAGAATAGATCATGTGTTTGGATAAACCCCAATGGAAAAATACTAAACCTTTGCTGTGCTTGGAAACCTAGCATATCAGAGAGAAGTTGAAGCTGTTCTCCATAGCCTGCTGTGTGTAACAGTTCCACAGTTAAATATTTAAAAAATGGCAATTTTTGACTATGAAATGCCTACCATAATTCTCTCTGGACCACACTCTTGCATTTTTCTCCACTGCTGCATTCTCAGGAGCAGTAGCATTTAAGTATCACAAACTCAGCCTGATCTAGCTATGCAGATACCCCATGCAACTAGAAGCATGAATAATATCTCTGATAAAAGGATAATACTTTGGCCAGAAGGACAGAGTCACCTGCTGAGATGGGAGGCTACAGAAACCAATCAATCAATCAATCAATCAATGAAATCTTTTGCTTTATAGGTGTTACAGCTTCTTGAACCCCACCAGCACCTTCTTTTACATCCATTTTCCCTTCAAATTTTCAAGAGAAGATTTGTTCATCTTGAGGACTCCTATCCAAGCAAGGGATGTAAGAATCTTCCCTCTTTTCAAGTTGTTCTTGAAAATCAATCAACTGTTTCTGCTCTCCATTCTGCTGGATCTGCTTTTCTGTTTAACCTTCAGAATTTCTCAGTTACATTCCAAAACTAGCACATGTGCCAGTTGCTCCATTTGTTGCTTTTCCCCTCCAGATGACTGATGTGCTCAAGTATGTGTGCATGCCTGTGTGCCCAAGATCACTGCAGCTTCAGTGTGTAAAAGATATGCTTGCTTTGGAGGGGGATTTTTTAAAATACCAATAAATGGGGAAGAGGATAGATTTGGCTTGATGATACTCTTGAGGGATGATGTTTTTTCATACCTGCTTCTGTCCTCGGCTAAATGCAGTTAATTTTTTCTCTCTGCCTTGCCTGGTGTTCTTCACTTTTGTCAAGCTCCAGTACATTCTGATTCAAGCTCCAAATTATTGTGTCAAAGCAACATTCCCCATCCCAACTCTTTCTTAAAGTTGAAGGATCAATAAACACTTATGGTAATTCTCTTCAAATACTCTTGAGATCTAATTCACCCCTGGGGCAGCAGCCAGCATGGAGTAAATAGAAGCAAGGGCCAAAAATAGCTGTATTTTGTATAACCCGGAAAATCACAAACTCATTTTTTAAAATGAGTTTTGCTTTGCTGACAGAGCTGTAATTAAAATGGCTGCACATAAAATGCAGATGGTGAACTCTGGCTGGAAACCATCTTTTTTTTTCCCCCCACAACCCACACATCCTATTCAATCCCTCACTGTCTTGCTGCCTGGCTTTATGGAGGAAACAGAGCTCAGCAAATCTGCCAATGTTGAATTAACTCCGTTTCCTTTCGGTCCAGTTTACAAATGCTTATGATACAAAACAAAATGTATGAATGTTTGCAAACATGCTTTTATTTATTTATTTGCAAGTTTTCTGTGCCCATCAGATGACTCTTGATAATATATGCATAAAAATAAGGACAATGTTTAAAGTAACATAACAACTGTTACAATATATCGTAAAAAGTATGCATTTATACCTTCCAGCCAATGATACACATTTCTGTAACATTTCAGAGCCATGGGGGTTAGAGAAAAGGGGTTGGGAGCATAGCGATTGTTGTTTATTTTCTTTTTCATATATCCATATTCATGTGCACCCTCTGAACTGTATATTACACTGCAGCATTCTGAAAAATTGGATTTTGTGTATACAAGTGTGTTCCAATTCCATCATAGCTGGGGCAATCAAACTTTTGAGTTGGGCAGCTCTATTTAAAAATAGCTTTTTCCAGGGAGATCAGATGCTTCATCTGTGATAAAATGCTGTTGGAATGTGGGGCCAAATGGTGGTCAAAGGGTGGCTTGACTGGCAGGACAAACTCAGCTGGGATTTCATGGTGACTGATAATGTGCCCAAGACATCAAGGCTCTGTTTATCCGCCTCACCTGGAAGCCTTGTGGGCAGGGGAAGGATGCTACTACTGAACTAGTGAATACCAGAACTGTCGGAGGTTGAAGTGTTTTGTGTATGTGTGTAACTTTCCGAAGAACAGCCATAATTAGTGAAACAAGTTTTATGAGTAAAACAGAAAGGATAATTATTTACAAGAAATGTATCGCAGGCCTAGGCATAGCCCAGCATCCCCTACCAGGAGAGGAGTCTAAGTGAATGTGTTCCACCTGGGAAGAAAAAGAGGGGGAAATGGTCTCAGATTGGCAATCTCTTGGGCAGAATGATACACAGAGAGGGGACATAGATTAAGTTCTCAACTACACCTTATTGCCCTCTTATGGCCAGTAGGTCACACAGTGCTGAAGAAGCAGTGCCATTAGATTTGGACTTCAAAGCAAGAAATGGAGGCTACCTTATGTGGTCTTGCTGCAAAACCTCAGGTTCCCTTCACCATGGCATGGAAGGTGGCAAGCTGCTGCTGGACAAGGAGGCAGCAGTGAGCCTCCCATAGCATTGATTTTAAACCTTCAGGCTCTCATGTAGCTCATGTTTCACAGCCAGGTCAAGCAGCAGTACAAAATCCAGAAGTTGGCCTTGGTGGGGGAGACTGGTGTTAATTGGGCCACTTATAGGCAAAAGTAGCTGTCATCCCAATGGCTGGCAATCATCACTTCTCAGTTATATAGCCTATGACTGATGTCGATAGAACAGACCTGGATTGCCTCCAAATCTCAAATCTCAATGTGCAAAGTCAAATCAAATATTGCTACCCCCAGATCTCAAATCTTAGCCCAGCTATGCACACCCCAAGTAAAAAATCATTTAAAATCCTGGTGCCCAAAACTGGCAGTTTTGCTAATAAATTTTGGTAGCAGATCTGGGGGTTTCCTGGGAGCCACAAGTAGGGAGCATGCAGGCTGGCCACCAATGATGTAGAAGTTCAGCAGCTGCAGTTGGGTAAATTCTTATTGCTGGATGTTTGAATTCAGCAGGAGCCCTTCTTAGTGGATACGCTCATGGATGGAAGTAGGGTGCTGAAAGGATACTGAATAACTAAGCTGCAGAATGTCCTCTTTTTAAAAAAAAATAAACAATATATAGTTGTTCTGGATGCAGAGACTTAGCCCAATTACCAGTGAAGGCAAGCAAACATCCATTGCATTTGATGCAACAGTAGATTTATTAAGAAAGACATGAAAATAGAAAAGCCTCACTTCTACATCTTGAAGAGATGGAAGTACAAGATGGAAAGAGAGATAGGAAGTTCCCTTTATCTCTGAAACACACAGGCTCACTGAGCTAACAATAGGCTAGGTGAGAGACAGACCCAGGGACAGGGTGTAAAGATCCTTCTGCTCTTTAATTTCTTGCTACCTCGTAGTTCAAGTGGCTCATAGGTGCAAAAAGATGCAATCTCCAATACCTATGAATATTCAGAGAGAACTAATCTAAATCAGTAGATCCAGCATCATCTCTTCCATTATGGCAAGGCAGAGATACCCAAACATCAGTTCTTGGTATCATTACAGATAGTCCTCGCTTAACAACCATTTGTTTAGTGATGGTTCGGACTTACGACGATGCTAAAAAAATTACTTATGGCCGGCCTTCACACTTATGACTGTCTCAGTGTCCCCACGGTCACATGATCACAATCTGGGCACTTGGCAACCAGTTCACATTTATGACCATTGCAGTGTCCAGTGGTCATGTGATTGCCCTTTTTTACCTTCCTGGCTGGCTTTTGGCAAGCAAAAACAATGAGGAATCACTTAATGCCCATGGTGATTTGTGTAACGGTCACCACAAAAAAGGTCATAAAATTGGGTCGGATTCACTTAATGACTGCTTCACTTAGCGACTGAAATTCTGGTCCCAATGGTCATTAAGTGAAGACTACCTGTACAGGCTCAACCATCTGGAAAAAGAGGGTGGAGATCCTGGGATTTCCAAGAAACAGTATAAGAGAAGCTATAATGGGGCTGCAGGGAGAGCAGATAGCTACCTTCTGCTATGCTTGCCCTCTGCTGGACACTTGGCTCTGGAGTCTACAAGAGAGAGAGCCTTTTAAGTTACCTAAAGAGCATGTGTAGGAAAGAATAGTTGGAGGGAGAGCATTAAACATCCTCTTGTACCTCTTGTTCCTATTTCCAGTGCCCACATAAATTTTAGGATCCATCTACCATATAACAGGGATGGCCAACATTTGAGGATTCAGAGACTGCAGTGAAACTTCCAACTTTCTATGGAACACAAGGGGACATCCAGTGACACTGTCATGATGCTGGAAGGGGCATTACTGACTTTTTGGCCCATATTTTTGTTTGGATAGATTTAAGGGGGAGATGTAGTAAACCTCCCAGAGACCATCCTCACCCTTTAAACAACCACCCTTCCAAAATGTGCTGAAACTACTCTACCAAAAGAGAGCCATTTGCCACCAGAATTCAACAGCATTGTCCCGGGATACTGCAGGGTCTAGCACAGGATCCTCAGGAAACCACAATGAGGCCAAAATCACAATGCTTGCTTAATGACATCATCACTCAAATGCCATCATGACGTATTTGTGCCCTGACATCTGGTACATGTATGTAAGTTGTGGCATTTGAAACATGATGTCAACATGCAGACGTCATCATCTGTCCCCCTTGTGAACATCTGTGCCTGACTTATAAATTCATGCATAGAGCTTTTAGAGACATAGTAGCTTTGCCCTTTCTTATAAAAAAGAGGGGCAGTACTAAATTTAAAACAACTGCATTACACAGAATTGAAGGAATAATTTAGGCCAGTGAGTCCAACAGTATGCTCAATGCTGGACTTCAAATTAATGGGTGCTGGGCAGATGGCTGTCTAGCCTCTGTCTGAATACCTCTTTCAAAGGAAAGCTGACCACATCCCTGAGTCATCAATTCCATGATCAAACTGCTCTGCTAGAAAGCTATTTCTAACATTTCACCAGACTCAGCCTTCATGTGACTTAAATCTGTTTCTTAGTGTCCTGACTCAGGAACAACAGGTCTTAACCACTGAAGAAATACTTATAGGGTGTAGGGGTTGATGTGTTTTTGGATGCTGGATTTTAATTCTGTAAGCTACCTGGAATCACTGTGTGTGAGTTGGGTGGCCATATACATTTGTTGAATGAATGAATGAATGAATGAATGAATGAATGCTTTGCTTCAAAATGTTATGCAGGAAACTTTTTCAGTTGCTTCAGATGCTTTCTGAGGCCTTCTTGCAAAAGAGTTGTTTGTGAATACTTATAATAATATTAGAGCTTGTCAGAAAAGACTCTTTTTCAAATTATTTAAAGAAAAATGGCATGCTATATAATGGAACGGATGATGAACCACCTTCAGCAAAGGATCGTTACTTTGTCATGGTGCTGGAGCTTGAGCACCTCAATGATGCCATGAGCTAAACCGTGAAGGGCCACCCAAGATGGGAAGGTCATGACAGAGAGCTGAGACTAAATGCGATCCCTGGGGAAGGTAATGGCACCCCAGTGTTCTTGCTGTGAAAACTAAATGGATCAGTACAACCAGAGATATATCGGTATACCATTGGAAGATGAGACCCCCAGGTCAGAAGATGGTCAAAATGCTACTGGGGAGGAACAGAGGATGAGTTCAACTAGCCCCAGACATGATGACGCAGCTAGCTCAAAGCCGAACGACAGTTAGCGGCCAACGGTGCTGGTGGTGAACGGCGAATCAGATGTTCTAAGGATCAACACACCACTGGAACCTGGAATGTAAGATCTATGAGCCAGGGAAAATTGGATGTGGTTATCGGTGAGATGTCAAGATTAAAGATAGACATTTTGGGCGTCAGTGAACTGAAATGGACTGGAATGGGCCACTTCACATCAAATGACCCCCAGATCTACTACTGTGAACAAGAGGACCACAGAAGAAATGGAGTAGCCTTCATAATTAATAGTAAAGTAGCTAAAGCAGTGCTTGGATACAATCCAAAAAACGATAGAATGATCTCAATTCGAATTCAGGGCAAGCCATCTAACATCACAGTGATCCAAATATATGCCCCAACCACAGATGCTGAAGAAGCTGAAGTAGAGCAGTTCTATGAGGATCTGCAGCACCTACTGGACAACACGCCTAAAAAAGATGTTATTTCCATCACAGGAGACTGGAATGCTAAGGTGGGCAGTCAAATGACACCTGGAATTACAGGTAAGCATGGCCTGGGAGAACAAAATGAAGCAGGACATAGGCTGATAGAATTTTGCCAAGACAACTCACTCTGCATAACAAACACTCTCTTCCAACAACCTAAGAGACGGCTTTATACGTGGACTTCACCAGATGGACAACACCAAAATCAGATTGACTACATCCTTTGCAGCCAAAGGTGGCGGACATCTATACAGTTGGTAAAAACAAGACCTGGAGCTGACTGTCGTTCAGATCATGACCTTCTTATTGCACAATTTAGGATCAGACTAAAGAGATTAGGGAAGACCCACAGATCAGCTAGATAGGAGCTCACTAATATTCCTAAGGAATATGCAGTGGAGGTGAAGAATCGATTTAAGGGACTGGACTTAGTAGATAGGGTCCCGGAAGAACTATGGACAGAAGTTCGCAACATTGTTCAGGAGGCGGCAACAAAATACATCCTGAAGAAAGAGAAAACCAAGAGGGCAAAATGGCTGTCTGCTGAGACACTAGAAGTAGCCCAAGAAAGAAGGAAAGCAAAAGGCAACAGTGATAGGGAGAGATATGCCGAGTTAAATGCAAAATTCCAGAGGTTAGCCAGAAGAGATAAGGAATTATTTTTAAAGAAACAATGCGCAGAAGTGGAAGAAGACAGTAGAATAGGAAGGACAAGAGACCTCTTCCAGAAAATTAGAAACATCGGAGGTAAATTCCAGGCAAAAATGGGTATGATCAAAAATGAAGATGGCAAGGACCTAACAGAAGAAGAAGAGATCAAGAAAAGGTGGCAAGAATATACAGAAGACCTGTATTGGAAGGATAACAATATCAGGGATAGCTTTGATGGTGTGGTCAGTGAGCTAGAGCCAGGCATCCTGAAGAGTGAGGTTGAATGGGCCTTAAGAAGCATTTGTAACACCAAGGCAGCAGGAGACTACGGCATCCCAGCTGAACTGTTCAAAATCTTGCGAGGTGATGCTGTCAAGGTAATGCATGCTATATGCCAGCAAATTTGGAAAACACAAGAATGGCCATCAGATTGGAAAAAATCAACTTATATCTCCATACCAAAAAAGGGAAACACTAAAGAATGTTCAAACTATCGAACAGTGGCACTCATTTCACAAGATCCTGTAAGGTAGTGCTCAAGATCCTGTAAGGTAGACTTCAGCAATTCATGGAGTGAGAATTGCCAGATGTACAAGCTGGGTTTAGAAAAGGCAGAGGAACTAGGAACCAAATTGCCAATATCCGATGGATAATGGAAAAGGCCAGGGAGTTTCAGAAAAACATCTATTTCTGTTTTATTGACTATTCTAAAGCCTTTGACTGTGTGGACCACAACAAATTGTGGCAAGGTCTTAGTGGTATGGGGATACCAAGTCATCTTGTCTGCCTCCTGAAGAATCTGTATTACGACCAAGTAGCAACAATAAGAACAGACCACGGAACAACGGACTGGTTTAAGATTGGGAAAGGAGTACAGCAGGGCTGAATACTCTCACCCTACCTATTCAACTTGTACGCAGAACACATCATGCGACATGCTGGGCTTGAGGAATCCAAGGCTGGAGTTAAAATCTCTGGAAGAAACATTAACAATCTCAGATATGCAAATGATACCACTTGGATGGCTGAAAGCAAAGAGGAACTGAGGAGCCTTATGCTGAAGGTGAAAGAAGAAAGTGCAAAAGCTGGCTTGCAGCTAAACCTCAAAAAAACCAAGATTATGGCAACCAGCTTGATTGATAACTGGCAAATAGAGGGAGAAAATGTAGAAGCAGTGAAAGACTTTGTATTTCTGGGTGCGAAGATTACTGCAGTTGCTGACTGCTGTCAGGAAATCAGAAGACGCTTAATCCTTGGGAGAAGAGCAATGACAAATCTCGGTAAAATAGTTAAGAGCAGAGACAACAAAGGCCCGCATAGTTAAAGCAATGGTGTTCCCCATAGTAACATATGGCTGCGAGAGCTGGACTATAAGGAAGGCTGAGAGAAGGAAGATCGATGCTTTTGAACTGTGGTGTTGGAGGAAAATTCTGAGAGTGCCTTGGACTGCAAGAAGATCAAACCAGTCCATCCTCCAGGAAATCAAGCCAGACTGCTCACTTGAGGGAATGATATTCAAGGCCAAACTGAAATACTTTGGCCACATAATGAGAAGACAGGACACCTTGGAGAAGATGCTGATGCTAGGGAGAGTGGAGGGCAAAAGGAAGAGGGGCGGACCAAGGGCAAGATGGATGGATAATATTCTAGAGGTGACGGACTCATCCCTGGGGGAGCTGGGAGTGTTGACGACCGACAGGAAGCTCTGGCGTGGGCTGGTCCATGAAGTCACAAAGAGTCGGAAGCGACTAAACGAATAAACAACAACAACAATGATGAATCACAATGTGAGTGGGAGAAATAATTTTAAAAAATGGTGTTACATTTGTCTAGGTATGAATTCTCTTCCTAAGGTCTATATATTATGTTTGTGAGGGCATAAATGAAATAAAACTATTTGGAAATGCTGACCAAAAGTCAATATGCAACACAAGCCAGGAAAATTTCTTAATCCCTCCTTTGTCATCACCACCACCTCTCCTGCCTCAGGGTGTAGGTCTGTTGATATCCTCCTTATTAAGGGCCATGATATGATGGTCCAGTGAAATTACAATATGGGATAGCGTTTCTGCCATCGAAGCATTAGAGCAAATGTCACCCTTAACAAATTAGCAACTGCAACATTTTTCTCCTCTGGTCAAAAATGCTTGATTCCTTTTGGTCTATTTCTTTGACTTTAACACACACCAAAACTTGGGCTGCAAATCCCTTGAGAAGCTGTTCTGGTTGATAACTGTGCAACCTGTATATATTGCAATGTGGTAAGAAAAGAGTCCCCTCCATTTTCTTCCTCTTCCTTCATTTTTTTAAAGAAAAATCAAGACAGTTTTATGGCTGTGGGCATGTCAGCTGCTGTCAAAAGTACATAAAAGCAAGGGGACATATTTTCTTTTCAGATGAAACCAGAAAAGAAAGGAATTGATGCCAGGACTTCAGCGTGTGATTTCTAAAGAGAGTTATCACATCACATTGCCTAATCTGTGAAACTGTTACCATAGGAAGCTCCAAAACCTAACCAAACAATATATCCAGGTGAGAGATAGGATCATTTCAGAAATACACGACTATTAGCCAGGTGAGTCTGTGAATGTTCTGTGAGGCTCAAAGCAATATCACATCTATCATTTCTCTTTTGTGGCTGTCGTGTTGCAAGGGAAATTATGCAATGAATGTACATTTTTTCTATGAGATGGGGTGGGGCGGGGTGGCAATCTTGAACTTTACAGCCAACAGAGCATCCTAACTCAGTTTGACAACCAGGAGAACCCACTCCAATCACAACTGCCCAAGATTGGCAGCTTGGCTTTCTGAATTCATGAAAATGGTTATTTTCATGACTCCACCTGCTTCAGTATAATATTTCTTGGTCCTAATAAACATATGAAGAGCCAGTTTGGCATAGTGGTTAAGGTGCCAGGCTAGAAATCAGGAGACTGTGAGTTCTAGTCCTGCCTTAGGCTGGGTGACCTTGAGCCAGTTCCTCTCTCACAACCCTAGGAAGCAGGCAATGGAAAACCACTCCACAAAAACCTTGCCAAGAAAGCTGCAGGGATTTGTCCAGGCAGTCGCCAGGAGTAAAAAAAAACTGACTTGAAAGCACAACAATAAATAAACAAACATATTGCCCAGCTATGGCATTTGGGATTTTTTTCATCTCACAGATCAACATGGTTGTCATTGTTTTCTGTATTATCTTCTGTGAAGTTTTTATGGGAAGTACAAAATAAGAAAACAGGGAATGAGGTAGGTTAGCACTTATTTCACTAAAGTGCTGAGATTTAAAAAAAAAATTTCAAAGAGTGGGTCCCCTCCCTCATTTTTCTACACCTCATTTCAATCTCCTGTATCCATTCACCAGGCTTGTAACTTCATCTGTGGTATTTCCCAATATATATTTTTTTACCATTCCTCATCAAGATTCAAGTCAGGTGGTCCTAAGTGCAAATAGTATAAATTAAGCTGTTATCTTCTAGAAGTTGCCTTATACTAGTCAACATTGGCCAGTATTGTCTAAGCTGAAGAGCCATTATCAGTTGTTCTTCCAGATTTCAAGCAAAAATCTTTCCAAGACAGATTTGGAGAAGCTGGGAATTGGATCAGGAACATTTTGCATATGGAATCTCATTCCTGATCTCTAGCCCTTCTCAAATTATGATTAATTTAGAGAATGTTGAAATGACACTGCAATATACTTCCAACTTGACCTGGGGACTGAAATCACCTGATTCAAAAAACAACTTCTCTATTTCACAGATGTGCAATGGTTTTTTTCTCCCCAAACACTGTGTATAACAGTTGTGCTCAGTGATAAATGAAATGCATTATTCGTGCTGGGAAGCCCACATTCCCCTTTGACTTTCCTTTATCTTTGTTTAATCTCAACAGTTCAGTTGCACTATAGAACAAAAATGGGAAGGGAGGAAGCAAATAAGTAAGTAAATCAAGCAATCCCCACCAGTTCATTAAATGAGAAGTGTTACAGCCCTGTTTTTATTTTACAGATCTAAAATAATAAGGAAAGACCATATTTGATAGCACTGAAAATAAATGAGTGCCTCCCCAAGCAAAGTGCCAGAGGTATTTGATTGTTTACTAACATAAACAAAAAAACTGGGTTATTAAAGGATCTGAAATCACTCAGTAATTCAGCTACTGACATTGATCAATGGAATCTGGCTGTTCCTCTTGCCTGATGCTGCTGATTGGATAAATGTTTTATGCATGAAGTCCAGGGCAAGAAAGAATGCCAAAGGGTTAGGAATGTTTTAAGAAACTCCTCAGGATGTCAAAGAAGGTATCACACTTGTTGAAACTAAAGTACCCAAAGCATAACACTCAAACTTGACTAGACAAAGGATGGATGATAGAGAAACATCTGGAAGGAGGTTGACATTTCTGTGACCACAAAAGGATTCTACCTTTTGATCTTAAATATTTGTATTTTCTTAATTGCTCTGTAAGATGACCCTTGGATAGGACTCCAGCAAGCCAAGGGCCAACTGGGTCACCTCTGAATGCTATGCATAAACACCTCTCCTCAAAGGTGCTGCTACATTTGGGGGCAACATTTTAATGATGTTTCCATTGGCAACAGTAGCCTGCTTTCTCTTAAAAACGGTCAATTCTAGAAGGGGCAACAGAGCAATTCCTTAGCAGTGGCTGGCTGGAGGCTCCTCCTTTCCAACTGGACTTCTGTGTAATGTCATTTTGGAGCATTCTGAGCAAATAAGGAGTCTTCCAGCTACCTTCTCCTTCTATATTATCTGGAACAACAAGAATTGTTCTGCAGCGGCCAGAGAGGGAGTAAAAAGCAATATTAAAATTCCCTGTCGTCTTCTAGGGCAGAGGTCAGGACAACAAATTGGTTCCTCCAAATGCCTTTGCACATGTGGCTTCATTCGATTATCCAAAGCCCTTTAAAAATTAAGAAAGATTTTAATTTTTTAAGAAAAAATTAGGCTGGAATCTCATGCAACCTCCACTTTTGATCTTTAAACAATGTTTTTATTTAAATAACAAAAGAGGAGGTGATACATAAATTGAAATACACTGAAAATACCATGGACAGCCAAGAAAACAAACCGATGGATCATCAAACAAATCAACCCAGAGTTCTTACTTGAGGCACAAATGACCAGGCTCAAGTTATCCTACTTCAGGCACATTATGCGATGATCCAGCTCTCTGGAAGAGGCTCTAATGCTGGGAAAGGTGGAAGGAAAGAGGAGAAGAGGACAACCAGCAGCAAGGTGGATGGACTCAGTTACAGTGGCCATGAGTGCACCGTTGGGAGACCCAAAAGAACAGGTTAGGGATAGATTGTCATGGAGGAGGTTTATATATATGGTTGCTAGGAGTCTAAAATGACTTGATGGCACATAATCAATCAATCATCAATCAATCAATCAATAAAAAATGGACAATATTTCTCTGCTCCCTCTTCTGTTATACCATTGAATTTACTGTAGTCGACACTAACTTGATGGCATATAATCAATCAATCAATCAATCAATCAATCAGAATGTTCTGTTTAAATTGTCCTTGCTCATTTTCCTCACTTTGCCCAGGCTCACTGACAAGTTGATATATAATAATTTGGCTCTCCCTTTAGAGCAATTCTTTAGTAGAAGAAAGCTTCTACTGTTCCTATGACAATACCAACAGGAGGAGGATATCTGCTCTGGTTGATAGGCATATGATCAAGTATTATTTGAGTGCTGGGACTTGATATTCCCTACCTTATGTGAATCCCATGCCCTCACTATACAAACCTGTAGGACTAGAAATTTAGGAAGTAAAGGGAATACAGGAAACTGAAGATATACTTCAATGAAATTATTCTTGGCACATGCTGTTCCTGTGTGCGCTTGAATATTTCATTATTGCTATTACTAATCACTTCTAAGTATTTGCTTTTCTTTAAAGAACAGGATTAATGCATGCATTTTTGAAAGAATCTATCAACCCTAGAATAACTGGAAGTAGCTGAGGTGGTAATTATGGCCTCCAAAATGATGTCTCTCTCCATTTACAGAGAACAAGTGCTCTCTAAAGAGACATGGAAACAATTAAACCTATTCTGCTTCCTCTTAATCTTTCTTAAAGTGTAGAGTGTCCACGTGGGATGGGATCATAATCAACACGGTGGCAGATGGAGTGTTGCAGTGCAAGCCCCACCCCTTTTGAACATGTGTGTGACATTAATGGTTCTGTGTTAATGTATCTGCAAAGGGTCAGGGTTTGATTACAGTGCTCCATCTGCCATCTTGCTGATTTTGACTCCCCCCACTCAATAGATGCCATGGATACTTAAGGTAGACAATGACCAAAGAGTAGTGAGGTGAAATGCATACATGCATACTTCCCATGATCTGGAAATAATACTCCAGCATACAACTGAATTTCCTTTTTTTTTCCAGACACATCTCACTGCTGGTTCCTATTTAGTTGGAAATCAATAGCACCTGTTCACAGGATACCAAGCGAGGTATCTAGGATTCCGTGTCTGTGCATCTGAGTTTTGTGTCTTTCAGTGAAGCATTTGGTTTCCTAAGTAAAATTTAAATACGTGATTACTGACAAAAAAACCATACTTATGAGCAAAAAAAAGAGAGAGAGAGAAAAGCATGATAATTCTATATCGTGGATTTTACTTGGTAGTTGTTTTTATTTTAATAGGAATCTCAGGATTCTATGGCCATTCATATTTCTCCTGGATGCTAGTTTCAAAATCAAATCTTATAGTCTAGCATCAAAACTGCCTGTAAAAAGGCTGTCAGGATAGATTTAAATACATTGCTGTGTTACCTCTTCCTATCTGTCAAAGACATTGACTACTTTCAGCAGTGAACCCTCTCTGACATTTGTTTGAAAGTGAGGCATTCTGTACTGCCGTGGTGTGGCTGAGAGCTGTCAAGTGGTCTTCCAAAGAGATAAGGCAAGAAGGATGCTGCTTTGGTCTGCAAACACCCAGGCATTTGATAGAAGTGTGATGGGGAAAGTAATGTAATGTTAAAATCAGTCGATCAATCATGGAAAGGGAAGAACCATCCATTAGCTCTCCTGTATTCCATCCATCTTCCTACTAGAAAATTAGAGAAAATTTTCACAGCCCTGTTTCATACATTTTTCATATGTATGAAACAGGATTGTGAAAATTTTACCTAATTTTCTAATTTTGAAAATAGTGTATCTAACCCAACTAAATTATGGGGTGGAGGGAGGGGTATGATAATACACTCATAGTCAAACCTTTTCATTCTTTCAATGCTATTCAGCGTTTCTTTTCATCTGGTTACTGCTTTTCAACCCCACTTTACTTCTTGTTTGCCTCTCCCGTCTTCCATCATAAGGAGTGAGATTGTTTCTTTAAGAAGGTGAGATTTAAATGTGTGGGGAGGATTTAGCTCTGACAAGGAGGCCTACATTTCTGCACAAAATGACATGACTTGAGATCCTCCCCAATATTTGAAATGCCTTCTAGGTCTTATGGGGATTTAATTGAGGCTCCACAGTTCATTCAATGTGTAGAAACAAGTAGCTGAGTTTAATGTAAGACTATACCTTGGCAAAGGTTGCTAGGTTCCCAGCTACTGGAAATGAAGCTTTTATTAATTAAAGGCATAGCAATAAAAGTGAAAATTAAGTTTTTAAAAAGAGGTTCCCTCACAAGCAGGATAATACTTTTACAATTAGCCTGTATTATTCACTAACACCTACTGTACTTCCTGCTAAAAATAATTCTGGTGACATTTGCTATCACATAAAGATACTACTAAATCATTTGAAGGAAATATGGCTCCAGCTGCTGTCCTCAGTACAGACTGAATTCCCTTCCACACAGTGAGTACAACAGGAGCATTGATGCAACCCAAGCTGCTTTTGGCCCAAATTCTGCTCTATTTTATGCTAAAGAGCCTAAAATCTGGCCATAGGGAGAGAAAATGAAAATGTAATGAGGTTTGCCTTTCACTTATGCTATGGTAAAGTGGGAATATCTCCATGAAACTTTATCTACTGTAATTCAGAAATGTTGTTGCAGGCTCTTGTAAAAGACAGAGAAGGAATATATTGTGATTTTGGAATGTTTTAAAATCTAATAGGATATGGATTCCCCCCCTCCCCCCCCAATACTGGGACAAGGGCAGATGTGTGCCAGGGATGGGACATTTGATTTTTCTAGGAATGGATATGTTGAGGATGGTCTGGAGAGATGGAGAAATTCTGGGCCGAATTTCTCCATCCCTCCAGAAATTCTGGGTGGAGAGCCTTTGGACCCTCTTTAGATGTAGTGTGGAGATGGGAAAGCTTTGTAGCAACTGCAGTAGCAGCAGGGCTGATGGCAAGCAAGGTACGATGACCTAGCAGAAAGGCATTTTGGCTGCCTTCACCTAATGGAATCAAGCTCCACGACCCCTGGAACAAGTCAACAATTGGACTGGATGACTGCAGAGACAAAAGCCCTGTCAATCAACTGTACAACAGCAAGGACAGTCAGGCTGGAGTCACTACTGCTCAGCTAATGAGGATTTGGTGGTTTTGCATGGGAGACAGTGGTGGTGCTGGTCCCATCCTCCCTCACATGATGATGATGATGATGCACTTGGCCAGACCAGCTTTATCTCTTTCCCTTAAGCAGCAGCAGTATCAGTGATCCTGAGTTGCCTGCTCACACATTGCAGAATGTGTAAGCATCCTGGCCGAGATGCTGAATGACCAAAGGAGCAGGAGTGGGCTAGTGGCTTGTTTGAATGATTGTTTGGATGCATTCTGCGGCTATCAACTGGCCTACCGTATGGGAACAGCCATCAAACCTTGCATTTGCCATAGTCAGACCTAAAGGAACTAGAGTGCGTAGTTTTTCCACCTGAAATCTTTTAAAATGTCTTCCCAAAATTATATTTACATGTCGATTTGAGACCAAAACAAAGTTGTAATAGAACAAGACCAAATCATGTGAGTTAATGAAAGTTCCATTTTATTACACCATCAACATAAGAAGTCTATTGCTATCCCTTTTAAAATATTCTTTGGGTGTGCAACAGAGCCAGAATAATATTCACCAATGAATTAATTTCATTTTTAAATCATAAGAAATATATTTCATATTTTAAATACCAGTACCCATTGATTATGCACAACTGGATATTTCAATTCTTCCTTTCACAGATCAAATATATAACTAATACTAACTTCCATTTCACTTTTTAATAACATATAAAATTGACTTTTATGTTTCCGTTCAAGTGCAACATCTCTTTAAAGAAGCTAAAATAGCAGATAGTTTGGACATCGCTAAAACATCAGGGCCATACCGTTTAGCTAATATTTCTTTTTGTTTTATATAATGCCAACCATATATTGAAGACAAATCAGATTCCAAAGAGAATCTCCCATAATCTTTAAAACAGATATTAAAGGTGAACTGGTTTAAAGTATTAATCTCTTGCTTAGCCCAAGCATTTCAATAAAATATCTTCCCTGCTATTTTCAGATTTGAGTTATACCAGTGTCGACTCCTCATGTGATTCAGGATCAAATTGTAACCACTTACCTATTAATAAATACATATGCCTTGTGGCTTGCACAGCAAAAAATGAAGTTCCTGATTTAATATACTTAGATTCTAAGACCTGCCAAGATTTCAAAGGTGTTACACATTTGCTTTCCAAATCGGTTCAGAGAGGAAAGTAATCATAATAAGTGATTTCTTACTCAGAAAAATATAGATGTTAACATGATGATATAGTTGCAAATCTGGTAGGCTAAATCTGCCATCCTCATAAAGTAACTGCAATTTGGCCAAAGATACCCTAAGAGCTTTAGTGTGCCATAAAATATTATCTATTTGTATGAAATATCTAATGAAAATTAACATTGGAGTAATATTAAGTAATATTTATTTTAATAATATTTAATCTTACTTTGAGGTAAGTCAAAGTCTTAATAAGAATTTTGACCATTGAGTTATATCCATTGAAATTACATCTGTACATTTAGACATACAGTATTTAATTCAACACACTGGAATAAACTTTGGGAGAGATGTAAACCCAATTATTTTATAGAATCTGTACAAATTGTAAATACTAATTTCCTACATTAATCTACACCTAAGGCAATACACTAATTCCAATTAATAGCATAGGTAGAGTATAAGTCATATTGCTGTATAATTTCAGTAAGTTTTGACAATGACGTAACATAATAATCAAGAATAGCCATTGACGTAGAAGAATCATTTGTATTCAATGTTAAGTGCTACCATGCCTTTAATGTCTTGGAATTGTTTAACAGAAGAGGCCAATTGTTCAAGAGCCAAACTGAAAATTAAGGGAGATAAGGGACATCATTGTTAAATACCATGATGTAACTTAAAGCGTTGAGTTATTGGGGATAACTCTAGTGACAGGATGCCAATAGAAAATTATACACCAATGAACAAAAGATAATGGCAATCTGTATCTTCTTCAAATGCATTTCATAAATTAATGATTCAGAATGCGGCCGCGTGGGTAGTTATTCGTGCCCCTAGATTGGCACATGTGACACCACTCCTGTGCGAGCAGCACTGGGTGCTGGTTTGCTTCCAGGTTCAATTCAAAGTGTTGGTTATCACCTTTAAAGCCCTACATGGCATGGGGCCAGGTTACCTGAGGGACCATCTCATCCCCATAACATTGACCCGTCCCACCAAGTCAAGCAGAGAGGGCATGCTACGGACCCCATCAACAAAGGAATTTCATCTAGCGGGGTCCAGGAGGCGGGCCTTCTCTGCAGTGGTGCCCACCCTTTGGAATATCTTGCCCTCGGAGGTGAGGTGGGCGCCTTCGCTCCCAGACTTCCGGAAGAATTTAAAAACCTGGTTCTGCCGCCTTGCCTGGGAAGGGAAGGGCAATAGCTCTTCCTGGAGGTGGTTGGTGCCGTAGTGCCCTCCCTACTGAATGAGCGCTTTTTGCCACAAGGGTCTCAAATTTTTGCCACAGATAGGTATATTTATCTATTTATAATGATATTTGTATTGTAATTTATGTTTTATGGTTTTATTTTGTTATTGTGTTGTAAACCGCCCAGAGTTCCCCCTTGGGAGAGATGGGCAGTGAAAGAAATTTGAAATAAATAAATAAATAAATAAAATTTGGGTCATAACAAAGGCCTTTTCAGCATCTAAAAAAATTAGAACGGCCGATTCCATTTTATCCTCAGCTATAACCATAAGGTCAATTATCTAAAGAATATTGTTTGACACTTGTCTATTTTTTATAAATCCAAACTGAGATGGGTATATGGTGGACAGTATTGTTTTATACAGTCTCCTAGCTAATGTTGCTGCTAATATTTTAGGATCTACTTTAAGCAGAAGTATTGGTCTATAGTTAACATATTTTTGTAGGAACTTCCTCAGGCTTTAATATTGCTGTAGAAGTAGTCCTCATAAAATTAGGAAGGAAATCATGATGAATTACAGATCTCCAACAACATATGTGCCAGTAGATCTATAAAAGTTCTGTATTGTTCAACAGAAAATCCATCCCATCAGGGGGCTTTACCCAATTTTATGGATTGCAATGTCTCTGTAATCTCTTGTAATGTCAATAGTTATGAAAGTATATTTTTATGTTGTTGGGGAATCTTTTTAATTTCATTATGTCTCAGAAAATTAATAATTTGCTGTTCAGTTACAGAAGTCACTAACTGATATAACTATAAAAACTACAAAAAGTATTTGGCAATCCCCAGGCCAAGTGAGGCGCAACCTCCAGTCCCCCTTTTTTTTCAGATCCCTTTTTACATTCATGGACTTTGAGGTGTGTTTTAAAGGACAAAATGTGTACCTTATGTCACTGACTCTGGACTTGTGATGGTCTTAATCCAACCATGAACTTATTCAGGAGGTCTACATATCAACAGCAGGTTGTCTCCTTACACACACTCTCTCTATCTCTACACACACACACACACACACACACACACACTCCTTTCTCAGTTCTATGGGTGGTTTGTGTCTTCCTCAACCTCAGGTCCTCTACCAGAGGCCCGGGAGTTTGAGGGTTCTGCACAGTATCTTAGCTGTTCCTAGCACTTTGCTTTTCTGGACAAAGAGCTCTGATGTTGCTCCTGGGATCTGTTGGAGCCACTCTCCCAGCTTGGGGGTCACAGCCTCAAGTGCCCCTACTACCCCTGGGACCGCCTGGGCCTTCACTTTCCACATCCTCTCTAATACCTCAGGCCCTGGTACTTCTCCAGCTTCTCATACTCCTTCTTCCTGATGTTGCTGCCACCTGGTACTGCTTATCACCACTGCTGTCTTCTGGTCCTTGTCTACTACCATGATGTCTGGTTAATTGGCCAGTATCTGCCTGTCCATCTGGATGAGATAAGATATATACATATAGTGTACATATACATACATACACATACACACACACACACAAACATACACACACAGGTATAATTTTTATTATACTAGTAAAATCTAATATAAACTAAACTTAAAGAGAATAGAAAGAAGTGAAAAGTGCAAGAAAAGAGAAAGAGAAAAAGAAAAAGAAAGAGAAAGGTAGGAATATAAGGAGGAAAGAAAAGAAATATATAAAGAAGTGACTTTCAATCTTCATCACAACAAGTATAAACAAATTTAGTGACTCTTCACCCGCTCTAAGGTTACAAATATTTATCTCTTCTTCCCATCCCTTATCTATAAACAAATCCATAAAACGTCATCTTTTCAGTCCTGGTGTCAGCAGAAAGTCTGTAAAAGGTTGCCAGAGGTAACAACATAGTTTGTTTTAACCTTGATCAAATAAACCAATTTTATATCCCTTCCCTTTACTTCTAACAGTCTTCATCTTTAGTTCATTCAAATATTGTGGGATTTGATTTCTCTTCATTTCTTCTTTGCCCCATTGCACAGAGTTCTTCAAGACCTTAACAAGCCTCTTTTGTAAATCCAGTAGGAAAAAATTATCTGGGCCACTCTCTTGGTTTGCCATTTGTATTTCTTTTAAATTTTAAAGCCTCAGCCAATCTCTTTTATACTGTAGATCCAGCAAAACATCCTTTTCTAAGTCATTCTCTTGGCCCATTCTCTTGGAAAGTTGTAAATTCACTTTCAATACCACCTCTATCTTGTCAGCTAAAATTTGTTCTATATCTCTCATTTCTTCAATAACAACTTTTGGACATAATATATCCATAAAAGCAGACATCATTACAGACATTGTTGATACTGTGGCTACTGTTTTCTGATTTCATTCTTCAAAAGTCTCCTTCAGTATTTTCATTGTTATAATGTTCTGCAACATTTTACAGGCTTGTAAATCTTTCCTCTACCTAAAAACTTTAGTCTCCTCTAGTGTCCAGTTTTTGAAATCATGAAATTGCTTATCTTTGTTTAGTCTTCTAACACCAAAACAGAAACTATTTCCCATGAGAAGCTGTTTGCTGATTATAATTAATTCCAAAATCTTATTGTATAAATTTCAGTATTTCAATTTTATCTGGACCTTTAGTCCATTCATAACTTTCTAAGATCAAAATCTTATTTAGCTTTTTGCTGTTTATTTCAGATTCTTTAAATTCTAAAACTTATGATTTAAATTCTCTTTCATTCAGGTTTGAAGGCAGACTCACTTGGCATTTTCAGACTTGTCATTCCAAAGGTCTCTAACAGCTTAGAAGTAGTTAATGAGCAATTTCCAAAAATGGTTAGAAAGTGAGGCTTGTGAACTTTGTGTCCTTTTAAAAGTCTCCACTGCGGTTGCAAGCAAGATAGCTAATACTGTCACATCCCAGGCACTCAAACTCATGGAAAACTGCTGTTCTGCGGTGTCCTTGCAAGAAGCAGACATCTGGAGCACATGTGGGCAATCTCCCATCTTCTCCTTATATGGAGAGGTTCCAAGGAACCAGTCTACTCACTTTGGTCACTGTCACCTGCTCCACTTTCACACAGCTGTCTTCAGTTTAACATACCTCCGCTGGAAGTTGCCTTTGATTCCTTACTCCTGACCAGCATGCAGAGGCAAGTAAAAGTGGGCAGAAGGCCATAATGGAGAAGATGAAAGAAAGCAAGGGTAACTCTTCCCCCTACTAATGAGATGGGACTTCCAAACAGGGCTGTACTTTTGCAGGAAATACAGCAGTCAGTGCTTAAGAAATCCCAGCTATTGCATCACTTGGCTTTTGTAGAATGGATGGATTTAGCTGAATGTCCTATCATCAAAACTATTACTGCTTTTTTATGCAGCTTTTTTATGGGAAATGCAAAGTGCTTTGCAATATTCAGTTCTCACATCCCCATGACAAAATGGGGATCCTTAATGATTCCATTTTAAAGAAGGGGTAACTGAAGCGGACCAGCGAATTGTTTTTTCCTGCTTTTTAGATCTGTATGGAGCAGCCTTCCTGGGCCTTTATTTAGCCAACTCCTGAGGACTACTAAAATTCCTGTTAAGAAATAAAATCCAAGCACATAAAGTAAATTACTTTGTGTCAATGCTTGCTATAGTTGCAAACAAAGTTAGAACCAATATTTACATTTTGCATAACATAACTTAATTCCATTTGTTATCAGTATTCTATTCCCATAGTATATCTTTTCTCCTTGCTTGTGGCATATCTTTTTAAAACTGCGACAGATTCAAAAACTAATAAATTTTTCTGCTTTGCAAGCATAGGAATTACAATGAGATACGATTGTTAATGAGCTTTTTAAAGAAATGATTCTGCCTGACTGATGGGCCTGTAGCTTCTCTTCCATTTCCTGGAAGAATGAGTCAAGTTGGTAGTCATCCAGCCAGAAGGCAGCCTTTGAAGGAAGACACTGCTTATTAATGAAGTCACTGGTTAGCATCATCAGTGGAAACTGATTTTATATGGAGACAAGAGAAAAAAAGGTGGAAGAAAAAGAAATAGCCCATTAGCTTTGATGCAGTCTCACATCTTCCAGGAATTTGAGTGCTCCTTATTGGATCAGTAGCTTTGAAATCTTGTCAAAGAATATGTTCCTGGGCTGGTGGGCTCGGGCCTCTGCAGGAAAGGTATCTATCTATCTATCTATCTATCTATCTATCTATCTATCTATCTATCTATCTATCTATCTATCTATCTATCTATCTATCTATCTATCGTATTTATTTCCTGCTCGTCTCTTATTATAACAACTCTGGGTGGTTTACAAACAATTGAAAATAGAAGAATAAAATGTAATTAAAACAATGCAATATAAATATAAATATAGAGATATAAAAATGTAAAATATATAATGTATGTCATGATAAGGGAGTGGTGCATTATTTCCTTAGATCACTTAGATCCAAGAGACATTAAAATGATGGAGTCAGGTAGAATGGCCACACTTTGTGAGTTAGAGTAATTGGATGGTGGCTGCTAGGCATGTGGTCCAAATGTCCCATATAATTTTATTTATTTTTATTTATTTGTCAAATTTTATCACCACCCATCTCCCCTCTAAGCAATATTCAAATGATATTGCTGCAACATACATGCAACTATCATGAAGAGGTGCCAGTAGTGTTCTGAGAATTAACCTCTTCTCATACAATTCTGCCTGGACAACTTTTAAAGGAGAATCTCTATTGATAGTCATTGACCCATAAGTTGAAATAAAGTTAAAGTAGAAGTGCTGGGAAACTAGAGGTTAAAAGCAGAGTCTACTGTGTCCTTCTTCATCAGACTTACACTGAAGATTTATTTGGTAGATCTATTTTCTATTTTCCCACCCTGTGGAACATGCTGCCCCCGGAGGTGAGATTGGCCCCATCGCTCCTGGCCTTTCGGAGGAGTCTGAAGACCTGGTTCTGCCACCTCGCTTGGGGTGGAAAGGGGAATGGAGCTACATGGGGATGGCTGCTTTGGACCACTCCTCCCACACTTGGACTGTTTTAGATTCTTTTGCCACTTGGACTTTTTTATTTTTTATTCTTATTTATATTATTACTGTAATTTTATATTGTATATTTTATTTATTGTATGATTGTTGTTTTAATTGATTACTGTAAACTGCCCAGAGTCCCCCAAAGGGAGGAGATGGGCGGGAACAAATTGGATAAACAAACAAACAAACAAACCATTCTGAGAGTGTTTAGTTCTTGAGTTTTCAAATATTATTGAGAGCTGCTCTGCAGCTCTGTGATTTCCTTCAGTAGTCTGGGATGTGGGCCTCATAGACGCTTGTACGGCTCCCATCCTGATGATGTTCAGAAAGTCATTGAAAATTTGGCTGTTCTCCCAGGCCTTGGGGCAGAGGGGTGGTTGAGCCCCTGTAGGTTGTTTTTTTGTTATTTACAGTTTGCCTTCTAGACATTTATGATCTATTGATTTTTAATTGTTCTTACTTTCTTGTAATGTGAGCTGCCCAAAGACATCTGGAAGCAGTTGGCCACTAAACTATATTAAATAATTAAATGTCCCTGGAAACCTAATTTTATTTAAACTAACTAAATTCTCCCTCACCCTCTCCATCTCTGTTCTAAGTTGCAGCTCCCTCATTCCCCCAGTGCCATATCAGTGACCAGTAGGGTTTAATTTTCATTCTGAGAAGATAGCAGATAAGAAGTGCCTTCTCATCATCAGTCATTAGCAGCTTACCACTTTCCCCTTGCAATGGACCAGCACCTTCTTTGGTTTTCCTTGCATCTCTAACATGAAAACATGAAGATGCAAAATGTAATACATGTATGGTGATTTTTCTGTAGCTCTTTGGCTGCTGATGAAGTTTTGTCTGTGGATGAAAAGTGATACCATATCAGTTTCTTTGCAATAATTATTGGCCAGGATGGCAATCTCCTTTTTCAACACTGCTAACGCTCTCTGTGCCTTCAGCCTCTCATCTGGCATCCAAGATGTGCACTCAATCTTTCAGAAATGTGCCACCTGTCATGTCCCTTTGTTTCAAATAATCATCCATTCGTCTGAATGCCCTAAGCAGAGATGGGCATCTTAGCAGTGTCAGAGTTATTGTGTGTGCAAAGAAAGAAAGTCTACCTTTCAACTGTGGATATTAGTTGCTGCAGTGCAACAATCTAGTTTAAGCTAAAGTCATTCCATCTGGTGATGAATGTCAGTACCTGAATCTAATTTGGATAATTTCTTGCAACCGAAGTGTAGTAGTGCTAAAATTGAACACTAATTTGTTGATGATGATGTTACCTAGTTGGGTAACGAAACATCTGCAAGCAAACAACCAAGCTTAGAGAGCACCAAGGACTCCACAGTTCAACCCTGAGTTACAGATATTCTCTTCTATTGGAACACTAATTTATTTGTAATTTACTATACTCACCCATAATTAGTATCTCTGAAGTTCTGGATTCTGAAAGCTCAGCAAACTTCTGAAGTTCACCAGAAAGAAAGAAAACAGAAGGGAGACCCAAGAAAGATCACCTCCTCCCTCCAGCTAAACTCTCCTTTTATAGTAGAGGTTATTAGTGGCAATGTGTCTGGGAGGGAGCCATTCATTACCTCTTAGTGAGACATATGCCAGCAGAAACTTCCCATTAATATAGTTCTCTTGGAATTTTTCTTTTTTAAAAAAGTTCACTGCTTCAGCAGCAAGGCCAGGATTTGTACAGAATAATAAGATTCTATTAAATGATAGTCAAGTCCTAATGTGTTGGATTTTCCAGTGGCTGTTAGAAGAGTAGGAAGCAGAAGGTTAAAGCTCAAGAGATACTGACTACAGAAGCTGACACCAAGGAAACCTGGGGAAGAAACTGTTCTGCTGTTGAACAGTTGTTAGGAAACTTTTCCTGATGTCCAACCAAAATCTATTAAATCTAATTTAAGACCATTATTTCTGTCTTCAGGAACAACTCTGAACCATTCCATCCTGGCTTCTACTTGAAAGTCTTTTAGCTATTTGAAAGCAGCTATCATTCCTCCCCATTGTCTCCTCTTCTCCATGCAAAGCAGAGCCAATGACTTAACCATTCATCATAGGCTTATCATCGTCTAGATTGCTTTCCTCTGAACGTGCTCCAGTTTGTCAACGTTCTTCTTAAAATGTGGTGCCCAGAACGTGAAACAATATTACAATAGTCTAGGTGTGATCTGCAAAATAGAGGATGCAGACCAACAGTGACTTTTCCTGATTTTGACACTATGCTTCTGTTATTGCAGCCCAGGATTGCAATTTTTTTTTTGCAGTTGCATCACATCATCTTGTGAGCCTTGTTGTTTTCTTGCAGACGTTTTGTTACGCAACTAGATTACTTCTTCAGTGCAAAAAGGCAGTGGGGTTTGCTCTCTGTTTATATACAGTAGCTTGCCCTGCAGTGTTGGTGGGAGTGTTGTGTTCTTCTTGGTAGTTCCTTGATCGGGCTCTTTTTTTTTACTGCTTGACTGTTTGTCTGAGTTGGTAGTTCCTTGATCAGGGTATTGTTTGCTGCTTGATTGCTTGTCTGGTCTTAATCCTGGTGTTAATCCCTGCTTATCTGGGTGTTGATAGCTGGTGAGGAGGTGTTCTGGTCTTTTTGTTTCCTTTTTAGCTTTTTTAATGTCTCTTTTGAATGGTATGCATATATTGTTTATCTCTATGTGCCTGTTGAGGGCAGACATGTCTGAGTGCCAGGCTTCCAGGAATTCCCTTGTGTTTTTGGATTTAGCTTGGTCAAGGATGCTGACAGTTTCCCAGTTGAAACTACAGTTGAGTCTCTCCCTGTGTTGTGAGATTCTAGCACTGAAGGTGTTACCTAGTCAGGTAACGAAATGTATGCAAACGAACAACCAAGCTCAGAGAGCACCAAGGACTCCTCAGTTCAACCCTGAGCTACAGAGATTCTCTTCTATTGGTACACCCAGATTCTCACATGTACGATTGCCTAGCATGTTCTCCATTTTCTATAATCTATGATTTTTTTCTTACCCAAAGAAATTTACCTTTGTTCCTGCTGAAATTAATCTTCCGCCCATTGTTCCAGCATGTTAAGATTCTAGTGAATCTTAATACAATCTTCTAATATATTTTTCTCCCTCCCCCAACACACCATCTTTCTATCATCTGCAGACTTTATCATCAAATTTTCTAAGCTCCCATCCAAGTTGTTTATAAATATTTTGAACAGTTCTGGGCCCAAAATGGAACCTTGCAGCAGGCCACTCATGGGTTCCTTCCAGCCTGATGTGGAGCCATTGATGTACAGTCTTTGTGTATGATTGTTCAATCACTCTGCATCCATGAAATGGTAGCATAGTCCAACCCACATTTTGCCACCTTCTCTCCTAGGAACTCAAGGAAGACTTTGTGCTTCATAGTTTGCTGAAGTCAAGATACAATATATCTACCACATTCCTGTGGTCAACTCAGTTGGTCACTCTGTCAGAGATGATTAATGCTTGGGCATTAATACATTAGGTTAAAAGGTGTCATTGGTAATATTAGAAACCGCAATCATTCATATTTCCTTATTAAAACCGTTTTGTCTTTACTTGTAATGCTGTAGTCAGCCACCAGATGTGGTTGCATACACCATTTCCTGGGGAAATTGTGAGAATTTGAATTGGTACTAATTCTATGTCAAAACCTGTCTCTCAATCTCAACAAAACTGCTTCCTCCTCTAATTAGTAACTCTTGCTTAAGTTACACTGTGATTTTACTCCCTGTTCCAGCAGCCATGCCTAAATATTTAGACAGCAATGTAGCATTTACATTTACATGTCTGGAATTACTTCTTACACTGGTGGGAATCCCCTTCAACTCTTCTTTTCCTTCCAGCTGCCTTTCCACTCCCATTCCAGGAAAGGTAGTATAATATTGGTTGATTGATTAAGCAGATTAACAAATAATTTGAGCTTCAACTCTCAGTGCAAACTGTGTTTATATTTAACCAGAAGTTGACATACCTGAGGAAAATCTGCAACAGCACTTGCTTCTCTCCTAGTTAACAGCCCCCACCCCCACTCCAATGAGGTCTAAGATGCTATTATAGCATTTCCAAGGCAGAGTGTTTAATAGTTTACAATATATAATGAGCAGAAGACACTTACCTATCAGCTAGGGATAACTCTAAAAGACAATGAAGGTAGTTCTGGGCTCAAACCATCTGCTTTCCATTCTCCCATTTTCTCATTTCCTTATTGCAAGGATGGGCAATTGTTAAGTCCTGACAGCTGAATCAGGTGCCCTCTGTGGATCAAAGATCTCCCACTACTGTCAGTGAGGAAGCAGCAAAGTTTAGCAGAATCACTCGGAAGGGGTTGGAGATGTTGTTTATTCATTTTATTTATTTATTTTCTATCCCACCTTTATTATTTTTGTAAATAACTCAAGGCGGCAAACATACCTAATACTCCTTCCTCCTCCTCCTTTCCCCACAACCACAACCCTGTGAGGTGTTGGGCTGAGAGGGAGCGACTGGCCCAAGGTCACCCAGCCAGCTTTCAGGCCTCAGGCGGGACTGGAACTCTCAGTCTCCTGGTTTCTAGCCCGTCGCCTTAACCATTAGACCAAACTGGCTCTTAACCACTAGACCAAACTTGTTCCCTCTTCTACGAAGGATCCTACTCCAGGCTACAACCACTAGTAATGAGAAAGCAGTAGTGTTTCCCCCATGATCCAATCTGCATGTTGGGAAAAAAATTCAGACATTAAAAAGTGACTTCTCCTTTTTGGCATGTACCTTCCACTAAATTTTCTGCTTCATGTGCAGCTTTTGAACCAAGAACTGCATCACAAAGTTGAACTTACAGCCAAACCAATAAAGCTGTTTCTTTCTATTTCTGAGATAGCAAAGCTTGTTTTGAGAAATAAAGTGATAGGAGCTAATCTTCATCTGTTAAATAGTATGTCCATTAATGTTCTTTTTTATAATTTCCCTTTTTAATCTGACGATGAAGCTGCCTTATATAAAAAAAGATGTATCCTGTATGCTAATTAATATCCACTGAGATACAATCAATGGATACATAGCTAAGATGCCCTGATGGTGTGTACTGCCTTGTAAAAGGCATAGCCTTCTTTGCCTCTGATTATCTTTTGAACAGAATCAAAAGCCAGGGGCAATTGACTATAGTCATGTATCATCATCTGCAAAAGGAACAGCAGGAAACAAGAGTTAAAGACCAAGGAGGAGGGCTGCAAATGGCAGCCTTTAAATCAGCAGTAAATGATGGCAGCAGGAAGCAAAAGCACTGGGATTCTGGGAAGCAGGTGCACTGACACTTAGCCTGAGCATCATTATCCATAATGGCTGGCTTGCAGGCGGCTGGTGATAAAAGGTGTTCCAGGACAGTTGGTGTAGGGAAGGGCTATCCGAGATATGTTTACTAATGCAGTGCAGCTAGGAGAAGAAGGGATATTAGGACAATGAGAAATGTGGAGGGGGAGGATTGAGGACTGAGAAAAGCAAGTATCCCCCTTCCTAGAGTTTCAACCACAGCAAGGGAATGAGACCTAATAAAGTTGCTTTCCTTTGAGATTTTGCTAGGCTATATTACCTGTCCATTCGAATGGCATTTCGTATGACTTACTCAGTTTGTCCTCATGCGGGTCCTGTAATGTAATTTCATGGCTGCCATAAACGGGCTACAAAATTCCCAATGGCCACTAGATGGCAGCAAACACAATTGTCTTTGCTGGCATCTAGCGGACATCCAAATTTTTAAAGCAGGGATATGGTAGCCCCCGTCCAGTCTGTTAGGATATGCAACAGCTGAGTTATTATACAGCTGTATGTGATCTACAACAGAACCAGAATGTTTCAAGGCTTTTAGTTGCTACTCTTGCCATGTTTCCTTTTCCTGACACAGTGATGGTGTGAATCAGTGTCCTCACCCTTACTTCCTGCAGTGCTTTCTAAGTGATGTTCTTCTGTACGTCAAGGAAAAGTTCTTTGAAGAGCATCCACTGGATTATGTTGGGACAAAGCCAATCCGTAAGTGCTCAAATGAGGATAACCAATCTGGTGCCTTTGTTCTTATTATGGCTTCCTAGTGGCCCTGCCAGCTACAAGTGATGGGGACGGAAGACATCTGGAAATCACCAGATTTCCTATCCTTGACTTCAGCAGTAATTCTGAACTTCCTTGAGAGGGTATAAAGCAGTGTTTCTCAACCCTGAGAACTTTAAGATGTGTGGACTTCAACTTCCAGAATTCATGATTAGGGAGCAAACATCTATGTCCTTAATGTTAGCTCACTTACCCTTGTTCCACACATTCAGTGTTAGTTTATTATATCACATCTACATCTCTAGGCAGGGTAAATGAAAAATGTAATGTTTTATTATGAAGCATTTTTAATTAAATAGACTTTTAAGTACATTTATGCTGGAGTATTTTGTTTTTTTTGGGGTGTCTTCGAGTCAGTGTTGAGTCCTGGCAACTGCCTGGACAAGTTCCTAAAGTTTTCTTTGCAAGATTTCAGAAGTGGTTTGCCATCGTCTGCTTCTTAGGGCTGTGGGAGTGGGACTGGCCCAAGGTCACCCAGATGGCTTCGTGCCTTAGGCGGGACTAGAACTCACAGTCTCCTGGTTTCTAGCCTGGTGCCTTAACCATGACATCAAACTAGCTCTCAAGATAATAACTTTATTATTTATTTATGATAAATGCATGTTTGTAGGTTTTAAAACCCATAAATCAATTCTTACAAAAGGAAAAGATACAGCTTTGATTGTTCATTTTTTTGTTGCTGTTGTTAACACAAAGGTTTTGTGTTAACAACAGCAACAAATAAGTCCTTCATTTTCTCTTTGTGATAGTATCATCTTTAATACCATTTTAATAATGTAATGCAGAAAAAGTGCATAATGGGAGTGCCAAATGTGGAGGCAGCACTGAAAGGAAAGGGATTGAAGAGGGCAGTGAGTTTTGTGTGTCTGCACACAACCTGTTGCAGAAATGGTTTAGTCAAGCATTGATTCCCATAGACCCAATGTGTCCTTCAACTCTGTGAAAAACCAGGGCAACTTCTCAGATCTGAGAAACTATAGGTATTATTGCAGTCACTGGTTACCCACAACAGTATGTCTTTTGATTTTCCTCCTTGAGAGGTTTGCCCAATTTTATTTCTGAAGGCCAATTTGGTGCGGTGGTGAAGGCATCAGGCTAGAAACTGGGAGACCCTGAGTTCTATTCCTGCCTTAGACACAAAGCCAGCAGGGTGACCTTGGGCCAGTCACTTTCTTTCAACCCTAGGAAGGAGGCAATGGCAAACCACATCTGAAAAACCTTGTCAAGAAAATTGCACGGACTAGTCCTGGCAGTCTCTGAGAATCGGACATGATTGAATGGATAAGAAAAGATAATACATTCTGAAGATATGAATATTACATCTGGCCATTGATCTGTCAAGGTCAGTATTGTCTCCTCTGACTGAGAGACTCCACACTGTCATTTCCTTTCTGAGATTTTAGATGACGTTTTCCCCATTCGAGCTAGTATGTATATATTACATAACCTCTAACTAGAAAGAAAGATTTCATGAAGGATTACCATATTTCTGTGTTTTTCTTGGACCTGTCTTCTTTTTTGGTCCTACATTTTTATCTGGCTATTTATCTTTTTTAAAAAAGCACGGGTGGGGTGGGGGGAGAAATGCCCAGGATATTGCCATTCTTTACATCTGATCATTGCTGGCTGGTGGCCGGGCAGTAGGAGACAAGCTGATCTGCCTCCCTTGGCTGACAGTGATGCTCTGGTGCCACTCATAGAAGTCAGAATGTGGGAGCGCTTACAAGAGGCTCCAGAAGCTTCAGTCACCTTGAATGGATGGCAGGAGTCGAGGGCATTCCATTTAGTCTTACTCTTCATCTCTGGGGATGCTCAGATTTGGAAGACAGTTTGAAGAACTGCTTACTACTCCAGTTCAATTGTTATCTCATTGAGAAGAGGGCTTATTTTGCAACACTGCATATTGTTCCTTCTTATTTATAGGTACTCAGGGGAAATGGTGTATAGTCACAGTACATTATAATCTCACAGTGCATAACCAAAGTTGCTGCGATTGCTCATTCTATATGCTCATGTTAAATTAATGCCTAAATATACATGTTTTTAGATCATGATACAGTATCTATAGAAATATATCGTACCCCAGTTTTATGATGTAGCAAAATAACTTGGTGGTTTCATCAATACTCTCTTTTAAATACTTTGAAATTTGCATTTACGACCAACCCTAGCTAGGAACTATAAATCCTTTCGATGCAACCAAAAGAAAGCTTCTATATCTTATATAAATAAACCTTACTACATCATAACCTGGTTTTATGATGTTGTAACACAAATTGGCTGTTCCACAATACTATCTTTCAAATTCTTTGAAATTTGCACTTATGGCAGGCCTCAGGAACCATAAATCTTTTAATTTGTGCTTCCAAAATAAAGCCTGTATATGTTATATAAATTCAATAAATTGGTTTCAAATATATTAGGGCCAGAAATATGGTATCCATGAGACCCAGGCATCTTATGACATTCACAGACTAAATAAACTAAAACTAAATAAATAATTGGCTGAAGACCTTGAGCAAGAAAATTGAAATTTCTCTAGATCTTGCATGAGAATTCATGCAATGTTGGGGATTAAGAGCACCCAAATCTTGTGCTGATATGAGATTTGGAGTAATTTTTAAATGTTGCCATTGCATGAGCTTTTATAACTACTTAGCATCTGAAAATGTATTGTATTGATCCCAAGTATAGGCAGAAGATTGATATTACTGTTGTCGGCAAGCTCCTAAAATGAAGAAAGTGAGATGCGTATAAGGAGAACTACTTACAAAAGGGGATGCAGTCTTGCTTTTTAATCAAAGACTGACCAGGCCACAGTAGCTGGCTGACTTTGTTCAGGTTTGGTAGCTCAACAGGATCAAATTGGTTAGTGCTTGGATAGGAACTCATGAGATGTATGTGAGTAAATGTAGCTGTTGTAGGCAAGACTGGGAGGTAAAAAACTAAACAAAAAACTTTCCTAGTATTGCCAAGAAAACAGCATGGTGGTACCCATATATCAGCAGAAGGTTTGTCTGGCTCAAGGTGATGACGTATGGATTGCCTTTCTCTAGGTAGATTATTTTCTGCTTTCCTCTACCCTGAGGACGGACTACATTTCTCTGGGCAGAAAGAATGCAATCAGTCATACATATCCTTCCCTCCTGGCCTATGAAAAGGACAGGAAGACCTTCTTCTCTTGAGGCAAGTGATGAGCCTCTAACATGATGCCCAACTCAACCTTGGTTCAGTCATTGCATTTAGGACAATTTTAGCAGCAGCCAGCTGTCAGTTTGGTTGCATTTTGAAGCACAGCATCATTGGGAATAGAAGGATGTAGGTGAATGACTGAAGGCAACACTTGGGGGCAGGGAGAGAAGGCTCACTGGTTGGAGAACAAAGGCAGCAGCCACTAATCAGAGGACCTTGGTAATAAAGTCCCAAGGCTCTGCTGCTTCTCCCAGCAGAGGACCTTTCCACAGGGACTGTTCCCTTTTCTGTTTTTCCAGGAATCGAGGGGCCACTTGAAGCCTCTCTTCCATAACAATATTAACTATGAGGACTACTGTTCACCTATGCACAATACACTAGAGCAGAAGTTAATGCTGGTGTTTTCAGATACCAAAAAATATTGCAGAAAATAAGCATTTCTTCATGATAGGTAAAGCTTCAATGTATATTTGGCCTGAGTAATACGGGGGGCTATGTTTCAAATACCAGTGAAGCAGCAACCCATTGCAAAGCTTTGAATAAGCCAGGCAGATATCCTTATTGCTTTTACAGTCAGTGGGGTTCTTGCTGTCACAACTGTAAGATTGCCCCTCTCCAGTTATGCTTAACTGCATAATTGGAAAAACTTCCACTATGGATCTCTGATATCATTTGTTTTTATTTATATCTTGCTTCTTCTGGAAATAACTTGCTGAGGTTGATAATTCTGTCTCCACATTTATTCTACCACACATTATGCACTGGATGTAGATGGTATGCTGAGCCCAAAAAAAGGTTCTTTACAAACTGCAGTGCCACCCTAACCCTAAAACAGCACATTCCAGAGCAAACCGTTAATGGCTTCGTGAGATAGATAGATAGATAGATAGATAGATAGAGAGAGAGAGAGAGAGAGAGAGAGATCCCAGGAGCAACATCAGAGCTCTCTGTCCAGAAGAGTGCAGGGCTAGGAACAGCCAAGATACTGCGAAGAACCCTCAAACTCCCAGGCCTCTGGTAGAGGACCCGAGGTTGAGGAAGACACTCACCTCCCATAGGGGTGAGAAGGGAATTTTTTAATATAATCATACGTGTGAAATGATTCCACATATTTCTCCTGATACGGACAGAAGGAGGAGAGGTGCCCTAGTGTCAGCCTTGCAAGGTAGTCCAGACATACCCAGATGAACTAATTCTACTTTATTGTAAGGTTACATTAATAGACGGGACGCGGTGGCGCTGCGGGTTAAACCGCTGAGCTGTCGATCGGAAGGTCGGTGGTTCGAAACCGCGCGGCGGGGTGAGCTCCCGTTGCTCGTCCCAGCTTCTGCACACCAAGCAGTTCGAAAACATGCAAATGTGAGTAGATTAATTGGTACCGCTTCGGCGGGAAGGTAACAGCGTTCCATGAGTCATGCTGGCCACATGACCCGGAAGTGTCCTATGGACAACGCCGGCTCCAAGGCTTTGAAACGGAGATGAGCACCGCCCCCTAGAGTCGGACACGACTGGACTTTACGTCAAGGGAAACCTTTACCTACCTACATTAATAGAATCTTGCAAGTCCGAAAGTACATCTCTCCCCCGCTTGCCTTTACAGTCCAAAAAACTAGAGAGCGTTCCTTCTGAGACGTTTACCATGTCCACATTCCTGCTGCAGGCTCAGCTGCCTCTTATCTGACCATTCCCCTGGCTTTGGCTCTTCCCCCTGTCTCCCAAGGTCATTCCCACATACCATTACACCTAGTAACAGTTGTATGACAGGCAGACAAACCAGACAGCTTCCTTTCTTGTGACTGACAAATCCAGGAGCAACTTCAAAATGAATCAACTCTATTGGGGCATAAACATTCGGTCCCAGGCTTTTTATTTCATGGTCCTTCCTTGCATCTCCTTTCCTGAGTGAATCACTGTCAGTAATATTACTGATTGAAATCACCTTATGAATTGTTTCAGCAATAACTTCTAGAACACCTGCTCTTCCTTTCGTCAATGTTTTTGTTGTTCATTGATACAATCAATGGGAAAAATAATTATAAACACAGGCTTGGGTTGTTTTTTTGTAAAGGGCCTCATTATTAGGATAATAGACTTTAGGTAAAAACAATAAAAAGATATGTGAGCTTCAAAGGAGGCTTCTCCCCAGACAGTCTAGAAAGAAATGGAAAACAAATTCAATTAAAATAACATTCAACCTTTTTGTTCCTTCTGAGATATGATTTCTCTGAGGCAGAGACACAGTGGTAATGGGCATCTCATTGAAATGCTGGGTACAGAGACCCCCATACAATCCACTTATGAAAAATTTAATTTTTCTTTCTTGAATTTCCAACATCACACATTACGAGTGCTATTTCCAGTCCTTCATAGGAAAGCATGAACTAATATACTTGTAAAAGGGCTCTCCATGAGTTTACAGGAAAAACAGAACAATCTAGGCCTTTGGCACACCCAACCTGCTCTAGGGCTCACCACTTCATCACCTATGCTCATCCACTATTCCTCCTATTATTGAGGTCATTGCCCAATGCAGCCTGAATTCATTCATCATGCTAGGCCCTAACAGACTTTGTTTTCCTTTGGCACAGAAGGGGCTATCCCATGTTCCACGTTCACCCCACCAGATCAGCCCATCCACTTTTAATGTCTGAATTTTAGCTCCACCATTTCCAGCAAATTTTATTTAAATTAAGATTTAAAGCAGGTGCAGTTGAGCTTAAGGAAACCAGTTTTCTCTCTTTAAACTGCTCCAATTCCCCAAGCCATTGAAAAAACAGGCTAAAAATATTTAGCTGCATCCAATGATGTCATGATGTCATCATCATCATATCCTCTGGCTTTCTGAGGGCAAAACAGGTGAAGGATGTCCCCCAGCCAGTTTGAAGTTGCAAGTCCTGACCCAGCATACTGTGTGAACCTAGTCAATGCAAGACTGAGGCTATGTTGTGCATCTATCACTGAACCAAGTGGATTTCTGCCTGATATAAAGTGATTAAAAGCCATGAGTCCTGCTGCAGGGGAAATTACAAAACCTGGCAAAGCACATTGAAAAGATACTCAGGGATTGATACTGGAGTTCTAAGAGTTCTCTAAATTTTCTAACTTGACGCTATTGGGAATTAGGACAAATTGTAGATTTTTATTTGCTATGCATAACTGCCTGGAAAAATAGAGCCCTCAGTTCAACTTCTGCTACAAATTCCTGCTGGTAACCCGCACACGTGAATGAAATGTAAAACATTAATTCAATCAGGGCAATTGCAGGTGGGCTCTGGGCCAGTTAAGCTTTCACCTATAAGCACCCAACCCTCACCTTGGCTTCCCCTCAAAGCCTGCAAGAAACTAATGGGCCATTCAGGAGTTTTGAAGGTTACAGAATTGGGCGAGCCAACGGGAACCTAAGAAACAAACTGTTAGGAAACGCATCGGGTGAAATATGTACAAGAGAGAAGAAGTTTATAATTGGGGTAGTGAGTTCTTTCTTGATTGGTTGCAGGGAAAGGGTCTAGGGGTAGCGGGAAATTCTCAGTGTGAGCTGTGTGAATAGCACTGATTTTAATTCATGTAGATTTGTTTTGAAGTATTGCAAACCTTTACGAAAGGGGTGGATGGATCTGACCATAGGATCATGGAGCAAGGAGGAACCATTTAGGTCACTGAGTCCAGCATACCATCCAGGCCAGAAGCCAAATTGAAGCCTCCCAGACAGATGGCTGTCTAGCACATTCAATGGAGGGCAGCCCTCCATCTCTCTTCTGAATTGATGCCATGATCAATTAGACCATTCCTCCCACATATGGACTGTATCTGTCATGGGTACTGATGGTGAGCAGGAGGGGGCCCCTATCCAGGGGGGAAAATGCATGCGCAGTACTGAGGAGTTGAGCAGCCATTCAAAGAGGCACAGAACAGACCCGCCTTGACTTTTGGGGTTTATCTGTCTGGGTTTTCCCACGCTTCTTCAGTTTGTTAGGATTTTCTGTCTAATGTAGCAGTAATAAAACACTAGAGACCTGTTCCTCATCTCAGTGTGGTTCCTGACTGTTAGGACAGTATCAGATTCTCCTGCCACTTGGACTTTTTTCCTTTTTTACCCTTATTTATATTTATTTATTAGGGTAATTTTATATTTGTATATTCTATTTATATGGTATGGTTGTTGTTTTAATAGATTATTGTAAACTGCCCAGAGTCCCCCGATGGGAGGGGATGGATGGGGACAAAATAAATAAATGATCAAACTGGTCCTACTATTACTGTTTTCCTCATATCCTCAGCTAGAATCTGTTTTTTTGCAACCTAAATTCATTGATCTGCGTCCTGTGCTATGGAATGAGAGAGTACAGGTCTGGGTCTTCTTTTATGTGACTCCCTTTACAGCTATTTTAAGAGTGGTATCTTTATATTTGCATGAAATCTAGGGGGGCTGCAACTTTCACCCATTATTGCCCCATGGCCGTTCCCAAAGGGACTTAGTTCCGGCTGGATTTTCTTAAAGCCAGCGTGAGCCCAGAACAGGAACAGCATAAGTAGCAAGTATAAATAGGCTGTTTTTTAATTTATTGTGCTTTGAGTCATTCTTGGCTCTGGTGACTACCTGGATACATCCAGGCAGTTTTCTTGGCAAGGTTTTTCGGAAGTGGCTTGCCTTTGCCTTCTTCTTCTTCCCAATTCTGAGAGAGAGAGAGAGGGACTGGCCCAAGCTGGCTTCAGGCCTAAGGCAAGATTAGAACCGATGGTCTCCTGGCTTCTAGTCCAGCAGCCACACACCACACCCCTCTTAGATATGCAGGGTTCCTTAATCAGGGTTGCCATATCTGGGCTTCAGAATCCAGATGATCATGAAATGGCAGGAAGGATACACACAAAGACCTTACTTTTTGCTACCACTTAGCTAGTTTTTTCAGCACAGATACAGTAGTCCTCCCTTGACAGAACCCTCACTACTTTTTCCTCAGGTTACCAGATATCTGAACAGGCAAAGGAGGACATGGACAATGGAAGGAGGACAAATGGGGGAAAAGGACATGCTGGTAAACTTGGCACCTGCAACAAAACGTACAGCAAAAATCTGTAAATAACAACAACAACAACAACAATAATAATACGTAGGCCTACATGTATATGAAATTACTTTTTCCAGCACCAGAAAGACTGGTTTTTCAACTGCAATATTTTTCCAACATATCTTTATTTTCAAGTATATATGCTAGCATTAATATAGAATGGATGACAACATGCTTTTCAAATTTTACCATAGAAATGTATGATGTGTTCTTCAGACTACAATGATCAGTGAAAGGGGCTGGATTGAAACAAATTGCTGGAATCTGGAAATAAATTAAATATCATAAATCTAGGCTGTTGAGACTTTTTGATGGACAAGGGAAAGGAAGAAACAGACAATTTACAGGGTCATAATACATGAAAGTTTGAAGGTGAAAACAGTCCAAAATAATAATAATAATAATAATAATAATAATAATAATAATACAACACACTCAAAAAGCTGGACAATATTTAATTTGCCTGCTGGACGGAGTACATGAGGATAAAAAGGAGGACATGTCCTCCTTTTGCCTGACACCTGGTAACCCTACTCTTACCAAATCAAAAATTCCTTTGGGAAAAGGGCAGAAAAAAATAGTGAGGTTGTTTGTAATATAGAGATATGCCCCATGCTTTCAGAGCTTTAGAAAACAAATGTAGGTTTTTCATTAAGCACTCCCCATCAAACCCTAGCACCTTTAAAATATAATTCCATTTAATTTGGAGAAAGCACTTTACATTATACTCATAGGCTTTTCTGATCAAAGCAGCCCATTTCAAAATATCTGCACTGAAAACACTAACAGTGTTTTCAAGTAGGCAAAATAAGATATCAGAACCCAAAAATAAAATCTGTCAGTCTTCTGTAAATTAAGTTGGGTCCTTTGCTTGTATAATTGGCTGCTGGCAGAAGAGGCTTGTCATTTGCAGAAAATGTGGCTAGCAATGATCTGCTTACCACGGTCGCGGTTTGGCAACGGGGATTCAGGCAGATGTCTTGTTAGTAGGCACATCAGCTTTTCCTGCAAAGTCCTGGATTTGCCAGCCACCTGCCTAAAATATATATGAGATTATTTCTGCTCTCAGAAGGTGTTTTGCAAAACTAGAGCATCATCGGGCTTGAGATAATTGGGGCCTTATGTTTCAAACACCGCAAACAGCCACCACAGCAAATCCTTGCAGCTTTGAAGAAATCCTGGTGGCTCTGAGAAAAAAGCCTCAAATTGCTCCAACAAGAAACAAAAACCCAAAGTCAGGTGCATTTGTACACTGGTTTCGGCCCTAGAGCTCAGCATGCGTATTGCCTCAGAACTCGTGCCAGATGCCTGTGTGGCTAGAAGAGAACATTGGACCTGTGGCTCATCAGCACAGTTTCAGCTTAGGAATGTATACAGTATATTGTAGAAGTAAAAAAGTTCGAGAGCCAGTTTGGTCTAGTGGTGAAGGCACCAGGCTAGGAACCAGGAGACCGTGAGTTCTAGTCCTGCCTGAGGCACAAAGCCAGCTGCAGGACCTTGGGCCAGTCCCTCCCTCTCAGCCCTAGGAAGGAGGCAATGGCAGACCACTTCCGAAAAATCTTGCCAAGAAAACTGCAGGGTCTTGTTCAGGCAGTTGCCAGGGTCAACACTGACTCACACGCACAAAACAACAACGACAACAAAAACAAGAGTGATATGTCACTTGTGAAGGGTCCACTGTATAATTTTCTGCAATTAGAATTGTAAAGAAAACAGCTTTTGTATATGATAAAGTAATACTATAGTGTACTCATGGACAATTCACATGTGGGAAAGTGAAAAACCAAGTAAGGGTACAGAGGGGGTCCGTTTATATGGAAGAATCAAGAGGTCCAGCTCAAGTGTATCTACAGGGGAGGTCAAAAAATTCAAGATGGCTGTGATGCATGTAAAAATGGAGCAGGAGTTTGATTGTACAGTCACAGTTGCCTTCTTGAAATTTTGAGCCCGGCTCCCCCACGAATGCTCCTGGCATAGTTTACTTTACATTACAGCCCTTTAGTTTGCACATGAGATGTGCTTGCTTAAAAAACAAAACATTCTAAACATGAAAAGAAAAAAAAACTCATGCCCTGTTTTTTTTTTAAAATCCTTTTCTTCCTTTTTCAGACAAGGGGGCTAGGATGGAGCAGCAAAAGGTTTGCTTGGCACTAAAAGCTCAAATTGAGTGTGGAACTGTGAGTAACAATCAGGATGTATTTTCACCTGGGAGTAGCTGAGATCCAATCCAAATTGGTCTTCCTCTGGCAAAGTCCTCAAATAGGAGGTTAAAATCTGCTTGGCCCAATTTGTGAATTTACTGCTTTTTCTCGGGTTTGCTTTTATGGAATCTTAGCTACTATTCCCAGGCTTTCAGAAGGAGGAGAGCTAGAAAGATGATTGTATTCAAATAGCCATCTGTCTATTTGGCCTATATATGGCCCCTAAAAAGGACCTTGCTCTCTGATCTTCAGCCAGGAACTCCAGTTTCAGAAGTAGATGTGAACTCTATAAACATTCCCTGGCTTAAGCATTCTCCCATATTGCCCACAGAGGCAGAAACATGCAACCTGACTTTGCAGATGGAATTACTTTATGATCTTACGCTCCGTATAAAACTTGCATAGCCCAATTGCAATCACCCCAAGCGCTTGACAATGACATGTTGCACAGGACAAAGGTATTTGTTTACACAAGGACCTATCCACAGAGCAGGGTACAGACAGACCACAGTGCCTAAAGAGGTGTCAAAAGGGGAGTGCATCTTACACCCTTTCCTTATAGGGAATACATAATTCCGGTTGCTGCTTAAACTAAAGGAGCTTGGTTGCTCATCTAGTGGAAATTGTGGAAGAATTTAAGCCATCTGGATATGAATAAATGTTCTAAGCAAATATTTAGCAGGCACTAGAAGCAAGTTTCAATATTGTTTTTGTGGTTAAGCTTCAAGAGAAAGTTTGTCAGAGCAGCTAGGGTTAGCTGAAGCTGTGGTTTCTTTCTTTTTCTTTTATTTATTTTCTATCCCGCCTTTATTATTTCTATAAATAACTCAAGGCAGCGAACATACCCAATACTAATTTAACATTTAACATTTAGCAGATACATTTAGTGGGCACAGCCTAGCAACTTGGGTATATTCTAAAACTTTGTCGTTGTATAATTAATTTGTAACCAATTGCATTCATAATTTTGTATTTCCTTGTTGCTTGATTATAAATACACCCTATTTCCTTTGTATTGGTGTCTTGCTCATGGGGTGTAACTGAGCATGTTCTCATGTGCTTGGCCTGGCTTTGCAAACCCATAATAAATTTTGGAGACTGAAGTCCACTGGTGTCCTGCCTGAGTAGACAAAATGAGTCTCATCTCATCTCACACCAACATTAGAAAACAGGCAAATAATAAAATGGCATTGCTCAGCCAATTGTTAATCAGGTCTTCAAAGCACTTTTTGTACTGCAAGAAAAAATGGGTTATTTAAAGCCACTAAATTGCAGTATGTTCAAGTTAAAACATTTTCTGGCTTTACTGTTACATTAGAGCTTCTAAATTACTAGGAATATTAGAAAATGCTTTGGAAGATTCTAAACCTACAGTTTATTTCTCTAGGCACCTGAAGGGTATCCAGAATTTATGAGAACGTTGAAGTGAAGAGTTGGAATACCCTATTTTTTTTTTAAGAAAAAGCAATGTTTTTGCTTTTAAAGTATTCATTCATTCATTCATTCATTCATCTCAGGTGACTCTATGTCATTCATTCATTCATTCATTCATTCATTCATTCATCTCAAGTGACTCTAAGCGGTTTACCCAATAACCTCTATAAACAGCCATATAACAAGCCATAAAACAAAACAAAACAAAACAAAACAAAACAAAACAAAACAAAACAAAACAAAACAAAACAAAACAAAACACTTACATTGTTGCTGTCTCATTAAACATTTTTTACAAATGCCCTTCAGAAGAGAACTCAATTCTCTTTCCTAAACGACATAAAGGTGGGGACACAAATGAGCCCAGGGGCATCCTGTTCCAAAGAGAGGGGGCTGCCACTAAGGAGGTCATACTCTGCACTCCAGCCCCTGTTCTCTGTCAAGGTGGGCACCCAAAGCATCTTGCTGGCATTTATGGTGGCTACTTGGTTTGGATTGTGGAGCTTTGAAGGAGAGGGGCACTCTGTATTAGGGCTATACCAATTCTTTGGATGCAAAGGGGAAAGGTATTTTGGAACACGTTGTACACATGCGTGGGGCAGCAACTCCTTAAAACCCAGTATGACTTTACCTAGGTTCCCAGTGCAGCTGTGGAGGGCAGACATGCAGTCCAGAACAAAGGCTGGGCTGCTTTAAGGAGTTGCTAATGGGTGAATGATTGAATGAATGGCTGGACAAGCTCTGAGGCATTTTTTCCCCTTCAAATCCATACTGCCACAAAGCCCTGCTTTGTTCTGTCTTGTGCCCTGTTGCATTTCCAGAGTGCGCTCTAAAATGCCAACATCAAAAAAACTCCTTTTGGGATTGTTAAGTGGTCTTTTGGTTTCTCTCCTTCCTTCCTTCCTTCCTTCCTTCCTTCCTTCCTTCCTTCCTTCCTTCCTTCCTTCCTTCCTTCCTTCCTTCCTTCCTTCCTTCCTTCCTTTTGTTTAATTTTTGCTTTCTCTGCTGTAGGGTCTCTCCATGTGTGTTTGTGTGTGCATGTATGTGTGTACGTGATTCTTGTCCTGATGAGAGCTTTTCAGAATGGATTGAGGTGGGCTTGCTGTACTGGGCAGCACTGTATTGTTATGTAATCATGTCCTATTTATTCATACAAGAATTCTAATTAAGCAGCAGGCAGCACTTGGATGAACAATTACCTTTAGAAGGTATCTGAAAACAAACGAACAATGGCTGTGATAGGAAAGGACCACATGCTGTAAGTCAAATCTACAGCTCTGGCTCATTCTCATGACCCACTAAATGTAGCATCAAGGTGCGCCACTAACTGTTTTGAAAGGACATATCCTCTTGCTGTTGCCTTTGCCTCATTCACCTTCAGTTTGTGAACACAGCCTAAATTTGTCCATAGCTGTTCCAGTTTTAAAGCAGTGTTTTCCCAGTTTTCCTGATTTGCCATGGAGATGATCTACCATGCCTCGTTAATGTTGCTGGTGATGACATGGTCAAGGACTGAAATCTGGTCACTGGGACCTTCCTTTCATGGCCATCTTGTCCTGGGCTGCAGGACAGACTGGACACACAATTGCCAATCATCTGCCCACGTATTGTCTGAGTGGTGCATTATCTGTACAGTTTAGTCCTTGGATGTTTGTGCATGCATAGATACATCTGTACGTGTGTATGTGTGCATTACTTACTCTGGAGGGATGAAGATGCTTCCTTGTTTTTCTCTTGTCTTTTTCCCGTGCTCCTGCTGTGTGGATCAGTGTGTGTGTGTGTGTGTGTGTGTGTGTTGTTACTCTAGTGTGTTGTTACTCTAAGGCAGTGTTGTTCAAACTTGGCAACTTCAAGGTGCATGGACTTCAACTTCCAGAATTCTGCTGTCTGGGGAATTCTGGGAGTCAAAGTTCATACATCTTAAAGTCGCCAAGTTTGAAAGCACTACTCCAGAGAGGTGATCTCCCTTCCTACTTTTATCTCACTTATACACACATGCAGTATACACTTACACACACACAGGTTTAATGCTGTTCCAGAATTGCATTAACCCTGTGTCATAACGGAGCCCAACTACCAGCTGATATTAGTTGGAGACCTTTTGAATGCACCTACATAAAACCAGAATAGGTTTTGAGAGAAGGCAAAGTCTACCAGTCTAGCCATCTGTGAGGTCTTCCTCCAGCCCCAGACCACATTAAGGAGAATGGCTGGTGGGGGTTTCCCTGCCAGCTGGTGATGTTTGGTGGGAAGACAAATGAAGCCAGGGGGATCCACCAATTGCTTCCTTAACTTGTCTCACATTACATCTGTACAATCAGGGTAGCACAATGTATGTTGACATACTTTTCAGCCAGCCATCTCAAGGAGTGGAGTAATACATGTTAACGGCCGTGAGGAAGAAACCCATGTTTGGCTACTACATCCCAACCCTGGCTTGATTGGCTGGCTCTTGCTAACTGGCTGCTTTGTTGTTTATTTGTTTAGTCACTTCCGACTCTTTGTGACTTCATGGACCAGCCCACGCCAGAGCTTCCTGTCGGTCGTCAACACCCCCAGCTCCCCCAGGGATGAGTCCGTCACCTCTAGAATATCATCCATCCATCTTGCCCTTGGTTGGCCCCTCTTCCTTTTGCCCTCCACTCTCCCTAGCATCAGCATCTTCTTAAGGCCCATTCATCCTCACTCTTCAGGATGTCTGGCTCTAGCTCACTGACTGCACCGTCAAAACTATCCCCGATATTGTTATCCTTCCTATACAGGTCTTCCGTATATTCTTCCCATCTTTTCTTGATCTCTTCTTCTTCTGTTAGGTCCTTGCCATCTTTGTTTTTGATCATACCCATTTTTGACTGGAATTTACCTCCGATGTTTCTAATTTTCTGGAAGAGGTCTCTCGTCCTTCCTATTCTATTGTCTTCTTCCACTTCCACGCATTGCTTGTTTAAAAATAATTCCTTATCTCTTCTGGCCAACCTCTGGAATTTTGCATTTAATTGGGCATATCTCCCCCTATCACTGTTGCCTTTTGCTTTCCTTCTTTCTTGGGCTACTTCTAGTGTCTCAGCAGACAGCCATTTTGCCCTCTTGGTTTTCTCTTTCTTCGGGATGTATTTTGTTGCCGCCTCCTGAACAATGTTGCGAACTTCTGTCCATAGTTCTTCCGGGACCCTATCTACTAAGTCCAGTCCCTGAAATCTATTCTTCACCTCCACTGCATATTCCTTAGGAATATTAGTGAGCTCATATCTAGCTGATCTGTGGGTCTTCCCTAATCTCTTTAGTCTGATCCTAAATTGTGCAAGAAGAAGTTCGTGATCGGAACTACAGTCAGCTCCAGGTCTTGTTTTTACCGACTGTATAGATGTCCGCCACCTTTGGCTGCAAAGGATGTAGTCAATCTGATTTTGGTGTTGTCCATCTGGGGAAGTCCATGTATAAAGCCGTCTCTCAGGTTGCTGGAAGAGAGTGTTTGTTATGCAGAGTGAGTTGTCTTGGCAAAATTCTATCAGCTATGTCCTGCTTCGTTTTGTTCTCCCAGGCCATGCTTACCTGTAACTCCAGGTGTCATCTGCCTGCCCACCTTAGCATTCCAGTCTCCTGTGATGAAAATAACATCTCTTTTAGGCGTGTTGTCCAGTAGGTGCTGCAGATCCTCATAGAACTGCTCTACTTCAGCTTCTTCAGCCTCTGTGGTTGGGGCGTATATTTGGATCACTGTGATATTAGATGGCTTGCCCTGAATTAGAATTGAGATCATTCTATCGTTTTTTGGATTGTATCCAAGCACTGCTTTAGTCACTTTACTATTAATTATGAAGGCTACTCCATTTCTTCTGTGGTCCTCTTGTCCACAGTAGTAGATCTGGTGGTCATTTGATGTGAAGTGGCCCATTCCAGTCCATTTCAGTTCACTGACGCCCAGGATGTCTATCTTTAATCTTGACATCTCACCAATAACCACATCCAATTTGCCCTGGCTCATAGATCTTACATTCCAGGTTCCAACGGTGTGTTGATCCTTAGAACATGGGATTCGCCGTTCACCACCAGCACCGTCGGCCGCTAGCCGTCCTTTCGGCTTTGAGCTAGCTGCGTCATCACGTCTGGGGCTAGTTGAGCTCATCCTCTGTTCCTCCCCAGTAGCATTTTGACCATCTTCCGACCTGGGGGTCTCATCTTCCGATGGTATACCGACATATCTCTGGTTGTACTGATCCATTGAGTTTTCACGGCAAGAATACTGAGGTGGGTTGCCATTACCTTCCCCAGGGATCGCATTTAGTCTGACCTCTCTGTCATGACCTTCCCGTCTTGGGTGGCCCTTCACGGTTTAGCTCATGGCATCATTGAGGTGCTCAAGCTCCAGCACCACGACAAGGTAACGATCCTTTGCTGAAGAACTGGCTGCTACTAAAAAGGAAAGAAGAATGCAAATGAATGCATTCATTTGCATTCTTCTTTCTCCCTTAATGTGTGAGCCATCACAAAGAGTGTGTTTAAATGAAAAAGAAATGTCTGTTCTGTATGTTGAGGACCAGGAAGGCTTATCTAATAACAAATACTAAGTTAACAAGTAAGTAACACTAATGTGGGGGCCGTGTTCCTATTCACTGCTTTCCAATGAGAATGTCGCGAAAAGAAGACAAACAAATAGGGCCTGTGAAGCGATGTTTCTGTAGAGGACCCAGAGGGCAAAAGAAGAGAGCAAAATATGGGTCCTCAGTTCCCCTGGTTTCCTAGACCTGGAACACTAGAGTGGGACAGGTTTGTATTGAGCTCAAAACAAAACACATTTTCCACTGCCTGCATATGCAAGAATGTTGTTTTTTGCATTCCTCCGTTGTCTTGGCTTTCAAAAGAAAGTGCTTCAAATACTGGTGCTGCATGTGATTGTATTGTTTTGTTCTTTCCACTTTGTTCTTTGCTTTAATTCACGCTGAATGGTAAAAAGCAAGTAAATTGTTATTGTTATTGTCATCATTATTTCTATAATCAGCTTTTTTGTTTTTTATTGAAAGTTTATTAAAGATTACAATTTACAACAGTAAAAACTAACACAAGCTAAAAAAAATAAAAGAATAAATAGAAAAAAATAGAGGGTGCAGAAAAGAAAGGAGAAAAAATAGAAAACAAAGAAAAAAATAAAAATACGGTAAAGGAAAAAAATATATATAAAGAAGTGACTTCCCCCTTTATCACAAGTATAGACAATTTTAGTAACGTATCACCTTCTCTTCTTCAGCAAAGGATCGTTACCTCGTTACCTTGTCGTGGTGCTGGAGCTTGAGCACCTCAATGATGCCATGAGCTAAACCGTGAAAGGCCACCCAAGACGGGAAGGTCATGACAGAGAGGTCAGACTAAATGCGATCCCTGGGGAAGGTAATGGCAACCCACCCCAGTATTCTTGCCGTGAAAACTAAATGGATCAGTACAACCAGAGATATGTCGGTATACCATCGGAAGATGAGACCCCCAGGTCGGAAGATGGTCAAAATGCTACTGGGGAGGAACAGAGGATGAGCTCAACTAGCCCCAGACGTGATGACGCAGCTAGCTCAAAGCCAAAAGGACGGCTAGCGGCCGACGGTGCTGGTGGTGAACGGCGAATCCGATGTTCTAAGGATCAATGCACCATTGGAACCTGGAATGTAAGATCTATGAGCCAGGGCAAATTGGATGTGGTTATTAGTGAGATGTCAAGATTAAAGATAGACATTCTGGGCGTCAGTGAACTGAAATGGACTGGAATGGGCCACTTCACATCAAATGACCACCAGATCTACTACTGTGGACAAGAGGACCACAGAAGAAATGGAGTAGCCTTCATAATTAATAGTCAAGTGGCTAAAGCAGTGCTTGGATACAACCCAAAAAATGATAGAATGATCTCAATTCGAATTCAGGGCAAGCCATCTAACATCACAGTGATCCAAATATACGCCCCAACCACAAATGCTGAAGAAGCTGAAGTAGAGCAGTTCTATGAGGATCTGCAGCACCTACTGGACAACACGCCTAAAAGATGTTATTTTCATCACAGGAGACTGGAATGCTAAGGTGGGCAGTCAAATGACACCTCGAATTACAGGTAAGTATGGCCTGGGAGAACAAAACGAAGCAGGACACAGGCTGATAGAATTTTGCCAAGACAATTCACTCTGCATAACAAACACTCTCTTCCAACAACCTAAGAGACGGCTTTATACATGGACTTCACCAGATGGACAACACCGAAATCAGATTGATTACATCCTTTGCAGCCAAAGGTGGCGGACATCTGTACAGTCGGTAAAAACAAGGGCTGGAGCTGACTGTAGTTCCGATCACGAACTTCTTCTTGCACAATTTAGGATCAGACTAAAGAGATTAGGGAAGACCCACAGATCAGCTAGATATGAGCTCACTAATATTCCTAAGGAATATGCAGTGGAGGTGAAGAATAGATTTAAGGGACTGGACTTAGTAGATAGGGTCCCGGAAGAACTCTGGACAGAAGTTGGCAGCATTGTTCAGGAGGCGGCAACAAAATACATCCCAAAGAAAGAGAAAACCAAGAAGGCAAAATGGCTGTCTGCTGAGACACTAGAAGTAGCCCAAGAAAGAAGGAAAGCAAAAGGCAACAGTGATAGGGGGAGATATGCCCAATTAAATGCAAAATTCCAGAGGTTAGCCAGAAGAGATAAGGAATTATTTTTAAACAAGCAATGCGCGGAAGTGGAAGAAGACAATAGAATAGGAAGGACAAGAGACCTCTTCCAGAAATTAGAAACATTGGAGGTAAATTCCAGGCCAAAATGGGTATGATCAAAAACAAAGATGGCAAGGACCTAACAGAAGAAGAAGAGATCAAGAAAAGGTGGCAAGAATATACAAAAAACCTGTATAGGAAGGATAACAATATCGGGGATAGCTTTGACAGTGTGGTCGGTGAGCTAGAGCCAGACATCCTGAAGAGTGAGGTTGAGTGGGCCTTAAGAAGCATTGCTAATAACAAGGCAACAGGAGATGACGGCATCCCAGCTGAACTGTTCAAAATCTTGCGAGATGATGCTGTCAAGGTAATGCATGCTATATGCCAGCAAATTTGGAAAACACAAGAATGGCCATCAGACTGGAAAAAATCAACTTATATCCCCATACCAAAAAAGGGAAACACTAAAGAATGTTCAAACTATCGAACAGTGGCACTCATTTCACATGCCAGTAAGGTAATGCTCAAGATCCTGCAAGGTAGACTTCAGCAGTTCATGGAGCGAGAATTGCCAGACGTACAAGCTGGGTTTAGAAAAGGCAGAGGAACTAGAGACCAAATTGCCAATATCCGCTGGATAATGGAAAAAGCCAGGGAGTTTCAGAAAAACATCTATTTCTGTTTTATTGACTATTCTAAAGCCTTTGACTGTGTGGACCATAACAAATTGTGGCAAGTTCTTAGTGGTATGGGGATACCAAGTCATCTTGTATGCCTCCTGAAGAATCTGTATAACGACCAAGTAGCAACAGTAAGAACAGACCACGGAACAACAGACTGGTTTAAGATTGGGAAAGGAGTACGGCAGGGCTGTATACTCTCACCCTACCTATTCAACTTGTATGCAGAACACATCATGCGACAAGCTGGCCTTGAGGAATCCAAGGCTGGAGTTAAAATCTCTGGAAGAAGCATTAACAATCTCAGATATGCAGATGATACCACTTTGATGGCTGAAAGTGAAGAGGAACTGAGAAGCCTTATGATGAAGGTGAAAGAAGAAAGTGCAAAAGCTGGTTTGCAGCTAAACCTCAAAAAAACCAAGATTATGGCAACCAGCTTGATTGATAACTGGCAAATAGAGGGAGAAAATGTAGAAGCAGTGAAAGACTTTGTATTCCTAGGTGCAAAGATTACTGCAGATGCTGACTGCAGTCAGGAAATCAGAAGACGCTTAATCCTTGGAAGAAGAGCAATGACAAATCTCGATAAAATAGTTAAGAGCAGAGACATCACACTGACAACAAAGGCCCGCATAGTTAAAGCAATGGTGTTCCCTGTAGTAACATATGGCTGCGAGAGCTGGACCATAAGGAAGGCTGAGCGAAGGAAGATCGATGCTTTTGAACTGTGGTGTTGGAGGAAAATTCTGAGAGTGCCTTGGACTGCAAGAAGATCAAACCAGTCCATCCTCCAGGAAATAAAGCCAGACTGCTCACTTGAGGGAATGATATTAAAGGCAAAACTGAAATACTTTGGCCACATCATGAGAAGGCAGGACACCCTGGAGAAGATGCTGATGCTAGGGAGAGTGGAAGGCAAAAGGAAGAGGGGCCGACCAAGGGCAAGATGGATGGATGATATTCTAGAGGTGACGGACTCGTCCCTGGGGGAGCTGGGGGTGTTGACGACCGACAGGAAGCTCTGGCGTGGGCTGGTCCATGAAGTCACGAAGAGTCGGAAGCGACTAAACGAATAAACAACAAAACAACAACATCACCTTCTCTTAAAATACAACAAATGATCTCTTCTTCCCATATCCCATCTCTTATCTATAAACAAATGCATAAAACTTCATCATTCAGTCCTGATGTCAGCAAAAGTCCACTAAAGGTTACTAGGGTAATCACCTTTTTTTGAAGCATAAGCCAGTTCCATCATTTCTGCAGCAGGTCTAAATATTCAATTTCCATGTAAATCTATATGCATTTTCATGCCTATAATATTTCATGTCTAATTTTGTTTGTAAGAAAATTAATATGCATCTCCATGCATACAAAAATCAGTATACTTTTTTTTTCTGACAAATTTTTCTTAATATCTATATTTTGGTCACCACCTTCCCTTAATATGTATTTATTTATATGTGCTGTTGTGTAGACTTGCCTATGCTATATGCATTTGGGCAAGCATTTTCAGTGCTATTTTTCCTAATGTGTATTTTTTATATGCAGAATTCTCCAAAGTGAACATTGCTTATGTACACTGCAATATATACTGCTTATATACCTTTCTGTACATTTGTGATTGCAGCACACAATTCTGGGAAATGTGACCACGGGAGGATAATTGCAGTCAGGTTCACCTCTTAGTTTGGGAATTGTAAATTAGGTCAGGGCATCTTAAAATGTGAATCACATTTAAGTCCCGTCCTTAGGAATTGTGTTATTTTCATCCCAACCAAAATGACACAAAGGATTGATGTAGAAATATATGCCATCACAATATGAAATTGTTTTGGTCTCTTGTGAGATAGAGCAAGGTAAAAACGAACCATAATGCTGCACATGTGGGAAGTAATGGCCACGTTCAAAGCAGCAAAACAGATGTTTGATGGCTGAAAAATATTAGGGACTCACCGTGTTGCAGCGACAAGTGCCAGCAGGTGCTGTTTTTGCCAACTTCCCTTCTCCTTTCTTGACCTCCTACAAAATTTTGAAAGGTCATCCATCTTCTTTACATTCTATGCAGGCTTTCATCCCCTGTCAGTCCAAGGGACAGGGAACACCAGAACAAGGAAAAGGGCCCACAATCTGTCTTTCTTCCATTCCTGTATTTAACGCATTTATGATAATGTAGGAGAAGAGGAAGGAAACCATTCTTAATCCACAGATAAATGTCATGAGGAGGAACCTTCCTTACCCATTGGATGATAAAATGCAGTACCATTTTCTGAATTGTTGCATTTAAAATTTGATCAGAGAAAGGCAGCACAGATCTGTATAAAATGTGCATATGCTAATAGGTAAGTATAAACACTAATTTAGAAATAATTTCTATATCTCAATGAAAAATACAGCATACTGCCTTGGGAAGGGCTGAGAAGAGATGCTTTAGGTGTCACCACAGTATCTTGTCCAGGTACTTGAGTCCACGGGCAGCCTGATGACTTCCCAATTTTCCTTTTTATAGCTCTTTCTTTTAAAAAAGAATTGGCCGAATAGTGGGGAAGTGCATCTATCGGGGTCACTCCCACAGTCTCTTGCCTCAGCGAGCACGGCTGAATTTTACCGTGCTGAGTAAAAGAAGGAAGCAGGCAGCAGAGAAGGTGATCATTAGTAACAGTTGGAGACAGTGTTCACCATTCATGTCTGAAAGTAAGAAGCAAGATTTATCTGTAAATAAACAAGCACACGTTTGCAGGGAAGGGGACAGGACAAAGATGGATAGGCTATGAGAAGCTGTGAATTTCCCATTGCCAGGAAAGTGCTCTTATGATGATGTCCTTTTTGCATGCATTAAGGTAGGTGTTATTTTTATGGGGTCTTTTTGCATGGGATGAACAAGAAGAGGAAGTTGAAGTTCATCTTCAATTGTGTCAGGATAGAAATGCAATTAGATAGATGATGATAGATGGATAGATAGATATGACAGAGTTATGAGAAGTATGGATACAATACAGAAAGCTTTTTAATTTCTTTCATGTACAATGCTATCTAATTATTACCTAATGAGATGGATTGATAATGCACATCTCTTAAGTAATTATTAGAACTTATAGTGAGTAATTCAATAATATATCACCACAGGCAGAACCTTCCTGTACTGTATCAATTGCTGGGCTGATGTGATGGAAGATATCTCTGAAGGGGGAGGTGATGTGTGGACTACAGTAATGCAGCTGGTTCTCAGTAAGGAGGGAGCACATTCCAAGAAGGGGAGCAGGATAAAAGAAAACATGTCCAGAGCTGGACCATGGGAAGACTAAGAGGTTCAGAGTAGCCCTGCCCTACAGCCTTCCCAGGCTATTTCCCTTTAGGTTAGGTAGAGTAGCTTTAGTCTGGCAAGATTCTGTCCATACAGTGTGAGCAAATAAAGAACTGAAGTTTGGCTGGATTGATTCTTTGTCATTCTTGGGCTGGGCCTGACAGCTGCACCACAAACAAAAGGTAGACTGAATAGCAGTCCACATAAATTACTCCTTACCTGGATACTCATATGGATACTTACACATCTAGAATGTCAAGATAAAGGGTGGTTTAGATTCTTCTTTCTTACCTGCAATTTTCTAGGCATAGTCTTTCCTCTCTCTGTGGAATAAAATGGTACTGTCCACCACAGGTACATCCCTTGCTTCAGGGTTGAAGCAGAGGATACATATCCTAGATCTTCCAAGACTTGACAGCTGTTCTGTTGGAGATGCTCATTCTAATGCTAGCTGTCCTGTATCACAGGGTTTGACTGGTGAGTTGATGAAGCTCCCAACACTTCTAAGAACGTAAGCAGACATGACTATTGATGGTACCTTGCTCTGCTGCCACAGCAGAGAGAAGAGGTTCATGTTCCAAGCTTCTCTCCATCCTCATCTTCCAAGATGGATGATGAGGTCATTGGCAGTGTGGTCCATAGAGTCTTCTCCACTCAACCATGGATTAGGGTATCAGTATCTTCAATTCTCCCAGCCTCTGCTTCCATCCCCCATTCTTCACTGGGCACAGATATTTTTTCTATTCTGTCATGCCCTGCTTGTAAGTGTTTTAGGTCCATGCTGAAAAGGGAATTCTGACATCCTTATAACCTGGCTTTTAATATTTGGAAGAGTGAGAAAGCTCAACGTCAGTTTAAATACTAATATAAATTGGCTATACTTCAAGCCTTTCAGCACACAGAGCTCAATTCTAAGGGAGCATCATTTATCATACATGTGGTCACTGGTGGATGGACAGGAGACTTGTTTAGCTGAAAGATATCATCTGACAACAACAGGCATGATGAACAACTTTCCTCACCTACTTCAATATCTAATGCTCCAGATATTGAAACAGTTCTGCAGCATGATCAGCAGATGGAGCACATTCTCCTGCTGAAGGATCAAATGTACATCTGAAATTGTACTTGTAACAGGCCAGGAATTCATCTGGGGTAAGTAAGTACAGATCAGCTAAAGCAAAGAGGGGAAAATTGGAGTGTGGAGAGGGGAAAATCTAGATGAGGATCCCAACTTTTTATAAAGAGCAATGAAAAAACAAAGGATGCCTGTGTGTGTATTTGCATGAATGCATGTCATTTGGACCACATACTTTGAAAACTGCATTGGTTTGTATTGGAGTCTTTACGTAATTTCAGAATGTTTATCAACATTCTACTTGATGTATGCTATAGACAGGGTCTCACCACTGAACTGAATATGTAGTTAAAATCCTGACAAGGGCATTGCAGAATTATCTTTTGGACTATATTGCTGTTTTATTATTATAATATACTTGATTATTTTCAGCATAAAATAGTGGAGGCCAGCATTAAAAGAAGCCTCAGCACAGCAGAAGTAAATGGTGACAGAAACAAGGCAATGACAACCTACTTCCCTCCCTCCCTCCCTCTGGAAATAAAGTGAGATGGAGGAAAAAGCTGAAAAAGATCTTAGATCAGAGATTTCAGATTTTAACTCATTATGCCTTCTTTGTCTGTGGCTGGAGCAAGACACCTGCCACTCTAATGTAGTGGGAGGGCTGGGTTCAAAATCCCAGTTCGCTTCCAAGCTTACTGGGAAGGATGAAGATTACATTCCAACATTCTTTCAAATAACCAATTGCCAGATACATAAATATCAGAGACCCAAACAACTTGGCTTTTGAACAATCTAAATGCAGAGAAAGCAAACTGAGAAATTTGTCCACCCAGACAGAGGGCATTCTGTGCAGCTTTTAGAAGTTTAGGCTTCAATTCATGAGTATTCAATGATTTTGGTACTGAATTAGTGTTTCCTCTTTCTTTGCCAGCAAATCCCTTATCTCTGACATGATGTGATGCAAGAGATGTAACAAGTGTAGAAATATTCCAAGGTTGGGGTGAAGCATTTCTTCCAAAGTGCTTGAGAAACAACATGGCCCCTTTGGGTCTAAAAGGGAAGGGGCCATGTTGCTTTGGGTAGCTCTGCTTTGCAGCCCCCCTCAGTTTCTACCACAGCATTGGCCAAAGTCCGCACTGGGCAGCTGTGGGTTTTCCTGCAGGACTGGGGCAGGTGGGAGAGGGAGGGAGTCAAAAAAGCCAAGATGGTGGCTGTGATCACATGACTTAAACCATGCAATGTGCATAAAAACGGGTGGGGCTTCCATCGTGTCATTTCAGCCACCATCTTGATTTTTTTAACCCCCCTGAGACCCCTGCTGCAGGATATGCCAAAGCAACTAGCTTGAACTTTTTCAGCTAAAGGAAGCAGGTTGAGAGGAGCTTGCAGAAGCTGCATGAAACAGTATAAGATGACACAAGTTGCTTCACTGAGGTGAAACACCTCACGGATTCACTTCAGGAAAGAGAATCGCGTGCCCATGTTGCAAAGCTCTTCATCTGAACTGATCTAAGTCACTCTACAAATGCACAAATAGGACTTTATACAGATACACCCACACTCACACCAAGAACATTACATTACAGCTACCCAGAGTCTTTTGGAGTGGGGCAGCTATAATAAATCTAAAAGTATTATAACATTTGAATGTGGCTGAAGAAATTGATAGTTTCATCTCTCCTTAGCAGGAGTCAGCCTGTCATTCTAACATTATACACAGTGTTTTTGGCTGAAGGTTTCTTAGGTGTTCCATTTTGGGGAGTTTGAAAGCATGCTTGGAGTGCCCTTGAAAAATGGCTACTCAAGAAGGGCTGGCCCTGAAACACCCACAGAAAGGTGGTCATAATTCGGACAGAAGGCATTTTGATGAGGGTGCTCCCAACTTTTTCTCTAGATTCCTCCTTGTTATTTCCCCCCTACTCCAGTTTACTTTTGTGGTCTCTCCAGGCCAGGAAGCACATTTCCAAATATAAATGGACTTTATTTTCTGCAGCATGCCAATTTCCCTTTTTAAGATAATTAAAAGACTCTCCTAAATAGAGCAGGAAGCCTAACAGACATCAGAGGTATGTATGAGGGGTCCCAGATAGAAGCAGAGCAAGCTACTCATCAGTGCACATCCCGCATTAGGTTCATATGTCCTCTCTACATCACTGATCTTCACTTGTGCCTTTGATCCCTTCAGTATCCAGCCTTGGAATTATATTTCAAGAACATCCAACATACTTAAACTGCAATCCTACATATGCCTACTCACAATAAATCCTAGCACACTTAATGTCATTTACTCCTAGAAGGAAGTAGCATTAAATAATACAATTTAAGCAGGCAGCTTAAACTGCACAGTGGAATAAATAAAAGTGCTGAAAGAATGCATTTTTAAGAGTTCACAATTATAAAGTTTCATCCCAATGTGGTGCTTTGTTTTGGAGTGAGGGACGGTGAACATAGGATTTGTCCATTCAGAGGGAAGAAAATAAAGTTTTGCCTTTTCTCTGAACTGGCTTTACAAAATGTATTAAATTTTGTTATGGGAACATGATAGTGGTGTAACGTCAATCTTAATGGCCTTTGTTTGCATTTCCACAATGCAGTCGTATGTCTAGTGGTTAACCACTGTCTAGTGGTTAAAGCAACAGGCTAGAAACCAGGAGACGGTGAGTTCTAGACCTGCCTTAGGCATGAAAGCCGGCTGGGTGACCTTGGGCCAGTCGTTCCCTCTCAGCCCAACTCACCTCACCGGGTTGTTGTCGGGAAAAGAGGAGGAGGAAGGAGTATTAGCTATGTTGGCCACCTTGAGTTATTTATAAAAATAATAAAGGTGGGATAGAAAATACATACATACATACATACATACATTTAATGTTTCAGATGACAGCGGGGTTGATCAAACGACAGTCTGAAGAGGGGCAGAAAGCATGACATAATTGATGGGGACAGAATTATGTAGGGCTCAGTTCACATGTTCATCTTAAGATTAAGTAGAATAAATGAATGAGAAGATGATGTTTGATGGGAAGTTGGATAATTGGATTTTGACTGAGTCTTGACTATTGCAAAGAGCCTTCCCGTTGTTCCAACCCAATTTTGCCCCCCTCTCTCTGCTCATATCTACATTGATTGTAGTTTGAAAGCCAAAATGACCCTAGCAAGCAGTCTTTGCTATTTGATGTATAAGCTTCCTCCAGGAGAAACTTTGAGCTCCATTATAAGTAGGCTCCAAATTCAGTAGAAATTGGTTCAGGGACATTTGATCTACACATCTTTAAATCCGTTTCTGAAAGTGCTCATAACATTTTTTTGTTTTGAGGTAGACTGTAATGAAGTTTGGACCCTATGATGAAAAATATCTGTGGCAAATTTGAAGGAGATAATGGGAGAGAGGTTTGTGCAAAGGAAACTGGGGATGACAAGGAGTAATGATGTCTCTTTGTGAAGGGATTGGAACTGACGGTCAGGAGTAGAGAAGAGAGAGAAGTATAAAAGATTAACTAATTTTTTACATAAACCAAAAAATGGCCCTTAAGCCAGCCAGGTTCCTGCAACTTCTCACAATTTTTAAAGATGGGAGATGGGAAACAGTGAATAGCTAAGCTCTCAGATTCTCTCTACCACCATCCCAGTTGTGGAGACTGAAACAGCCAATGGTCAGCATTTTGATTGGAAGACAGAGCTGTCAGTCAGTGAATCTGATTGTCCACCATCTTTCTCCTTTTCCACTAGGAGATTTTAGAATGCTAGGAAGAACCAAACAGTTGAATTAAAAAATATATTGCAGCATCCTGCTTTGCATTTAAAATTTGCTCCAAGGTGGTCCACACCCTTCTTAGGTAGCATTGCTAATATGATAATTCATGAAGACTACGTGTGATTGGAATGGCCATTGTCCTTCTTTTCATTCTTGAGTTTGTGGCCCATGGATTCTTACTGAAGATGTATGATGAACCGCAACAGTTTAAAATGCCTGGTAACTTTTACAAACTGTTGTACTGAGATCATCTTTATGTTGTTCATCACAGAAAATGTTCATGCTCTGTTCTGTGGGCGCTAGAAAAGAAGACAGGGTTTGCCTCACTTCTGGGGCAAATTGGTACCTGTCTTTCCAGACCAAAGCAATGGATTACCAGTAATTACCAGAACTATAAACTGTTCAAAGAAATAAGGCTAAAAATGTATCTACAGAAGAAACTCCCAAATCAACTTGCAACAAATAATTCATCAAAGCTGACTTTTTTTAAAAAAAGTGGGAGTGAATGTTAGTTCTCTTGCTAAATTTGGAATTGATTTTTGATTTATGTAAAATTTTGTTGCCTGTGGATTGTCAGGAAAAAGATATCCACAGCTCTGCATGAATAGCAAGCTCTTCTAACATACAGAACACAAAATCTCTAGGTGTTGTGCAAGTGGAAAAATTCATACATTTTTTTATTTTGATGGTTTTCCTCTCTGTAGGATCAAGGCCCCAAAGGACCATTTTTAGCATTTCATCTACATAATAGCTGAAACGAGAATTAGTTCAGTCTCAGATGAGCACCCAGGAGGCTACTTGGTCTGCTGCATTTTTTTCTGATAATAAAAGGTGGGTATAATGGGAGCTTTTGTATCTTCCTAACATACTAAATATCCTGCCATTCAATTGCTGTATATTTGCCACCTACAGTATGAACTACAGATGTGCCCAGAGGTTCTTAGCTTTCTTCTTACAAAATCCATGGAGCTCCATAGATATAATCATCTTAGAAATAGTTTTAATAAACAGAGTATTTTTTGGAGAGCTGTGCTGTTTTTTTGCCCTAGAAAGTATACTTCAAAGAATACATTCTATGATACAATAATGTATTCAACACTTCATACTAAGGAAAGTGGTTCTAATTTAGCAAGCATTCTGTTTGTAAGTTTGTGACATGGTGAACTTTGATAAACTTTCAAAGCCGTTTTGCTATGACCTTTTTCATAGAAATGAAATTTCCTTCCCATGGAAAATATGCTATTCCACACTGGCTTGTAATGTTTTCTGTTGTATGTTATATTATTCTCTCCTCAGTCCTCTTCCAAACCTGTTCTTCTCATTGTATTCCATCATCAAAATCCATTAGCATACAGTAGAATTAACAGATAGGTTACATCTGTTGCCCACTTTGGGAGACAGATTTCTGATCCAGGAAATTTTGGTTCCAAACTTTTAAGATTAAAACAGCACCATATCAGAACAAAGTATAGATAGAGGTTGCACTTACGTTTTAAATTTTATGAGACGGCTGAAAGATCTCTTCGCTCTTTCTAGAAACTAAATGCATTTATGGCAGTGCTAGGCTCTTTGATATGAAATCTATACAATAAATGGGCCAGATTAATATTGGGTTATTTCCTAAAGCTGTATGTCTGGATGCTTATGTAAGCAATGCACTTTACTTAGAAGTAATGCAACAGGCAGAAAGCTGTGCAGATATCTGTGGTTAACCAACCACCTATTTCCACAGCCCAGGACTGCTGGCACTGGTTATGTCAGAAGGTCATTGAGTTGTTATTGTCAAGGAACATATTAATGGTGGCAATGTTATCCCCAGTGCCATGCTGAGGACTTACAATACACATTCTAGACTGAGCCTCCTCAAGGGTGCTTACAACACTTTCAGAATGCCTCCTTTTGCAAAACAAACGAACAAGCAAACAAACATCTGCAGGTGTCTGTGCAGCTGATAAGTTGAGATTGCCAATATTTCATGAGATTCACAAGTCTTATAAAATTTTAGGCAATGTGGGAGTTGTGAAAAGCTATTGACGCCTGGTGTAATAGCTCCATCAGTTGTAGAGCCTCCCCAAATTTTCAAAGCCTCATGGAAGGCATTATCTGGATCCCTGATAAAACTCAGATTCCTAAGGTTGCTTGTCCTTGATACTCCTTCCTGTTCCCTCACCCTCCTCAACAGATGAAAATGCATCCTTGGTTGGTTTGCAGTGACAGATTTAGTTTGTAACCCAAGGGATAACTCAAGAGCAAGACATCTTAGAATAACAACAAGGAATTTACAAAGGCTGCATCTGGAAGGCCATAGTAAAGGAATGAGAAGCATGATCTAGATGGCTACAATAATTGCTCATTCCTAGTTATTTTGCCATCTTACAGCCCCAGTGAAAGAATTTCAAATCTAGTGGCTAACAACTTGGCACTGAAAAGTCAGCAGCTTTAGCACGATAGCAAAGAAGAGATGAAACATATTCCATTTTACATCCTGTACCCTCCTTTCCCAGCCTGATGCACTCCAGATGTGTTGGAATCTAACTCCCAGCATGGGTCAGATTTGCTGGGATTTCCAGAATTCAAAATTCAAAACATTTGGACAATAGTAGGCTTGGAAAGCTGTTCTGCCTGACTAAACCAATGCTTGGTTACATTCTCTCCAAAGGTGCTCTTTTAATTTATAGTAAGAACTTCTACCTGAGAACATATTATAACTAATTGAAATATAAACCCAAAGGGTATGAGGTGTGGGACAAATATTTACCTTTTTGATTAGACCTCCATATGTCTGGCTTGTGACTGAAAATGCAGGTGCTTTTGCTGCTGGCTGCCATACACACACACACACACACACACACACACACTTCTCCCATCAGCAAAGACTACACTGGTCTTAATTTCCTCTCGATTACACCCAAACATTAACTATTACTGACTAACTACAGCCCCCAATAATTATTGCTGTCTGTTCCCTTTGTAAATATAACTCCAGTGCTGAGTGAGAAGAATAATGGCGTATTTACAGAAGGCAGCTAATTAAACTCAGCTTCAATTGCTTTGGTTTGCCAGAAGGGGCCATTTTCACGGGAAAGAAAAAGAGAGAGATGGAGGGAGAGAGAAAGAGCAAGAGGCATATAGAAGCTTCACTGCCTACTGGGAACAAGCTGGTGATCTGCACATTCAGAATTCTCAAGACAAAAATTCAATCTGAAACGAATTTACATTGGTAGTAAAATCTCATTAGGCAACATACCACAGTTATATAAGGTTTCATTTTCCTTCCCTATCCCAACACCCCAGATTATTGAAGGTTTGAGTATACATATATTCCTTGCATAAATTACATATATCCCTTAAATAGTTTTATTATAGTTAATGGTTAAGAGGCTGGATTAGGAGAGTGGTCCTAGTCCTCTCTTGACATAGAAGCAGCTGGTTGGGGGGCTTTGGGCCAGTCACTCTCTCAAAGCAACTGGGGAATTTAAAAAAAAACCTTCTCTCTACCAACCTGCACTGGACCACCATGGTAAATTTCAGTCCATAACCTTCAGTGAAGAGGTCTTCAGCATACACCATTTGGGCTGGTGATAATTATAATTAGTTTTCTACCTGTTACTGGTCCATAACCACTCTAACTGCAGGCGCTCATCAAAAGTTTCTGATGTTGAGTGTCAGCACCTACCTTCTTTCTGGTGTACTTTCAGGAAGACAGCTTCTGGTGTATCTTTATTAACAAGATGCTGGAGGGCAGGTATTTGGAAGCTTTTCAATATTCCAGTAGTTTGATGACTTCTTAAAGCCAGCCATTCACCCTATTTTCTGCCCTCTGGTTTTATTTAATTACCAGCTTCAATCAAAAATTTGTTAGTATACTGACTAAGCCCCCATCAATTGATGGCTTGCACAATTGAGAGCACAGGTAGAAAACCTACAGCTGACCAGATGTTGTAGGAATCCAAACTCTATGAGTCCTGAACCAGTGTGGTGAAAGGCTAGGAATGATGGGGGTTGTAGTTCAACAATATTGGAGAGTCACAGATTCCCATGCCTGGCACAGAGATGATGATGATGATGATGGTGATGATGATTGGTTGCACAGTCAGCCAGATGTTTAGACTGGATTTGGCATTTTTGTCCACCTATCAAGTCCTTCCCAAGGACCTGGGATAGGCAGATGCTGTTGTTTAATAATATTAAAGGTATTGTGGCAGGATGTAAGCCGTTGCAAGTAAAGCTGCCTTTTGCAATTGACTGATAGTGGTTGCATCAGTGCTGATGGTGTTCAAGTGGTGCTCCAGTTGTTCTGGGATTGCACACAAAATCGCCTATTATTATTGGTATAATCTTGGTTTTCTTTTGCCACCATTGTTCTACTGCTATTCACAGGTCTTTGTATTTCGTGATTTTCTCCAGTTCTTTCTCTTCTCTTCTGCTGTCTCCTGGTATTGCAATGTCCACTACCCAGACTTTTTTGTCTTTCTTATCAACACTTGTTACATGTGGCAGATGCTTGTCTGGTCTGTCTTGCAGATATTCCAATGCACCATTGCACCATTGTTGCTACTTTGTTATGCCATTGTTTGCCATCAGTCTGTGCGATCTTCTTGCAGAAGCTATCTAGGTGACTAACAGAGGACACAAGGACAAAGAGAGTGCCGGATGTCTGGTAACCCTTCTCAGAGTTGAGTTTGTTGAGTTGGGCAGTCATAAAAATGTTATAAGTAAAATAAATAAATGTTTACTCAGAAGTAAGTCTCATTATTTTCAGTGAAACTTATTTCCAGGTAAGCATGTAAATATGTGTGTCTATATATTCTTTTCTTTCCTCCTTTGCTTCTATTTTCTGTATTTGTCTTCTTCCCACTTGGCAGTAATGGTTTGGCAGGCACTAGGCTTCTTTTCACCCACCTCTTTCCAAGTTTAATTAATTCCTTTAATTTTTAGACAAATTAGCATAATGGGACTAAGTTTTGCTATTTATGTAAAACTGATTGGTAATTACCATGTGCGCAGGCGGCTTGGCTTTGCACTTCACAACAGAATGTCTTCTTCTGTCAGCGTGTTCTGGCGTGTCTGAAATGATCTGTGTACAAGCTGAGGCAGCAGGCTCTCATGACACATGTGGGTAAAACGAAAACTGTGCCATGACATATTCTTTGAGAGAAGCCATTGAATGCAGGCAGTGAATCGACCACCCAGCACAGATTTTATTGTACCAGATTATTGGCAGACTAAATGCATTTTCTAACTCTGCTTGCTATCTATGAGAAGAGTCTCCCTCCCAGTTTGGGGCAAGGAAGAAGGAAGAAGCTTTCACTTACACAGGTTCACTTCCCCAGTTCCTTCAGGGGAAGGATGTGCTTCCCTCACTCTTCCCTGACAAATCTGCTTTCATTCCCTGATCATTTGTTGCCATGATGTCCCAACAACTGCAACATAATTTTGAGTGATTGTTCAGGATCATGCTGTGAGAAAGGAAGGGTAAACCACCAAGCATCTACCCCAAAGAGCTGTGAACAGTAAGCAAAGCAACTGGGAGAAAAATGAGTCCTTTTTTTTTTTTTTTGCCAAAGCCCTATTTTTTATGCCAAAATTATTTGCCAGGGAATTCTTGATGCAATCCTAATTAAGTAATGTGAATGGGACAAAAACCTAGAAGCTGTAGAAATTTTTAATATTCCAGCTGGTTGGATTTCTTTGTGGATAAAACTACAAATCTGAACAGAAAAGAAAACACACACCTCACTGAAAATATATAGAATATAGAGACCACATAGACCCAATTTTAAAGGGAAAAAACCCCCTATTTCTTACTGTTTGTATGCAACAATTCAACCAATAATATACAGCTTTGTGTGTTTACAGATCAGATTTTTTAAAAATATATTTCTTCATGTAGATGTTAAACAGGAGCAGAGAGAACACCGACTCCTGTGGCACCCAAGTTATTATATTTGTAACTCACCTTTATTTTCATAAAACTCGAGGCAGCATACATAGTTGTAGACTTTGGGGGGAAGACTTCACTGATAAAATAATCCATCTTCTGCTTTGGAAAGTGGCATGTAGCTTGGCATTTGTAGGTGCCTTGGAAGATGTGTTAAGTGGCCATGACTACCAGCAATATTTCTGGTGACAAACCAGAACAACATCTCCCCAAGCATGTGGCTCTACCATCTTCAACATCTGGAACAGGTGAGAGAATAGGCAGCACCACGTAAGGCATATTGCCTTCAACACTCAACTGCAGTATCAGGTAGGAAGCCTGGAGTTCAGTAGCTTCTCCCCAATGCTCCACTGACATCCCAACATTCTGTTGCTTTCCACACTTGAAAGCTTGGGATGTAGTGGGCGAATATGAAGTTTCAGCCATGCTGAATATGGAAATTCTTTAACCCATGCATTTTACTTGGATTTCAGCCTGAAGGTAGAACAAAGAGAAGAGAAAAAGAATCAGAAAAGTCATATATCTCTATCACCTAAAGAGGATCTTTGGAAAATATACAGAAAATCTCCCCAGTGTTCAGAATATAAAATATACTGTGATACACATCTTTGTTTAGTGAGCTCCAAACATATGTAAAAGGCTAGATGGTATGGTGGGGGCAGAGGGGAGGGGAGAAACTTAAACCATGATGACACTTTGTTTTTTCTTTAGAGAGATGTTCCTCAATCTGGGATCTCCTGATGTATTGAACTACAACTCTGGGGCTGGTGGGATTTCTTCAGTTCCTTTGGATAACACCAGGTTAAGGAAGGTTGCTTGAATTTAAGTACAATATTTGACATAAAATAACCAAGCTATTCTCTAACAAATGGACATGCATTCAGATAAAAGATGGATAGGAAATGAGACAGCAATGGCAAGGGCACCTGTGTGCCTAAAGTTATTTATGCAAAACTGTTTATTATTGCTCTTCTCTGAATCTCTTAAAACTGGATGGCAATAGCATAATTTGAGGCAGATTTTTTCCTCACCCAAAGTGGAGTAGATGATTATAATCTTCCCTTTTACTCTCCATGAAACTGTGGTTCCAATATGTTGCTAGGAAGCTCCAGTGCAATATACTGTAGATAGTGTTTTTCAACCCTTGCTGAAAAAGCTATAAGAAAGATAGGATCTATTGATCTTCCTAAAATCAAAGTGATCCTTGTGATCAGACTATTCTTAATCACACTAATCACAACATTTTGGATGGGTAGCAAGGACATGTGTATAGAATCACTTGGGCAATGACTGGGCAACAAAGAACAGGTCTGAGTACTGAGAAAGATGCAAAACTGGTCTGATAACAAAGGAGATAGTGGGGTCTCCACAGGAAAGCTGGCCAGGAAAGGATCAGAATGGTGGTTCAGCCTCTTATTTGTTTTCTGTGCAGTTTATTAACTCTTCTACTCTCTAAGGACTTGAAGCAGGACCTCCATGGTGCTGCAGTATAGCTAGTTTGCAACTGGGCTTGGGCCTTCATATAGAGCTCTTTAGAAAGATTGTGAACAATTGGGGGCTTGGGAGATGTCCTGTCTGCATTGCAGCAGTTCAGCTCTAATTATGTTCTTAGTTCAAGAACAGAAGAGAAAAGCATAGCCCAAAAGGAAGGTTTATTTTAAAATGTCTCTGAGAGACTTAATTCCTCCCAGAGAAATCATACTCCTGTTTGTCTGACATATCCTCCCAATCTGGGACTGCATACGACTGAATACTGCACACATGGCAGGAAAAACTGATGGTTAGATCCAGAGTTCTTGAAATAGCCCAATTTAGAGAACAGTCCAAAGATTTAGTCTTTTGAAGGGTGGCAGTTTTTTCCAATCCTCAACTATCTTTGCTTAGACTTGCTCAACAGTATCCCAAGTCCAAAGAACCCTGAATTTGTCATCTGATGCCCTACCAGATATAGAAAACAACATGATCCTTGGTAGTCAAAATGGTACTTTTTCAGTGTTCAGAAAAATAAGTATCTACATGACATATCTGATCATTGCTACTATTTTTCCTGCTACTACCAGATTCATTGTGGGTGAAATGAAGCAAAGTAGTCTAAAGCTCAGTTTGATAGTCTGGGTTGTGCAGACTCTTTTGTACAGTTGTGTGGCTTTGACACACATACAAAAGGGACCATCAGCCAAATTGGGGTCTTGATTGCTCTGCTGCAACAGCCATCTTGATTTCTCTCCCCCCACCTCCCATGGACACCCTTCCTTTCCTTTTCAGGGGAATTTTAGAAGCTCATTGAGAAGGAAGTGTTTTTCTCCAGCATGTTTCCAATGAAGACATCAGGAGCATTAAAGGAATTACACATATTGTAATTGGGCCTGGGTGAAGGGGAGGGAAGGTATATGTTCCAACATATAGCTCATTGAGGGATATAATGCATTTCATTGGAGTAAGTTTGAATATCTCAGTGTCTCACCACATTCATTCTTGGAGATGTCCATTTCCAAATGAATTTAACCTCTGGCTACCAAGCTACATCTTCAGCAAAGGATCGTTACCTTGTCGTGGTGATGGAGCTTGAGCACCTCAATGATGCCATGAGCTAAACCGTGAAGGGCCACCCAAGACGGGAAGGTCATGACAGAGAGGTCAGACTAAATGCGATCCCTGGGGAAGGTAATGGCAACCCACCCCAGTATTCTTGCCGTGAAAACTAAATGGATCAGTACAACCAGAGATATGTCGGTATACCATCGGAAGATGAGACCCCCAGGTCGGAAGATGGTCAAAATGCTACTGGGGAGGAACAGAGGATGAGTTCAACTACCCCAGACGTGATGACACAGCTAGCTCAAAGCCGAAAGGACGGCTAGCGGCCGACGGTGCTGGTGGTGAACGGCGAATCAGATGTTCTAAGGATCAATGCACCATTGGAACCTGGAATGTAAGATCTATGAGCCAGGGCAAATTGGATGTGGTTATTGGTGAGATGTCAAGATTAAAGATAGACATTTTGGGCATCAGTGAACTGAAATGGACTGGAATGGGCCACTTCACATCAAATGACCCCCAGATCTACTACTGTGGACAAGAGGACCACAGAAGAAATGGAGTAGCCTTCATAATTAATAGTAAAGTGGCTAAAGCAGTGCTTGGATACAATCCAAAAAACGATAGAATGATCTCAATTCGAATTCAGGGCAAGCCATCTAACATCACAGTGATCCAAATATACACCCCAACCACAGATGCTGAAGAAGCTGAAGTAGAGCAGTTCTATGAGGATCTGCAGCACCTACTGGACAACACGCCTAAAAGAGATGTTATTTTCATCACGGGAGACTGGAATGCTAAGGTGGGCAGTCAAATGACACCTGGAATTACAGGTAAGCATGGCCTGGGAGAACAAAATGAAGCAGGACATAGGCTGATAGAATTTTGCCAAGACAATTCACTCTGCATAACAAACACTCTCTTCCAACAACCTAAGAGACGGCTTTATACATGAACTTCACCAGATGGACAACACCGAAATCAGATCGACTACATCCTTTGCAGCCAAAGGTGGCGGACATCTATACAGTCGGTAAAAACAAGACCTGGAGCTGACTGTAGTTCCGATCACGAACTTCTTCTTGCACAATTTAGGATCAGACTAAAGAGATTAGGGAAGACCCACAGATCAGCTAGATATGAGCTCACTAATATTCCTAAGGAATATGCAGTGGAGGTGAAGAATCGATTTAAGGGACTGGACTTAGTAGATAGGGTCCCGGAAGAACTATGGACAGAAGTTCGCAACATTGTTCAGGAGGCGGCAACAAAATACATCCCAAAGAAAGAGAAAACCAAGAGGGCAAAATGGCTGTCTGCTGAGACACTAGAAGTAGCCCAAGAAAGAAGGAAAGCAAAAGGCAACAGTGATAGGGGGAGATATGCCCAATTAAATGCAAAATTCCAGAGGTTGGCCAGAAGAGATAAGGAATTATTTTTAAACAAGCAATGTGTGGAAGTGGAAGAAGACAATAGAATAGGAAGGACAAGAGACCTCTTCCAGAAAATTAGAAACATCGGAGGTAAATTCCAGTCAAAAATGGGTATGATCAAAAACAAAGATGGCAAGGACCTAACAGAAGAAGAAGAGATCAAGAAAAGGTGGCAAGAATATACAGAAGACCTGTATAGGAAGGATAACAATATCAGGGATAGCTTTGACGGTGCGGTCAGTGAGCTAGAGCCAGAGATCCTGAAGAGTGAGGTTGAATGGGCCTTGAGAAGCATTGCTAATAACAAGGCAGCAGGAGACAATGGCATCCCATCTAAACTGTTCAAAATCTTGCAAGATGATGCTGTCAAGGTAATGCATGCTATATGCCAGCAAATTTGGAAAACACAAGAATGGCCATCAGACTGGAAAAAATCAACTTATATCCCCATACCAAAAAAGGGAAACACTAAAGAATGTTCAAACTATCGAACAGTGGCACTCATTTCACATGCCAGTAAGGCAATGCTCAAGATCCTGCAAGGTAGACTTCAGCAATTCATGGAGTGAGAATTGCCAGATGTACAAGCTGGGTTTAGAAAAGGCAGAGGAACTAGGGACCAAATTGCCAATATCCTCTGGATAATGGAAAAAGCCAGGGAGTTTCAGGAAAACATCTATTTCTGTTTTATTGACTATTCTAAAGCCTTTGACTGTGTGGACCATCACAAATTGTGGCAAGTTCTTAGTGGTATGGGGATACCAAGTCATCTTGTCTGCCTCCTGAAGAATCTGTATAACGACCAAGTAGCAACAGTAAGAACAGACCACGGAACAACAGACTGGTTTAAGATTGGGAAAGGAGTACGGCAGGGCTGTATACTCTCACCCTACCTATTCAACTTGTACGCAGAACACATCATGCGACATGCTGGGCTTGAGGAATCGAAGGCTGGAGTTAAAATCACTGGAAGAAACATTAACAATCTCAGATACGCAGATGATACCACATTGATGGCTGAAAGTGAAGAGGGACTGAGGAGCCTTATGATGAAGGTGAAAGAAGAAAGTGCAAGAGCTGGCTTGCAGCTAAACCTCAAAAAAACCAAGATTATGGCAACCAGCTTGATTGATAACTGGCAAATAGAGGGAGAAAATGTAGAAGCAGTGAAAGACTTTGTATTTCTGGGTGCGAAGATTACTGCAGATGCTGACTGCAGTCAGGAAATCAGAAGACACTTAATCCTTGGGAGAAGAGCAATGATATATCTCGATAAAATAGTTAAGAGCAGAGACATCACACTGACAACAAAGGTCCACATAGTTAAAGCAATGGTGTTCCCCGTAGTAACATATGGCTGCGAGAGCTGACCATAAGGAAGGCTGAGAGAAGGAAGATCGATGCTTTTGAACTGTGGTGTTGGAGGAAAATTCTGAGAGTGCCTTGGACTGCAAGAAGATCAAACCAGTCCATCCTCCAGGAAATAAAGCCAGACTGCTCACTTGAGGGAATGATGTTAAAGGCAAAACTGAACTACTTTGGCCACATAATGAGAAGACAGGACACCCTGGAGAAGATGTTGATGCTAGGAAGAGTGGAAGGCAAAAGGAAGAGGGGCTGACCAAGGGCAAGATGAATGGATGATATTCTAGAGGTGATGGATTCGTCCTTGGGGGAGCTGGGGGTGCTGACGACCGACAGGAAGCTGTGGCGTGGGCTGGTCCATGAAGTCACGAAGAGTCGGAAGCGACTAAATGAATAAACAACAACAACCAAGCTACATGTATGGCAGAGAAGCTCAAGATTATGGGTTGCTCCTAGATGTAGGCGGCCTTGCAATGTGGACTAGGGAAGACACATCGCTGGGGAATTCTGGAAGTTGAAATCCACACTTCTTAAAGTTGCCAAGGTTGAGAAACACTGGACTAGATGATCTCCAAAGTTCCTTTAAACTCTTACATTCTATGGTTCAATCTCACTGCAATGGAGCAGATGAATCAAGACAGTCTCCAAATGTTCTCATTTGTTTTTAAAAAAATCACCAATAGGAGATAACATTTATGAGGAGTTAAATGATCCCCAGTTTTATTTTTCAACAAATCTTTTCCCTGAGCAGTTCCTGAAAACCACAAGTAATTGCTGAATATTGTAAGCCGTAGGTACTACTCAAGAAGGAGCTTGTTTTAGGACAATTTGAGCTGCTTCTGTATCTGTACACCTATACACCTATACGCCTATACGCCTATACGCCTATACACCTATACACCTATACACCTATACACATTGCATTTTCCCCTTTCCTTTGCATTTTATTCTCAAAATAGTTGCTTTCTCCTTTGTTCACTATATTCAATACATACTTCTGGTCACTCCATATTGCTATTGGTGTTACGCTATCATGGGCCTTCCACAGAAGAAGAGGAGAACGAGGAGGACCAGGAAGAAACACTCTAAGAATCTGATGCACAGCTCCAGCAATCTAGTAGTCTTTTTTGATTGGGGTGGGAAGCTCCCTTCACTCAATCCTTGAGGATGCCAGTGTCTGAAGAGAGAGCATCACTAGTCAGCTCAGACAGGAGTCAGGAGTAAAGGAATCCAGACTGGATGAAGGCCAGGTGTGCTCTGGAAGCATCAGAAGCTGTGAGTCTTTAGTAAAGTTCAGAACTGCTGGGAAAGCACCTGTCTCTAATGGCCTTTGTGACTTCTTGCTCTTATAATTCCTAGCTGCAAATCTTCTTGACTGACTTCTCTCATCTCTGACTGCTCGCTTTTGATACTATCCTCCCAGTGAGTCTGTCTGTGAGTGGATGAAACCTGGACTGAATTTACAACTTCAAGATAAGTGTGACAGATTTGCTATGACCTTAACCTGGATAAGAGTTGCTGTTCATGAGGCCAAGATTTGAACACAGATGAACTTTCCTCCAACAGACACATCCATTTAGACATAGCAGATGGTGCAGAAAACAGTGTGTTTAATAATATGATTCCTTGTCTATCTTTATCTTGCAACTGTTGGACTGTGGTTTGTTTAGAATCAGATTCCAGATTTTCAGTTTCTGCAGTCTAATGACTTCACCCTGCATTGCATTTGTGGCTGCATTAAACAAAGAGGAGGTGAACCCAACCCTAAAGGATTAATTCTAAGGACTGCTATATAATGAAAAATATAATTCCTTAATTTTCCTCCCTTTGACTCAGCTCATACTGATGCAGCTGGCTTTGATCATGCAAAAACAAAACTAAAACTAGATTGACATTGCCCTCTGTATAATTGGTTTTAGAGAGCAGTACTTATCTGGGGAAGATACTGTCCCACAGAAGAGACACAGAATAAAATGATGACACCCTTTTCAACAGTAAGTACTAATTACTGCTGCTGAATTTCACTTACCAAAAAGTCTAGAGCTGAACTTGGAGAATGCCAAGGGAAAACCAAAGAATCTTTACAAAACTATCCACGTGATGCTGTAGGACTAATGGGGAGGCAAATATACTGAGCTGAGTGATTGATGGACAGCTGGATTACCTTAAAACAAATCTTCAGGTGCCCAGTTCTTCCAAGACTGTTTTCAATGGGCCTTCCTCTCCTTTTTCATGTCTCTGTTCTTTCACTGGAACGTTCTTTCTGGTAACAATTTCTTACTGATAAATCTCTCAACAGCTCCATCAGCCTACTGTTTCTCCACAGCAACCGCTCCCATCCATTCTCTGAGAATGAAAAATAATGTGTCAACACTATTATTCAGTGCATTAAGAATATATACTGTACTCACCAGATAAAGATGTTATTTGGAAACTCATTAGATCGATATGCAAAAGCATTTAGTGGTCTAATATCCTCCTTCATCACTGTGGCAAGAACATGAAAAAGTTAGGAGAAAACCTGCATGGTGTTCTTAACACAACTTCCCATTTTCTCTTGTCTTGGAGTTTACCTGAATGAGACTTTGGGAACCATCATTTGATAAGGAGTTCTAACTAGTGGTAGGCTGAACATTGTGCAAACAGTCATTACATTTGATGAAAAAGATTTGGCTTTAGTTATTTTTTTTCAAAGAGGAAAATAATTTGAGGTAAATTCTGAGAGGTGGAGTGAGGTTTCTTGTGATTATAGGTAGCCCTCAACTTACAACAGTAAGAGGGACCCAAATTTCCATCACTAAGTGATGTGGTCATAAAGCGCAACCACATCGCTTAGCAATGGCAATCTCTGCAGTCCTAGTTGCCATCGTTAACTGAATCTCAAGGTCATTAGGCAAGGCCACTTCCTGCTGGCTTCCACAACCAAGTCAGTGAGAAAGCCGGCAGGAAGTTGCAAGTCCCAGGTGGCTTGCAAGCAGGTTGGCAGGCAGGTAAGTGGCTACTGCCAGGTGGGGGAGAGGATGTGCAAGGGTGTGCAAGGGAGGTGCAGTGAGGCTTGGGGACATCTACCCAGCAACTTGCAACCTTCCCTGCTGACTTCCCCATTGACTTTCTGGGGAAGCCAGCAGGCAAGATCACAAATGGTGATCATGTGACTGTGGGGCATTACAACTAGTTGGTCGTAAGTGTGAGCTGATTTCCAAGTGTCCAGAACACAATCCCATGACCGTGGAAGTGCTGGGATGGCCAGAACTCTGAGGACTGGTCGTAACCACTATTTGTTCAGTGCCATCATAACTTCAAATGGTCACTGAATGAATAGTTGTAAGTCAATGAATAGTTGTAAGGACTACTTGTATTTACTTATGAGCTTGCCAAGGAGGTTATATAAATGTCCAAGGTTTTCATTGTGTAATCTTGTCTCTAGCAGTTTTGATCTGGCATGTGGAGGCTGAAGTCAGGGAAAAAGAAATTTAAGTGTCATAAATCCAGTAGGCAAAGACATTGCCATAAATACTATCTGAGGTCAAAGATAATAGAATACTTACTGGTAGTCAAACTTCATGGAGACAAGTTTTGCTTGCAGAATTAAGCAAGGGTCAAGGTTTCTGAGAAAGTTTCATAGCAAGAGCTTGATATAGCAAGCATGGTTTAAAGCAAGATGTAAATCATACAAAGTTGGGCTGCCATAGAAGATGTTTCAGTGCAGTTGGGAGGGATCTTAAATACAGGAAGTTCTCAGCCTCTGCCTGAGCCCTGCTGGCACTGAGCAATCTTGATTTCCTGCACCAGGTTTTTCCCAAGTAGACCTGCCTCTATCACTATGCTTGGGCCTCTTTGTTCTTTGATTCTTCTGTCAGAGACAGTGGTGTTCCCATGGGCTGGGTGAATGAGACTTTGATTCAACTGAATTCAGAGATAAAGAGATGAAAAGACAGACAGACATGGAATTTAATTGCTGCAATAAGCTAAATATTAAAGGGAAAATGCTCCAAGTTACTCTCTGGGAACTGAATGGGAAGTTTACCATCCAAGGAACATGGTTACCTCCACTTTGGTGCAATGTAGACTAGCCTCCTTGTAGTGCACCCCGGGCATCATGACTTGTCATGGCTAAATAGTCTACACATCTGGCTGCTGGACCTCACAAGGATTTCCCAGCAAGAAAAAGCAGCATGAACACCGAACTGCTATGCCATACAATTAAAAACAACAACAAAAACCTCCATTTTGCTCAGCTAACATTCTTCTCCAGAACTTACTTACTCAGTGATGGTGCCAATTGAATTTTTTTACTGTTTAAGGGAGAGTGAGGAGGACTGGTATTGTTGCCAATCAGGTTTTCTTAAAATTCCCCTTTTCCAGTTATTTATCCCCTGACCTATTGCTTGTTGAGCATTAATTTAAGGCCACCCTAAAAAATAGTTATATTTATCTGGGACTGTCTTCTTTTCCCTACAGTTAAATGGATGGTTGAGTGAACAGTTATTCTTTCACTGTGAACATTTTCCTTATATAACTTCACGCACATACTGCTTTGTACAGATAGAAAGATTCTTCTTTGAATAGTGAACTTCTGGTATGTGACTAATGTTTCCCATGTATTTTTCATAACAACTTGTCTCTCAAGACATCCAATGGCTGAAAAATGGGATGTGCCAAACTTTGCTGTGGAAGTTCATCCTTCAGACAACAGCTTCCTCCTCCTGAATACTCAGAGGGACAGTTATAGAAAATAGGGTTTGATTCTCACTATCAACCTTGAAAAGTTATTTACTTTTTCCTGCCAGGAAAAATTGCTTCCATTTATGGTTGAAATCCGATTATGCAAAGGTTGTCTCAAGAAACTTGAGTGGACAAAAAAAGAAAAAAGAGAAGAAAACACAGTCAGAGCAAAGCCAAAACCTATTCCCTGTTGTTTAGCATGCAGAATGTGGAATAAAGGATTCAAGCATTCAAGCCACAAGACCAGAGACTTTGGCTGAATCTTAGCAGAAACTTTTTAATGGTAAGAGAGTTCAGAAGAGAAACTGATCACCTAGAGAAGTAGTGGACTCCCCATTGCTTGTATCAAGCAGAGGCTGAATAGCCATCTGTCAGGAAGACTTTAATGGGAATTCCTGCACTGAGCAGCAGCTTGGATTCAATTACCTAAACAGCCCCTTCCAACTCCTGATTCTTTGAGCATTCAGGATGGAGGGATAACTTTTCTACTTTAACTTCCCATAATGTCAAATCCTAATTTGGTCACTTATCAGAGGCTGTTTCAGCCTCCTCTGTTGACAGGAAAGCTTTAAAGAATATTTATTTAAAATTGTAATAGCCGCAGCAATGATTATTGTTAGTATGTAAGTGACAGTAGGCATGGGACTGATAATGGAATTTGTCAGCTAGGAGAAATACCCCTTCCTTCCTTCCTTCCTTCCTTCCTTCCTTCCTTCCTTCCTTCCTTCCTTCCTTCCTTCCTTCCTTCCTTCCTCCTTCTTCCCACCTCCCATTATTATAGTGGCTACTGAGATCTTTTAGTCGTTTACAGTGAAATATAAAATCAAAATTAAAACCAGATATATTTGCAATTGAGATGAAGAAATAAAGGCCTGCATTTCAGAGGAGTCTGGTACGAACCATGATGATACAAATACGAAGAAAGATGCGTCACAACATCACAGCGGCTTTTCATACTTACCCCCCAATGTTGGATGCAAGCGTATATGTCATGTGGTTTGCCTAATGACATCATGATACTCATTTCCTCATCTGCTCCTCTTGTCCCCTACTCCAGATGCCTATGCTGGGTTTATAATGTGGGTTTTTAGGGTCTTTCTCAAAGCCAACATAAAAGTTAAACCTTTCAGCTCAGTGGGGAGTATATTCTTAAGGACCAGGGCAGTGACAGGCAAATCAATAGATGCACTAATTGTCCACATTCTTTGGATGAACTAACTCTGCCTCCCTTGGCATTTACAGAATTGGGGTATTGTTTTTAGTATTTTGTAGCAAAAGCAAATTTGGATAATCAACAAATAAAAAGACAGCAAGTCCAAATCTGTTCTCTTAGTTGCATGGAAGTTTCATTCTCTAGTACAAATCTTTTTCTTTTTTTCTTCATTCTCACAAATCCCTTCCCATTTCTTTAACATTTTTTTTGGTTGTTATTTTTGAACTTATGACTATAAGGTGGTAGCTGGTGTTGTCTTTAGTTACACATCCCTCTAGGCTCCCTGGCTGCTCCTGCATGGGAACATTGCATCAGAATGCCTTTCCTTTGGATTGAATGGCAGCAGGGGAAGCCAAGGAGGGTGCAATCTGCTGCAGAGAAAACCATCTATCACCTGGCCATTTCCTCGGTGTGCACCTTCTGCTGGTTTTCTTCTCCTTTGGGAATGAATGAAAACATTTGATGAAATTAAATCAGAATGAAAAAAAAAGTAAACAGACGAAATTTCTAATACAAGGACTGGCTTTATCCTGTGTTAGGCAGAAAATCATCCAACAGTTATCTGATCCTCTTGCGACTGTCTTTCTCCAAAATAAATTACACTTATAGCTATCTGACCCAAATTGCTTTGTACTTCATTGTTATCCCATTAAAAGATCATCCAGCAGTGAAAATACTATGTTTCTTTTGCAAATGTTCCACAGTAACCTTATTAATTATTAGTCTCATAATACACAGGTTAATTTTACCCCTTTACAAATTTGCCTCTTAATTTAGTTAAGGTGACTTTGATAATAATTGCCTGGTGTCCACCGCATTCTCCATTTTTCTAACGTTCTGTTTGTACAGTGGGAAGTGGTTTTCAATTATAATTGATGGAGGCCATAATTCAGACAAAATTATAACATATAAAGCCATATGATCATCCAGCAATTTAATAGATTTCCATACTTAGATGTCATTTGGATTGATGGATCCTATTTTCAGACCCTTATTAAAGAACAGGTTTAATTCAAGAAGGTATTCCTTTCCCCTCCCTTCTTGCAGTTTTCAATGATGCATGAGCTATTCATGTCTAATTGTAAGCTTCAGACAAGCCATTCAATTCTCAATTTCTGAATCTAACCCCCATTTATTTCTGTAACAACAGGTTTTGTTATATTTATCAATTTAATGTCAAAACCTGTAGTTGCTGTCAACCAATATTTGACACACTCAAAACCAGGTGATATATTGCATGTCCTAGGGGTGGATCATGCACTCATGTTCACCACTTGATGGCATAATTATCAAGGGATGATGCACATATGTGACTGAGCAAAACCATCTCTGTATAACAGTCACCAATTACAAAATCCCCATATCTCTTGCATCATCAGACTCTGAATAATCTGATGATCAAATTCTGAGTAGAGAAAAACGTGCCATCCACAAGGAGTGTATGAGTTCTACTGTTACCCCTTTTCCATTCACCAAAATGTAATGTGAGCATGTGCATAACAATTCAGAATGTATATTATAGAAAGAGAATGTATACTATATGCATTAGGCTCTAAAAAGATTGCTCATATTTACCCTAAATATGACATTAGCCTCTACTACCATGTTCTTGGCAAAGAGAACATATTCTGAGATAAATTGAGGGGGAAGACTTTTGCTTCCTTTGTACAACATATGAATATGCAAAAGTTAACTATATGGTTGATCATCTGCATAGGATTAATGGTTTTCACTTGTAATAGTTCCATACTTGCAGTTGTGCCTGTTGTCAACTGTATAGAAGTTAAATGTAGAATACATTAATAGTAGGATGCAAGGCATTCATCAGACATTTTTACTTTTTGGAGTGGTAATCTGAGTATTTACATTAATTCTTAATTAATGAAGAAACAAATGCATCAAATTTGTTTGTGAGAAGATTGGCTCCAAACAAACTTTTTTTTCTGTTCACATAAAAAAATCCATAGGGGAATTTATTTCTCCATGTAAACCCCGTATGGAGAGATATAATATTAGGATAAACCTGAACAATTGTTTATCAAGTTACAGCTATCTTAAGAGGAGGTGGTGTTCAATGGAAGGGCTGGCAATAAGGTACCTGCTGCTGGCCACCAGGATCCCTACACTGCCTGACCTTTTCTTAAAAGATGCTTTTAATTAAGAAGTGTAGGAAGCTGGCATATTTCAAAGCAAAGCATGAACACACCGCATCATATTTATTTGCAACAATGCTTTTGGACTCAGCAAAGATGCATTGGGTTAATGGAGAGCATCCTGAGTGGCTCGTTTACCTTCAGATAAATGGATATTATGAGCACTTTGTAACTGGCCATGTTGGCAGCCATTGTGTGAACAGGTTAACCTTCCGTAGGAGCCATTTTGTGCATACATCCACTGCATGGTCTGAAAAGTCCAGCATTCCACATAGTTTTGGCTTGTCTCAAAAGTATGGGTATGGACATGAAGCTGGAGACATTACGAACAACTAAAACAAACAGAAAAACCCATTTGGTGAGTTGTAGGCTAAACCTGGTTGTTAAAGACATCTTTATTCCAACATGCTTATGACTGCTAAATGCTAATAATGCTTATTTAAAGTGCACATATATGCACCTATACATGTTCTATTATACTTTTATATTGACCAGTAATAAGAATTCCCTGGACAGGACTGTATACAATAAATTAAAAGATATTTTGAAAACTAATAAAATAGTCCATACATCCAGGTTTTTCTGAATGAACTCTTTTATGTTATATTATGTTGTTTTATAGTTTATGAGCTGCTCTATCTGAGTCACGGGAACTAGAAGGTCAAGAGAGTATTCACTATATTTTGGGAGCCTTTCTAACATTTTGTACTACAGCTCCCATCAGCTTCAGTCAGAGTTGCCAATAGGATGGAAGGAGTTGTTTATTTGTTTAGTCGCTTCCGACTCTTCATGACTTCATGGACCAGCCCACGCCAGAGCTTCCTGTCGGTCGTCAATACCCCCAGCTCCCCCAGGGATGAGTCTGTCACCTCTAGAATATCATCCATCCACCTTGCCCTTGGTCGGCCTCTCTTCCTTTTGCCCTCCACTCTCCCTAGCATCAACATCTTCTCCAGGCTGTCCTGTCTTCTCATTATGTGGCCAAAGTAGTTCAGTTTTGCTTTTAATATCATTCCCTCAAGTGAGCAGTCTGGCCTTATTTCCTGGAGTATGGACTGGTTTGATCTTCTTGCAGTCCAAGGCACTCTCAGAATTTTCCTCCAACACCACAGTTCAAAAGCATCGATCTTCCTTCTCTCAGCCTTCCTTATGGTCCAGCTCTCGCAGCCATATGTTACTGCTGGGAACACCATTGCTTTAACTATGTGGACCTTTGTTGTCAGTGTGATGTCTCTGCTCTTAACTATTTTATCGAGATCTGTCATTGCTCTTCTCCCAAGGATTAAGCATCTTCTGATTTCCTGACTGCAGTCAGCATCTGCAGTAATCTTCGCACCCAGAAATACAAAGTCTTTCACTGCTTCTACATTTTCTCCCTCTATTTGCCAGTTATCAATCAAGCTGGTTGCCATAATCTTGGTTTTTTTGAGGTTTAGCTGAAAGCCAGCTTTTGCACTTTCTTCTTTCACCTTCGTCATAAGGCTCCTCAGTTCCTCTTTCCAGAATTTCTGAGGGGTGCCAGGACTGCCTACCCCTTCACTTTATAACACATTAAATCATAGATAGCTGCTGTCCAACAAGATTGGAAGAAAAGAAGAAAAAAGGAGGCCTGGTGAGACATTGAAATGCTGCCAGCAAGCTGAACCACTGTTCTTTTAACATCAGAACACTTTTTAAAAATCTTTCAGTTTTATACAGCATCTATCTTTATCCCTCAGAATTACTGAAACAGAATACAAAATCAAGGCCTTGAAGTCATGGAAGGACCTTTGGCATTCTCAGGATTGTGAGATTATGAATGAGACATATACAGTAGCAAGAGAATGCCAAAGGTCCTTCCATGACAAAAGAAGAAGCCCTAATCAATTGCAAATTGAGAGAATAAAGGTAAATAAAGTAAGATTTGGTGAAACTAGTAGTTTGACCTTGAGAACAAAGTGGGTAGCCAAAACAGTGGTTTTAACACAGAAGACATCTTTGATCTCTCGTGGGCTCTTTGGCCACTATGATGCATCTAAAGAGATACCCGGCTCTCTAAACATCAGGCCAAGAAGGTTATAAAAACCTTTCTTCTCATTATTGTCAGTTCAAAACACCATGTTAACTATTATTGGAATTCATACTGTAGTTCCATTATATTTTGCATTGATCAGACCCCACATTCAGAAAGATTCAGAGAAACTGGACAGGAGCAAAGTACATTAAAGATGATTGGGAACTGGGAACTAAGTCCTAGGAAGAGAGATTTAAGTAATTGGGAATGTTCTGAGAAAACTTGACTGCTTTCCAATTTTGAAAGGGGATCATATGGAATGAAGTCAAAAATTTCACAGAAAAATAATCTTAAATAAAATATGGGGAGATTCTTGTTGAATGTTATGAAAAACTCCCTAACAGTTATAACAATTAAATGTGGAACCAATTACCCAGAGAGGTGGTGGCAGGGGTGTCCACAGAGAGGGGGTCAAAACAGTCAAGATGGTGGCCACAAGGATGCATTTGAAACCCCACCCCTTTATTACATTGTTCTTGACTGTTTTGACCCCCTCCCAGTGGACACACCTGCTTGGTGACTCCTTTTATTGAATCTGTCAGCATCTGTCTGGGATTATTTATTTTGGATTCCTCCATTGAAGACATAAGAAGCCCTTTCTAATTCTATGATTCTATGAGTTCTTCTGTGGAAATATAAATGTTACAGGTGGATAATGTAAGCTTGGAGGCTGCTGACAGGAGGATCTTATGCTATTTGCTCAAACCAACAATATGTAAAGTGTAACCTTGAGAGTTAAAGTAAAGGACTAAAGCACTTTTTTTAAGCCCAGAGCATCCAGATAATGTTCAGAATCAGCTCAGACACTACAAGGAACTATAAGGAAGAGGAGGAGGTACAACACATTCAGATTTGTAAGACTGATATCAGCCCCACTAGGTAGACCAGACACTGAAATCAATTCCACAGGATGGCTAAAACTACTTTTATTGAGGTTGGCTATGACAACAGAATCTTGCAAGTCTCGTCCTCCTTTTAGTTCAGTGATTTAGGGAGGTGTCTGAGTCACTTCTGAATGTTAAGGACTTAAAAAGTGCTTTAGCCCCTTTGACTAGGCAACAGATTCTGCATATCTCCCTCAAGGTAATCCTCCTTACTATACCCAGGGTATCAGTTTAAGGTTACACATATTGTGCAGTAGCAGTCTGCTCTGTACTGCTCTGGAATGGATGTCAAAGAACCAGATTCCTATTTAGCAAGCATTTCTTTTCAAATTCTTGACAGGAAGGAGACCTGATACTTGTCTGCTCAAGAATATCTCCTATTATAGAAGGCTTATTCCCAGGTGAACAGGTAACAGGTACTAACTTATAGGATTTCAGCTGGTATACATCTGGAGACTAAGCATTGTTCACCAGATGCTGAGTCTGAGATGTTTTGTACTATTTTTGCTTCCTGTGACATATTTGGGTTGCCTAATTCAAGATGACCAAGGCAAAGTTAGGTCCAGAACCAATTCCAAATGAGAGAGCTATCTTGTGGAAAAAGATAATATAGAGCATAGAAAATGGCATATTGTGATTCCCAACTAGCTCCACTGAATTGCCTTGTATTGCAAAACTCTAATTAGGCATGTCTACAGCTAGATTGTGACATAACACTCTATATTCCAAACTAAAATGGCAATATACCTCCATGACTGATGATTTGTTTCATCTATCTGCAAACAGAACTTCTCTTTGTATTAGCTTGTCTCTTCTGGTTAAACGTTGAAGCACAGAAGGAACAGGATTATTTATGTCAAATAATATATGTTGCCTGAAAATGTGTTCCCCCCCCCCTGCACTTTTTTTTTAAATGCTCTGCCTTTTCTTGTTAGTGTTTCCAAAACATCCCTAGCCCTTGTCAGCTCCCCAAACTGGCTGTTGTGGGAAATATCAGATGGAAAACATTGTTAGTATATAAGATTTCTTTTATTTTCTTACTTGTAACAGCAAAATACACCTGAAAGAAAGAGGAGAAGAAAGAGGAAGAGGAAGAGGAAGAGGAAGAGGAAGGGAAGGGAAGGGAAGGGAAGGGAAGGGAAGGGAAGGGAAGGGAAGGGAAGGGAAGGGAAGGGAAGGAAGAGATATTGTGTTCTGAGTGCAATGAGAATTTCAAATCCAGTTCTCCTAGGACAGCTGTGTTAATCTGTTGCAGCAAGAAGTGTCTTGAACCATCGTAGAAAAGTGACAAATAAAATGATGAAGCTAGGTAATTTTCATCCTTAAATTTAATAGCCTTATCCCATCCCTTCCCTTTATTTTTTTTATTGATTTAAAAATTATATGCCACCCATTCCCAGATGGCTTTTAATGGCTTCCAGAAATGTAAACATTAAAAATGACAGAATCAACAAAATAAAACCTGAAACTCTAAAAGACCTGGATTTGTTAAAAAGGGGGTTATCTCCTAAACTAAGGCAAGGTAAACTTCAATTCTTAGATTATTCTGCAGTATAGACCATTTTGTACTAGTTCAGTGGCAAAGTACACCGTTCACATTTCTCACCTTTCAGTCACACCATCTTTTTATGTTTTACAAGTGCTGCTGTGCAAAACAAGCAAAGCATGCATATACATACTGTATACTGTACATATACATATACAAACCCATTTACTTTGACCAGAACACTTTTTCATTTTACAGTCAAAATTGTAAAACATCATGTTGATGAAACAAAATGGAGTATACTCCTGCTGTCCTGCTGCTAAACTCATTGATTTGGAAATAAGTACCACTTCATTGCCAAAAAGGAGAATATATATTTCATTGAAAAAATAAAATAAAATTCGCATGTATGAGCCTGGGTGTCAGCCCTCAAACTCTAAAAAAGAGTTATTTCTGGCCACTCTGGGAATTATACACTTTATCTGTTCCAGCAAGGATGTTCTTATGTTCTGAAGCTGGAAGGTGTGAGGCTTCTGGTGGGGAAATGGCAGACTGAGCAGCTGTGCTCATGGGCTTAGTGGGCAGAGCTGACAACGCAGCATTTTTTTTTCAGGCTCGGGCAGGTTTCCCTGCAGCCCAGGAATGTTCTCTGGATAAAGGAGAAAACCTGGAATCATCCCATCTGTCCTCCAGACGGCTGCTTGCAGCCAGAAAATCACAAACAGCATTTCACATTCAACTGGTAAGAGCTAGCTGGGAGGCGGGGCTGTCATCATTTTCAAAGCCATGCTGTAGCCTTAAAGGGACACTAAGAACAGCCACCCCATTTCTAAATCGCTAAATTTATGGATTTTTTAAAAAAAATTCCAAAGCAATACTGGTTGGAATATATGCCCCTAATGATAATCAGAATAAATTTTATCAAAATTTATTAAATAAACTTTCCAAATTATCTTATAATAATTGGATTATGATGGGAGATTGGAATGGAGTTACCCTACCAATTGTTGATAGAAAATCTGAACAAAAAATTAAAAAAAAATCAAGGAAAATTGCCCCAATCTTTTTTTGATATGTCAGAAAATTTGGCTATTGTAGATACCTGGAGATATAAAAATGGTACGGCTAGAGATTATACATTTTATTCAGACAGATTCAAATCATTCTCCAGGATCGATATGATATGGGTATCTAAAAATTTGGCAAATAAAATTTTAAATGTATCAATTCTTCCTCGATCGTTCACAGACCATAATCCAGTTCAATTGGCTATAAAACTCCACCCAAAAAGCTATAGGTGGAGATTAAATGAAACTTTGTTGAGAAATAAAGAACTTGTAGAAGATTGCTAAAAGAAATTGAAAGAATTCTTTGAATGGAATCTAAATAATGAAGTGAGTATTGGGACAGTATGGGATACTAGCAAGGCATATATGAGAGGATATTTTATGTATCTAAATAGTTGCCTAAAGAGGAAAACACAACAAAAAATTCAAACAGTTCTTGACCAAATTAAGATAAAAGGAAAAAGCCTTCAAATAAGACCATCAGATGAAGGTATAAACCATCAAATAAAAATTTTACAGCAGCAATTAAAAATACTTACAACAGATGAAAGTGAAAGAAAATTGAGATATATTAAACAAAGAAATTTTGAATATGCTAATAAAGCTGGAAAATGGCTAGGATATAAATTAAGAAAAGAAAAGGAAAAAATATTACTAAAATTCGAGAAAATGGGAAAGAATTAGTTGACAATGAAAACATTAAAAAGGCATTTCATAATTTCTTTACAAATTTATATAAGAAACAAGAAATTTCAATTGATAAAATTGAGAACTATTTATTAAGACAAAATTTAAAGAAATTAACTAAAGACCAAAAAGTATTAATTAATAATCCCATCACAACCCAGGAAATTATAGAGGCAATTAGAAAATTAAAAATAGGCAAAGTTCCAGGTCCAGATGGATTCTCAGCAGGTTATTATAAATGTTTTCAAGATCAAATTTTGTTACCACTCAAAGATTTATTGAATGCGATTCTGCTAGGAAATCCAATACCAAAATCTTGGTCAAAGGCAAATATCATATTAATCCCAAAAGAAAAACAAGACCCGTCATTATGCCAAAATTGTAGACCTATTTCGTTATTAAACAATGACTATAAAATATTTACTTTAATTTTAACTGAAAGACTAAAAACAATTCTTCAAGAAATAATTAATTATGACCAAAATGGTTTTTTACCCCAAAGATACATAAAAAACAATATAAGGACGGTCTTAAATATAATAGAGTATGCTCAATTTTGTAATGATTGCCCTAGCCCCAAATACTCAGACTCACAAGAGGCTGCTAAATGAAATCTGATTTATTAGAGTACTAAAGACAAATACAGAGAAAGCTGAGAATGAGCAAAAGCGCGCCAAATACAAACTTAAACCCTTGGTGCAAACGTATCCCGCCTCCCTCGTAACAGCCCCGCCCGGCACAGGTGCTAGCAATCGTCAGCGTTGCTAGCCTGGGAAAGTAACCTTGAGCGCAATAGATAATACAAATACATTCCAAAGCAAAGCCAAAAGATAACCGTTCCCATCCTCCCCAGAAAGATGAAACACGCATCCAATTAATGACATGCGAAACGTTACGATGCATCAAAGACATTGAAACGGCGAACATGACAAATTTCATAACGAAAAACAGATTATGTTGTTATTTTTAGATGCTGAAAAAGCTTTTGACAATCTAAATTGGAGTTTTATGTTTAAGACTTTAGAATTGATGGATTTTGGCAATATATTTATAAAAGCAATAAAATCAATTTATACATTTCAAAAAGCCAGAATTGTGATCAATGAAGAGATAACACATGATTGTCAAATAGAAAAAGGAACAAGGCGAGGCTGTCCGCTATCTCCTTTATTATTTATATTGGTATTGGAGATTCTAACAGAAGCTATTAGAAAGGACCATTGAATTGGAGGGATAAAGATTAAACAAGAAACGTATAAATTAAGAGCCTTTGCAGATGATTTAGTTATTATTTTACAAAACCCGGTAATATCAATTGATTACTTGTTAAAGACACTACAAGAATATGGAGAATTAGCCGGTTTTAAAATAAATAATCAAAAAACGAAGATGATAAATTTAAATGTGCCACAAAATAATCAGAATGCATTAGAAATTAAATCAGGATTTAATAGTGTCAAAAAAGTTAGTTATCTAGGGATAGAGATTTCAACCAATACTAGTGATTTATTTCAAAATAATTATGTTACAGTATGGAAGGAAATCAAACAAGATTTATCGAGGTGGGAAAAATTAAATTTATCACTTATGGGATGAATCTCTGCAATTAAGGTGAATATTCTGTCAAAGATGTTATTTTTATTTCAAACTATTCCGATATTTATAACTGATAAAACTTTTAAGTTATGGCAAAAAGATCTTTTAAAATTTATTTGGCAAGGGAAAAGACCAAGAATTAAATTTAAATTACTACAAGAAGACAAGGAAAGAGGAGGCTTGGGTCTTCCCGATTTTAGACTATATTATGAGGCATGTGGTTTATTATGGTTAAAAGAATGGATCACCCTACAAGATTATAAATTACTAAATTTAGAAGGGCATGATTTAAAAATTGGATGGCATGGTTTCTTATGGTATAACAAACTGAAAGTAAATAAAACATTTAACAATCATTGTATTAGATCGTCTATTCTTAAAGTTTGGGGAAAAAAAATAAATCTACTCTAACATCGACAATACCACTATGGATTTCCCCACAAGAAGCTTTTGTAAGGCGAGAAACAATAGGAAACTATAAGTGGCTAAAATATTCGGATTTAATAAAATTTGAAGGGACTAAATTTACAATGATAACTAGAGAAGAATTGGAGAATGAAGGATATTTGTGTCATTGGTTTAAATATATTCAATTAAAAGAACAATTTAAAATAGATGCTAAAAGTTACAAATTTACAAAAAAATTATCTTGGTGGGATGAACAAATCTATGCTAATAATGACCACATGATCTCTAAAATATATAAAATGTTATTACAAATGAGAATACTAAATGTACAAATTAAGCAATGTATGAATAAATGGGAGAAAAATTTTGGATACAATATTGAATATGATGTTTGGGAAAGAATGTGGACTAAGGGATTAAAATTTACATGAAATTATAATTTAAAAGAAAATTTTTACAAAATGATGTATATGTGGTATACCACCCCTGAAAAATTATCGAAAATGTTTCAAAATACGTCAAATGTCTGTTGGAAATGTAAAAAAGAAATTGGAACTTTATACCATATGTGGTGGACCTGTAAAAAAGCAAAAAAAATTTGGTCATCTATACATAATATAATTTGTAAAATGCTGGCAGTTAATATTGATAAAGTACCGGAACTCTATTTATTGGGCTTTATGAACAAAGATTTGGAAAAAAACTATGGAAAACTTCTACTGTATTTGATTACTTTGGCCTGAATTCTCTATGCTGCAAAGTGGAAAGAAGAATTAATCCCATATGTGAAGGAATGGATACTTAAATCCCTAAATTTGGCGCAAATGGCAAAACTAACAGACCAACTAAATGATAAAAATATGGAAGATTTTCAAAAGGATTGGACACCTTTTTTCAAATATGTGGAATGGACTCAAAAAGTTAATATGAATATATAGTATATAGATAGCAAATTGTGTAATTGTTTAATTTCTTATTAGAATTAATGCAGGTAATTTAGAGAATTAAGAAAAAAAAATAATACTTTAGGATACCAAGCTGTACCGTCTAGAAAGTTGGAAACCCTAATCTTTCTATTTATTTATTTATTTATTTATTTTTCATCTTATTCCCCCTCCCTTTTTTTTATTTTTATTTTTTTATTTACATATATATATATATATATATATATATATATATATATATTCCTTTTTTTCCTTTTTCCTTTTTCCCCCCTCTCTCTTCTTCTCCTTTCTTTTCTTTTTCTTTTCTTTTCTTTTTTGTATTGTAAGATATTATTGTTTGTATGTAACTCTATGTTTATTTGTATGTAATTTTTGTTTGTATGTAATTCTGTTTATTTGTATGTAATTTTTGTTTGCATGTAATTCTATGTTTATTAAATAAATTAATAAAGATTTCATATAAAAAAAGAAAAAATCAAGGGAGAGAGAGATCTGCAAGTGAAATTGACTTTTTGGTGGAATGCCATGAAAAAGAAGGGGTCATTATGTGTGGAAGTTTTTTTTAAGAGAAGCTGAAATTTTTGAGGGGGGCAGTTGGGCTGTTTGATTTTTTCAAGAAAAAAGCTCTGTGTACATTGTGGGGATATGCAAATGCTATGGTTTATTTTGAAGTGGGTTAAGGGTCAAAGAATGTTTATCTGGATTGCTTTAAGGGTTTGACTGATGTTATTTGCTTTTAAGGATTTGGATGGTTTTAAGGATTTGATTTAAGACTATTGTTGTGAATTGTTTTTGCTTTTTGGGTTTGTTAAGATTAAGATTATTAAAAGTGTTGTACTATTAACTATAATGGCAGACAACTTATGTGCTTTTTAGTTTGATTTTTATTATAGTAGACAAAAATATATAGAATACTAGTAGGAAGGGAATAATTAAATAAGTGTTATCTTTTGGGGGGAAAGTTGTTTAGGAGGTCTATATGAATTTTTTTCTTTATTTTAATATAATGGGGGAGTAACTGTACTTTCAATTGATTTTATTATGGTCACTGATCAGTACAAGATACAATTCTATAAAGATATGCACATTAGCCATTAGCCATAAAATATGAGCCATCTAAATTAAAATAATTTTAAATATGAGTTTACAAGTTCCAATTAGGTGTTAAAATATGTTTGGATCACAATGTAAGTGAGCCCCTTAATCAAGTTTAAAAACAATCTTATTAATTTGCATTATCATGACTAATATTCTATCAGGTATAAGTGTCTATAATATATTGTTGTTGTTTATTCGTTTAGTCGCTTCCGACTCTTCGTGACTTCATGGACCAGCCCACGCCAGAGCTTCCTGTCGGTCGTCAACACCCCCAGCTCCCCCAGGGACGAGTCCGTCACCTCTAGAATATCATCCATCCATCTTGCCCTTGGTCGGCCCCTCTTCCTTTTGCCTTCCACTCTCCCTAGCATCAGCATCTTCTCCAGGGTGTCCTGTCTTCTCATTATGTGGCCAAAGTATTTCAGTTTTGCCTTTAATATCATTCCCTCAAGTGAGCAGTCTGGCTTTATTTCCTGGAGGATGGACTGGTTTGATCTTCTTGCAGTCCAAGGCACTCTCAGAATTTTCCTCCAACACCACAGTTCAAAAGCATCGATCTTCCTTCGCTCAGCCTTCCTTATGGTCCAGCTCTCGCAGCCATATGTTACTACAGGGAACACCATTGCTTTAACTATGCGGGCCTTTGTTGTCAGTGTGATGTCTCTGCTCTTAACTATTGTATCGAGATTTGTCATTGCTCTTCTTCCAAGGATTAAGCGTCTTCTGATTTCCTGACTGCAGTCAGCATCTGCAGTAATCTTTGCACCTAGGAATACAAAGTCTTTCACTGCTTCTACATTTTCTCCCTCTATTTGCCAGTTATCAATCAAGCTGGTTGCCATAATCTTGGTTTTTTTGAGGTTTAGCTGCAAACCAGCTTTTGCACTTTCTTCTTTCACCTTCATCATAAGGCTCCTCAGTTCCTCTTCACTTTCAGCCATCAAAGTGGTATCATCTGCATATCTGAGATTGTTAATGTTTCTTCCAGAGATTTTAACTCCAGCCTTGGATTCCTCAAGGCCAGCTTGTCGCATGATGTGTTCTGCATACAAGTTGAATAGGTAGGGTGAGAGTATACAGCCCTGCCGTACTCCTTTCCCAATCTGAAACCAGTCTGTTGTTCCGTGGTCTGTTCTTACTGTTGCTACTTGGTTGTTATACAGATTCTTCAGGAGGCATACAAGATGACTTGGTATCCCCATACCACTAAGAACTTGCCACAATTTGTTATGGTCCACACAGTCAAAGGCTTTAGAATAGTCAATAAAACAGAAATAGATGTTTTTCTGAAACTCCCTGGCTTTTTCCATTATCCAGCGGATATTGGCAATTTGATCTCTAGTTCCTCTGCCTTTTCTAAACCCAGCTTGTACATCTGGCAATTCTCGCTCCATGAACTGCTGAAGTCTACCTTGCAGGATCTTGAGCATTACCTTACTGGCATGTGAAATGAGTGCCACTGTTCGATAGTTTGAACATTCTTTAGTGTTTCCCTTTTTTGGTATGGGGATATAAGTTGATTTTTTCCAGTCTGATGGCCATTCTTGTGTTTTCCAAATTTGCTGGCATATAGCATGCATTACCTTGACAGCATCATCTTGCAAGATTTTGAACAGTTCAGCTGGGATGCCGTCGTCTCCTGTTGCCTTGTTATTAGCAATGCTTCTTAAGGCCCACTCAACCTCACTCTTCAGGATGTCTGGCTCTAGCTCACCGACCACACCGTCAAAGCTATCCCCGATATTGTTATCTTTCCTATACAGGTTTTCTGTATATTCTTGCCACCTTTTCTTGATCTCTTCTTCTTCTGTTAGGTCCTTGCCATCTTTGTTTTTGATCATACCCATTTTTGCCTGGAATTTACCTCCAATGTTTCTAATTTTCTATAATATATATATATATAAAATATTAAAAGGAGTGATAAAAAGAGTAAAATATCATATATAAAATGTGTTATATAGACCACAAAGTTATTACAAGGGATACATTATTACATTTTTCCAATCATAATCTGACGTATCTTCATAGCAGCTGTGCAGAATCTGGCTACTTGCGCCGTGACAGTTGGATATTCATCTATAAGTAACATTTGCATACAATCTATATCTTTCCATCTAGGGCATTTACTAATCAAAGGTAATATTAGTTTACTCCTGAGCTCTTTATAAAAAGGACAATGGAGAAGCATGTGGTCTGTAGTTTCTATCTCTCCATTGTTACAAGGGCACCGCCTTGCAGCTATTGGGATTTTTTTGTATCTGCCTTCCAAGACTGCAGAAGGGCGTGCATGGCTTCGAGCTAGGGAGAAAGCTTTCCGCTGGCTAGGAATTTCAAGTTGAGAAAGGTAGTTAGCGGTATTGACAATATATTTATTATGCTCTGAAGATAGGAAACGAGGGCCCTTCTCTAAGTCCATTTGTCTCTCTATATCCTTTATCCTTTGCTTCAGGGTCAATCTTGCCTGTTCGTAATCCATCCTAAGAATTGAATCTGTAGAAAATCCTAGCTTTGTGAGGCTAAATTCAATGTCCATTAACCAAGAGGATTGGAAGTAATCTTGAAAAATGAGTGGTGCTAAACCTTGGGGATAATGCTTGAGTTTTAGCCAAAGGTTCAGGGAGGCTAGACGCACTCTTGCCTCGACTTTTATCATGCCGACTTCCAATCGAAGTTGAGCGTTTGTCACACATTTGGGCATTTGGAGTACTGCTCTAATAAATTTGGACTGCACTCTTTCCAGAGGTGTAATGCTTGAAGTCGGAGCACCAACGCAGGACCCGTAAAGGAGCTGGGCTAATGACTTCACCTGGAAGAACTTAAGAGCTGCTGGAATATAGTGCCCGCCTTTGCTTCGGGAAAACTTTAGAATGGCATTGACTGATTTTTGTCCAGAATCAACTGCATACTCAAAGTGAGGTTTCCTAGATCCAGTGGCATGCACAACTACCCCTAGGTATTTGAAGCTTGTCACTTGCTCTATTGTGTGCCCATTTATATGCCAGGAGCGAAGTTTCGGCCTTTTAGCGAAGGTCATTATCTTTGTTTTCTGATAATTTATTTCTAACTGATTATTAATACAATATTGGGCCAAGGATGTCAAAGCTCTCTTGAGACCTATAGGAGTCCTGGAGAGTATGACCGCATCGTCTGCATACAGCAGCAGGGCAATACTTCGGTCCCCTAATTTAGGAGGATGAAAGTCTGGGTGACTTAGGCATCTTACCATATCATTAATGTAAAAGTTAAAAAGAAGGGGAGCCAAAATGCAACCCTGTTTCATCCCCTTTTGTACTTTAATTGGCTTGGACAGTGACCCAGATCTATTGCACCTGACCTTCAAGGCCATATCTGAGTGTAGGGCACATATTAGGTAGAGAATCCTGCTATCTATTGAGGCGGCTTCCAACTTCTCCCACAGCTTAGGCCTAGATATAGAATCAAAAGCTGCCTTTAAATCTATGTAAGCAGCATACAATTATGTTATCTTGTTGGCACAATATTTTTCAATCAAGTGTTGAAGAATCAGGCATTGTTCAATAGTTCCTCTGCCCTCTCTAAAGCCAGCCTGTTCATCCGCTATAAGATTTCTCTGGTCCAGCCAGTCTTTGAGTTTTCCTTGCAAATGTCTAGTATTTAATGATTTTGATAATGTGCTAAAGTGGAATGATTTATAGAAATAATGTGGTTTTGGTTTAATATAGAGTAAGAGATTGATTATGGAAATGTTTGTATATTCTTACTGTTAAAAGTCAGAACTTTCTGTAATTGTGGGAAAAAAATTCTCTTGTGTTTTCACACTTTTTTAGTTCCTTTTTCTTTTTTTGTAGTTTTTTGTTTTTTCGTAGCTTTTATCTTTGTCTTGAAACTTAATAAAATTCTTTAGAAAAAAAAAAGCTAGAAGTTGCAAAGATTCATCTTCCATAAAAACAGAACTCTAAAAAAAACGGAAGCATTCCAACATGCAACTTACTGACAGGATTATATAGACCTGAATGAGTCTCACCAAGTGATGATCTGTTCCCATCCAGCTGCTGCCTTCCAGATGAGGTGGGACTACAAATCCCCAGCCAGCATAGATTGAAAAATTCTGAGAACTGCAACCCCAACACATCTGGAGAATACCAGGTTGTGGAAGATGGGTCTAGACAGAATCTGCTTGGAGCACGTTAGGCCTTGCAGATCCTTCTTATGATACGAAGACACAGCTGGAAAGTCAGTGTTGGGGTTGCTAGGAAACGCTTTCTTGACAAGCAAGCCACATTTCCTTCTTAAGAGGGGCAAAGAAGCCATTAATTAGAGCAATTTAAAATCACTTTTCACTTTCAGAAATTAATTACAAACATAGGTGAAATTATCCCAAAATTTGAGATATTTTGGTTCCTTTTGAAACATGGTTGTTTAATTGCTTGTTTGGATGTTTCACAGTTGGAGGCTCCAAAGGCACAGCTGGTGAGTAATTACTGTTGTCTTCCTCTTCTTTTCCCTTCTCTCTTAACTTGCTTAAGTTATGCCTCATGCAGTCAACCTCCAGTGTTCTCTCACTGTTTTGCAGCCCACCAAAACAGCTAGTAGACAGAAAAGGACAATCTTTCTAAAGATCTAGGGCCTATGAGAAAGGGCTGGATCACCAGATTAGTTCATACACTTCAGTGTGGGATGAAGCAGGGACTTCTCATGAAAAATCAGGGAGACTTCTCTGAGGGAATGGTTAAACTTTGTTCCAATAAGGCCGATTTATCACCCAAAGCTACACCCACATCCCCATTACAATGCTTGCAAATGGAGAACAGAGAGAAGGGTGGTTGTAAAATCACTAACGCACAGGGTAAGAATACCAAATCCACCGTTGTTGTTGTTGTTGTTGTTGTTATGCTAACTCAAGATCTCAAAATACTATTTAAATGTTTAGGTTCTCTAAGACTTCTCACCAGGAAATATGGGGGAAATGTTGTTCAAGCCCAATATGTTTAGTTTTGTGTGTGCCTTCAAGTTAGTCTTGATTCCTGGTGACTCCATGGACAAGTCCATGAACATTTCTTGGAAACTGTTTTTGGAAGTTGCTTGTCACTGCCTTCTTCTTAGGGCTGAAAGAGAGAGACCCTGGCCCAAAGTCACTGAGCTGACTTCATGACTAAGGCAGGACTAGAACTCATGGTCTCCCAATTTCTAGCCAGGAAGCCACTAACCTGGCTCTCCTCTGTTTAGTTACAGACTTAAAATAAAATACAGGAATAGGCTTAATTCAAATTAAGATCAGGAGGTTCTGAGATGGTTTTGGGTAACACTTTGCTCATTGGCAATGATGAATTTGCATTGTTGCCATCCTGTAAAAAACCAATCCCATCACCTTTCTCACCAACAAGGTTGGAGAACCTGAGGCTCTCTAGATGTAGGTGCACCATAACCTGTTACAGCTGTGTTCATCTGCCTGGACCAATTATGAGAGATGGTGGAAGTTATGGTTCAGCAGCATCTGTAGGGTCAAAGGTTCCCAACCCTTATTCTACTATACTTCCTTGCACTGCTCTTCGTGTCCTTAGTTATACCACCTGTCTCTGGACCTTTGGATACTGTTTCTAGAGCATGACTTTTTGCTTGCATTAGACGATATTGTTTCTTCCTGGACTTTAACTTTTACTGCTGGAACTTGGACCATGCTTAAGCTAGCTCTCGTTTCTCAATGCCTGCACTTATTTTTTTTTCCTGTAAACTTAGACCTGTGACCTCATGGAGGTAGGACCAATGTGAGGCATGGGTGTATCTTCTTAAATCATAGATAGCATTATTATTATCTCTTTACCTTGGAGGCATTTCATTAATTTAAAGGTGCTGCTTTGCATTCCACCAGATGTCTCATCTCAGCAAAATTCTTCAATTGCTTTCAGTACTACTTTAGGCTAAATTGGCTACCAACTTGGATTTGTGCACAATGTCCTTGCAGAACATTCCTACCTTTATAATACAGTTTGGAGATTCCATCAAAAAGTTTGATATTTTACCTAATCAGGACCTTTTAGTTTGTTTGGAACTTTCATTTTAAGTTAAATGAGTGGTTCTAACATCAGGCATTAACCTTGTAAAACAAATTCAACCAGCAGTGAAAGCAGACAATGTATAGAACAAATTTCCTTTGTTTTATCAGTTGGTAATAAATATAGTTCATTAGATATTCTTAGCTGCTTTCCATGGGGTTATCATATAGCAAGGTACCAAAGAAACAACTGACTTTGGTCAACAAGACTTATCAAAGTAACTATTAAAAGTATGAGCAAGAAGGAACTACCTGAGTAAGGATTTTATGAATTCTTCCTCTGAAAAAAGATGTACTGACAGAACTACAGTATATTTATTTCAGAGTGTAAAATGGAACCTTATTTCAGGTACTTTCAGATATGTGGAGTCCTTGGTGCTCTCTGAGCCTTGTTGTTTTCTTGCAGATGTTTCATTTCCAGACTAGGCAACTCAGTTTATAAACAGAGAGCAAGGCCCACTCCCCCTTCGCACTGAAGATGTTGCCTAGTCTGGCAACGAAAAATCTTCAAGAAAACAACAAGGCTCAGAGAGCACCAAGGACTCCACAGTTCAACCCTGAGCTACAAATATTTGCTTCGAATACTTTTGGATATTCACTGACGAATGGAAAGGAGGAACCCAGGTAACACTATATTCATAGTTTCTATGCACTCATCAAAATTTGCATTTAGTATCACTTCACTGACCTGAGAACCTGTGAAAACGAAGGTTGTGGATAATGTATACAGAATACATCTCTATACACTCTTAGGTGTTCAGATTAATGTGTGTTGAGCAAGAGAAGGGAGAGACATTTTCCTTGTCAGTGTGCTCATCTGTCCTTGCTAGACACTGATTCTTCATATAAAAATGAACAACATATCAGTAACTTGCATCTTGGAAGGGAAATAATAAACATGGTGATTTGATTACATGCCATCAAGTTGTTGGTGACTCTTAGTGACCACATAGATTTTCTCCATGTTCTGTCCCTAACCTGGTCCTTTAGCTCTTCCAATGGCACCCCATTGCTATTGTAACTGAGTCTATCCACCTTGCTGCTGGTTGTCCTCCTCTTTTCTTCCACCTTTCCCAGCATTAGAGCCTTCTCCTTGTCTGAAGTAGGATACAGCAACAACCATGGTAGAATAATGTTTTTCAAAGACAAGCTTTACCAACTGATAGAACAAAGGAAATTTTGAACAAACTTGGCCTGCAAGGTCCTGCTTCACCTGGAATAAGGTGGAACTAGGGAAAACTGAAGACCTTATTGAAGGCTTATTGGCTGTAGGAAAGAAAGCATGTTGTGGTTAGTTATCCTGTAGCAGTGCAGATTCTGCCTCTACAGACTAACCACTTTCCTATTCCATTCATCACACTGACTTGGGCAGAAGTAATACTGGTATCTCCAACGTGGTAGAAAGCCACAAATGGAGAGAAACAGTATGTGGAAAGAACTTCAGGGGTATAAAGATGTGTAATATATTTGGAATGCGTGATTAACTTTCTCTCATATCCTGCATTAGTTGCAATTCTGGAACAGTCTTCAAAGGCAGCCTCACATAGAATGCATGACAACAATCCAGCTCTGAGACTACCATTGAATGTACTTTTGAGGCCAGGCTATGCACTAAGGCTCTGCAAAACATTTGCAGAGGTACTTTGCAAAGTGTGTTGTTGTAAATGAAGCACTACCTCTTGAAGCACTGAGGTAGCCACATCTTCTGAAAGGGTTGGGGCAAGCTGCAAAGACTTTCCTGGGTCATCTCTGCATGCAAGCTTTGCTTCACTGACAGTTCCAGGGGAGGTTCCTTCTGTGTCTATAAAAACAGATGCAGCATGGGAAACATTTCAAAGTAGCCTAAGCCACTAAGTCTTCTAAGGGATGTGACTGTTTCAACACTTTGAGGAGGGTATTTTACTAACCTTCCCACCAAAAGCTTTACATAACCTTATTATCTACATGTAAATGGGATGGTAGTGAAAATACCACCAAAGGCTCATAATATCTGGTAGAACAGCATTAGTTGAGCTTCTAATAATAGTAGTTAATCCCAGAGAACGCCAAGCTACCAACCTAGTTCTTTATAAGAGGATTCCAGCTCTTTTCACAACAAGTCACATCACTTGTATTGGCAGAGGACTCCTCTGCAGTGTCTCTTTTCATCTCAGTTAAACTTTTTTTTAAATTGTTTATTGCTTTTAAAATAATAACAGAAAAAGAAAACAAAACACAGAGATACTTATAATGCAAATACATATGTTTTCAGAGGAAAAAAACTATGCATAAAAAGTGCTAAAAAAGTGAAAAAAAAACAGAAAAAAGAAAAAAAACCAAAGTATAATACATCATTATAACAATGAACAGTTACAATTCTATATATGCTTATCTAATGTAAATACTAGAGAAGTATTTACTAGGTAATACTTGATAATATATACCCAAGTATGTATATATGTATGTATATAATCCTTTTATATAACCCTAACTACAGTATCATTCTTTTTTTTAACCCACCGTATTTGTATAAATGATTTCCATATTTCATTGTATTTGTCTATACGAAGTCTACATCATACAAAGTGCTATGTCTGTAGCCAATCCGGTCATACGTGGCAAGCGTCTTCAGTCCATTGAGTGAATGGGGCCATACTGTACATTTATCTTTCCAATGTTGTAGTATCAGCCTTGTAGCCATAGTAAGGGCAGAGAATCCATTTACGTTGTCCAATTGTCAAATCCCATGTACTAGGTATGTAGTTCAGGAGAATATTATCCTCTGAAAATTTTAGTTTTTGTCACACAGTCATATTTATATAGTCCACTACTTTCTCCCAAAACTTAGTAAATATAGGACATTGTAAAAACATGTGTTTCAAAGAAGCATTATCCTTATTACATCTCCAACGAAATGCTTTTTTGACAGTCTTTTTCTATACAAATCTAATGGAGTCCAATAAATTCTAAATATTATTTTTGTTGTATAAGTCGTAGTTTAAAGTCAATTGACACTCTTGCTATAAAAATTAGGACACTCTCCCATTGTCTAGGCAATACAGTATAGGAACTTCTAATTTTTTATTCTACTCATTTCTTAGCATCTGCATATCAAATTGATTTATTGATAACAAATATCTATAAAAACTAATAGTAGGTTTTTTAGTTTTAAAGGATTTGACAACTTGTTCTTGTATCTCAGGTGTCTTAGAAGCTGAAAATGCTGCTGGCCCAAACAATGTTGTTAACAAATGTTATAGCTGTAAATATGGCCACTGGGTTACATCTGATAGAAGATATTTATCTCTTAACACAGAGTATGTTAAAAATACATCCTCATCATCTACCAGTTGGTCCAAAGTCAATATCTCTGCTTCCATCCATTTTTTCCACATCACCATCTCTTTCCCAATTTTTAAAGTTGGGTTTCCCCATAAAGTCAATTTAGTATGGGAAAAAGGGTTTAAACTTCTTTTGTTAGACATTCCATTCCATAACTTTCTACCTGATGTAACCAGGCATCTATTTCCAGAGATACTAGAGATTTAGTGTATTTAGATCCTAATGCTGTGAATTACTAAGTCTTAGAGGAAAAGGCTCCCAATTCTATACTCATGTATATCCTAGGAATCCAGGGGAAATTAGTTCTGGTCAGCATTCTTAAAATCAAATGGCACATATGTGGGAGCAGTAATATATTTATTTCTCTCAAATTCACCTAGTCCATTTCCTGCACATACACCATTTCCTTGACGGACAGAAGAATTCTACATCCAGCTTATTTTGGCAGATAAAGATTCTAAGATGACTCTTTCGATTGCTAAATTTGTAATTGTACACAGTAGAATTCATGCTTCGTTAATAACAAGTTCAGCTAAGTACTCACAGGCCTTTATACCATGTGTATTATATTGTGTTTTTGTGTTGTCTGGCTTTCTGACCTACAATAAAGATACTGATTATCTTTATTACCGTACAAAGATAATATACTGTATAAAGTTAATATTCTTGCCATTTATTGTAAGAATATATGATTAAATTAGCAAACATTGTATTTAGTGTTTAGAATGTAGTATTTTGTGTTAATTTAATAGCACTTGCTTTATTTGTTTGATCTCTTCAAACATTTTGAATGTTTCAACATTGATCAGGAAGTAAGGGAAAAAATGCTTGCAGAGATACTGGAGATGTATTGATTCGGGATGTGAATGTACATGTACTTTTTGGATGCAGATAATATGAGAAGCCAAATAATGTGCAGTAAATGTTAGACTGTATAATACAATCAGGAGTGTCGATATAAAGGTTAATGTATCAAAGGCCATGTTAGTTGTGCTTGATAGGGAAAATGGAGGGACCAACTGTAATTATTCATTATATTATTCATTAGTGGCAAAAACTAGGGCAGACAGAAGAATCTGTGTCCTTGGTAGAATGTTTATTAATCATGGAAAAATAGATGGAGAGAATTGAAGATGTCGACATGCTGGTAGAAAGGTAGTGTATAATATGGGATCTACTGAAATGAATTAAGTTTGTTGAAAGAAATGAAATTGGCTGTGTATAACTGCTGCCCATTTTGAAATATGGAAGGGAGAGTTGGGGATGTCAAGAGAAGCATAAAAATAAGTTGAATGCAGTGGAAATTCAGTCCTTAAACAAGAAGTGATAGGTCAAAAAGGAATGGCTGCTGAAGGGATGTGAACAGAATAGAAAAGTGAATGACCAGTATGAAGGAGGTACACTGAGGGGCTTTTTTCAGAGAGTGAAGGAAGACCAAATTGCAAAACAAATATTTGAAGGAAGAGTTAATGGGTGGAGAGGAAGGGGAAGGCAGTGAAACTCATGGGTGGCTGGAACTGGTAGGCTCCTGAACAAGAGAGAGAGGGGGAAATACTAAAGAACAAGAGCCAGTGTATGAAACAGTAAATGGACATGATGAAGGTAAGGATGGTTTGCAAGGATAGTGAGGATTAATCTTTGTGAAGTGGTCCATTTTTCCTCTCTTGGTAAGAGCCTGACAAGGATTTGGTTTTGTTTTCTTTTGACAATTCCACACTCAGTCTAACAGGGAATTCTTTAATTTTTCCTTGATTGGCTTCATTTCCTGATCATAACTAGGCAGGTAATAAAGCATAAAGCGAGATAACTAGCTTCATTAGTGAGCATCCTGAGATACAGATGGGGTCCCATCTTAGCTCTGAAAGCAAGCTTGAGAAAATAGAGGAGAGAAACTACAGAAGTGCCAGTCACAACCCACCTCAGTTCATATAAATTACCATCTAATATATATATTACATATATTGTATGTAAGCTAGGTTACAGTATATAGTCAAGAGCTTTCTAAGTTTCTATGCTTGATGAAGTTATAGAACCCAGAATTTCATTGTCCCATTTCCTCTGATTTTATATAGTGCCTTTCCATAGCAGCTTGTGAGCTATAAAGGGAAGGTGGTTAACACTGTGGAAGATTAAATTGAACAAAGGGAGAAACCTGAGCTGAATTTTCTGGAGGTGATTAAACACCTCCCCACTTCCTCTGAAGAGTGTTTTGTATTTTGGATTTCTACTGTTTTCAGTCTATAACTTGGGGGCTGATATGGGGATTAGAATGCCAGGCAATTCCCTCTTGATCCCATTCTAATTAAAAGGTCTGTCTGGATAAGGATTGGAATATTACAAAGGAGCAATAAATTAAAGTCTGTGAGTCCTCTGCCATGATATTCAAAGGTTAGCAGTAAACAGATTGCTCTCTCATATGGGGAGGGCAATGTTAAATACTTAGCCGCTGCCTGAGTAAAGTTGTAGCAAAGTTCTTATTAAGAACTGCAGATTTATGGTGTGCTAAAATGAGATCTACTGAGACAAGGCATTTACTTACATGTTATTTCAAAACTCCATTTTTCTACCGTTACGACAGTCAAGGTGGTTAACATAAAACCCAAAGAGTTAATGTTCAAGAAAACCAGCTAATATTATTAATCCAACTCAGATGTTCAGCTAAAGGAGATGGTCTTGGGAACAATGCAGTTGCATGAAGGTTAGTGGACAGCTAGGACCACTGAATGGAGCAGAGCTTAATACAGTGAAAAAGCACACACAGAAAAAGAATGTTATCTAAAAGACCATTAATGAGCATGTTAGAGAAATATAGGTTATTGATCTTACACACTTAGCCCACCCAAGCATAAAGAATTACACACTTAGACAAAGTAGGTTCAAAAGTAAGTAAAAAAGAGTCTTACTGATTTATTTGGTCCAGTTACATCCATTCAGAAAAATGATCCTTGTTCTTCTTTCTTTTCCCTAAACTGAATTAACTCTTAGCCCTCATTGCTGCTAAGAGCTGCATGCAGAAAGAGGCAAGCTTTAGGCCCAAGAATGGCTTTAGGCCCAAGAATGGCCCATGATCGAAGGAGCAGGAGCCGCATGGTGCTTCATTCCCTGATGGTGGAAGAAGGAGGAAGAGGCAAAGGAATGTGGAAGGGCAACAAACAGCTTCCTCCAGAAGCATGTAGAGAATTGGCATCCTAGAACAAACTCATCCATATGCTAATAAGGCATGCTGATTTGCTGAGACTTCCAACAGAAGGGACCTCTGAAAATGGAGGATCTACTGCTGCAGCTTCTTTGGCACAAAATGCCCCTATTAAATCTAAACAATGGTCATAATCACAGCTGTTATGAATAACTCAGGGCAGTGCAAGAACAGACCATTGGGGAAGTAGTAATAAGGTGTCTTCAGGAATAGCCACCTTATTTTCCACAACCATGAGGAGTCAAATAGCCTGTGGACTGGGAAAACGGCTTTGTACCAGTTCGTATTGTCCATCTGCCCCAGTACTATCAACCTCGACTGGATGCACTTAAAATCAAGATGGCAGCCATGACCATGCAGTTGAAGTCCTGGCCTTTTTTTTAACCCATACCATGCCTGTAACACATGCAAAAATGGTGTGGGGTTTAATCACATGATTGCCACTTCCATTTTGACTTTTTTGTTGGCCATGGAGTTCCCTAGATCAATGGTTCTGGGTTAACTTGCCTTCTCTGGTCCTGGAGTCAGAAGTGGCTCAGGAGTTCATGGCTACCATGGCAACCAGGGACCTGATTCAAATTATTGAAGGCCTGACTCACGATGAGGGTCACAGTCTGAGCATGGTTTTTGTTTTGGGGCAGTGGCAACATGATCTGGCCTTGGGGAATGCTGTAATGAATCCCTTATCATGGACACATCACTCCCTTCTAACTCTGGAGTTCTCGGTAGCTGCCTTTGCATGGATTCATCTTGTGCACCATTTGCGTCTGTTCCTGGACCAAGAAGCTCTGCTCACTGCCACTCATGCCCTTAGTCACTTCCCAGTTGGATTATTGTTATGTGCTCTACATGGGTCTGCTGTTGAAGAATACTCAGAAGCTTCAACAGAATGTGTAGGATGTGGCAGTGCATGCACTTTGGAATGCTCCAAAGCTTACCCATGCAACTGCTGCATGAGCTGCATGGGCTTTCACTATGCTTCCAAGTGCAATTCAAGGTGCTGGTTATTGCCTTTAAAACTTTACCATTATTTTTGGGACCACCTATCTTCAAGGGTTTCTGCCCATTCCACCAGGTTCAAAAGGGTGGACATGCTCCAGCCCCCACTATATCAAATAGTGCCATTTTGCAGGGCCCAGAAGGCCTGCCTTCTCTGTCACAGCACTTGCCCTATGAAACAGCCTTCCTGCTGAGATTTGGATGGCTCCGATCCTCTTGATCTTCTGGAAGACTGTTAAAATTCGGGGTTTTCCCCAAGCGTTCAGGCCATGATGTTAAGAGGTATAGGTATGTTTGTTTTTATGGAATTGTTAGGTAGTGTCTCAGGTAGTTGTTTCTTGTGTGTGCGCTTTTTTTAAAGTATATATTGTATTTGTATGACTGATCATTGCCAAGAATTATGTATTTAAAATGGATGGCTGTATACATTTTCTAAATAAATAAAAATAAATAAATGTGTTGGTGAGTTAATTCAGTTATCTGTGTTGTGTGAACATAACCAAATTGTGCTATCCGAGAATGTTTTTTGGTTTGGTCTTACTGTGTCGTGTGATGACAACCATTGTGATTTGTAAATCATGGCTTATAGTACAATCCCTAACCTTTTGGAGCATGGGCATATCTGGAATTCTGTCAGCATATCATGGTGCTTGATGCTGGCATTGTGGTTGGCCAGTCCTCTAAACAAAAAGCTCCCCAAACAAAATGTCAGAGAAGTCAAGGAGCTATGAAGCCTTAGGTATATGGTGAAAGCCGTAATGACATCACACATGTCCTGACATCATGTGCATAATGGTATCATGACATGTGTGACATCTCCTGCACCTCATAGATGCCCATGCCTCTATGGGCACATTGGGGACCCTTCTTACCATGTTAGGAGCTCCAGTTTATAACTCAGGATTAAGTGTGAGCCTAGCCATTAAAGTTTAGATATGGTTGAATGTGATTTGTGATTCTGGAGGTGCAGAACAAGATTCTTGCTTACTGTTTTTCCTGATGAAATTGTCTAAAATGCTGCCCCTGTCTCAAGACATTTTCTCCCAGAAACAAGATGAGACCATGCCTGTCTTAGCATCTTTACTTCCTCCCACATGCTGTTAACCTTTGCCTTAAGGAAGCACACAGCCAATTGAGCTCTTTTGGTTTATGAGCTCCTGCCTTGCATCGTAGTCATGAAGTTTTTTTCTGGGGAAATAATAATCACTTAACAAAATTATACTATATTAAAAATCTGTGATGAAATATTACATTGTCTGTTCTTTTCTCTCTCTCTCTTTCTTTCCCATAACATGACTTGAGGTATACAGAATATAGTATATATAAAACAATATGAATTATTTTCCATTTCAAAAACTTATTCAGTATAAGCTCTGTATTATAATCATTAATCTTTCTATTTAAATGCAAATTTCCCCTTTCAACTCCCAAATAAAGGCACTTTTTATATAACTAATAAAGTACAAGTTTGATTTCCCAGTGTATCCATCACAAACACAACTTATTTGGAATTAGATTTACAATGTCTCTTTGTTGGAATGCAATTTTTTTTGGTCTCTATATTTATGCCTATATGTGGGAAAATACAATTGCAGAACAGTCTCAAAATATGTCCATTTCTGTATTTAGTACATGTATTCAAATAGCTTACATGGATTCCTCTGGATCTTGAAGTCTGTGACATTTATTTTAGCTTTTAGACTTATTATCTCTCCCACTTCCTCCCACACCAACAAAAATACATCACATGTTTTTTGCCCTTCTCTTAGCCCTATTATCTTTTTGAACACAAGAATATTTTTATCAATCATAGCTATAACTAGAAATGTGCAGAATAAATGCAACTGATGTTAGTGTTGCAAGCATTCATTTATTATTCCAATCTCTCTATTTCCCCATATATTAAGGTTTTTAAAAAAGAAGAAAATAAAGCTGCTGAATAATGCAAATTATTAATTAATAACGCAAAATCTCCTTAATAATGCAATTCCACGATCACCTTTCTCCAACAGAAAATGGTTTTAGTACAATTATCCATCATATGGGACAGCTAGATAATCAGTTGACCATGGCTGATTAAAAAAAGTAAATAGCAGAACTGGACTGGTTAATACTTGGATGAGTGAATATTGGGAAATTGCTGTAAATTCAGATTGGGAAGCTTAAAAAAAAATCCCAGAAGAATTCAATAGCAATCCATTTTGATATTGTTGCCAAGAAAACAACACCAAAGTGTCCATGTGGTCATCAGTAGTCACTCTAGACTTGAAGCAAACTATCTGGCACATTATATTTTAAAAAAACACAACTTGCTATTTCCATATTTTGGTTTGCATTTTTATGAAATATAAGCTCTTTGCGTGAAGACTTTGAGGTGAAATCAACTGACAGAAAGCTCTGTGCATTAAAATTGTCTATGGTGGATCACTGCTACTTCTCACTCCAAGAAATCCATGAATCCTCCATATCTAGCAATACATATATATTCTAATGCCTGTGCAGTCAAAATATCAAGGGAAATGTCATTGACCTGCACATGGTTTAAACTCATAGGGTCCCAGTCTTCTTCATTTCTTGATAGGGCAAAGAAAGTCACCTGTCTGAAAACCTTTGTGAGTCAATGAGTGCAAGAGATAAGGAATGTTTTTCCAGATAAAGCCTGAACCCAAAGTGGAGGACCAGAGAAGTGGGTGGAATCAAAATGGACAGAGCCAGAGAACAGCTCTTTACAGTTTTTTCCCCAACTGCTTTCCAAAAATTTGTTTTAATGTCTGCCATTTTCTCTCCTCCCACTCCATATATGAAATGAAATATCACAGAACAACATGACAGCCAAGGGAGCATTTTGGAGAACACACTAACTGTGTCTGTTGCCACTTGAAGTAGAAGCTTCTCTCCCTCCCTGCTCTTGAATTTCAAGAGGCCCTTGGTTCACTGCCTTCGACTTCATCAGACCCTATCTTTCTCTTAAACATTGTGTTTATATTTTGCAGGTCTATCTTCTTTCACCAGGTTTGCCCCCAACTTTGTGTTTCCCCTTTTTATTCATTGTGAGTCAAGGCCTCCTAAAATATCAGAGCATCCCCAGCATTGTGTGTCCAGCAATGCCTTTGTCTCACCTCTAGCATCAACTTATGTCTTTCTACTTTTCAAATTCTTCAGATGAAGTTATCTTGAATGGAATCAATGTGTCTGTTGCCACTTGAAGTAGAAGCTTCTCTCCCTCCCTGCTCTTGAATTTCAAGAGGCCCTTGGTTCACTGCCTTCAACTTCATCAGACCCTATCTTTCTCTTAAACATTGTGTTTATATTTTGCAGGTCTATCTTCTTTCACCAGGTTTGCCCCCAACTTTGTGTTTCCCCTTTTTATTCATTGTGAGTCAAGGCCTCCTAAAATATCAGAGCATCCCCAGCATTGTGTGTCCAGCAATGCCTTTGTCTCACCTCTAGCATCAACTTATGTCTTTCTACTTTTCAAATTCTTCAGATGAAGTTATCTTGAATGGAATCAGACCACACCTTATCCTTCCCCCTCCTGTCAAACTGTCCAGTCATATAAGCAAAATGCTCCAGTTATCTAAGAAAAGCCTGTCAAAGAGCAAAGCTATAGAAAGAGACCGATGTTAAGACATCCCATGAAAGCCTGTGTAGAATTTTAGACTGTAGAATGGGATCTGTAGCATGTGATTCAATGTTTCATTCAGGAAAGAAGGCTGTTGTAAAGTTTTGCATTTTGTTTTCATCAGGTCCTACTACTTTCTGTTATCCCTTGCTCCAATCACATAATCAAAATCACATTTGTTCTGTTCTGCATTGTGGTTTCCTTTATGGGCCAGTCAGTCTCTCTCAGCCCAACTCACCCCACAGATTGTTGTGGGGAAAAATAGGAGGTGGGAGTCTTAGGTAGATTCATCATCTTGAGTTATATATACATAAAAAAGGCAGGATAAAATCATCATCATCACCATTACTGTCACATATCATTCCAACAAAAAGCTATCTTTAAATTGACAAACTTCACTGTTGAGCCTGCCATAGAGTTGCATGAACAAGACGGGGAAAGAGGCTAAACAGATAAAGGGACATATAAATTTCCTGGAATACAACTTCAGCTCTGTTCCCAATCTCAAAGGTAATTTCCTTATCCTTTGACCATTATTTATTTATTTATTTATTTTATTTTATTGAACTTATTGTATTGCTTAATCTGTGAATAGAAAAACTCTGTCTAAACTCTGTCTATGAGATTTCTCACTTGATTTATTACAGATCCTAAATCAAGATGGCAGAGAGCACAAAAATCTCCCCCCTTTTCTTAGGAAGAGCAGATCTATCTATCTATCTATCTATCTATCTATCTATCTATCTATCTATCTATCATCTATCAAATTCTTATGGCTGCTTATCTCATGAAAAAGTGATTCCGGGAGGCATACAATAAGACTATAAAACAGTTAACATATAAAAAATATTATTAAAAAAAGTTAAAAATCATGAAGGCTTGTCCACCTTGCAGAAGATCAGCTGGAAGTCCAGCTGAAGTGGTTTCATCCCCCAAAGAGAAGGTCAGTCTGAACTTCTGATTATTTCAATGACAGTGAGTGCATGGTAGTGAATGAGATGTCTCTGATTTAATAACTCCACAATTTATTAAATTACATTTATTGTATAATGCGGAGTCAAAAGTAATCAAAGAAGATATTAACCAATTTTTACATGATATAGTTCTTCCAACGATTACTCAGCATCAAGCTGCATACCTCATTGAACTTATTCTCTTCAAGAAATAATATCATTAAATCTATGAAAACAGGAAAAGCTCCCAGGCCTTATGAATATCTTACTGATTAATAATAAGATGAATATTGATTTTGTCCCCAACACTACTGAGATCTGAATGGTTTCTGTGGCAGAGCAAAGAACAGAATACTAGATTACTTGAAGTCTGGGTGGGACAAACATTTCCAACAATGGGAAACTAGGCTGCAAAATGTAATGGTTGCAAATAGAAATATCACATTTTTGTTTGTGTGATATTGGATACAGTGCTGTTTAGCTCAAAGTTAATTGTCTCTGCTGACAACCTGAGAACACACACCTCCTCAACTCAGTCTAAAGCAGTGCAAAATCACCACATGGAAAAAGAGAGTCAGCAAGGAGAAGTAAAGCTTTCAAATGTCTTCCACATCCTACAAAAACGTGCTGAAATAAATCAGTCTTCTGAAACAATCAACAAATGGTGAAAGGAGGATGTATCTGTGTAAAAACTCTTCAGCTTGTACTGGGGGAGAAAGCTTGGAGGAGCCTTCTCCCCCAGAAATAGCCCAAAGCAATTCAAGGCCATATCAACTACTGCACTGAAATGAATTAGGTGGCTTTTTCACTTTGTTGTTTATTCGTTTAGTCACTTCCGACTCTTCGTGACTTCATGGATCAGCCCACGCCAGAGCTTCCTGTCAGTCATCAACACCCCCAGCTCCCCCAGGGATGAGTCCGTCACCTCTAGAATATCATCCATCCATCTTGCCCTTGGTCGGCCCCTCTTCCTTTTGCCCTCCACTCTCCCTAGCATCAGCATCTTCTCCAGGGTGTCCTGTCTTCTCATTATGTGGCCAAAGTAGTTCGGTTTTGCCTTTAATATCATGCCCGCAAGTGAGCAGTCTGGCTTGATTTCCTGGGGGATGGACTGGTTTGATCTTCTGGCAGTCCAAGGCACTCTCAGAATTTTCCTCCAACACCACAGTTCAAAAGCATCTATCTTCCTTCTCTTGGCCTTCCTTATGGTCCAGCTCTCACAGTCATATGTTACTACGGGGAACACCATTGCTTTAACTATGCGGACCTTTGTTGTCAGTGTGATGTCTCTGCTCTTAACTATTTTATCGAGATTTGTCATTGCTCTTCTCCCAAGGATTAAGCATCTTCTGATTTCCTGACTGCAGTCAGCATCTGCAGTAATCTTTGCACCTAGGAATACAAAGTCTTTCACTGCTTCTACATTTTCTCCCTCTATTTGCCAGTTATCAATCAAGTGGGTTGCCATAATCTTGGTTTTTTTGAGGTTTAGCTGCAAGCCAGCATTTGCACTTTCTTCTTTCACCATCATAAGGTTCCTCAGTTCCTCTTCGCTTTCAGCCATCAAAGTGGCATCATCTGCATATCTGAGATTGTTAATGTTTCTTCCAGAGATTTTAACTCCAGCCTTGGATTCCTCAAGCCCAGCATGTTGCATGATGTGTTCTGCATACAAGTTGAATAGGTAGGGTGAGAGTATACAGCCCTGCCGTATTCCTTTCCCAATCTTAAACCAGTCCGTTGTTCCGTGGTCTGTTCTTACTGTTGCTATTTGGTCGTAATACAGATTCTTCAGGAGGCAGACAAGATGACTTGGTATCCCCATACCACTAAGAACCTGCCATAATTTGTTGTGGTCCACACAGTCAAAGGCTTTAGAATAGTCAATAAAACAGAAATAGATGTTTTTCTGAAACTCCCTGGCTTTTTCCATTATCCAGCAGATATTGGCAATTTGGTCCCTAGTTCCTCTGCCTTTTCTAAACCCAGCTTGTACATCTGGCAATTCTTGCTCCATGAATTGCTGAAGTCTACCTTGCAGGATCTTGAGCATTACCTTACTGGCATGTGAAATGAGTGCCACTGTTCGATAGTTTGAACATTCTTTAGTGTTTCCCTTTTTTGGTATGGGGATATAAGTTGATTTTTTCCAGTCTGATGGCCATTCTTGTGTTTTCCAAATTTGCTGGCATATAGCATGCATTACCTTGACAGCATCATCTTGCAAGATTTTGAACAGTTCAGCTGTGATGCCATCGTCTCCTGCTGCCTTGTTATTAGCAATGCTTCTTAAGGCCCATTCATCCTCACTCTTCAGGATGTCTGGCTCTAGCTCACTGACCGCACCGTCAAAGCTATCCCCAATATTGTTATCCTTCCTATACAGGTCTTCCGTATATTCTTGCCACCTTTTCTTGATCTCTACTTCTTCTGTTAGGTCCTTGCCATCTTTGTTTTTGATCATACCTAATTTTGCCTGGAATTTACCTCCAATGTTTCTAATTTTCTGGAAGAGGTCTCTTGTCCTTCCTATTCTATTGTCTTCTTCCACTTCCACGCATTGCTTGTTTAAAAATAATTCCTTATCTCTTCTGGCCAACCTCTGGAATTCTGCATTTAATTGGGCATATCTCCCCCTATCACTGTTGCCTTTTGCTTTCCTTCTTTCTTGGGCTACTTCTAGTGTCTCAGCAGACAGCCATTTTGCCCTCTTGGTTTTCTCTTTCTTTGGGATGTATTTTGTTGCCGCCTCCTGAACAATGTTGCGAACTTCTGTCCAGAGTTCTTCCGGGACCCTATCTACTAAGTCCAGTCCCTTAAATCGATTCTTCACCTCCACTTCATATTCCTTAGGAATATTAGTGAGCTCATATCTAGCTGATCTGTGGGTCTTCCCTAATCTCTTTAGTCTGATCCTAAATTGTGCAAGAAGTTCGTGATCGGAACTACAGTCAGCTCCAGGTCTTGTTTTTACCGACTGTATAGATGTCCGCCACCTTTGGCTGCAAAGGATATAGTCAATCTGATTTCGGTGTTGTCCATCTGGGGAAGTCCATGTATAAAGCCGTCTCTTAGGTTGTTGGAAGAGAGTGTTTGTGATGCAGAGTGAGTTGTCTTGGCAAAATTCTATCAGCCTATGCCCTGCTTCGTTTTGTTCTCCCAGGCCATACTTACCTGTAATTCCAGGTGTCATTTGACTGCCCACCTTAGCATTCCAGTCTCCTGTGATGAAAATAACATCTCTTTTAGGCGTGTTGTCCAGTAGGTGCTGCAGATCCTCATAGAACTGCTCTACTTCAGCTTCTTCAGCATCTGTGGTTGGGGCGTATATTTGGATCACTGTGATGTTAGATGACTTGCCCTGAATTCGAATTAAGATCATTCTATCGTTTTTTGGATTGCATCCAAGCACTGCTTTAGCCACTTGACTATTAATTATGAAGGCTACTCCATTTCTTCTGTGGTCCTCTTTTCCACAGTAGTAGATCTGGTGGTCATTTGATGTGAAGTGGCCCATTCTAGTCCATTTCAGTTCACTGACGCCGAAAATCTTTAATCTTGACATCTCACCAATAACCACATCCAATTTGCCCTGGCTCATAGATCTTACATTCCAGGCTCCAGTGATGTGTTGATCCTTAGAACATCGGATTCGCCGTTCACCACCAGCACCGTCGGCCGCTAGCCGTCCTTTTGGCTTTGAGCTAGCTGCGTCATCACGTCTGTGGCTAGTTGAACTCATCCTGTGTTCATCCCCAGTAGCATTTTGACCATCTTCCGACCTGGGGGTCTCATCTTCCGATGGTATACCGACATATCTCTGGTTGTACTGATCCATTTAGTTTTCATGGCAAGAATACTGGGGTGAGTTGCCATTACCTTCCCCAGGGATCGCATTTAGTCTGACCTCTCTGTCATGACCTTCCCGTCTTGGGTGGCCCTTCACGGTTTAGCTCATGGCATCATTGAGGTGCTCAAGCTCCAGCACCACGACAAGGTAACGATCCTTTGCTGATCCTTTTCACTTTAGCAAGAAAAATAATTGTTTCTTCTCTTCTGCGCTGGTTAAACTACACCTGGAGTATTTCATCCAATTCTGGAGACCACATTTTAGGATGCACACTGACAAACTGGATTGTGTCCAAAGAAAAGCAACCAAGGAAAAACTTAAGAGGAGAAGTTGGAGGTGTTGAGGATGTTTTGTGTGGAAAAGACAAAGACAGCAAGGGACAAGAGGGCTGTCTTCAAAGATCTGAAGGCTGACACCTAAAAAACAGGACAGAATCACTCAGAGTTGTTCTGGAAGACCGGACAAGAAATTGTGAGTTTAAATTACATAGAAGTAGATATCTGTAGGACGTCAGGAAAAAAATCCTGACAGTAAGAGCTGTTTATGGAAAAAACTGCCTGAGGTGGGGGTGGACTATCCTTCAGCATCAGTGTTTGCTGGATTATCATCTATCAGGGATACTGTAGTAGTGGATTCCTGCTTTAAGCAGGGGGTTGGATTAGAGGGTCTCTAAGACCCCTTCATACCCTTTCATTCCAGGATTCAGTGACATAGGGTTCTCTGTGGGTGAATTTGTATGGCCGTGCATGGCCTGATACACATCACTGGATCAGAGCCAATGTGGGCTGTTAGAATTAGATTAATCTAGCAAGCTTTTCACAGCTCTGGGCCACAAGTGTTTAATGTTCTTGTTTTATTTGTGCACCTTGTTAAAACAGTCAACGTAATGTATACTTATTTTAAATAAAGCAAATCACATAAATCAGCACTTGTAATAACAAGAGAAAGTGATGGCATGAATTTAAATCACTGAAAAACACAGAAAAGTAAAGCTATTTTTACTTTATAACTAGGTGCTAATGTGGGACTTCCTATATGTCCTGGCCTAGTCCAGAGGTTGTTCTACTCCAGTGTAAATCCTTCTCAGCATATCTAGAACAGCAAGGATTGTACATTATCTTTTGCTTTTCTACAGCTGTCCCTGCAGTGAACATCTGCCAGACTGCGAAATATTCCTGTTCTTGGGAAGGGCCTCATCCACACAGGTTGCTTTGTGGGCTCTGCTAAATAGGAAGGGTTTTCAGTGACATTTTGACTGAGCTGCAATCTTCCTAATTCTTTTATTTTGCCCCACATTTCCTCACTTCTGATTCCACACTTCAGTGGTGCACCAAGATTAAGACTTGGGGCAGAAGCCCAGATGCCTCCCTGCCAAAATGAGCAGGAGGTCCTTCTTATACCACAGGCTAAGCTTACCAGCTTGCTGGGGAAGGCGACGACTGGGAAGATAATGGCAAACCACCCCGCTTTAGTCTGCCAAGAAAACGTCATGAAAGCGTGACTCAGTGCTTGCATGGGGGACCTTTTTTTCAAGCTTACCACAAGGAAGTAAATGAAGTAACATACTTGATTAACTTAATAAAGCAACTTTCCCCAACCTAGAACATTGTTAGGAATTTACAGAGTCACAGTTCCAATATATCAGATGGACACCAGGTTGCAAAAGTCTGCTATGAAGTTGTTCAGTCAGAATTGTTCAGTTGTGTCACTGGTTGGCTTAGCCCTTAGCTCTGGGTTTACTTCAGCCTTTTTGGTGTGGGATGAATTCTTTCACAGATTCAAGGCTTCAAATGTTACAAACACCTTGTGTTTTATTCAGTTCAAACAGGAAACCACTGCAAACAGGACCAAAGAGATCCACATTTTCCTAAACCCATCCCATTAATTAAATGGGCTTTTGTTCTAAACAGGAAGCAGTTTCTGAGCCATCTTCAAGAATACCCATATACATAAGGAAGGTTTAAAACAAAAAAAAAAAAAAAAAAACAAAAGAGGGGAAAGAACAGGCATCCAAAATAGAAAAGATTTCATTAAAAAGATAGCAGAGTCACCATGGCTATTGTATCTTCCACATCTGAAGATATCATGCCTTGCATACTGAGAAACTGAAAAAAAACATAAGCTGTATATAGGGGTGCACTTTTCCCCCAGCATTTGAAATGGGTTTAAAATAGAGTTTATTTAACCAGCATCCAGTAATGAATGCCTGAAGAAACAGGCTGTACATGAATGAAATCTACCAAGAGGAAAGCAGCATCATGTACCATGCATAAGTGAACCACACGGATGAAGATCATGTACCCTGTGCATCATTATAAATAGGCAGGCAGTAATCAATTCTGAAATGGCATCAAGCAAATCTCTGCAAATCATATCCATAGGAGCCATTTGCCACATCCTAATAGAATTCATTGCTGATCCTTCAACGAGGTGTCACCAAATTACCATAGAGGAATTTACTTGCTTATCTTCCCCTAGAAATCCTAATAGCAGCTTATTAAGATATAATAAGGAGGTAGGAGCCTGAAATGAGGCACTACTTGTACAATTTGCTTGCACAGTTGCATACAAAATCCTTAAGCAAAGCAGGAGTTCTGAAGCAGTAGTTTCTTCATTATAGCTTTTCCCCATGGGTGGCTTTAAAGGCATACAGGTACTCCTCACTTAATGACCAAAATTGGGACCAGAATTTTGGTTGCTAAGCAAAACTATCATTAAGCAAATCTGACTTGATTTTAAGACCCTTTTTGCAGCAGTTTGTCATGTCCCCCGTTGCAATGCAATCATGCATCACAACGGGGAACATGCCTTTCCAGATAAGGGAAGGAAGGAGGAAGGAATCATACTAATCCTTTAAACACTCAGGTACAAATGGAATTAAAGGACAAAGGAAGCATACCTTTGCCCTGACCAAAGAAGCCATCATCATATCTTCTGGGCATCTCTGCATTACCCCGGGGGACGCACCTGCGCCGGACACAGGAAGGAGACAGAAGCGATCAGCGATAATCCCCCTGATCGCCCATCGAGACCCCAGTATCGCACCCTGATCGCCCATCAAGAATCCAGATCCGGACTGTGGGACAATGGGGGGTGGAGAAGGGCCAGGTCCGCACCGCGGGTATTTACAGGATACCCCGCACACCATGTGCCCACTCCTGTCTTTTTCCGTGTATGCATTCTGTTCCCGTTAAACCGGAAATCCTTAGCCCTATCTAAGTGAGTCCGTGTCTCTTTGGGAGCAAGGCAACCATCACACAGTTGTTAAGACACACCACAGGCATTAAGCAAACCACAAGGTCATTAAGTGAATCACACAGTTCCCCATTGATTTTGCTTGCCTGAAGCTGCCCAGGAAAGTAAAAAACGGCAATCATATGACCACAGGACACTATGACGGTCATAAATGTGAACTGGTTGCCAAGTGCCCAATTTGTGATCACTTGACCGCAGGGACACTGCAACAGTTGTAAGTGTGAGAACTGGTTATAAGTTGCTTTTTCAGCACTGTTGTAAGTCTGAACCATCACTAAACGAATGGTTGTTAAGTGAGGACTAAATGTATCTGCATGTTGAATTCCAGAAACAGTGCTTGAAATCATTAACATCAACTTCATCATCATGTGCAACAATCACATGTGAAAGTCCAAGACTCAGGCAATCAACCAAGCAGCAAACAACAGCCCAATCAAAGAACTCCCAAGGAGAGAACAACACCCCCACCAACACAAGCAGGGCAAGCCACGATATACAAACTGAGAGCAAGGCCCCCTCCCTCTTGGCACTGAAGATGTTGCCTAGTCTGGCAATGAAACATCTGCAAGACAACAACAAGACTCAGAGAGCCCCAAGGACTCTAAAGTCCAAGACTGTTCACAACATGATTTTAGTAATTCCTTCCAAGGTGGCCCACTATCCTATGATTAAATTGAGGGTAATCTTTGGATCTTGGGGCAAAAATCAAGGAGGACACTGAATGTTTGTTGTTTAGTCATTTGTTCAGTCACTTCCGACTCTCCGTAACTTCATGGACCAGCCCACGCCAGAGCTTCCTGTCAGTCATCAACACCCCCAGCTCCCCCAGGGATGAGTCCGTCACCTCTAGAATATCATCCATCCATCTTGCCCTTGGTCGGCCCCTCTTCCTTTTGCCCTCCACTCTACCTAGTATCAGCATCTTCTCCAGGGTGTCCTGTCTTCTCATTATGTGGCCAAAGTATTTCAGTTTTGCCTTTAATATCATTCCCTCAAGTGAGCAGTCTGGCCTTATTTCCTGGAGTATGGACTGGTTTGATCTTCTTGCAGTCCAAGGCACTCTCAGAATTTTCCTCCAACACCACAGTTCCAAAGCATCGATCTTCCTTCTCTCAGCCTTCCTTATGGTCCAGCTCTCGCAGCCATATGTTACTACGGGGAACACCATTGTTTTAACTATGCGGACCTTTGTTGTCAGTGTGATGTCTCTGCTCTTAACTATTTTATTGAGATTGGTCATTGCTCTTCTCCCAAGGATTAAGCATCTTCTGATTTCCTGACTGCAGTCAGCATCTCCAGTAATCTTCGCACCTAGAAATACAAAGTCTTTCACTGCTTCTACGTTTTCTCCCTCTACTTGCCAGTTATCAATCAAGCTGGTTGCCATCATCTTGGTTTTTTTGAGGTTTAGCTGCAAGCCAGCTTTTGCACTTTCTTCTTTCACCTTCATCATAAGGCTGCTCAGTTCCTCCTCGCTTTCAGACATCAAAGTGGTATCATCTGCATATCTGAGACTGTTAATGTTTCTTCCAACTATTTTAACTCCAGCCTTGGATTCCTCAAGGCCAGCTTGTCACATGATGTGTTCTGCATACAAGTTGAATAGGTAGGGTGAGAGTATACAGCCCTGCCGTACTCCTTTCCCAATCTTAAACCAGTCTGTTGTTCCGTGGTCTGTTCTTACTGTTGCTACTTGGTCGTTATACAGATTCTTCAGGAGGCAGACAAGATGACTTGGTATCCCCATACCACTAAGAACTTGCCACAATTTGTGATGGTCCACACAGTCAAAGGCTTTAGAATAGCCAATAAAATAGAAATAGATGTTTGGACACTGAATAACCTCCCAGAATATGACTGATGAAGATACAGTTGTTCTCATTTATTTTGTTCTGCCTTAATGAAACCAACAAACAAACATTATTAACAGTAATAATAACACAATGATGGTACAAAGAAAACCACTGAAATTTATTTTTTCATGCAAGGACAGGGATTAACAATCTCTATGATCATAATGAAGAATTAACAGTATAAATATCATATATGATAACAAAACTGAAATTTAGAAAGAAAAATGGGGGATATCATAAGCAAAACGATTCAAGAAAATTAATTAGATTGCTCAAAGTTCTCTTCTTGGCCTCCCACTAGTTGCCAAGGTCCACGAGAACTACTCTACTAACCACAGCAAGCCTTTCAAAGTCTCAGTCAGCATTGCCAACAGATCAAGACACATCAAGTCAGAGAAGGTTGAATTCTGTTCTTTTTTGTGCCCACCCCATCAACTAGAGCAGGGTTTGTCAACCTTGGCAACTTCAAGCTGTGTGGGCTTCAACTCCCAGAATTCCCCAGCCAGTATGGACTAGAGTATTCATCTTTTTCATTCAACTCTTTCTTCATTACAATTGTTGAGTAATATAATAACCTGAATTCCTTTAAGAATAAAGGAATCCCTTTTGGAGAAGTAGAACAAAAGTAGAGCCACCAGGAAGTAAACATGACTAGAGAAAAGCAACAGTCAAAGATGAAATATTTGCCTTATGAAGTTATCTACTGGTAAACCATACAAGTGTGAAATGAAAAAGAAATGTCTACTCAAGAGAGACAGAAAGCATGAGAAAGGTGACTTGCATGTGGGGGGAGGGTATTAAATTTTAATATAAAATAAAATAATTAAAAGGCAGGCATAACTAGGTAATCAAAGTCACAAACATGCACAAAGGGACGGGGCTTCAATTGCCTGGTTGCATGTCCTATTTTGATGTTGTTGAACCCTCTGTGCTCTTGCTTAGATATGAGTCCCTGCTCAAGCATTAGACATCCTAGCTGAACCTGTGCTATTGTCTCTTTTGACTGATCTATTTCACCAAACCACTGAGGAAGATACAGCAAACCTACCGCCCCGACAGCCTCCTGAGCTCTTTGTGCAATCCACTTTGGCGCTACTGAGGACAAGAGAATTAAAAAGAAGTGGAGAGTGAAAAACAATTCTTTCAGAAATGTGTACATAGCAACAATGCCTGTTGTTTATTCTTGATTATTGTTTGTTCAGAAGCAAAGGTGATTGGCAAGTGTAATATTTTCAAAAAAGAAAAAAAAAGAAATGCCATCCTCCCATCCCTGCTCTGAAAGTATTGTTTTAAAAAATGGTCAGTTGGGCCAATTTTATATTTTTCAGAGCTGAAGAAACAGTGCAATCATTTTTGCTTTTTGTTAGGATTTATTTTAAATAATCCCTGAAAAGAAGAAATTTTTGCTCCTTTTTCTCTTTCTCTTTCTGGAGAAATGGATAAAATGGGTCCACTGATGCAGGAAAGAGTAAAAAGAAGTCTTTTTAAAATTCATCTTTCAAAACTGTTTCTGCTGCTGCTTAAAGAATCACATAGAACCCTTAAGACCATATATATAATAAAATTATCTCAAATCTCCCGAATGTAGATGTACTACATTGTAGTATAGATCTCATAAAGCGAAGCAGGACTGAAACTGGGATGCTGTAGGGTAGACTGGGAAACTGGTAACTTTGCAAAGGAAATTGCAAGCTACTGCTGTATTTTTACCAAGAGAATTGCACATGTGTCCCTGAAGTCATCAGGAATTGAACTTGACTCAAGGGTATACTCAAGTTTGCAGATGGCTAATACTTTAGGGAGAAAAGGAAGATTCAGAAAGTTCTGGATGGACTTGATCAGGGGGCTGAAATGAATAAGATGGTATTTAACTGTTTGAAATGTAAAGTTCTGCATCTTTGTAGGAAAGATCTAAGCTGCAAAAGGATGGGGTTCAGGAATGGGGAAAACTAGGGATGGAAGTGGTCCAGATGTTCTTTCCACCATCAGCTAAGCATGAGCCAGTAGTGTGATGCAACTGCTAAAAGGACCAAACCTATCTTGGGGTGCATTCACAGAAGCACAAAGTCCAGATCATAGGAATTAATTGTTTCACTCCCTGGTCATATCTCATTTGGAGTACTGTGGCCAGTTCTGGGCTCCACAAAAATGACAGTGACAGATTGGGTAAGTTCAGAGGAGGGTTCCTAAGATGGTAAGGGGTCTGGAAACCGAGTCCATTTAAACATTAAATATTTAAAAGATCTGGTAAATTTAGCTTATAAAAAAGATGACTGAGGGAAAAATAATAGCTGTCTCCGAAGGACTGTTATTTAGAAGAGGGAATTGACTTATTCTCTATGGCCCCAGAGGATGGGATAAGAGCCAGTGGGTTTAAGTTACAAGGAAGTAGGTTTAGGCTAGACATTAAGAGGAACTGACTGTATAGCTGTCAGCCAGTGAAATAAGCTGCTATGATTCTAATAGAAAACATTAAAATGGCACTGTAGCTATACTGGAAAGCAGGCAAAACATTGCCATGGAGGTGAATTTTCCCATATAATGTATGTAGGCCAGGAATAGAATCAACATGAAGATCCACATGGACCAATATTTACAGTCAATGAATCAGCTCCCATCTCTGTTGGCTTTATTTTGTCCAGCAGCTACTGTGATCAATATTATATATTGCACATGGTTCACCTTAACAGTTACAGTGTAGGGTAGTGGCTGAAGCATTAGATTACAGCAGGGGCAATCTGGGTTCCAATCTCATTGCATGATTTTGGTTAAATCACTATCTCTCTTACCTACTCTGCCCGATCAAAATGTAATGAATAAAAGACATTAAGCATCAATTAAGCACCTCATACACGCTATCCTACAGTATCTTTCTCTGCTTGCATTGTAAGCGAGCACTTCTGGTGATACCTGAGCCATTCATATTCATGGTGTCATTTCACGAGAAAAACTTCGAGGACATCATTATGATGCATTATTGATGTGGCCAGAATTCAAAGCCACTCACAGAAAGTCTTGGATATTTGAATTCTTTTCTTCTTGATGTGAATGCCTTCCTGAAAGAAGCATCTCCTGGATTTTCCAGTCCACATTTGAAATGGGCCCAACTTTTCAAAAGTAGTAGGGATGGACTGGAATAACATTTTTCATAGTTCCATCCCTTCTCTGATGCTCAGCAGTGCAAATGTAAAATCTGACATACTTTGCTACCCATATGGAACCATCAAAAGAGAGACACATTAAAAGGCATCTTCTCTCCTGCTGTGAGGATGAATCTGACGTGCCAGATTTTTCAAAAGACTTCCCTTAAGATTGCACTGTGATATGCAATATGTCAGTACACATGCTGCAGCCTGAAAAAATGCTACCTTCCAGCTTTCTAATGACTTCTTCATCCTGGGTTCCCCTTGGACTTCTCCAGCAGGCTCTGTGAATGTGTTGTCCTTTTGAGCTTTCTTTTCTTTGTTAAGTAGTTTGCTTTCATGGACATGGTTTTGTTTTTTGACTCCCGCTCTGTAATACTATATTCCATATTCACAAAACACTACATATTCCCCCTCTCTCCTTCTCCTAGCATATAAAAAAGTAAGTTTGGGACCTGGCTTCATAACTCATTTGTCTTTCCCTTTTCATCACTTATTCCCTTTTACTTGTCCCATTTCCATCTGGCTTTATTGCTTGTTTTGCAAGATATTTTTTTACTGCTGAATAATAATGGGATGCTAAAACCAATGTGAAACAGTTAAAAGTCCTGATAGCTGAATCCTGAACTTTGAATAAAGTGAACTTGTAGGTTAATCACATTAGTGAGTCTTCCAATTAATGGCTGAAGATTATGTGCCCTCGGGTCAGAGTCAACACTTAGCAACCACATATAGTAGACAGATTTTCTCCATGACGATCTATCCCTAACCTGGTCCTACAGGTCTTTCATCCATCACCACTGTAACTGAGTCCATCCACCTTCCTGCTGGTCATCCTCATCTCAGTAATATATCATTTAGTAATATGAATGAACTGAACTGGAGTGAGACCAAAATGGGGCTTTTCGTGTTAGGTGAGGTTTTCACACTAGGTGTAAGGGTTGAGTCTGAGTCAGACTCGGAAAACGAAACTTATGCTGAGTCAGGAAGGGAAAGCAAAACTTATCGGGAAGGTTTTGGGGAAATAGAAACCAGGAATGACTCCAGCTGGAAGATTTGGAGAGGCTGATTGAGCAGAATCCGAAGGAAGGTTTGAATCCTCCAATCAGTGCTTGAGAGAGGAGAGCAGAGAAGCGTGCCAAGCAGAAGGCAGCCCGATTGGCTACAGAGGAGAAATGGCGTGAAAAGGATGGGATAAAAAGGCACCAGCGCAAAGAGCAAGTTGCCGGAGACAACCAATCCTTTGAGCTGCCAGTGTCTGCGGAAGAGTCCTTGCCAGGAAATGGAGCCTTACCTGTAGCTGATACAGAATCAGCACCAGCTTCTCCTGCCTCTGAGGATCCTCCTTCCTCACACTCTGATTCAGCCAAGTTGTGCCTTGTTCCCAGCTCCGAGCCTCGTCTTGCTGCTTTAGCCAGATCCAGCCCTGCCTCCAGATCTCCACGACATCTTGCTGCCCCAGCCAAGTTCTGTCCTGCCTCCAGCTCCAAGCCTCTGCCTGCCATTCCAGCCAGATCCAGCTGTGCCTCCAGATCCCAGCTGCGTCTTGTCTCTCCATCCAAGTCTAGCCTTGTTCCCAGCTCCAAGTGGCTTCTTGCTGTTCCTGCTGTGCCTATTCGTGCCTCCAGTTCCAAGTCTTGTTGTGCCACTCCAGCCATGCCTCATCTTGCCTCCAGTTCTGAGTCTTGTCTTGTCGCTCCAGCCACACCTAGTCTTGTCTCCAGTTCCAAGCCGTCCTGCTGCTCCAGTCATGCCTATTCTCACCTCCAGTTCTGAGCCTTGTCTCATCACTCCAGCTGTGCCTAGCCTTGGTGCTTCTGCCAAACTTACTCTCACCTCCAGTCCAGAGCCTTGTCCTGCTGTATTGCCAAGAACTGGTTCTGCCTTGATCCTGCAGAGTTACCTTATTGCCTTTCACTGCGTGCGTAGACTTGATCTAACTTACTAAGGACTTTCTTTTGATGTAAATAGTTGTTGAAAATAAAGAATTCTTTTTGTAATTCTGTCTGGCCGCCTCTTAGTCTGAACAGGACATTAGGTATGCACAGCCTTGGGAAGCTCATCCCTGGCATATTGGCAATAGCACAAGCATACATTGTAAAAATATTCAGGGGATTGTTTGAGGTGGCTTTTCCTAACACTAGCTCATGCAGGAGCAGTGTAATGTGGGTGAACCCTAACCCTCTGAAGCTGAACACCTATCACTGTTTTTACAACTTTATAGTAAAGCTACATTAACAGAATCTTGCAAGTCTGAAAGTACCAATCTACCACCGTCTCCTTTACAGCCTGGGAAGCTAGGGAGGGTCCCTTCTGAGCCTCTTCCTGCACCCATTATGCAGCTGCAGGCTATGCCGTCTCTTATCTGACCATTCCCTAAGCAGCATCTCTTTGCCCCGTCTTTCAACATCTTTCTCATATACCATTACAACCACCCTCTCAACAAAAAGAGAAGGTTGGAGACTGGACAAAAGTTGACCAACACAGTTGGGTCCAAGGATGGCCTCTTGAGAAATGGGTATACCACTACCTCCTTCAAGGCAAGTGGCACCACCACCTCCACCACCTCCACAGTGAGGTATTCATCACCGCTTGGACCCAATCATATGCCACCTTCTGGGAGGTCTTAAACAACCAAGAGGGGCACAGGTCCATCATACAGGTGGCAGAACTCACTGCCCCAAGGACCCAACACATCTGGAAAGCACAAGCTTGGAAAAGGTTGATCTGTCCAGAAGTTCACAGGCAGGAACTTGTGGTCTTTCAGATATTACTGAACAGTTTTCAGGAGCCTCAGAGGACTTGATCATGGAGAGGGATGCTGGGAATTGTAACAATACAGGTAATCCTTGTTTAGTGACTGACTTGTTTAGCAACCTTTCGCAGTTACGACAGCGATGAAAAAGTAACTTTGTGACCAATCCTCACATTTATGACCTTCGCAGACCTGCAAAGCAAAGGAAAGCTGAACTAAATTGTGAAATCATGATGTTTCACTTAGCAACCACTTTGCTTACCAACCAAGTTGCTGGTGCCAATTGTGGTCATTGAACCAGGACTACCTGTATCCTGAAATACCATTTTCAGGTGTAATCAGAACCATGTCTCTGGAAAACCCTTCTGAAATCTTTAAATGCAAAGTGTCACCCTCAGCCTCTGGTTTGTCCCCAGCAACTCATAAATTAGATGTCCATTATCTCTGGACATTGCATTTCCATTTAGCTTTCATAACTTCTGACGAAGAAGAGGAAGGGAAATCTTGGACAGAGTCATTAGGGTTTTCAGTAGATTTATCTGACCATCAGTAGTTAAGAACTTTACTGCAGTTAGCAATCAAGATTCTCTAGCACTGGAAGACAATAACTCGTCCTAGATCTCTCTATGAACTTTTGAGCTGAAGAGGGAAATGAACCTGGACTTTGGACAGCTGACATGGATGAATCAGGATTGGTGAATCAGACATGGGTGAATCAGGATTGAAAAACCATCAGGATCAGAGGGCAAAACTGGATGACAGGATAAAGAATAAAATCAGAACCCAAAACAGATCAAAACGCAGGCAGATCACTAAGATAGGAAATCCTCTCATGCTCTTTCCTGGGGTGATGGAAAATGAGGGCAACCTTGGAGAACAAAGGGAAGAGATGCTGCCTAGGAAACAATTGGCTAAAAGAAAAGGGAGTCCCTGAGAGGGTAACGGTCTAAAGAAGAAACTTAGGAAAGACCTGCTCTGACTACTCAAGCGATAGATAGGGACAACGGGAGATTGGTACTTTCAGACTTGCAAGATTCTGTTAATGTAGCCTTACAATAAAGAAGAATGAGTTCATCTAGTCATGCTTCCTGTCTGGTTTACCCAGAAGGGCTGACACCTGGCCAGGTGGAGCCAACAACCAGACTGGGCAGACACAATGTCCTTACAGTAACATCCTTTACTGGGAAATTGTAACTGTCTACTTTTCCACAGAGAGCAGCGATGGTAATTGCTGAAATCGGATTGCTTGCATCTAGTTATGCATTCTTTTTCTTTGCTGCACAGACATGGGCCACAAAGTGGCAATTCATTTCTTCAACATCACTGAAGAACGTGATATCCAGGTACCTCTGGATAATTGATGCAGTCCTATCACTGAAAAACAGTGTGCTAACATTACATTCCCTAATTTGTAAGAGTTCTCCAGACAGTTGGCCTTTCTGATTCCTGAAAAGGATCAACATAAACTTGAGACTTTACACATTCACAGGCCATAAGCTATTGGGGCTATTCGGCTGTTCTCATGAGTTGTGGCAGAGCATTTTACTCTGAACCATTAGCCCACTTAGGTCCTTATTAATGCATGAAAGCCATTTATGATTATACCTTGGAGACCATAGATAAGGAAGAAAAGATGGATTGTGGCATATTTCTTTGACTAATTTTCATTACAGTACTAAAAAGGGACAAGAAACAGCTTTATAGAAAGAGAACTTGAACAGAATATGCTGAAAAATCCCATTTTTTAAATATGCATGTGTCAGAAGATCAGATTTGCAGTCCAGATGTCTTGTCAACTGGATGTGGCCCACAAAGAATGGATCTATATTCCACATTTAGATGCTTCAGTTGTGGGCTTCATCAAAGAATATCAAGTAGCAGTGACATGGTTGGCCCCTCTTTTCAATGTGCTCCCTTGAAAAGTTTTCAGAAGTATGTCACCGGACATAGGATAGCAAGCTAGATAAATTATTACTCTTTGTGGAGCACCAGGTGTTTTGTCTCTGGGATTATAAATCAAACTAGGGCTATAATTTTGTTCAGGAGGGGAATTCATATTCCAAATATCTTGAAGATAAATGGGGCTGCCTGCCAGGTTATACATTTGTATTTTGTGGTAGAGCATTTCTGCTTATTCAAAAGGCCTTGTAGCAGTTCAGCATTCTATCTCCCGTTATTCTAAATAACCCAGTATGTCTAAAAGTGTACCTTCTTTTAAAAAAAATGATGCTTTCCTAATGCAATGACTTGCTACACATTACATAGCCTAACTTTCTGTGGCATTTTCTCTCCAAAATTTCTCAGCAATGGCTCTACCAGCCAGGCAATTCTGGAAACTGAAGTAGACATATTTAGAAGGTGCTCAAGCTGGGGAAGGCTGATAGAACAACTTTTAAGAATTGCGTTGCTTGGCCATTGTGTACTCCAATTCTACAAAGGTCTGGCCTGTAGGGATGACAAAGAAATCTGCATGATTCACATTTTGATACGAACTTCCTCAATCAATGCATCCCAACCCAACCTGTGAACCATAACCCCCTCACATGCCAAAATTTTCAGAATTTTGCCATGCAGTTCACAATTAAATATGAATAATGTTAAAGGGCACAACATTGCACACATCAAGGAAATGTGAGCACAAAAATTAATATAGTAGAAAAATTGCTTCCCAGGAATGTGCATAAAAAGAGAAGTATGAACAAAAATGTATATATTAGGTAAAATGTGCATTAACATTGTTTAGTCTGAAAAATGTAACAGCTTTTGTCTTATTAACATACGCACACAATGTTATTCTCCATGCAGCAAATTTCCACCTTATCAACCTGTTCCCAGACTGACATCAAATTCTTGTCCTCCATATATGATAAATTTTTCAATGTCTTTCCCAGAATAGTGTATCCCTTACTATAATTTCCTCGTCTGGCCCATATGCCACTGCTTGAGTTTCTGGATTTCTTAACCTATAGCTATCAGCCTGGCTCTTGTACTATCTGAATTTGGAGGAAGGTATTAAAATTGGTCCAAAGCAGGCATCCTTTCTAGATGGATCAAAATATTGATCACAGCAACACAGTTGCAACTAAAACAGCATCCCCAGAAACAAAAAAACTACAGCAACTTTTGACAGGAAGCCTACACGATATGCAAGGAAATTTAATTACTGAAGGAGTCCACTGAGGAAGGAAGTGAGCATACATTTTAATGAAGGAAAATCAGATCATAATACCAAAAGTCCTAGTGGAGTTGATCTTTCTCCAAGATGCAATTACTAGCTGGCCTGAACCCTGGGAATTTGAATGAAATTCTTAACATGAATACTTTTCATAGAACTTGTGAATAAATGTACTCTGCATTTATCACACCATTATACAGCATTCCCATTTTGAGTAAAATGCATCCACTTCAGAGAATATGGATTGAAATCACAGCTGTATAAATAATTTTCTTACTGTAGTTGTGTTGGCTAATACTGGGTGTATTTTCATGTATATTTAACTCAGATTTCCACAGAGATATATTGTTGAGGTATGTATATGTATTTAAAACTGAAGATTTTATACCTCCTATAAAATCTTAACAATCCAATTTATTTTCCCTCATATCTTAAGATGGGGTGGGGGTTTCCCCTGAATTTAGGTCCCCTTGTCCCCCACCATGTGTGGACTTCCCAGAATTTTTACCATTGGCCATATTGGAGTAGGAATTCTGGAAACCTAAGTTCCACATGTTTAGAAAGTAACCAAGCTGGGAATCCTGTCTTAAACACTTTAAAGCTTTTTAGAACAGCTATATAGAACTAAGATATTCCAGAATGTTATAGAATTTTAGCTGAAGAGAAGAATGAAGACAATTTAGGATCAACCATTGCATTCACTAACATTAGTTTTAGGAGTGATAGAAACCATGCAGTAGATGTGACAATGGTCACTATGTCAGGTGGTTCTTGGGGAAGAAACTCAGCATAGAACATAGCCTTTCTGTGCAGAAAGTCCTCAGCTGAATCTCTGGCTTCTTCAAGCAAGCCAGGGGGTGGGGTGGGAAACACCACAGTACGATATCCTGGAAGGCCATGGCACAACAAGTGTGAGAGTAATTGAAAAAGATGAATCAATGGTCTGGCTTTGTAAAAGGTAGCTTCTGCAACTCATATAGATAAAAGAAGTCTCCATGGATTTGATGGAATGGTAATCTTAGGGTTAATCTGAAGAACCCATTTGCTTTGAACATTTCAAAGGCTAATAGGTAAGACTGAAGCTCTTCCTGGGTGGATCTGTTATCAGCCAGGTGCAAGCAGAGAAAGGCAGTAAGTCTTTCCCAAAGTGGACAAAGAAGGGAGGAGGAAGTGGTCAGGTGTGCATGAAATAGGGATAGATAGATAACAGCTAGCTCATATTTCTCTCCAGCAACAGCAGAAGTGCCCACCTTTGGGGGGTGTTTTGCCCACCCAAGGGTGTGAATAATCATTGTTTGCCAATAATCATGTAACTCTTCGAAACATGTATAAAAGTTTAGTTCATTTGCACGCTTGGCGCACCTATGGAAATAAAGTCACGGGTGCCCTCTCTTCTGCAGAATAAAGCTATAAAACCGATTTCTGCCTTGCATGTTAACTGGCAAAGCATGCCAGGTTTTCAAAGAACCCAGTGTTCCTGGGACAACAGGTTGCTGAAAGTATATCTCAGAATACTGGAGTTTATGAATAGGACAGGACAATAGGAAGTCACTTCCAAATCTTTGCCCAATGCAAGATACTGTTTGAGAATCCCTGACAGGTGTTGCCCGGAGAGATCTGTCCTGCTAGTATCTAATTTCCTTGCAGAAAATAGAAGGGTAGAATAGATAGGTCCTTGGTTTAATCCACTAAAGCTGTTCAGGCTTTTAAAATTAAATCTTTTGCTTTTCTCCCCCTTTTTACAGGCTGTCTACATTTCCTTCTACCTTTAGAATATGGCAACGGATTAATTTATATCACATCTTTTAACATTAAAAGTGCGAAGTTCGCACTTTCTAGGTGCGAAGATTACTGCAGATGCTGACTGCAGTCAGGAAATCAGAAGATGCTTAATCCTTGGGAGAAGAGCAATGACCAATCTCAATAAAATAGTTAAGAGCAGAGACATCACACTGACAACAAAGGTCCGCATAGTTAAAGCAATGGTGTTCCCCGTAGTCACATATGGCTGCAAAAGCTGGACCAAAAGGAAGGCTGAGCGAAGGAAGATCGATGCTTTGGAACTGTGATGTTGGAGGAAAATTCTGAGAGTGCCTTGGACTGCCAGAAGATCAAACCAGTCCATACTCCAGGAAATAAGGCCAGACTGCTCACTTGAGGGAATGATATTAAAGGCAAAACTGAAATACTTTGGCCACATAATGAGAAGACAGGACACCCTGGAGAAGATGCTGATGCTAGGGAGAGCAGAGGGCAAAAGGAAGAGGGGCTGACCAAGGGCAAGGTGGATGGATGATATTCTAGAGGTGACGGATTCGTCCCTGGGGGAGCTGGGGGTGTTGATGACCGACAGGAAGCTTTGGCGTGGGCTGGTCCATGAAGTCACGAAGAGTCAGAAGCGACTAAACGAATAAACAACAAAACATTAAAAATACACTAAACAGCTAAATTAAATCAGAATATGGAATGAAGGCTTAATTAATCTGATTGATTGACTATGTTATTTCCTATCATTTTGTGTATGCACCACTTGGTGCAGGCTAATCATTATTCTTTGTTTTATTGAAGTGAGAACAGTGGAGTTTCTTGGAGTGGCACTCTGTTCCTTAGAGTTCATTCCCCAGATAGGCTCACCAATTCTTTTTTTAAGTTTCAGAAACTTGTTCATTGTTTTTGATGAGTTGGCCTTCCAGTCTTTCAGTGCTTCTGCTTTTCTGTAATTATGTGATTTTATCGGATTTATTATTTTTAAAAAATTATTTATTTTTTAAAAAAACTTACTGTTACATGTTCTTGCAACATTTTATCAAAGACATGCAAAGTAATTTTTCTTCTCAGCTCAGGAGAGGTAAGGCCACTCCTGAAGTACTGGGCCATCTCATTTCCAGAAGGATATTGGCAGGTTAAAGAGGGGTCAGAAGGGCAGTAGAGAAAATACAAGGGGCCTGAGGACATGCCCTATGAGGCTGGGCTGAAGGAACTTGGCTTGTTTTGTCTGGAGAAAAGAAAATTGAGAGATGTGATAGCCATGTCCAGGTACATAATGTGGAGCTACAGGGAAGGAAGTCAGTAACTATTTTCCAAGGCCACAGAAACTAGGACCAGAAATAACAGGTATAAGTTGCAGCTACCTAGATTTTGCTTAAATATAAGGAAAAAATTCCTAAGATCTGTATAACAGTGGAGCAGTCTACCTATGGAGGTTGTGAGCTCTCCATCTCTGGAGGTTTTTAAGACAGTCACCTTTTATACTTTCCCTTGCACATTGCAGAGGGTTGAACTAGATGATCCTTGTTGCGTCTTTCAACTTTATAATTCTATGAAAGAATTGTATTGCGTTACATTACATTATATTAACCATCAATAAATTTTTCCGCTGATTGCTCACGTATATAATATTATTGAATCAGCTTTCAAACAGAACGGTCCTTTCAGTCACAGGAATTTGTCCCTTTTTCTGGCACATTCTACAAGGAAGATCTAGTTGATGAATTTCCTGGCTGGAACCATCTGCTTGTCATGTGATATGGCAGGGCATGGTTTTGTGCACATAAGGAGCAAATGTTCTCAGAGAATTGGAAACAGCAGCTTCTCTGTTTTTATGCTTTGCCAGATACTATGACCCAAAGGGTCTCTGCCTGAGCTAACGAGTCCCCAGAGACAATGCTGAGCCATTGGTGAAGAGTAGGCCAGCTAACCTCCTGGAAGACTTGGGCAGGTCTGCTCAAGACAAGCCAAAACTTTAATGAACTGAACTCCCACAGATGGCTCACAGCAACAGCATCACCTGGGACCCTGACATAACCTTCCCCCCCAGCTCTCCACAACCTGCTGCAAACAGTTTCCTCAAAGAAAGGGTTCTTAGAGATGCTAAAACACAGCAGTAAAAGTAGAAAGTATAGCACTTGCCTGAAATGCTGGGAATGCATCCATTTCTTAAATACTTGACCATGCGGGAAAATGGCCAGGTCCCAACTCACTGTTGTTCATGTTTATTAATGACATTTTCCTTTAAGAAAAGAAAGAAAGAAAATATACATGATCTGTTGTGGAGTTCCAGATTTCACTACCTGGTGATTCTCAGCTTGCAGTTTAGCCTTAAAGGATTGCTTAGGGTTCCTCCCCACCCCAGAATACTGTATGTTTCTGGTTCAAAGCATCATAGCTGGAGCAAAACATAAAGAGGGCTCTCTTCGGCAGCGATTCTAGGCAAAATCAAGTAGAAACGGAAAAGGAACTTGTCAGAGATTTATTTTACCTCAGGGGAGGCAGTGTCTTTGTGGTCAGAGGCTGCAATTTATTTATTAATTTTTAATTGTGCCTCAGAGGCCACAGGGTGCCTGGCCACTGAAATGTGCAGCGATTTACTGGAGGAGCAGAGCTGAAGGGGGTGTCCCATATTGGGAGGTGGGGTGGTTAAGAGTAGGAATGCCTCATTCTGTCTGACAGATGCTAGGTTCACCCAATCCATCCCTTATTTTCACTTTCCTGATAAAAACAAAATAAAAGAGGCAATAAAAGAGGCAATAAAAACCTTGGAAGGAAACACAAGGACTAGAACATCAGTCCACATACATATAAACAGGTTTAACGCCAGGCAATCAGGCAGAAAACAATAATTTAATCAAGGAACCCACAAGAAGGAAACCCCCACCCACTGCCAAAACTATATAAACAGGAAGCAAACCCACGTTCACTTGCACTGATGATGTCACCTAGCTGGGTAATGAAACGTCTGCCAGCAAACAACCAAGCACCAAAGGACCCCACGGTTCAACCCTGAGCTATAGACATTCTCTTTGATTGAAAAATAAAAACAACCAAGATTAGCCTTTCTGCTGGTAACCATGTTATATAAACGTATGGTAATTACAATAGCCATATGATTAGCACAATAAGAATAATTGATTGGATATAGCTGCATAGCCTTCAGCAAAGGATCGTTGCCTTGCTGTGGTCCTGGAGCTTGAGCACCTCAATGATGCCATGAGCTAAACCATGAAGGGCCACCCAAGACGGGAAGGTCATGACAGGGAGGTCAGACTAAATGCGATCCCTGGGGAAGGTAATGGCAACCCACCCCACTATTCTTGCCGTGGAAACTAAATGGATCAGTACAACCAGAGATATGTCGGTATACTATCGGAAGATGAGACCCCCAGGTCAGAAGATGGTCAAAATGCTACTGGGGAGGAACAGAAGATGAGTTCAACTAGCCCCAGACGTGATGACGCAGCTAGCTCAAAGTCGAAAGGATGGCTAGCGGCCGACGGTGCTGGTGGTGAACGGCGAATCCGATGTTCTAAGGATCAACACACCACTGGAGCCTGGAATGTAAGATCTATGAGCCAGGGCAAATTGGATGTGGTTATTGGTGAGATGTCAAGATTAAAGATAGACATTTTGGGCATCAGTGAACTGAAATAGACTGGAATGGGCCACTTCACATCAAATGACCACCAGATCTACTACTGTGGACAAGAGGACCACAGAAGAAATGGAGAAGCCTTCATAATTAATAGTAAAGTGGCTAAAGCAGTGCTTGGATACAATCCAAAAAACGATAGAATGATCTCAATTCGAATTCAGGGCAAGCCATCTAACACCACAGTGATCCAAATATATGCCCCAACCACAGATGCTGAAGAAGCTGAAGTAGAGCAGTTCTATGAGGATCTGCAGCACCTACTGGACAACACGCCTAAAAGAGATGTTATTTTCATCACGGGAGACTGGAATGCTAAGGTGGGCAGTCAAATGACACCTGGAATTACAGGTAAGCATGGCCTGGGAGAACAAAACGAAGCAGGACATAGGCTGATAGAATTTTGCCAAGACAACTCACTCTGCATCACAAACACTCTCTTCCAGCAACCTAAGAGACGGCTTTATACATGGACTTCACCAGATGGACAACACCGAAATCAGATTGACTACATCCTTTGCAGCCAAAGGTGGCGGACATCTATACAGTCGGTAAAACCAAGACCTGGAGCTGACTGTAGTTCCGATCACGAACTTCTTCTTGCACAATTTAGGATCAGACTAAAGAGCTTAGGGAAGACCCACAGATCAGCTAGATATGAGCTCACTAATCTTCCTAAGGAATATGCAGTGGAGGTGAAGAATAGATTTAAGGGGACTGGACTTAGTAGATAGGGTCCCGGAAGAACTATGGACAGAAGTTCGCAACATTGTTCAGGAGGTGGCAACAAAATACATCCCAAAGAAAGAGAAAATCAAGAAGGAAAAATGGCTGTCTGCTGAGACACTCTAGTGTCTCAGCACTGCCCAAGAAAGAAGGAAAGCAAAAGGCAACAGTGATAGGGGGAGATATGCCCAATTAAATGCAAAATTCCAGAGGTTGGCCAGAAGAGATAAGGAATTATTTTTAAACAAGCAATGTGTGGAAGTGGAAGAAGACAATAGAATAGGAAGGACAAGAGACCTCTTCCAGAAAATTAGAAACATTGGAGGTAAATTCCAGGCCAAAATGGGTATGATCAAAAACAAAGATGGCAAGGACCTAACAGAAGAAGAAGAGATCAAGAAAAGGTGGCAAGAATATACAGAAGACCTGAATAGGAAGGATAACAATATCGGGGATAGCCTTGACGGTGCGGTCAGTGAGCTAGAGCCAGACATCCTGAAGAGTGAGGTTGAATGGGCCTTAAGAAGCATTGCTAATAACAAGGCAGCAGGAGACGACGGCATCACAGCTGAACTGTTCAAAATCTTGCGAGATGATGCTGTCAAGGTAATGCATGCTATGTGCCAGCAAATTTGGAAAACACAAGAATGGCCATCAGATTGGAAAAAATCAACTTATATCCCCATACCAAAAAAGGGGAACACTAAAGAATGTTCAAACTATTGAACAGTGGCACTCATTTCACATGCCAGTAAGGTAATGCTCAAGATCCTGCAAGGTAGACTTCAGCAATTCATGGAGCGAGAATTGCCCGATGTACAAGCTGGGTTTAGAAAAGGCAGAGGAACTAGGGACCAAATTGCCAATATCCACTGGATAATGGAAAAAGCCAGGGAGTTTCAGAAAAGCATCTATTTCTGTTTTATTGACTATTCTAAAGCCTTTGACGGTGTGGACCATCACAAATTGTGGCAAGTTCTTAGTGGTATGGGGATACCAAGTCATCTTGTATGCCTCCTGAAGAATCTGTATAACGACCAAGTAGCAACAGTAAGAACAGACCACGGAACAACGGACTGGTTTCAGATTGGGAAAGGAGTACGGCAGGGCTGTATACTCTCACCCTACCTATTCAACTTGTATGCAGAACTCATCATGCGACATGCTGGGCTTGAGGAATCCAAGGCTGGAGTTAAAATCGCTGGAAGAAACATTAACAATCTCAGATACGCAGATGATACCACATTGATGGCTGAAAGTGAAGAGGGACTGAGGAGCCTTATGATGAAGGTGAAAGAAGAAAGTGCAAGAGCTGGCTTGCAGCTAAACCTCAAAAAAACCAAGATTATGGCAACCAGCTTGATTGAGAACTGGCAAATAGAGGGAGAAAATGTAGAAGCAGTGAAATACTTTGTATTTCTAGGTGCGAAGATGACTGCAGATGCTGACTGCAGTCAGGAAATCAGAAGACACTTAATCCTTGGGAGAAGAGCAATGACAAATCTCAATAAAATAGTTAAGAGCAGAGACATCACACTGACAACAAAGGTCCGCATAGTTAAAGCAATGGTGTTCCCCATAGTAACATATGGCTGTGAGAGCTGGACCATAAGGAAGGCTGAGCGAAGGAAGATCGATGCTTTTGAACTGTGGTGTCGGAGGAAAATTCTGAGAGTGCCTTGGACTGCAAGACGATCAAACCAGTCCATCCTCCAGGAAATAAAGCCAGACTGCTCACTTGAGGGAATGATATTCCAGGCAAAACTGAAATACTTTGGCCACACAATGAGAAGACAGGACACCCTGGAGAAGATGCTGATGCTAGGGAGAGTGGAGGGCAAAAGGAAGAGGGGCCGACCAAGGGCAAGGTGCATGGATGATATTCTAGAGGTGACGGACTCGTCCCTGGGGGAGCTGTGGGTGTTGACGACCGACAGGAAGCTGTGGCGTGGGCTGGTCCATGAAGTCACGAAGAGTCAGAAGCGACTAAACGAATAAACAACAACAAAAAGCTGCATAGCAGTTGATGAGATTACTGAGCTAAAGAGTGTGGCTCCAAAACAATGGCTTATTGACTTAGACCAGTGTTTCTCAAGCTTGGCAACTTTAAGATGTCTGGATTTCAACTCCCAGCATGGGAGTTGAAGTCCAGACACCTTAAAGTTGCCAAGCTTGAGAAACACTGACTTAGACAAAGGCTGTGTTCTTTGAATAAAAATTACTATTCTCCAGGTGTTATCTTCTAGTGGCCTTATTTCTCAGCACTATACCTGTCCCTAATCAACATTCTTATGTCTAAATGTTTTTGTGGCTGAGCTGACAGTTTATGTTCCCTGGGGTAATTTACTTGCCTTGACTAATGCCATTTTCTTCCCCCTTCAGGAGCAAAGCATTGATTATTTATGTGCATAGAAAGTATTTATCCCGATAAATAATTATACAAAGGACTAATTTTGTAGAAATGATTCATTGTATGAATCATTTATAAAATGAATTTATACATATTTGTTTGGTGAAGTTGCCTGGGGGGAAAGGTACAAATAAGGAGTACCCACATTAAAAAAAAATCACTTTTAGGGCTATTTAGACACCTCCAATGGTAGCTATGGATTTTCCAAAGTAATTGTGTTAATTGTGTTTCTACATCTACCTGCAATTTTTTTTTAAAAAATGGTTTTGCATTATTTTAAAGCTTGCCCCCCCCCCCAAAAAAACATTTTTGGATGCTTTGTTGATCCTGCTTTGAGGGTATGCTTTTTGAGCTGAGAACTATCTTGCAAAATTCAGAGGGGTGGGAAAACCAAAAATTAACTGTGTTACAATACACCTACTAATTCAACAAGTTCAACTTGGGTTGATTTACTTAACCGTGCTGATGGAACCAATTTCTTTCTCATCCCTAGTAGCATGAAAATTTAGCCGAACTGTCCCTCTTGACCCCAAAAGTAAAGTGAAAGTGGGTTGTAGGTGGCATTTTGTAGCCTACATAACCATGAGCTGTGTAGAATCTGAGGCTTTGCATAAATTATTTGCAAGGAATTTGTATGCATGATTGCTTTTACTAACAGAAAGGGGCACTTTCTGTATAGCAAAATCCTCCCTGGTGGCTCTGACTGTCATTTCGTGGCAGTAGCTTGGCAGAAGACATCAACGGCACACAATCCATGCTGACAGTTGTGGAAGACTCACCACTAACGTCTTGTGATGGAAGTAAATGGGACTTTAATTTTTTGTTCTCTCCCTTTTCAATTCTCTCTGCAACTGAAAAATAAGAGGTGAGGCACTTGAGCTATGTTTATTTTATAAATGCAACCACTGTTCACAATATTTCATTCATTAATTGTGCAATGGAGCATTTACAATGTATTTTAAATGGTCTTTCCTCTTTTACTAGCTCCCTGTAGTGCTTTCTGGTTCCTGAACTGACAAGTGATCCATAAACAAGTCCCTAATGTCTGCCCAAGTTCTCAGCTGTTCAATTAGAAATAGGGAATTCAAGTGGCTGTTTTATTATATAATGACAGCCATCAATGTCAGTTCTGTGCTTGGCCTAAAACAATGAAAGGAAAACACTGATTTTTCTAAAGTTTAGGGGCTTCAAATCAATGCAGCAAAAGCTTGTCAAAGGCAGCAAGATTACTCTTGTGGTAAATAGCTTATCTTCCAGAGCACCTGAGTTTCCATCATGTGATACAATAACCCAAAGTTTTGGAGGGCAGAAGTCCTGTTAGCACCCTTCTCATCAACACAAACCAGTGTTTCTCAACCTTGGCAACTTCAGGATGTGTGGACTTCAACTCAGGAAGTCCACACATCCTGAAGTTGCCAAAGTTGAGAAGCACTGCCATAAACAAGTGCAACCCATCTTGTTGAAATATTTATAAATTGAGGAACATAATTAACCACATCCAAGGCCTTGTTGAGGCACTATTTATCCCTTGGGGTGGAAGCTGCGAAGAGCCGGTCTAACTATTGCTATCTCGCTTTTGTAATACGCTTGCACTGGGGACAGAGGAGACAAGCACATATAAAAGCTCCCAATACCTCCACCGTGTGTGTGCCATGCAGTTTCTCAAGTGAAGCCTGTATTGAGCACCCAGCCATTTTTTTGATCAAGTAAACTGTTGTTGATGTTAAATACGTGTTGTCTGAAGTGTCTATATTGGGAAGCAAAGGTACTTCAGACGTTGGGACCCTACATTTCTGGCGCCCAACGTGGGGCATGAAGGCAAATTCCTTCAGGCCGTGAAACCGACCCTTAAGGTCAGTTCGCCTTCGTCTGCGGATCCTGGGGAAAACCGCCCTCGGTAAGCAACGATGTGGTGGCTCGCCCTGGACCAATTGTTTGGCCACCTCATTGAATAGAGACGGGCGGCAGACCTTGTGGATTCCAAACCCAAATGCCAAAACAACACATATTTTTAGGGGGGGGGCAGGAAACACATTGGGGAACCAGGATACTCAGCACAGGTAAGGCATTTATATTTTATATTTCTCCAAGGTAGAAAAGGGAGGGGATGGTGGTTGAAAAGGCCAACGGGCCCACGCCTCGAGCTGACAGAAAGGCCCGAGAAACTTCCCAAGGGTGGAGAAATAAGGACCGAACAGAGGAAGATGGGTAACGAAGCTTCAAGTTTGAGGAAAAAGACTTGTGGAAAGCCCGGGAAACCAGTGGGTGAGGAAAACACCCCCCTATCATGTGTATTAAAGCATTTTAAAGAACTATATCCCCAACTGGCATACAAAACGAATTTGAAGCCCGACAGTTTGAAGTTCTTGTGCAGCCATGTTTGGCTGCACTACTTCCTAGGGACAGGCCACCGAAAATGGCCGCCTGGTGGGATCCTATTGGAAGAAATTATACATGATATGGAGGTCTTTTTGGCAACCCAAGGGAAAACGGAGGAACAGGACTATCTGGAGTTCTTTTTGAATTTAGCGGAATGAAAGGATCTACAGCATAAGTGTAACCTTAGGGAAAGGGTGGATAAAACGGCACTTACTTGTCCCGCGAGGGTCTGTTTGGACCCCACGGATGAGGAGGAAAGGGAATTTCCTCTGCCATATCATCAGCCCACTGCTCCCCTCCCTCGGGACCCTTTACCCTCTCCTGCCACGGTAGAACTCCATGCACCCGGAGAGTCTCTTATTGATTTTTCTAGCCCTCCCCACACTTGTTCTGACCATCCCTATGCCTCAACCTCTACAGCTCACTTATTGGTGCCCTTGAGGCAGGTGCCAACAGGGGATGGTTTGACCTTCATCCATACCCCCTTCTCCACCACCGATCTTTTTAACTGGAAGGAAAGTCTTCCCCCTTACAGAGAATCACCCCAAAGATACGTGGATTTAGTGGAGTGGATAATAGCGACCCACTGCCCCACTGTCCCTGATCTCTTTACCTTGTTGTCTGGCCTTTTAGGGGCTGAAGATAAACAACAAGTCCTAAAAGTCACTAGTGAGCATTACACCCCTTTACAGGCCGTGGCAGCAGAACAGCACGATCCCGATGCTGCCTGGCCATTGCCCCATGTGCTTTTGAACCCGACATACAAGGCGGATGCCAATAACCCACATGGCCTTATGGCCCTTAATCATGCTAGACAGGCCATCCTCCAGGGCCTTAAAATAGGAGTCCCCAAGACGGTGAATTTCCACCGGGTTCACCAGATATTACAGGAGCCAAAGGAATCTCCCACTGATTTCCTTAATCGCCTGAAGGATACTTTTCGCCAGTACACTGATCTAGACCCGGACGCCCCTGGCAATGAGGTTATCTTAAAAATGACCTTCATAGGGCAGTGGGCCCACATAAGAAGAAAATTGCAGAAGTTGGAGGCCCCCACCGCAGAGAGCCTAGAGAAACTGATTCAGTTGGCCTTCACTGCATATGCGCTCCGAGATGAGGAAGAAGAGAAGAAGGAGGAGAAGAAAGGCACATTTATTGGCTGTCACCTTCCAGAGTCCCCCGCGCCCCTCTTTGGGCCAAGACCCCCGCCCATGGCAGCCTAGACCCCCGATTATATGGGGAAGTTTCCGAGCACCCCTCAGGAGGGACCAGTGTGCCCTCTGTAAGCAAGTGGGGCATTGGTGTAATGAATGCCCCTGGAATCGGGGCTGCCAGAGCCCACCCCCACAACCCTGGAAGGCCATCTTGTCAGATGTTTCAGGGGGAGCTAGAGGACATGCCCAATTCCTTCTGATGCTCCTCCAGGGGCAGCCCTCTTCTCTCCTCCCCCGAGCCCCTGGTGGAGTTGGAAATAGGGGGAAAATTACGTAAATTCCTTGTTGATACAGGGGCAACTTTCAGTGTCCTCTGTGACGCTCCTTCTCAAGCATATTCGGGATGTCAGATTCCCATGACCGGGATATCAGAAGAAGATTGGCAAGCCGTCGTGACCACCCCCTTGCTGGTGGAGGGCCCCGGAATTCCGCCCTGAATGGATCACCCCTTCCTAATACTGCCTGAGTGCCCCGTGAACCTCTTGGGCCAGGACCTACTCACTAAATTACAAGCAACTGTCTCCTTTTCCCCTAACAGGCCCATTTTGACCTTTGCTCCTGATCGGTCTTATGTGCTCTTCCTGGGTAAAGAGGACAGAGCAAGCTTGGCCCTTGATGAATTACCGGTGGATTCAAAGATTTGGTACTCCGGGACCCCTGGATTCGCCAGATTCGCTATCCCCCACCAGGCTAAACTGTTGCCTGGGGCACTGCCTGTTGCCATCTGGCAGTATCCCATTTTGCAAAATGCTAGGAAAGGGATTCAGCCCCTCATTTCCTTGTTTCAACAAACTGGATTGCTGGTAGTGTGTGAGTCACCATGGTCCACCCCTATTTTTCCAGTTCCTAAGCCTGACAGAACTTGGAGGTTTGTCCAGGATCTGAGGGAGGTAAACACCCAAGTGGTTCCCCTCCACCCCGTGGTTGCCAACCCATATACCATTTTGACCACCCTAACCAGGTCACAAGTCTGGTATACGGTGATAGATTTAAAGGATGCATTCTTTTGCATCCCCCTAGCCCAGGAGAGCCAGCCTTTGTTTGCCTTTGAATGGCAGGAGCCCTATACCCATCAGACCACTCAGTTGACCTGGACCCGGTTACCCTAGGGATATAGGAATAGCCCCACTGTATTCGCAGCGGCTTTAAGCCGAGATCTTGCAGAGTTCTCGGCTGCCCCAGCCTCCCTCCTCCAGTATGTAGATGACCTGCTACTAGCAGCTGAGACGAGAGAGGTATGCACCCAAATTGGGATTGGACTTCTGAACCATCTGGCTGAGCGAGGATACACAGTCTCCAAGGGAAAGGTCCAATGGATTACCCAGGAGGTTCAATACCTGGGATATGTGATAAAACAGGGCTTTCACTCTCTACACCCTAGTCGCTTGAGAGCTGTGGCAGCCTTACAAGAGCCCCAAAACCTCAAACAGCTGAGATTGTTCTTGGGTGTTACTGGGTTCGCTCATCTGTGGATACCTGGCTACTCCCTGATGGCTAAGCCCTTATACGGCTTGACTCAAAAGGATGTGGCATGGGATTGGATGGAAGAGCACAGACAGGCCTGGGCTGGCCTTAAATATGCATTAGCTCAAACAGCAGCCCTTGTGCTTCCGGACCAGAGCCGACCCTTTTCTCTCTATGTTACCAAGTGACGAGGGTACGCCCTGGGGGTGTTGATCCAACACCTGGGGGCAGAGCAGTTGCCCGTGGCTTATTTGTCACAGACTCTGGACCTGGTGACCCTTGGTTGGCCCGCTTGCTTAAGGGCTGTGGCAGCCATGGCTATTTTGATCCAGGAGGCCCAGAAGATAGCTCTAGGAGCACCTATGAGGGTGTACAGCCCCCACTCAGTAGCCACCCTGTTGGAACAGAAATTACCTGCCTGGGCTACTGCGGCCCGGGTATCCAAATACACAAGCTTGATCCTAGAGCAGGAGAACATTTCCCTGTGCCGCACCAATCAACTCAACCCCGCCACTTTGCTGCCTGTACCCAAAGCGTTGGGCCAGCTGCACGATTGTCTCCAGGCCCTTGAGACCGTAGTGAGCATCTGCCCAGATCTAGTTGCAGAACCCCTCAAATGAGCAGATGGGTGTCTATGGACTGACTGGTTGTTGTTCGTGGAAAACGGAGTTCGTCACATGAGCTTTGCCATTGAAGTTGGCCTGCTGTACGGGGAAAAACTGCTGACCCATTTCTCCGCCCAAGCGGCCGAACTGTTGGCACTCATCAAGGCGTGCGAGGTATCTGAGGGATTGCGAGTGACCATTTTTGTTGATAGCCGCTTTGCCTTCCTAGTGGCCCATACGCATTGTGCTTTGTGGAAGGCCCGGGGTTTCCGCAGGCCTGATGGGAAGCCATTGAAATTCAGGATCCTACTGGAGGAACTTATGAGTGCAATACAAAGACCAAAAGAACTGGCCATTGTCCATTGTCACGGCCATCAGGCAGGGGACTCTTGGGTCACAAAAGGCAACCGGGCAGCTGACTTTTTCGCAAGGCAGATGGCCCGCGAAGGAACTACCCAAGAATCCCAGCAGATCCTGTCACTTCTCCCTTCCTTCCCACACGAGGACCTCCCGCCTCTTTATGATCGGCGCGATGTTTTAGAAAAGGGAGGCCAATGGGAGAAAGGGTGGTGGGTCGTCTGCCACCGGATCCAACTACCTAAACATCTCCTGTGGCACATCATGAGGGGTGGACATTTGTCCACACATTGGGGGCCAAAATCGCTGGCCCAATGGCTCCAGCAACAATATTGCAATCAAGGGTTGAGGGCCATCGCCCGCTGAATCTCAGCTGGATGTACACTATGCCAGGAGAATAACCCCCGAGGTTCCTCCCCTGTACCGTCAGGACACCTGCGGACTGCCACCTACCCAGGGGAAGCATGGCAATTCGACTTCACCAAACTGCTGCAATATGGCAGGAACAAAAATTTGCTAATTTTTGTAGATATGTTCTCAGGGTGGATTGAAGCTTTTCCTACCTCCTCCCAGAAGGCCTCAGAAGTAGTGAAGCGTCTGACAGAGGACTTAGTGCCCCGACACAGGCTTCCCCGAGGCATCGAGAGTGATAACGGCCCTCATTTCATAGCTAATATAGTACAAGGGATTGCGAAAAACCTCCAGATCCCTTGGCACCTACACTCCGCCTACTGACCCCAGGCCTCAGCTAAAGTGGAGAGGGCCAATCGTACCCTGAAAACCCAGATAGCCAAACTCTGCCAGGAGACGTCTCTTGCCTGGCCTAAAATCCTACCCCTAGCAGTAGCTCGTGTCCGAGCCTCGCCAAGCTCACGGCTCGGTCTCTCTCCTTTCGAAATTCTGTACGGAAGGCCCTTTGTGTCGGTACAACAGAATCCACAGGAGCTCACGGGTAGGGAGGGAAATGTTTCTCTGTATATTCGTAAATTGTCGCAGGTCCTGTCTGATTTACATTCCCAGGTTGCTGCTGCATTACCTCTCCAACATCTGTCGTCCATACTGTGTGTGCCCCCTGGATCTTGGGTTTGAGTGAAGGAACTGGATCCAGAGGCAACCGAGCCCAAGTGGTCAGCACCGTGACAGGTTCTACTTAGCACTCCTATGGCAGTGAAAGTTGAAGGTCTTAAGTCATGCGTATATTGCTCCAGGCTTAAGAAGGTTGAACCACCAACTGAGGAATGGCAGTGTTCTTCGTTGAGCCCACTCAAACTTAAAATACGACACAGACATTCTGATACCCACTCAACCCTAAGAGAACTCTTTAAAGGGCCTCAGTAGTGTACTTAACTCAGTTGGATGGGGCTTGAGCATCTTTACATGTGAGGAAGGGATAGGGGTTGTGGTGTGTTGCATGTTTCTACGTGTTTTTCTGAGGTCAGACTCCTTAGGCTTGTAATTTGGGCAAAGGGACTACCGCAGTTTCTGGGACCCTTCTGCCTTTATTGGCACCGGGATGTTCAAAAACTTGAAACCCGTTAGATGGTACGTCATCTTAGGGATCCTCCTCCGAATACCCTGGAACAACTTGGAGTGCAGTAGGTGCTATAAGACTCAACGTATTGGGAGGCAAATCTATCGTACCTTCGAATATCATACCCTGATCCAATCCCCCTGCTATTCCATATTGGAGGAATGTACCGATAGTGGCAAATGATACCATCAGGTGCAATTGAAGACCAGTACAGGGAGCGTTCATGGAGTCCAGTGTCCCAAACCCATCTTGGGTAAGAAACACCCTTATTGGGCATGTAAGACCGAGGGAGGGCAGTGGGGGGCTGGACAGCAAGTGCTCAGGGATATACAGAGGGAAAAGGTTGTCCAAAGCGGCAGAGCTAAACCTGGCCCCTCGCCAACCCAGAGATCCCCTCCGCCCCAGCCTTGGAGGGAATTGCTAGAAGAAATCCCTTTACCACCCCCCGAGAAGAACTTATATATAGATTTGGCCCAGCGTATAATCCAAGCCTTAAACCTTACGTCTTGTTGGATCTATGGAGGTTTAGCCAATGGAAGACAGTGGTTGTGGTGCCCCATCCTGGTAGACCCTGATGACCTTAACCTCACCTTGGCCCAGAGGCCTCTTACAGGACCACAACAATGGCAAGTTGATCCAGGGATTGAAGGCCTGCACTGCATCCAGAGGGAAGGGAGGGTCCATGTGGGATCGAGTTCCTGTAAATTCACTCTCGTCACTGAGACCCAGTCCAAGAATGTCACTTGGGTGCCAGAATTGGCCAATGAAACCACACCCTTTGCCAACTCCCCGATTAGCTACCTCTGGGCACCCCCCTGGAACTCGTCGATACCTTGGGATGCTCCCCTGGGGTTTTACTGGATTTGTGGGAAGGAGGCCTTAGAACCGTTACCTAAAGAATGGGGAGGGTCCTGCTATTTAGGGGCTCTAAGGCCTAACTTCTTCCTCCTTCCTCGGAACAAGGGAGGTGAGTTAGGAGTTCCAATCATTGACGACCTTAGGCGAGCTAAACATTCTGCCCCCATTAGCACTGACTTAACGGCGGGAGGAAGGCAGGTCTGGGGAAAGGACGATTGGCTGCCAGAACGTATCATTCAGTATTACGGACCGGCCACTTGGGACCAGCATGAGATAACTTATGGGAACTGGACTCCTATATATATGTTGAATAGTATCATTCGGCTCCAGGCAGTTTTAGAAATCATCACCAACCAAACAGCCAAAGCGCTGGTACTGCTGGACCAACAAAGCACCCAGATGCGCACCGCAATCTACCAGAACCGTTTAGCCCTGGACTACCTCCTAGCAGAAGAAGGGGGCGTATGTGGCAGGCTCAATCTCTCCAATTGTTGCTTGGAGATAGACGATAATGGGAAAGCCGTACCAATATAGCAGATAACATCAGGAAGCTGCCCTACGTGCCGGTCCAAACATGGGTCACCAAATGGCCTGATTGGTGGGGCAGCATTCTCAATGGGGCTTGGTGGAAAAAGGTTGCATTCATCCTCCTCTGCACAGCAGCAGGGCTCCTTTTTCTCCCTTGCATAATCCCTTGTTTTATGCGCCTAATCACCCATGTGGTCCAAGGTATGCAATTTGCTACTATGCCCTCGGACCCCATGTCCAGCGGATGTTGCGACAACAGGGTTCTTGTAGATCTGTAGCTCTCTCATAACCGGACAAGCATGTCCAGAAAAAGTAAAAGGGTGGAATGAAGAGCCGGTCTAACTATTGCTATCTCGCTTTTGTAATACGCTTGCACTGGGGACAGAGGAGACAAGCAGATTGCTGTTGAGTGGGGGGAAAAACCTGAGGGTAGCTTTGTGATTGGACCATGCCACCCCTCAGGGGACATGTGTCATGTCTCAGGCACATATAAAAGCTCCCAATACCTCCACCGTGTGTGTGTCATGCAGTTTCCCAAGTGAAGCCTGTATTGAGCACCCAGCCGTTTTTTTGATCAAGTAAACTGTTGTTGATGTTAAATACGTGTTGTCTGAAGTGTCTATATTGGGAAGCAAAGGTACTTCAGACGTTGGGACCCTACAGTTGCACTACACCAAGCCCTACATGGTGTACATGGGCAGATGTAAAGGATATTTGCCTACAGCTTGCTATTAAGTTGTAGAGTGAATTTATACCAGCAGCTGATATCATCTAGAATGGCAATGTAATCACCACTGAAAAAAGGGAAATACAGCCCCAGACAAGAGAACAACGAAAGGCATACAGCGGCATAAAATTTGCACAAGTTGATTTTATAGGCACACCTGCACATTTAGAAAGCCTCAGCAAGGGGCAGCACTGAGCTGACTTTGGCTGATCAGCCAATATTTCAATGGCAGATGGCCTAGGAAATCCAGGAAGTCAAGTAAACATCCTGCAAGAAGTTGTGGCTAACAATACCCATAATGCTGCCAAGAAAAATGCATTCACTGGGAAGAGAGCAGGACTCAGGAGTATCTTTACCTTTATTTTTACAAAGAAGCGCTGTAATTTAAATAGAAATCCATTATATCAGAGGTGTCAAGAAAGTCAAAATGGTGGCTACAACTATGCAACTGAAACTTGCCCCCTTTTTATGTGTGTTGCCCTGGGGCACCCCTGATTTTCCTATCCCATGGGGAGGAAGAGTATAACCAAGAGAACAGTTTGCCTGTTCAATCAGCTGTTCTTTCTGATTTCCTTTTTTTATGTTTGGAGTCGACTTCCTTTAGAGTAAGGCCAACCAGGCACTGGCCTAAGGCCCAAAGCTTAGGGGCTGCCACAGGCACCTCTCCTTCCCAATCATTCTAAAAATGTAAATCTTCAAATCAGTGGGAGGTGGTGCCACCAGTCAGTAAGGCGTAGGGCACCATCTATCCTTGAGCTGGCACTGCTTCAACTGGGCAGTTCTTCAAGCAGAGGATGCAGACTGTTCTCTCTGGACAGAACTTGTGGCCACCCAGTGTCACAGCACCTACCACTTTACATTTTAAACATAATAAATTAACTACCTTCCCCCTTGCTTTTGAATTTTCAAGGAGTATTGGGATTTCTTCTTTAGGTTTAGGAATTCTTTTACCCAGTCATAAAACGAGGCATATATGAAGGATGTGAAGGCGCTTGGTTTATAACCATTTCAATCTGAAAGCAAAGTATGTAAAGAACCACTTATTCCCACATGAATCTACCCAGCCTCTAAGTGAGTGTTTCTCAACCCTGGCCACTTTAAGATGTGTGGACTTCAACTCCCAGAATTCCTATGCTGGCTGGGGAATTCTGGGAGTTGAAGTCCACACATCTTAAAGTGGCCAAGGTTGAGAAGTGCTGCTCTGAGCACATCCAGGGAGGTGTCCGTCTGATTTCCTCTTTGCTCTGAAGTCAGATGAACATCTACAAGGAGCCACACAGTTGTCCCTCACTCCCATTCTGCAAAATTCCTTGCCACCTCAGTGTTCCAGACACAAGGTCAAGCCTGGTTCTTGCAGATTTTATTTAGCTGCTCTTATTCGGTCTCTTCCTGCTGACCAATGTTTTAAATGTATCCCTCCTATTGCATCTTTCCCCTCTTGGTTTTCCATGCAAATTGGGCTTGCTGAAATTCAGTTTGTAATCCTTTTTGAGAGTTGCTTTGGACACTATTTGAGTAAAAAAGCAGGATAACAAGAAAGGAAATAAGTAGACAACCTGTCTTATAGAAATGACTATGAATGGAGAGATATTGCTTTTCTGTATATTTGTTTGGCTTGGTCTCAGTATTATTCTATTTTTAAATTGTTTCATATTGTATGCCGCCCAGAGTCAGGATGAAGTTGGGCAGCCTATACATTTAATAAACAAACAAACAAACAAGCAAGCAAACAATTTTAACCTCTTCCACAGCCTTGTTACTGCACTCTTTTCCAAAATAGTGAACAGCCTTGGCCAGGAATCCAGAAATGACAACTGAAGCAGGCAGGATCAAGAGAGGTTAAAATCAAAATTTGCTTCTCTGAAGCAGACCAGATATGAACCTAAACATTCTCAAGCATGCCAGAAACATGGAAATTTTCTCCCCATGTTGGCCATATCAGGAAAATACCACAATGGGGAGAGAAAACAGAGATGTTTAAAGAACTGGTAGCTCTACCTTCTAATCACAGTGAAAAGGTCTACCAGGGCCACTCCAATCACAGGATTTGAGGGGAAGGATGCAATATGCAGTACCTTAAGGCCCTCCCTGTGTTTTATAGGACTTGGGGAAGTAGGGCCATTCCTGATGCTGCCTAGTTCCACCCCCCATTAAAAAAAAATGGTTTAAAACATGCTCATTTAGCTAGGCAGTTGCAGAATAATGATTGCTCCAGGACTCGACCATCTAGTATAAAGTTTTGCTTAAAAAAAGGGTGGGTTTGAATGGCTCTACAACCAAATGCTGCACTTGTAATCAATCTTATGGTTTTATTTTCTTGTAGATGGTTTCAGTGAAGGTGGTGTGTTGTTCTCCCACAGTAAACTGTTCTGGATTCCCTGTGGTAGAAGGCTGGTATACCCAAAAGACCATATAAACAAATAAAAGGTATAAAAAGAATGCTCTTTGCCTTTTTTTTTCTATATTGCAGGAGCAGAAACATTACAATAATCAATCAATTAATTCCCTTAGACATGAAAGCTGGCTGGTGGATTTTGGGCCAGTTGCTCTCTCTCAGCCCAACCTACCTCATAGTGTTTATTTATACATATAAATAAAAGGCGGCTGTGAAGTCATTAGTAGACAAACTTGACTTAAAGGAATCTTTATTTTTACCTTTCAAGTAGCTTCACCCAGGTTAGAGCCTGTAAAAGTTTTGGGCACTACTGAGAATTCTAGGAATTACAGTCCCAATATATCTGGAGTTGCCAGGTGTGGGGAAGAATGATCTAAAATTACACATGGTTTTTCCAGGTTGGAACCAGGCAACCCTACTTAGATTTGATATATAAATGCATCGATGCTGTAATGTAACCAGCCAAATCCACCATAAAAAGGGAGTTGTTTTGTTTCTTGGAGAAGCGAAGGAACTAAGGAACACTCCATTCTTCTATTGATTGGTCCCCATGCAGCATTATAACTGGTTCTCACTAGCTTCTCCAGTGCCAGTAATCAGTAGCATAGCAATCACAAAGTTTGTGTGTGTGTGTGTGTGTGTGTGTGAGAGAGAGAGAGAGAGACAGAGACAGAGAGAGAGACAAAGAGAATGAGAGAGAATGAGTCCTCCCTTTCTTTTAAAAGGATTATGCTGTAGCTACTCCAACTATTAGTCCCCCCCATTGCTAACCACTGGTCAGGTTTTATCCTTATGAGAAGGCCATTTTCAGAAATGCAATTTCTCTGTGGGAATTATAAGGATTTTAGAAGCAAAATGCTGGCACAGCGAAAGAAAGAAGCAGATAGTTAAACTCCCTGACTTGGTTAAATAAATGAAGATGGCCTACCACACAAGTCAGAGTCTTAAATTCTGGTGCTTCTGTTTTGACATAATACTCGTCCATGCTGTGGTCCTGCTTAGACACTGAAAGAAAGGTTAATATGCTCTGATCTCTTAATATTCCTCATCCAGCTACTGACACAAGCCCAAATCATCAGGGGAAAGGCTTCTAACCACTTAAACATCAATCTAATACCATACCTTTCAGTGGGGATTTTTTTCCCCATCATTTCCCACAGATTGAGACACTCTATGGAAGGTTTAAGAAAAAGGTGAATAGGTAGGAGCAGTGATGGAAACAAAGATCCAAAAAGACTGATTTGGAAAAGGAAGGAAGGAGGGAAGGAAGGAAGGAAGGAAGGAAGGAAAGAAGGAAGGAAGGAAGGTTGGTTTTACTTGACTAAAATGTCAAATTAAAAATTAAATAAATTAAAAATAATATGATTACTTCCCATGTATATCATACTTTTCTCCTATTACATTAGAGATTATACATTAGAGTTTATAAACCCTGTCCTGCCTGATGTTTTAGAGTAATTATGCCTTGAATGGCCATGTGACATTGGGATTGGGAGTCAGGCAGTATACAAATAATAATAATTATTTTAATAATTCTTTGGGGGGGACCACAAAATAGACAAAGGAATAGAAAATGAAGAAGCTAAAGTGCTCTGGGACTTTAGAATTCTAACAGACAAGCATCTGCCACACAACACCCCAGACTTGAGAAGGACTCAATAGGTGGACAAAAATGCCAAATCCAGTCTAAACATCTGGCTAATTGTGCGACCAAGCATAATTCATGTTTTGCGATAATCTCTTTCAGGAGTCGAAAACCTTCAGGTGAAGAGGGATCTCCCATAAAGTATTTTGTTGATAGCGTTTTTATACTGCTGTTGTATACTACCCAGAATTATTGGATTGGGTGACATAAAATAATTGCAACAAATTAAATGAAGGAAAATAAAATAAATCACATTTCTGGTGAGCCTGAGGGCCATTGTGGACAGGGCCATGATACAGAATAAGTGGGGTTGTTTTTTCCTTGGTTTTTGGAGTAGTTCTTTTTTTAAAAAAAAATAATATGTAGCCTGTTGTAGAATATACATTACAGTTGTCACATTGTTACCTGCCTGAAAATGGGAGATAAGTTTACCAGCTTTCACTAATAGTGCCAGAGGAATCAGAGAGCCACACAAAGGAGCTTGGGGGCTGTATGCAGTTGTAGGGCCACAGGTTGCCCACTTATTTGAAGAGTTATCAAAGACAGTAACAGAATCATATAGATCCTGTTCAATGCTAGAATCCATATTAAAGCACTCCATTGAATACATCCAATGAAGAAGAGTCTACCACCTCTCTTGGGAATTGATGTCACTGTTGAGTTGCTCTTAGTGTTAGAAAGTTTTCTTAACATTCAGCTGAAACTTATTTTTATGCAACTTAAATCCAGTTAATCTATATTTGGGATGCTAGAAAACAGGTATTGGCCTTCTTCTGTAGAGTGTAGCATAAAGTATCAGTGATGGACTTTAATCATTCCAGTACTGGTTAGGAGACAAACTCATGTGTTCTTTCCAGAGATTCTTTGTTCATTATGCTGACAAGTTTCTTTTTAGAGAGAGGAGGAAGGAAAAAGGATCAGCTATTCTTGACAATACTGAATGGGGAAATTAAAATAGCAGGAAGACTGTGGGAAAGTGATTGGGTAAAGCTGGATAGTAAAGGTAAAGGTTTCCCTCGACGTAAAGTCCAGTCGTGTCCGACTCTAGGGGGCGGTGCTCATCTCCGTTTCTAAGCCTTGGAGCCGGCGTTGTCATAGACACTTCCGGGTCATGTGGCCAGCATGACGACACGGAATGCCATTACCTTCCCGCCGAAGCGGTACCTATTGATCTACTCACACTTGCATGTTTTCGAACTGCTAGTGAGCAGGAGCTGGGACGAGCAACGGGAGCTCACCCCGCCGCGCGGTTTCGAACTGCCGACCTTCCGATCGGCAGCTCAGCGGTTTAACCCACAGCGCCACCGTGTCCGTAAAGCTGGATATCTTGATTTAAAGGCAAACTACGAGTGAACGTACTTAAACATGTATTTTGTTCTTCAAGGCAACAAATTTTAATATGACCATGATAAGTAGGATAATGGTAAGTAGAATTCCATGGCAGGAGATGCTAATAGGAAAAGGATTCTTTTCAGAACAAAAGAAAAAAGAAGAATTAGGGTACAAGATCCTCAGTGAAGTTGACAAACTGTAAAAGGTAACAGCAGAAAAACAGGATGACTGAATTCCTATTTTGGATTGCTCTTCTCTGGGATGAGAATACACATTGCACCAGACAATTGTGATGAGCTGGTTGAAGGTGAAAGACTCTAGGTTAAATCTTGACAGAAGCCAACATCAAGGAATCCTCCTGACTTTGAATCAATTCAGACTTCAAGGACCGACAATTAGCATCCTAGGGGACTGAATACACTTGTTTATGGTTTGCACAAAGTTTTATATGTTATTTTGGAGAAATCCTATGAAATGATTGAAATGCCATATGACTGAAGGCAAATTTTATGTATTTTATTGACAGGGCATATAAGCTGAGCGGCATAAAACTCCCCAGTACATAATTGGGATGAAATCCTACATACAGTCAATTAAGAAACAGCAACTAGAAAGCATTTCTTAGGAACCAGAGACTGTTTATAAAACATTAACAGAACCCAATCTCATGACTGAGGACAATTATAAGAGACCAGGCTCCCTGGCTTGATGAAACAACCACTAGCTTCACGGAAGCCAGAATGGAAAGGGCCAGTCAAACACTGGGTGTGGAGGGAGATACTATTATAGAGGAGGGAGGCCAGGACTGAAAAGGCATGCTTACATGGCCCCTGAAAATGTCAATCTCTATTTGAGGAACATATAGCAACCTCTGCCCTACTAGATGTTATTGGGCAGGCAGATGTTTTAGGGAGGAGATAGTAGCACAGATACCCAGGTCCAAACAACACAGGACTTTAAAGATGATACCTAGCACCCTGAATTGTTATTGAAAGCTAGCTGGCAACCAATGTAACTCTTGGAGTAAAAGTGTTAAGTGGTTGCCTTGAGCTGCACCCATCATTCGTCAAGCCACTGCTTCTAGACTTCCAAATGCTCTTCAAGGACAGTCCCATGTAAAGCACACTGTAATAGTCTGAGAGGTGACTAAGGCCTGAGTGATGGTGAGTAATGCCTGCCATTCCAGAAAATACTGCATTTGGTGCGCCACATGGAACTGAGTGAAGACCCTCTTAGTCAGAACTGTGACCTGTTCCTTCAGCAGGACCTGCAAATCTAAGAGGAACCCCAACTTGCAAACCAATTTGCAACCCCATTCAGACTTAATGATGAAATCTTATTGCAAACACTAGCCTTCAAACTAGTTCATTTTGCTGAGATAAATCTCAACCTGTTCCTCTCCATCCAGACATGGACAACTTCCAGGCACCTGCACAGCACTTCGACAGCATCACTTCTTCAGCCAGGGGTCAAGACATATGGTTGAATATTATCAGCATAGTGATGAAGCTTGACCCTCTGCTGACAGATGATCTCACTCAGTGGTTTTACATCAGTGTTGAATAGGAATAGGGAATGCATCGAGTCTTGGATCACCCCCTCCTCCTAACTGGAACTGTCCTTTCAGGAAGCAGAAAACCCACTCCTAACTCCTGGAAATGGCTTAGAAGGATATTATGATCAATGCTGTTGAAAACCACTGAGAGATCAAGTAGGGCCACAACAGTTCTGCAGAGATCATCACTATGTCCAGTCAGTCATATCTCTGCGCTGAATCTGGATTGAAACAGGTCCAGATAATCTGTTTCTTCCAAAGTCCTCTGCAGTAGCAACCCAATTACTTTCTACACAACCTTTTCCCAAAACGAGAGATTGGAGACAGGCTGATAATTGTCCACTATATCTGGGTTAATCAATGGTTTCTTGAGGATGGTGGTAATACTACCTTTCTCAAGGACTCATTTACCACCACTTGGATCAAGCACCAAGTTATCTTCCTAGAGAATGCAGGAGTCAAGACTACAAGTGGCTGGGCTAATATTGCAGAGGACCCTGTCCACTTCCTCAGAACTGACAGAATCAAACTCATTGCAGATAACACTGCCTTAGTAATCTCTTCTAAGCCTGCCAGTTGACATCAAGCTCTGAGTGAATCTGAGCAACTTTGTCCGCCAGATGCCTAGACATTCCTCAGTGGTCCCTTAGATGATCTTCTTGCCCATCCTCACCCAATAGGGTATGGGTCACTTTGTAAAGGGCTACTGGATGGCAATGTGCAGGTGCAAAAAAAGCAGAGAAATATTAATGTTTTACTGCTGTTATCACACTGTAGGCCAGATACGGGTTCTTATCTGTGCTTGGTCAGATCCTTGTTTTGCATCAATGGCACATCTCTTGGTTTGCTTGATTCGCTGCAGCTCCTCAGAAAGTGAAGAAGCCCCTCCAGGTTGGCAAACTGGGAAAGGCCATTCAAATGCAATTTTATCCAAGGCCGCTGCCACTTCTTTATTCCAGAAGACAGTTAAGGCCTTGGCAGAACTGTCTACCATCTGCTCAGGAAAGTCTCTAAGCATCCTGGACTGATTGAATAGGCCCCTCCTCCCTACAAAGGTTCTAAGCACCAGAACAATTGGAGAGTGATCCAACCATGACAGGAGGTAGATTAATGTTCACATCACAACTGCCTTGGGACAAAAAACAGACCCAGTGTGTTGCCTCCAATAGGTGTTGGACCCTGTATAACTTGGGACACATCCATGGCTACCATGGAACTCATGAGCTGTCTCCAACACTTAACCCAGGACAGGCAAGTTGGAGTCCTCAAGAACAGTAAGTTTTAGGAAGTCCACCACCAACCTTGTGATAAGGTCCAGTAGCTCAAGTAGAGAAGCCTTGCAGCAGTGAGAACAGTATATATGCAAAATGCCCAAACTGTCTCTAGAGCCCAGCCTCACCAGCAAGGCTTCACATCCAGTTATCTGAAGGACAATGCTCCATGAAGCAAGCAGTATCCCCCAGATGGCAACCACTACACCACCTTCCTTGCCCAGAGTTCAGGGCTGGTACATGACTAAAACTAGGAGGGCAAATTTCCTCTATCCCTTACCAGGTTTCTGTCCTTTAAGATTGTAATGGTAAGGTTGTGGATGAGGCAAGCTTTACTACAGGAAAACCTGGCATTCAGCAGCAGCAGCCAGAAGCACAGTCTCTTCATGACTCTGGTAATCTGGTCTTTGAGCTGAGTGGACCAGAACTGAAAATTGGGCATCAAATAACCAATTCCCCTTCCTGCTCCCTACTGTGCTCCATCTCTCTCTCTGCCCATCACCACTCTTACTAAAGAGACCTCTAAATTCTTATCTCCCCATGTTCCCATTCCCACCCCTATTTCCAGGAGGGTGCTGTCCTATAACCTAGCCTCTTTCCTCTCCATCAGCCTCCATACACCCACATTCATCTCCATTCAGCAATCCCCTGGCTACTCGTGATATCAATTCTGTAGCCCCCATCTTCTCCAACTACAAACTCTAACCCAAAGGTTTTCACATTTTTAATTTCACTGCACAGATCTCATAGGCAGAACTTCCAGGTTGTGAAACCAGAAGTCCCATGACATCACAGTTTGCATGAGAAGAAATGGAGACAGTCTGCCCCTGGTGGGGTTCTGGCTGATGCGGCACACCTGTGGACCTTTTGCTGCACACTCATGTGCTGCAGCACACTGGTTGAAAACCACTGCTATAACCAACAGCACATCATCCACCCACCAACCTATTCACCCCCCTCCTGCTGTTTACCACATTCTCACTGGGGAACTCAGTCATTCATCATCCACCCCACTCCCTGAACCCAGTCTCACCAAAGCCCCAAACAGGAGGAGTTTACTTCATTCCCTCCATACCCAACTGCCCACAATTTCTTAAGCAAGTTCCCAACACTCTTCCAAAATCTTCTTTGCCCTTCTTCATCCTACTTCACCAATGCAGCAGCATTCTAAGCATCCAAATGCACACTCAGATCTCCAGTAAGACAATGATATCATATGTGCACAGACCCATGTCAACTCTATTGTAGATACAAGGAAGCAGAAGAGCAGGCTGTTCCAATGCAAGCCTCTTGTCAGCAATGGGAAAGTGTCTGCACCTAGGGATGGCAGCCATGTGGTCTGGACAGCAAAATCCTCATGCAACTAAGTCTGCTTTTAGCTTCAGCTACAGAGGCCGTGAGACTCCATCTGAATACTGTATAATTAGGTAACAAAGGACAGAAATAGGTTTTCTACAGGCCTGCCTCTTTTTTGGACAATGGAAACAAGACTGGAGAGGTCAGAATTATTTTCTGACATGCTTCATACTGAGCATCATAGAGGCAAGAGCACTCAGCTGCTTTGCCAGGAGTTTAAAATGAGAAATTTCAAGGGCTATTGAGTGCTCTGTGAATTTTCACAGGAGTTCGGCACAAAACTATTTAGCACAGGTGTTGGGGTAATTGTGATGCATGGAAAGAATTTGTAATGCTCAATGGTCCTCAAAGGTCCACCTGCTGAGGATGATGGTTTAAGTACTGGAGTAGTGGAATACTGGGGATGCGGGTGAGGAATGCTACCATGCTGGCTCACTCCACAGCTCTGGTGACAGGATATCCTTCTCGGTTTTTCAGTGTTGCTACAGCCAGACCACGTTCTCAAAACTCCCATACTGGAGTATGAGACTCAGTACATTTAGACAAATGAACAAATTGAACTTTTAGCCAAGCTCACTTACAGGGCAAGAATTTCATTCAAGTCTAGTAATATAGCTTGATAGCTTTGCTTTACACTTGGATGTAAAGGGGGAAGTGAGGGGTAGCTAACATCACTGCAGTCTTCACTGATTAATTTGATTCATAGCATTTACACACACACAGAGACTCTTTCTCCGAGCATGTAGTAGCTTTGTAAAAAGAAAGAATGTTTCAACTGAATATTTTATAAGAGAAGAGGAAAGGTGTGCAAAACTGATCTTCAATGTGATATGTACTAGGTAAGTAAAACTAGGCTTGGGAAACTACTAAGTCCTTTATTTCTGCAGAGACCATTTTAATGCCTCAAAGGGATTGCCAGAGCCTCCATGATCCGGGACCAGTTTTTCAGACCAATTCCTTGAAGGAAAATGGATCTAGGTCCACTCTTCCCTGCAAGCATTATTTTTTTTACGATTCCCACAGATGGTGTGAGAGGCAGCAGGGTAAAGAGAAAACAAATATTTTGCAAGTATTTCTGACCTTGATTTATCCCTCCTCCTCCATATTTAGCATTGCCCTCTCCCAATGCTTCCCATGCCCATTCTTGCAAGGAACAAATCTGTCAAAACATTTGCTCCATTTTGACTTTCCCAGTTGGGAAGAAGGATCAAAGCTGAGCAAGCAGTCACCCCATCTTGTTGGGGGTTGTCAAGTCTCTTTTTCTGCCTTCCTTAGTTCTTCTTCAAGAACTGCACATGCCACAGGTTTTCTTCCTCCAACTTCTCTTTCTTGTAGCCTCAGAGCTTCAAGACAAGACCAGGGCAAGACAATAAACATCTAGAAGAGAATCTAAGTAGCTCAGGGTTGAACTGTGGAGTCCTTGGTGCTCTCTGAGCTTGGTTGTTGGCTTGCAGACGTTTCATTATCAGACATGGTAACATCATCACTCCCACCCACCCTGGCAGGGCAAGCTACTGTACCTAAACAGGGAGCAAAACCCCACACTCACTAGCACTGATGATGTTACTTAGTCGGGTAAGGAAACATCTGCAAACATCCAAGCTCAGAGAGCACCAAGGACTCCACAATGAACATCTCTCTAGCATCTGGTCAGGAGCAGCAACGCAGGAGTGAGTGAGGAGGCTTGGATAGGTAAGCTGCTTTCACTGCAGATGTAGCAGAAGCTCTGAGCCTACAAGAAGATCAGCTACTGCAGAACTAGCAATCAGACACAGGGATTAAATCCTATGTCTATTTCTCCTGCCTTTACATGGTAACAGACTTCCTGCCATTCATTTCTTGGCTTTGGGTATGGAAGGCACCTGTGCAGTGTTTTGAAAATAGGCTTCTCTGATCAGGCTCCTTGCTTACGGCCGGACATCTTCAGCCATCCTGCATAGGAAGACAACCTGATAGAACATCTCAGATACCACAAAGATTTAAAGATTTAAAGATCCAGACACTGAGCTGCTTAGAAAAGCAATTGGAGGATTACATAAAATTGCAACTTTACTGCTGGCTTCTCCTTTGACTCTGCTTGTCGGAAGCTGGTTGTGAAGTGCACAAATGACGATCACATGACGTTGGGATGCTGTGACAGCCATACATTCGAGAACTGGTTGTAAAGTTACTTTTTCAGTGCCGTCGTAACTTTGAATGGTCGCTAAACAGGGCAGTCATTAAGCAAGGTCTACCTGTACTCTTGCCTCCTATTTTTCCCTGCAACAACAACCCTGTGAGGTGAGTTGGGCTGAGAGAGAGGGACTGCTCCAAAATCACCCATTCAGCTTTCATGCCTAAGGGAGGCCTAGAACTCACCATCTCCTGGTTTCTAGGCCAGCAGCTTTACCACTATACCAGACTGGCTCTCTATTTCTTTTCTGTTTCAATGAACACCTGCTAAAATTCCTAAATACTTCCTATAAGAAAGAGAAAAAAAACATAAGATAACTTATGCATCTGAACTACTACTACACTTAATTTTATTTTAGCCTTTTGATAGTTTATAAAAACAAACGTTTGCAATGCCAGCTCCCTTTTGCCTTGGCAGAAGAGTCAGTGATACAGCCCCTGCTTTCCTGCATTTAAAAATAAATGTTTTTAAATTTAATAGATATTTAAAAGTACAAACCATTAAAAACACAACAGAAAAGAAATGAGGAGAGCAAAAAGAAGATAGAAAAGAGATTTAGAAGTTAGATAAAACTGGGCAAAGATCTGAAAAGTTCTACCTTATTTAACAAGTCAAGGAAGAGCTAATATATTAAAGCCTTATGTTAAGTGAAACCCAAACTTGTACGAGTCCATATGTAGAAGGAATAGTCTCCAAGTTGAATTAAATTCTGTATTGGACTTAATTTTCAGATACAAAGTTATTTTTGACACCGATGCCTAGTCCTGCAGTGAGATTTACCATCCTGCTAAAGAAGGAATTATATGTGATTTCCAATAAGCAGCATGAAATATCCTAGCAGCTGCTATGATTTACAGAGCTAACTCTGTATACTTTGTAGGAATATAAGGCTTAGTGATGCTTAACAGAAAAACAGCTGGCAGAAAAGAGAATTCCACCTTTAAGATCTGTTTCATTATACAACAAATTGCTTTCCAGAATTGTTGAACTTTATACCCATTGCCACCAAGAAAGAGTGATCTGGCTTGATTATTGGATTTCCAAGAGGTTTGGGAAAACAAAAGATCTATTTTGGCAATCAGCACTGGAGTAAAATACTGACAGTAAAACAACTTGTGCCAGTTTTCTCTAAGTGGTACATTCATAGTAAATCTAATATTCATCTTCCATTGATATTCCCATTGTTGTATATCAATTGTCCTCTTTAAATCCTGCATCCATTTAAAATAGTCTCTAACTTGTTCAGTTTCTTAGTCATCTTTCAGTAACAATTTGTAAATAAGCCCAAGAGATGTTTTGAAGTTTTTTTTATTATCAGTTTTTCAAATTAATTCCTTAGGAATAGGACGATACTACATATGTAAAGATATATTTGAAACCAGTGAGGTGATTCTGACGATTCTGGAGCCTCTTAAATGATTTCATCTTCGTTTTATTAAGGAATAAATGTTGCAATCTGTATGAGTTACTATTTCTCCACCCATCCATTTTGTTAGAACAAGCACCTTGGTGAAAATAAATATTTAATATCAAAGCAAGGGGTGATAATCTCGGCTAAATCTTTTTCTGTGCTTATCTCCTACTTTCAGTAAACTATTTGTACTTGAATAAACCCTTAAAGGTTTGGCATTTCTGTTTGCATCCAGCCAAAGTTATTTATGAAAATCATCTGGAAGTCCTGCTCCCTTGATAGATGTAATCCGGCCGTCGAGTAATATCATCCAGTCTGCAATCCAGGTTAGACACCTGGCTAGATAATATGGTTTAATATTTGGTACCGCCAATCCACATTGTTCGTTCATGTCTTGTAAAATCTGAAGCTTCATCCGCAGTCTCTTATTTGACTATATAAAATTAGCTAGTTGTCTCTGCTCCTTGTTCAATATGTTATATTCAATTCTTGTTCAAATAATTTGGAGAAAAAAGAAAGCCTTGGTAAAATATTTGGTTTTGCTGCTGGTATTCTTCCTAACCAGCACACTTTCTCCATCACTGTGTTTCTTGAAATCTGTAATTATTCTGAAATCTTGACTGTTGTTTGTTAGCAGATTCCCAGGTACCTGATCGACAGTAGTATTAAAGCCTGCTAACAGTTTTAACAGTAATATTAAAACCTGTGATTTCCTGCATATACTATTTATTAATATCAATATCAATATTATATAATGTTAATAATATTTAATATTGCTTTTCTTCTTTGAGTGAATCCCATGTGATCATTTGAGTCTGGTTCCTATTAATCTGATAACCAGAGTATAAAAGACATCTGATCTCTACCTGTGTAGGGCTAAAATGGTTCACAGGTTTTTTGGACAGATTGTGCTGAAATACATTTTCAGTTAGATATATGCAGGGTCTTTTTAAAACTCTGATTAGAAAAGTAGATACTGAATGAGAAGAGTAATAGGTAGCTGGGGCGTCCATGGGGGCCGTCAAAGAGTCAAGATGGTGGCCGTGACCACACAATGGAAGCTCTGCTCATCTTTTACATAGGTCACATGTATGTAAAAAACTGTTATGGTTGCCATCTTCACTTTCTGTGGACTCCTGTGCCTTGTGGTTTTGTTATCATTCTGAGGCTGACTTTGATTCAGTTGATTCTCTCTTTCTTCTTTTGCTCTTCTGCCATAGCAGGAAGGCCCAGGATGGAAGGGCATCATCTCCTATCTTCTCACACACAGATCAATTGATGAAGGATGCTTTCCAGCTTTCCAGCTTGCCGACAGTTGAAGGATTTGCAAGGAGACAGCTTTTCTTTGACTTTGCCCCTGATGATGCAATGACACAGCTAGCAGCTTTCTTTGAACTAATGATACTGGCTATACTTAAAAGATAATTAGCATACAGAAAATAATTATTTCATTTTCCTCTTCACAGAACTGCAGTGTGGAAATCCTTTCCATTCATGGTTTCAAGGAAAAAAGATAAAAGCAAAAAGGAGAGAAGCGACGAATCAGGGAGACCAGATCTATGGCTGACTGGTGAAGCATTTTGGATTTCAGATTGAACTTTCATAAGAGCAGCATGCTGGAAACCATCACTAGGTTAGTTGGGTTCCCCCATTGCCAGCAATTATGATGTTATTGCATTTGACTGGATTCTCCCTGGCCCCAAGGAGCAAGCTTAGAGAAGTGTAACTTGACTACAGAATGAGTACAAAGCCTGCCTCTGTGGGCTCCAAGGCTGTCAGTCAAAATGACAACAGTTATACGTAGGAAGCAGTAATAGTCTAGCCTAATGCACAGAGAAGTCAAAAGATGGAGTTTTTACTTGCATTGGAAGCCATACCTTGTTTTACCCAGGTTACTTTCATGGCAAGTTATTTCCTGTCCCCCTCTCTCCGAGAACCGATGGAGGGTGGTGGTTCTTAGTCGGGGACTTTTGAGACTGAGATTCAAGACTTCCTTTAACTATGCATCTCATTGGGTGACTTTGGGCCAATCACTATCTCTCAGTACATACAAGCTCATAGAGATATGGTTACGGGGATAAATTAGGAAAAGATGCTCATCTATATCTGTCAGCCCTTCAAGCAGATCAGACCAGGAATCCAATGTCATGTAGGTCAGTATTACTTTCATCGTAATGCTATAGCTACAGAATCTTGCAAGTCTGAATGTGCTTCCCCCCTCCTCCCTCCCTCCCTCCCTTTATCTTTGTGAGAACTAGGAAGGGGCTTGTCTGAGATGTTTGCTCAGGTTACATTCCTGCCCTGGACTCAGTCCTCTTTTATCTGATTGTTGTCTTGGTAGTGGCTCTTCCTCCTGTCCCTCAAAGCCATTCCCTCTGCCCTCTACAGTGCCACCTTAAGCTCTCACAGGAAAAGGTGAGATGGAAACATGATATAATCATGAGAATAAAATAATGATAGATGCAAGGAATTGGACTTCCTGACTTTGAGAAACCTACCATCCTTCTCTATAATTTTAATGAGAAGAGTTCAAAGATGCACCATGCACTGAAGTTAAATATGAAAGGAGCTATGCTGTTTCAGCACTCTTTCCCTTGCCATTAAAGGCTTGTAGTCAGTCTAAAAATTTGGTGGGAGCACCAAAAAGAAGTTGAAGGAAATTTATCAATTTTTTTCAGGTTAACTTAACGTTTAGAAAGGACATAATAAATTGGGGGAGGGAAGAACCCTTTAGCCATCCACATACCTCCTCCCATTCCTTGCATTTTTAAAAAAGCTCTGTGCCCATAAATAGTTAGCAGCACTCAGGGGAGCTTGGTTGATTAAAAAAAATAAACTAATCCAGGTTGGAACTGGTTACTATTTGGATGGGAGACCACCAGACAACTACCAGTGGCTAGACTGGGAAACTGAAAAAAAAATCTCAGAAGATAACAGCAAAATATGCCTATATTTTTGCCAAGAATACATCCATGTAGTCACTAAGAGTTATCATGAGGAGTTGAGTTTGATTCAAGGCAAACTTTTCTATGCCTATGGAATCCTTTCTTCCACAAAAACAGGGATCTTGGTCCATTCACTTACATGTGCTACTAAGTAAGAAATGAAGTCTGACACAACTTTTCCCATGGATTAATTGGATCCATATGACACATAATTTTTTAAAAAATTATTTTGTGCCTTCAAGTCAATGTTGACTCCTGGTGACTGTCTGGAGAAGCCACTGCAGTTTTCCTGGCAAGATTTCAGAAGTGGTTTGCCATTGCCTCCTTCCTAGGGCTGAGAGAAGGTGACTGGCTGTCAGAACCAAGCTTGCCACTGACTCAGAATTAGTTTCACTTTCTCAGTCAGAGGAGGAATTGGAAACTTACCAGGCTGGAATTGGAGAAACAAAACTCCAGCATGACTCAGCAGAGCTGGAAGAACCTACAACGCTGATTGGGCGAGATCCAGAGGAGGATTTGTATATGCCAATCAGCATGTGCCAGAGATGGGCTGAAAAGCGCATGAAGGAGAAGGTAGCCCGATTGGCTGCAGGAGACTCTTAAGCATGCCAAAGGTCAGGATAAAAGGCAGCCGCGCAGAGAGCGAGCTGCCAGAGACAACTGATCCTCTAAGCCTGCAGCTTCGGAAGAAGAGTCCTTACTGGCGTTGGAGTCAGCATCTGTGGCTGAAGAGGAACCAGTGCTCAAGCTCCACCCAAAGACGAATTGAATCCTGCATCTGCTGCCAGCAAGGAAACAGAGTCAGTCGTGCCCAGTAGCCTTTGCCTAGCTTCCAGCTGTGAATCTCTGTGATATCCTCAGCAGCGTGGGCAAGCCTTGACTTTCCAGCTCCGCCGCTTGTCCACAGTTCTATGCAACTGCACTTTACAGACTCCAGCATGTTTCAAAGTTTCACACCTATCTTGTTCAGGATCTGGATTTGTGGCCACCACAGTCCTCCAAGCCAAGTCCAGCCTACCTCCAAGTTCCAAGCCTTGCTCCAAGTCTCCAATCCAGAGAATCCAGCCTAGTCTGGGGCTTCCAGCTGAGTCCAGCCTAGTTCCAAGTTCCAAGCCTTGTCTTCAAGTCTTCAGTTCAGCGTACTCAGCCTAGTCCAGAACCTCCAGCAGAGGCTAACCTCGCTTTGAGTTAGAGTCCTGCTCCAAGTCTCCAGTTCAACCCTGTCTGTTGTTCGTAGTCCTGTTCTAGGTCCAGTCAGTCAGAGATTCAGCATTAGTGCCAATCCAGTACCGTTCCAGTTCAAGAAATGTTGCCTCCAGTTGGCCCAATTGGGCTTGCTTAACCAAGTACAGCATATCAAGGACTTCATTATTGTAAATAGTTATTTAATAAAGATTATTCTTTGAGAACCTGTCTGGTGCTTAGTCTGAAAAGGACACTGGTCCAAGGTCACCCAGCTGGCTGCATGGCTAAGGCAGGACTAGAACTCACGGTCTCCCAGTTTATAGCCTGGTACTTTAACCACTGCACCAAACTGGCTCTCGACACATAAAAAGGATGATCATTTTTCATTTTCCTTCCATGTCCTTGAAAACAAAATTTCTTTAGCTATTGAATGTGTTTTATTCTTCTCAGCCATAAATGGGGCTAAAGTTGTGCATTCAAATAAATTCCTCACCTGGTGACATTCCTCTGCCATTCTGGAATACACCTGCCCTTTATGATATTTTCTTCTGGCAAAGAATGTGCCATTATTTTTGTCCTCCTATTTCCCAGTTTGGAGGTTTCGGGTGGTGATGGTGGCAGTGAGATGTATTTTAAAGATGCAAACAGACAACCATTTTAAAATATAATTTAGAGGTTGCCTGATGCAGATGACCTTGGGTGGGATACATTAAAAAGGTAAGAACAATTTTAAAAAAAGAAACATCATAGGGCAAGCTCAGTATATGACAACAAAACATCCTACAGGATTTCAACCATCACTTTTCCCCAAGGCCTGGGAGAACAGTCACATTTTTAGTGGCTTTCTGAATGCCATCATTTTGTTGGAGTAGAAATTAAAACAAAAAAGAAAAACCTATTTTGCACTGAAAGATTGGTCATCTTTCTTTACATTTGAGGAAACTGAGTTTATGGAAAGATCAATTAGGAGATCAAAGGCAGAAGAATTACTAAAGTGGGGTGTGACATAAGATAGAATTTTCTGGTTGTGGGAAGGTGAATAGCCTATTGTAATCATACATAGCTGCCTTAACTCCCTCATTTGAGTCTGAATGAAGCAGGAAAATAGGGACTCATTTATTAAGCCCTCCTTCTTGTCAGGGACTTTAATACCTAAAGGACTGCATGCTAAGGTTTTGAATCTGCATAAATTTTGCAATCTTTCCTTGAAGGTCTTGATTAGAGGGAAAAGCCACCGAGAGCTTAATAACCAAAACCTGTAATCAAGCATATGGATCAGGGTGAATAATCTATGGGTGGCCAGGGCTGTTTAACTTTTTAAAGACAATGGTTCACATGGATTGGGGGAAGATGCAGTCATACATGTGCAATGTTCATCATGTGGCTAAAGCAACAGTATCATCCAAGTGAGAAAGGCAGGGAAATCCCATTTTATCCCTTAATTGGAGAGGATGAGTTTTGAAAGGATTATTTGCTTGTTATATGAACTGTGTTATGCTAATGTTGGGCTCACAATATATTACTTCACTGTGTTTCTGCCACAAAGGAAAAGAATTGCACCATTGACATAGGGATCTGCTGTTAGTAGTAATGATTACACATGTGCAACGGTGTTATGATGCGATGTGCTGTCCTTTCGTATTTGCATCCTAACATTAGATAGAAGTATATAAGTTATAGGGTTTGGATCATGCTGTCGTAACATGTTAGAATTCTGGCAATTTTGGTTGACCATATTGGTATAAAATGAAATATAGTTTAGTTCTTCCAGTGTATGATTTGAAAATTAATTTTTTTTGCTTGCTTGTAAATTATCACCTTGAAGGAATATTTGAAAAATTTGTTATGGTAGCTCCAGATTGTAGGAATTGAAGTCCCAACAAATGAGGAAGGTAATGGATCAGAAAAGTTTGCTCTAGAGCTACATAAAGGCTATTTCTCATTCAGGTATTTTGCTGGAATACTCTATCAAATGAGGATGACTGGAAGACCTCTAAAACAGTCTAAAGAAATTGCCATATAATCTGTTTTTCTTAGAGAGGGTGCTGTAAATGTTCTGGAAATTGGCTTCCAATTCTTTAAATTGCTTGAATTGAATTATAAATCCCATCCAGTCACACATCCTAAAAGTCCAGATGATCTTGTGTTCTGACACTCTTTGTATTCTAGTCTATAATTTAATATCAAAGATCTGTCTCTTAAAATAAAAAAAATACTCTGAAGTATTTGTATGACATTTTTATAAATGCAAACTAGAATGGATGAACATTAAAAATTATATGGTACATGATTATATTAATTATAGGGGGAAAATTAGACCTCCTATTTACATTAATACTAACTATATATTTCTTTGATGCTTCTTAACCATGTCCCATAATTTAGGCCAGAGAATGTGACCTGCAAAAGTTGTTGGACTAAGGTGAATGTAAAGTTGCTATGGCCCTGCAGTTTTCTTGGCAAGCTTTCAGAAGTGGTTTGCCATTGCCTTCTTCCTAGGGCTGAGAGAGAGTGACTGGCCCAAGGTCACCCAGCTGGCTTGGTGTCTCAGGCAGGACTAGAACTCACAGCTTCCCAGTTTCTAGCCTGATGCCTTAACCACTCCACTAAACTGGCTCTCGTGTTGAGCCAGAGTTCCCCAAACTGCTATAGTACTGGTATTAGGTAAAGGTAAAGGTTTCCCTTGACATTAAGTCCAGTCGTGTCTGACTCTAGGGGGCGGTGCTCATCTCCATTTCAAAGCCAAAGAGCCGGCGTTTGTCCGTAGACACTTCCTCCATGGTCATGTGGCCAGCATGATTACACAGAACGCCATCACCTGCCTGCCGAAGCGGTACCTATTGATCTACTCACCTTTGCATGTCTTCGAACTGCTAGGTTGGCAGGAGCTGGGACTAGCAACGGGAGCTCACCCCATCACGCGGATTCGAACCACCGACCTTCCAATCGGCAAGCTCAGCAGCTCAGCGGTTTAACCTGCAGTGCCACCATGTCCCTATAGTACTGGTATTAGTATTATTTATTTCTGGAGGAAGGGAAAGCAGAACATTTGGGAGGAAAGTGCTAAATTTATCTTACCTTTTTGGTGCCAACATTTGATAGCTGTATTTTCTCACCATTTTCTCACATACCGGCAATGCTGCAGTTCACATTTTTTCTAGAGAAAGAAAGGGGCCTTAGCAACCTTAGGCCCATTTATTGTACCTCTTTTTTTTTTTAATAAATGCAAAAATGTTATTGCTTTGCTCTCCCTTTGAGTTTAAAATCCCAGTTCTAGTACAGATATATATGTGTATTTCTGCTGGAAAAGTGCAAGGCTATGAAACTGTTTTACAGTCTTGGGAGTCTAGCTCTGCTAACAGTCACAGCAGCCATATACATCATTTACTACAGAACTCTCCGCAGTGAAAGCTGAGATTGTTCAAAGCTCTCTGAGCAGCAAAGGATGAATTTACAAATGGTTAATGTTCCAAGTAAACTTGGACAGGAGAACAAAAAAAGCCTGACAGTCCAAACTGGCTGGGTGAGAAGTGGAAAAATACTCTGAGAAGCGACCCAAATTCTCGGATTTTCTTAGAATATAGGAGGGACCAGCCCCGGGCCAATTATGCATGATGCAAGGAAGCAAGGAAAATGGGAATAATATGGAGTTCATATGTTCCTTAATCCATCTTATCTTCTGTGCAATGTGTATGTGCAGAAAAATAAAAGGAAACAGACAGTTGGTTCCTGTGGCCCATACTATTTGCATGAAAACAGGAGACCCATCAATTTCCCTCATTGTTCCAGTTGAGCCTTCTGAGATATATGGTTCAAGAGCCACTGGCATTCTCAGGGTCCCACCTTGGCTGTAGTGATTAGCAGAGTTTCAGGTGGCAATCTTTTCTGACCCTGCAGGAACCTGCTGCAAGCAAGCCATGGGTTCTGGCACTGAACTACTGCCTTTCCTAAAGCATGTCCTCTATTTGCATAACCTGCTGACTGCAATAATTCTGACTGATGGCAGAGTTAAGCTATATCAGTTCTAGGCAAAGCAGTTGTCTCTATTTAGCTTTCTATCTCTCATCTACTGTATCTCTATCACCAATCATTCAATTATATCAATAACATCAATAAAATCAATAAAAAAAATTAAAAAGTGAAAAAGTGAAAAAGGAAACAAAAAGACCAGAACTCCTCCTTGCCAGCAATCAACACCCAAGATAAGCAAGGATCAACACCAGGATTAACACCAGACAAACAATCAAGCAGTAAACAACAGCCTAATCAAGGAACTACCAATGAGAGAACACCCCACCAATACCCCACCAACACAGGCAGGGCAATAAATAAACAGAGAGCAAACCCCACTCCCTTCTAGCTCTGAAGATGTTGCCTAGTCAGGCAATGAAATATCTGCCATCAAACAACCAAGTTCAGAGAGCACCAAGAACTCCACAATCAATACCTATTGATCTATCTATCATCTATCATCTATCAGTCTATCTATTTATCTATCTAATTTGTGGACTACCCCATTCCAGATGACTCTGGGCAATTCTATGACATTAAAACAGCAATAAATGTGAAATTACTCCAGCAATAAAACTAGCATTCATTTGAGGATCAAAACCCCCATTTAAATTCCTCACAACTCCTGGAGCCTGGCTGTCCATATAACCCAAGGTCTGTGGGAAAAGCCAGGTTTTTAAAGAGTGCTTGAAAATGGCAAGGTGGGAGGCATGCAGATCTCTAGGGGGATATTTTTCCAAAGGGCATATGTTGAGACAGAGAAAGCTCACCTCCTGGGTCCCACTAGAGGACATTGCTTAATGAATGGGAACTGAAGCACAGGATGGGCAGACATTATGGGAGATAGGCAGGCCTTCAGATAGGCCTTATACTATGTAGGGCTTTAGAGATCATAACCAACACCTTAAATTGCATCCAGAAGCCAACTGGAAGTGAGTGCATCTCACACAGCAAGGGTGTTACATAGGCATAGTGAGGCTAGCCTATCACTACTCCTGGACAGAGCCAGTAAGTACAATTTTGTCCCCGCCCTGAATTCACTTCTTTACTCTACATTGTTATCTGCATAGAACTTCACTTTCTCATCATTTCCTCCCAATGTTCCTCTAAGGACTCTAAACAGCATATTTAGTCATTTCCGTTTTATCCTCATAATACTTCATCCTGTTAAACTGAGAAATGGTGAGGCCCAAGGTCATACAGTAAGCTCTATGGTTGAGTGAGTTTTGATTTCCTGCCTCCCCATGACTTGTCTAACACTCTAGCCCAGTGTTTCGCAACCTTGGCAACTTGAAGATGTGTGGAGTTGAAGACTACACATCTTCAATCTGCCAAGGTTGAGAAACACTGCTCTAACCACTACATAGTCTTTCTGATTTCCTCAGAGTGCCCATCAAACATCTCAGCTCTACCTGGGTGTTCATCTCAGAGCTAAGCTTTGTAGAATCAAATCAAATCAAATCAATTTTTTATTTGGTCATAGACCAGCAAATAAAACAGAAGATTCACATCTGATTAGATAAAAGAAAAAACACTTAAAATTCTAAAAAATCTAAGAAAAATTAGAAGAGATATTGCAGCATGCTGTACAAATTATAGAGCAATATTTAGCTATGGCCAATGAAGTAAAATCAGATTGGTGTGAAAGAAACAGCTTGAGATAAAAAGAATCTGAACAACCTGGATGTTTAGTAAAAAAAATGAGATAATAATTCCTGGCAAGTATTTGCATAGAGAAGACAGTATAAAATGACGTCTTCCATTGTTTCAATTACTCCTCTGCCACATGGGCACAGTCTTTGATCCAAAGGGATATTTCGATATCTCCCTTCAATAACAACTGTTGGAAGGGCATTGAATCTAGCCAAAGAAAAGGCCCTTCTAAATTTTGGAATCGTTATGCAGCTAAGATATCTGGCTGGTTGGAGATATGAAGAATGGCCCCCCAAAAAGTTTTTAGGTAAAACTGATAAATCTGATTGTAGCTCTAAATCAATGGCCTGTTGTCTGAGATCAGCTAGTGCATGTTCATAGCCCAACAAGATGATGGCTGCCCCTGAAAAGCCACATAATTGTTGGCTATTGTACCAGCTTCCCTGCTGCGTAGCAACTTCCCTGCCTGAGCTCCTTGAATCTTTAGCCGGGTTGGCGGTGGAGTTCCCCAGGCTTATGGTCTTGGGGGATTTCAACCTGCCTTCCTTGGGGGCAGGGTCGGAGGTAGCTTGGGAGTTCATGGTTACCATGACAGCCATGGCCTGTCCCAAGTAATCCAGGGCCGGATGCATAATGGTGGTCATTCTCCTGACCTGGTTTTTCTGTCAGAGCAGTGGCAGAGTGCTATGAAATTGGGGGAGATCTCGGTTTCTCCCCTGTCATGGTCAGATCACTGCCTGGTGAGCCTCCATTTCTCTGGCGCCACCCCCCTCCACAGGGAGGCTGGGCCTATTAGATCGGCCCACCCCAGGCGACTGATGGACCCAATTGGGTTTCAGAGGGAGCTCGGGGTTGTTCTGGGAAGTCTGCTGCACGGTCCAACTGAGGCCTTGGTGGCCACGTGGAATGAAGGAGTGGCCGGAGCCTTGGATCGGATCGTGCCTGAGCAGCTCTCCGTGCCCATGGCTCCCGCAGCTCCCTGTGGTTCATGGAGGAGCTGAGGAGGCTTAAGAGGGCTAAGAGACTCCTGGAGTGCCGCTGGCGGAAGACGGGGAGCAAAGACGACCGAACACAAGCTAGAGCCGCTATTAGAGCCTACCTCGTGGCAGTAAGGGTGGCAAAACGTGGTTATTTCTCTGCCTTATTGCATCTGCAGATAGCCTTCCGGTGGCCCTATTTTGGGTGACTCGATCCCTCCTTGGGGGGAATAATACCGAGCCTCACCTGCAGGGTTGCTGTGAGGAATCTGCTGCGCATCTAGTGGATAAAGTCGCTCACATTCGCTCTAGGTTGGACTCCAGCTTTAAGACAGGGCCAGTGGAGGATATGGGGGCAAAGTCTGGCATGGTTATCTGGGGGGAGTTTGATCTGGTTGCACCTGAGGAAGTGGACAGGGCCCTCGCAGCTACTAGTTCGGCCACCTCTGTATTAGATCCGTGCCCTTCCTGGTTGGACAAGGCTGCCTGGGAGGAGGCACGTGATTGGGTCTGGGCAGTGGTTAATTCCTCTTTGAGAGAGGGGGTGCTGCTGCCAGCTCTTAAGGAGGCGGTGGTGCGTCCTCTCCTCAAGGGGCCATCACTTGACCCAACCAGCCTGGACAGTTTTCATCCAGTCTCCAACCTCCCCTTTTTGGGCAAGGTTGTGGAGAGAGTGGTCGCATGGTAGCTGCAGAGGAGCCTGGATGAAGCGGATTATCTGGACCCTTTTCAGTCAGGGTTCAGGCCGGGTTACGGGACTGAGACAGCATTGATCACACTCTTAGATGACCTCCGGCAGGAGCAGGATGGGGGCAATGCGACCATCCTTGCTCTTCTTGACCTCTCAGAGGCCTTCGATACCATCGATCATGGTATCCTTCTGGTTAGTTTCGGGAGTTGGGGGTGTGCAGCACAGTATTGTGTTGGTTCTCCTCCTTCCTCCGGGGTTGGTTCCAGTCAGTGTTGATGGGGGGGAGAGGTCCAGCCCATGCCCCTACTTTGTGGGGTGCCTCAGGGCTCGGTTCTCTCCCCTCTCCTATTTAACATCTACATGAGACCGTTGGGGGAGATGATCCGACGGTTTGGCATAAGATACCATCAATATGCTGATGATAATCAGCTTTATATCTCTACCCCAGACTGCCTGAGTGATGCTGTGGATGTCCTGACCCAGTACCTGGAGGCTGAGGGCCTGGATGGGGTACAATGGGCTTTGACTCAACCCAAGCAAGACTGAGTGGCTTTGGGTTTGTGGGCCTCCCAGTGCCACCTCTGGTCTTAGATGGGGTTGCACTGCCCCAGACGGACCTGGTGCACAATCTGTGGGTCCTCATAGACTCACGGCTCCTGCTCAAAGAGCAGGTGGCAGCTGTGGCTAGGAGGGCCTTTGCACACCTTCGGGTTGTGCGCTAGCTGCACCCATTCCTAGACTGAGAGGCTTTGCTCACAGTCACTCATGCCCTCGTGACCTCCCATCTGGACTACTGTAATGCGCTCTACATGGGGCTGTCCTTGAAGAGCATTCGGAAGCTTCAACTGGTGCAGAATGCAGCTGCACAGATAGTAAATAGTGTTGACTCCTTGGCACATGTAACACCACTGCTACGTGAGCTGCATTGGTTGCCAGTGTGCTTCCAGGTGCAATTCAAGGTGCTGGTTGTCACCTTTAAAGCCCTTCATGGCTTGGGGCCGGGTTACCTAAGGGACCGCCTTCTCCCAGTTGTTTCTGCCCATCCAATTCGATCTGGCAGGTTGGGTATGCTGTGGGTCCCGTCAGGGAGTGTCAGCTGGCAGGAACTAGAAGGCATGACTTCTCCTCCGTAGCGCCTGCCCTCTGGAACATCCTCCCTCCAGAAATTAGGATGTCCCTGACCCTGTTGGCCTTTCGTAAGGCCATAAAGACCTGGCTTTGTGCCCGGGCCTGGGGCCCTGAGCATGTGGATGGTCCCGTCTCTTGGCTGTATTAATATCTATGCATTGCTCACTTGGCAGCCATATATATTTATTTTGTATTTATTTTATACTTTAACTGTTTTAATTATAATTGTTTTAATAGTTTTATGGTTTTATTGTTGCAAGTTGCCCAGAGTCACTTGTTGAGATGGGCGGCTATAGAAATCAATCAATCAATCAAATAAATAAATAAATAAATAAATGCAGTTTGATGGGTATTGCCTGGCAACAAGAAGATTGAAAGCTATCAGTCATAATCAAAGGGCCAAGCCAACTGGGAAAAAAGAAAGCTTAAGCCAAAAAGAAAAAGTGTAAATCCAAGCAGAAGTTTCTATTTTTAGTAGGCCAGCTTCACAGTGAAGGACCACGCTGGGGATGCAGCAAGGTACTTCAAAGATAGATCTTAGAAACTTGAATTGAACTCTTTCAAGAGAAAGGAATGACATGTAGGGGCCCAACTTAGTTCCAAAAAGGAGCTGAGCTCAGGTCTTATCTGAGAAAGCTTTAATTGCTGCTGGTATATGTTGAGCTCCTTTGGATAAATAGAAAGATTTTAGTGCTGTTGCTGTTTTTTGTGCATTCAGGCTGACATTGTCGGTGTGGAATTTGCGGTTACCCATGGCATGAAAAACAATCCCCAAATATTTTAAGGTCTTATCTTGCTCTATTAAATGATTGTTTAGACATCAGATATGTGCCTTAGGGTGCTTGGCAAAACCCCTAACCTTGGTTTTCGAGTAGTTTATTTCCAGCCATTCTTCTTGGCAGTGCTCAGCAAGCACACAGAGCGCCCACTTCAGGCCAATCTGTGTCTGAAAGCAACACGGCATCATCTGCATATAAAAGAGCAGAGATGGGTCTATTTCCCAGTTTTGGGGGATAAAGAGATGGGCTATTCCGTTTGTTTATGAGAGAGTTAATATATAGATTAAAAAGAAGGGGAGCTAGAACACACCCCTGTCTCACTCCCCTCTTGACTGGGATTTCCTTGGTGCAATGTCCATACATATTACATTGCATCTTCATTTGGGAATTTTCATAAAGCTTATATAAGAACAAGTAATCTTCTATCAATCAAGGAAGAGTCCAGTTTCGACCATAGTTTGGCTCTAGCAATGAAATCAAAAGCACAGGTAAAGTCAATAAATGCTGCATAGAGTGTTGAGCAAGCTCCGGAAGAATATTTCTTGGCTAGATGTTGAAGAGTTAAAATGTGGTCAGAGATCGAGCGGCCTTCTCTAAAGCCCGCCTGCTTTGTGGAAGAGTGCATGCAAACATGTGATTCCAGATTCAGTTGCTCATTTCTCCAAAGAGGGATCTCAATGACTTTTGTCCGTAACACCAAAGAACCACTGCTGGTCAGTACAGACATGAGCAAGCTTTAAAAAGTTATACCTCATTGTCTGACTCTTAAGACATTTCAAGGCTGATAAGCAGTCAGAATTCTAGCATAGTTTATATCAGTTCTTCCAGCTTATAGAGAATTCTAGGACTTGGATTCCAACCTATCTGCAAGAAGAGGCTAGATTCCATCAGTATAATTTCTTTTAGGGTGGGCAGTGGTGAAAGTGACTGCTACTGAATATATTTCACAAAGTCTTCCTGGAAATGTGACATAGCTCTGAGATGTGTATTTAGATCAGCCTTTCTCAAACTTTTGACCCTGGAGCAACCCTTGAAATGTTTTTCACTCCTCAGGGAACCCCTGCACATTCAGGCTCAAATATAGGCCAGAGGTTACAAGATTATTATCTTTGTTTCATGGGTAGGCCTGTATATATGCATTAATAGTGTTCTTAAACTAAAAATAAAGAATGAAACCTACCTTTTTAATGTGAAGTTGCCCGAATCTGAAATAATTTTTTAAATAAATCATGATCTCCCAGGAAACCCCTAGTGACCTCTTGCAGAACCCGAGGGTCAATGGAACCCTGGCTGAGAATCCCTGATTTAGATTATAACATTTTAGTGTTATAAAATCACTAACAAAGCCAAAACCGCTACATGTTACACTCTGTAGTAGAGTGTAATCAATAATGATTTGTCTACCATAAGAAAGCTGCAGTTGTGGCCTCTCGAAGTGCTGTTTCTGAATTCTTCTCAGCAAAGACTTCAGTCTTTGAACCATAGTACAACTCTGATTTTTTTACACTGTAAAATGGTTCTTCTTTTGAAGATTCATTTGTTTTATGTGGTTCCTCTCTAGTGGCATATTTGAACATGAAGCATCTTGTCTATCATCTATCTCAAAGTGAAATGTTGCTTTTTAAGCCCTTGGGATTTCTCAGTTCACACAATTTAATTCTCTTTTATCCCCCTGATGTCACCTTTTTCTCCATGCTTCTTCTATACTTTCAGCGTTCTGCCTGTTTCCTAATTCCTAAACACATCCCTTTCCTTCAACAGAAACCTGCCTTGTTTTCCTGTCTCTGTGGCTCAAGCATGAGCAACAGTTGTTGTTTCTCCTGTGCACTGAAAACGGCACCTGTCAGTTTGCTCCAGGCCAAAATTTTACTATAAGTTTTACGCTGGTGCCAAGACTTTTTAGTAGGGTGGCCCTACGTGACTCCAATTAAGCAGGAATGGAATAGCACAATCTTCTCTTGCAAAAAGGTGTTTCCATATGTTTTTATGGGTCAACAAATGACAACTAGTTCTCCTTCCAGTTTTTCGAAAGTGGCCTTCTAATTCAAAATTGATTTTCTAACTCTTGGGGACCTTTAATTTTTGCTAAAATCAGGATGGACATCCCCCAACATATGGGCCCTGTGAAGCTTTGGTACAAGTCTTCTTCTTAATTGCCACAGAAACATGCTGTAATGCTTTACCAATACATTTTACTGGCCATTAAAAAAAAAATCAATCTCTAGGAATGAATTGTACAATCAATGCCTTACAATGAACTATTTTAAGATAAAATAAAAAGGAATTTGCTATGGTTACGTTTGGGGGGAAAGGTTGTCAGATGAAGAGGATTCAGGGTAATATGTATTAAAGAACCTCTGGAGGAGAAAGCTAAGCCAGCAAAAGGTGTTATGTAATGTTATTACCATATTAACTTTCATAGATTACAAGCTACTTAATCAGATACTTAGAAAAGCGTCTTGAGAAAAAAATAGCTGATATTCAGAGATTGGTAAGGGGGAGATACTAAAGAAGATAGGGAAACAGTGAGATAGGATGAGTTAGACCTGTTCTGAGACAACTCACCCTTCCACAGGACTTACCAAAGGAAGAGTTTCTTTCCCTCCAGGTCTTGACATCATATCTACTCTCTTGTCTTCCATGCTGCTTTATTTATTTATTTATTTGTTTGTTCATTCATTCATTCATTTATCAAATTTGTCACCGCCCATCTCCTCCAACCAGAGGGACTCTAGGCAGTTTACAATATAAAACAATAAATACAGTATATAATAAAATTCCAATCTAAAATACACTATAAAATAATTTCACAAAGCTACCAAATATAATAAAATCCAGATGGCTGTGGTCTCATTCAGTCATTGAGTAGGAGGGGCACTTCAAGGCACTAGCCAACCCCAAGTATGACTAATTTAATTTCTTTTTACTACTGTTCCAAATCATCAACTCTGCTAGTCTATTCCAATGGTGTCCCATAATTAAAAGGGGTTTATCTGTTTTACAGATGAACTGTCAAGCAGGCATATTACTGATTCACTAGTTCAAGGACATCCATCTTTGTTTGTTTATTTGTTTAAAGACCTTATCTTTATTTATTTAAAGAGCTTATAAGAACGAATCCTAGGTGGCTCTCAACAACTGGTAAAAACAAGAATAAAAACAAAACTACCCTTCCCACCAGGCATCAGACCAATCAGCCTCTTGAGTCAACCCCCATCTTAGCCCAATGCTTGGGAGAAAAGCCAGATCTTCATGGTCTTCTGGAAGGGTCTTATGTGGGAGGCTATTCCAAAGTACTGGGTGGCTACAGAGAAGGTGTGCCACCTTGTTCCTCTCTGGCCACCCATTTCCTTCTTAACATATGACTCCCTTCCTCTTTTCCTGGCTGGAAAAAGATTAATGAAATGCCTGGCAGGTAAATGGTACTCTCCTCATGGAGCATCCAGTAGCAGCAGTAACTCCTGCTTGGATGTAGTAAAAATATGGAAATGGTTGGCTGCTATTTTTGCAAGACTTCTAAGGCGTTTTGCTTTTTTAAAAAAAAAATGCAAAAATATGTTCATAAAGGAATTTATTCACAAAAACTGTGTACAAGGATGCCTTATATTAGGAAATATGTGACACCAAATGTATACAGTATATAAGAAGAAAAGCAAGCATTTATCCAGATTTCTTCAAAAAAAATCAAAATGATGAAGAGCTCAGAAAAGTTATTTATTTATTTATTTATTTTCTATCCTGCCTTTATTTTTTATAAATAACTCAAGGTGGTGAACATACTAATACTCCTTCCTCCTCCTATTTTCCCCACAACAGCAACCCTGTGAGGTGGGTTGGGCTGAGAGAGAGGGACTGGCCCAAAGTCACCCAGCCAGCTTTCACGTCTAAGGCAGGACTAGAACTCTCATACCATGCCCGATTGGCTCTTGGGCTGAGAGGGAGGGACTGGCCCAAGGTCACCCAGCCGGCTTTCATGCCTAAGGCGGGACTGGAACTCACAGCCTCCTGGTTTCTAGCCCGTTGCCTTAACCACTAGACCAAACTGGCTTATACTAGCCTAATCATCATTTGATGGAATTTGTATTGATATCTGTATCATTTTACAATTATTTTATAATATTAAACTCTGTTATAAGGTACTGCCATTATTAACAAAGAAAATGTTTAAACTAATCAATGTTGTTTAAGTATTACACAGTTCAGTAATACTGGCTCTTTACCAGAAAAGGGGATTCCAAGAACCAATTCATTTCCAAGAACCAGTTTAATAAGTATTAAGTCAGAAGATTTTTACTTAACCAATTTAAATATAAATGCCCAATTATTTCTGCAAACTGATTAATTTTTTGCATGCAGATATTCCTACAATATGCATTTTTGTGCATTGTCCAAGAATAACTGTGCATTCATCTTCCTATTAGTACAGAATGTGCAGATTAAGCCAGTTTCCTTAAATTAATAGCTAGGGTCTCCCCATTCCTCTTTCAAAAGAAAGGACTTTTGCATGTGTAACTTCAAAAATTGATACCACAAAGCTCGGAAAGCTGCAGAAAGAGGCATCCCACCAAATCAAGGGATTAGAACTCCTTTTAATGAAAAGATTTCATAGTGAAAGATTTAGGACCAAAGTTCAGCGAAAGACTGCTTGCAGTCAGAGTGAATATGATAATAGTTGTTTTTTTTTAAAGATGGGATGATTATAATGCTGGGTTCCCCTAAATATGTGATACTAAGATTTGAGGAAACTGATTGGAAATAGATTGGGCAGTTAACAACTTCCCCTTAAAGAAAAGGATTGGCTGATGTTGGACTGATGGGAGACAGCCTTTTCCTGTTATTCCCAAACTCTGGAATACAGTCCTTCAGAATTATGCTCAGCTACCCTTCTTTCTGCTTCCAGAAAAGGAGTGGCCTGGGTAATTTTGCTAACAATTTTAATAGTAATTTTAACTCTTTCGAAGAGATTTTTAAGTGTGTCTTATTTCTTTCTTGGGTGCAAAGGCTTGCTATAGATTGCAGCAAGAAATGGGTTATACAGTATTGTCCTGAAAAAAGAGGAAGGCTCTTTTGGATGACTTTCTCAAGGGTAAGGGAAAGTTGCCCCATTTGGGGAGGGTGGGTGGTTTCTTTCTTCCGGGGCAGCAAGTTTGTTTGTTTGTTTATTTATTTTTCAAACTTCTATTACCGCCCATCTCCCCCAAGTTCTTCTGATACCAGGATGTGCTGCACATGGTCTTCACTTGTCCCAGTGCAGACTGACAGGCTGAAGTGTGATGGGCGTAATCATCCAGCAGATCACAGCTGTTTGCCTTGGGATTCATCCTATGCATCACCCTTGAATCAGCAAAGGAGATATTCCTGATGGATTGTACTTTTGCTCATGCTACCCATAAAAAGGGTGTCTTTATAATTTTGGATGTGTCTATCATCCAGTGGTGAGTTCAGACTATTTCCCCTTCTTTGTGATTTAAACAGTGTCTTATACTTAACTCTGTACATTGTCTACATTCTTGTATTATTGAATGATAAAGTAATAGAGGTGCAACTTGTTAGATAGTTCATATTAAAAGGGTGAAATGCAATTACCACTAAGAAAAAATATATGAATTATTTCCTAGCACTCAGCAACCAGCGTATAAATATTTCACCTTTTAATTCTACCGAGCACACAGCACTCCATGTTTCAGGTACATACTGATAACAAGACAAAAATAATATTCATCAACTGTCAGTGGTCAAGACCAACACTGAATATATTTGATTGCAGAAAGAGCATTGATTTATTCCGAAAGAGACCAGGGTTCAGATTCTTGTTTAGCTCTGAAGATCCTTGAGCTGGTCACTTTCTGACAGATTAAATTCTGTCTGAAGAAAATGAAGAAAATTGTAATGGTAATCAGTGCAATTTCCCATTAATGCTTCCCTTTGTTTAGCACAATGGCAGATTTTTATTGAAGAGTTTGTTTCATATAGATTTGAAGCATTAGATAAGCAGCTAATATCTTATCTTTCAGTCATAGGCAACATTGTTGAACCCACAAAGGCAACTAAGAAGCAAAGATGATGTGTGGGAGTATGTGTAGATGAATGCATCATTATTTATACCAGAGGTCCCTAGACACATCATTCTCAGTCCAGCTCATTGCTAAAACCATGCAGGTGTCTCCAGCTAAACATGTGACTGCAATCAGGTCCTATAGAGGCACAGACCTACTTGCATACACAGTGCTACAGATGGGATATAGGGAGTAGGCACCCCCAAACATCTCTCTCAGATCCCTGATACGTGCTTTAAGCTTCCACAATCTACAGAGACAACCCTTTTCTCCAGTGGGTATGCCATTTGTCTACTCTCTGCAGAAGTTTGTTTTTGATGCTACTCCATCCAACCTGATATACAGCAGAGGGTGTTGAAGATGCTGTCACCTGAAGCATCTGTAATGCAAAGTTGAAATGGGGACTTCCTAGTTGCCTTTATCTTTGAAAAGGAAAGCCATTTAGCCCCAACTGCAACCACTTCCAGCAACAAAGAAAAGATATATTATTTTCTTTGGCACAGGAGCCAACTTACAGGGTGTACGTTTTAATTGTTGATTTATTGTACTTCACTTACTTATTCAAGTATTCATGAGTGAGTTGGGTGGCCATATAAATATCTTTAATAAAGAAATAAAATAAATATTCTAAATGTTGCATATGCTCTTTTTCCTGTAGCAGCTCAAGAGAGCATACACGGATCTCTCCTCCCATGTTATCCTGTTGAGTTGTCAACCATGGCACATTGAATAATTGTTTAGAATCACACACAACTCTCTAGGTCATAAACCATTATTTGCAAACTATAATGGGTAGGTTCATACAACAGGCTGCAAAAAAAAAAATCAACAAAAACACTTTATGATTTAGCTTGATGTTTGTAACAATGCCTGGTTTAAGGTGAGCTCCATTTGCTTCTAGGCCATGTCTAGGGAACATCAAAAGAAATAGAAATGCATTGTCTTCACAAACAAAAGCTATCTACATCTTTTGGCAAATTGAATGAAATGGAATATTGCTCCTTACTTGGTCCCCCGCCCCCTGGATATATGAATGTAGCCAATGGCTGTGAGTCAAGGTTTCCACTGGTTATCTAGCACTGCAGATCTAACTGAAACTATCTTTTAATAAAAGTCTGCTCTAGTACTAACCAAAGTAGCATTAATAGAAAACTGCAATGATGATCATTCATTTCCTGCCTATGTAGTGAAAACCATGGGAAGTTGAGCTAAACATTTGGGGGGAGAGAAGGGTGGGGTGGGAGGAAGAATTTGGGGCAAGTCTTGCAATTAATATCCTGCTTGGACGTTTCTGTAACAGGAAAGATCATTCATAATTTATGAGCCAGTGGAGTGTCTTTAATTAAACCCGTATTTTTTAGGTTTTTGACTTCATTTAATTTTGAGTTAACTGGGAGAAGCAAGCTGAGCCTGATTTCAAGTCCCTTTCTTAAACACCATCCTTGTTATCAGTGGGGCTTTAGCAACAAATGAGATAAATGATTTTAATTTCCATGTTCTCTGTTGTAACACATGGGGTCAATGTTTGCATGCTTATAGGCAGACTACAGTGGTAACCACTGTATTTGATCAACTTTCCCTCAGAAATGACTGGATTGCTTATTATGCACTTTATTTATTATGCCTCCTCCTAAAAGATATGTGATGGATTATGCCATTATTGTGTTGACCAAGGCTGTAACAAGCTATAACAAATATGTGCCATTATAGTCCACAACACACTGAAAGCAGTAATTAAATCAAAGGAGAGAATTTTCAGCACTGTGATTCTCTGCAAAGTGTCACAAGGACTTTCATTTTAAGTCTACTTCAGTGAATCAGACAGACACGTTGGGCCCACAAAGGCAGATCAGTGGGAGCTGCACAGAAGACCCAGGCAATTCCTCCAGGGAGCAGTTTTCAGTCTCCTTGGTGAGGAACCCTGGATTTCTGGTATCAAGAATTCAAGTATATTCATTCAATGTGCAATAATGCATTGGTTAAAGTGCTCCACAACCTTCGTTGGTTTTGCTGTAACAAATTATCATGGGTAGCCCTTTAGAAAGTGCTCCAGTTTTTTATCAGCAGGTCTAGGTGTCAAGACTCAGTCAGAAGAGGGCAAAACCCCACACTGTTATTGTTTCATGTTGTGGGTTTGCTATAGGCAAGGGGTAAAGCTGTCCCTCATTCTTAGGCGCGACTAGAGATGGGATTAACCAGTGATGGATGATAGAGCAATTGCTTATGGGTGAGTGACAATAAAGCTGAAGAGAGTCATTGTGTACAGAGAGAAAAAGGCACCATGAAACAGTTATCAGCACTCACGCCTATACAGTAATAATGTATATCTTCCCCTCCTTTTCTAAAAAAAATAGTATTAAAAAAATACAATATTTGGCCATTGATAGTCCATTACTCATTTCTGAATCACTATGGTTTTTGGTTAATTTGATAAGAATTATGAGTATGGATATCATTGTCACTCTTGGTGGCTAGTTTTGACCCAATTTCGATAGATGAAGTTCAATTTTCAGGTGATCTGAGTGTTTCCCTGTTTTACCTGTATCCTTTCAGCATGAATCTGCCATCAAGTTTGATATCTACTGTGACATGCTAGACTACATATGTAGACTAGTAGGGTGGTGGTCAAACTAAATGTTGCCTATTATAGAAGCACTCATACACTCATGGTTTTCTGTAATCTGAATATATAACTCTTTTCAGATTGAGTAAGATTTTTCTTTGAAGTTGATACAGGAGTTCTGATTTGTCTACCTATTGCCAATTCTGCAGGGCTATAACTGTAGTTGCTAATAGTGCGCATCCATCACTTAGAAGAGCAAACTGTGAGTCATTTTGGCTCAGCACAATTTTTTTCTGAGCAGCTTATAGTCCTCTCTCTGTTTCCCCATTTGCCTGAGTGTAGTGAGGACCAGTAGTGGCGTGTGTGTGTGCGTGTTTGTGCCTTCAAGTCAGTTTATTTTATTTGTTTTATGGTGACTGCCTGGACAAGTCCCAGAAGTTTTCTTGGCAAGGTTTTTCAGAAGTGGCTTGCCCTTGCCTGCTTCCTAGGGCTGAGAGAAAGGGACTGGCCCAAGGTCACCCAGCTGGCTTCGTGCCTAAGTTGGGACTAGAACTCACAATCTCCCGGTTTCTAGCCTGGTGCCTTAACCACTACACCAAACTGGCTCTCTAATAATGCTGTGGTTAAATCTTAATGACATGTGAAGGAGCTCGAATTCTGCTACTTTAAACTGAGATTCGTTGTCTGTCACAGGATCTGGAATGCCAAAATAGGCAAAACTATTCTTCATGTTTAATAAAACAGGCGTTAATAGATAAGGAAAGTATTTGTATGGCTCCCACCCTGATAACATTTTGTAAGGCATTGAAAACCTGGCTATTTTCCCAGGCTTTGGAACAGGGTGGTGAGTGAGCCCCTGTAAGATTTTGTTTGGTATGTTTTTGTTTTGTTGTATTTAATCTTTCCAGATGTATATCATCTGTTTCTCTTTTAGGGTTCTGCCTTCGTATTTTGTAAAGCACCCAGAGTCATCTGGAGTTGGGTGTTCTTTAAGGTAAATAAATGAAATCTCAATGTATCTGGGGAAAAAAAAAACATTTTGTGAGAATAAAGCAGTATGAGTCTACTCCAAGTCTCTTCCAAGGTCTAGCAAGTGACACTGTTGTAATGAAAGCTCTTTTGAATGAGTTGGTCTATTTCTTATGCAATGAACACAGGACAGACCTTTGGCCATTATAACATTTCCAGTAGTAAAGGTAAAGGTTTCCCTTGACATTAAGTCCAGTCGTGTCCGACTCTAGGGGGCGGTGCTCATCTCCATTTCAAAACCGAAGAGCCGGCGTTTGTCCGTAGACACTTCCTCCGTGGTCATGTGGCCAGCATGACTAAACAGAACGCCGTTACCTGCCTGCCGAAGCGGTACCTATTAATCTACTCACATTTGCATGTTTTTGAACTGCTAGGGTGGCAGGAGCTGGGACTAGCAACAGGAGCTCACCCCGTCACGCAGATTCGAACCGCCGACCTTCCAATCGGCAAGCTCAGCAGCTCAGCGGTTTAACCTGCAGCGCCACCGCATCCCTAACATTTCCAGTCCTGGGTCATTACACAGCTAGATTGGCATGCTCATAAGCTTTGGTTATCCCCCAGTGTCTTTAGTGTATAAAATCTCAGATTGCCTTTCTCAGAGTTGGTGGCACAACCATATAATTCTCTTTAGTTATAAGTCCATCTGATTCACTGATGTATTACTGTAAGATTTGAAGTTCTGAATCATTCTGGATAGTGATTTGATTTCAATCTGAATAATCTGCTCATTTGATGTTTCTCTGAAAAGGATGATTGCGTTGATGTCAGTTTGTACTTCCTTCTCCAAATCAAAGGAATCTTCTTGCTTTTATGATAAGACACCTGAAACGACCAGATTTTTCTTTCTTTTTTGCTTTTGTTTGAAGAACTTTATTTGTTTTCAAAGTATAGTTGAAATACAAAATATAGAGTATGGATAAGACAGAATACAGAACGAAAGAAAAAAGAAAAAGGATCAAAGTGCAGGATTAGATAGAGATCAGAAAAAGAAAGTGACTTCTGACCTTCTCCAGTGCAGATATAAATGCATTTTATACAGATTTAATCTCTTCAAAATCTCTTACCATTAGTTAAACCTTAGAACATTATTTCTATCAAATCAAACCATTTAATCATCAAAACCCAAAATCAAAACCTCATTTTTTTCAGACACAAGCAAATAGTCTAAAAGTGGTTGCCATGTAGAAACAAATCCAGAAACAGTAATTTCTCTTATCAGTGCTGTTAACTTAGCCGTTTGGGCCAATTCCATTCGTTTAATCTTCCATCCTTCCACTGTAGGGATTTGTGAGTCTCTCCACCTTTGTGCATATAAAAGTCTTGCTGCTGTAATCATATATAAAAACAAAGTCCCATGCTGTTTCTCGAGCTGTTTCTCCATCAGTCCCAAAACTACCGATTTTTTCCAGGAAACACATTCAGCTATTGGGTGGAATCTCATCCTTCTTATCAAAAAAATCTTTCCCCTTAATAAAAGGGCTTGTAGTTAGCAAACAATCCGGAGGATGGTAGAACACACAAATAGAAATAAAAGATTTTACAAGCCCAAGCGCTGACTAGGCAATATTTCTGTATCAGCACACAGCATTTTTTCTGGTTCTGTAAGAATTGCAGAGCAAAGTGCAACTGGCATCCACGCTGGCAACGTCCAGGCCATATCTACTTGTGCTGGGACTAGCCACTGTGGCCTTGTTAGCATCCTAAGATCGTTAGAGTGGGATAACTGAGATCATACCCTTTATCTTTGCTTTTTGCTCTGGTCCCCAGATTCAGGATGCATTGGATCACAATAACAGGTTTAGTGATTTTTATAGAGAAATCTTCTAAGTACTGGCTGAAACAGTTCACCATTCCAAGAAAACATCTCAGTTTAGTAATATTTGATGGTGCCTTTATGTTTAGGATAAGTTTTACTTTTCCAAGGCACAGCTTTCTGCCTTATCCTCCAATCATTAGTCCTAAGAATTCTATCTTATTTCGGTAGAAAACAAATTTTCTTTGTTTAGTCCATATACCTAGATCAGATTTAGGACAAGATTAAAAATTGTATCATGCTCTTCTAGTGACCTGACATACACTAAAATGTCATCCATGGAAACAAAACAACAAAAAAGGATCTTTGTATGTCCTTGAAGAGTTGTACCATCTTTCCCTCGAAGTTCTTGAGAGCAGAGGTGATCCCAAAGAGTAAATGCTGAACATTTAATATTCCAATGGATGTTATCAATAATATTAGTTTGGTACTTGCAGGATGAAGGCCTCCTCACTGGCCCAGTGTGGAATGGTAGGTGTTTTTTGATTTTCCAGGCTAGACCTGAGAGAAGTGAGGGGCTCAAAGTCATCCAGATGGGTTCAGTGCCTTAAGGGAGGATTAGAACCAGGACCTCCCACTCCCCATTCCTAGTCCAGCACCACCTTAACACTACATCACCCTGGCCCTCATATAATAAAATTTATTTAAGGAATATGCACATACATACATACAAACCAGTATGGTGCAGTGGTTAAGGCACCTGGCTAGAAAACAGGAGACAGTGAGTTCTAGTCCTGCCTTAGGCACAAAACCAGCTGGGTGATTTTGGGCCAGTCACTCTCTCCCAGCCCTAGGAAGGAGGCAATGGCAAACTACTTCCAGAAGAGATGTAGACTACTGCAGTGTACTGATGATGCTACACTTTGAAATGACAAATGATCTTGCCCCATGGTTTCATATAAATATGAAATGGTAGGGGGAGAGGGTTGACCCTGTTGGATACTCAGCTCCTTTTTCACTTTATTCTCTTCTCCTGTCTGCCTCACCTCTTATCTATTTGCAGACTGGCTCAGCAAACCTTGCTGCAAATCTCACTGCACTGGTGGCATTGGTGGCTCTCCAAAACTTCAGAAACCCCCAAAGACTCCAAATCCTCCACCCAATAGCTTCTCTCTCACCAAGACCTTCATCCCAACAAATCCAATTAGTCTGGTCTAGTGGTTAAGGCAATGGGCTAGAAACCAAGAGACTAAGAGTTCTAGTCCCGCCTGAGGCCTGAAAGCCGGCTGGGTGACCTTGGGCCAGTCACTCCCTCTCAGCCCAACTCACCTCACAGGGTTGTTGTTGTGGGGAAAATAGGAGGAAGGAGTATGAGGTATGTTCAGCCTTGAGTGATTTATATAAAAATAATAATAATGAAGGCGGAATAAAAATAAAATAAAAATCAAATAAACCTTCAGTCTCTCCATATGCCCATCCCTAACTCAGACCCACACAGCACTGCCTATTCTCCCAGATGCCACTGTGAAAAATATAATAGGATACAACATATAGGAGTAATCTCATGAGGTCTCTCTCTCAAGATTTTCAATGTTGTCACATAAGATTTGGGGCAAGAACACCTATGTTAGGTTTTTGCCCAAATGAGATCTCATGAGATGTTAGCATTTTCACATGAGATCACATATGATCTCAATGCTGGGGTTCAATAAAATCATATGAAATCTCATAAGATTCCTGACTTTTAATTTTATTTTTTCAGGCAATGGTTTCTGTACTTGAAGAGCTCAGCTCTTTATCTAATGCATGCGACCCCACCTCTGCTTCTAATCCTAGGTTCCCTTGTTGATGAGAATGCTCCAAACTGTAGATTTTTATCGACAAACATTTTAATGGGTCATCAGGAGCCACCCTGGTGGTTCTATTTTTCTCTCAGTAGTGAAAGAGAAATACCACCCAACATAACTATTGTTTGAACACCCATCATAAGGAAATTAAGATTGTACTAACATAGATTGCAAAGGAAATAAGCAGCAATAGCAGTTTATAGTTTTATCTGTAGGGATCATGGGAACGGCTGGAAATACACTGCAAGATTCATCGGAGGTGTGACATCTTAGGTGAACAATTAAGAAGGAATTATTTCATTCTTAGTGCTACTTTAATGTTGCCCCAGAAATGGAGGCTGTTCACAGCACAAGGCATTAAGGGGTCTTGTACTTCATTGGAATATCATGATGGAATATCATAGAAATGGTACATATCTCTAATCGGATATGTTAATGAGCGATTTTTGTATGCAGTTGCAATGTAACAGACAGACCAAAGGATTTAATTTGGGGGCTTGGAATGAATGGACAAGCTCTCATTGGCGTTAATGAGATTTATGTTGAGACCCTTGTATTTGCCCTTATAGCTGAATAAATTCTAAGATGTTCCTTTCCTTAACGTTGGCCAAGCATAGACATGGTACCAACAAAAAGCTGTGGAACTCTCTGCTGGAAATTAAATTGTAATCAACAATACATTTGCTTCTCACCTGTCATATTAGTTTTTAGGATATGCTGGAGATCTTCATTTGCATTTTAATGTGAGCTTAGCTTGCTACCAATTCAGTAGAATGCTGTTATCCAATCAGCTCACACGTGATTAGATCAAACTAATGCCTTTATATTCTTTGATCCATTATAATTAAAATCACATTACTGATTTTAAGCAAATGTAAAATTTAATCAGTTTGCATATGCAGCTGTCTTTAAAAGTATTTTAATAAGATCTGTGACTAAGTAATGATATTATAAGGCATTTGGCATTTTTGTTCAGCAAATCAGACTGGAAACTGTGGTCTGCCAAAATATTAAAACATGCACACACCAACTAGCGTAAGAATGCCAGTTGCTTTCTACCCTAATGATTAAATCCAGAAACTTCAACTCTGAAGAAGTGAAGAGCCACCAACTCACTGAAAAGCAGTGTTTTATTTATCTGTTTTGTTTAAAACTGGTCTTGTTTAAATGAGAGGACTGAAAGGACTTTCCCTGGGTGAATCTGTCCAAGTTTCATGATGTCGAGAGAAGTATCTCCGTCCTGTAAGGAGCATATAAAAGAATCCCAAGGCTGGAGCACATTGAAGTTTCATTTAATCCAGTGTTCTTTGTCACACAGTGGACAACAATATATTTAGGAAGCTCACACACATGGCACCCACAGAAGGGATAAGAGGGCATTGATGAAATGTGGTTATGACATCATCACATCAATGCTATGATTTATACACTTGCAGCAGACACTGGAACACAAGTATATAATGGTAGTATTTATGTAATGACATCACTGTTTGCCCATCACAATTTTGTTGTCTTTATACCCACTTTCCTGTGGGTACCACTGCTCACAAACCAATTAGAGGACAATATTTTCCTTCATTGTTGATTTCCATCAGCCAGTATTATGCTGCCTACAATTCAGGAGGTAGTAAATAACTACCAATATTACTGGCTTAGTAGAATTTCCTTCTGAGATCAGCCCACCCAGCACTTAAAGAGAATCCTGTTTTGCCTTATTGGGTTGTCCCCCACCCCCTTCTTTTCTGTTATTGTTCTATTTAATATGATTGCAGTTGGTTGCTTTTAACAGATTGCTTCAACCTGTTTCTTTTCAATGAACTGTATATTTTATAGTTTGCTATCTTATAGTTTGCTATCTTAGGGATGCGGTGGCGCTGCGGGTTAAACCGCTGAGCTGCTGATCGGAAGGTCGGCGGTTCGAAACCGCGCGGCGGGGTGAGCTCCCGTTGCTCGTCCCAGCTCCTGCTCACCTAGCAGTTCGAAAACATGCAAATGTGAGTAGATCAATAGGTACCGCTTCGGCGGGAAGGTAACGGCGTTCCGTGTCGTCATGCTGGCCACATGACCCGGAAGTGTCTATGACAACGCCGGCTCTAAGGCTTAGAAACGGAGATGAGCACCGCCCCCTAGAGTCGGACACGACTGGACTTTACGTCAAGGGAACCTATCTTACATACCTAAAAATCTAGATTATGAATGCATAACTATAGAAGTATTGATGATGATGGCAACTGCATGATCATCATTAATGGAGTGAATAACTAATATATTCAGTCTGGTACAGTTAGTCTGATGGTGCTTTCTTCCAGTGTCATTACTCACCTCAGATATCTTCTATGAGCACCTATCAACAAACTCAGCTTGTAAAGCAAATTTCAAGTCTATTCATAATTTCAATAGATCCTATCCGACCTTTGGAAACCAGTGTAACTACTTTATATGTCTTCTTCCTATACCACATCAACTTTATGATGGCACACAGCAGTCCGAATTACATTAGCTGACCTATGGAAGAATTGTTCAGTTCTGAGTCTGACCCTGGAGTGAATTCCTTGTGTCTTCTGACTCTGAAAGAACCATCTGAAACACTGCCCTTCTGCCTAATGTTATCAGTTAAATTGTTTTAATACTTTTCCCCCCTGAACCTTGGTTATCAAGCCTAAAAAAAGAAGAAGATTGAGATGAAGTCTTTGTGGAACCTCTCTATTTTACCCTAGACTATTTGTAGGGTTGGTGTCAGCATCTGGTACCTCTGAGCAAGTGTCAGAACCTCAGCAGCATTGGATGCCTTCCCTGGATCCTAAGTTTTATTATTTTTATTTTTTATCAGCACTGGGCTGTCTGGAAGCCATTACCCACAATGCCTTCATATCTGAGAGCAGCATTACATCAAACTGAAAAAAAAAAGGTGAAAGGTCCCCTGTGCAAGCACCGAATCATGTCTGACCCTTTGGGGGGATACCACTTTCACGTTTTCTTGGCAGACTCTAGCGGGGTGATTTGCCATTGCCTTCCCCAGTCATCACCTTCCCCAGCAAGCTGGGCGCTCATTTTACTGACCTCGGAAGGATGGAAGGCCGAGTCGGCCTGAGCCGGCTACCCGAGAATCCAGCTTCTGCCGGGATCGAACTCGGGTCGTGGGGAGAGTTTTGGTTGCAATACTGCCGCCTGCCACTCTGTGCCACACGAGGCTCATCAAACAACTTTTGGGAAATTAAGATGGTGGCTTTCAGCTTCTCAGAGAGAAGGCGTTCCTCCTTGTTGCAGGTTCTTTTTTAATACTCAGATTTGATTGCCTCAGGCTCAAAAGATGCCCCCAAAAGCACTGAACTCTATAACACTTGGAGTTTTTTTATATCTCCCTATAAGGGTTGGGGAGATGTTTTATTTTAAACAAAAATATCCACAGTACAAAAGTGAACCTTTCAAAAATCTGTGTGACTGTTTTCTAGTGTTAATACCCTATCTTATAATCTATCTCTGTTACTAATGAAGCTATACTATACAACATGCTATAATGTTGTATAGTATATACCTCACTATTCTCTATACTATTACTTCTATGCTCTACTGTTACAGATATATTCTAACTATTCTTAGTCTACCACTACTATTACTCGCCTACTGTTACTACTGCTAGTATAGAGCTTTTGTACTGGGCAGTTTGTACAGCACTTGCCCCTTCTCGCCATTGTGCTCAGCTTTGCCTCTTCTTTCCTTTTCCTCTGGACTCCCAATTCTTTGTGAGCAAAACAAAACTTCTTGTCTTTGGCTGCATTCTTTTGTTGCTGCCGCAGCGCTTCAGAACAATCTACTCCAGTCCAGTCCAGTCCAATCCAATCTCTCCTCCACACCTGTTTCAAAGATGCAGTCTGAAGCTGGGGAGAAGGTTTCAAACAGGAGGGAAACAAGGCAGCACAGGTGCTTGCATTTTTTCTAGCAGCCTGCTCTTCCACACTCTTCAAGTAAAGAAGATCCCAAAGAGGCCTGCAAGTGAAGGCCTCTTTAAATCTTGAGCCAGCCTCAAGGACTTGGTTCTTAAAAATATAGAATACGAAGCCAGCACCTCCTGGCTTCAGACCCCTTCAGTTACTAGCTGCTTCTCTCAAGATGACTCTGTTGGCTGGGACATTTTTAATTGGAGTGTGGAGTACCATAGGTATTCATGAGTTGAGATCTCACTTGGCTTTTGAGTGGTGTTCTGGAAGCTGCACTCCAAAATACCAGTAGGTGAAGTCAGGGCCAGAAATAATTTTGATTTTGTTGAATTTCCTTCATAATGAATTAAAATTATATACAGTTAATATGATTAGTTAATGATTAGTCATTCATTTTGAACTTTTCAATATTTAACATTACAATTCCTATCAACTTTTAGAATTTCTGGAGGCCACCCATACTTGGAGAGCAAGTAACGTTTACCACTATTTATGCCATGACACAATGCATTTGTGTGTGTGTGTATCACTTGATATTAAAGGGCACATGATCAGTGTTCATAGATTGAATTGGGAGAAGCTGGAGGTGGGAGATATGTTTGGAATCCATTCTGCATTCCCTGGGTTACAACAGAATTTCAAATTTCCTTTAGACATTTGGTCATAAACTGTTGGGATATATTTTCTAATATTTGTGATATCTTCAGATATTTGGAAGATTGTTTATTTGCATATCCATTCTTATTGCTGAATACCTTTTGCTGAAAACTTTGTGATGGTCAAGTATTAAGGACGCACAAGTTCAGTGCAGATTTTCTATTTGTTTCTTTCAAATAGCTGAAAGACAGAATTAATTAATCCAATGAATAGGAGTCTGCAAACCTGTTTCTGCAGTCTACTGACCTAAGATTACTTTCTACATCCAATAGCGCTCCAGTGATAATGGATTTCACACTTAGGAGCCATTTTCTTTCTGAAAAATGTTGTCCCGCTACTACATCTTCTTTCCTTTCTTGAAGTATGCACTTTCACATAATTTGGAAAGTTAAATTTACATAAATTCTAGGTACATTGTACTATACTATATTCACAGTACAGTATACTATATTCACTTGGGCAGGATGCAGTTATGTACTACATACTAAATGAAAATTACTATTAGGAACAACTCTCAGATTCTTAAGATTCTTCAGTTAGTTCTACCCCAACACTGCAATAATATAGTAAAGCTTTGTTTTTGGTTGTTTTGTTCTAAGGGCAGATCTATAGGCAGCTTTATAATATATTTTATTTAAAAAAAACGTTGCCCACCAAAGCAGTAGTAAAACTAACAAAACTCTCTATGCCTGCACAAATCATCTAATGTTGATGTATATGAAAAGGAAGAAAAAGTGGTTATAGGCCCTTTCCTATTTGGTTTTAGAATCAGGACTTAAAGACGCTTAACTCTGAAGTACAGCTACTGTATTTCTCAGGGTGCTTCTTCTCTTTAGAAAAAGAGTAATTTGTGCCTTGATATTTCATAGTGTTTTGTTAAAAAGAAAAAAAAAAGGTTACAACCCTTTTGTGGATTTCATATGATAATCAGAAGGAGGCACAAATATTAGGATATTTGGATCTGGCTTCTGATTTTAGAGCAAGCCAACCTGAACACCCTTGAATTATGAGTCAAAGGACACTGTCTTCCTTTATAGAGTGGGGCTGTAATGAATCTTGTGTTTGGGGAACACCTATTTTAACAAATGATTTTACACATCTCACCCACTGATCTCACAGGCATTCTTGCCATGAGATATTCCCTGGGGCTTAAGAAGCCACACACGTCCTGATTCTTTCTTCTGTAAGAGATTAACACGGCTACCTCTTATTGCCAGAAATCCTACACCGCTGTCTCTCAGTGTGCTAAGGAGGCTTTTAGGAGTACAGATATATGGCCTATCAGTAACTGTCAGGGGTGATGTTTTTTCTGACAGGGGTCACCAGAGTTCAGACAAACTGCTGCACTGCCATAAATCCAGGTAATCCTTCCATATCCTGTGGCTCTTTAGTTAAGTGGTGGTCTAGAGAAACTCTTGCTGTGTGCGCTTAAAACAAAAATATATCCTGCTGTAAAGATCCCCTTGTAGAAATGTGAGCATTGCTGTAGCCTGAACCATACGCAGGAAGTGCTCCAGAAACTGGAGGCAGAGGTCAACATTTTAACGTCACTGAAAATGGTTTGTTATGATACTGGCTGGAAGCTGATAATCTTTCTCAAAGTAGAGATACCAAGCAAAGGATGATGTGGACAGTTGGAAAGGAGGACAAGTGGGGGGAAAGGAGGACATACTAATTTTTTAACTTTCTTGGCATCTGTGACAAAAATTACATTGAGAAACTGTAAAACAAAACAAAACAAAATGTATTTAGATCTACATGGTATTTATTTGTTTGTTTTTGTGCCATCAAGTCAGTCTTGACTCCTGGCAACTGCCTGGACAAGTCCCTGCAGTTTTCTTGGCAAGGTTTTTCAGAAGTGGTTTGCCCTTGCCTGCTTCCCAGGGCTGAGAGAGAGAGACTGGCCCAAGGTCACCCTTGGCTTTGTGCCTAAGGCAGGACTAGAACTCAGGGTCTCCCAGTTTCTAGCCTGATGCCTTAACCACTACACCAAACTGGCTCTCTCCACATGTATATGAAATTACTTTTTCCAGCATCAGAAAGACTAGTTTTTCAATTGCAATATATTTCCAACAAATCTTTATTTTCAAGAACATATGCTAGTGATAATATAGAATCAATGGTGACATGCTTTTCGCATTTCACCAAAGAAACGTATGATGGGTCATGTGATCTACAGACTACAGTGATCATAGATCTGAAGGGGCTGGATTGAAGCCAATTGCTGGGATCAGAAAGTAAATTTAATAATGTAAATCTAGGCTATTGAATCTGTCAAAGGATAATGGAAAAAAAGAAGCAGGCAATTTAGCAGGTTGCAATACTTGGATGTTTGAATGAGTACTGTTGTGGAAACAGTCCAAAATAAAATAATAATAAAAAAACCCCTAACACACTCAAAAAGCTGGACAATGCCTGTTGGACAGAGGACATGAGGACAAAAAGGAGGACATGGGGCTTGCCAATGTATCAACAGACCCTAACCATAGTTTCAACTGGGAAACTGTGAGCATCCTAAACCAAGCCAAATCCAAAAACGCCAGAGAATTCCTGGAAGCCTGGCACTCAGACCAAGCAGCCATCAACAGACACATAGAGGTAAACAACACTTACACACCATTCAAAAGAGACAATAGAAAAGCCAAAAGACCAGTACATTCCCTTGCCAGCAATCAACACCCAGATATGCAAAAATCAACACTAGGATTAACACCAGATGAACCATCAAACAGCACAATGCACCCTAATCAAGGAACTATTAACTCAGTCAGTCAACCAAGCAGCAAACAACAGCCCAATCAAAGAACTCCCAAAGGGAGAACAACACCCCTACCAACACAAGTAGGGCAAGCCAGGGTATACAAACTGAGAGCAAGGCCCACTCCCTCTTTGCACTGAAGATGTTGCCTAGTCTGGCAATGAAATGTCTGCAAGAAAACAACAAGGCTCAGAGAGCACCAAGGACTCCATATTGCTCTATCTTTTCCATTTTGGAATATAAGGGCATCTCAAAAACAGAAAGCAAATGTATACTTTGAATCCATTCATCTGCATTCTTTTTGTTTGATATATGTTTTTTTCTTTTTAATTTTTAAATTGTAAGCTGCCCAGAGTCACTATGGAGTCAGGTGGCCACAAAATTATTTATTTATTTCTCAAATTCATGCTACTGCCCATCTCCCCCCAAAGAGGGGCTTAATTAAACAAATAAATAAATCCTTAACTTCAAGAAAATAAATTTCTTTCTACTGATAAATCTATATCAAATTTTATATATGTAACACTCTTGTCCCACAATGTGCTTATTCAAAATTTCTGCCTAAAACCTCTCAAATGCACCAAGTTGTTTGTGTGTGTGTGTGTGTGTGTGTCTGTGTATCTGTGTGTGTTTCCTTTTGTCAGACTCTGGCAGGCAAAATTACCAGGGTCCCAGTAATGACTTGCTGCTGTTCATACCAAAGGAGAAGTTGGAAAGAATTCAGTTACTGGCCAAATAGTTCAGTTTAAATAATGAAGAATCAGCATTTCCCCTTACTTATTCATTATATGTATTTTATTCTTTCTTTATTTGATTGGTCATTTGTTCTGAGTACCAATATTTTGTACTCAGAAATTAAATGCATTTTCCTCTTTTATAGTTGTACAGTATATGTGCTTAGGGTGAGCAACTAGGTCAAACAAAAACACAAAAAATGCAAATGTAGAATATGATTTTAAAACATCCCAACCAAATCTAGAGTAAGTAATTCATGAATTAGGGAGTATCATATATGACTGAATCAAGCTTAACTTTTCTACCACCTTTTTTTTTTTTTGGTTATACTTCTTCATGTAATGTTCAGATGGTTTCTGTAAGGGGCAGTCTTGATTTTGATATCTTAGAAGAATATCTTAGAAGTCTTAGAATGTCTTAGAGGTCTATGGTCATAGACAATTCCAGAATAATGTTAATGTAATTAGTAGCAGACAAGAACAACTAGATCTGATATCTTACCATTGGGTGGGCCCTTGACGCTCTAGAGCCCCTTCAGCCATAACTGACAAAGGCAGCAACACCATTCCCTACCATTTTGAGGTGGGAACCAGACAAAAATGGTGATTTACACTAGTTCCCAAAAAAATCCCAATCAAATCCAAGGAAATCAAACAAACAAACTTAGCCCATCCATTTATTAACATATCTCCACCCATTTTGCATGACAGCTTCATGATCTTCACCTCTCAGATAATGTTCTTTGCAGCCTCTGCCCACAAGGGTTGCTGTTCCCTGTCCTAAGAGGATTCCAAAACACAACGTTCAGCTTCCATATTTTGAGATGTTTATTTTCATTAACTGCAGATGCTTTTCAAATCTGCAAATCTGATTCCCCAAAGAGATGCAACCAAGATCTGAAAATGACGCTTTCAGATGGAATCTACATTTGTTTTATCGACAATGAGATACTGATAGGCGTGTGTGTGTGTGTGTGTGTGTGTGTACATACATACAATATTATCATGGGAAGAAGCTGACTATTGGTTATAATATAAACACCTTGTAACCCAGGACTACAAATCAAAACCTACCTCTTGGCTATGTCTGAAAAAAAAATGGAATTTCTGAAGTACCTCTGCAAACTATTTTTACAACTATGGGTTCCTCTGAGCAGGCCCTTTTTATAAAACATGTTTATTGCAAAGCAGATGTGAACATAAGGGAACTGCAGAAGATACACTATAAATATTGAAGACTTTGTTTAACGTTACAGAAATGTTTATGTTAATCATTGGTGCAGTATACCAATGATATGCTCACAAAATGTGAACATATCTGGATTTACATTTTCAAATTATAGCAATTTTAGTTCTGTTGTTATTTGAGAAGTGCCTCACCTCAATTCTATGGGCCATGGCAACTGTGAGCAAGAACAATTATCCCTAACTGGCAAAATTGGGGAATCAGTTATTTAAAGAAAAAGGACGTGTAAATATGTGAACACAAGAAAGAAGCTGTAACTCTAGGTGTTTGTGTTGCTTGCACATTAGAAAAGTCTGTACACACATGCACACATACATCATTTCTACATTTACAAATTCCTGAACAGATTCCAGGAATATAGCTAGAAATAGCCATCTTAATTTGAGTGCCTTGGACTGCCAGATCAAACCAGTCCATCCTCCAGGAAATAAAGCCGGACTGCTCACTTGAGGGAATGATATTAAAGGCAAAACTGAAATACTTTGGCCACACAATGAGAAGACAGGACACCCTGGAGAAGATGCTGATGCTAGGGAGAGTGGAGGGCAAAAGGAAGAGGGGCCGACCAAGGGCAAGGTGGATGGATGATATTCTAGAGGTGATGGACTCGTCCCTGGGGGAGCTGGGGGTGTTGACGACCGACAGGAAGCTCTGGCGTGGGCTGGTCCATGAAGTCACAAAGAGTCGGAAGCGACTGAATGAATAAACAAACAACATTTTTATCCATTGTTAAAGGAGTCATGCAAACCTGTCCCATTAAAACCTGAATCGTTCGGCAACATATGTACTTATGCTCTTTCTCTGTGCTCTTGTCTGTTCTGTTTTGGCTGATTTTTCAACAAAGAACAACATCTTGCTAATTGTTAACATTTGTTTTTTTTAAAAAAAGAAAAAAATGTAAATATTTAATGGCTTACTCTTTTTTCAATTTCTCCCTTTTTCCCCCCACACCCTGTTCAGAAGAGCGCCAGTGCTTGCCAGCAACAATTGTCTGCCTGCATGTATAATTAAAGTAGGCAATTATTTTCATGTCTTTGCATAATTTGGGGCTAGTAGTTGTTGTGAGCGATCGCTCCTCTTCATTTGGAATATATTTTCACAGCGAATGAGTTGGATGCTAACTAGCTATTTCTTACAGGGTTTTTTTTTTCTGAGTTACTGAGTAGTAGAAATGTTCAGCCTAAATCAGGTCCATGTCACTGATCCATGACTATTTTGCATTTTAGAAAATATGCTGGAAAATCTGTACTTTTCTCATCCACCCTTTTCTTTAAAACACAGTTTTGTATGTTTTGTATATTTCCCAAATTGAGTGCATAGGGGCAGATGCTAGGAGATTCCTTGCAGTGCTGCCCGGCCATCACATCCAGGGATCCACACTGCAGGTCATGCCATTTCACTCCCACTGAAAACCATAGAGCAGGATTTTGCAAACTGTGAAATGTACAGGTAGTCCTCACTTAACAACAACGATCATGTGTTTAGTGACAGTTTGGACTTACGACAGTGCTGAAAAAAATGACTTATGACCAGTTCTCATACTTACAACCGTCACAGCATCCCCACGGTCACATGATCATGATTTGGGCACTTGGCAACCGGTTTGTAGTTATGACCGTCGCAGCATCCTGCAATCGTGGTCATGCGATCACTATTTTTTACCTTTCCAGCCAGCTTCTGGCAAGCAAAGTCAACAGGGAACTGTGTGAGTCACTTAACAATTATGTGCTTCACTTAACGCCCTCAGCAATTTGCTTAATACCACCACAAAAAAGTTTGTAAAATCGGGTCGGATTTGCTTAATGACTGCTCCTCTTAGCAATCAAAATTCTGGTCCCAACTGTGGTCAATAAGTGAGGTCTACCTGTACCTCCCTTGGGGAGGTGCAGACAGAGTCCAAGGGAGGTGTGAAGAACCTTTTAGTTATATTCTTACAATAAATCCACCTTTCCCAAAGTTTCATTGTATTGTTTTCCTTGTTCATTTGTCTTCATTTTGGTGTTTGGATTTTTAGGGGAGGTGTTTACATACTGTATAGATTACACTAAAGAGAGGTGAGGTGGCAAAAGGTTTAGGAACCCTTGATATAGAGGATCCCAAGAATGATAGCATTCTGCTGGGTTGACTTGAGGATTTACTATAGAATTTTGAGTCTGGAGGCCTTCAAAGCAATGAGGTCAACTTCTTCTAATTCACCAGCCCTCAATACAGCGAGTGAGTAGAGAAAGAGCTGGAAGTGAGGCCTCTGCCATTCCCCACTTAGTCATCTGATTTCCTTCAGTAATTGTAGTCACTGATGACAGAACAAATGTAGCTAGAATGGCAGTTTTCAAATATTAGGAGAAGCCTCATGCGTCTGCTGTGGAAATCCTATGTACTGAAAAGAATATGGGGACATACTGAACAGTGCCTATGCCATTCACACAAGAATGGGATAGCAAACTGAGAGTTAGCATATACTAATGGAACATAAGCAACATTTCCATGTTTCCCAAAAAGGTTGATGACCTAACATTTGGAGAAATGAGTGTGCCTTGATTAAGCCCTAACCAGTAAAACCACAGCCTTTCCCAGCCTATACTTCACTGCTCCAAATTCTCAGCTCACAGGAAGTTTGATGGAATTCTGTAAGCTGAAGTTCGTACAGCTGAAGGATGCCCAAGCTGGTGAAGGCTGCATTAAAGCAGAGCTTGGGGGGAATCAGTATATCCTTGAATGAAAAACTGTCTGGCTCTGACTTGTAAGCTAGAGCACTGGCCCTACTCAAAATATCTCTCTTAGAGTATCTATTTAGTTATGGTGACTGCAGAGCTGGTTAATACTAACGAAAATGCCACTTTGTTTTCAAGTGAATATATGGAACATGTTTGGAAGAATAAGAGGAAAAACCCTCCAGAGTTCCCACCTTTGCTGTAAGTGAGATGTTAGAGTGACATAACATCTACGGAGAATCTAGAGAACATATCATATTCTCCAAGGGAAGGAGTTATAATGGGAGTTACCCATGTAAATCTCTGACATATCACTGAGAATATAGTCAGCTTTGTGACAAATTAGTTTCATTCTGCCTAGCAGTTGCCCATGTTGGAATGGGCAAGAAGGGGGAAAAAAAGCAATGCGTTAGATAACCTTCAGGATCACAAGTAAACTTGCTCTCCCAACAGAGGCAGAAAGTCCCCAGTAATAATTATTTCAATGTCACTGAAATGAATATTCTTGGTAATAGAGACAGACAGTTCTATCAATGATGGATGGTTCTGTGTGTTTTTAGAAATCTCTTTTGCTGCAGGAATACTCTGCTGCACACAGTTTAGTGTCAAGTAGAGATATGATCAGCATATTGAGATTCTAGAAAATCTGAGCTTTCATGAGGACCTGTTACAAAGAGGTAAACAGAGCACTGGGAAGGCAGATCTGAGGAATGAGTACTCAAAAGTAGGAATGGATAAAAATATGCATGTTTATAAGAATTTACCAGTTTTTTATACTTTCTAAACCGATGGAATATTGATTTAATATTATATTAAATGATATAATATTATCATTTAATTAAAAAGTCCCCTAGTGGTTGTTTTGTTATGTGCTTGGTCGCCATTTTATAGTTTCTATTCTACTCCATTTTATGTTTTGCATTTGTTTATTGTTAGACAGTGTTCTTTTCCTTTTTTGATTTATTGTTCATTTTTATGCTGTACACCATCCAGATTCACATTGTTTCAGTTGGGGAGGGTTTTATAAATATTAAGAATTAATACTGTAATGTAATGTAATGTAATGTAATATAATTAACGAATAGAATGCATATATTTGCCAAAATCTGCATCTTTCACAATGTTGTGAGGTAGTTCACAACCCAAACATATACACAAAAATGCATAAAGAACGTGCACATTAAAATGTGTACACTTGAGAAATATCTAGATTGCAGCTTGGCTTTCCTTAGAAGGAAGCATCCTACAATCCCACTTAGTCCTCCAGCATATAGCCTGATCTCAAGTTGCTTAGGCGTGTTGATTTATACACACACTGGCAGATGTGCATTTCACTATTTTGAAGCTTCTAAACACAAAAAAGGAGGCATTAAGTACCACACCTTTCAATTATGCAAGCAAAGGTAATGGCAAGAAAGAATAAACATCTGCTGTCCTTATAGCAAAGTTATTGTCATGGTGGTTAAGGTGTTGGATTGGCACTGGGGAGGGCCAGGTTATAGCCATAGAGGGTCTTTGGGTGACAATGGGCTGGTCATTCTCCCTCAGCTCTACCTCTACCTCACAGGGTTATTGTTATGGGGAAAAGCTGGAGTAAAGCATGCTATGTAAGTTGCTTTGATCTCCTAAAGAAAAAAGTAGGACATAAATCTATCAAATAATTTTTTATTTAGGAGATACTTTCATCCTTTCTACAATCCTTTGCTGGGCCCAATTATTTCCATACAAAAATCTAAAATTCTGGATCAAATAATTTATCATAATTATCCCTAGCTAACTTCTTCTTTTTAGAAAATGTTGACTCCATAAGATGAAACAAAATGGATAGATGATAGAAAGATAGATGAGAGAGAGAGGAAGAGAGAGAGAGAGATGCCTGTCTACCCTGGTATATTTTGAAAAAAACTCTAGGATTTTTTCAAACTTTCTCCAGTCTTTTTGGTAGTCCTTTAAACAGAAATTATTCCTCTGCAACTTATCAATTGCTTCCATAGCAATACTTTGCTCTTATCTCTCAAAAATATTTTTCAGCAACAGATCTGCAACTGTTAAATTTCTTTTTTTTTCTAGTTTCTTCCTGACTCTGTACTGAAATACTTCTTCCTTATATTCAATATCCTCTAAGTTTTGCTCAAGAGCTACTAATCCAACATCTATTTGTTATTTTTCTGCTTTCTCTATAGTCAAAATAAGGTGTGTGTTTAATATATATATGTATGTATGTATGTATGTATGTATGTATGTATATATATATATATATATATTAAAAAACCTCAATTTCTTTCAAAGAGGAGCCCTCTGGGTGTAAATATGTTCTCATAAGCTCTTAATTCACCATTGAGAAGCCTTTTTTCCTGATCAGCCAGGCAAAGCAGATTACTTGTTCAAGACAAGGCCATATTAATAACAATCCAGTCCTTTCTGATCATTATTGGTCCTTCTGGAGAACCTCACAAAGGTGTCTATGAACTTGGCATGGCCTTTGCCACATGCTCATGACAAGGTCTACACCAGTTAAAATCTACTGCCAACTACCTTTTGATTCACGCTTCCTGATAACACAATATTGGTAGAAATGAGCCCAAATCCCTCTTCCCTTTCTCTATCCGTTCTAAAAGGAGCGGCAGAAATACCACCCAGTATACTTGATTTTCACTTGAGAAAAAGCCACAAAACTCAAAGACTTTAGCTCTTCTATTTTTCTGCCCCTTTTACTGTAAATAAATTTCTTAATGTTCTGAAAGTCAGCCACCCACTAGATCTCCTTCTTTTTTCTCCTGGACAACTGACTTTCCATTTGCCAATATTCTCTTTTCTGTTGGGTTCTTGGTGTTCTCTGAGCTTGGTGTTTTTTCTGTTATCAGAAAAATTCCCACCCTAACCCTAACCCTAACCCTAACCCCATTTGCCTGCCTCAGTGTACAATTATTGGATTCTGAACCACAGTGAGAGTCCTAGTTTTGATGGTGTGGCTGTGTGTTTTAAGGATATAATGCATGTGGAGATTAGTGATTGATCAGAGGCTGATCCGAATATCAAACATGGTAACAGAGCTTCCATCTTTCAAATTATTCTTCTCCAAAATCTAGAGAGAGAAAAGTGTGCCAGAATTTCTGCTTTCATACTCTGCTTGTTGACATCCTTCAAGCACTCAGCAACTCGTTTGGAAGACTGAGCTAGGTTCTAAAAAAAGGAGGTATTAATAATATGTTTTTCATTTGTTTTTAACACTCCAGACCACCTCCTGTAATCTTTGTCTTTTCTTTTTCCTTTCGTCTCCTGTGAAATTTAAATAAAATTTAAATGTTCTGCATCTATTCACATGCATTAGCATATTAGCATTGTTCAGTGTTTGAGTCTTCTGCCAAATGCTGACATACTTAATGATCCTTTAAACAAATCCAATGTGCCCATCCTGTCAAAGAGTGGGAAGAGAGGACAGGAACTTTCCAGACATGCACACATGGTTCTTCTTCATTTACAGTGATATTTAAAATATACAGTGGCCTTAGCTTAACAAACAGCAGTTTCAGACAGAGCTTTCTATGATGTCTTCTCTTTTTCACACCCTTCTTCTACCACTCCCTCCTGCAGCTTTTTTCTGTCCTTTCACTTCTGGGCTCATTTCAGTCCTAGAGAGAAGTATGGGAAGACAGAAAAATAACTCTTTTCTGAGCTTCTTGGATTCCAGAACCTTTGTCAACATCTTTGTCTTTGCTGAGATCATCCATTCTCCAAAAATTGCAGTCCCTTCCACCAGCCAGTTCACTCCATAGCTCTCTCTTTCTCAGTTCATGCTTGTTCATGGTGGGCCTTCAATTGCATATTCCTCCTCCTGATACACACACTATTGCCAGTCCACACCATACGGAAACAATTCTAGGAATGCTCGATAGCCTCCTCCTCTATTATTTAATGTTACTGCCCTTTTTATATATAGATCAAGGGCAGGTGTTTTAATTAGGTGCAAAGCTTCTGTGGGTCTACATGACACTGAGCCTGATTTTGGTCCACAGAGAACGGCTTCTCAGCTTGAGAATATTGCATTATCCCATGTCCATTGGGGCCACTCAACCTGCTACAAGTCTCCAAGTCTTTCCAAGACTTAGCAATGCCCTGCATTAGTATAGCAATGCAAAGGTTGGAGAAGGTTATCCCATCCCTCCCTTCCCCTACAGTCCTAAGGCATAGCAGTAAAGTTCCCATTTCACAAATAACAATCCCACTCATCTGTGATTAGCATTTATTAAAGAAAAACAAAAGACAGAGTCTGCATGCTACCTATTAAGTGAAACGTATATTTCAAGGCTCACTATGCTGGTACTTCGTGTTCTCTGAGATAGACCACAAAGAGACAGTGAATACTAGCCAAGCAAGCAATCTTTGTCTCATCCACCTAGGCTTGAGACTGCAAGAGAAAGCTGGCTTGCAATCTATTTAGGTGCATAAAATGGAGGGAACGTAGATTAGATGAAACAAAAATCTAACTTTTGCAAAACTTTAACTCTGGTATGCAAGCATTTGATATGGAAGGATAAAATGAGAAGCTGCCTGTTTTTTGTGGCAGGGTGACATCAGTAGTGAGGAGAGAGACTACAGAGAGGGGTGATTTCTTTCATTCACGTGAAATGACTCCTAGTTTTTTTCCTCTCTGGCACCTCCTTCTGCTTCTCTTCAGGAAGACCCTTAACCACCCAAAGCACACGACGGTATGCACAATTTTACAGAGAGATATTCTGGAGAGCTGCTGTGTTGGAGGCTTTTTCAACTCTTTTTTCCATGGGTCACTGCAGATTGGCCCAACTGAGTCCATCACAATCCCTCGGCAGAGGCCTTCTCTTGCCAGGGAGTCCAGTTTAATCATATAGGGCTTTTCTTTCCAAATTAACATTTGAGGCAGGAAAGTGATGCGATTGAGTTTGTGAGTGTTTCTGCTCTAAATAGAGATGATAGCAGCTAGGCCATGAAACATTCTGCTTTTTGTTCACATCTCCATTCTTGCCCTTGGGTGAGATGCTGGGAAAGCCATCATTTTTAGGTTTCTTCCAAACAACATGGCTTTGGGGAGCTCTGGACAGCCAACTAATTGTATCCCAAGGAACAACCTCACCACAGGTTGGCTACTCTTGAAGGCTCATCGCCTCATCTTCTGGTGTTACAGAGTTGGGGAATTAATTAACTAGCTTTAGTTAAGTGATTCTCTTTTCAAAACCAAGCAGAGAGATCATGTTTGCTCTGCTGCCAAATATCAATCTGACACCAGATATAATGCAGCATTATTCTTTTGTTGCAGGATAAAGAGAAAACTGCTTAATATAAACTGCTACTTAGCAAAAATGCAGTATTGATGTCACTTGCTTATGCTTATTCATTGAAGATGGTTCTTCTAAAGACATTATTGGTACTCCTATTCATAGTTGTCCTCCCTCCCAGAATGCACTTGGAATAAACTTTTCTCCTTTGAATCCAGATTATGTTATAGTCTTAGATTTCAGGCCATTGGCTTCTTATCTGCCCATCCCTTGTTCTTCTCTTTTTATACTATCACAGTTTCCTCTGTCTCACTTTGATTCAGCTAGTTTTAAACTTGACTCATTCTTATGTTCACATACTAAAATGGCTAACCATGGCCTTTGTGTGTGGGTGTGGGTGTGTGTGCCTTCGAGTCAGTTTTTGACTCCTGGTGACTGCCTGGACTAGTCCCTGCAGTTTTCTTGGCAGGATTTCGGAAGTGGCTTGCCACTGCCTGCTTCCTAGGGCTGAGAGGGAGTGACTAGCCCAAGTCACCCAGCTGGCTTCATGCTTCATGCAAGACTAGAACTCACAGTCTCCTGGTTTCTATCTGGTGCCTTAACTACTACACCAAACTGCTCTCAACCATAGCCTAGGGCCTTAGTAAATCTACACTGCTATAGTATGCATAGATTAACCTACATCCCTAAGTTTAACAGTGCTTACTTTCCTTGGATTGATGTCACAAGGGAATTTCTGCCGTAATGCCATGGTGTTTGCAAGGCAAACATTATTCTAGGACCAAAATTCTACCCAGCAGAAGTCTGAGATATTGATTTGTATTTCTCTGTATCAACAGGGCCTTCTTCATTATTGTACAGATAAATGTTGTCATTTTATTGTGTATTCTCCTTATTGCTATACTTTTTTGTGCTGCTTTTAGGACGCTTTTAGAGGAACTGAATATCCCTGCTGAAAAACTTCCGGTAAGGATTGGGGGACTTTCAAGAGTCAACTGTAAGGGGCAGGAATGGCTGAAAACCGAGAAAAGACACCTTGCATGAATGAATGAAACAGGGCAAGGAAGGGGTCACTGTGTGAGCAAATTTCATGTTTGTGCACATTTGAAGACAATTCAGTATTCCTGACATAGCATTTTCTTTTTCAACAAGTAAACCAAACAGATGCTATTTTAATAATAATAAAAAGTCCTGCAATCCAAAGCAACAAAACCCTAATATCAGAGGGTTTCTGTTCCCTGCGGCTTCATCTCTTTCTCTTTGCCTTTGATCTGCCAGCCTGTGAGGCCAGGTGGAGAGGGAATGCCTGTAGCTAAGCTGACTATCTCTTTTATTTGTAAGGTACATCCAGAGAGACTCAGCCAGTTGTTTTCTTTTAGAGATCACTATGACAAAATTTGAGGTACTCTGCCCAGGGTCTTTCATACTTAATACATAGCCAAAGAAGGAAGAGAAGATCAGAGAACTGAAGTTATCAACTTTTGACAATCCTTCCAGAAAGCTTTTCTCCACAAGTACTGTATCAACATCTGTATCTGTATCTTTCTATTTTCTGGCTCCATCTTCATCTCTATCTCTATCTCTATGCCTATCTCTATTTTTCTACCTGTTTATTATCTACCTATCCATGGCAACCACAGGGGAGGCCAAGGAGAGCAAAGGAGTAAAACAGTGTTGTGTTGTCATGATGCAAGCTCCATCCCTTTTGTATACACACCATGACATCATATGCACATATGAAAATGGTGGATTGTGCATCAGAATCTTGCATTTAACATTTTGATGAAAGCTTCAGATTCTATGGATGCTTCAGTGATCTATCCTATCTATCTACCTACCTACCTACCTACCTACCTACCTATCATCTATCAGTCTGTCTATTATCACCATCTATCTCTATCCTCTATCCTCTATCTATCCCCCGCCCTTTCCATGGTTTACAAAGATTTCAGTCTCTGAAGGTTTATGCTTCTACTGTCATGTCTTTGCTGCATTTTCAACTTTTTAAAAAAAAAATTGCAGACACATCAGAATTCTCTCATTGTTTGTTTATTTCAATTAGAAGGATGGAAAGAAAATCAACAGAGTTTGAAGGCACTGTTGGAAAATGCCAGCTGTCATGTTGTAGGATGGCTCATCTCTGACCTCAAGCATATTGCTTTTCTCTTTGTTTAATATGGCAAGAACCCATACACCCATAAGTCAATGCTTGTATATGATAACCTGATGTTACCTTTTTAATGCCATTAAGCCTGCACAGATATTCTCTCATTTTGATTTTCAAGCAAAAGTAGTATTTTGCTGCAATGCTTCCATTACAGTAGTTTTTGAAAATTGCTATGTTGTAAAACTATTTCCCAACCTTGGTCAGTATCATTGCTTTCCATAGCTCGTTCCCGCTTTACCACTGTTGCTTCCATTTTTTTTTTTGTTCATTTTCTGATTTTTCTCAAGGATTTTAGAATTCTGAATTATCTGCTCTCATTTCCAAAATGGGATGAAATTCTCCACTAAGCTGTTCTTTATTTCCAAATATTATACAGATTGATTCCAGTTGCTCTAATTTTGAGTTCCTTCTCTTCTCTTCTCTTCCTTTTCTTTTTGATCGATGCACAAATGGTATCAAACCAGGAAATAAATCCTGATGTGGGTGTATGACTAGCTGAATCACCCTTCTGTCTTGTGGCATGTTGCCTTTGTGCAGCAGGAAGGGGAGATTTGTGTCATTTACATGAAAAGAAAATTAAGCCACTTTGTAGTTATTTTATTGGAATCAAAAAGACACAGTCTACAAAGTCCAGTGCTCTCAGTGTGAGATGTCTGTGTCACTAATGGTCTCACAGACACCTCCCTTGGAACCCACTGGGCTCTTTCCCAAACTGACTTTTTAAACCAAATTAAATGTAGAATCTTTGAACTAAAACATTTATTTATTTTTGTCGATTTTTTTTATCACCACCCATCTCCCCCCTAAGGAAATATAAATAAATGGGAAGCTATCATTCGACAAAGCAAAGCATCAGGCTCTACTATCACCTTCATTTCTAAGAATGTCCTTAGGCTTCCCTTGGGCCCTATGGCCGTTTTTAGAAAATGAAAATATTGCTTCATTACAAACCAGAGCTTCTTTGAAAACATCTTGGACTTATTGACTTACAGTACTTGTCCAGACTAAAAAGCAAAGGTAAATCGGGGGATGGTAGAGGGCTCAAGGAAGTGTCAAGGGCATTTTCATCCATTTATCTTCTAATGGATGGTATTTGCACCTGGCCATCTCCATTTTGGCAGCCATTTTGTAAGAATATCTACCACATGCTCTTAAAATTCCAAGTGTGCAAAAGAACTGGAAACTCCTGAACTAAGATATGGGATATTCCAAAAATCCAGTATTAGGTGGACTTTTAATGGTTTTCATCAGTTGACAAAGTAACCTAACATGCAGTCTCTGCACTTGGGTGGAGATGGGATTGGGTCTCTAATTAATAAATCTGCCTTCTAGCTAATGACAGAACAGACTGAATGCTTTGAGAGCCTGTATATAATCTGAATGAGAGTTTACCCTGATGGAGTTTTTAAAGGTTAGTAAAAGAACTCCAAACAGCTAACAGCAATCTTGCAAAGTAGAAGTGTGAACCAAAAGAGAACTTGCACATTAAGCTTAATTGCGTTCAGAAAATAAATTCAGTCTTTACACTGTAGTTAGATGAAGAAAAATAGAGATAGCTTACTTTTATTCAGTAGATCTGGATACAGGTAGATTCATAGTAGAAAGCACTTAATCATCACTTGTTCTTTGTAGACACTTTCTATAGAAATAGAAAGTCTGGGTACAAGCAAGATGGTAGGGAGAGGCCTGCATTCCTGTAGGACCTCCTGCTTGCGTATGTGCCAGAAGGGTAATGGAGATTTTTAATCCCCAAGCCCAAGGAGGAGGAGGAAGTGGAAATCAGGTGACCCATGTGACATTCCACAATAGAGATGTGTTTGCTAGAGAGACCCCCACTTATGCTTATGAGACAATGCTGAGTTGACCCCTGATAATTCCAACATACCCTATGTATATAAACTGAGATAGGTGCAGAGAAATGCAAGAAGCCAAGTCATACAATTAAGCTGTCTAATTTCATATTGTTTCTGCTGGTTTATGATAGCTGTCTAGGTTCCAGACAGAAAGTTTCCCCCCTCCCCCCTCCCTTCTTCAAAGTGTTCAGGACTTAGTCTGAGAATTATACTGTGTTTTGGAGTTATGGCCCTTTCTCTGATGTTCTCTTCAGATCATATTTGCATTATAGTCATTGTGAATTTTGCACATGACTGAGGCACATTCATTCCATTCATCTTCTGAAGAATGTCCACACACAGAATAAGGGCTTTTGAAGTACATTCTACTTCAGACACAACCATAGGCCCATTTTTACAGTAAGGATAAATGTTTTAAAACATAGAGATAGAGTTATACAAAATCTTGGATAGAAATTCATGACATACAGAATGACATGTAGCAACATAGACCTTTCAGGCAGTGAGATGGATAGCCAAAATAATACAATATGGAAAGTATCAGGGATATCTTCAGGATGTTGTCAAAAAAGTCAAGATGGTGACTGCAGTGGTGTTATGGTCCAATCAAAGCATGTGACACACACAAAAAACAGGTAGATCACACCATTGCGGCCACCATCTTGACCACACCCTGAGGACACCCTGGAAGTATACATCCATACCCATATTGTAATAAAAGTTTACTGACATATATTATCTATCATCACTGATTTGGTTTCCTTTTAAAATAGGGGCAAGAAAGAGGCCTTTCCAGCAATCCAGTAAAGATTTCTTGGAGCTGTTTGTGATAGAAATTTCCAGGCACCATTTCAAAAGCAAGGGTAAAAGGTAAAATTTACACTGTTAAAAAACAAACTATCCAATGAGTAAAATTAATAAAATACCTTTCATAACGTATTTAATATCTAAAATTTTAATGTTTTCTTTCGTTTTGAGACATGTTGCAACTCAGAAATATTTATTCCCCCCCACCCCCCGGAAAAAATCAAGCAACTTTAGTGGAACTGAAACTAAGAAGCATCTTAACCTAAGTAAGATTCAGTCTGGCTGATAAAACATTCTTTGGAAGAATCCAGTATCTTTACTGAGTACGTTGTCATCCTCCATCATTTCAATTCCAGTGTAGAAGGGAACAAAGGAGGCTCTTCTCCACTTCTCCTACTTCAGAATTAATTGGAAAGATTGGGTTGCTCCTGAAAAATATTGAATATAAAATCAGATGTTTTGTTAAGTGCAATAACATTTTGCGCCCTATGTAAATAAGGCAAAAATTATAAGATTAAACAATCAGTATTCATTAGCATTTTCCAAGACAAAACTGTGATTATAATAGAGGAAATGCAATACGCAGAGCTGAAAAGTACAATTACACCTTTGGGCACGATCCATTTATAGCAGCTGCCCTAACAGTATGCATGTCATCCAGATGTCTCATGCCTACATGTCAGTATAATAGCTAAATAGAGATAGGTGCTCCACATGCTTGGGAATTCTAACTTTGGGACACACTCCACTGACTATGGAGTTATTATGACAAATGTGGTAGGCTCAAGAGAATATATGATACTGGGGATCCAGACTAGCAGCATCACTTGCTTGCCCTTATGTCTTATACCTATAAACCTATACCTATAAATAACTATAACCTATACCTATAACCTATACCTATAAATAATATCTGACTAGACACAAAGTTTCAACTGCTTATGGAAATCTTATGTTGATCAATATGGAAGAGCTGGGTCACAAATACTAAATAAGAATGGTTTAAATATATGACAATCACTAAGAAATATGTTACAAGGTCCTTGGCACAATGGCCTCTCTTTGCATGTTAATTCATTTTCCCTCATTAAAGCACAGAGCTCCCTGTCCTACCTGAAGTAGCTTTCTGAATGTTTCTAATAGGTATTCACATTACATATATACTGATGACTTCCACCTTTTCAATCATATGAGACTGACCAAGAACAAGATCCTGGAACTGTAGTCAGTGGACACATCAAACAAGAGTTTGGCCACCAAAAAAAAGGCAACATTTATTTAGGGGATGATGATTGAGAAAGGAATACAAAATAACCCCATGCATATTATCATTATGCAAATCTAGGATAAAGCTATACTTGGAAAAGTATGAGGGGGGGAGGGGGGGAAATAAGTGAAGGCAGTGGGGGACAAAGAATTTTAAAACAAATCCTGATCAGAAAGAACTACTGTATGAACTTATTTAGACTGGAAAGAGTCTGAAAAGGAAGGGTCAAAGGCAACCTATAGGTTCATTTTGGGGAATAAGAAGCATAATTCTTATAACCCTCTCTCCTGGACTTCCGTAAAAAACCGAAGACCTGGTTCTGCCATCATGCCTGGGGCGGGGAGGGGAATAGTCATTCTTGGGAATGGCTGGCGCCCTAGAATGGCCCCTTATATATTCACAGACTGAAGTAGAACCTTATTGCCATCTGGATTTTATTGCATTTTATACTTTTATCTTCTATTTATATCTATATTTAATGTATTATTTATAGTTTGTATTGAATTTTAAATTTTATTTCTATTGTAAACTGCCCAGAGTCCCTCTTTAGGGGGGAGATGGGAGGTGATAAAAATTTGACAAATAAACAAACAAACAAACAAATAAATTGCAGTTATCCTGCCTGCTGCAGAACTCTATAGTTGTTTCTAACATGCTGTGTTTGTTTGTGTGCACTAAATATTTTAAATCCCAAAAATGTATCCCCAAGAATAACCAAAGCCAAGCCAAATGTTGTAGATGATCTTACATTCCTCATTTATTAAGGAAGTGGGGATAACTTAACAATATCTGTGCAATGCCATAGATAAAATATGGTGGGTAGAAGTTGAATTTTCTGTTTGAAAATTCTTCATTCAGGCAAGTGAGTGTATATGTATAAATACCATTCTTGGTTCTCTGGGCTGCATCTGAGGGACAGCAAGGCAGAATTTCATCCAGGAATGTGATAAGATCACTAAGCCCTACAGGTATTAATGCTGCAGAATTTCTACAGAGAACAGGTCCATAAGCATTGTGAGATCTCTTATTATTAGCCAGGCAAAGTAATTGCATTTCTTCCCTACATGCTTCCTTACTTTTCCTATTTGATATATGGCTTCCACTCATAGTACCCTTTCCTTCCACCCACCTCCTCTATTAGTGAAAGAGGTTCAGATTTCAGCTAGCACTTGCCAACAACCAGCATGTGTTCATCTATAAAACTTTTTGCTAATACTGACTTTTACTGAAATTCAGTTCAGTATTTTGCTAATACTGACTTTTACTGAAATTCAGTTCAAATGAAATAAATAAATAAGCAAATAAATAAATAAGCAATTCCTTCCTTCCTTCCTTCCTTCCTTCCTTCCTTCCTTCCTTCCTTCCTTCCTCTTTCTTCTTTCTTTCTTCATTTCTACACTGCCCATCTTGCAAGCAACGCAATCAATAAATAAACGATTGCTTTCAGTGCGCTCATTCTTACTGCTGCAAAACAAGCCAACAATTTGAAGGGCGGAAACAGCCTCTGAAATCGTGAGGCAGAACTGCTATGTTTGGGTCCCCCACACCCTCCCGTATTGACTTTTAAATAGTTTGAAAACCTGTTTAAACAGAAGCAAGTCAATCATCAGACTGCTGGTGGAAAGAAAATGTTTTGCGCCCATGCCATTCTAGTGACAGATGTCCACATGGATGTGAGTGTACATGTTCTTTATAAGCAGACTTCTGAAGGTGACCTTGAGGAAATATATTCCTTCTAAAGCTGAAGATTTCCTTTTTTCATGCTGAAATGAGAAATCCTATGCACAAGAGTCAACTGCTGTCATTCCCGTTCGGTAATTAATGGTTCTTACAGCTGGCTGAGTGGGTGAAATAATTAATAGCACTTAAGACTTGGAGTGTGCTGAAATCCACTGCTGATTACCAAAATGTATATTTGTGCAAGGATTATATGCAAACAGTCCCTGAGTGGAGTCACAGGCAGATCACACAGATGAATTGCACTTAGGAACAGAGGTCCCTCTGTTGACGGTGCTCCAAGGTTTGTCACTGCGTTCCTTTCTTCCAAATTGAGAACACATGACAGCAAGCATAGGTATGGAAATGATTATACATCAAGAATAATGCACATACATCTATTCCAAGGAAAGCTGGGAAAATGTCAAAAATTACTTCGAGAATATCTCTCTTTCTTGGGAAATACTATCCACTGCATACATTTTCAATAAGTCTACAAGGGGCTGTCAAATCAATGGACCAATTAATTCAAACTTTTTTGACTAAGGTTAGGAAAAATTATCCCCAATTAATTTTATTTGTTTGTTTGTTTATTTATCACATATATACCCACCACTATAATTAAGAGCAAAGAAAGTCAAGGCACCCAAAACTAAAACATCTACAGGAAGGCTAAAAACCATACAAATAAAATAAGGCATACAACTCTAGGCATCCCGTCATTTGTTACAAGCCATCCATAATAATTCAGTTTTCAAGAGTAAAAGGGTCTGAGCAACCTGATTGCACACAGCATGTACAAGGCTTTGCACCCCAATTTCATAAAAGTGGGGGATTTTTAGCAGCTTCTCCTGACAGTTCAGGAGGGTTGATTCCAGTTGGAGGAGAAAGTCCCTTGGTGCCCAGCCATGTAGGGTTTTATAGGTAACGACCAGCACTTTGAACTGCACCCATAAGCTAATCCTATCCTACTTCGGATATATTATGTGAAGACCTAACTCTCTAGAGAAGGCTCTAATGCTGGGAAAGGTGGAAGGAGAGTGAAGAAGAGGACAACCAGCAGCAAGATGGATAGACTCAGTTGCAGTGGGGATGAGTGCACTGTTGGGAGACATGAAAGAACAGGTTAGGAAAAGACCGTCATGGATAAAATCTATCTATGTGGTTGCTAAACATGACTTGATGGCACATAATCATAAGCTAATAATAAGCCAGTGCAGGGTCTAGAGCACAGGTGTAATGTCCACGGTGACAAATGCTCAGGCCTGGCAGTTGCATCTTTAAGTATTTGAAGCTTGCAACTGGTGTTCAAATGTAGCCTCATGTGGAATACTATGCAGTAGTCTAGGTGTGTGGAGATGAGACCTCAGGTTTTCTTGCCCTTGATCAAGCCATAACATGGGCACCAACTGACGTTAGACAAAGGCCTCCTTAGGAGGATGCCCAAGTCATGGACCTGCTCTTAGGAGGTCAGAATATGGGGTTTTTTGCTGTTATGATATGAAGCAGAGCCAGGGGTGGAAAAATTGGACAGCCCCCAGGGCTACATACTTCTCCCCAACCCCATTTTGTGCAAAAATAACAAGAAACCAAAACCAGAAAACTCCAACCCTTCTCAATAGCATGACATGGAATTTGTAGCTTTGGCCCACCTATTGACACTCTTCTTCCCACCTAAAACAAAACATTTAATGTGCCCGCCCCCGCCCCCCCTCCACAATAAGGTTGCCTGTCTGTGCTATAAAAGCAAGTTCAGCATTTTCCCAGTCTGAAGCAAACAGACTGTAGGTGAGCCATCAACTGTGCTGTCCTCTGTCACCTTCCCTGGGAATTGTGCATTTAGAAATATTAGCCACTGGACTCCAAAGTTTTATGGGATGCTTTCCCTTCAGATATGCTGTGCATTATGTCACCAATGCTAAAATGGGGCAAGCTGCAATCAAGGGTGACAGTCTTGGATAACCATATGTTACGCTGGACAGACAAATGAAGCAAAATGAGTGGGGTCATATCAAATACATAGGCAGGGCTGAGATATTAGTTTTTCCCAGGTTTGGGAGAAGACTTCTCAGGTTCTTTAAACTATGATGCCTTTTTTAGGAGTAGCTCTACAATTTCCATGTGTTTCCTGTCTCAAAATGGTGGAAAATGATGCCATTTGCGTTCAAGAATAGTAGTTTGGGAAGCATATGATCTTGGGACTCCTGCATGCCCATCCATGACAAAAGAATAAATGAATCATCTTAAGGACACCACATGGGGAGAGACACCCCTAAAATCTATGAAAGAGATGGGGTGAACTTGACATGGTGCTGCTGTTTCTGATTACCACCCCCACATCTGCAGTGATTCTGTTTCCAGTTTATAATACAGCCTTCAGCATAAATATGAAATTTGGATAATGTCCTGTCTATCAGCTATTCTGAAAGGACACTAAAATAAAATTTAGAATCACTATTGGCAATAATGCAGGGTTTGCAGAGGCACCGTTAGGACAAATTAAGTGCTTCTTTATTATATTCAAATGATATTCCTCTCTTCCCCATTGCTCATATTAATGGGAAAGAAAGCAATCTGCAGTTCCTCAAGACCTTCTTGACCTGGATGGTTCAGGAAGTGCTGATGCTTGAATGTGTTAATGGAAGAAAAGAAAAATTGCAATTCAGTTTTTTTTTTTTAAATGCTTTAATTAGAAAGTGATTTCTCATTTTGTGATCCCATTGTCCACAGTGAAAGCTCATTAAGTAAGTGGCACAATTGGCTAGCTAATCCAGGGCAGCTGAGTTGAATTTGGAAGGGTTGTGTAAGAAGATAACTGGTTCTGACTCAGCATTAGAGAACTTCTTTGCAGGAATGCTGCAAAACAGTGATGGAAGGAGGGCAGCAGATGAAACTCGAGAGAAACTGTCCCTCTTTGGGGACACTCTTTCACTCTTTAAAAGGACACTTTTTCAAGCCTTCTGGTATTGTGACCGCTAGTTTCTGTGAAAATTACTGCAACGTATCTTGCTACTGGACACTGCAGAGTTTCTGCTATCAAGACAAGTGACCCCTACGAATTTCCATCTTCACCCATCTCCTACTTGAAGTTGCTTTCCCCAAAACTGTAGAGGTATAAAAAAATAATCAAAGAACGGATGGATTCCCAATATGACCATTCTTTCAAGGTGTCATCACCACACAATATAACATGCACTGTGCTGTAATCTGAAATGTTGGGGTTCTTTGTACTCTCAGGCAAAGTGAAGTAGCTATTTCAGGTGGTAGATGTTTTGCAGAAGAGAGAGAGGTGGCGAGACTTACTTAGCAGTCTTTACAGCCATTAAGCTAGTGTTTCTCAACCTCAGCAACTTTAAGATGTGTGGAATTCAATTCACATTCAATTCACTCACAGAATTCTGTGAGTTGAAGTCCACACATCTTAAAGTTGCTGAGGTTGAGAAACACTTCTCTAAGCAAACTGACTTGCTTTCCATGGGATGGAGAATCCTGCCTGGTCACCTGTGTGGATGAAAAAATCAGTGCCTGTCTAATCAGTTTTTGTACATGGAACGGAAGGAGAACTTGGACTGTAAATTGCAAATGGAATTGAGAATCAAATGATACTGTTGATCTTACTGAAGTTCATCTGTGGTATGTTTTGCTTCACAAAGCTGTGTGCTCTACATGGAGCTGCTGTAAAGACCACTTGGAAACTGCCATTAGGTTTGCAGGTGCAATTTAAAGTGCTGAGTTTGACCCAAGGAGCCACTCCTAAAAGGTCCTTCCCATGTCGAAGCTTTCTACTTTATAGCGCATTTCTTCTGAGAGGAAAAGTAAAAATCAGAATCCAAGCTTTGCAATAGAATCCTAAAACTGAAATGCAGGCTGGCCCATATCTTCCACAGAGGATGTGTTCTTTTTTGTTCACAATTCAGGGAGCCTTGGGTAGGCACCAGTCATGTCCTCAGAAAAGGTTTGTAGAATGAACTGAGCTTCTCACATGGACAATCCAAGCTGTTACACTCCAGGAGCAGTTTGTTTCCATTTGGCCTCTATGCAAGCAAATTCTAAGAAAGGTATAATTAAATCTAAGCCACTGATATTGTCAGTGTTTTGAGTCTGAAGCCTGGTGGTCTTTTGGACAGCTTTGAAGATACTTCTAATACTTTTAATGGCTGTTCACTGCCCAGAGTCACAGGGTTGAGATGGACGGCCATATTATTTGAAACAAATAAATAAATAGACAATAAAGATGACGCTAAAAAAAACTTGAGAGCCAGTTTGGTGTAGTGGTGAAGATATCAGGGTAAAAACTGGGAGGCCGTGAGTTCCAGTCCCCCCCACAAAGCTGGGGGACTTTGGCCCAGTCACTCTCTCCCTTGGCCCTGGGAAGGAGGCAGTGCAAACCACTTCTGAAAAGCCTTGCCAAGAAAACTGCAGGGACTTGTCCAGGCAGTATCTGAGATTTGGACACGATTGAACTGATACAAAACAAAACAAAACAAAACAAAACTTAGCATTCTGTTTACTTTGGATTATGTATCCTGCCATATCTTTCTGTGTTTTCTGTCACTTGCCCTAAGTCGGTACAATTCACCTTTGTCCTCTTGGTTTCCTGAGTCTTGGCAACCTCAGCCTTTAATGCCTTAATCCTGCCAATTTTTGTTTTGAAAGCATTTTCAAAAAGGGAAAACTGATCATAGAAGAGGCATTCCCATCAGCTCTTCATGTTCTCCACTATCCTTGTTGATATGTAATTATATGTAATGCAATAGTCTAACATGGCTACCCCCTTAAAAACCATACAGGTACTCCTCAGGTTACGATGGCAATTGGGACCAGAATTTTCATCACTAAGCAATCGTAAAGTGCAACATCATGTGACTTCATTGCTTACCGACAGCAATCCTGGCAGTTGCAGTTGTTGTCATAACCCCAGGACTGTGTTGGTCATTAAGCGGGAAGAGGCAAGAGTCCCAGGCAGGCAGGCCAGCTGGTGAGTGTGCAGGTGCCGCAGGGGGTGGGGGGTGCCCCAAACAGGTGCTATGGAGTACAGGTGGGTGCACAGGGGGTGGAGGAGTGGGGGGTGCCATGGGTAGGTACTACAGAACACGGGCAGGTGCGCAGGTGCTGTAGGGGGTTGCTGCAGGCAGGCAGTAGGGACCGTGGATGGGTGAAAAAGCGGCAGGATTGGGAGCCATTTCCGACTTCCTGCCAGCTTCCCCATTGAGTTTGCTTGTGGGAAGCTGGCAGGGAATGTTGGAAATTGCGATCATGTGACCATGGCTCGCTGCAATGTCATAATCGTGAACTGGGCACCTAGCACCCAGATCACAATCATGTGACTGCAGGGATGCTGCGACGGCCAGAACTCTGAGGACTGGTCGTAAGTCTCCCTCGTTCAGTGTCATGGTAACTTTAAATAGTCACTGAATGAGTGGTTATAACCCGAGGACTACCTTACATATTCTATCACCTATATATAAGAATAATCTATATACAGGAATAGTTACCTCTCCTTTCACTGAAAATACTTCTTGAGGATTGCTGCTTCAATGGCCATTTCTTCCTCAGATCTCCACTTGCTGGGGGAATCCTCCACCTCTTTGTCATGACGCTGAAGCTTAATGGGAAAGAAGAAAAGATTATTATATTGAGGGAGAAGTAAATGAAGCAATGAATGTTATGACCATGGAAGTGTTGTTACTATCCCATTCTTTGGTCCCAATAATTTATTTCTGATTTTTGATTAATTAGGAAGATTTCAAGTTTATAATTCTGGAACCCCAGCATGTCATCTTCCTCAGTTTTTGGTTCTTCCACTTCATTTACCTTATACACAACATGTATGCATGCACATACACAACATTTGGTGTAAAGGAAGAACAAGGAGAGAAAATCAAAGCAAACTAGCATTTCTATAACACAGAGAAAGAGTGAATATTTCGTAATGCATCTATTTGAGAAAGAAGACCAGACACCTGAGAAATCTAATACTTGAGAAGCAATTCAGGCAAGGAGAACTTCAGAAGCATCTCCATGTGTGACATGATCAATGCATCTTAAAGCAGCCAGAAGGATCATAGGGGAAACCATTTTCTAGGAGAAGCCTTCTCTGACAGTAGGTCTTAACCTCATTCCAGGCTGAGGCTTACAATTTAATAAAGCTTTTGTTGTAGGTCAAATGTGGTCAGCCTATTACAGTTGAATCAGATACGTGGAGAACTGGAAATAAAATAAATGAATTGTGACTATAGGAGAGTGAAATCCTCATTGTTGAGAATAACCACCCCCCCGGAAAAAAAATAAAAAAGAAGGGGAGCTGGAAGCCGCAACAGTTTACATTTCATGTTCACTCAGAAGTAGATCTCACTTTCAGTGTTAGTGGGTTTTTACTCCTTGGAATTTCATTTTAGACTGCAGCCTTCAACACTGAGCATAATATACCATTCATCCTTATCCCGCCAAGTCCTGGCATCTATGAGCAGGTCTGGCCTGGATTTTTAGTGTCTGACACAAATGACAAGATACTATCCCTGTTTCCTTCCATGCAGAGGAGAAGACTGATCAAAGCAAGGTTTCTAACATCATCTAGATCGGTGTTTCTCAAACTTGGCAACTTAATTCCCTCTGCTGGCTGAGGAATTCTGGGAGTTGAAGTCCACACATCTTAAAGTTGCCAAGTTTGAAAAACACGGATTTAGATGGACAGTTGAGTTTGAGGAGCTGCCATCATTGACAATTCCCACAATCCCCTACAGCATCCAATATGAGTTTACTCAGGGGACTTATGGGAAATTTATAATGGTGACCAGGAATACCATTTAGAAAAAGCAGATCCTTTGCCAAGGAGCTTTTAAATCTATGTCTCCATGTTATTTCTTCTAATTGTACAGTCCCACTGTGTATGTGCTTGTCAATTTGGGAGATGACAGTAATTTTGTATATTTTTGAATTGGGACTTTCTCACTGCAAAGTGGGAGAAAGAGAGAGATTGCTTTGTGTGAAAGAGTTATACAGACATAATGAACATCCCTCAAGGTCTGTGGCAACAATGACAACGACAACAGCCTGCCATGCCACAGCGTTATCAGTTTTAATAAAATAACTTAAAACCAGGCTGTCAGCTTTGCTGGCAACTTCACACTGGGGGACACGGAAGGGAGGAAGTGAATCCTTTTTCACAAAGAACAATATTCAAAGAGTCTCACTGTTTACAAATGATCAAAAGTGACAGTTGGTGCTTATTGGTGGAAGAGCTTTTTCTGCTTGAAGTGAAACAGGAGGGTAATTTATCAGGAAATCCTGGAAGCCAGACATCAGTAATGATCTGCTTAAAGAAAGGAAGATTTTAGGAAGAAGGTATTTATATTTGTACCACACAATGAGGAGTTGAAGCAAGCTGGCAGCATGATTTTTTAAAATCTGTCTTGGCACTGAGAGTTGTGTGATTCTTCTTGGCAATTTAGATTTCCAAAGCTGGATAATGGTAACCTAGAATGATAGGCCAGAATGGAGACCTGAATGGCTACATTTTAATTTTTTAATTTTAATTAATTTCTAACAGCAGTCTAATTTCTCTTATATTTATCCATACTTTAAAGATCCTTAAAACAGTATTGTGACCTTATAGCTGCTTTCATTAGCGGTTGCTTTTTAGAAAGATCGGGTGCAACGCAAGCAGATGTCTTAAGTTTCTCTTCCCAACATTTGTCCCAATCTATCCAGTATATGTTTTGGGTTAAGATAGTTATTTTCTTCCCTTTATCTCCATTGCTACTAAAGCAATTATTCATTCAGATATATCTGAGTGGCTGACTATCCATTTACTTTACTGATATACGCATGTGTGCATGCACACACACATCTAAATGGAACTCAGAAAAGTTTATGCCTTTTAATCAATTTGTTAGTCAGAAAAAGTGCTACAGGTAGTCCTTGCTTAACAACCTTTTGTTTAGTGATGGTTTGGACTTACAACAGTGCTGAAAAAAACAACTTACGATCAGATCTCACATTTACAACCATCACAGCGTCCCCACAGCCGTGTGATCACGATTTGGGCTCTTGGCAACCGGTTCGCATTTATGACCATCGCAGTGTCCCATGGTCACGTGATCACCATTTTTGACCTTCCTGGCCAGCTTCTGGCAAGCAAACTCAATGGGGAACCATGTGATTCACTCAATGACCACGTGGTTTGCTTAAGAGCCGCCGTGATTTGCTTAATGGCCACCACAAAAAAGTCATAAAATTGGGTTGGATTCACTTAATAACTGCTTCACTTAGGAACCAAAATTCCGGTCCCAATTGTGGTCATTAAGCAAGGATTACCTGTACTACAGTCCTGCTGATACAACTGGCACACACATACACTATGGGTAGGCAACCTGCAAACACAGGACTTCCTATAGCCCTTAAACATCTTTTCTATGGCCCCACAGGGCCTTTTGATTTCAGTAGCTAAAAACTACTGGGCAGGGATTTCTGCCATTTTGAAGCAAGAAACACATGGAAATTGTAATGTAAGCCCTGAAATGGGCTTATCATAATTTTAACAACAAAAGACGAGACACCCAGACTTTTTTCCCCCAAAGTCAAGAAAACAAAAATCTCAGCCAAACCATTTGCATTGCTACTTCTCATTGTGATCCTCAGGTTCCTGCCGAATGTTAGGTGCAGTCCACCGCCACCAGAAGGTTCCCCTGAGATACACTAATGGTGATTCCCATTGCCTAGGGTATTTGTATTAGTATTCTAGAGTATGCAGTATTCTAGAGATTAGATCATAGGCTTCAAAACCAAGTTGGGGAATCAATTGTTCTCCTTACAGAGTAGTTTTAGCTTCATCAAAGATTGAATGCATTTAAAGGTTAACAGCAGCGTGCCTAAAATAAGAAGAGAAATTACCTTGGGCTTAGATTTTAATTTTGGAAACACAGTACCTTTCTTTTTTTTAAAGGAAAAGGCCATTTTCATCCTTCCAGATTCCCAGATATCAACTGAGGAGTAGAACTGAGATGAGGGAATTGAAAATGCCATTAACATGCACTGCTGCATGTTTTGCTCCACTAAGTTAAAACAAGTCAACATATGTCAAACTGCAATTCCACAGAACTCTGTCTCCCTTTCTCTACATTGTAAATCTTCCTATAATCTCTCTGAAATTGACCCTTAGAAGGGATTTGTTGGGCCTAATGAGACAAGCAGTGAAATCTCACATTGTGTGATTTGTATTGCTTATGAATTTAAAAAACTACAATTTAACTATTTACTATGGGAATAGTAAACTTCAAAGACAGGCAGTTTTCTTTCTCACATGGCATATGATTCCTGTCCCAGCCCAGAATGCAGAACAGCCAAGGAATACATTTCTACAGCTGTATCTATGGTAGCACTACGATCCAAACTTTTGAACTTTATTCATTCATTGAACATTTATTAATTCTTGGCCTATGGAAGGCACAGAATCTATTTATCATATGCTAGACTTTCATGACTTTCTGGTCTTGGAGTCCGTCCAGATAGATGGACTTCTATAAATTGCCTTGCCCAAATCATTTCTAACTCTTAATCTGTTGATTAGGCCAACAGCCATCATAGTCCAGCATATTATTTCTCACAGTAGCTAACCAGATGCTCCTGAGGTGCTTGCAAGCAGGAGACAGAGACACACCTCAGTTTTGTCATTATCCCCCTACAACTAGTATATAGAGTCCTACTGCCCCCAATCCAGAGGTAACACTGATGCTTAAGATCAATAGCCCTGTCTTCATTGGATTTATCCAATCACTTTTTAAAGCCATCCAATGTGGTGTCCAACATCATTTCTTGGGCAATTAATTCCACGAGTTAATTCTGCGTTATGTGAAGGAGTGCTTTCTTCCATTCTCCTTCTAATCAACTTCACAGAATGACGCCTGATTCTACTCTTTTAAGAAAGAGATAAAGCATTCTCCCTATCCACTTTCTCCATGGCATGCATGACTTAATGTACCTTGATATATGAACAAGCAGTCCAAAAATATACTGCAGACTAGTGCTTGGTAGAGCAGCCATGACGGCCTTGGAAAAGATATTCAAATGCCATGATGTGTCTATATCTACAAAGATCAAAGTTGTGCAAACCATGGTATTCCCTGTCACACTCTATGGAAGTGAAAGTAGGATAGGAAGAGTATTGATGCCTTTGAACTTTGGTGTTGGAGAAGATTCCAGAGAATACCATGGACAGCCAAGAAAACAAACCAATGGATCATTGAACAAATCACCCAGAATTCTCAAATGACCAGTCTCAAATTATCCCACTTTGGACACATTATACGAAGATCCAGCTCTCTGGAAAAGGCTCTAATGCTGGGAAAGGTGGAAGGAAAGAGAAGTACAGGATGACCAGCAGCAAGGTGGATGAACTCAGTTACAGTGGGAATGAGTGTACTGTTGGGAGGTTTGAAAGAGCAGGTTAGGGGTAGATAGTCATGGAGAAAAATCTACCTATTTGGTCGCTAGGAGTTGAAAATGACTTGATGGCACACAGTCAATTAATTAATCAATATGCCTACACAGTTGCCTCCTTTCCAAACCAAATAATCCCAAATATTGTAGACTTTTCTTGTATGAAGCTATAAGAGCCACTTAATCTGTTTGGTAGCCTTCTACACTTTCTCCAATTATATCTTTTTTCAAGCATGGAAACCAGATCTGTTCGCATTATTCCATATGCAAATATTCCATAGATCAGTATAGGAACATTATGATGTACACATTTTTATTTTCAGTCCCTTTTCTAATTATTCCTACCATGGCATTTTGCTTTTTCACAGCTGCTGCACACTGGGTAGGTAGAAATACCATTTTTCTGGCAGATAACAGATAGCTCAGACCCCATCAATGTGTATGTGTACGGAAAAATACCTTCTCTCCATGTCTCTCCTATTTCATCCTTCTAAGTAGTTGACTTTTTCCTAGGGAACAATTTAAAAGTTAAAAGTGGCTGTGGATTAATGGGTCCTCGATTTCTGGGAAATTGTCATCTTTAGTTCTGGATGGAGTTGCGCTGCCCCAGACAGACCCGGTGCATAACTTGGGGGTCCTCCCAGCCATGGCTAGGAGGGCCTTTGTGTCACTTCATTTGTATGCCAGTTATGCCCCTTCCTGGAGTGAGAGGCCCTCCAAACGGTCTCTCATGCCCTGGTTATCTCCCATATAGACTACTGCAATGCGCTCTACATGGGGCTACCCTTGAAGAGTATCCGGAAGCTACAGCTGGTGCAAAATGCAGCCGCGTGGGCGATCTTGGGTTTCCCAAGATCAGCACATGTCACCCCTTTGCTCAGCGAGCTGCATTGGTTGCCCGTAGGCTTCCAGGTCCAATTCAAGGTGTTGGTTATCACCTTTAAAGCCCTACATGGCACGGGTCCAGGTTACCTAAGGGACCGTCTCCTCCCCATCATATCAACTTGTCCCTCCTGTTCAGGCAGAGAGGGCATGCTACAGACCCCGTCTGTAAGAGAATTCCATCTGGCAGGGTCCAGGAGACGGGCCTTCTCTGCAACAGCCCCTGCCCTTTGGAATATCCTTCCCCCGGAAGTGAGATTGGCTCCCTCCCTCCTGGACATTAGGAAACAACTAAAGACCTGGTTCTGTTATAAGGCCTGGGTGGGAGAGAGGGTAGTCATTCCTGGGGATAGTTAGTTTCTTAGAAGGACCCTGCTCAGCTTGCAAATCACAGAGAACTTCCAGCCATCGGGGTTTTTAATCACATTTATTTTATTATGTATTATAGTATTTTACAGTTTTAAATTTTTCTTATTTATGTTTCATTGTAAACTGCCCAGAGTCCCTTTTGGGAGATGGGCGGTGATAAATTTGATAAATAAATAAATAAATAAATAAATAAATAAATAAGTTCCTTTGCCATCTTATTGATGTAATGTGTCACCGGCCTGGTTCTATTTCTGTTCAAGTGGAGCCCATTTCTCTTGTACAGATTTGGATTGTCCTAAAATGTTCCCCAACACTTAAGAACTTTAAATTGCTTTAGTTGATACCATTGTCTTTTCTACACATTGTGGTCATTCCAAGGTGATCAAAGAAGGGCATGGAAGTCAGTAACAATCAGTAACCATCAAACATGCAGTTGTTGTTGTTTATTCGTTTAGTCACTTCTGGCTCTTCGTGACTTCATGGACCAGCCCACGCCAGAGCTTCCTGTCGGTCGTCAACACCCCCAGCTCCCCCAGGGATGAGTCCGTCACCTCTAGAATATCATCCATCCACCATGCCCTTGGTCGGCCCCTCTTCCTTTTGCCCTCCACACTCCCTAGCATCAGCATCTTCTCCAGGGTGTCCTGTCTTCTCATTATGTGGCCAAAGTATTTCAGTTTGCCTTTAATATCATTCCCTCAAGTGAGCAGTCTGGCTTTATTTCCTGGAGTATGGACTGGTTTGATCTTCTTGCAGTCCAAGGCACTCTCAGAATTTTCCTCCAACACCACAGTTCAAAAGCATCGATCTTCCTTCTCTCAGCCTTCCTTATGGTCCAGCTCTCGCAGCCATATGTTACTACGGGGAACACCATTGCTTTAACTATGTGGACCTTTGTTGTCAGTGTGATGTCTCTGCTCTTAACTATTTTATCGAGATTTGTCATTGCTCTTCTCCCAAGGATTAAGCGTCTTCTGATTTCCTGACTGCAGTCAGCATCTGCAGTCATATTCGCACCTAGAAATACAAAGTCTTTCACTGCTTCTACATGTTCTCCCTCTATTTGCCAGTTATCAATCAAGCTGGTTGCCATAATCTTGGTGTTTTTGAGGTTTAGCTGCAAGCCAGCTTTTGCACTTTCTTCTTTCACCTTCATCATAAGGCTCCTCAGTTCCTCTTCGCTTTCAGCCATCAAAGTGGTATCATCTGCATATCTGAGATCGTTAATGTTTCTTCCAGTGATTTTAACTCCAGCCTTGGATTCCTCAAGCCCAGCACATCGCATGATGTGTTCTGCGTACAAGTTGAATAGGTAGGGTGAGAGTATACAGCCCTGCCGTACTCCTTTCCCAATCTGAAACCAGTCCGTTGTTCCATGGTTTGTTCTTACTGTTGCTACTTGGTTGTTATACAGATTCTTCAGGAGGCATACAAGATGACTTGGTATCCCCATACCACTAAGAACTTGCCACAATTTGTTATGGTCCACACAGTCAAAGGCTTTAGAATAGTCAATAAAACAGAAATAGATGTTTTTCTGAAACTCCCTGGCTTTTTCCATTATCCAGCAGATATTGGCAATTTGGTCCTAGTTCCTCTGCCTTTTCTAAACCCAGCTTGTACATCTGGCAATTCTCGCTCCATGAATTGCTGAAGTCTACCTTGCAGGATCTTGAGCATTACTTACTGGCATGTAAAATGAGTGCCACTATTCGATAGTTTGAACATTCTTTAGTGTTCCCCTTTTTTGGTATGGGGATATAAGTTGATTTTTTCCAGTCTGATGGCCATTCTTGTGTTTCCCAAATTTGCTGGCATATAGCATGCATTACCTTGACAGCATCATTTTGCAAGATTTTGAATAGTTCAGCTGGGATGCCGTCGTCTCCTGCTGCCTTGTTATTAGCAATGCTTCTTAAGGCCCATTCAACCTCACTCTTCAGGATGTCTGGCTCTAGCTCACTGACCACACCGTCAAAGCTATCCCCGATATTGTTATCCTTCCTATACAGGTCTTCTGTATATTCTTGCCACCTTCTCTTGATCTCTTCTTCTTCTGTTAGGTCCTTGCCATCTTTGTTTTTGATCATACCCATTTTGGCCTGGAATTTACCTCCAATGTTTCTAATTTTCTGGAAGAGGTCTCTTGTCTTTCCCATTCTATTGTCTTCTTCCACTTCTGCACATTGCTTGTTTAAAAATAATTCCTTATCTCTTCTGGCTAACCTCTGGAATTTTGCATTTAATTGGGCATATCTCCCCCTATCACTGTTGCCTTTTGCTTTCCTTCTTTCTTGGGCTACTTCTAGTGTCTCAGCAGACAGCCATTTTGCCTTCTTGGTTTTCTCTTTCTTCGGGATGTATTTTGTTGCCGCCTCCTGAACAATGTTGCGAACTTCTGTCCAGAGTTCTTCCGGGACCCTATCTACTAAGTCCAGTCCCTTAAATCGATTCTTCACCTCCACTGCATATTTCTTAGGAATATTAGTGAGCTCATATCTAGCTGATCTGTGGGTCTTCCCTAATCTCTTTAGTCTGATCCTAAATTGTGCAAGAAGAAGTTCATGATCTGAACTACAGTCAGCTCCAGGTCTTGTTTTTACCGACTGTATAGATGTCCACCACCTTTGGCTGCAAAGGATGTAGTCAATCTGATTTCGGTGTTGTCCATCTGGTGAAGTCCATGTATAAAGCTGTCTCTTAGGTTGTTGGAAGAGAATGTTTGTTATGCAGAGTGAGTTGTCTTGGCAAAATTCTATCAGCCTATGTCCTGCTTCGTTTTGTTCTCCCAGGCCATGCTTACCTGTAATTCCAGGTGTTGTTTGACTGCTACCTTAGCATTCCAGTCTCCTGTGATGAAAATAACATCTCTTTTAGGCGTGTTGTCCAGTAGGTGCTGCAGATCCTCATAGAACTGCTCTACTTCAGCTTCTTCAGCATCTGTGGTTGGGGCATATATTTGGATGACTGTGATGTTAGATGGCTTGCCCTGAATTCGAATTGAGATCATTCTATCGTTTTTTGGATTGTATCCAAGCACTGCTTTAGCCACTTTACTATTAATTATGAAGGCTACTCCATTTCTTCTGTGGTCCTCTTGTCCACAGTAGTAGATCTGGTGGTCATTTGATGTGAAGTGGCCCATTCCAGTCCATTTCAGTTCACTGACGCCCAAAATGTCTATCTTTAATCTTGACATCTCACCAATAACCACATCCAATTTGCCCTGGCTCATAGATCTTACATTCCACGTTCCAATGGTGTGTTGATCCTTAGAACACCGGATTCACCATTCACCACCAGCACCGTCGGCTGCTAGCCGTCCTTTTGGCTTTGAGCTAGCTGCGTCATCACGTCTGGGGCTAGTTGAACTCATCCTCTGTTCCTCCCCAGTAGCATTTTGACTATCTTCCGACTTGGGGGTCTCATCTTCCAATGGTATACCGACATATCTCTGGTTGTACTGATCCATTTAGTTTCCACGGCAAGAATACTGGGGTGGGTTGCCATTACCTTCCCCAGGGATCGCATTTAGTCTGACCTCTCTGTCATGACCTTCCCGTCTTGGGTGGCCCTTCACGGTTTAGCTCATGGCATCATTGAGGTGCTCAAGCTCCAGCACCACGACAAGGTAATGATCCTTTGCTGAAGTGGATATATCTAGATGTACCTATGCAGCAGCATAGATAGTTATAGGTGCATCTTGATACATCCATGTAGCAACATTACTTCATAAGCTGCACTGGCTCCCAGTAGGATTCTGGGTGTAATTCAAGGTGCTGGTTATCACCTTTAAAGCCCTATATGTTACAGAACCAGGTTATTTTCAGGACCACCTTTCCCCAATTATTTCTGCCCATCCCACACTTTAATAGGCATAGTTCAGGTTCCTTCTCTGAAGCAATGTCATCTGATGGGATTAGGAGGCATACCTTTTCCATTGATGTGCCTGCCTTCTAGAATGATCTGACATATGGCTGGCCCTGACCCTGTTGGCTTTTAGGAAGGCATTAAAAACTTTGTTCCTCCTCTGGGTGATAGGAGGCCCCATTTTGTGAGGTCAGTATATACTGAGGGGTCCTAATTGTCTATTAATTGTAGTAGTAGCACAACACCTTGAATTACACCCAGTATCCTATTGGGAGCCAGTGCAGCTGTAATAGTTTTAATTGTAAATCAATTTTTTGATTTTTCTCACTGATGCATGCTGCCCAGAGTTACATTTATGAGCGTTGGTTAGACATATAAATTTTCGGAATAAATACATATCATTTCTTATGAATACCAGCAAGGCTGCCAGTCAATCTGCAACTATGTGCCTGAACACAGGTGGATGAACATGAGGTACCTCCTGCCTCTACCATCACCTCCTAGCAACATCCTAGTAGATGCTGAAAGTTCCTATTAGGCAACTGTTCTACTGGTAACCATTGTTTACAGGGGAGAAATTGTAGCAAGAAAAGGTCCTTTCTTCCTCATCACAAATACCCTTTTAAAGTAGTGGTTGTTGTTTTTTGCCAGTGATCATCAGCCAATTGTGGAGAAGAAACACATGTGGTAGAGAAAAAAAAAGGAATGGGCAATATTTTCCACCATGTTTATTTTATTTTATTTTATTTATTTATCAAATTTGTCACTGCCTATCTCCTCTCATCAGAGGGACTCTGGTCTGCACATTTGAAACACATTGATATTCTGCTTTTTAAATTGCTGTTTAAAATACATTTTACTGAATCTTTCATAAATGCATCCATCCTGCTTCTACACTAATTATATATTTTTTTTTAAAAAGAGGTACACGAAGATTCCTATTTCAACATATTTTTACATATTATGTCAAAAATGCATTGTAAAGTTATTTTTGAAGTGTGTGCATGTATCTATGTATGTGTGTGTATATATAAACACACACACACACACATTTAAGAACTTTTTTTTTTAGCCAAAAACTGCCTTGAAAGATTCAGAGATAACTGCATTCTCACACCCATATGAATTCAGGAAGTATGGATTAAGCTGGTTCATTTTAAAATGAGACCAAACAAAATTCTTCAGCATCCTTAACCTAATCTAAACTTAGAGCAAAGGAAAGTAGAAAGAGAAAATATTGCTTATCTCAAAAGCAATCTGTAATTCCCAGGTTTCTCCCCTCTCTCTTCTATTCTTCAACATTTCCAAACAGACTGGTAACAAGGGATGAGGGCAAACAAGAGATGCATGCAGAAGGGGGAAAATGCCTTAATCTATTAAATTGGTTGTCCCAGTGCTCCATGATTTGGGGGATTAAGTATTTGGCATCTCATAGGGATGCTCCCGAACTGAGCAGGTTATGGCCTAAAGAGCCCTTTCTAGGTCTGTGATTTATTATGATTTCATGAATCTATGAAGCACATTGCATGATATGATGTGGCCTGAATGGACTAATCTGACCTGGATGGGAGGGCACTGTCCCTGAAAGTCCAAGTTTAAAGTTTTGAAATGCCTCCAGAATGAGCTTTATCAGTCAAGCTAACAGGTGGCTTCAATGACTCAGAGTGCCTTGCACTATTCTAAGCTCTTGCATAAGTTCTGACTTCTTCTAGAGTGGCCCTGGCCAAGGACCTCTACTCTGATGCTCTCAGGCAAACACTGTAATCTGTTGCCTGGGGCGCTCCCCTTGGTAGCAGCGCAGAAACTGCAGTTGCTTCAGAAGAACCTGGAACCTGTAAACTGAGATGGCTTGCTAGGAAAACAGTTGCACAAGCTCCTCGTTTCCTTCCATGTACAAGTTCAACATTTGTCGTGCATACCTCCAAAGCCCTACAGGTCTTGTTAGCAGGTCTCTAAGAGAATGCCTGTTCCCACAGTAATATGACAAGGTAACACACCCTGAGAATCTTTAGATGTCAGACAAAGGGAAGGAGGCATGGGGGTTATCATTCTCACCAGCTGTCAAGCCTCCATCTAGCCCCATCATAAAATTCAAAATTAAAAAACACAATGTAAAATAACCTATGCTTCTGATTCTTTTTTCCCTTGTTAACTGCCTTCTTTCTCTCTTTCTGAAGAGGCTCATTGTAATGCGCAAGGCCCATTTTCTTTGGGAATCTGCTTGGCAATTCATTCCACACATTGCTGCGACCCTGAAAACATAAAACCGCAGCTACCCTGACAAGAGCAGCATGCACGCTCCCATTTTCCAGTTGCGCAGAATTGATATGACAAAATTTGCATTCATCTTATGTCCCTCCCCCTTCCTAAGTACTAGAGGCAGAACTCTGCCATGTGCTCAGTGAATGCTTTCAGCTCCACTTTTTTTTTCATCTCCCCTTTAATAATGTTACAAGATGGATTTATAACATACCTAGAACTAATATCAAAATGAAAATGAGTTTTCTGCCAGTGGAACAACAACGCGGTTAATTTGCCTACAGCTATTGTATTATCTAAGCTTTGCTACAGTAGGAAATAACTTTCTAATGTAGTGTTGCCTGCAAAGCTGGATGAAATCTGGATAGGAGAATATAATATAAAAAGGCACAGCACTATAGCTGGCAGGAAAATTGGGAGCTGGAAAAAGATAGAAAGATTGGGAGGATTTGGAGATATGCTAATAAACCTTGTATATCGGTCAACTAACAGTATATGAGAAGACAAATGTTGGGCCACAGAACTATGTTGCAACCACTTAATTTTCTCTGCTGCAGTCTGCCTGTCAATAACAGCTGCATTAACACACCTGTTTGTAGATATCTGCAGCAGAACCGACAAGTATTATTCAAGGAAAATTTACCCTGCTTTAAAAAAAATGTGCTCAGTCGAAAACATGATTAACACAACAGGTCAACAGAATTGCCAAAGCAGTCAAAACCATGATAAAATCTTGCCACACCACCATTCAGGAGCAACAGGAATGAATCACAAACAGTCATCACAATCACCAACAACCTTCAAGGTGGAGCTTGAAATTCAGCAGGCTTGGTTCCAGGTGGGTATCATGAGGAGAAGGTTGCATCAGTGAGGCTAGGCTTCAGACTTCAGAAAAGATTCAGCATGCTGCTGCAACTTTTATAGTACTGGGGGTGAGATGGACTCTCATCCTTATCACTGTGCCATCCCATTGTTTCTACCTCCCCATCTTTAGTATTCCTTCATCTACTGATGCTGAACTTTGGGGAAGTTCATAAGATCAGACCACTTCCACTATCAACCAGGATGTCAGTGGGCCTCTTAACCATTTGGACTTCAGAGGAGGTTGGGAATGAAGATGTAATTAAAAGTTGCAAGAACCAATTCCACAAATCCACCAGGATTACTCTGAAGCTCCTAACCATTTCCAAAGCTCCTCAACATATCTTATTATACATCCCATGGGGGACATATAAGTGAGGCCAGATGTTCTCTTAGTTGCCTGGGTGCAACTTGAACTTATATACTTCAGATGAGGATTCAGCTGTTCCCTGGACCATCTGGCAGATTTACAGATTAGATGACCAATCATGTTTCTGGCTTGTATGAAATACAGCCTTCTAATCAAATACAACTGACTGAGTATCCATACTCTATTCTTAGGATAGTTTATATACAACTCATTAACCAAATTCCATTTTCATTTGGATGAGCTGATATACATGAAAAGAAAATAATACCTTGGCCAAATCTTTCCAGGCATCTGCTATCTGTAGTGAAGGATATCATTTCATCAGAACAAGTATAATATAACAGCTGGATGCTCTTCCAGCATTTCCTAACTGAGATGGACTGTACATTTAAACAGGGTGTGTAGATTTTTGGTACAAAATATTTCTCAGTGCATAAGATCTTACTCATAGAGAATGAATAGAATGAGTGACAGCCAGTGTAGGATAGTAATTAAGGTGTTGGACTGGCACCATGGAGATGTACAGTAGGTTCAAATCCATCCCACAGCCTCAGAAGCCTTGGGCCAGTCACTCTCTCACAGCCCAACCTACATCACAGGGTTGTTGATATGGGAGAAAAATGGGAGGAAAGAGTGCCATCTATGGTGCCTTGAGATCTAAATATAAATTATATATAAAAATAAATTAGAAGGATTATCCATACACAGCTCATCAATAAGGTTATTTCCAGGGGCTGATGGACACGATCAGAAATCACAAAATGCTAAAACTAAGCCAGTCTAAGCATTGATTAATGCTAGGATGGAAAACTGCTTGTTAGTCAGGTATGCCAATTTGAGGTAGGCCAAGATGGAAGAAAAGTGAGACATTAAAACAGTAATTGGCTAAATGAATGAATGCATGAATAAAAACTAATTCTCAGGATTTTCATTCATTCATTAGCTGAATGGCCTTCCATCTAGAAGCTCAAGGCAGGACACGTAGCACTACCATCTTCCGTTTTTCTCACAGCAATTTGAGAGATAAGCTGGACTTAAAGATGGTTATTGGATCATAATCACCCAGACTGAGCTTCATGGCTGACAGTTGATTTGAAACTGGGACTTCCTGATCCTAGTTCAAGATCTTAACTTAGTGTTTCTCAACCTTGTCAGCTTTAAGATGTGTGGACTTCAACTCTCAGCATGATGGCTGGGGAATTCTGGGAGTTGAAGTCCACACATCTTAAAGCTGACAAGGTTGAGAAACACTGCCTTCACCACTGCAATACACTGCTTTCTTAGCATGAAAAATAGTGTGGAAAGTGTTTGCCAAAAATAGAACATTTGGGAAGGACAGCCGTTCAAATGAGAATGTTGACCTCAAACTTTATCCAGCTAAGTATTTCTAGAACTTCCTGCTTAAGTTATTTAAATCCCTGCAGTGTTATCCAAATAAGCCAACAACCAGTTTAGCTGTAGGCCCCTCCCCATCTTCCCAGCATCCTCTTGCTATTGCCACTAATCTTCCTTCCAGCCCTTGTACCCCTCCCACCTTCAACAGTATGTTTTACAATACTTGTAAAAATGTAAGCTGCACTTGGTTTAGCATGGAATGACAAAAAAACGAGAAGTAATTTAGAAACATATTTCACAACTCTCCTGTGCAGGACTGAACCAGCTAGGCAATGTTTATGACTGAAATGGAACTACAAGCTAGAAATATTTTCCTTGGAAACAGAACACAGATAAAATGCTTCTTCCATTGTATGATTTGGACCTGAAGGAGAATTCCTTTCCCTCTGATTAGTCCTCCCTTAATTCTTAGGCCTGGCCCAGCTCAGGTGACAGGATCTTGGCTGATCTTGGATAAGCAATGCAGGGTAAGTCCTGGTTAGCACTTCGACTTGAGACCCCAAGGAAATCAGAGGGCTATGGGCTAGATTATAAAAGAAAATCAAATTGACTATTGTTAAAAGGAGGTGGAAGGGCTTAGTTATAGCATCAAAGACATGACCAGGTACTGACTGAGGAACAGGTCACAAACTCCTCATGTGCAAGTTCCAAGTTTAGCTAAAGAAGAAAGCCAACCAGTTCCACAGTATGATTTTGAGCATATACCCACCATTTTCAAAGAGAACATCAGGGATTGCTTTGAAGGTGGATGGACTCGGTTACAATGGTGATGAATGCATCATTAGAAAACCTGAAGGACCAGGTAATGGAGAAAATCTATCTATGTGGTTACTGGGAGTCAACATCAATTTGATGGCACATATTCAATCAATCAATAGACAGGGTTGGAAAATTTTAAAAACTCCCAGAAGAAGGTAATAGTAAACCACTTCTGAATTGCTCCATGGGCTTTTTGTAATACAAGTGGATGTGATGGAAGATTACTCAATACCATTTGTAAATGACAATCGCAATGCTTCCTTTCCACTGCCATTTTGCATCAGCATCACGTTAGCAGCATACAGACCTTCAAATACCCTATATTCTTGAGTACATCCAATTTTATGACCCCCCATGTGATTTTAAAAATATGTATTAGAATAGGAAAGCACGTTCTTACTCTTTATCCTGTTCAGTTCTTTTCTTCAATGGTCTTTTTTTTCATTTTAGACAATGTTTGATTAATCACTCCTTAAAATTACAAAATTACATTTCCTAGATCACAAATTGTGTTGTATACAGGACAACACAACAGAAGATGCGTACCTATTCTATATAATGTAGTCTGCTTAAATACATTATATTACTTTTTTTAAAAAATTATCATTCTTCCTTTTCTGCAACAATTCTAATTAATGATTTAATATCCCAGTTATTCTCACACATTCAAACAAGTCTTCTGTGGTTAGTAATTCTGCTTCTATATAAATGATAATTCAGATTTGGTTGGAATTCCAAGTCAATCCCTTACTACTACTACTACATATATGTGTAACTCACAGAGTTATTTGTTAATTATTAATAATATGTGACTGCTACTGTTGTCTGCTTCTACACAAACTTACAGATAGTCTGCCCTCTGCTTATCACATTTGCCATTTTGGAATATATTTAAAGCTGTGCAAATCCTTTGAAAGAGGTGCTTCAGAAAGCACGGGAAAATCTATATATCTGGGGGTGTCTGAAGGGTGGTGGTAGTCAACAATGTCAAAAGGGAGAGTGTGGCAGCAATTGAAGTCCTACACTTGTTTCCATGCATGCAGTCCAAGTGACAAACACTAAAAAGAAGCAGAGTCACCCCCCACCCATTTTGACATCATCATTGCCCCCTCCCCTGCAGATGCCCCTGTACAAAGCACATCTTTTCAATTTGCTAAAGCTGGTACATCTTTTTCCCAGCTTGTTCAACTGCTTTGGAAGCTGGTTCTGTTGGTCCTCATATATATATTTTCATTCATAGCCACATCACTTTTCTTCCCATTTTTTCCCAGTGAAGCAGCCATAAGTGTCCAGAAAAAGAAACAGTGGCTTCAATTATTTGAAAAGCAGTGCTTTATACTTCATTCTCATACCTTCTGAAGCATCTCTTTTGAAGGATTCACAGAGCCTCAACATATATGCTGTCTAAAAGGTCAGTGGCAGGGCACCTGCTTCACATGTTGAAGGTTCCAGGTTCAATCCCCACCATCTCCAGATTGGGTAGCAACGCATGGAGACTCATGGCAGTCACAATCAACCCCATCCATCCTGTAGGCAACTTAGAACGCTCACACAATTGCCTATAGTATGTTCAGTGCCACCACAATTATAACTTATACTCATCTGGTGAAGTTATTCAAATAGCAGACCCCCCACTGGATAGCAAAGGTTAAGCTGTATTTTCAAAGACATGCTCCAACCAGAGATTTGCATATGATGTTATGCAAATGTCATGTGTTGAATTAAGCTTTGGAAATTATGACCAATCATTGTCATAATGAGGCAAGAGCACCACAAATTCCAGGCATGTATTATTTTTTATGGCTCTTGACCCTATATATTTGCAATGATGTTCAGGGCACACCATAACACGGTTCTTAGTGTTATACATAGGCATATGTACCATAATGCAATTGACTCCGCATGCAATGGACAAATTTCCATGGCAATTTACCTAATTTGTGTAATGACATCATGAAAATAATGTAAGCTGTCATAAGGACATACTCTCTGATTTCTCTCTCAGGCAATCAGGGATAAAGCACAATCTTTAAAGAAAATATACAAACAAATAAATAAGAGCGAGCATGAAAGAATAATATAGGAATAGATTACAAACGAATGAACTACAGATTTAAAAATATGATGGAAGTTATAGCTTTCTACTATAACCATTAATCAGTTGTACATAGTTAAGTATATTGTATATATTATATCACATTAGAAGACCAAGAATCACATTAAACTTGAACTAGAAAGGAATGTCAGGCACCATGGTAAATGCAATATAAATCACTGAAAAATGAAAAAAAAAAAGGAATGAAGTACACCCCTCCCTTCAACTGATTTGTTAAATTGAGGTTCACTGTATTTCTAAATATATTGCTGTAATGGAATATATTAATGGAACAATTAATAAATCTAATAAATAAAATATACAGTTTAAAGTTCCATTTTATTGCCAGATTTGGACATAGATCCAGTGAATAATATTTTCGGTATCACTACAATGGACTTGTCCCTGGGGGAGCTGGGGGTGGCGACGACCAACAGGAAGCTCTGGCGTGGGCTGGTCCATGAAGTCACAAAGAGTCGGAAGCGACTGAACGAATAAACAACAACTACCTATATTAATTTTTTTCCAGGTTTTACAAACTGTAAATCAATTATTTTTATGCTCATGTTAGCTACAAAATATCTTCACATACACTATTTTAACAACTGTACTATTTATAACAAGCTCTGAATAACTTTTTTACAATGGTTGTCTTTCTCTGAATGGTCCCATTGACAATTCAAAATCTTACCTGATTTCTCTAATGATTAAAATGTACAGAAATACCACTAACAGGATCCTTTATCTACTATTTAAAACAGATATGCAATCTATGTCCACACCTCTCAGTAGGTTGGTATTTAAGTCCAGTGAAATCTCTGGAATTTCTATGATCAACTCTCTGTAGAACCATTATTCGGGTAGTCCTCTCTTAACAACCATTTGTTTAGTGAAAGTTCAGACTTATGATGGTGCTGGAAAAAATGACTTATGACTGGTCCTCACACTTATGACCATAACAGTGTCCCCCTGGTCATGTGATCATGATTTGGGCACTTGGCAACCGGTTTGGGTTTATGACTGTTGCATCGTCCTGTGGTCGCGTGATCACCATTTTCGACCTTCCCAGCCAGCTTCTGGCAAGCAAACTCAATGGGTAACCATGTGATTCACTTAACAGCCATGTGGTTTGCTTAACGACTGGTGCAAAAAAGGTTATAAAATTGAGTTGGATTTGCTTAATGACTGCTTTGCTTAGCAACTGATGGTTTGGTTAAGTGACGTCTAAGTGTTGGAATTCAGCTTTGCTTCCTGCATCTACAAACCCCTTGACCACTCTAGACAATACATGTAGAGATAGCTCACAGAGCAGGTCTATGCTTGTCTAAAAACTTACTCCACAAATCTCTGTGCAGCATGACCCATTGTTAGACTGATATTGCCAGGGCTCTCATCAAAGGGCATTTGTGAGGAGACAAAATTGAACACAGTGAGCACAACTGTGGGGTCAAAGCCCATCCCCTTTTTTACTAAGTGCAATGCATGTGAGGCTTTGATCATATCTACTCTGTTGGACAATTTTCATCCTGTCTCCGACCTCCCCTTTTTGGGGAAGGTGGTTGAGAAAGTGGTGGTGTTGCAGCTCCAGAGGATCCTGGATGAAACGGATTATCTAGACCCCTTCCAGTCAGATTTCAGGCTGGGATATGGGACAGACTGCATTGGTCGTGCTTATGGATGATCTCTGGCGGGAGCGGGATGGAGGCAGTGCATCCATCCTGGCTCTTCTTGACCTCTCAGCAGCTTTCTATACCATCAACTATGGTATCCTTTGGGGGCAGGGAGTTGGGGGTGGGCGGTATGGAGTTGTGCTGGTTCACCTCCTTCCTCCAAGGCCAGTCCCAATCGGTGGTGATAGGGGATGAGAGGTCTGACCCTCGGCCCCTTTTGTGTGGGGTGCCACAGGGTTTGGTTCTCTCTCCTCTCTTATTTAACATCTACATAAAACCACTGGGTGAGATCATCTGTCACCACAGGGTGAGGTATCATCAATATGCTGATGATACTCAGTGTCATGAGTACGGATGGTGAGCAGGAGGAGGCTGCTCACCAGGGGGGAAAACTATCAAGGGGGCTTAAGAAACTCAAGCCTTCCTACTGCTATGTTGTTTGTTAAATAAAACTTACCTTTATTTTCTTTCATGTAAGCTCTAGTCTCAAGAATACTTTCTTACAGAAGGTGAACTCCTAACATTAGTGTTTGTCTCCACATTTTCTTTCCATTGTACAAAGTTACCCGCTAACCAACAATAAATAGCCTTTTACTTTCTCATATTGTAGCATGTACTTAATGTTCCATGGGTGATATATTCCTGTTGCCCTCATGCCTCTACCAAAAAACCCTAGTCCCTTCACCCTTCTACTATCTATATACAGTACATACAATCTCCCCCAGATTTTTCATTCCACCTTGTTACTATTGTTGTTGTTGTTTACTAATCTACAGCTGACAAACTGAGAACCAGTTTGGTATCATGGTTAAGGCACCAGGCTAGAAACTTGGAGAGTCTAGTCCTGCCTTGGACACGAAGCCAGCTGGGGGACTTTGGCCAGTCCTTCTCTCTCAGCCTTAGAAAGAAGGCAAGGGCAAACTGCTTTTGAAAATGTTGCCAAGATAGCTGACTTGTCAGAGGAAGTCACCAGGAGTCAAAGCAGAGAAAGAAAGAAAACTGCTTAGAAACTAAACCCTGAACCATAATAAAATATGTACCATATTTATCCAGAAAGAAGTCACCAAAAGAGCAGTGTTAGACAGAAGAAAACTTAATTGGCCTCCACTGCCATATTCTTAGCAACACTAAAATGCCCCTCTCATTTTAAAACTCCATTGCTTGGGGATATGACTACCAAATGTAGTATGCATTCATACTCCTTTGCTCACTGAGCTTTATGAGAGAATGATAAGGTACCCATGTCACTGGCACATGGAGCAGCTCATCTAACCATTGTATTGCCATGTATCTGACATTCTATCTATACCATAATGAAGAATCCCCTCCCAATCATCTCTCTCTCTCACACACACACACAGACACAGACACACACAGGGGATAAGCCTGTGCTTATATGCTTCTCCTCTCTTAGAATGCACAATTATACAGGAGGCACCATATCAATTCTAGGTATAGTATATTCTGGGATGCATTCCTGCAAACCATGTGTAGGCAGAATCATCAACTTGGTGCAAATATGTGGCCAGAACCAAAAAAACAAAAATATCTAAATAGTTATTGCTGCTCAATCAAGACTCATGTGAGAACATTCTGATCAGCTCTCTCAGTAGACCAAATCTGATGCCTGAACAAATCAAAAGACCAGAAACTTTTGTTTTCTTTCCATCTTCTCTTTCTTTCAGTAGCCCAGGTCCTACTCACATTCTCCAATTTCGTCATGATAAATATCATTCTAGTAATTAAATAGTTCTTTACTTTAAGGAATGTAAAAATCAAAAGTTTTGATGCTGTCACACTACGTAAACTTTAATCAAAGCTTCATTATTAGTTTTGGACTAATTTCCAAAATTTCCAGAGAGGAAAAGCAATAAAAGGAGAGGAGGGGTCAAATTTGCTCTCCTAAGTTTTAAAAGCTGGGATGCAACTTTAAAACAGTGGCTGTCAGTCAGATGGAACTTTGAAGATCTCTCTGAAGCTTCCTTTGCTTTCTGCATAATCATCTCCCCAGATAATCACTTAAATGCCCCTATCAATTTGAACTAACAGGGAAGATATATTGTGCTCACTTTCAAAATTACGAAGTGCAAATCTGACAATGCAAAGAATATTAGCAGAAATAATTTGCATCAGCAGATAATGTGGTTATCACACAGACTACATTCTTTTCTGATCACAAGTCACTTAAAAGTGAATATATTACACAAAGGTACAATATAAATAGTATATTATGGAAAGTTATATCTGAAATTAAATGCTAACTGTCATGCATCTGAAAAGGAGAATCATGGAATTTTGACATGATCAAATAACATAGCAATATGGGATGAGACTTCCAGTGGGGACATGGTGGACTGAACAGCTGTGCCCATGGGCTTAGTGGGCAAAACTGACAACGCAGCATTTTGGGGGGGCTCAGGTAGGTTTTTCCTGAAGCCCAGGAGTGTTTTTCTGAGAAAGAAAAACACTTGGAATCACCTCATCTGCCCTCCAGATTGCAGCTTGCAGCCAGATCACAAACAGAGTTTGCGCTTGACTGGTAAGAGCAGCTAGGAGGCTGGGACATCACCATTTTCCAAGCCATGCTGTAGCCTTAAAGGGACATTAAGACCAACCACCCCATTTCTAAATCACCCAACTTATATATATATTTAAATGTATGTACCCTAAGAGAGGCTTTCTACAGCAAGGAGAAGCAGGTTCTCTTGGTGCTTATCATTATTTTTGGGATCAATTTTCTTTAAAAAAATCTTTTGAAGTTTTGGACTTTGTTTTCCATCTAAATATTAAGGAGGATTGAGAGTAAATAATTGTCTCCCTATTATTATTTTTGTACTAAATTTGAAGATATTAGCATTTTCCTACACATTGAATTGGCTATTTTGAACTTTCAGTTTTCTGCTTCTACTTTCCCTGGAGAATTGTCTGCTTATCTTAGTTTCACTTGTGTAAACACATTCTTTCATATATTTGACTTTTGCTGGTTAAGCTCCTGGGGGCAGCGGTATCCACTGTTTGAGACATGGAGGATCTTAAACAGACTTTCTCTGACTTCCACCAAGACTTTAAACAGATTCTTTTTGATTCCTGCCAAGTTTTTATGCAAGGCATTCTGTTCATTTTGGAAAATATGAGCTCTAAAATGTGTCATCTGGTTGGGGATGTCATGGATGAAATTGAGGAATTTAACAGTGACAGAAATGTCTCTTTGACTTCTGTTGAAATGCTGGATGAAGATTGCATAGTTGAGTTGAAGAAATTAAAGGGAGAGATTGAGTTACAAACCATAACTGAAATTGATCTTCTGATGGAATGCCATGGAAAAGAAGAGGTTATTGTGTCTGGGAGGTCTCTTGAAGAGAAGTTGGAGTTTTTGAGGAGGGCAGTTGGGCTGTTTGATTTTTTAAAGAAAAAACTCTGTGCATATTGTGGGGATATGTAAAATGTTTTGGTCTATTTTGAAGTGGGATGAGGGTTTAAGAATATTTATCTGGATTGCTTTTAGGGTTTGATTGATTTCATTTATCCTTATGATTTGAATTAATATTACTAAGGTATAAAAATATTGCTTGGTTTTGGGTTTAACATGATTATTAAAATTGTTGTATTATCAAGTATAGTGGTAGACAATTTATATGTTTTTAGTTTGATCTTTATTAGAGTAGACAGGAATGTATAGAATAGTAGTAGGAAGGAAATAATTAAATAAATCTCATCTTTGAGGGGGTAGTGGATTAGGAGGTTTATATATACATATATTTCTTCTTTTACTTTTAATATAAGGGGATGGAACAACTGTATTTAGTGATTTTTATATTGTGCCAATGGCATGATTTATAGAAATAATGTGATTTTGGTTTAATATAGAGTAAGGAATTGATTATGGAAAATTGTTGTATATCCTTGCTGTTAAAAGTCAGAAGTCACCTCTTTGTGTAACTTAAAAAAAAATTCTCTTGTGTTTTCACTTTTTTAGGTTTTCCTTTTTTTCCTTTTGCTTTGTAGTTTTTTTGTTTTTCTGTAGCTTTTATCTTTGTTTGAAACTTAATAAAATTCTTATTTAAAAAAAGCAATACGGGATGAATATAGACTGAGTCAGACATTTCCCACCTCAACTTTGCAAAACAGGGACAAGAAACACATCCTTATGGGCATTAACCTTTTGATATGGTGATTTCTTACTCTGCACAAGGGAGTTGTATTTGTCAAAGATACATTGGGACTTCACGTTCCAGTTGAGTTGCTTGTTTTCATTCTATTCTTCCAGGAAAATGAACTCAGTATTACACAGTTCTTGACAGGAAAATCAACAAGGCATTCAAAGACTGTATGACAATGAAAGCTGACAAGCAGAGGTACAGAAAGGAGTAAAATACTATCATTTAACATTCACTTTGAAAAAAAAAAGATCCACTTGTTACATGGTGGTCTTTTTTTATACTCCATTTTGTTATAATGTTTCAGAGTTAAATGCCATGACATTTAAATCAGGAAAAGATAAGAAGTAAACATTGCAGGATACAGCAATCCAAAAAGAAATTTGAGAAATGTGTGCCAAAAATATTGCAAATCCACCCCCCAGGGAACTGCGTCAAGCCACTTCAATCTTAGTTTCTTAGTTACACACCAGATTGCGGTAATGGATTTCTGGATGAAGGGCAGCTCCATATCTATGCCATGTCTTCAGGCATTTGCATAGCTCAAATAAACTTCTTTGCATGAAATCGTTTGTTCAAATGATTTTAATCTGTCTTTTGTGAGTGGAATTAAACCCCAAAGCGAGGTGTGTTGGCCTAAGAGGGGTCTGATGGGATAGATAACCCATTCTCCTTGGCTTCTTCTCGCTTCTTCCCTTTTCTTCTTCCTAGAGGGAAGCAGTTGGGAATACGGTGTGGCTGAACCTTGGCTTTGTTACAACTTTTACATGGAAAGGTGTTCTTGGATAAAATATTTCTCTAAGAAAAGCCCTACTTGCTACATATTCAGCTCTGGAAAGGCTCCTGCCATAGGTCCAGAGAGCAGACTTTTACCACAAAGCTCTTGTGACCCAAGCTTGATCCAAGCACTTGGACTTTATGATGTAACTCTTTGGAAGCTGACTTTAGCCACCTCCACATATTATTGTTTCGTGGGGTTACAAAGCAAGTAAAGGCAGGACACATAAACAGTCCTATGCATCTCCAGGATGCTGTATTATGCTGTGTGACACAGGCCATTTTCTTTATCTGACCAAGTAGAGCCATCACTGTGTGCACGTAGGACTACTTATATTGCATTGTCACAAGTTGATTAGCAAGGCTTTTTCTACAGATGGGAGGAAGAAGCAACTTCAGGGCAGATAAGCAGGTTTCAGGTCAAAAGTGATGTTGGCACCTAGGCTGGGGATGGTGAGGGACATCATAGGCACAGGAACAGTGATGTGCTAAACTTCAGAACTTAATGGAAGATTTTGATGATTTATGTGGTACAAAAGACACGATTCTGGGGGGTGGGGAGCTTGTTCATTTAACCATTTCCCCCTCTGAGTTGAATCTCTTTGTTTCATTGCTTTTCACTGTCTTACAGGCTTACAGACCCCCTCCCCCAAGACAATGAAGAACAACAGAAACATACATACACACATGTAACAGATGGCAATGCAATGAAACATTAAATCCAATTTGGATACCTGAGTCATACCTTGCATATTTTACAGAGGCTCAAAATGACGTCCTGTGACCTTTCCTGAGAATTTAGCTTTGCAATTGACATCCTGAAGAGTGAGGCCATAGCAAAAATAGCCTGTATGTAGTGATTTTTTAAAAAGAAGAATTAGTACCTCAGTAACTCTGCTATAATCTTTTTTATGAAGGGCATTTACTCGAATTCTGAGGAATGAAGGATATTCTGAAGGACAAGCGACATTCAGACTGTACTGATATTCTGCTGCCCTTAATGGCAGCATTAAAAGAAGCTATTTCCTGTCCAGGGCATTTTTCCCTCACCAGTCACTAACTCACTAAAACCACCTCCTAAAACTGCAACAACAACAAAGAAAAGTTATCTGAAAAGATTAAAAAATAATAATTAGTTTAGGGTTTTGGTGTTTGTTTTTTAACCCACAAGTTGTCAAAACATTAAAGGTGTGTTGATTAAAAGTAAGGATATACACAAAATTCATTTCAAATCCCAGTTTGGTGATTTGGAATATAACTCAATTTGCCACAAATTAGAATCATCAAATGGTAACAGAAGTTTCTGTTCTGTATAATTGGATGAAATATTCATAAATAATGATATGCATTTAATTTTTGATCATTAAAAAGAGATAAATTGCTAGAGGTTTTTAAATTATTACTTCTTGGAAGAATTAGGTGAAATTTGCAGTCACAGTTAAGCTTACTGAGAATATAATGCTTAATTTAATACAGATCAGCTCAGAGGAGAGAAAACTAGTAAAGGACAGTGAATATTTGGTACATCCCTCTTAGATATTTCCTAAATATCCAACTCACAAAGCAGTGTGTTTGGAGAGCCGTGGTAAAAATAATTAGCCATGATTAGAAGTTGGATCCATTACTCAGAAAACTCTACTTTTTTCTCTTCAGTTCTGTCCAAATTATCCCAATTCATTTTGGAATTCAAATCAATTTGATGCACATCTCTAAAGTAATACATAAATAGGATTCCAGGTGCAGCCTGAAATCCAAACATATAAATATGATTGAACCAACTACAACTTGGTTTAGGATATTGGCATCTGTGAACATGTATAGATGTGCTTATGTGGTGCATTTTGTCATCTTATCAGGGATCTATATGAAACACAATCCATTATATTTTAGCAGACAACTAGAAATAATTTCCTGAAATTTAAAAGATGACAGGATGCAGTATATTTAACTTATGATCTCTCAAGTCAGAGAAAAACAGCAACACAACAGCAATCAGTTTACTTGGTACCCCATTTTAAGGACATAGATAAACTGGAGCTACTCACAGAATGATAGCTCAGATTTATTTATGATTATTTTTATGGGATTCATACTCTGCTTTTTCACTAAACAGTGGTGCTCAAGGTGGCTAACAAAATAAAAATAAATCTGGGTCTAATGGACAGGCAACTAGAAAAAACTCATGGAACTTTATATATGACAACTGCAGCAAGACTATTATGCTCAAAAGTGGAAAAGTTCAACACTACCCACAACAGAGGAATAGTTGGTGAAGATGATGGAACTTGCAGAGATGGCTAAATTAACTTCTTTGATCAGAGAAAAAACAGTATCTACATTTATCGCTGACTGGAGACCCCTTATAGACTATTTTATTTATTTATTTATCAGATTTTTATCACCACCCATCTCCCCCACATGGGGGACCCTCGGCAATTCACAATAAAAACAATTTAAAATTCGATAAAATCATAAATACTACCAATAATCAATAAATATAAAATGCAATGAAATCTAAGCCATGGCAGATCTAATTCAACCCATAAGGGGATAAAAATGGTCCTGGCAGAACTAGGGAACCAACCAGCCCCAAGAATGGCTCTTCCCCTCCCCACTCCAGGCAAGGCGGCAAAACCAGGTCTTTAGCTGTTTTCTGAAGTCCAGGAGGGAGGGGGCTAACCGCCCTTCCAGGTGAAGGATGCTCCAAAGGGAGGGAGCTGCTGCAGAGAAGGTCTGCCTCCTGGACCCCACCAGATGGAGTTCTCTTACGGATGGGGTCCATAGCATGCCCTCTCTGCATGATCGGGTAGGACGGGTTGATGTAGCAGGGGTGAGATGGTCCCATAGGTAACCTGGGCCCATGCCATGTAGGGCTTTAAAGGTGATAACCAACACCTTGAATTGGACCCAGAAGCAGACTGGCAACCAATGCAACTCGGGGAGCAAAGGAATTATATGTGCTGATCTTGAAGCACCTAAAATCGCCCATGTGGCCACATTCTGTACCAGCTGAAGCTTCCAGATACTCTTCAAAGGTAGCCCCATGTAAAGCACATTACAATAGTCTATATGGGAGATGACAAGGGCATGAGTGACCGTTTGAAGGGCCTCTCACTCCAGGAAGGGGTGTAACTGGCGCACAACACGAAGTTACGCAAAGGCCCTTCTGGTGATGACTGCCACCTGCTCTTCAAGCAGGAGTCATGAGTCCAAGAGGGCCCTCAAGTTATACACTGGGTCTGTCTGGGGCAGTGCAACCCAATCTAGAACTCAAGATGTCATGACCCCGTTGCAAGGCACAAAGAGCCTCACAACGTGGATCATGATCATTAAGGAAAAGGGGAAGGAGATAATTAAAACAGTGCTTAATCCAAGCACCCAAAGCACCCACACCCATGGACTCATATACAGCTGAAAAGAAGGGCTTCAGATAAGCAGCGATAAGCCGCACCTGGTGCCCTGGAGGACACACCGGAACCAAGAAGACAAGGAAAGACACCGGGAAAACGCCCACACAGCCATCAAGGAGCCCATCAAGAGGGACTGGGGACAATGAAGGGTGGAGGAGCACGGGACCCCGCAAGAGGGTATAAACAGGGTGCATCACCACCGCACCCCCGTTCCCGTTTTTTGTTCTGTCAGCCACCATTCCAATAAAGCGGAAATCCTTAATACCTATTAAGTGAGTCCGTGCCTTATTGCGAAGCGAGACTGACCCTGACACAAGATGGCAAATTCCTAGGAGTTGAGGGGCCGTTAACCCAAAGCTACTCCATCTTACCAGGGTTCAGCTGAAACCTGTTATTCCCCATCCAGACCCCAACAGCCCCCAGGTACCTGGAGAGGGCAGCCACAGCATCACTTACTTCCCCTGGGATGGAGACGTATAACTGCGTATCATCAGCATATTCATATCTTGTCCCATGATGATCGATGATCTCGCCCAGTGGTTTCATGTAGATGTTAAATATGAGGGGAGAGAGTACTGAACCCTGCGGCATCCCACTGAGGAGGGGCCGTGGGCTGGATCTCTTGGTCCCTATCACCACCGATTGGGACTGGCCCTGGAGAAAGGAGGTGAGCCAGTGCAGACCTATGCCACCCACCCCCAACTCCCTGAGCCAACCCAACAGGACACCATGGTTGATGGTATCGAAAGCCTCTGAGAGGTCAAGGAGAGCTAGGATGGATGCACTGCTACCATCCCGCTCTGGCCAGAGATCATCCATAAGTGCAACCAATGCTGTTTCTGTTCCATATCCGAGCCTGAAACCTGACTGGAAGCGGTCCAGATAATCCGCTGGACTGTTTTGCATGAAACAGAAAAAAATGCACTCATGATTTGTGGTTTTGATAATTAGAAAAAAATTGGATAATAGAAAAAAGTGAGCTTTTTTGTAATCATAGAGTAAGAGTTAATTTTGTAATTGTACTTATATTTGCTGTAAAACTTCCAAATGGTACTTTTTGTACATATTTGATATAGAAAATGAACCATCTGCAATCATGCAGCAAGCCACCATGAAGGACCACATTATCTTTTATAAATTTGGATAAAGATGTTGCTGCTTCGCTTTCCATGAAGCAGAAAAGCAACGTTTTTACAGAGGGACCAAACATTCCATTCTGTTGGGGAGCTGGTAAAATGCCCCTTCTTTTCTTCTTTCTATTTCCTTTAATTCTTTCTTTATGCACTTTTGCTGTTTTGTTTTTTCTTTCTTTCTTTCTTTGGTTCTTTCACTCCTTATTAGTTTATGTTAGTTTTTATGTTCTTTGCAAAACTTTTAATAAAATTTATTTTAAAAAATAAAAATAAATCAACGGTGTAATTGAAATCTGAATTCAAAACCCAGCTAAAACACATTTATAAAGCAATAACAATGCCCAACCTCCTTCCAACTTCAGTAGTGCAAACCTGTGCTTGTCAGACCTGTCTAAGTAAAAATATTTTGGCATGATGGCAGAAAGACAATAAGGAGAAAGAAAGACAGCCTGTCCTCCCTCAGTAGGGAATTCCACCACCAAGAAGACCGTCTATCACATTGCTGCCAGAGGCACCTCTAATGGTGTCATTTCAAAGAGAAAGTTTTCTCTTGAAGATCTTAATGCCCAGGTAAGCATGTCAGGCAGAATGTGGAGTTTCAGCCTGGGCTCAGCTCAAGACTTAAGCAGGGGGTTGGAAAACAAGCCTTATATGGAATGATGTTGGAGGATTGGAAAAGGGCAGGAATTAATTCAGACGTACTGTAAACACAGTGTTCTTCTACCAACAGAAGTGATGTTTTATATATATATATATATATATATATATGTATATATATTCTTAGTGCAAATAAATTGTGCTTATATTCCAGTATACAATTGACGTATCTCTACAATGCAGGTGTATATCTCAGTTACAACCCTAGTTTACAATCTAAGAAACATTTATTTACAGAGCTTCCTGGAAATTTCTCAACTGTTTTAATCACCCCCTTATTCACACAGTTGTTAAACATACTGTAATCACTGGACTTTGTTATGTTAATGCCTTAATTCCTCTTCCCTTATCTTAGATTTAACAGGAGGATTTGCATCATGCTTAGCTTCTTCCTCATGGGCAGTTTTGGGTTTGTTTGTTTTTTATTTTATTTTATTTCTGTGCTGCCTCCTGGGTATAAGCACATATGTGTGATCACCTGTCCAAGTCTGCTTCTAAAGCCAAGGTAATTCCTTGGATCCTTGGGAGTTCTGATAAGCTTAACTAGGGTAAGAGAATATTAAAGGCAGATGTGGTGTTTAAAGGCCTTTCATATAACAGAGGAACAGACTTGTTTTCTGATGCTCCAGATGGTAAAACTAAACTCAAGTATTTAATGATAAAGGTGATTTTTCTCAGGGGGTGCGATGCTCCTTCAACTGAAAGTAGTTAAGTAGAAGCTTAACTAAGTTAAGAGTAACCATTTGTTACACCTGGTGCAGTTCCAGATTCCTATACAGTACTGAGTAGCAGCTTATTGGAGCAGGACCACGAATTTCTCTTGCAATTTTCCATTTCTGCCATTTTAAGTCCAGCGCAGTGCATTATGAAGAGTCCTCTCAAAGGGAATAATCTAATGCTTTTACGTCCAGATGATACACTATTTCTGACCTCACAATCAAAAAGTGAGTTATTTCTCCATTATGTCTTATATTCCGTATTCATGATTGTATAGAGAAAGGTAAAAAGTATTTGTGATCCAGTAGAGAATAATTCAGCCACTTTAAATTTCCATGGGTAAAAGAAGACTGAAATACATTCGAAAATGAAAGAAATATAAGATAACTTATGAACGATTTAAAAAAAAAAGAGAAGTTCCTGCACTTACAGACAATATTTTTTTAATTGCTCAGCAGAAATATTTTTTAATGTTTACCAGTTCTTGTTCAATTTGACAATACAGAGTTTGTTTTAAAATTCTTTCAAAGGAAAACAGAATTTTGGAGTGTGGTGTTCTCATCACATTCTGCATGTCCTACTTTGCATTATTCAACTGTCTTTCGAGCCATCCGCTTCCAAACTAGCTTCCCAAATTTCCATGAAATCCCAAGTGGGCTTTTTCGCCAGTGGAGCTACTTGCACTGCTAAGGAGGAGCTCTTCCCTTGAAAATTGTTGGAGAATATCTTTTTCCTTTGGGGAAGAATTTCAAAAGGCCATTTGCGACCTGCTGTAGTATTTCTTGTTATAGGCTCATTGGATAGTTCTGCAAATGAAAACTTCCAAATGGTACTTTTTGTGCGTATTTGATATAGAAAATGAACCATCTGCAATCATGCAGCAAGCCACCATGAAGGACCACATTATCTTTTATAAATTTGGATAAAGATGTTGCTGCTTCGCTTTCCATGAAGCAGAAAAGCAACGTTTTTACAGAGGGACCAAACATTCCGTTCTGTTGGGGAGCTGGTAAAATGCCCCTTGTTTTCCACAAAATTCAGTACATTTGCTGCAGTTCATATACCTTGACTTCTTAATTGTCTGTGTGCATTCATACACTACCTGGGTCCAGTGGAGCTTGCCTTTCTGTCTATTCCCTGTGTATTCCATCTACTAATTGGTATATATAATTTATTTCACACAATCTGCTCTGCCAGATTTCCTATGCATTAGTCTAATTAAGAGAAGCTCAATAATTATCTTTCTAATACCATAATGGGATACACGGAACTCTGCAGATTGGGTTTCTAGCTCAGCAGATCCCCACAACAAGATCAGAAATCCTATTTTAGGGCCAAACACCAGGATGGGTGATGGCAAGTTTATATTTTTCCCACCCCATGATGTTATTTAAAGAACATTATTTATATCTTATCCTTTCATGTCTCTGTTTTCAAGGGGGTTTAAGAGAATAAAAGACATGGATTAGGAACATAGTCAAATTTTAATCAAAGTGGCCTTATGAAATCAATGAAACAACAGACATTATTTTTATATGCTTAGTACCATTTTTCCATGCAGTCATGTAAATGATCGTATTGATGAAATTGGCAGTAGAAAGTAGCACTTAGAGATGTATTGTGCCTGTGTTGTTTGAAAAACTACTTTGATGAGTTCAGAAAAAAAGCGTGAAAATGTTCCAGTGGGTACTCGAACACAAGAAAGTGCATTAATGGTCCATAAATTAAAGTAAAAGGCTCATTTTTTGGAGCTTATAATTTTTAAACCCTTACTTATATTTCTAATTAGGTATATATATCATTTGCATACTCAGAATTGGAAAAGCAAATCTGCATTAGAACTAAAACAACCATCCATAAAGATACATTAATTGCAGAAATCAGGCTACATTAAATGTGCTGCTAAATGCATCATTAGGATACAGTATTAGGGTTCTAAAACATTCCATATCATTTATTAGAAAATGGTTCAATTTGTTGAATAGCATGGAAGATGCTGGGGTGGACTCCTTCCACAGGTCCACTGGAAATCTAGCCTCCACATTCCTATATAGGATTGTTAATTGTGGAGTCCTTGGTGCTCTCTGAGCTTGGTTGATTGCTTGCAGATGCTTCATTACCCAACTAGATAACATCACCACTGTGAGTTAGTGTGGGGTTTGCTCCCTGTTTATATACAGTAGCTTGCCCTGCCAGTTTTGGTATCGGTATGGTTTTCACCTTGGTAGTTCCTTGATTAGGAATTCTTTTCTGCTTGACTGTTTTTCTGGAGATAAGCAGGGATAAGCTGCTGGAGAGGGTGCATCCTGGTCTTTTTGCTTCCTTCTTAGCTTTTTTATTGTCTCTTTTGAATGGTGTGTAAATGTGGTTTATCTCTATGTGTCTATTGATGGCCAGTTTGTCTGAATGCCAAGCCTCCAGGAATTCCCTAGCATTTTTAGATTTAGCTTGGTCTAGGATGCTCACAATTTCCCAGTCTGTGGTTGAGTCTGTCCATGTGTTGTGAGATTAAGGAGTTCTCATCATGTCTTCTGACTGCTAGTTGGTCTTCATGGATGTGCTCTGCTAGTCTTCTGGCTGTCTGTCCTACATAGTGGCTGTTACAGTCCTTATACTGTATGTTGTAGATAACTCCTGTTTTTTCTTCTTGGGCTACTGGGTCTTTTGGTTTACTGAAGATGTTTTGGAGGACTTTAGTTGGTTTGTGTGCTACAGTGATGCTGTGTGGTTGTAATAGCCTGTTGGTTGTTTCTGAGATGTTTTTGATATATGGTAATGTTATCATTTTCACACCTTGTGTTGGTTGTGCTACAGTGGGTTGTGTGGTCAGGCACTTTTTGATAAAGTTGCGTGGGTATCCATTTTGTTGGGAGATGTTGTATAGGCAGTCTGTTTCCTTTTTCTGGTGTTCTGGGTTGCTGCAGTGCATTTGTACTCATCTGAATAGGGTTCTTACACAGCTCCTCTTGTGGGAGGTTGGGTGGTTGCTTAGGTAAAGAGCACTTGGTTAGTGTGGGTTGTTTTTCGATAGATTGTGTTTCTAATTTGCTGTCATTTCCTCTGCTGATAAGGATATCCAGGAAGGGGAGTGTTGTTGTTTTCTTCTCTTGTGAATTTTATTCCTTTGAAGATGTTGATTCTTTTGTGGGTCTTCTCTAGTTCTTCCTTTTTTATTATGACAAAGGTGTCGTCTATACCAGATCCATACTTTTGGTTGTATGCATGGGAGTGCTATAGTTTCTAGATGCTGCATTACAGTCTCTGCTCTGAGTCCTGAGAGTGGTGATCCCCTGGGTGTTTGTCTGATTTGTTGGTATATTTGTCCATCAAACTGAAAGTAGGCAGTGAGTCAGAGGTTGATGAGGTCCATGATTCTGGGTATTTCAATCTTAGTGTATTTGGCTAAGTCGGGTGTGTTGTGCGGTACCGCTCCGATGGATTCTTTTGCCAGATCTGGATTTATGGATGTAAAGAGTGCTATGACATCGAATGAAACCATAATTTAATCTTCTTCTATTTTTAGGTCTTTGATTTTCTGGAGGCACTGTAGTGGGGAGTTGATAGAATATTCACTCCCCTCTGTGAGATGCCCAAGTTTCTTTGTGAGCTCTTTAGCTATGTTGTATGTGGGAGTCCCTGGTAATGATACAATTGGCCAAAGTGGTATGCCAGGCTTGCGTATTTTGGGGTGTCCATAGCAGTGTGGGAGGACAGGTCCACTGCTTTTCATCCACCTTTGTTCTTCTTTTGTGAATTGAACTTTCTTAGTTAGGTTCTTGAGGGTTGTCATGATCAGATTGTCTAGTTTCTATATTGCTCTCTCTTTTTTAATGTTAGAAATGAAGGGCAGGGAGAGAGAATTCTCACTAATATTGCAAAGCAATTAAAATGCTTTTCTTAACACTGACTCAGTAGCCTTTAAGATGCATATATGAATAAAAATTTTAAAAACCCAAAAAGCTTCCCACAGAGTAATTTCTTGGAAATGATATGGTACCCAACAAAGCTAGAGGAACTGGAAATTAATAAGTTTTTACATCTCTTGCCAGCAAGATTTTAACTGAGGACTTCTAGCAACTACTGTGAAATGACTGCTTTAAAATAAAGCATTGCTTCATAGTAGCTGTTTTTTTTTAGATTGGATTTGCTAAAGTCCACATGTGAACATTCATATTCATTTTTATGCACATTTCCAATCATCGTATTGTTCTATACTTTGGTAAGCAATTTCCCTAATATTTTGCATTCTGACTCACTTTTTCCTAATATATACAATTTGTGTACATTTGCATCTAAATTGATACAATGCTAAAATAGCAAACAGCATTCCATTTTTTTTAAAAAAGAGTATATATAGCTGCATATAACGTGCTTCTGACCACTTGGTTATATGGATTTGAGAAGGAGAAACATAAAAATAAGTTGAATGCAGTAGGAATGGGAGACTTACAAAGTGTGTATGTTAAAAAAGAAGAGCTAGGGTCAATTCTCTACCAAGAGAATGTATGAGAATCAAATTGTACAACAAGTATTTGAAGGAAGAGTGAATGGGTGGAGAGGAAAGGGAAGGCCAAGAGAGTCATGGTGGGGTGGAATTGATGAACTCTGAAAAAGAAAGGTGAGAAGTTTAAAGAACAAAAGTCAATGAATAAGCATGGTGGATGTTTGCAGAGGATGGAGAGCTATAGTGAATTGTTTGGGTATAAACTCATTTTAACTGCCTTTTCTTATCTCATGCCCTCATTCCTTTGGCTTACTCTTTTTTCTCCTTTTTTGTACTCTACTTAGAGTTGCTTACCCCCAAAGAAAATAGTCTGATGCATATACATGTATGCATGTGAATAGCAATCTTGGTGTTGGAACCAGATCCCCCTTCTCACTCGCTACACTATTCTTATAAATAAACAATGTCTCCAGGCCCACATCTCTGAACCTACATCCCAGGTTGATTTTCTATTATTCAGTCTCATACTAAATGGGCACTGAAAGATAGCACTCAAGGACTCCTAATCAGGTCATCCAAGGCATTGATTAGTCAGTTTCACTTTTTCTCCTTAACATTCCCCTGCCAGGTGAAATTGCTTTGCTTTCAGAATAAAGGACAGACCCTGCTGTGGATCCCAAGAAATCATCCTGTAAGTATAATTAAAACCAACACTCCTCCTGTGGGCAGCTCAGTCAGATAAGTTTTGATTAATGAAGTCTCTTCTTGATTTTGTTTTAAATTGCAGCTGACCATTTGGGACCTCTCCCTACTGGATTCTTTCTGAATGCACTCAATTGGGAATTGGGCTTGGCTGCCTTGAAGAGTCATCTTGACCTTGTGCTAGATTGCTGGGTATGGATGCTTAACTGGTTCAAAAGGAGAGAAAGTAAAAGCTCTGGAAAAGGGCCTTCTCTGGACATGCATATCACATGAGTAATGGCAGTATGTGTGTGTGTGTGTATGTATGTGTGTGTATGTATGTGTGTGTGTGTATGTATGTATGTATGTGTGTATGTATGTATATATATGTGTATGTATATGTGTGTGTGTGTGTGTGTGTATATATATATTTTCAGGTGGAGGGGGACTGGCAGTCTGTCTTACTTTGCAGGATTGATGGTGCAGACACCCTCTTCTAATGAGTTCTCACACCTGTAATTGTTTGGGTTCAGGGTGTGTGAATCAGATAAATGCACATTAGAATTCAGAACAAATATTTTTCATCTCCAATTGCTAGTAATGTTTCCCAAAAGCAAAGGGAATTGTCAGCTATGCAGAGATTTATCTACTTTTACCTTATGCTGTATAGCATGAAAGAAACAGAACTTTTGGATTTTTGAAATACATATTGAAAACCTTTGCAAGAACTGAGAGGCGGCCATGTGTAAGAGATGGCTATTTTATGATGGCACAATAGAATATGCAGGTCTTGAGGGAGATGCCATCTGACATTTTTGAAAGTTCCAAAGTATATCAGGGCAGCTTTCGCTGCAAGATCAGGGGCACATTCATTTATTTATTCATTCTCCAGTGTGGCTTGCATCATTATCCATTGGCAGTGCCCAGTTATACTATACAGTGGACAAATTGGCCAATCCTCACACAAAAGAACAAATGGACATAAATCTGTCCTCAGAAATGGCACACTCCAGAAACCAGTGGGGGAACATTTCAACTTCTCGAGACATTCAGTCATTCATCTCAAAATGACCATCCCCAAGAAGTAAAATTATTAAAACCTATTTCATTGCAAAGCAGCTGAACTGGAATTCATCAAGAGCTTTAATGCTCTTTCCCATGAATTAAGCAAATACTAGGATTTCTTGTTGTACTACTGGCTCAACTAGTTAGTCAGTGCAAGAATGTTTGGTCACACCACCTAACTGCTGATTTATGTTCAGACCTTCTAAAGCAATTCTGTCTCTCATCTTCATGCCTTCCTTTCCTTTTCCTTCCTGCCCAGCAACAGACAACAGGTACACTTATATGTGATATATATTAGGGACAGGAGCTGGCTGGGTGGCTTTGGACCAGTCAGTCTCTTTCAGCCCAAGACTCGGAAGTCAAAAACCATCTATCTATCCACTCTAACCCTGAACACCTTTGAATCCTGCCTCGTTAGCCTTAGTCTTTGCGAGTGCTTTACTTTGACAAAGTTTAGGGTGCAGCACCCCTTTAAAATTGCCTTGTGAAGGGGGCAATGGCACAGTTTTATTTGATATTGCTCCAAGGCATTGTCTAGCAGCTCCAGGAGCTGTAAGAGACCTCTTTGCATACATAATCCATGTACTAGGTAGGTGCTCTTTCCATTTGAGGCACCCAAAGAGGCTACCTGCATATGTAGAACATGCCCCGAAAGATCTTTTGGTTGCTGGACCTGGAGAACAAGAAACAGATGACACAAACCTTCACTGAGGATAATCAGTGAAATTGTCTTCTTACTTTGCTGGGGAGACTTTGTTTGCTTTTGGGGTTAAAAGCTAAGGTGATCATGTATCTGTTAGCCTTTAAGGCACCATGCCTTGAAGTCGACAGCCTGAAAAATGAAGTTTGGACTCTACAGCTCTCTTTCCCAGCCCAACAGGAAATGCTGGTCACAGGTCAGCGATTTTGCATTTAAGCCTTGTATGTTGGCAAAACAGCACTGGCCGGACACACACACACACACACACACACATGCACACACACACACACACACAAGAACTAAAAAAAGACCCCCCCCCAACTCCAGTTGCATGCCAATTAGAATACCACCAAGCAATATTAAATATGATGCATGATTGGGAATTTGTATGGGGGTGTACTGCATATTCATTTTTCATCTGTGCTACAGATACAGAACAAAGTTGGATGTTTATGTAAGAGAGAGATGGAGGAGGAAGAAAGAAAAAAATGGGGAAAAAGTCATGGATGAGGTAGAAAAACTGCACAGAAAAACAGAACAGGGCAACCTTCCCACATCTTCCCTTACTCAGTGATTGCCTTTATAATAAGGTTGTGCACACCGAGACAGAGTCATAAAGTTACCTCTATCTGGTTACTTAAACAACAGATTTTATTTAGTATATTCATATTCATTTTAGCTACAAATGAGCCCTACTTGGTTACCCAAGTGAAAATGTGCCTTGAACAATGATGTTTTCATTAAGAGAAACTGCTGTTCCAATTCTCATACAAAATGCTGTTAACTTTATTGGCAGCAGAGTCAGTACACTGCAGTGAGAGACTACATTTTTCACGATTGCCTCTCAAATTGAGGGCACCCTACAGTGGGTTCTCAAATCTAAATCAAGTTTAAATAAGCCAGTCCCAGGAAATGGGAGAAAGTCCATTATAATCAATAGTGGAAATGTCTATTTAGGTTAGCAGGCCCAGGAACTAGCATTATTGGAAATGGTGGGTTTTATTATCATCCTTATCGCACAATGGTTTCTAGTCTTTATTGGAAGAAACATGACATTTTAACATTTTATTCCCTTTGTTCCAGCAGCCTCCCATAGTGAATCTAACCTTTACAACTCAAGAGACTTCACATACTATACAAAAGTGTCATGCAGAAAAACTACATGAGTGAAGTTGTAGTGATGAAGGTACCAAGGGTAGCACCTGACATCGAAGCAAACCAACCAACCAACCAACCACAGCCATGAACTATACTGAGCCATTGCATTTGCAGGTCACATTGCCATTTGGATTCTGCCAAATTTTCCATTCACAAGCAGTTTTTGGAACTCTGTCATGGATAGTAGCCAGCTGAAATTACCCACCCTTAAAAAACATCCTAACAACCCCAAAGGAAAACAGTGAAGGGACTTTTGCACAATGAATAGCACAGCTATATCTATGTATGTGTTTCTTTATAAAAGGGAGGAAGCAACCTCAGATGTTGTTGAACTGTAAGTTTCAACAGCCCTACTGGTTGTCTAGTTTTGCACCGTTTATCCATTTGATTTATATCCCACTGTTATAACCCTGCCACACCAGCTGGCAGCACCTAACCATTCTTGTCTACTCTTGGAAGCTAAGCAAGGTTGGTCCGGTTAGTCCTTGGATGAGTGACCACCTCAGAAATCCAGGGATCTTGGCTGGACTGGGAAGTTGAAAAAACATCCTAGAAAAAGTCGGTGACAAACCACTTCATGAAGGTTGGCCAAAATATAAAACAAAATCCTGCAGGGTGCAGTTAGTGGAGCTGAGCTCAGCTTTAGAGTATTTTTACTTTGTCTGTTTGTTTGTTTCATAATCAAATGAGTACCTAAGGCAGCTCATATTTTATATCCTGTCTTCTAATGCATGAACTGTTTCTCGGGGTAGCTGACCACAAAGAAACCAATAAAATCCCCAGATCAATATATGAAAACTGTTCCAGGAAGTAAAAGCACTTTAAAAAGAAGATTGACAATGGAAACCCCTCCCCATCCCAGGGGATGACCACTTTCAATGACCTGAGAATGGTGCTGTCAGGAATGGTTGCTCTTGATAGAGTCACTCTTGGTCAATGTGTGTGTCAACTTATGTGAAACTTAAGACTAATCTACTTGGGGGCAGAGGGGGGGAAGGTAAGTGGGATTATGCAAGTATGAGAGAAGCCAGCCTACTTGGAAATTCCAAAATCAAACCTGGAAGGAGACAATGTCTGCACTGTTGTTAAGAAAACTATTGGATGCCGAGTGATATGATCAGAAGGTACTTTTCTCTCAACATAGAAGAACATAGAATTTTTATGAGTAGCTCTGCAGGTGATGATCTGGCCAGATGAAAACCACCAGGAAGTCTGATCACTGATGGTGCTGGTATTGAAAAAAGGACTCTTTCTTTTTACAAAGATACATAATACTGCAATATGAAATGTGAGAATCATAAGCCAAGGAAAACTCAATTTCTCACAGCACACTAAATTCAGTATTTTAGAAATAAATGAATTTAGGTGGACAAAAATTATCCAGTCTAAATCAGATTATTCTGTGATACACTGTTCAAGGCATTGGACCATACAAAGGAGGGAAGTGACAATGATACTCACAAAGGAGACATTGCCTAGTATATTTTCAGGTTTCATTTTATGTTTGTGGCTGTTGTGCCAGTGCTGCACACTGCCCGGCATTTTGAGATGGGGAAGGTTTTAAGTACTGTTAAATAAATAAATAAAATGATAAAATATTCTGTTTTGCTTGATGGCAACACCTGCTTCAAGCACTTCAAACAAAATAAATGCAGACCCTACACCCGGACACAGAGGACATATAATCGGAATATAAGATCAAAGAGAGAACAAATTCAGAATACTTAGCTGATGCAAAAAAAAAAAAGAACCCGAGAAGCTCTTGGGAAAAATTATACAGGAACTTGAGGACATGCCATGTGAGTACAAGCTGAAGGAACTTGGGATGTTCCATCTGCAGAAAAGAAGATTAAGGGAGCTATGATAGCCACATTCAGGTCATATAAGGAAACTATATGGCAGATGATCAACAACCATTTTCCATGGACACAGAAATGAGGACCAGAAATAATAGGTATAAGTTGCAGTGACTGAAAATTGGTTTAAATATAAGGAACCACATCCTAATGGTAAGATCTATACAAGAACGGAACAGTCTGCCGTGGTGGAGGTAGGGTTTCTTCACCTCTGGAGGTTTTAAAGAAGTGGCTAGAAAGCCACCTCTTGAGGATGGTTTAATTGGTTTACCTGTGCATTGAGAGGATGAATAAGTAGAGCAAACATCCAGATAACCATAAAAAGGCAGCAGAGAGACCAGGAAAACTGTAACTCTTTGCTTCTTTTTACTGGCTCTTTGGAGTTTTGTGGCCCACATTTGATAGCTCTAAAAGAAGCAACACTGCAAAAAGTGAAGCCGAAAAAAATGTTTCCAAAATTTGAAAGAAGAAAAGATCCAGGTGCCTTTCAGAACAAGTTGTCATCATCACCAGCGACAGACAGGATGAAAGCTGGAGCAATCAATGACTAAATGTAGGGTTTCAACATCAAGTGAGAAAAGACAACTAAAGAACTCAACTACGTATGACTGTCAAGAAATAGAGGAAAATAATAAGAAAAAAGATGTTTTAAGGACTAGAGAAAACATTAAAAAATTAATAGCTGAGGTAGGACTACTTAAGAATAATCATGGAGTTTTAATAAAGGCAAATGAGGTTAAAGGAAGATGTAAAGACTATGCTGAAAGTTTGTGCAAAATGTATTGATCCAGAAATATTCTCTTTCCTTCTGCACTATACCAGCCCTCTTCCCAAACAATGCAATTCTATGAGTGGTTCAGTAGTTTCTAGAAGTAAATCCTCTGACCTGGAAGTGGTTTATGATGTGCCAGGCATCTACTTCCAAGAACCTTCCAAACATCCCAGAATGTTTCCCCAGAACAGAATGATCTGGTTACAAAGATCATCTTGATACTGATGGAAAAGGCCTCATCCTGAAACTGTTCGGAACTGTTGCCTGATGAAGCATGGGCTGAGTTGACAAAGAATCTGACCTGCTCAAGGCAGCTTCTAAATTAACATATTGTCCCGTGATCATTTGACAGATCAAGAAGAAATAGAAGAGGTCATTGCAAATTGCTATGTAGGAATATTTGTTGCATTTCTGCTAAGCATCTAATCCTGCTGAGGTATTCATCTGAATGTGTGAGGTCTTCAGATCACATAGAGGTCATGAATATGTCCCCCATGCTACCAGAATTTTACAGCACTCTGACATTTTTTTTTTTTTGAACTGGGGTGGCTTATCACGAGATGGTCAAGCTTTCTCTGGGGAGACACCATTTTCCTGATTACACAACAAAGTATGCCTTGAAAAAAACCTTCCAAAGCCCACTGAACAGACACAGTTCTGTTTCTAAGAAAATATTGGCTTAACACTCTAAGCTCCAGATCAGCTGTATACTGAGAGACATACATGTGTACCAAAAAATAAAGGCAATGTATTTAAGTGGCCAACAAGGTCTAAAAATGGTTTGCAGGCACAGACACTAGTTTTACAAACCAATTAAGGCACTGTACTCATCAGGTTATCCCAACAAAACATATGAGACCCACTAATAGTAACAAGCTTTCCAAATTGCAGCACAGACATTTAAAGGGCCCATTTCTCTATTTACCTATGAAAGCCCACTTTTTCCAGTACATTCTCCCTTAATGACATCAGGTCAGACCAACAGATATCACAGAATTATTTCATTATAAAATCTATGATCACAAATAAAACACCAGACTTCTTCTTGTCTCTGCTGCTATTATTTTGCAGCACCACAATGACAAGTAAAGCAGACATTCATTCAACTGATTCATGTGTGTGGTGTGGAGGCTGGGGATGGGATATCTATCCCAATCATACTATTTTCCATGTCCTAGAATGCAAAATCCCATTTAGACATATGCACCTGCATTTGTAAGTATTATTCATTTCATAGCAACAAAACAATGCATCTGCTTATTATTCAATCTGCCCTTAACCACTTCAGAGACTACCGTTCAAATGGAAAAGGAAAATAATTGCTATTTAATTCAATTATGTATATGTCTGAGGTGAAACATCTTCTGTATGGGATGTCAGAAAAGTATCTGGGGATGAACCAAGAAGGGGCATTTTTTAAAATTATAATGCAAGTGGAGAAGTCTGGTTCTATCTGTTTGAAGGTCTAGGTCCCAAATCTCGAGGTTAGATATTTTAAGCCCAGTCAAAGAACTCCCAAGGAGAGATCAACACCCCTACCAACACAAGCAGGGCAAGCCACAGTATATAAACTGAGAGCAAGGCCCTCTCCCTCTTTGCACTGAAGATGTTGCCTAGTCTGGCAATGAAACGTCTGCAAGAAAACAACAAGGCTCAGAGAGCACCAAGGACTCCATAGATATGATTTTGTCAGGGCTGAAAAGCCAGAATAAGCCAAATCAAGATTGATTTGGCTTCTTACGGAGGACTTAAACCTCACTAATGAGGTAAGGGAAACCAAAGACATTCCCCCAAGAATTTGCTTCTACCAGGTTCTGAGACGGCATAGTCTTAGGTGGGCCCCAAAAGAGTTGTAGAAAAAGAGTATAATACATGTATGTAGACTAAAATCCATTACTGATGGATCTGGTTTAACCCCCCTGGCAAGGAAATTTCATATAAGGGCAGATTTGGCTGCAAAGGCTTCTAAAATAACAGACATCCCTTTGTCTATTATTTTCTTTTCTCTGTTTTAGTTCTGCTTTTATAGTTTTCAGTGCTTTTTAATAATTATTATATAATGTTTTAGGGAATGCTTGTTTTATACCTCTGTGGTTTTATTGGACTATTGTACACCGCCCAGAGTCACTTTTTGTGAGATGGGCGGCCATATAAATTAAATTAAACAAACAAACAAACAAACTGCTTGACAAAAGCTAGGAAGTAGGGTTGGGCACACTTTGAAAATGACTGGGAAGAAGTGCTTTGAATATCCTAAAAGGAGGACTGCCACAGTTCTCTGCTATTAATGAAATCAGCTTAACTTCTGAGCATGGAAAAAAAGGTGCTGCTAGATTATGAGTCATATTAATGTTAATGAGTGAACTCCATAAAGCATCAGCACCTTTTCTTTTTAGCTTCTCCGAAGCATAAAGAAGTCAGATGGCTTTAATGAATTGCAAAGAGGTGCTGAATTCATGGAGAATCTGAAGTATTTCTTTACACCCACCTACCCCCCAAAATGTCAAAGAGTGCACAGTCCAATTAAGGAGCCCACAGCCAAAATATTTTTGGAATATAAGAACATAAAAGTAGCCCAGTTGGATGAGGGCAAGGCCCAGATCAGTCCAGTATTTCATTTCTCATGACCAACCAAATGGCTCTGGAGGGAGGGGGCAAGCAGGAGATGGTACCATCGTTCTCTCCTGCATCTGTTATTTGGAGGCAGGCTGTCTCCAACCAGGATGTAACACTGAGTCTCTAAGACTAAATCACCAATAATAGGCCTGCCTTCCATAAATTCATCTAATCCCCTTTTAAAGCCATTTAAGTTAGCGCTCATCACTACATCTTGTAGTAATGAATTGTAGTAATGAATTCTACAAGTTAATTATGTGCTGTGAGCACATAATTAATTTAATTCTGGAAAGTACGTTATTCCAGGTCAGACTATTTGTGCATCTATTCAAACTGTAACAGCTCTGCAGAACCTTGGGGGGAATCTCCCCACCCTCTTTTACCTATTGCCTAAGATGCCGGGGATGAAACTTAGAACTTTCCAGTACACAAAGCATATTTATTTATTTATTTGTCAAATTTTATCACCAATCATCTCCCCACTAAGGAGATGTTGAGATGTCCTCTATGTTGAGTCCCCCTAGGATTCCTAGCCACTGATTTCCTTGCCTGCAAAGCTCGATTCTCGGCTTTCATCTGGGCCGTCACTTTGATTTTCAGCAAAAAGAGTGGTACATCTCTTTACGCACGTTCCTAGCTAACCAACAGTGACATGGCACAATCAATTCTAAAGCAAATCTTGTACTTTGCTCTAGCCAGTTCGATATTTCATGCTTTCTATCATTGTGGGCTTTCTTCATATTGATCGGATCACCTCAAAGCTATTAAGCTTATTAATTAAATGTTGATATTTTTTTCCCTGGGAGATCGGTGTCTAACATATAAACTCACAGCACTCCGAGTGCAGTAAATCCCAAGATTTACAAGTGATTTATCTCTCTCTCTTTTATTCCCCACCCAAGAAAAAAAAAGATAGCAATCGTAGCCACCTTATGTGCCAATTATTGAACGTGAAATAGCAAGCATTCTTTCTTCCAAGAAATCATGGATGGCACTTATTGCCCTGCAATTTGCTTCAGTAAGGCCAGAAATAAGTCTCAGGGTAATTCTGCAGCTGCCTTGTGATGAGTCCTTTGAAGCATTTGGTTTTGGACAATCACTTGGACAGCTGGTAGATTAGTCTCAGTGTTTCAGTGGGTTTGATGCTCTCCTGTTCCTGTTCTCAGAATGGTTGCAGTTATCATTCATGATTTTTTCAAAAGCACACATGCAGGTCTCTGAATTCATTTGGGCTGTGCAGTGATCTAGACTGGAAAGGGAACGGGGGATTTGGAGGGTGTGTCACATGTCACACCACTTGGCAACTCTGTAGAGAAGCAGCATCTTTTCCTAGGTTGTGCAACAGCCACCATGTGAACCCAGGAAACCATGGTTTGATATAAGGAAGTGTTAACAACTACAATATGCAGGCTGTCATGTTCACTGTTTCAATGTACAGTATACATCGTAACGTTTCACATGCCATGGCGCTGACGCACATTTCTGTTTGGGAGGGAGCTGCTGTGAAACCTTGTGCCAAGCTCTGTATCTACGTTCATTTCAATGGAATGTGTTTGGGTTATGTTCTCTGCTCAAGGACTTTTCCCGCAGACCATCAGAAACCAGTAGGAGCACCTGGGATTGTGGACTTGAGAAGATTCTACAGGGGGAGGGATCTCATTTGCACCGAGGGTTTTTAGTTTGCGTTTGGCACGCTTTCATCATTCTCAGCTTTCTTTGTGATCCTGCATACTATTCTTTAATAAATCAGATATCTTTGAATTCCTGCTCATGAGTCTGATAGTGTTTTAGAATAGGCATTCATTACACAGGCTCACAAATGCTCCAAATCACCTTGCCTTCTTTGAATCTGCATCTCTGCCCAGTTCCATTATTTATATTTAAAAACTGCAGCTAAGAACTACGAATATCACTTTTAGGTATTTTATAGAGAAATAGGGACCAATTCTCGCCCCAAGTAGGAAACGAATAAGGAGGAAAAAGTGAATTTAGAAGAGGGAAAATGAAGCTGAAACTAAAGCACTGTCTTGTCTTTTTCTCTTGGGGAAGCTGTCCAGACAAGAATGAAAACATATAATTATTAAGATAAAAAAATAAAATTGTATCACTCAAGAAAATAGGTGGATCCAGCATAATAACTTCCTTGATGTTTTTAACAGAGTTTGGAACCTATGGGCAAAACGTAGCTCTTTGAGTACATGGTACTAGCCCATGTGCTTAAAAAGGCTCCTTACCTACAGTGTAGGCAGACTTTTTAGGCACATAGCAGGGATACGGTCAAAAAAGTCAAGATGGCACCCACAAGAGAATCAAAGCTGTGCCTTTTTTTTATGTGCATGATGAATTTTTTTTACCATAGTTGGATACTCCTGCACATGGCCCAGTCTTCTGGGATGCAACCAAAGAAATGGCTGCCAATTTTCTGATCCAATGTCCCAGACACATTGAAAAACCTTTGTACCCAAACACAAACAATATACTTCTCTCCACACAAATCACACAATTTTGTGTGGAGAGAAATATATTGTTTGTGTTTGGGTGCAGAGGTTTTTCAGTGTGTGTGGGACAAATGTGCCCACAAACCTTCTTATGTGAAAGCTTCTAAATCTGGGCTGCAAAAAACTGGACATCATCTGGAGGCTCATCTGTGTCCAACACATTCTCTTGATTAATGGCCCAGATTTGCTGAGAAGAAAAGGACAACTATGAGATTTGCTTCTCTGCCATCATGTCATGTCCCCCGTTGCAAGGCATATGTGCATCACAACGGGGAACATGCCTATCAGGAAGGAGGAAGGGATAACCATTATCCTTTAAGCACATAAACGGCTAAAACAATCACCAGCACAATAGAGGCACACCTCTACCCGGACCTAAGAACCATTAACAGATCGGGGGAACTTCCACCCATTACCCCGGGGGACGCGCCTGCAACGGAAAAGGATGAAAAGACAAAGGAGACCAGCGGAGATCACCCAAATCGCCCATCGACAGACCCATACCGCCGCAGATCACCCATCCGGATCCAACTTGTGGGACAATAGGGGGTGGAGGAGGACAAGGTCCGCCACGTGGGTATAAACGGGGTACCCCGCTACCACGCCCGCATTCCCGTCTTTTTTCTACGTATGCAATCTGCTTTCAATAAACCGGAAATCCTTAGAACCTCTAAGTGAGTCCGTGTCTTATTCGAAGTGAGGCTACCCTGACACATCAGTAGAGTGAAAAAAATGGGTAAAGAAAAGATGAGAGGGATAATAAAAAACAGTCACTTTAGCTGTATGGTCTCCTTGCTTTCACTCCCTCCATCTTTGTCTCTTTCATCTGGCAGTTGTCTCCATCTCCATCTCCATTTCTACCTTCTCCTCCTCCTCCTCCTCTACCTCAGTCTCATCCACCACCACCACCACCACCACCACCCTCATAGTCTCATCTTGACCTTCCTTGCTTCCTTGTTGTAGCCATCTGTCTCCTTCTTCCAGGCAGAATTCCCATTTGACCTTCCATTGCTTTCTAGGATCAGGCCAAATAATCCCCAAAACTGATAAGAAAGAAAACCTGCTTGTTTTCAGGACAATGGCTATCTTACCTGCCTTCTATCTGTGCCAGGTGAAGCAGCGATATAAGTCTTCAAGCTCATCAGTATGTCAGCCTTTGCCATTTCGAGACTTCACAGACCCTTTAATTAAATAGTATAACCGGCCCCAAAGCCCTCCAATCGTAATAATGCCTATGACTCATTTACGCCTATTACAGCCAATTTGTGAGTAGGTGGGTCAACCTCCTTCAGGTTTCTTTTAAAAAAGAAGAAAAAGAAAACTGGGATAAGAGGGGCACTTCATTTCCAGCAATTCATGTCACTCTGGAAAAACGTAAGTTTCCTGCAAAGGGCTAAATATATGATGTATCTTTACATCATGTGGCCTTTAAGGAGAAACTGGTGTAGAAACAAGGCTGGGTTTTTTTTCCTTTTTTGCTTTCAGGAGCAGCACATTTTGCATTCAGCATATTAAAACCATAACCTATTCCTGAGCGACTTGCTCATTTCCTTGATTTAATGCAAAACATCACCTCTTTCCCTTCTCCTTCCCCCCGACTGTTGCTAAGATTAATATTGCATATTCATTAGCAATCAAAGCTGCAAGGGTTACACTTTCTCATAACCACACACTGTAAAATGTTCATATTAAAATGGATTTCTTTTAAATAGCAGCACTTTCTTTGCCATCACCACCCCCAGCTTGGAAAGAAACCACTGATAGTGATAACGATGAATAACGAGAAATAGCAAAAGTTTTCACAAATATCGCATTTCATATAATGCCCTTACATCACCCTTTATTATGATATGTAATCTGCTCCTGACCTTTAATTCAGATGTAGAGAACAAAATGATTGCTACTGTGATTATCAACAGATGAGATTAAGGGAGATCTGAGAGACAGAATGTTGGAAACAGCTTTTAACACAACCACCGGCCTTACAATTCAGTACCCCACTAACAATATGGTTTCATTCAAACTTTCATGCTTATGGTCATATTTTTCACATAGTGAAGGCAAATGAACACCAGGGTTACATTAATATTTCTCTCTTCAGGCCATGCCACTTTTGAATACATTCGACACTGACTGGCTTCTGGCAAATTGCCATCATTTTATGTAGTTGAACATATATATTCATATTGTTCATAGGCAATTTCTCCCAACGTACGCAACATCATGTGTACTTGTCTTAGTACAGACATTTCTGTGTGCAACTTTCCTACCAAATATGCATTTCTGCATGCCATGTTCCCCAAATATTGTCCTGCGTTTAGCTTTCCCTAAAGTACAAATCTTTGCATGCAATACTGAGTTGAGCACCGCAACAAAAATTTTGGAGAATTGTACATCATAAAGAATAACAACAGTATAAACTTCAGATTACTGTAGGACAGGGTTCCTCAGCCAGGGTTCTGTGGCACCCTGGGGTTCTGCGAGAGGTCACTAGGGGTTCCCTGGGAGATCACGATTTATTTAAAAAATTATTTCAAATTTGGGCAACTTCACATTGAAGAGGTAAGTTTCATTCTTTATTTTTAACTTATGAACACTGTTAATGCATATATACAGGCCTACCCATGAAACAAATATAATAATCTTGTAACCTCTGGTCTGTATTTGAGCCTGAATGTGCAGGGGTTCCCCAAGGAGTGAAAAACATTTCAAGGGTTGCTCCAGGGTCAAAAGGCTGAGATAAGCTGCTCTAAGAAGTGAGACTTTGGTCAGTTCATTGAAAAATGCATGCCAAAATATTTTTTCCTGCATTGGTACTCAATACAAGGGCAACCTGTGAATGGCAAATCATATTGCTCATATAATATAGTCATCAGTACAAATTATTCTTCCACCCTTTTTCAAATGCCTGCATCAGTTATGTAAATCTCCTGGGATATATGTTGACTACATGGGATCTTGAAACCCCGTCCCCATTCATGAAATAGTATATACTATATCTTAACCTCAGTTCCTAAACTGTAAAAGGACAATTAAATTAGCACAGACATTTTTATTTGTTCATTTTAACAAGTTTGGGGCATTTGGGTTTATGAAGTTGCGGGTGGGGGGAGACTATAGAGGTATCATAGCCCACAACATTATGCACTGAATGAAGGAAGTGGAGATTAGGTGGAATGTACTTTCGTTCCACATAGAAGCTCTCAGGGTCACTCAGTTAAATTGACTGGCAGTAGATTTAGAAAAGACGCAGAAAAGCAAAGCACTTTCTTACCCAGGATGTAATGTATGGCATTCATCCCTAACAGGTGTGCTGATTTGGACAGTTTATAGCTCTATCAGTGGCTCTTACCCTTGATAGTTATATGAATGCTCCCTATTAAGAACATGAAAAGAACCCCTCTGAAGCAGATCAAGGCCATTATAAGCCAGCATTCTGTTCCCATAGTGACCAATTCTTTGCCCATGAGACAAGTAGTATGTGAGAGCAATTTGCACCCTCCTGCTTACGTTCCCCAGCCGCTCTCCATGAGCAGCATGAAGGAAAGAGATAACCATTTTCACTTTTGCCATCAATGGACTTACCTTCTATGAATTTATCTAATTCCCTGTTACAGTTGCTTAGTTTGGAAACCATCACTATATCTTGTAGTCGTAAATTCCATAGCTTAACTTTTACTTGCCTAATCTCATAACGGTTCACTGGATTCTGCTGGGTTCTCCGGAGGACCTACCCAATTATGGTACAATTATTACATTTCCCTATATGCTTGGCAATTTCTATCGCTGAAAAAGAATGCTGGGATGGTCTGACTTGGATATTAATATGAAGCTAGTGCAGAGCGAACACAAGGTCCAACGGAAGTGACATGATCTGCTTTGGCACTTGGAATGGATCCCTGGAGGCAACACACCCTGCCTCAAAGGATCTGATCCACCTTGACCAGCCACTTCACTTCAGGGCAGGTGGTTTCTGTGCAATCATTGCACCTGGGTAGGAAATCATGGAAAGGAGAATGTTGTTTCACATATCTTCTTCAGTGAGGTGAATCGACTGAACCACCTGCCAATCAAATCATTCCATTGCACCTTTGTGCTGCCTTAATCACTGTGTTATGCTATCAGACTTTGTAATTCATATTGATGTTTGCCCTTCCCTTGGAATCACCACACCAGCTGAGATCTTTCTGAACTGTTCTCAGGAAATTAGCCTTGTTCATCTGGCATATTGTGTCCATGTGGTTTTTTTTTAATAAGCTGCAGTTGTTACAGGAAACATGCAACGTATGTGTATGGCACGAATGCTCACATTTCATATTTCCGAGTAGGTAGTCAAACAATGCAAGCACACACAGACGGAGATTCAAATATTTAGTCAAGGTCACACAGAAATTTGTGCTAAAGCAGAGAATTTAATTTAAATCTATTGAGACTCATGCATATTCTGTGGACTCCAGAGAGTTACATATGCAGGGTCATTTATCTAAATGGGCAACTCTGCTTATTCTGCACAATGCATACCTACCACAGCAAAAGCTGATGCCAGATAATCTAAGACATGGCCGAGTCTGATTGTTCCCTTTGCATAGGATAGTCAGTGTTGCAGTAGGATGGTACAGTATAGCTCTTCTCCTATGAAATACATCACAGCAGCTGTCATAAGTCATAAGTTATGGACACTAGTAATCATACTGAATAATGCAAAAAGAGTGTGAGTATATTAACCTATTGAAGACATATGGCCAATAATGCAGAGAAGAAAAACATGTGATATGAACCGGTGTCAGTGCTGCTTGATTAATCTACCGTATACAGAGAAATCTCACTGGGAGGGAAGCTTTGCAAAATCTCCAGAAGAACAAAAGTTTGGTATTTCGAATGGCACAGAAGTGACGGAAAATCTCTACCTGTCCGTTGTGTTACAATAATGGCCTAAAGATACACAACGGACAGCTCAGAAGTGCTGGAAATGGAAGATGCTTTATAACAAGTTCTAGTGGGAGTATAGGTAAAGGTAAAGGTTTCCCTTGACGTAAAGTCCAGTCGAATCCGACTCTAGGGGGCGGTGCTCATCTCCGTTTCTAAGCCTTGGAGCCGGCGTTGTCATAGACACTTCCGGGTCATGTGGCCAGCATGACGACTCGGAACGCCGTTACCTTCCCGCCGAAGCGGTACCTATTGATCTACTCACATTTGCATGTTTTCGAACTGCTAGGTGAGCAGGAGCTGGGACGAGCAACAGGAGCTCACCCCGCCGCGCGGTTTCGAACCGCCGACCTTCCGATCGGCAGCTCAGCGGTTTAACCCGCAGCGCCACCGCGTCCCCTGTGGGAGTGGGAGTATACATTAAGCAAAAACCAACAGAGGTATGTGTGCCTAGAAAGAGACACAACTTGCTGTCATGAGACAGAAAATGTATTACTAGGGCAAGCTGCTTGCTTCAACAAACATGTGCAATCAGTTTGTCTCGATCATCCCATCCATTTTGTAAATAGTGGCCATGCTGCATGTGCACAGAAATCGCCAATGCCAGGCAAAGTCCCCTGAGTGAACTTTGCTTACCTGAAGCAAGGTTTTGTTTCCGCTTATTTATTTATTGGTATTTATTGACCTCTGTGTGGTGTAGCACACTGAAACAGAATATCTCAACCATGAGAAACAATACTGCAATAAACCCACATAGCATAATAAATAATAGATACCTATAACCATCCTAGGCCCAAAGGCCCACTGAAACAGAATGGTTTTACAGGCCACCCTGAGTGAGAGGAGGGTGTTAGGTATTACCAAGAAGGCCTATCTCCTAGACCAGACCCTCTTGGCTTCTCATGAGGATGCTATCCTAAGCAGGTCTTGTCTCAATGTTCACACAGGACAGGTAGACTCACACTTGACAAGGTGGTACTTGAGAAATCTTGGTGCCATGCCACATAGGGCTTTCTAGATGATAACCAGCACTTTGAAAGGCCTGGAAGCCTATTAGCGGCCAATCTAGCACCCTCAAGATGTATATAACTCTGCAATGATGGTTTTCCTTGACTAGCAGTCAGGCTACCCCTTCCTACACCAGCTGTACTTCCAAGTCATCTTCAAAGGCGGAACCAGGATTTTGAAGTACTTTGTGGAAGTACTTCAAAGGGTAGCTTCACTAAGATATCTGTCAAAACTAAGCACTTGTGTCATGCAATGTTAAACTCTTGCAGATGTAACAGACCTTAATAATTAGCCAAAAGCATGTAGTCAAAATAATCTAGGCATCCTGGGTCTGGACTACAGAATTTGGACAGACATTAGATGGCAACAAAGGGTTAGAAGTTTATTGTTGCCATCTAGTGGTCATCCAGATTTCTGCAGCCCAGATTTGGCAACATTGTTCTTTTCAGCTCAAGGCAATATTGCAAATAAATTATGTAAAAAGACTCAGGACTCTTGCCTGACTGTCAACCTATCAGTTCCTGGGAGTTTTGCAACAAATCCGAATATTGGTGACTCCTCTATTCTAATTCTCTTTCCTCCTGCCCAGTCATGTGACCTCCAGGTACTCCAGTAACTTGCATTTAGTTAGTTAATTAGCTATCATTATTAGGAAAGGGTTGGAAAGAGTTTCAGAAACGACACTTCTGTGTGTATTCCGTACCTCTCTCACAAGGGGAAATAAGGAATGAATGTACAGATAAATGAGATTCCATGTGTGTACAAGTTTGAGCATAAAGTGGTATTCAAAGGATTTAATTTATACTACCAGCTGCTTTCCAGATAACCCTTCGGCTGGCTGGAAAGACTGGAAACTTTAGAGGATCTGTTTGCTGAACACCTGCTTGTAATTCAGCCTCAGATGTTTAATTTTAAGCCCCAATAAATCACTAGGACCTGTAATTCCCTTATGGGAGCTGCTCCATCTTTAAGCAGTGAGACGGCTCTCTCGAGCTTTAATGCCAAGCCATTATTATTTGATGACACACTTTTCAAATAACACAGACTGGTTGTGTTATTTCCAAGGGCTACTTAATATATATAGGGCCACAGAAGCTGCTAGGTGGCTACTTCAACAAGGACAAACCCAGCTGTGAAATGGAGCCAAATCCACTCCCCCATGATTATGATTATGAGTATACCATCTTTTTCAAAAGAATGAGGAAGGAGCAATTTTTCTGTCTGCAAAATAGCTGGGGAGGGGGATTGATCTTATTTGCATATGTAAACAATTCCTGCATTTAAAAATAACCCTGCAGGCAAACATCACCAGGCTGCTCTGTGCCCACAATGTGCTTTACTATTTAAATAACATTGCTTATCACCTGGCCTTTTGAGCTACTTGTTAAAGGGGCATAAAAAGGTAATGAACTGGATGCAATGCAATTCTTTTTTCACAGTTCTGTATGCCAGTGGAGCAGAACAAAGAGCCAGATTCAGCGGTCGAGGGTCTTTTTTCTTCTTTCTGCTAACCCAATTTGCTTACACCCCTCCATCCCTTCTTTCAAAAATCTCCTCCTCCATTTCTAGAACTTTGCAAGTATATCCTCACTTCTATCCTTATTTGTTTATTTATTTATATCTGCTATTTATGATAGCGTTTAATCCCCAGGGAGGGCATAATACACATTGAAAGGCTGTAAAACTACTGCATTAAACCCATAAAATTATGATACACTGTACAATAAGAAAAATGCACTAAAAACATAATAGTACAACTACCAGGGTGACAAGGAGCAAAAGCCGTAGCAACACGGTTTCAACTCAGTGCTTGGTTTTCAATTAGTATGGACAGCTTACGAAGTCTGAACACTCAGCAAGGAGGTTCGTCCATATTCAAGCCTGCTTTGGGTCAGAGCAGAACAAATCCATGGCAATGCAGCACTGTCAAAATCTCATGGCCACCCAATGGCACAAGAGATACCACAAAACCAACAAGATGCCTTTATTAAAATACAATTAGAGTAGCCATAAAGTGAGTTTTGTATGGCCTTTATAGATGTAGGCCAGGGTAAGCAAACCATGTATGTGTTGTCAATTTGATGTCATCGCTGCTTGCTACAGATACCTATACATGGTGTGTATATGGGGAGGGGGTGTATATGGAGTCAACACACTCATGGGGATATATGGGGGGAAATGGGGCACATGGGTCATAATAAAACTGATGCAACTTTGAATAGATGTCACAGTGACATTACATAATTGCACCATCTGCACAATAACATCCTGATGTGTTGTCAATTTGATGTCATCGTTCCTTGCTACAGACACCTATGCATGGTGTTGTCATGCTCCCCGATCAAATCTTCACAGAACATCTTATCAGACTCGCATCCATCTTCCAGCAACCAGTGTCAATCCACGAGTCGCCAACAAGGAGGGAGAGCTGGGTAGGAGTTGAATCATCTTGTTTGGGCTAGATGCTCCTTGCCCCAAGTCCATTGGGAGAAAAACCATTATACCATCTGCTGGCATGAGAAGGAAGGGGCATATACCTAAGGGGGTAGTGGGGGGGGGGAATTTGGAGTCTCTGTGATTTTAAAATGTAGAAATGCGCGGGAAATGCCATTCGCAACTTTTTCTCTGTACTGAATGCTTTGCTTCATTACATAGATTTATAAGCAACCACTTATGAGTTGTAATTGAGTGAAAGCTCGAGTGTTCCAGTCATTACAGTTGTGCATATGGGGAGGGGGTGTTAAAGGATAGGAATGGGTGTGCCATATGCAGCTCTCCTGCATCACATTTGCAGCTGCAAGTTCAGCTACAAAATGGTCCATTTTTGAACAACATATTTTTAGCTAACAATGGTAAAAGAAGAGATATTAAGGGTAAAACTAGGCTTCTGTGAGGGGAAACACACACATTCCTACCCTTTATCACTGCCCCCATATTCACACCATGCATAAGTGTCTGTAGCAAGCGACAATGACATCAGATTGACAACACATGCATCATGAGGTTATTGTGCAGATGGTGCAGTTATGTAATGGCATTGTGACATCTGTTCAAAGTTGCATCAGTTGTGTTATGACCCATGTGCCCCATTTCCCCTTTTACATCCCCATGTGTGTGCTGACTCCAAACAATCCACCATCACATTATCAAAATGCGGCAGTAAAATGTTCCATTTTTGCTTGTCCATTTTGAATATAAAAAATGCTTGACATAAAAGTAATGTATGCTAAACTTCTGTGAATCTTCTCCCCACCCACAAAAGGCTTCCAAGCATACTGTACCTTTGGACTAGCCTTGTCTTAGTTAGGACCAGCTAAAGAAAAAGAGATTAGGACCACTTTTGAGTACTGAAGATGAGCTATTAACTGGGATTATTCATTGGGAACTTCAGAAACTGATGGTCTGCTCCCAAGCACAATTCAAAAAATTGGTCCTTCATTGATTTGGGCCTTGAGTCTCTAATATCTAAATCGGGGGTCAGAAACTGGTCCTCTGAATGTTGCTATAGCAACTTCTACATCCCTCACCATTTCCTATGCTGATTAAGATGCTAGGAATAATCGTTTAGAAATCTTTGGATGATCACAGGTCCTCCATTCCTGACCTGAAAGAATATTTGTTTCCATACTAGCCTACTTTGAACAGAGGTGTCCTCAGGAAATTCCTGAAGTATTTCTCTCAGCCAGTGGTAAGGACTGAGAAAAAACTACCCTGGTTGCGACAGTTTCTCAAACCATTATATCTTTAGTGCCTAACAAATATGTTTTTGTTCTCCTGGGTCTTATAACATTTACCATTTCACTTTTTTGTGTTTTATTAGGATTTCAAACCAAACAAACCATACCAAAAAAAAAAAAAAAAAACCAAAGGGTAGAAGAATTGCTTATGCTGCCCTGATTTTCTGGAAGAAAAGGGAAGTGTATAAAAGGAATTAATTAAAAGTGTTTATAAATGGCTTGCCAGATGCCTATTGAAAACTAGGCATTTAATTTGAACCAAATTGCTGCATCTCTAACGATTCTTCTTGCCCTGGCTTTGACATTTTCAAAGTGGCTGCAACTGTATGTGTTTGATATATTAATCTAATTCCATAGATTTTATATGTTGTTATTTTATGAGTACGACAGAGCATTGCAATAATGGTACCCCACTTTGTGCCTCCTGACTCCAGCATGACTCCGGGTTGCTAATAAACAAATAAATATGGATAACCATTGCCAAATATAGCATGTTTATTAGCATGTTTATTTTACTAGTGGGGGGGGGGATTACATGACTTCATTTAGCTGTGTTTTTAATTGCTACATTCTGATGTGACAATCGAAGTAGATTTGTAAGTATCTAGATCTCTATGTGACTATTTCCGCAGGCCTTGGGGCAGGGTGATGGGTGAGCATATGTAAGACTTCATTTATTATTATTTTGTTCTGTTTTATGGAGTCTTTCTGCATCATCATTTGCTCTTTTTTATTGTTCTGGCTTTTTATTATGGAAAGTGCCTAAAGTAATTTGGAATTGGGCATTTTTTTAAAAAAATGTGTAAGTAAATAAAGAAGAGAGGGACATCTTTTGTTTTGTTTTCAGAAAGTCCCTCTTTAAAATTGTCTCTCCCTCCCCCTCTCTCTCTCTGATGATGTTGAGAATCATTTTCATATATCCACTCATAATGGGGTCAACAAAAGTCATTATAATGATAGGCTTCATTAAAAGTCCATAATGTTACCTTAATGGAGGAAGTAGTAATAGAGTTCTCCTGAAAGTTTTCCACTGAATTAATATTGTTGCATAACCTTAGTCAGTGGTTTAAATATATTTTTTAACTCAGTAAAACTAGAGCCATCAGAATCTCCGCAGATCATGTGACTAGTAGAAATATCATTGGCCAAAAATTTATCAGTGTCCATGGACCTTTTCTTTTTTAAAAAAAGATTTGTTAGAACATGACCATCCCCTCTTAATTATCAATATCAACAGGCTTTAGACAGCCTGCTTCCATTTACAAAGCTTGTACTTGAGGAAGGGATCCCACAGTAGACAGACAGACAAGGCTGTCTGCAAAGAAGGTGGTCAAAATGGTGGCCATGACCATTTAATCATATGTGACCTCATGATTATGGGTGACACATGTAAAAAGGGGTGGAGTTTCAATTGTGTGGTCATTTATATATTTATCACATTTATATAGTCATGGGTCCATTTTGACTTTTTTGATCCCTTCCTGAGAATGTCTTTTGCACACAGGGCTTCTATCTCTCTAAATCACTTTATATGTCCTTCCAGAACTACAGACTACTGTGACAAATTCCTGTCACAGACACTCACTGGGGGAAAATATTAAATTTTACCTATGAAACCCAGAAATAATAATAACAACAATAATAATTCTGAAAAAATCTACATATCTTACACTTCCTAACTCTCTGTCTCTCTAGCTATTGATCAATTGCATTATTTTAGCTCCTATTATATGTATGTAAAAAAACAAATGATTATTTTTGTTATGGATAATTTCTTTCCACAAAGAAAGAAGCCTATGGATGCACAAAAGTTTTCATGTATCCTATTTTTGGCCTGTAATAATTTACAGAACTGAGTCGGATGACAACTGCAAAGTAACTATCATTGAAGAAGAAGAGGAAGAGGAAGAAAAAGAAGAAAACAGCAGCAGCAGCACAACCAACATGTTTTGAACTTATATGACCAGTTTTACTGTATTCTGAATAGTTTCTGTGTTTTTCAGTATAAAACTGAAAACAGTCCCCTTTTCGGGAGAGATGGGTGGTGATATAAATTTGAAAAACAAACAAACAAACAAACAAATAATTGAGTTCCTTTTCTTGCCAATGGAAAAAGGAAAAAGAAAATCTAAATCCAGATCTAAATCTACCAAAGCCTAAGAATCCAAAACATTATCCCCTTCCCACTACTAATTTGATTGACAGCTCAGTGGCAAAGCATCTGTTTTGCATACAAAAAATCTCATGTTCAGTCTTTGTCATCTCCAATTAAAGGAACAGGTAGCAGAAGACAGGAGTGATCCCACTCTGCTTGAGAGCCTGGAGCTGACACTGCTAAGGACAGGTGAATCTGACAAGTTCAGTGTCACGCAGTTTCTCACTTTTTTCATCTTGAAGTCTGATTTGTCTTGCATTCACAGTGGCCTGCCTCAAAGAAAAGACTTCGCTCAGAAATATTTCATGCAATGTTTCCTACTAGACACACTTTGCATGTACTTTTTTTTTGGCTGTACTGATCTGCAGAAACTTTTTCTCCTAGATATATGAGCTTTTGGGTTAAGTTCTTTGCTCAGACAATTGCACTGCAAAATTCAGAAAAGTATAGATACCACACACAAGGAGAGTTGTGTTTCAGTTTCTTCAGTGATTTATAAAGTGTGGATTACAGAATTCTGCATAAATTATGTTCTGGATGCATTTAATCCAACTGCAACCTCCCTCAGCCTGAAAGCCTTGCATGGGGTCCAAAAGCCACCCCAAAAGATGCCAATGAGCTGTAATTTTTAGGGCGAGAGAAGAAAATTAAATACACAGGGAACAATCACACTAATTGTATTCAAGTAACATAGTTAGCATGCTAATGACCTTGAGGTTAAATCAGATTTGGTTTTTTATCCTGGGCTTCCCATTTTTTCTCCTCTGCTTTTGAATTGGAATCTGAAATAGGTCAGCTTTGCAAGCCAAGGAAAACAGGATCCTTTGGAATGCTGTGACTTAGTATTAGCCTGTTTGAGGCTGAACACATGGATTGTTTGAAGCAAATTTGAACCAACATGGGCAGGAGAAAAGAACTTTGGCTAACTTTCTGCAGAAATCCGTACCAAGCTAGGCATACTATACAGAATTATACATCTACAAGTCAACTTATTTCAGGACCATGAATCCATACCAGGGATGACAGAAAACTGGCTTGGGTGTACGTAAAGTGACTGTATTTTAATGGAGGCAACACTTCTGTAGGCAACAAGACAAGCATTCTCCGTTACTATATTTAACGAGATTCTTGCAAGCAGCCTCTCCCACACTCAGACCATTCCTTTGGCTGGGTTTTAAAACCCAGATGGATCTATGATTTCATTGCCAAATGAAATAGGCAGAGCAACTTATCCATATGCCTAGACTTCATCAGGAAATAGGAACCATCGGCTTTGTTTAAATGCCCTTTAAATTATTCCTTGAATAGTCAGTGCCTATTCCCATTTCTGGCATTAGTACTTGCTAAAATAAAAAAAGAGTCCTTCATAGAGAATCCTATTAGAAAATTTATTTGCAGTATATAAATTTATCTCCAGTATATAAATATATAAACGTTTCTGTCAAGGAAAGTACGAACAGAAAACAGAAAAATATTAGGGATTTTTCTGTTCCTTAGTATTTTTTTAAACAAAGTGGCACTATATTACTTTGAAGTGAAAAAGACAACTTCATTCTTTCATTCCTTCAATTTATATAGCTGCCCATCTCAAACTGGTGACTCTGGGCAGCTAACATCATAAAAAGAGTAAACAACGAAAACAGTACAAAAGAAATTAAATACAAATAGCAGCTAAGAGATATTAAAATCTGTTGGTGTCAGCACAACCATGAAACGGGGCCCTTCACACACTCAGGACCCCAGGGCCAGGCATGTAGCCAGGCCTTCAAGGCCTTCTAAAAAGCCAGTAGGGTCAGGCCATCCTAATCTCAGGAGGAAAGATGTTCCAGAGGGGAGGAGCTGCAGCAGAAAAGGCATGTGTCCTGGACCCCCCAGCCGACATTCCTGGACTGGATTGGATACTTATAAAATAACTGTAGGTGTGTGTGTGTGTGATTCTGTGTGTGTATTATTCCAAGGCTTATTTGCACCCAAGACTTATTTGCAAACACCTAGGGACTCTCATTTTATCTAGTAGCCCCAGTGTGGGTTAAGAAAGTAAAAGCTTATTTTATAAACGGATTTCACACCATGTCATCTTATTTGCAAATCCAAATTTGCGACTAATATTTTTTCCACATTACATCATTTGTTTTAATGATAAGCACAGCAACTGGGTGCTTTTCTGTGCATTTAAATTAAATTATCTTAATGCAAATGCTAAAAAACGAACATCACAGCAAGATTTTATAATGTAGCGCAATATATCTTTTTCTGTGCAAAATCGGATTGCTGGTTTGGAGACTGTAAATGTGTCAGACAATAATTACTTTGCAGGTAGCAGGGCTACCCAATATTCTCATTTCATTTTGTGACTCAGTGATAGCTTTTAATGCTGCTTAATGATCACAAACATGCTGAACTGTCTGTTGACACCTGGCTTATGCTAAAAGGGTTGGCAGGGGAAAAAACGCCCAGCCAGAATAAAAGTAAAAATTACTGAAACAACCAAATTCTTTTTTTTTAAGCACTATAGCAAAGAAAAGCAGAGCTGACAACTATTAATACATTTCTATGTGCTGAACAGGTTATTTTTGCATAAGAGGTTCTGCAAACTGAGAAGATTTGAAAAGCCAAGGAAACATTTATTCAGGTCAGCTGGAGATTTATATATGCTATAATGATGTTAAAGGTAGGAACCCCAAAACTCTTGCTGTCAAGCAGAGCCATGCAGAAAAATGATCCTGCATTTTTATTTCTTAGCAGCCCTTAGTTAGTTTAATGGAAGAGAATCTGCTTTTGGCATTTCTTTAAATGAGTTCTCATAGAGTAGCTGGAATGCTTACATTTATTTAGTTATAAGGGAGTATGCAATAGAGTAGAATCATTTGGAGGGGCAGCGAGAGGTCCTTTTTCCTTCTAAATCAAAGAGGACAAGGATGGTATAAAAATGTCTTGTCTTTCATTGTATAAGCATCTATTTCAAGTGATCTCTCAACAGAAGTTATCAGCCAGGAGACAGGGAATTCCTCCAACTGAGCTTTTCAGATTGGAAAGAGTAGGCATCCAGGGAAGACTTAGAATGATGGAAAGATGTGTCCTATGAAACCCCACTGTCACCAATGGCCTCTGTCACTTCCAATAATAGAATAGAAGCATTTAGAAACACAGTCCCAAGTATCCAGAGAATTAAGTAGAAAGCAAGAAGCCTCTTTTGCAAGAGAAGAACATTTCCGAGTCAAGTCAAAATTCAGCACTACATTACTTTCAGTGGCATATCACTCAGTTCTGAAAACAACCAGATACGGTTAACCTGGGGGGGGGGGGGGCTGAAAAAAACATCTCGGAAGAAGGCAAGGGCAAACTAGAAGTCACCAGAAGTCTTAATTTGAAAGTATTTTACTGTTATATGGACATAGACCTTTAATAACATAGCCAGGTCAAATGTTTTTAAAGGTGGATTGGTTAAGGAGGAAGAAGATAAATTCTTTTTTTTTTCCCCATCACACTCAGAATGGACTTGGAAAACAAGCAACATTATCTGAGCTAGCCATTAAATACCGCCAATGAAAATAGCGAGCAAATCAATAATGTTTGGGAATATATACACTAAAATCGGTGTCGGGGAAGACAAGGATAAAAAGAACATGAATTAGATGTATTACTCTGAATCAAAATTTCTCTATTCAGACTTCTAAATGTTGAAGCTGATAACATTTTCATATAAATGTTTACAATAGAGTATCACAGTTTGGAGGGGCCACGAGGTCTTTTGTCCTTCTAATGAAAGGACATCTCTAAAAGGTCCAGAATGCACAAATGCTCATCAAGAGCAATTATACCAATGTTGGTCTGCAAGCCAAGATGTTTAGAGATCATCTTTTTGGGGGCAGTAATCTAGAGCTTGATAGGAAAATAGCTCCAAATCTGTCTGATTGACAATGCTCCCCTTGATAGAAATAAGCAGCACATGTTTGCTATAACTCACAACCATGGCAAGAAATTCTTTTAAAATAGTGTTTAATACAGCCGCATGATTCATTATCATGTGCAATGTATGACCAAATGTGACAGACCATCCAGTAAGAAAACAGCTTTTTAATTTTTTCCTTAGATCACAGTAAGAACAAAGCAAAGTCCCTTAAAACACTGCATCCAACTCAGTCATAATTTAGATAAATCTTCAGACTATAAAAATCACAGTTTATCATCTGGAAAACAGCTAGAGAAGCTCACAAAGATAATGTGCCAGGCTCCAAAAATGTACTGTTTGTAGGTTATCTTTATTTATTTATTTTATTTATCCAATTTGTCCCCCCCCATCTTCTCCCATCGGGGGACTCTTTAATAAAAAAAAAAAAACAGCTTTCCCTTTGAACTAATGATTATATCTGTTTTTGAACCAGCATTTCTACATTGGGTACCTCTGACTCCAGCTTCTCTCTTTAAATTTGCTTCTATTTTCACTTGATTATTAATGCTGGAATCCCAAGCAGGCATCCATTTAATACAGTGTTTCTCACCCTTGCCAGCTTGAAGATGTGTGGACTTCAACTCCCAGAATTCCCCAGCCAGCAGGGCTGGCTGGGGAATTCTGGGAGTTGAAGTCCACACATCTTCAAGCTGGCAAGGGTGAGAAACACTAATATATAAGGTCTTCAGAATCAGAGTAATTGTATTGTCAGCGATAGGAATATTTAGTTTATATGAACATTTCATGCAAATCCATTATATTGTTTTGTCTGGTTTTCATAGTGGGACCTTCTCATGTCCTGAAAAAAATCTGTGTTTGTTGTAAGGTGGGTTTATTTATTGACTTATCTGTTAGTTTGTTCAATATATATTCCTCCAGAAACTCTAGAGATGTGCATCAACCTCTTTTCTCCAATTCTTTCTCACAATAAGAAACCTGTGATATAGGCTGAGCTAAGAGAGAGCAGCGTCCCAGGAGGACAAGGGGCTCAGGTAGACAGAAGCAGAGTCACAACACAAGCCCCACCCCTTGGGGGGGCATTGTGATATGGCACAAATGCCTCAAAGGGGCAGAGCTTGCAGGACAATGCCATAACGCTGAATGATGAAAGCAACAGGATTGTGTGGGAGATTGCTAGGGAGAGAAATGAGCCCAAAGTTACACTGGGTGAAGCTGGATGAGAATTTGGGTTCTTCATTCTGAATCCAATACCTTAACTACTATCTCTCTCTTGCTGTCTTTGAATGCATCCTTCCGCAACATAAGCAATTTTTTAAAATCTAAAATAAGCATAAGCAAATAAACCAAACTAAGCCTTTTGTTTTTTAACAACTACCCTGCTATGTGCTTTTTCTCCCCCTAGGCAACATTATTCTAATATATACTTTTCTCTGTTTAGCTTCAACTAAGCCAATAACCTATATTATTTTTATGACTTTTCCTAAAAAAAGATTTCCTAAAAAAAGATTTTTTTTTTTCCTTTGCATAACTTTCCCCAAATACGCTTGCCTTCAGGAACTTTTCCGGTGAAAAATGACCGACAACAGCAGATTTTGTTCACTGCGGCCATCTGTGCTGAAACTGAGATGGATTCGGCAGATTGTGGCATTTTCATGGGGGTGGGGGTGGGGGGGGAGTCAGAGAAGGATTGCTGTTACATCTATAGTCTGTAGCCGTAGGAGTAAGTAAGCACCACAAAGGAAAAAAAAATGCCCCTACAGAAAATAAATAGTTCTAGTTCACTGACCTACTTAACTGGAGCCAATGGAAATATTCAGTTGCTTGGGGCATAAAATGAGAGCGAGACGGTGTTTCTCTTTAATGCAAAGCAGCTGTAAAGTGCACTTTTAGGGGTGATGTTAGGGGTGATGGCAGTGGATGGAAATGAACAAGTGCAGAATAGCAAGTAAACCTCACAGTGTTTCTCTGGCAAGAGGGAACTTCTACGTATCTTTGTGTCATTCTACTGAAGTCACAGCAATGTTATTCATTCCTACCAATCTCTGTTTAAATAGTACCAGCACCATGATCCTCCAACTAGCCCTATCTGAAAAGTAGTATGGATGGATCGATGGATGGAGTTGCACAAAAAGTAATAGGCATCCCAGGCAAATTGTATATATCAATGGATCTCTAAATGAGCAGAAGCTGACACCACCTCTACATGGCTCAAATACAAAAAGCAACATCTTTCTGCAAATTTCAACACATTCTTACTCTTTTACATGCAGTTGTCTATAGATTCAAAATAAGAAAAGAGTAAATATGGAAGGGACTTTGCAAGATCTCATTTGGCAGAAATAACAACTTTGAAAGGGATGAGGAGGAAGAGGCTGCAACACAGGTGTAGCTGTGGGGTTTCTGGACCCCTGTGTATGAAGGATCTGAATGGGAAGAATTCCCCTGGACAGCACTGGTGTGTAAACTAGATGCCCTCCTTGGACTCACAGCTCCTGCGCAAGGAGCAGGGAGCAACTATGACTATGAAGTCTTTCACACAATTTCTTGTGCATGAGTTGCACCCACGCTTGGTTCAGGAAGCTCTGATTGGGTTCATTCATGCCTTAGCAACTTCCTGATTGGATTATTGCAATGTGCTCTACGTAGGGCTGCCCTTGAAAACATTCAGAAGCTTCAGCTTTTCAGAATGCAGCATTACACATGGTTTTGTAACATGAAGTTTCACCGATGTGACACCACTGCTGCACAAGCTGCACTGGTGCTCAGTAGGGTTCTGGCTGATTATCACCTTTAAAGCCCTGCATGGCACACAGCCAGGTTACTAGTAGGATGCCTAGTTCAGTGGTTTTAGCCCATCCTACCAGGTCCAACAGGTCTGGTAGATCCAAAACAATGTCATCTTACAGGACCCAGGAGACATGCCTTCTCTGTTGTGGGACAGCCTTTCCCCTGAGATCCAGATGGCCTTGGTTGTGGTATTATGAATATTTTTAATTGCATTCTGCATTGTTTTCTTTTTATTTTTATTATAATGATCTTTTATATATTGTTTGTTAGCTGCCTAGAGTTACTTGTCTAAGATGAGAGGCAGTAGAAAATTTCTATATAAATAAATAATCAGTGGAAAAGCCTGCAGACAAGTATGTGTTTGGGAGGCCTTTTAAAACATAAATAAAGGTGTTGGTTCCTTCAGTTCTACAGGGAATGCATTCCAAAGAGTTGGTGGGACAGCACCAAAAACCATAGATTGTTTTGTACAGTAGCCAATTCTAGATGTAATTCTGGCCACATTCATACCAACCAGAGATGGATGCAGTTGGCCCAGCAACCTAAATGAGACAAAAGTAGTTTTTACCACAGCTACCTCCAAAACAAAGCAAGTATAGGAAGCTGCCTCAAAAGTCAATTATATGAAGTCCCAATCCTGCTGATGGTCTGTTACTTGGCTGATTGCTCTTCTAACAATACCCCGCCCCCCCAAGTCTCCTTATCTGGATTTAGTTGATTTCCAGGTAAGATGACCCATACCTTCATTCACCATTGCTACAAGATTTAAAGGTCTGAAAAATGATTTAAAGGTCAAAAAATGACTCCCCCCATAGCTTGTTACCACAAATATGCTATAATGTTATTGATGTACATTATGTGTGTGTGTGTGTATGTGTGTGTGTGTGTGTGCATGGGCGCACAAGCAGGGGTGAGAAGGGTCAAAAAAGTCAAAATAGCAGCCATGATCATGTGATCATAGTTGTAGGGTTTTTTTTACCCCCACCCACCCCTGAGATAACCCTGTGGCTGGGTGTTTTTCTGAGATTTCCTTCAAAAGTTATCTCCATCTCTATCTCCATCATCTCCATCTCCATCATTATCTCCATCATCTCCATCTCCATCATCATCTCCATCTCCATCATCATCTCCATCATCTCCATCTCCATCATCATCTCCATCTCCATCATCATCTCCATCATCTCCATCTCCATCATCATCTCCATCATCTCCATCTCCATCATCATCTCCATCATCTCCATCTCCATCATCATCTCCATCATCTCTCTCTCTTTCTCTCTGTCTCTCACCTCTATCTCTATCTACGTATCTCTCTCTCCTTAAATAAAATGACCTGAAACAAAACAAAACATAATAAAGGTTCAGTTTGTCCATGTTCTGCCCTGCACAAATTTTAGACCATGGTTTCACCAGCAGGAGAACAGCAAAAATTATTGTGATGATTGGAATGGTATATAAGCCCAATAAATAAATAAGGCAAATTAATTCTCTGTCCATCACCCATACGATCCTGGTTATTTTACTTTGCCCTAGCTGATGCTACTTGGATTTCAAAATAAAACAGATTCCTTGATTAATTTCAAATGCTCATTTAAAGTAATGTCTGGAACAATCCTCAGGCTCCATCAAATGCAGAGCTGAAGAATTTTAAAATACTGTTTTCCACTGTGCTGCTGATCATATGTTTGGTTGTCACTGCAAATCTTCCTAAGTAAATACTGGAGAATAAATAAGGATACATAGCACTTCAGTAACATTAAAGCATTGGCAAAACTTCACACAAGATGGTCTTTAAAGCTTGATGTATGATAATAAAATTACTTTGGAAGACAACTGCATAAAAACAACGTGTGCCTCCCCATACTGTGAAGACTGTTTAAAATGTTGTGTAAAATGTTTTGACTGGCAAGGATGTTATCGTAGGATCTATCTATCTATCTATCTATCTATCTATCTATCTATCTATCTATCTATCTATCTATCTATCTATCAGTGGTACATTCTAGTAGTTTACAAAACATAGATTGCTCTGATAAAAAGCAGTGGCACCTAACTACAGAGGACAAGCCTAATGAATTGTTGCATATATCTGCAGAAAAGGTAGAGTCTGTTGGATGTGAACAGAAGTCTTTTCAGAGCCAAATAAATTTATTTCAGCTGATAATTTTGAAAACACATTAGAATCACTACACTGTATGGGTTAAGCTAAGGTCTTGATAACCTTGGATGTCTGTGTGTGTGTGTGTGTGTGTGTATTTTAAAAGTTGGCAGAGAAAAAGAAAGAACAGTGTATTATTTTAAATACAACATTGTAGTTTTAATTAAAACAGCATATTCATCACCCAGATCTATAATTGCTATTCTTTAAAGCTGCTGATCCTGATTACAACTGGAGTTTGAACAACTTTGGGTGCAGGATTGGGAGGGAGGAGGAAAAAAATGGTTGGTCTTAATTTTATGCAAACGTTATCCAGTACCAGACTTCCCCAGACTTTGCATGAAACAGAACTCACATGTGCTGAAATTTACACTTTAGAGAGTGCTGTATTGTATTGTGTTTTGCAAGTCAGAAATATACATGCAAACATGCTTAAAGTAAGGAAAATATGCACTGGAATGCATTATAGAGTATGAGCAGGTGGGAACATGGTTGGTTGGCTGGTTGGCTGATTTTGCTGTTTCTGAAAATACTGTGCTGGACCTCTTTTAGTTTCATATGTTCTCTACCTCAAAAGTATGAGGAACTATGTAGCAATTTCTGGCAAATGTGGTACTGCAATTTGGAGAAGGAAGTGGAAGAGGAAGAGAAGGAACAAAGGTGAAGACTCTGTGGGTCCATTGAAATACCATCAATATGTATGTTTCAGGACCTGCATGGAGGTTGCCAACTTCTAGTATAAGTATTTGTGAACCAGAGCTTTATTCATAATCAGCTTGTTAGTCTTTAACATGTCAAAGGGGACTTTAATCCCCACAAATATATGCCACAACAGTAAGCTGAGCCTGTAAGGTTCTACAAGATTCTGCAGGATAGTTACTTTTGCTATAACCACCTTCCTTTGTATATGTCAATCTCATTTTACAATTCCTAAAGGAGTCCAACTTGACTCTGAATGAATTAGAGGACCCCAGCTTGACATGATGCAAGAATCCACCTTATGTCTTAGGAAATCTGAGTTGGCTACACAAATCTGAGTTGAGTACAAATTGTATATATGCATTACTGAGTGTCCTATAATCAAACATGAGTGAAGAACCCAAATTGGAGAAGGCTTTGAGAAGAATCTCAGAATGTATGATAAATTTAAATTTGTCACCAAAGGTAATTTCCAAGGAGAAATTTTAAGGTGAGGTTCTGTGATAACATCTATGGAGTTCTGAGGAAAGAAAAACCGATTTCTCCAAGAGGGCATCTCTCTTTTCTATATATAATTGTTATTAAAGAAATTTTTAACAAAGTAAAAACCATAAGAGAATGATAATAAAGAAGAACAGTAAATAGTGAAAAAAGAAAATAGAAAAAGAAAGAAAAAGAAAAAAGAAAAAAGAAAAGAAAGATTATAAAGAAGTGGCTTCCAATCTTCTTGACGGAGGTTATAGATACATTTATATTTTACCCTCTCTCTGTAAGGTTACATCATAATTTTCTTGTTTCCATAAGCTACACTTTCTAATCTTAAAACCCATAAATAACAAGATAATGTTTCTATTTTTTCAGCAAAAAGTCCATAAGGGGTTTCCAGTCACTAATGAATGTAGTTGTTGATCTTTCTCTAATCAAACAGGTTAATTTTGTCATCTCTGCTAGTTCTGTCATCCTCACCAACCATTCCTGTGAATATTTCAGAGTCTTTCAATTTTTGTGCATATAATAGTTTCACAGCAGTATCATATATAAAAATAATCTTCCATGGCTCTCTTCTTTTTGACTGTCCATTAATCCCAGTAAGAAAAAATCTGGTTTCAGTTGATTGTTGAGCTTTAAAACTCATTGTATCATTATATATATTTGAACCCAGAAATTTCTGGCTTTTTTGCAAGTCCATCAGGCATGATAAAATGACCCTTCATGTTGTCCAATTTCTAACATAAATTTGAAGTACCTTTATACATTTTAGATAATTTTTCTGGAGTCATATACCAATGATATATAATTTTATAAAAATTCTCTTTTAAGGTATAACCTAATGTAAATTTCAATTCTTTTAACCACACATTTTCCCATCAGTATCTTGTGTCCAAAGTTCTTCACCCATTTTATCATACAATCTTTCACTTGTTCTTCTTCTATTTCAAATATCAATAAAAGTTTATACATTTTAGCAATTACATGTTCAGCATTTGTACATAATTCAAATTCAAATTCTGTCTTCTGCTGCTCAATTCCAAATATCCTATTAAATCTTTCTTTTAACTGTGCATATGAAAACCAGTGAAAACTAAATCCCTTTGTAGTCAGTTGCTCTCTTGATTTCATCTTATATTCTCAGTGTTCCTGTTCTAACAACTCTTGATAAGTTAACTATTTTTCTTTACCTGCTGTTTCTTTCCTGTAAAATGCTTCTTGTGCTGAGACCCATAAGGCATTTTCAGGCAAAATATGAGTTTATATCTGTTCCATATTCTCAACCCAAGAAGGCATTTCTCAAAGTGGTTTTGCAAAAATGTAGTCTGGTCACAATGAATTAACTCAGTGACTTGTGAACCCTATAAAGGATACAAACTAAGTGACTCAAGAGCCTCTAATTCCATGAACAACCAGGATTGTGTTTTTATAAGTATACAGAGATCAAATGCTGAGTGAGTGGGGCAAAAGGTTTCTTAGAAAAGGGCAACTCAAATTCAGCCAACATTGCAGCTGACAAATGCCACACAGCAGGAGGAAGGTGCAACCAAGAAGATGCAAATGAGGGATCTAATTTAAGTCGACATGCATTATGTATGAAAAGGTGAATAACAGCAAATTCTTTAAGGGGTCTGATGATAGCTAATGAATCCTAAAGAGGCATAATAATGTAGGTCAAATGGGAAGCTCCTATGGGAATTTGACATTTACTAATATATCCATGTATTAATTATTCAAAAATATCTTCCATACAGTTCTGAAGTATGCATCAAGGCTGCCCTGCAGTGATACAATGAAGAGCTAGATTGCCAGTTTAACTCTTAATCCCTTTAATTTAAAAATAATATGGCTAAATATTAATTTTAAATCCAGGTGTGAAGAAAAGAGGGCCACCACACTCATTCTTTTATTTGAAGCCCAAAGCATCCTTTGTAGAGGAGCCAGATTTACAAAAGATCTGCAGATCTTCAAAATGCCACTGCATTTTAGTGAGGATTCGGGTAAAGCACCTTTGGGAAATGTGTGGTTGACTTCAAGAGCAGGCACAATGCTTCTTTCCTCAAACATGGCTTCTGCACATGCACAGGACTTCGTAGAAGGCACTTCTGTCAAAGCTAAATGGCCAGTGGAGGTAGATCACCCTACCCCAATGACTGGTGGAGGTGGGGCCATTATTGTGTATACGACACTCTGACATGCAGAAACGTCTCACTGAAACAAATTGGCCACAATCTGCACAAACCACATAGCATCTATTTATATGTTTCCTTTTGTTCTTGTACAGTAAAAACGAGGTATCAATCCCCAAGATGAAGAAAGACTACATTTAGTTATTATATTAGAGCACATTAAACTTACTTAACTAAAGTTCACCAGCAGGGAACTTGTGCCTCTGGGCTTAACAATAACTACATTTTACATCTCTCTCTCTCTCTCTCTCTCTCTCTGTCAAGTTGTACTATAATTTTCTATACGGGAGCTCATTAAAAATGGTAATGCCATCACTCCTGTTAATGCTCAAAACCAACACCATAATCCTGAATTTTAATTAGTAATTATAATTAATCATAATTTCATTAATGCTATGTTTAGCTGGTAATTGTCTTTGAGTACCTCAGTCCCTGGGCTTATAAACATTTCATAACTTTTAATTTAGTGCATGGTCTGATTAAGTGGATCTGTCAGTGTTAGACCCTTTTAACACTTTGCTGAGTTTCATACCCTTCACACGTTATTTACATACAGATTTCAATGGGTGGCTTTCCATTCTGAAAAGTGGTTTGTTAACAGAGATGCAGCTAGTCAACTTCCTACTTTAGAACTAAGAGGATGGGAGTTCACTGTATTATGAATAAAATCAGATGAACTGGGACTATTCTTGGTTGTAAAATAACAATAAGGCTACTGAGAACAGTGAAAAGTAAACTGAGTATAAAACTGTGACAATTCCAAGTACAGGATTATCTCCTTTTCTAAACTATTTTTTTCAGCAGTTTCACATGGAAACATACGGAGGACCGGCACAGCATCCAACCTTCTTTTAAATTAATAGTTAGCACAGCAGAAAATGTATGCAAATGAAAACTTTATGGCTTTCATCTATCCAGTATGAATTCCTTCCATTCTCATTTGGTAATCAGAATTCAGTCCTGTTCTCATGCCCATCAAAACTATTTTTTTTCCTACCTATAATCTCTGTAAAAAAATAATTAAGCAACAAGGAGGGAAAACCAAAAATTTAGAACTTAAGACCACGACTTAGGAGCTAAAAGGAAAAATTAAGAATTACATAGGATACAACATTAAAGCCTGCAGAATTTAGTACTTTCCCTTTTAGAGCAAGGTTCAGGATCAAGGTGTCCAGCCCCCAAGTCCAGAGAACCAGTTAGTTTTGCTCACTCCAATTCAGGTTCAGGGGTAGTTTTCAGATCAGACAAATTTCAAAATAGACATGTACATTAAGAATGGAAGAGGAGAAGACAAGAAAAATAAATTTGCCTTTCATTCACAAAAGAAAGGTTTGGGTAACATGGTAGGTCTTCAGTAAATGCTAAATTACTGTATGTAATAGTAGAATACCCCTCATATATCAGGGAGAAGCACTATAAGAAGCAGGTGTCACCACCGAGAAGGCCATCTGCAAGTGATGGCAAGCTTGACAATCTGGCTTGGCTTGGCCAGAAGTGGTGTATTGCTCTATCTTTGATTTCTGCTTTACTAATCCTAATAGACAATGGAAACTCCTGATGGAGGAGATTTTAGAAGGAATCAGAGTGAACGAACTGAACTCTAAACCAGTCAAGATTTATGTAATAAACTAGGAAAAATGATGTGCTAACTTTTGTTGGCCTGCAGACTTTGTCCAGATGTAATGAAAAGACAAATCACTTTGACAGTGATAATAGTAATAGCATTATCTTCACATGACAGTATTATCTTCACATTCTCTTTTAGGTCAATGCAAATAGGCTTATGATCTCAGTAGAAAGATCAAAGGAAAATCATAATATTGCTCCTATGATCTGCTGGAGCATAATCCAGTAGGAGAAGCAAAGCTTACATCAGGATTCTCAGATAGGACTGAGCTGAACATCTCATGAGAAAAAAAGAACAGCAGTATATATTACTGAGCATTGAGTGAAGCCCAGGGATAGAGCCCAGGGATACTCCAGTTCATATTTTTACTTGGTCATGAAACTCATTGAGTTACCTTAGAATAGTCTCTTCTTCTTATCCTAAAGTATCTCACAGAGATGTTGGGAAAACAAATGTCAGGAAGAACCACACGAACTGCCTTGAATTCATGGGAGCAAAGGCAGACCATAAATGCAGTACACAAGAACACACGTTCCTTTGTAATATACACAAGGAACATATATATAATTCCCACGTTAGATGCAAATGCTGCAAAAGTATTTGGCTTGAACCTCTTATGGAACGTGCAAACAAGAAAACAATCTACTTTGCTATTGGAGAAACTGTTCAGATGCCCTAGGCATGGAGGAAAAGTTATGCAGTCATTTTCTGCATCAACAGTTGAACGAATATACTATAATAAACCTACTTTTTAATAGAAAACCCTACCTAGATGTTCATACACACACACACAGACACAAGAAAATTGGATTCCTTATAAAGTTTGGATGTGACTTTTTCTATTTATTAATTTACCCAAAGTTGAAACAAATTCTGCATTTACAGATCATTACCAAAGAAACTGGATGAAATGAATATATTTTTCCGAAGTGATCTCCCTTTTGTCTATATGTAATTCCTTAGTGATAAGATTGTGACAGAGCTGTAATTATACAGAAAAAGCCTTGATGGAGGTCTTCCATATTCTTTGCAAAATAACATGCTGAACATACATTTTTATATTTTAAAACATAAATAGTACAGCTGCTATTGAAATGTACTGAAAGAGGGGTGTATGCATGATTCCTAAGGTCTAAAGTAAAGGTAAAGGTTTCCCTTGACGTGAAGTCCAGTTGTGTCTGACTCTAGGGGGCGGTGCTCATCTCCGTTTCTAAGCCTTGGAGCCGGCGTTGTCATAGACACTTCCGGGTCATGGGGCCAGCATGATGACTCGGAACGCCATCTGCTTACCTTCCCGCCGAAGCGGTACCTATTGATCTACTCACATTTACATGTTTTTGAACTGCTAGGTGAGCAGGAGCTGGGATTAACAACGGGAGCTCACCCCGCCGCGCGGTTTCGAACCGCCGACCTTCCGATCGACAGCTCAGTGGTTTAACCCGCAGCACCACCGCGTCCCTCCTAAGGTCTATTCAGATGAAATATTTGGAAGAAGTCTGAGGGGAAAAAAATAGTTATTGGGAATTGGAAAGGACACATTTAGATTCCTCTTACTTCATCAACTTTTGAAGCACACTGAGCCCAACAGTCCTTGGGGGAAAATGTTTTTTCTGAAAGGTTTGTGCATTCTTTTCCCTCCGTAGATAAATGCTCAGAAGGTGGCTGAAATGCATTTTTTTTTTTCAAGATGAATGTAGCCACCGAAGCTCTGTGTGATGTCAAATAACCAAAGTAACACTTACTAGAATGAGAGTTAAAGGATTGTGTTGGAGCAGATGGTAGATCAATAGCTTCGTGTACAGCCTGTATTCTCCACAGGCCACACAGTATTCATGGATCTGAAGTTTAGCAGATGGTGTTTTTGCATTAATTTTCCAAATCACCAACCATAAGGTACTCTGTTTTCAGGAAACTAGTTGCCTTAAGGTTTGCATTTAAAAACATACCACACACACACACAAATGTTTTAATGTGTTTGCTAACACACCTATTCCACAGGTTCTGCTTTTCAAGAAATATGCTACTGTGGGATTCAGATTCCTAAAAAAAATGACTTCCTAAGTACAATAAAAGCAAGATTTATAGCAGGGTTTGGTTATAGAAAAAAATTAATGGAAATGTAAAATATATAGTAGGATCTGGACTAAATTAGAAAGAACTGGAACTGGAACCCATGAGGGCAAATTATTCATGGCTAAACTTACTCATTAATTTAATGGGAACCAACACAGCCAACTTGTTCTGGATTCAACACTGTGTAAGAGGCATTTCTGAAAAGTACAGAGTTAGCTCAATCAATAATTTGCTATCTGGGGAACAAAAGTACAGATCATCAAAAGGTATGTCTTCTCCCTTATCCACAGGCCTGTATATTTCATTTTATTTCATATTTACAATTCACTTTTTCTTCTAACAGGAATACTCAGTAAGTGTTATCCTCTTTGTCCTGTAACAATAAGTTCATTAACTACAAAAATATCAACAATAAAGAACCATAGGGTTAATAATTAAAATAATAAGATTAAAATGATGGGTTGGATCCAGAAAATGCTAATTATGCTTTCATTCTATTGAAATCAAAGGAACACTAATCATTCTGTAGCATTCTGTAATGCCACTGATATCTAATCACAGAATCACATGATTGGAAGAGGCTATTTAATCCGTAAAATCCAGCTGCCTGCTCAGTTCAATAATCCCCTTTCTGTGAAGCCTCCTTGAACACATCTAGCAAAGAGGAAACTGCCGCTTCCCTTAGGCTGTTTCCAGTGTTGAACTGCTTAACTTTCAACCAATTCTGCCTTCCTGTAACTTAAGACTGTTGCTTCTTATCCTGTATTCTGAAATAAGAGAGAAATGGTCATGGCCTCCTTCCCTTGTATTCTTCCTTCAAATAACTGAGGAGTTCTTTTCAAGATAGACTAATGGAACTTCCCACTTTGTATATCCTTTAAGTTTCCAAGATGTGACTTCCAGGGAAGAAATGGTGAACCAAAGATGACCGTGGTGGAATGAAGAGCTGGCAAGTAGACCAGCTCTTCGTAATTCCTCTCTGGACAAGGAGAGGACTTGAGATCACTTACAAGTGCTCCAGACGGTTGCTCCTTGTGAGGAGACTGCAAAACTCCTGTGGGTTTACATCTCTGGGAGACAAGGGAATAGCTATCTTGCTCAAACCACGGTCGGCACCTCTAAGGACACTGGGTTTGCTTACTTACTTTTCTAATCCCTTTTGGAAATGGCTTGTTAACTGATTTTAGCTATTAGGAACCTTTGGATTGACAAGTCTGGAAACACTGGTGAGTTGCTTTCAATCCTTAGCGAAAGAAGTTTTAAATACAAGTTTAAGGTCTTATTTTTTTTTAATAAACAGAAAAAAGGTGATTAGAACTTTAATATTGTAAGGTTACAAATGGACTAAGAGTCCAGATGGATTTCAGATAAGATTTTGGAATTAATTATAAGAATCCTTCCCATGGGAAAATGCTTTACTTTTGAATTCTTTAAAAAAAACATGACAGGATGAGGCTTAGAAGGTTGGACACTAGAAGGAACCAGAAGGAATGAAAGATTATAATTAAAGGAGAACACTTAAATTTGACTTACTAATACAGAATGAAGCAAAATATTTTAACATTGGACATATTGAAGGATATTTTTGAACAATGGACCCAGAAGTTAATTTTAAGGGTGTAGTGTCTGCCTCTATAGATACACTGTGATTAAAGGATGTTATGGAGGAGGAACAAGTTTTACATGACAAGTTTGAGACTGATCTGAAAGTGGATTTAAAAAGGACAGACTGCAAGAATGATATGAAAAAAGTTGCTACACTGGACATACAAAAGAAACCAGCTATATTGGATTTACAAAACAGGCTTGTGACCTTTTTGTTGGAAGAAATTGGAAGGACTAAGTTTTATTTACCAACAACAAAGGTTTAGATTAACTTCAGTCCCTAAAGCTAAAGATTTCCTTGTCAAGCATGGAACTAAGTGGGAGCTAAGTTGCAACTGAGTTGCAACTAAGTTGCAACACGGAGTTGAGCAAAGGCCCTCCTGGCCACAACTGCCACTTGCTCTTCGAGCAGGCGTCGTGAGTCCAGGAGGACCCCCAAATTACGCACCAGGTCTGTCTGGGGCAGTGCAACCCCACCCAGAACCAAAGATGACAAAACGGTGGGGATCTATTAAGAAAACTACATGAATTCTTTAAAATCCATATCCATCTTTGATCAAGGTCAAGGGTGGAAAGCAAAGGAAACATCAAAAGCAAAGGTAACTCATGAGTTTGCACATGCTTTTAGCACAGCATTTGTTATTTATTTGCTTTCCTTTAGTCCAACACCAAACACTGGAAGCCCTTCCAGCTGAAGTTCAGTGTGGTTACCTTGCCTGAAATCTGATCCTTCCCTCACTTGCAGCTTCTTTCTAATGGTGGCTGTGGCTCTGGAGATTCAGAGGTGCTTTAATCCAACACAATCACTCAATGTTAACAAACCCTTTATCTAGCTGAATAAACTCAGAGGAAGGACATGGGACCAGGGTGGCATTTTGTGAGATCAGAGAAAAAGCTTTCTCCAGTGGAAATCAGATTGTTTGATGTTGTTTTTCCTTCTGCTCAAAGCAAGGATGGCACAGGGTCTCTTTCTACATTTTGGTGAGAGCTGAAGGCTGCCAAGTATCTAGGGCCACACCACACATGTGGGGGACTGGGTTTCAGATTTTTTGTTTGTTTCCTTTGTTGTTTAACTGTAATGGGTCTAGTTGAGGCATCAGGCTACCTTTTTCATATACAATCTACCTCAGCTGGGAGGAGTGCCATCAGTTTTCAGTAGTCATGGACAAGAGTTCTAAGGACTGCAAGAATGGGTTTGAGGACCACATATGGCTTTGGGTCCAAATTCCACATACTTGACTTAAGTGATGTTTATTTATTTAATGAAATGGACAAGGGCACCCAACGCTGTAATGACTCTGGGCAGTGATAAGCTGCTTGAGCTCTTTCTTAAATAGAAAGCTCTCCGTACCTATCAAAAATCAGACTGAAACTTTGCCATTTTGTTTGCTGAACATCAGGGGAACCTGTCTTTTTCCTTACCAGCTCTCCTTCACACCAAGAAGCAGAAGAAAGTTTCAGAGAAATTCTTGCGGATGAGAGTGATGTTCTGGCACTTATTTTGTTATAAATTGGTCAAAGGTATAAAAGAATACCTTGCTTTCATGTACAATTAACTCTTATTCAGTTGAATAAATTGATTAAATTAGATTAACTTATTCAGCTATGCACTTGACGTTTCCTAAATGTCAGATCAATCAAAAGAGAAGACATCACGATGAAACACCCCCAAAGGGGCTTTTCCAGGAGCATAGTATTATTCCCACTACATGGGAGTCTCACCCTCAAAAATAGTTAGAAGATTGCTCTTTTTGCTAAAAAAAAAATAGAGAAATTGTCCACCCAAATTCTACCATCACAAATTTGGTGGAGAATTTGACAAGCCATTTGTGCCCAATTCTAATTTTGTCCTCATGGCCATTCAACAAGCTAGATCAGCACTACATAGATTCATTTTCAAAGAAAACCTTTCAGTCACCTCTCTCTTTACTCTCTGAATATCTGAATTAGTACTACAAGCATTAACCAATTAATTGGTACAAGTGAATGAATGCAGATCATTATAAATAAATATTCACAAAATCATACAATTTCTAAGGAGACCATGATTGACATAATCTTTCTAAATGCATAATTGCTCAACTGATCTTCTAAAATTAAGACAATTAATTTACCCACAAAAAATTAATAGGCTAATTTCATAAAACACAATTAATTCCCAGAGATTCACTTTTGTTGTTGTTTATTCGTTTAGTCGCTTCCGACTCTTCGTGACTTCATGGACCAGCCCACACTAGAGCTTCCTGTCAGTCGTCAACACCCCCAGCTCCCCCAGGGACGAGTCCGTCACCTCTAGAATATCATCCATCCACCTTGCCCTTGATCAGCCCCTCTTCCTTTTGCCTTCCACTCTCCCTAGCATCAGCATCTTCTCCAGGGTGTCCTGTCTTCTCATTATGTGGCCAAAGTAGTTCAGTTTTGCCTTTAATATCATTCCCTCAAGTAACCAGTCTGGCTTTACTGCCTGGAGGATGGACTGGTTTGATCTTCTTGCAGTCTAAGGCACTCTCAGAATTTTCCTCCAACACCACAGTTCAAAAACATCGATCTTCCTTCTCTCAGCTTTCCTTATGGTCCAGCTCTCGCAGCCATATGTTACTACGGGGAACACCATTGCTTTAACTATGGGGACCTTTGTTGTCAGTGTGATGTCTCTGCTCTTAACTATTTTATCGAGATTTGTCATTGCTCTTCTCCCAAGGATTAAGCGTCTTCTGATTTCCTGACTGCAGTCAGCATCTGCAGTAATCTTCGCACCCAGAAATACAAAGTCTTTAACTGCTTCTACATTTTCTCCCTCTATTTGCCAGTTATCAATCAAGCTGGTTGCCATAATCTTGGTGTTTTTGAGGTTTAGCTGCAAGCCAGCTTTTGCACTTTCTTCTTTCACCTTCATCATAAGGCTCCTCAGTTCCTCTTCGCTTTCAGCCATCAAAGTGGTATCATCTGCATATCTGAGATTGTTAATGTTTCTTCCAGAGATTTTAACTCCAGCCTTGGATTCCTCAAGCCCAGTATGTCGCATGATGTGTTCTGCGTACAAGTTGAATAGGTAGGGTGAGAGTATACAGCCCTGCCGTACTCCTTTCCCAATCTTAAACCAGTCCATTGTTCCGTGGTCTGTTCTTACTGTTGCTACTTGGTCGTTATACAGATTCTTCAGGAGGCAGACAAGATGACTTGGTATCCCCATACCACTAAGAACTTGCCACAATTTGTTATGGTCCACACAGTCAAAGGCTTTAGAATAGTCAATAAAACAGAAATAGATGTTTTTCTGAAACTCCCTGGCTTTTTCCATTATCCAGCGGATATTGGCAATTTGGTCCTTAGTTCCTCTGCCTTTTCTAAACCCAGCTTGTACTTCTGGCAATTCTCGCTCCATGAATTGCTGAAGTCTACCTTGCAGGTTCTTGAGCATTACCTTACTGGCATGTAAAATGAGTGCCACTGTTCGATAGTTTGAACATTCTTTAGTATTTCCCTTTTTTGGTATGGGGATATAAGTTGATTTTTTTCCAATCTGATGGCCATTCTTGTGTTTCCCAAATTTGCTGGCATGTAGCATGCATTACCTTGACAGCATCATCTTGCAAGATTTTGAACAGTTCAGCTGGGATGCCGTTGTCTCCTGCTGCCTTGTTATTAGCAATGCTTCTTAAGGCCCATTCAACCTCACTCTTCAGGATGTCTGGCTCTAGCTCACTGACCACACCGTCAAAGCTATCCCCGATATTGTTATCCTTCCTATACAGGTTTTCTGTATATTCTTGCCACCTTTTCTTGATCTCTTCTTCTTCTGTTAGGTCCTTGCCATCTTTGTTTTTGATCATACCCATTTTGGCCTGGAATTTACCTCCGATGTTTCTAATTTTCTGGAAGAGGTCTCTTGTCCTTCCCATTCTATTGTCTTCTTCCACTTCTGTGCATTGCTTGTTTAAAAATAATTCCTTATCTCTTCTGGCTAACCTCTGGAATTTTGCATTTAATTGGGCATATCTCCCCCTATCACTGTTGCCTTTTGCTTTCCTTCTTTCTTGGGCTACTTCTAGTGTCTCAGCAGACAGCCATTTTGCCTTCTTGGTTTTCTCTTTCTTTGGGATGTATTTTGTTGCTGCCTCTTGAACAATGTTGCGGACTTCTGTCCAGAGTTCTTCTGGGACCCTATCTACTAAGTCCAGTCCCTTAAATCTATTCTTCACCTCCACTGCATATTCCTTAGGAATATTAGTGAGCTCATATCTAGCTGATCTGTGGGTCTTCCCTAATCTCTTTAGTCTGATCCTAAATTGTGCAAGAAGAAGTTCGTGATCTGAACTACAGTCAGCTCCAGGTCTTGTTTGTACCGACTGTATAGATGTCCGCCACCTTTGGCTGCAAAGGATGTAGTCAATCTGATTTCGGTGTTGTCCATCTGGGGAAGTCCATATATAAAGCCGTCTCTTAGGTTACTGGAAGAGAGTGTTTGTTATGCACATTGAGTTGTCTTGGCAAAATTCTATCAGCCTATGTCCTGCTTCGTTTTGTTCACCCAGGCCATGCTTACCTGTAATTCCAGGTGTCATTTGACTGCCCACCTTAGCATTCCAGTCTCCCGTGATGAAAATAACATCTCTTTTAGGTGTCTTGTCCAGTAGGTGCTGCAGATCCTCATAGAACTGCTCTACTTCAGCTTCTTCAGCATCTGTGGTTGGGGCGTATATTTGGATCACTGTGATGTTAGATGGCTTGCCCTGGATTCGGATTGAGATCATTCTATCGTTTTTTGGATTGTATCCAAGCACTGCTTTAGCCACTTGACTATTAATTATGAAGGCTACTCCATTTCTTCTGTGGTCCTCTTGTCCACACTAGTAGATCTGGTGGTCATTTGATGTGAAGTGGCCCATTCCAGTCCATTTCAGTTCACTGACACCCAAAATGTCTATCTTTAATCTTGACATCTCACCAATAACCACATCCAGTTTGCACTGGCTCATAGATCTTACATTCCAGGTTCCAATGGTGTGTTGACCCTTAGAACATCGGATTCGCCATTCACCACCAGCACCGTCGGCCGCTAGCCATCCTTTCGGCTTTGAGCTAGCTGCGTCATCACGTCTGGGGCTAATTGAACTCATCCTCTGTTCCTCCCCAGTAGCATTTTGACCATCTTCTGACCTAGGGGTCTCATCTTCCGATGGTATACCGACATATCTCTGGTTGTGCTGATCCATTTAGTTTTCACAGCAAGAATACTGGGGTAGGTTGCTATTACCTTCCCCAGGGATCGCATTTAGTCTGACCTCTCTGTCATGACCTTCCCGTCTTGGGTGGCCCTTCACGGTTTAGCTCATGGCATCATTGAGGTGCTCAAGCTCCAGCACCACAGCAAGGTAACGATCCTTTGCTGAAGGAGATTCACTAGCCCAATTAAATATTCAGGAAACCAAAAATGTTAGCACAAAGGGAAAGAACAATGTAAAATGCATTATATTAGGGCAGGAGTGGTCAATTTTTTTAGCTGGATGATGATGTCGATGACGACGATGATGACAAAGTGGCATAAATTCTCAACTCTAGTTCTGTTCTCAACCTCACAGCACATGTGGCACACATCAGAGATATCCCATTATCACCTTGAAATATTTTTATAGTCCTTTACATGTATTATGTAATCAACTAATTTAAAATATTAAATAGAATGTTTTAAACAAAATTGTCCCTTCCTGGTTACTCATGAAAACGTATGTATCTCTGTTCCATAGAGGATAAAAGTACATTGGTCCAAAATGTTCTTTCTTATTTATTCATACAAATTTAGAGGCTGCCCAACTCTCAGCAAATCTGGGCGCCTTAAAATTAAAAATTAAGAAAAATACAAAAATGAATAACTATAGAAATCATAGGCAGCCCATTGGCTGAACGACTAGTCATGAGTATAAGCTGAAGGAGAGAAGGCACAGGGTTTTATGGCAGCTGAGTAAATCTGGTGTGTGAAGATCTGAAAGTTTTACCTAGCAGTTTGGAGATTTAGCCCAAGAGGAGAACGATGCCAAGATGATAAGGAGAGAAGAAAACTGAAGAAGTGAAGACTTAATCCAGACAGATAGCAAGACATTGACAAAGATCATTAGAGTGAACTCATTTGGGAGGACACAGAGGAGAATTGTTTGACTATTGGACGGCTCATTCAATGCTTTAAAGCTTCTGTTTTACCTGTGAGTATCCTGTTCATGTGTCTGTATACTGTTTCCAACAAATTCAGTTAATGCTGTAACATGTTCACAATTAGAGGTGGGATGTTTTACTAATTGGATGTCCCAGGAGGAAGTCATCCCTCAGAGCTCCCCCTGCTGGTAGAAAGTTTAGCAGCAAGCTTGATGAGAATATTTTATAGAAGTTAACAAGAGGTTCTGTCTGGGAAATTTCTGTGAAGAAGCAGTTCCACACTAAGGATCAGCTTCTGTGTTACAGCAGAGATTACATTTTAATATTGTGAGAGGAAAATAAAAATCTCCATATCCAATTTCTCCACAGTATGAATAATTTTATGCCCATCTGTCATATTCTCTCCTTGTTTTCCCCTTAAGCTAAAGAGTTTTTTTTATAGGGAAACAGTAGCTCCAGCTTTTAATCTTCGGATTTTTCTTTTTGAATCTTTTCCCATTCAACTATGTGCTTTTTAACTTGCTATAACTAGATATTTATAGTGTTCCAAGTGTGGACGCATTATAGTTGCACACAAAGGAATTGTGATTTTGAGAACTGTATTTTGCTAATGATTACCAATACTGATTTAATTCCGCTTTCCACCATAATCTCACATTAGATCACCCTCCTCACAGGTTGGCTGTTTCTGAGAATGGAAAGCCACCATCTCAGGGGAAAAAAAGCAAAAAGAAAAGCAAAGGATGCGTTGGGGATTAGGAAGAAGGGAGGATTTAGAAGTCCCATGATTCTTCCCTGTGTATCTGGCTTAGGGAAATTTTAGATCAGTTATCTGGTGAGTCTAAGTAAAGGATTTCTTACTAAACAGCCCTCAAAACTGGACCAAGATATTTGCTTGTATCTTGATCCTCATTTTTGTTTTGAAGATGGCAGGTTATTGGTTATTTTAGCCCCAAAGTACTCTAAGTTTAGTGTAGGATTGTTCTGCATTTTTTTTAATCCCTTCAATCTTGTCCAATTCTCAGAGACTGCCTGGACAAGTCCCTGCAGTTTTCTTGGCAAGGTTTTTCAGAAGCGGTTTGCCCTTGCCTCCTCCCTCGGGCTGAGACAGAGGGACTGGCCCAAGGTCACCCAGCTGGCTTTGCACCTCAGGCAGGACTAGAACTCATGGTCTCCTGGTTTCTAGCCTGAAGCCTTAATCACTACATCAAACTGGCTCTCAAGTAATATGTAAATGCACTTTCTTTTAAAATTCACATTTCTAACTGTTTTTAAAAATCAAAATGTGTGTTTCTAATTGCACTTTGATAAATTGAACGGAAAAACAAGTGCAAAAGCTGGGGGATAGCTAACTTCCAATTTGCACATTAGTTCATTAGGTGTAATCAAGTTGTCCTTCTATCAGAATTCACAAAAATCCAATTCCTGGGGGGTTCCCAACTCCTTTGCAGATCTAAATTGGCATGGGCTTGCTCAACAGAGTTGATCTTTTAAATTCAGGAAATTGAATGTGGGGCTCTTAATATATCACTTTGCTTTTGCCAGATGGTATGATTTTAGCATTATAATTACGTTCTGGGCCTTATGCTACCACTTCAAGCTCCCTGTTCAGATCGTCTGCAGCTGAAAATATTGGTCTCACCAAAGGCAATCAATTCAGTGAGCTGGATCTTTTGCTGTTATGAATATATCTACAAGTCTCAGTAGAACATAGACATTGTATTCTTAAACAGATGAGTGCATGGAAGCATTAAAAGAAACTTTTCCAGTTGACCTCACAATGCATGGTGGGCTGAGTTGTTGAAAGCAAGCTGGCTATCTTCTGGGAACCATGCACGACAACTCTTTTTTCTATTTGGCAAAAACTATAAATAAAGAATGGAAAGATAACACTTCAACCAAGGGATGACCCTGTTAGGCCTCTTGATCTTTGTGCTCAGCTTGTTTACTAGCATGTGGCAATCAGTGCCATGTAAATTCCATTCAGTAAATGTTTGTTCATTATCTAAAGGAATGTTGCTGCTATTTTACCACAGACAACTGCTTCTGCGAGTAACTTCTTATATAATTCATACCTCTTCAAAACCGGAAATGACTCTGTGTGGATGTCAGTGTTCATGGATATTGCATTGTCATTGTTAAGTCATCGGCTTAAAACAATGGTTATTTGGTTTAGTAAAGAATATGACCTTGACAGAGAGAGGATGTAATAGGATGTAATATAAGTTTATTGATTAGTCAGTTGACCACATCAAAAAATTGGGCATCAGCCACAATAAATTATAGTAATATAAGACAGAAAAAATGCAGTAATATAAGATAAAATATACTAAGGTGAGATAAAATACAATAGGGTGAAATAGAGATAAAAGAGTAAGATAAAAAAGTGTAAGATAATGCAGAGGCTTATAATAAGATGAATAATAAAATACAAAACAATACGTGTTTAGGTGAATTCATCACCTTTACATGCCACCCCAGTGTGTTCTATAAAATGTGTTCTCAGTTGGGCAGCCCTAACTATAAACTTAACAGTTCTGTTGACTACATATGTGTTTGTGCCCTGAAGGAAGTAACATAGTCATTTGTTACAGTCTCAATATGTGGTTCTGTCAAGTAATGTCTGAAGGTACTGAGCCCTTGCTGGGACATATAATTGGCAGTTAAATAGGACAAGTGCAATGTCTTCTATTTCAGATGCTCCACAAACACATGTTCTCTCAAAATAAGGTATTTGGTGGAATCGTCCATATTTGACCATAGAGTCTAGCTGCTTGAATCTTGCTCTGGTAAGAGCTATCCTATGGCATTGAGTCAGACCCATTGTCATGTATTTTTCTGTTTGAAAAGATATTTTATTCTTAGCCAGCCATTTCAGCGACCTATTGTTTGCAAGTGATTCAATATCGGTTTGGGCGTTAACATTCAAAACTCTTTGTTTAAATATTGCCTTGACCTGATGTCTGGCTGAGATTAAATATTGTGTTGAAAAGCCAAAGTGTGCAATAGTTTGGAGAAGTTGATTGATCCATGTGGTGGGTTGAAGTGTGCCCATCTGTTCTTCAAGGCACATTTTTGGTAGTCTGTCAGGTTTGACAGAGAGAGGGAAGATCCATTATGGAGGCAATTAGTAAACAAACACTGTTTAAGCCCAGATGAGGGGGGAGGGTTACAAAAACATCTCAGAAAGATGCCCCCCCCCAATTCACATGAGTATAGAAGAGGGAGGAGGTACAGCACAGTCAGACTCACAAGATTCTGTTATTATAGCCAATCTTAATAAAAATAATTTTAGGCTCATGTGGTATCTGTTTCTTGGTCTGGTCTACCTGGTAGAGCTGACACATGGGCAGCTGAGGCTGAAGATAGTCAAGGTCAAGAAAAGCAAGAAGAATGAGGAGGAGAACAGCTTTGAGTGAACAGACATACACTGGAGTGCCCAAAGCAGAAGAGGATATTTTTCAGTGAGCAGAAACAACATGACAAATTATACCAGTGGGGGAAAAAAAAGACAAAGAAAGGACAGCCAGAACCAGAAGCACCAAGGCAAAAGAAGCATCAAGTACCTTCTTGGTACTTCTTATGGTAACTTGTTAGGCTAACTAGATGCCCAGGCAGCAGTCAAGAATCTCACTTCTTGATAGAGATTGTTCCCCACCAAGAATTATGAAGCAATGGATCCCTCACAATGTTGAGAGGAATAGATTTCTTACATGCTCTCTTTTTCAGAATACGTGGTGAAGTTCAGAGAAATGTGCATAACTTGTCCATTATCTTGTCACCTCAGAAAGACAGTATTTCTCTCTGCTGTTTTATTTTCAGATAATTTTAAGGAAAAAAAGATCCATACAGAAATCCACAACCAGTTTCATTTGTTACTTTCTGTAATACATATTAATGTGCATCATTTTAAAAGTGTGCATTCATTGCACAGACATTTTTAAATCAAATTCCCCTGCTGTCACTTTTATTATGTAAATTTCCTTGATGTATTTTTTATAAATAATATTTCCCTCAATTTATTTAAAAAATAACTACTCTTTTTATATAAACCTTCAGAAACATGCTTTCAAGTATTTGCCTCAAAAACAACAAACAAATCTTAGTGGACTTTAGTCAATACTGCTATTCATAAAATACATACTAATGATAGATTTATTTTACATTTCTGAGTTGAACCTGATAAAGCAGTCACATTTTGCTCATTTCACAACACATTCTTAACTGGAAATTTAGGAAAAATTTCTAACTTAAAGTGAAGCATCTTTAGCAGTGTATCTTTTTCATCCATCATTTAAATATTTATAAATAAATGCCTATAGGTTATGAATTAACCAATAAATATGATAAATAAATGTGATAAATAAATTACATTCCATGTGACAAATGAAATCCTAGCAAGACTCACTTTATTGTAATCCTTCCTTAAAAAAAAGGCACATTTTAAATTACAGGAGAGATATAAAGTTAAGTTCATCAGACAATACAGAAGTTAAGCTATTACAGTTAATGAGCCATTCAGAGTCCAACTACTGTAACCTCGGAGGTTATTGACTAAAAATATGCCTATAACTTACAGGCTTTTTTTTTTTTAATTAAGACTCCATCTAAAATACCAATCCTCATGTATCTCTTGTAAATCAAGTCAGTTTGATCCAATCAAGAAATTTATGCATAAAGCCTCAGTGACACATGTGCTGTGTTGCTAATGAAAAATGCAGGGATGTACTTAAATGATCTATAATCATTCTGGTCTGACATATTGTGGTTCAAAAGCAAAATCTGGCCATGAATCTTCAAGAGGAAGAAAACAAACTAATGACATTTTCCCCAGGAAAAAAGTGAACTTTTCTCTCCCTAACACTGACAAATGGCATAAGTGAAGAATAAACAATCACCTCTGTTTTTATCTGCACTGACAACAAAACATGTGCTTCCTATTCATCATTTAGCATGCTGAATATTTAGTAGATTGCGCATCTTATAAAAATCTCAGAAGTTAATGTGCATGTTGTGGTGGGGGGGGGGGATGGAAGACTTTGCATGTTTGCTATTGAAACCATACCCTTATGACTAACATTGCTCTTAGAACAGAATCAAGATTAGGTCAAGCCCAAGGTTATAAGATCATGTAGAAGCCTCTGAGTCCTCCAATGCTCTTCATCAGGGAAGAAGGTCAAGAGAAAAAACAAGGAGAGGAGAGGAGAAACAAGAAGGAAAACAGCTCTACACCAGTGCAGAGAGCATGAGAAACAAACAAGGAAAACTTGAAATCCCAAGACAGCAGGACAAATATGCTATAGGCACACTGAAACACGGTGGGTTGACCCACATGAATAGAACATAGCTCTAGAAAGCTAAAACTTACTCAAAGGGAACAGACTCAAATGCACTGTACACACAGAGAACATGCCTGCACAGATCTTCAAAAACTGAAGCATGGAAACCCCATTGAGAGTGTATGGGTAGGAGAAGGTGAGGGAAACAAAAATAGTATTGTTGTGGGAGTTTTTTATAAATTGTCTAGACAGGTAGAAGATATGAATGAGATCTTTCTGTGCCAGATGACCAAACTTTCAAAAAGGCATATGATAGTGAGGAGAGATTTCAACTAACCTAAAATCTAAATTTGCCAAGAGTCAGAGGTCCAACAAATTTCTACTCTCAGTTATCGACAATTTCATTTGTCAGAAGGTGGAAGATGAAACAAAAGGGTTTACTACCCTGGACTGAATCTTTATCAACAAGGAGGAATTGGTTTCAAAGTGAAGATGATTGGAACCTTGGGAGAAAGTGACCATGCTATTTTTGAGCTCATGAAATCAAAGGGTGAGGAATAGAAAAGAGTCATATTTATACACTAGATTTCAGAAGAGCAGCTTTGGATGGTCTCAGACAGAAAGTAGGTTATCCAATGGATTGGAATCCTGAAGGAGAAAAGTGTCCAGGAAGGATGAGAAAAACTGCAAAAGTAGACATTAAAGGTACAATCACAAGTAATTCCTACTAGAAGGAAAAATGGAATACCTGTGAAAAGACCAGTATCAATATACACCAAGTTTTTAAATTGCTGGGGAAAAAAGGGGGGGGGGGGCTGTATAGGAGATGAAACAAGGGGCTTATAAGAAAAGAAGGATACAGCATAATTTTCAGAAACATGGGGATGTTTTATAAAGACCAAAGTATAAAATCAACTGAAAAAGCAAAAAGCAACACAAAAATATTTATCAGATATGTCAGAAACAAAAGGAAAGGACCAAAGGCTGCTGGCTTTCTGTGAGGAGAAACAGGTGAACTGGGAATTGGTGATGGTGAGAAGACAGAATATCCTAACTCATATTTTATGTCTGTCTTTCATCAGATGGGAAACAAAGCCATACCAAGCCATAGCTGTGCCTCTAAGTAGAAGGGGGCATACAAGCTTAGTCCAAGAGAGGATAAAAGAACATTTAACTAATCTAAACGAATTCAAATCCCCAGAGCCAATGAAATTACATCCAATGATACTGTTGAAACCAGTGGAGCTGAATTGTAGGAACTTCACTGTAATCTGTGAGAACTTGTAGAGAACTGGTGAGGTCCCAAAAGAAAGGAGAGCCAATGTTGTTATCTTCAAAAAGGGAACAAATATCTGGGAAATTACAGATCTATCAGCTTGAATCCTATAATGGGCAGGGCCCTTGAGCAGATTATCAAACACAGTGGCATTTTTGTGAGCGCTTGCATAGCAATGCGCCATTCTCTGTTTGTCAGAAGCAAGTCATAGCAATAGGGCTTTCTCCTGGGCCCTTTGCAGTTCTAAGGTGAGAATGGGAATACTTTATAGAAGGGAGACAAGATTCAAAAAGATCTTGATATGTTTGAATAGTAGGCCATAATTACATGGGATGAAACTACCGGAAAACAGATTCAGGATAGATATAAGGAGGAATTTATTTGTTTGTTTCCATTTAGAAGCTGCTCAACTCCAAACAATTCTGGGTGGTTGACGATTCCTGACAAGCTGAGCTGCGAACCAGTGGAACAGGTTGTTTCATGATGTGCTATGTTCCCCTTCTTTGGAAGTCTTCAGACCATCGAAGCTGGATAGTCTTCTCTCAAAAACCCTTTACCAGATCTTGCACTTAGCAGTGGGCCCTTCCAACTCTGTAAGGTTATGTAAATGGCTTGTGTTGAAATTGTGAAATCTGCGTTTTGTCTAGAAGTACAGAATCTGAAGCCCAAAGCTACATCTGGCTTTTTAGAGTCTCTCCCAGATGTTACTGCTGCATTATAATTTTAATGACACAGAAAACAAGAATTTTAAAAGCCTTGGGGAATAACAATATTAACTGTATTTAATCAATTAATTTAATGATAAACACCACTGCATTATATCCACTGTCTTTAATCCATTGATTTAATTCTAATTGCGTTTCAATTAAATATTTCTTTTCCCACCTGTTTTTATGCCTTGGTCCTCCCCATTGTGAAATGACATGGGCATGCCACTCAAACACCAATCTTAAAATGAAACAGGTCTTTTTATTCTGAGGTTGCATTCCTCATATAACAACAGCGCATCCCATCTGTTTGATTCTGAAGCTGATTTACAATCCAAATACGTTTGTGGTATTGTTGTTGTTGTTTATTCGTTTAGTCGCTTCCGACTCTCCATGACTTCATGGACGAGCCCATGCCAGAGCTTCCTGTCGGTCGTCAACTCCCCCAGCTCCCCCAGGGACGAGTCCGTCACCTCTAGAATATCATCCATCCACCTTGCCCTTGGTCGGCCCCTCTTCCTTTTGCCCTCCACTCTCCCTAGCATCAGCATCTTCTCCAGGGTGTCCTGTCTTCTCATTATGTGGCCAAAGTAGTTCAGTTTTGCCTTTAATATTCCCTCAAGTAACCAGTCTGGCTTTATTTCCTGGAGGATGGACTGGTTTGATCTTCTTGCAGTCCAAGGCACTCTCAGAATTTTCCTCCAACACCACAGTTCAAAAGCATCGATCTTCCTTCTCTCAGCCTTCCTTACGGTCCAGCTCTCACAGCCATATGTTACTATGGGGAACACCATTGCTTTAACTATGTGGACCTTTGTTGTCAGTGTGATGTCTCTAAGTAAAGGTAAAGGTTTCCCTTGACGTAAAGTCCAGTCGTGTCCGACTCTAGGGGGCGGTGCTCATCTCCGTTTCTAAGCCTTGGAGCCGGCATTGTCCGTAAGAACCCGTCCGTGGTCATGTGGCCAGCATGACGACATGGAACGCCGTTACCTTCCCGCCGAAGTGGTACCTATTGATCTACTCACATTTGCATGTTTTCGAACTGCTAGGTGAGCAGGAGCTGGGACTAGCAACGGGAGCTCACCCCGCCGCGCGGTTTCGAACTGCCGACCTTCCGATCGGCAGCTCAGCGGTTTAACCCGCAGAGCCACTGCGTCCCGTGATGTCTCTGCTCTTGACTATTTTATCGAGATTGGTCATTGCTCTTCTCCCAAGGATTAAGCATCTTCTGATTTCCTGACTGCAGTCAGCATCTGCAGTTTGTGGTATAAGGTGGCCTAAAGCCACCAGATGGGTAAATCTAACAGCAAAATCAACCTTAGGATATTGTGGGAAAACACAGTATCGGCTGGGGACATCATTTTTCTTTCTTTCTTTAGGGGTAAACTTTTGGGAGCCAGATGGAGTAGACCAGAGCCAAAAATAAGATCCAGCATGAGATGCTGCAAGATTTCAGCTTTCTCTCGTGAGATATGGTGTATTTTCAGAAGGAGATTACCAGAATCTCAGAGAGGCTGGCCTCAGGCATTTTTATGATTTTATTTTAGGTGTGTCTGGGTGATTGCACAAAAATGTGTGATGGTGCACATAGCTTGAAAAAATACACACACACACACACATATATATTCTAAGTCCACCACCTAACTCCCCATAGGGACTCCAGATCCAGCCCTAGGCCAAAGCCCGAGTTCCAGTGTCCTGTTCTAGCATCCTGTCTATGCTCTGGCTGTCACTGCCTGTAAGTGCTAGCAAAACAAAGTCAATTGCCTGGAATGCAACTCCAGGCTGAGCACAGGCTGAGCTCATACACAGAAGTGCGCTTTAGTTTACTTTGGTTTGCAGGCACTTGCTGGAAATGGCAGGCCGAATGGAATGTAAGAGCTTGCCTGAGGGTGTCCAAAGCTGAATCAACACAGAGAAGCATAAAGTAGTCTAGAAAGAGTCCAGGAGTTTAGGTGACATGGAAGGGTCATCATCCAATCTGGGGTTCAGGAAGTACATGTGATTCACATTCACAGAGAGTCAGCAGAAGTGGTGGATCTGGTAAAGGATAACCACTGGCTATGGCTTAATTTAGCCACTGCTGCCTTTGTTTCTCAAGTAACTGAGCATAGTGCCTCTGCTTAGCCCTCTGGAGTTTGTGGGGGTTTCCCAGGCTGGGCAACTTCTCAGAATAGGAGGCTCTGTAACCTTTCCAATTGATTGCTGGTGGATTCAGCTTCAAGTGCTTTATCGCTCCCCAGTTCCTGAGGCTAGCATTTGTCTGGAGCAGATTCCTCTGTGTCTGAGTTCTCCAATTTGGAGGAGACCATGACAGCTAGATCCTCAAGGCACATTTAAAGGAAAACAGGGTGAGGGAATTTAATACTCTGGGGGGATGATGTTCCAGAAGTCCGGTGCCACAACCAAGAAGTCACATCCATTCTGATGGGACCCATTTTTATGATAGTCCTTCCAAGAAAGGCCACTAAAGTCAGCTATGTCCCCATGATGTCTCTCAAACTTCCATGTTACTATCACCCACAGCAGTGAAGGCTCATCATTAATGCCCATCAAGAATAAATCAACATACTGTACATCTTTAAAATTGGCTAGCTTAGCCAATGCTGACAGAAATCCCACAGGGGGTTGCTCCTCCACGTCTCTTTCTTGCACCAACCCTCTTCTATCATGGGAACTGGCATTTTGCTACAAATGCCACCCCTCCCCCAAACTGTAGAAAACTTGACAGATGGGAAAAGATGTGCAAATAACACCCTCAAAAAACCCAAACACAAACAGAAAAGCCAAGCAGTTGCCTAATGATAGGAACTTCATTTACAAGGTTGTTTGGAGATGGAGGTGTTATTTTTTTACTAACGGCTGCAAGATTAAGCTTCCCAGTAGCTTCTGATGGTGTGAAAATCATAAATGGGTTTCAAGAATTGGCAGGGAGAGGGAAGCAGTGGGAAGATTCCAATTAGGTGCTGTACTGTACTCACCTACCTGTATAGTTGCTTCTCATTTACACCTTAATGGTGTTTTAATAAATATTACATGAGTCAAAAACAGATCCACAGAAACCATCAGCCCAGGAGGGTGATAATACCTCTTTCAAAGCTTTTTTAATTAAAAAATTATATTGAGCAAGTTCTGCAAACCATGTATGAATTATTAAATTTATAGCAGCCAGAAAATAACTTCTTCACAGTAATCAAAGCTTGGAAGAAAAAAAAAAAAACTCTCTTCCTAAAGAAACTCAAAGGCTCTGCATTCCATGAAACTTTTCACAGAGTGAATATTCATGATCAAACTTGGGATGTTGGCATATTTCCACTTTTTCTTCAAGAGGTTGGTGTTTGCCTCATGCCCTCCATTCCAAGTTCTCTAAGACAGTTTGCATGAAGGGCCAAAGATATACCCCTTTAAGTCAGGAATTAGCAGCCTATGGCCCCTATCCTCCTATTGTATGATAGAAAAAAATAAAGAAGGAAATAATAGCTCATTTAGTCTCCAATTTGTGTCACATGCATCAAGTGTGGGGTTTCCTTGACTAGACAGGCCCTATAGCAGAACAGCCTGGGAAGTCCCGTTATAGGGCCTACCATAGGACACTAATGAATTCCTACATTAGTGAAGTATGAGGAAACATGACTGTCAGTGAGAAGACAATGAGTAGAGCAATCAGCAATCCCATCCTATTTCCTATTCTGCCACACAAGAAACCTTCTTTGCATCTGTGAGTTCAAACAAATACACAGAGATGCAGCCTGAGCTGTAGGTATGCTGGTACTCTTGTTCTAGTTTGTTATGCAATGGATTGAGACTGAGATGGCAAATTGCCATGTCCCCCATGCATTGATATATCAGGAATACTGGCTTGCATGAATGGGAGAATTCAGAGCTTTGTCTGGATCTTGTTTAGACAGCAATCACAGATTATACGCATGTAAACTCCAAAGCAAGGAAAGGCTAGAAAAGAATTGGGTTCTCCAAAATCAGTTTCTCTGATTGGCAGACAGGATGAAGACTCTGAATTGGTCCAGATTAATATAAATTCTAGGCATCCACTCTTCTGTTCTTGCTAATTGAATGGTTCTCTTTGTTAGCTTTACAGATTCTGAGCTAGAAATATCAGTTCTGGGGATTATATCATCATAATCCTGGAATGACAGCTGGATGAGATTTCTTGGTGGACCAAATTTCATCCACTCTTCTCCAGACTAGCCACTGAGGGAGTTACTGGCATCTGATTGGAACTTTAACATATATGTTTAAATTTACATTGATGAATAACCCACTAGTACTTCAAAGGACTGAAGATGGTTGACAGGTTCCACCCATTTTAGCATTATGTGAGATTTTAAGGTATCAGTAAACATTATGACAGGATTGGGATTTCAAATCCATCCTCCTCAATCTTGGTACAACATTCTAACCACTGCAAAGCAGAGAACAGGGTAGCACAATATTATCTATGGTTATTTCATAGGCCTATCATTTGTACTATTACTTGGAATTAGATGGGAACATTGTATTTCATAACATTTAAGTGTGCAGCTTTCCTGGGGTGGGGGAAATTAAATTGGTCTCTGGGTGTCTACATTTCTAACTGCAGTCCTTTTAGAATGAAGAGTAGGGGCAGGCAGTTTGGTGCTCTTCAAAGGCATTTCATAGCTTTTCTGTCTTTTCCAGAAAGTCACATTTATTAATTATTGGAAGATTTAACTGAGATGAAAGAACCCTCTCTACTTTGATGCGACTTTATTAACATTTTATTATTTATAGGGATCATGGGCATACTGAGAAAAGAATGAACATTCATATTGTAAAGCACAGACTTGACAAAATTCTTATCTTGCTAATAAACCAAATTTCTCCCCCACCCCACTTCAAACACAACCTGTATGCACAGAATATATTTCTGTTACATCACATGTATGCCTTTATAGCTGAGAGCTGTCACTATCCATTTCTCTGTTGGCAAAATAACTCCTTTCATAACCCTTCTCTTCCAACACATACATCTCTTAAATTAAGTTAAGCTCTAATTTAGCTTCAGGGTCTAAAGTTTAATCACTTCTTTTCCTTCAGATCAGAAACTTCATGTAGAATCTTCATATCTTTTAATGATGCCCAGTGTGAATGCTATTTTCTCCCAAATTTCCATGTTTCCATTACTTTAAATAACCGACATCTAAAAATGAATCTAGATTCCTGAAAAGATATATCAATGGTATTCTTATCCTTTATAATCTGGATCTTTTAGGTAGATATCTACATAAAAAAATCTGTCTCTCAACCCATCCTGGTTTCTCATTCCTGTGATACCCTCTTTGGGAGGGCAAAGGATTGAACTGTGCACTTGGTTGAGATTTTATATCAAGAGCTACTGCATATGTGAATTTAGTTTATCTGGATTGGATTCCCTAATATCCCTATTACCTCCTTTATTGACATGGTAGTGGGAACATGGTAGATGGCATTGCTGTCTCCATTCCAATACATATTCTGATCACAACTCCATACAATCAGGTCTTCAGAAAAAGCTAAATGAATATGAAAGGCCTCCACTTCCATATATCTCCTTCATATACGGGGCCACTGAGAAATGCCTGTGCACATGTCATAATGAATTACACTTAGTCCTCTTCTGTGGACACATGAGTGATGGGGGACATTACACTCTTTCTTACTCTTACTGTTGTAATCTATACATTAATAAAACATGGCCCTTCAGAGAAGTATCTGGGGACAAGTGAAGTTCATACTCCCCCACACAGCGGTTCATTGGGTTTCACTGGGATTATTTGCTGCTAATGGTTCTAGCTGTTTTATTCTTTTATATATTACTCCATATGAGTTTGTCGTAAGCCCGCAAAGTCCCTGAGATTGGAGCGGCATATCAACCAGAGTAGATAAAATCAATACATAGGAATTAACTTATCTTGCTATGTTTACTCTTGTGAATAACACCCATATTGGGTGTTAAATGCAACATACAAATAAGATGGCCTGCCCATAGGATTAAAATAATAGTGCAAAAAAGCATTCCAGTGCTTCTCATTACACAGCTGTAGGCAAACTTCCACTAATGCAAGAAGTCAAGGGACCAAGTGCTCTTTCTAACAGGGATATGTCTGGTTTTAAAATAAGCAGAGGATGAACTGCACTCTCAGTTCTACCCCAATGTGAAATAGTCCTTTGGAAGGAGAGACATCCATGTGTGTGTGTGTGGGGGGGGGGCTAAAAGCCAAGGTGGTGGCCCTGCGTGGGATCAAAGCCCTGCCCCTTTTGTTTTACCTGTGTTGCATAAAAAAGAGATAGAACTCTAATGGTGCAGTCACAGCCGCCCTATTGACTTTTTAACCTCCCAGGAAACGCCCCAGCTTAGAAGCCCAGTCCTGCCTCCAGGCTTAAGCCCTTTTCTGTCATCATGAAGTCACTCAGAAGGTTTCTCTGCTCAGCATTCTAGATGCCGACCCACTTTCCCCCTAAAATCTTAATCTTCTTTTCTTCAAACAAATAAAACATAAATGAAAATGAGAAACAGATACTCAGATAAGAAGTAACGCTTCCCTTTGCGAACGCCCAGCAGAGTAATCAACAATGAAAAAAAAAGAACCTTAAAATCAATTAATAATGCCAGATTAGTACTACAAGAGAGAGAAACCCAATCTTTTATTTAACTTAAATTCCTTTTATGCTGCAGACATCCCTCTAATATTAATAGTGTTAAAACATAAATCCTTCTCTCCATGTAGCAAACATCACTGTACATTGCATGTGAGCTATTCGAGCTGCTTTGACTAGCAGCTTTGAAAAAGCCTTAAGCCGTGGCATGGCTAATCCTAATGCCACAATGTGAGTTTTATTGCTGTGCATAAAATGAAAAGAGGAGGGAGAGAAATTTCCTTCAGGATTACAAGTTGTAGCAACCACCTCTGCTGAATCAAGGCAGGGTGGAGATGTTTGCGGGGCTCAGAGACCATACAGAAATGAGAGAAAACTGACATATGGCTATAGCGATTCCAGTATCCACTCCTGGTGCATGAGGATGTATCAAGCTGTGAGATTCTAAGCATATGCTGTACTGAATGACTTCAAATCTTCATTTATGTGGGAGAGTGAAAAACGCAGAGAATTGTCAGAAGTAGCTAATGAGTTGGGGTTGCTATTGCTGACAAGGCTGAAGTTGTTTCTCTTTCCCCCCCCTTATGACTAGGAGCATCCAACAGAACATCCAACAGTTTTCCACCCTCATGTGCACAGCTCTCTTCTGTATTTCCCAAAGGAATTTACAGTTACTCCCACACTCTGAACACATTCCTCTGATGAGCAATCAACAGGAGGGCTGGCAGGCCTCTCAAAATTTGGCAGAGGGAAAGAAGTGCACTTGTTAACCATTAAAGTCTGAATCATTCACTTCAAAATGCGTGTTTATTTTAGGGCTGAAAGAACATTTGCCAAAATAACCATTTTGGCAGTTGTTTGGGAGGATGGAGAATATTTTGTCTCCTGAATCCAGAATGCAGAAGTGTGTTATAGGTAGTCCTTGACTTACAACCACAATTGAGACTGGGATTCCCATCATAAGCTGAGTCACCATGCGACTGGACCCGATTTTATGACCATTTTTATGATGGTTGTTAAGCAAATCGTGATCATTAAGCAAATCACCATGGTCATTAAGCGAATACAGCTTCCCCAATGGACATTTTTTGCCAGAAACTGGCAAAAAAGGTTGCAAATCACAACTTAATTGGATATAATTCCATTTCCATTTAATTAATTATTTATCATGTAGCTACCAATTTGAAACTTTGGGAATGTTCCAAATTACAGTTGGAGCAAATTGTAACCCACCTAGAGTTGTTTGGAGTAGGGTGGCCTCTAAATTCTCTCTCTCTCATCTATCTATCTATCTATCTATCTATCTATCTATCTATCTATCTATCTATCTATCTATCTATCTATCTATCTATCATCTATCTTTTGACACCAACTTCTGGAAGAGATCTATGGCCCACACCCAGAGTTTGGAAGGCCCCATAGAACCTTTGAGGCTAAGTCGTGCACTTGGATATTAAGCTCAATCCACATGGGAACATATTATGGCTTGGTAGGATGTGTGAACCCAGCCCTAACCATATGAAGTAAGGATAATCTCTGTTGCAAGTCCAGCTGATTTGCTCATCCTGTCTGCAGTGACTCAGAAAGGTTGGCATTTCCCTGCCTATCAAAGCATGTGACTTTATTTAAACTATTGCTAGCTACCTCCAAGCAAAATCTTGAACTCTGATCCATATTATAAATTCTTCATATACCAAGAGTGAGTGCACAATGAAAGCAGATGTACAGATCAGCATGTTCCATGATACTGTAGCTCTATGCAGTCCTTTGCATCTAGGATTTTTTAAGGAAATCACATTTTCTTGCTTCAGTGGGAAGCTTTGATTCAAAGGTGACTCTGTTGAATTTCCTCATCAAAGCAGATCCACAAAGTGAAGGGGTGTACCACTTTTATTTATTGGATCAGAACAACCATGACACTTCACTTTGTCCTCTTCTCTGCTTATAGGCAGAAACGTGTTGTTTATTCGTTCAGTCACTTCCGAATCTTCGTGACTTCATGGACCAGCCCACGCCAGAGCTTCCTGTCGGTCGTCAACCCCCTCAGCTCCCCCAGGGACGAATCCATCACCTCTAGAATATCATCCATCCATCTTGCCCTTGGTCGGCCCCTCTCCCTTTTGCCCTCCACTCTCCCTAGCATCAGCATCTTCTCCAGGGTGTCCTGTCTTCTCATTATGTGGCCAAAGTACTTCAGTTTTGCCTTTAATATCATTCCCTCAAGTGAGCAGTCCGGCTTTATTTCCTGGAGGATGGACTGGTTTGATCTGGCAGTCCAAGGCACTCAAATTAAGATGGCTATTTCTAGCTATATTCCTGGAATCTGTTCAGGAATTTGTAAATGTAGAAATGATGTATGTGTGCATGTGTGTACAGACTTTTCTAATGTGCAGGCAACACAAACACCTAGAGTTACAGCTTCTTTCTTGTGTTCACATATTCACACGTCCTTTTTCTTTAAATAACTGATTCCCCAATTTTGCCAGTTAGGGATAATTGTTCTTGCTCACAGTTGCCATGGCCCATAGAATTGAGGTGAGGCACTTCTCAAATAACAACAGAACTAAAATTGCTATAATTTGAAAATGTAAATCCAGATATGTTCACATTTTGTGAGCATATCATTGGTATACTGCACCAATGATTAACATAAACATTTCTGTAACGTTAAACAAAGTCTTCAATGTTTATAGTGTATCTTCTGCAGTTCCCTTATGTTCACATCTGCTTTGCAATAAACATGTTTTATAAAAAGGGCCTGCTCAAAGGAACCCATAGTTGTAAAACTGGTTTACTATATTCTTGCAGAGGTACTTCAGAAATTCCATTTTTTTTTCAGACATAGCCAAGAGGTAGGTTTTGATTTGTAGTCCTGGGTTACAAGGTGCTTATATTATAACCAATAGTCAGCTTCTTCCCATGATAATATTGTATGTATGTACACACACACACACACACACACACACACGCCTATCAGTATCTCATTGTCGATAAAACAAATGTAGATTCCATCTGAAAGCGTCATTTTCAGATCTTGGTTGCATCTCTTTGGGGAATCAGATTTGCAGATTTGAAAAGCATCTGCAGTTAATGAAAATAAACATCTCAAAATATGGAAGCTGAACATTGTGTTTTGGAATCCTCTTAGGACAGGGAACAGCAACCCTTGTGGGCAGAGGCTGCAAAGAACATTATCTGAGAGGTGAAGAGCATGAAGCTGTCATGCAAAATGGGTGGAGATATGTTAATAAATGGATGGGCTAAGTTTGTTTGTTTGATTTCCTTGGATTTGATTGGGATTTTTTTGGGAACTAGTGTAAATCACCATTTTTGTCTGGTTCCCACCTCAAAATGGTAGGGAATGGTGTTGCTGCCTTTGTCAGTTATGGCTGAAGGGGCTCTAGAGCGTCAAGGGCCCACCCAATGGTAAGATATCAGATCTAGTTGTTCTTGTCTGCTACTAATTACATTAACATTATTCTGGAATTGTCTATGATTTGCTCGCATATAGCATGCCTTACCTTGACAGCATCATCTTGCAAGATTTTGAACCAGCTGGGATGCCATCATCTCCTGCTGCCTTATTATTAGCAATGCTTCTTAAGGCCCATTCAACCTCACTCTTCAGGATGTCTGGCTCTAGCTCACTGACCACACCGTCAAAGCTATCCCCGATATTGTTATCCTTCCTATACAGGTCTTCTGTATATTCTTGCCACCTTTTCTTGATCTCTTCTTCTTCTGTTAGGTCCTTGCCATCTTTGTTTTTGATCATACCCATTTTGGCCTGGAATTTACCTCCAATGTTTCTAATTTTCTGGAAGAGGTCTCTTGTCCTTCCTATTCTATTGTCTTCTTCCACTTCCACGCATTGCTTGTTTAAAAATAATTCCTTATCTCTTCTGGCTAACCTCTGGAATTCTGCATTTAATTGGGCATATCTCCCCCTATCACTGTTGCCTTTTGCTTTCCTTCTTTCTTGGGCTACTTCTAGTGTCTCAGCAGACAGCCATTTTGCCTTCTTGGTTTTCTCTTTCTTTGGGATGTATTTTATTGCCGCCTCCTGAACAATGTTGCGAACTTCTGTCCATAGTTCTTCCGGGACCCTATCTACTAAGTCCAGTCCCTTAAATCGATTCTTCACCTCCACTGCATATTTCTTAGGAATATTAGTGAGCTCATATCTAGCTGATCTGTGGGTCTTCCCTAATCTCTTTAGTCTGATCCTAAATTGTGCAATAAGAAGTTCGTGATCGGAACGACAGTCAGCTCCAGGTCTTTTTTTACCGACTGTATAGATGTCCGCCACCTTTGGCTGCAAAGGATGTAGTCAATCTGATTTCGGTGTTGTCCATCTGGTGAAGTCCATGTATAAAGCCGTCTCTTAGGTTGTTGGAATAGGCAGAAACTATTTGCTAGGAAATGGCTGGTCACAGTGGATCGTGCCCCACCCCTGTTTGAAATTTTAAGAGATGGGCCACATTGGCTACAACACTTTTGTAGTTTGCACACCTTTGGTATTTTTGAGCACTACAGTGTCTTGTATAAAGTCTTTTTTTTTCCCTGTGAAATCTGTAACTGGGAGCAAAATGTTCCTGCTGATAATGTGCTAGCTGCCTGCTTTTATTGCAGCTAACATTTCTGTCCAGTTTACTTCTCTATGTTAATTGAATTGGTAGGAGTTCCCTTTGTATAAATAAGGGAAGAAGGGAAACTGCATAAGCATCTTTCCAGTATCCAAGTCACCACCTTAGTCAAACTGTCCATGAAGGTAACTTAGATTATGGAAATTGTGAAGTAGTATTGAGATAAATCAGATGATTCAAGCACCAACACATATCTCTTATGGTACCCATTTTTCTGGGGAAAAATGTCTCATGGAAATATTGCATTATCAGCCTGCTTATATTTGATCAAGCCAAGATCATCCAATGTGCTAAACTCAATGTGCTAAACTTGGCTTAGGTAAAGGTAAAGGTTTCCCTCGACGTAAAGTCCAGTCGTGTCCGACTCTAGGGGGCGGTGCTCATCTCCGTTTCTAAGCCTTAGAGCCGGCGTTGTCATAGACACTTCCGGGTCATGTGGCCAGCATGACGACTCGGAACGCCGTTACCTTCCCGCCGAAGCGGTACCTATTGATCTACTCACATTTGCATGTTTTCGAACTGCTTGGTGTGCAGGAGCTGGGATGAGCAACGGGAGCTCACCCCGCCGCGCGGTTTTGAACTGCCGACCTTCCGATCGGCAGCTCAGCAGTTTAACCCGCAGCGCCACCGCGTCCCGGCTTAACTTGGCTTAACAAGACAAAATTGCAAGGTTTGCTTCATTGGCTATGCCCAAATAAACCTTATTATGGTCTAATGTGCTGTTTTAGTTCATACAACATGCTAAGATGACAGATGAACCCCAGACTGCTCAACTTCATGAATCTAGACCAAAAGTCTAAAACAGGGATGGATAGACTTTCTGTTGAGAGCCACTTTCCCTTGGGGGATATCCATTTGGGTGCACAGAGTGGATGTGACATAAGTTAATAGCAGGTGGGGCCAGAGAAAAGTGGCATCCTTATCTCTGCAGCTATCAGCCCACTTTCATTACCACAGAAATCAGCAGGGTACTTTGTGAGTATAGCAGAAGTGTTTATAGTCCAGTAGTGGACAAGGAAAGATCAGAACAGACAATGAAGGTATCAAAGTGATCAATAGTTTCCACCTTTTAGGATCATCAATCAACAGTAAAGAAACCAACAATCATGAATCCCAGACTAGCACTTGGTAGAGCAGCCATGAAGGCCTTGGAAAAGATATTTGGATACTTTGATGTGTTTATACCTGCAAAGATCAGAATCGCGCAAGCAATGATTTTCCCTGTGACACTCTATGGAAGCAGAAGTTGGATTTTGAAGGAACAGAATAGAAAGCATATTGACATTTTTGAAATTTGGTGTTGAAGACTTCTGAGAGTACCATGGATAGCCAAGAAAAAAACAAAACAAAACAAAAATCCAGAGTTCTCACTCAAGGCACATATGATTGGGCTCAAATTATCATACTTTGGACACATTTGAAGAAGACCTAGTCTACAATATTGGAAAAGGTGGAAGGAAAGAGAAGAAGATGATGACCAGCAGCAAGGTGGATGGACTCGATTGGTGCACTGTGGGAAGACCCAAAAAGCCACGTTGGGGACAGATCACCCTGAAGAAATTCTGTTTATATGATTGCTGAGTCAATACTGACTTGATGGCACATAATCAATCAATCAATCCATCCATCAGTCAGTCGCCAGGGAGAATCACTTTACCTAGCTTTATAGTTCAAGAAATGCAAAAGAAGTAAGTAATGTAAGTTTCCATTAAAAGGCAGGCCAAACCATTCAACCTCCTTTATCCCTAATTTGGTGTTTGTTACATACTGTAGATGTGCACACTTGTGAGTTTATGGGAATAGCTCCAAAAATAATTCATGCTAGCTTCTTACAGAATTTAAGCCATCTTAGCACCACCAATACAGTGTTCTGGGGAATACCCACATTCCTGTGCAGCCAACTCACATCACATGATTTCAAAGTGCCTTTTTGAATGGACTTTGAGAAGGTTCAAAATTGATTTATCACTTTCAACTGGCTCTTTTTCATCGCCAAACCACTGTCTAGTGTTGTGATTATTTCAGGAGCATAATACAAATAAATAGAGGCCTCCATTCAGCAGGCCAGCCCTCCATCTTCAAGCAGTTCCTTTGCAGCTTTTCCTCAAAAGCCATTAAGATAAAAGTGAGCTATTTCAAAACGTCCTTTTATGCAGCTCTATTTTATCATCTATTGCAGGTATGGACAAGTAGATTTTGAATCTGTCCAAGAGTTGCTCTGCTGACCCTGAAATGTCAAAGAGATACAAGATTTTGAATCCCAAATTGATTACTTCATAGATCTTCACAATACAGGCTTGCTATATACAGTATGTATGTGTGTGTGTGTGTGTGTGTGTGTGTATATATATATATATATATATATATATATATATATATATATACACATACATACATGCATGCATGCTAGAAGCTCAAAGCATGCATGGATGCTAGAAACTCAAAGGGAATTACAAATGTTGGGCAGTGGGGAGGATCCAGAATATGCCTTGAGTTTTCCATTTTTTCCCTTGCATGGGACATCATTGAGAACCAACATGGCATAATGGTTGAAGTTTTGGACTAGAATTAGAGAGATCCACATTTAGATCCCTGCTTGAAACACCCAAATTCTACATTGGAGTAGCTTGAAGGCCACTCTTCCTAATAGGGGGAACCCCCAGAGTCCCCTTTTCGGGAGAGATGGGCGGTGATAGAAATTTGAAAAATAAATAAATAAATAATGGTGCTGCTGTTTTGAGGATAGAATACACTGCCTTGAGCTTCCAGAGAAATATGATAATAAATAAAATAAAGCATAAATGCAGTTGTGTGTAAAGATTTGGGTTGTTGTTGTTGTTGTTAGTTGCTGTCGAGTCGTTTATGACTCATGGTGACCATATGCATAACAGAACGAAATGCTGTTTGGTCTTGCGCCATATGCCTGGCTGTTCCAATGTTTGCATCCTTTGTTGCGGTAATTGTATCAATCCATCGCATTGAAGGTCTTCCTCTTTTCTGCTGGCCCTCGACTTTACCAAACATGATGTCCTTTTCAAGCGATTGGTCTTTCCTGACAATGTGCCCAAAGTATGAGAGTCTAAGCCTACTTATCTTCGCCTCTAGGGAACATTCTGGTTGTATTTCTTCTAAAACTGATTTGTTTGTTCTTCTGGCAGTCTGGCCAAATTGTATGCTTCAGAGAATCCCTAAATGCCCAAGAGCTGACACAATCTCTACCTGATATGAACTTAAACATGACTACTTTCTGCAAAATCCAAGGCATGTTTGCTATTTATATGCAGTTGTTTATAGATGCAAAATAAGAAAATAATCATTGTGGCAGGTGCAAAAATTCAAACATACTTTCAGCTGATTCAGTCTCCTCCTCCTCCCTCTCCCTCTCCTTCTCCTTCTCCTTTTATCAATAAGGCACTAAAAAGTGATTAACTTGTTAGGCCTACAATTAGCTGGGTAAAAACAATTCTACAGATAAACAAATATTCTGACCCTTCTAACCTTTCAGCTTGTAATTGTTGTTCTGTCTACTTTCAGCAACCAAAGGATATTCCACACGGCTATCTGAACGTTTGAAAATAAAGATAATTTCCTTTTAAAAGGGGGATAGAGTTATTTTAAGAATCTCTCAATAGTTCCAGCTAGCAATTTCAGCTGTGAGAAACACAGTTAACAAATGGGAGTTTTATGGAACTCTTGAAATCAGAACAAAATCTCGAAGAAAAATCTCTGCTAGAACTGCTCTCAAACAAGTCAGATCTGCAAAACAGACTCCATGGATTACTATGACTGTTCTGCTCAAAAGTTTAGCTAATATGGGAGTAGTTGGTTGTCCATGGGTCCACAGTACAGGGTTGCTTATACAACAATGATCTGCTTGGAAAGGTTGAGGGAAAACTTTTCTCTGACCTCAACACAAATTTCATCTAAAGCATTGTTTCTCAACCTCATCGACCTTAAGACGGATGGACTTTAACTCCCAGAATTCCCCAGCCAGCATCAATTCAATTCTGGGAGTTGAAGCCCACCTATCTTAAAGTCAACAAGGTTGAGAAACACTGATCTAAAGTATTCAGAAGAAAACCTTGATAAGCCTGAAATGCTCTGGAACAAAGTACTTTGAACTGATGAAATGGAAAAAAAATGAATTATTTGGCCATAAAAAAACATAAGATGTATTAAGAGAAAAAGAAGTGAAGCATCTGAAGAAAAAAAAACAGCTTGCTATAGATAAAGCGTAGGGATTGCTCTATTATATTTTGGAGTTGTATGGAAACCAGTGACACAGAAAATTGTATATAGGTGGAAGGAAGAATGGATTCAGTTAAATATCAACATATCCTAGAAGTTCACATTCCACTGTCAGTGGAGAATTTGAAGACTAAAAGAGGTGGGATATTTCAGGAAGGCAACAGTCCAAAACAAAGCTGAAAATCAAATACTTAAGGGAAAGCTCAATGGTTCCAAGTAAGGTTGTAGCTGATGTATCAGCTTTAACTGGTAAAAGATCCCAGGGACTTAGACTAGTCTTAGTCTAATGTCCAAGATGGATCAGTGAACACCTCCAGACTTCTAGCCTGTTAGCAAAAAAGCAATCCCATTTAAAACATTATTTAACCAAGCAGGCATATCAGCCACTGTCAGCCCTCCCAGGTAAACCAGACAGGAAACATGACCAGATGAGCTACTTCTACTTTATTTTAGGCTACGTTAACAGAATCTTGCAAGTCTGAAAGTACAGTTTTTCCGCCGTCCCTTTTTACCACCTGCCAAGTTAGGGCAGATCCTTTATAAGTTTCTTTCTCTGTTACTCAGTTGTGGGCTCCTCCCCCTTTTATCTGATCATGCCCTAGACAGCATCTCTCTCCCCCAAGCCCGCCTCCCCTATCTTCAAAGGTCATTCTCACATTCCATTACAGCCGCTGAGAGTATTTCTTTCTTGTCTGGACTGATATGCCAATATGCTATGCTAACATGGCTGTTTCCAGCTATTAGCCCATCACAAATGCTATAATCTACATGTTTATTCTCTGCAGAAAATATGTGGTTTCGCCAAATTCCAGTAATTACAAGTGCTTCATCCTTTTCTTTAGCAAGACCACAATATAAATATGTTTAATTAGTTAACACCCCGTGCCAATTAGAGCATCTGAAGAAAGCAAGGCTGAGATGGTTGGTCCTAATTATTTTAATAGTCTGGAGAGCCACTTTAACATAACAGGATAATTACTCATGGATAAAGGTGTACAAGAGCAGCAAACCTTTCCTTTATTTTTCCACAGCACCTGTCTGACTCTTGTTAAATTTCCAAATACATTCTCATTTACAGATTAAAAATGGTAATTTCAACAAAATCATCAAAACACCATGTTGTAGCCTGGAATTAATAACAATGCATAATCTTGAAACTAGAGAAAGAAAGAGAATTTCCTCCTTTGTTGTTGTTGTTTATTCGTTTAGTCACTTCCGACTCTTCGTGACTTCATGGACCAGCCCACGCCAGAGCTTCCTGTCGGTCGTCAACATCCCCAGCTCCCCCAGGGATGAGTCCGTCACCTCTAGAATGTCATCCATCCATCTTGCCCTTGGTCAGCCCCTCTTCCTTTTGCCCTCCACTCTCCCTAGCTTCAGCATCTTCTCCAGGGTGTCCTGTCTTCTCATTATGTGGCCAAAGTACTTCAGTTTTGCCTTTAATATCATTCCCTCAAGCGAGCAGTCTGGCTTTATTTCCTGGAGGATGGACTGGTTTGATCTTCTTGCAGTCCAAGGCACTCTCAGAATTTTCCTCCAACACCACAGTTCAAAAGCATCGATCTTCCTTCGCTCAGCCTTCCTTATGGTCCAGCTCTCGCAGCCATATGTTACTACGGGGAACACCATTGCTTTAACTATGCGGACCTTTGTTGTCAGTGTGATGTTTCTGCTCTTAACTATTTTATCGAGATTGGTCATTGCTCTTCTCCCAAGGATTTCCTCCTTATATAACAGGAAATTAATTTCTAAAGCAAAATTGAGGGGGATGGATGGATCTTCCTCATTGTCTTTTTAAAATATTCTTGAATCCTTGGAATTTATCAGTGGAGTCATTGAAAAGCATTTCAGCTCAGCCTATCAATTGTCCCTTTTATTTGTCTTCTACTTTTTTTTTTATGAAGGCTGCCACACCAGTTCTCAAGTAAGGTGTCCTGGGGGTTATAAACTGTGGGATCTGCTTCCTGATGGTGGAAAGACATCCACACTTGGAGGGGGCGATCTGAATTGGATTCCCTTTTCATGCCAGCATGCAGAGGGGTCTCCAGGGCATGGTGAAAGAAGACAAGATGGCAACCACAAAGATGCAATTGAAGCTTGGCCCAGTTTTTTATGTGCATCACAGAGGTTCAGTCGCAGTATCGCAGCCACCCTCTTGATGTTCCTGCAAGCATGGAAGCTGCCACAGTAATTCTATTTGTGATGTTGAAATGAGGAAATAGCAAGATACTGGGAATGAGTTGAGAGCATTGTAGAAAACAAATTATTTTATCCAATGAAAGTATGCCATCAATTAAAGCAAAAAGCTTCCTCTACTGAAGCTCCTTTCAACCTATATGCTGAATATATATTCAGGGAAGCTGGATTGGAAGAAGATGAGAGTAGTTTTAAACTTGGAGGAAGAAATATCAGTAACCTGCATTATGCTGAGGACACTACTCGAATAGCTGAAAATGCAAAGGATCTACAAGTAGCACAGTGAAAAAATGGGGCTAAAATTAAATATAAAGAAGGCCAAACTGATAACTACATCAACTTGCCTTAGGACTGATAATGAAGATATAAAAGTTGTAGATAGATTCTTCATCTTTAGGATCAACCATCAACAGTAAAGAAATAGGCCACAGAACAGAACTTGGTAGAGCAGCCATGAAGGCTTTGGAAAAGACATTCAGATGCTATGATGTATCAATCCCTACAAAGATCAGAACTGTGCAAGCAATGGTATTCCCTGTTGCACTCTATGGAAGTGAAAGTTGCATTTTAAAGAAGCAGGATAGGAAGAGTATTGATTCCTTTGAACTTTGGTGTTGCAAAAGATTCCAGAGAATATTGTGGACAGCTAAGAAAACAAATAAATGGATCATTGAACAAATCAACCCAGAATTCTCACTTGGGGCACAAATTATCCTATTTCAGACACATTATGCAAAGACCTAGCTCTCTAGAGAAGTCTATAGTGGGAAAGGTGGAAGGAAAGGGAGGAAAAAGACAACCAGCAGCAAGGTGGATGGACTCAGTTACAGTGGCAACAGGTGCACCATTGGAAGACCAGGTTAGGGACAGATTGTCATGGAGAAAATCTATCTATGTGATTGCTAAGAGTGGACACCACTTGATGACACCTAATGGCACATAATCAATCAATCAATCAATCAACTGAAGCTTCTTAGCAATGACCACTGGATCTGTCTGCAGGGGCAGATGTCAACACCTGGGAAAGCAGAGTCTTTTATTATCTCTTACACAAACGTAATTCAAGCAAATTTGCAAACTCAGGATACTTACTGATTAGCTAAAGTATGCACCTTACTAGAGATAGAATGCCAGCATTTAGAAAAATCTTCAGACCAAGTTTTCTTTACCTCTAATTCCTTTGTTCTTTGCTGTGGTTGACATAGTTTGCTTGCTTAACAATAATGGTGATGGTCAATTTTTCTTCAACAGAAGATAAGGATAGGTCAGGAGACAGGCTGTAACTATAGGCTTCACAGCCCTCATTCATATCCTTAAACCAGCAAGATCAGGAATAGCCTGGGAAGCAGCACAAATCTATGTACTCCAAGTTGGTAGATGGAGAAGTTACTTGACAAAATAACATCCATCCCTGCAAGCCCATCAAACATTCAAACAACACTTTGCTCTGTCATCTCAATGGGGTAGGCTAAACCTACGTTCACACAGTGCAGAGGACAACTGTGAAAACATGGGAGACATCATTTATTACTCTACTCATTTTCCAAGCAGTTGAGATCAGGATAGATGGTAGTCCCCTTTTAAACACACAACAACCCTGTAAGATAGGTGAGACGGGACCAAGCTTATCTAATATGTGATTTGGCCCTGGATACAGTATCTGACTATAGTGTGAAACGTGAACCTTAGCACTAAGCTGATTCTTAATGTTTTATAAAACAATGTATTTAATGACTGAGAACAGTGCTAGCCAAAAAAAGTTAATTCTATATTGATTCAGCCGAAAGAAGGGAGGGAGGGGGAAGAGAAAGAAGAAGAAAGAGAAGAGAGAAAGAGAGAAAAGAAGAAGAGATGAAAGAAAGAGGAGAGGAGAGGAATATGTAATCATGGCGAGGACTATAACAACGGGATTATGTGAAGAATAAAAGGAGTAGAGAGAAACATGGATTATTCTTGGCAAAAGGAGTCAGTTTAGCAGCGTGTTGCTTGACAACCACGCAGAGAAGTGGGCAGTGATTCAATTTGTATTATATAGAGTTCGTAGCCCCTAGAGAAGGCAAAAGAAAAAAGCAAACTGTTACCCTAGAAGACTACTCTTTCCCCCCCTCTGTGATCCTATTATGCTAATTCCGTTAACATCTCAAGTGGAACAGCAAGGGCTATGCTGGCGGGGATGGGGTTCCATTGCTTAGAAAGCAATTCACATCTCCGCTTGTTTGTGACTTTCCACCATCAGCAATAGAGGAGCTACAGACTTTCCACAGAACAGAAATCCTGTTCAAGCAAGCTGCCGCCAGCTTTCATTATCTCCCAGGTTCTGTGCCAAAATATGTGACTGTAGCCTATCTGAATGCATAAGGGAATTTAGATCTGTTCCTCTGCTGCAATTCAATTCCGTATCTCTTTTAATGCACTTACAACTAAGCTTTCCAGTTGCAATGAAGCCAAATCTACTGAAGGCTAAATAAAAAGATAAAGACTCTCTGAAGTAGAGCTTGGCTCCTGTCAGCAACATGGACATATCCATATGGCAACCATGCAGAAGGGTTCACTTCTGTCTTCTTCAGCATGTTTATTGATTACACATCTCTGAGGCTCCCTGTGGTTTCTCGTTCGAGTCCTGACCAGGTCTAGCCCTGCTTCAGCTTTTCCAAGAGCAACCAAGGTCAGCAAGGGGCTGCCCCCCACTGTGGACAAAGAATAAAAGGCATGAGATATTGCTAAATGACCACCACCAAAGGTCACTGTGTCATTCTTCTAATTCAGCTATGCAATTAGAAGAATGCATTTGAAAAGGAATCTCACAGGGGAATTTCTTAAATACTGTATATGCTTTTTAAAGGTGGAAGGAGAGAGAGGAAGAGGACAACCAGCAGCAAGGTGGATGGGTTCACTTACAGTGCATCCTTTGGAAGACCTGATAGGGATAGATTGTGATGGAGAAAATCTATTTATGTGATCACTAGGAATCAAAAATGACTTGATGGCATACATTCAATCAATCAGTTTATATATACTGCACATTTTGTATTTTGTTTTATTGTTATAGCCCATCCTGAGTGCTCATATAAGGAGAAAAGTGAGGTATACATTTAGTTATAACTACATATCTGCCCCTCACTAAGACCTAATGGGACACCTTCCAAAAGTGTTGTATTTGCCAGGGATCTGCCATTCAAACAAGTTGCACAATTCCCTCCTTATTTTGTTACAACTGATGTCAGCAGCATCTGCAGGATCTTGCAGTTTTTTGTTGGGTTGACAAAAGCAGTATTGCGGTGTTGCACTGCAAGCTCCACCCCATTCGGGCTTGTGTGCAGTGTTGTAACCCTGCTTTAATCTGTCTGAGTCCCATTTCCCCCCTGGGGACACTGCTGGTTGCTGCCGAGTCTTCAACAGTTTTGATGCCATTTTAAAATATTTTTCTTCACCAAGGCTTTCTGTAAATGTGCATTTTTGTGCCTTACCTTGCCTTCCTACAGCATCAAAAATTCAAGATGGTAGTTGAGGCAGGGTGATTAAAGGCCAGCCCCTTTTGTATGGATTTTGACATTGAACAGGTAGTCCTTGCTTAATGACCACAATTGGGACTGGAATTTCAGTTGCTATGTTAAGTGGTCATTAAGCAAATCTGACTGATTTTACTACATTTTTTGCAGTGGATGTTAAGTGAACTATGTGGTTGTTAAGCAAATCATGCAGTTCCCCATTAATTTTGCTTGCCAGAAGCTGGCTGGGAAGGTCAAAAATGGTGATCACATGACCACGGGATGCTGCGACAGTCATAAATGCAAACTGGTTGCCAAGTAACCAAATTGTGATCATGTGATTGTGGTGACACTGCAACAGTTGTAGGTGTGAGGACCTGTCATAAGTCAGTTTTTTTAGCACCATTGTAAGTCTGAACTGTCACTAAACGAATGGTTTTTTAAGCAAGGACTATCTGTATGTACGTACAAAGGAAAGGTGCTTTGACTCTACTTCTACAACTGCCATCTTGACTTTTTTGAGCCCCATAGGTGGATATTTCCCTTCCCTTCCACTCCCAAATTATAGTATTTAGGTGGTTTATAGTTTTAAATATCTGTTTTGCAGGAATTTGAATATGAGCACAATTTATTTATTACCAGACTTTTTATGCTGACATCTCCCAGAAATTTATGACAGAAATAGAAAACAAGCATTACACCCAAAATAAAAATGAAACCAGAAATTTAATTATAAATAAAATAACGCTGTAAACACCTGTTCAAAAATATGCATTTTAAGACCTTTTTGAAAGTCAGTAGGGAAGACAGTCCCTCAACTCTGTAGGAAGACCAGAGAAAGTTCACCTCAAAGTGATGAGGCCAAATTAGTCCACTGAAGATCCTGATAGGATTCAGCTCCAGATCTCCTAATACAAAGCATCCACAGGGACTCTGGAAAGGTCAGCAGGAGAGGTTTAAAAAAGCATGTAAAAAAAAGGGGGAAGGATTCAATTGTGCTGTCACAGCCAGCACCTTGACTTTTAGATCTCTCTTGTGGACCCTCTGATCCAGATGATCTCCTCCTGGACTTTTATGTAGATATTGAAAAGCATTAGGGATAGGAGTAGAAGCAATAGCAGTAATTTTAAGTTGTTTTTCTCATCATTCATTGTTTTTAATTCTTTGTATTCCAAGTTATTTTTAATTCAGCACCCCATGGTGTTTGTGTTTTTGGATTTCCTTTCTGACTGATATAAATACGGTCTCTAAAACCACATTGTTTTTTGAGTGAAAGCTGAGAATTTCCTTGTAATCAGCTTGAACTTAGTTTGTGGCAAAATGACTATGGGATCATTATGTAGCACTAGCTCATTGTTTCAAGTGCATTTTGAATTTCGGTTCTTCTCCAAGTGGTTTCTTGGACCAGTCCATGACCTTTCTTCTTTAATTCCTGTGCTACTACTAAAATGTATTCTGTGAGGAAAATACTGCAGTTGCCAAGGCTGAGATTTTTGACATGGCAACTTAACCAATGCAGTATAGTAACTGAGAGGCTGAAGGGAGATGAATGTGGCTTTCTAAAATATATCTGAAGCATCATATATCTGAAATAATCTTTATTTTTTCTCTTTTTGTTTCTCTTCTAGGCTGACAGCAAGCAGTGTGCCACTGCAGAAGTCACAGATTGGAATACAGAAGCTGGGGTTGGTCTTTGTTTTTCAAAATATCAGAAAGGTCAAAAGAAACAGTTGGAGACCACCCAGAGAGGGGGGAAAAAACATTATATTACTCTGCCACAGCTGGTAGGAAAAAAGAATGCCCAATCTTGTAAATTAGTATAATAGTGTAGTCAATGACAATTTGATTTAATGGTAAAGGGACTGACAAGGGGATGGGGATCCAGATCCAAACAACAAAAACAAACAGAAGATACAGTTGCTGGTCAATGGTGATAGACTGGGAGAGATTAACATCAAGAGAGGAATCTTTCAAGGAGACTTGCTATCACCACTACTGTTTGTCATTGCATTGATTCCTCTGTCAATAATACTGAACAAGTCAGGCCATGGCTATCAACGCATCTGCCAGGCTATCCCACCTCCTTTACATGGACAATCTGAAGCTGTATGGAAAAACACCATCTGAATTGGAATCACTGCTCAACACTGTCTGAATATACAGCCAAGACATCACAGTGAAGTTTGGACTGGACAAATGTGCCACCATTACCACCAACAGGGGAATAATAGTGAAAACTGAAGGAACCAAGGTGCCCTATGGAAATAACATCAAGAGTCTGGATGAAGATCACTACAAACACCTGGCATCCTTCAGGATGACAACTTCAAGTACACTGAAGTCAAGAAGAAGTAGTGAATACATCAGAAGAGTGAACAAGATCTTAAAGTCCAAACTCAATGGCGGAAATACCATCAAGGTGATTAACGCCTGGGCAATTCCAGTCATTAGATATACAGCTGGAATAGTGGACTGGACTCAAGCTGAACTAAAAGCCCTGGATGGGAAGACCAGAAAAATAATGACAATGAATCATGCCCTTCATCCACACAGCAATGTTGACAGATTCTATTTAGCAAGGAGCATAGGTGGGTGTGGAATGTTGCAAGTACACCAGACAGTTGAAGAAGGAAAAAAGGGCATTGGAAGAATATCTGAAGGACAGTGAAGAAGATGCACTGAAGCTAGTACACCATGAAGGATTACTGAATACCAAAGAGACCAGACTGGCCTATAAGAAAGACCAAATGAAGAACAGAAAAGAGACATGGCAAGGCAAAGTATTACATGGCCAGTACATTAAAAAAAAAACTAGCAGGCAAAGCAGATAACAACAAGACCTGGCAATGGCTAAGAGCAGGAAAGTTGAAGAAGGAGGCAGAGGGGCTAATTCTGGCTGTACAAGGCCAAGCCTTAAGAACAAATGCACATAAAGCCAGAACTGAGAAGACAGCAACAGACAGCAAATGCCGTCTCTTCAAAGCAGCTGAAGAAACAGTGGACCACCTAGTTGGCTGCTGCAAGAAGATCGCACAGACTGATTACAAACGACGGCACGGCAAAGTAGCAACAATGGTGCACTGGAATATCTGCAAGACATACCACGTGCCTGCAAGCAAGAACTGCTGGGACCACAAAATAGACAAAGCAATCAAAAATGAAGAAGCTCAAGTGCTCTGGGACTTTAGAATTCAGACAGACAAGCATCTGCCCCACAACACCCCAGACTTAACAAGTGTTGATAAGGCAAAAAAGTGGACATTGCAATACTTGGAGACAGCGGAATAGAAAAGAAAGAACTGAAGAAAATCACAAACAATAAAGACCTGCAAATAGAAGTAGAACGAGTATGGCGAAAGAACGCAAAGATTGTACCAATAGTAACAGGCACCTTGGGCGCAATTCCAAAACATCTGGAGCACCACTTGAACACCATGGGCATCGACAAAATCACCATCAGTCAACTGCAAAAGGCAGCTTTACTTGGAAAAGCTTACATCCTGTGATGATGCCTTTAATATTATTAAACAACAACATCTGCCTATCCCAGGTCCTTGGGAAGGACTCGATAGGTGGACAAAAATTCCAGATCCAGTCTAAAGATCTGGCTGACTGTGCAACCAACTATAATTTATTAAATTTATGTGCTGCCCGACTCCCAGCTATTCTGGGCCATTCTACTTGTAGCTATGGAAACTCATGGGTGACCAGCCACACTAACTCTCTCCAGTCATTGCAAAGTCTATGGCTCACAGTGTGAGTAATGAAGAGCAGCCCTATCCTCTGTAAAGACCTTATGTTGATGTCAGTGAAGACCTTAAAGCTTGTGGAATCCTTCAAGGTTCCACAGCTCTGTGCATGAAGACCCTCTGGTACAAATAACTATGCTGTATACATGGAGAATGGCTGTCATCACCATTATTGCTTTATAAAAGAGAGGGATTAACTATGGCTATTCATATAGCGAGTTATACATTACTTCATTGTAATGTCTGAGCAGGATTTTATTCTTATCTGGACAGGATCTGAATAAGGTAACACAGATGTTGATATGAAAAAAGTTTTCCAGTTTCCTGTCTCTGATCTGTGGAGTCAAGGAAGACTTGCATAGAAATGGAGTTTCCTGACCCTACTGACTATTCTCAGCCTGTGAGGAAAAAAGATAAAGTCTTCTTTAAGTTGGTTTTGACTTCTGGTGACATTATGGACACATCCATGTAGCTTTTGTAGCAGTTGGAAGTGGGATGCCATTGCTTCTTTTCCAAAAATTATCTTTTATATCCCAGTTACTCTACAGCCTGCTAATTTCCAAGTGGTCTCTCACCCATGTACTAAAAAAGTTTGTCTCTGTTATTGTTTTAGATCAGTCAGGATCAGCCAGGTACTTCCATCAAATAGGGCTTCCGGGAAGTAAAGTTCCTTCAAATATTCATTTTATTTTCTGCTATTTATTTTCAAAATTACTATGTCTTTCAAGGAATCAAAATCACAGAATTTCATCTAACCAAGAAAGCACTATGAAGACAATGTACACCCCTGGGATAAACCCAGTTATTCTGATGAAGGCTTATCATCATCATCATCTAAAGTCCTTTTTATTCCTCATTGCATAACAATAGTAGCAACATGCCCCCTCTTGTCTAAAACTTTAATTACTAGAGTACCACTTTTCATTATTTTCACTTCTCTGTGAAATCTGCCCAAGATGTTGCATTGTGAAGGTTTCTTTTTGCTCTCCTTCTGTTCCAAAAGAGAAAATATCTTCTCTTACTCAGAGATAATAGCAGATATTCCAGCAATAGCAGAAGGTGAAGAAGTCTGGTGTTGTTTTGTAAGAAGCCATTGTCCAGAGTTTCAGAGTGAAAGTTAGGAAACTTTTATCTTTGAAATACCACTAAGACCTGAAATTATCTACTTCCTGGGTTGATCTTGAAGGTCAACCACGAAGAGTATCTATTAGTCGTTTATTCAATGACTTCCCAGGGATTGTTCCTTTTTCAACATTTTTCTTGAGAGAGGAATTGCCTTATCTTTCTTAAAGAAGAATATAAGCTCATACAGGACAGTGTCTATTCTTTTTCCAGATTAAACCCTTTCCCTGCCCTCCGAAAGTCATGAGACTGAATATTTGCCAAATTTACTGCAGAGTAGAGGACAAAGAAATACACATTTTAAAAGAAAAGGGTAAACTATAGAAAAGTAGATCCTACTATATTCTGAGTATAACACAGACTCACAGAGTTGGAAATGACATCAGAGGTCATTGAGTTCTACCCCTTGCTCAGTGCAGGATCCACTAAAATGTTTTAGACAAGGGGTATCCAACCTTTCTGTGAGGACCTTAAGTGAAGGGGAACACACCACTTTGTGGGGCATTCTATTTTACTGATTCACAGCAATTATGATCAGGACATCTCTCTCTCTCTCTCTCTCTCTCTCTCTCTCTCTCTCTCTCTCTCTCTCTCTCTCTCTCTCTGAAAACCAATAATAGGATCTAAAAATAATTAAGAGCAAAGATCTAAAATAAACCAAAATAAAATACTATTATAATTCCAAACTTAAATAATAGTGTGGTGTATCATACAGATGGTAGCACAAAACTAGACAACTTGGGAGGATATTTTCAAATCCTTGTCTGAAAGAAGTAACATTAAATAGAACTCACACTCCCTACCTGGAAATTTCTTCAAGATTAGATAAACGAAGGTCTGTCTAGAGTCCTTATATAGGGAGGAGCATAGTAGCACATGGCTTAGAGTTTCTTAGAAGGCAGATAGAATGTGAGGTTTAAGTCTGAGTCTGACTCTGAAAACGAAACTTATCTTGAGCCAGAAGGGGAAAATGAAACTTATCCGGAGGGAATTGGGAAAATAGAAACCAGGAGTGACTCAGCAGAGCAGGAGAAATTGCAGATGCTGATGGGACAAACTCTGGAGGGAGGTTTGAATCCTCCAATCAGTGCTCAAGAGAGAAGAGCAGAGAAGTGCACAAGACAAAAAGCAGCCCGATTGGCTGCTGAAGGAAAGCGGCACAAAAAGGAGTGAATAAAAAGGCAACCATGCCAAGAGCAAGCTGCCAGAGACAATTGACCTTCGAGCTCACAGCCTCTGTGGAAGAGTCCTTACCGGAATCAGAAGCCTTGCCTGTAGCCAGAGAGGAATCAGAGCCAGCTCTTTCTGCCATTGTGAACCCGCTTCCTTTGCACGTCACTCCAATCAAGTCTAGTCTTGCTGAGCACAGCCTTGCTTCCAGTTCCAAGCCTTGCTTCATTGTTCCAGCCATGTCCAGCCTTGTTTCCAGTTCCAAGCCTAGTCTTGTCACTCCAGCCAAGTCCTGCCTCATCTCTAGACCCGAGTCTTGCCTTGATGTTCCAGTTGAGCCTTGCCTAGCCTCCGTGTCGACGCTCTCATCTCAAGCCTCCTCCTTGCCACACGCTCTAGCCACATCAAGTCTTGCTGCATCATTGAGGGGTGTAGCTGAGTTCTGCCTTGCTGTTTTGCCATGATCTCCTGCTACCTCTGATTCTTCAGGCTTGTCTTGTTTCCCTCCTCTGCCTGGGTGGACTTGATTGAACTGCACTGCCTAAACTAAGAACGTCTAAGGACATTCTTTGTTGTAAATAGTTATTGCAAATAAAGAATTTAAGAGTGATTCTGCCTGGCCGTCTCTTAGTCTGAACAGGACATAGGAACATGCTTAAAACATCCAAAAAGGACTGCTGAGGGCAAAGCATCCAACCCAGCTAAAGTGAAGACCTTAAAAAATTTCAAAATTGTAATGGATGATAAACAGGAGGCTGGGACAAGCCCTTTTGGAAGAAAATGAAAAAGTTCTGGAATAATTGGCAATATACAATGTGATGATGACGATGATGATGATCACCAAGCATTACTTTAGGAAGTGATTGATGCCCTATACCCATGGGCACCAGATACCAGCCTTGATATATACTGTATTTATTAATTAAAATACATTTAAACTATACTTAAAAATATTTGTTTGATTCATTGTGCTATTCTGGAGCCTACACTGTTACCCCTAGTTTCATGCTGAACTGGGAAGTTCTCTTTAACTTCAGTAGCCACTGATAAAATTTAGAGAGCATCCATCAAGATATTCTTCTTCTTCTTCTTAGCGTTTTTCCTGCGCAGTGGCAGGGTCCACTTGTCAGCATATCTGTCTCCATTTGGCTCGATCCAAGGCATCTTCAGGGGTGAAGTTCACGCATTCCATGTCCTCCTTAATGCGGTCCATCCACTGTTTCTTGGGTCTACCACGGGACCGCCGGCTGCCAGGGTCCAGGCACATGGCTGTTCTCACCACCAAGATATTAAACAGTAATATGGAGCAAAGTTGGAAATAGGGACTCTTCTGAAATCCCCCACATTCTTTCCAGATACTGTAGCACTAGGACCCTTTTTTTCTCAAGTGAACCTGGGGTCATAGGACTTTTGCACTGTTCCATTTTTATTATTATTTGGAGTTTAGGGGCATAGTGCATACACAAGGATGCCTGTTCTTACTTTCAGCTTCTCCATTTGTTTGCTATCTTACATTACAAATGCCCATTAAACTGAGAAGTGGAGCAAAGCACTTTTGATAAGTCTGCAGGCATGCCTGCATTAAGATTCTTGTGGTATGATGTTTTACCAATGCATATTTATACTGAGAAAACACTGCAGGAAGCCATCTTCATGTGCTTGTACACACAGCTACATTAGTAATTTTTAAATATATATTATGCTTACAAGGGTCCAGGAATATGAGTAGGCATCCATAAAATGTTCCACAGAATCAATAATCATAATGCCTACACCCACATCTATAGTTTCCATGCAGTGTTTTATAATGTATGTGGCAGAATGGTAAAAAGCTGGAGGCTGAAGCATACTTCATGTCCAACTCTTAAATAGATTTTGGAGATGATTGAAATTTGATTTGGATTTTCAAATGATTTTGGAAAGAGCCGGTTTGGTGTAGTAGTTAAGGCACCAGGCTAGAAACCAGGAGACGGTGAGTTCTAGTCCCGCCTCAGGCATGAAAGCCAGCTGGGTGACCTTGGGCCAGTCCCTCTCTCTCAGCCCAAGAGCCAATCAGGCATGGTATGAGAGTTCTAGTCCCGCCTTAGGCATGAAAGCCGGCTGGGTGACTTTGGGCCAGTCACCCTCTCTCAGCCCAAGTCACCTCACAGGGTTGTTGTGGGGGAAACAGGGGGAGGAAGGAGTATTAGGTATGTTCCCTGCCTTGAGTTATTTATAGAAATAATAAAGGCAGGATAAAAAAATATATAAAATGATGCCAATTCAGTTGTGATTTCAGCAGAATGGAATATAGAGTGAACCAGAGAAAGAATGAACAGAATAGACTTGCTGTATCTCCTTGTTTGGCACTTCAAGGCACCCTGTTCCACCTGATTTGTTTGCTGGTTTATTTTGTGCTAGCCTAGCTATCATAGCCATCATTTTGTGAACTGGCAACCCTCATCAATGACTCTTGTATCACTCAAAACAAGCACTCACAATTCCTAACGTGCCCATTGGGGCCAAGAGTATAGCACTCAATTCCATTTAGTAACACCTAATCTGTAAACAAGAGGTTGGCCAAATTCTCATTTTCACCAGTTACAACCACTTCCGTTTTACCCACAAAACATTCCGATTCTTAAAAGCATGGATGCACAGAGAGATACTGTTCTTGAGAGAGTTTGGCCACACTTTGTAATTTTGTGTAGATTTTGTCAGTTAATCAAACTGTCAGTAATGGCAAAAGCAGATTATTCCATCTTTGGATGAAGAGAAATTGAAGTTCCCTCAAACTGGTGTGTTTTCTAGTTGATATGTTTTCTAAAACAATTATTTCACTTTCCTGAAAGATTACCAATTGCATCATTGGGGGAGGGGGGCAAAGAGAACCAGTCTTTTTTTTTTCTTTAATTCCTCATGTATTGGCAATTTTTGTGCAAACTCGTTACCATGAAAAATGACAAATTTGCCATCTGATCAAAATGTTAACAAGGTAAGTGTCAGATAGATGGATCACTGACTGTCAGCACCAGCTAGAACATGAGGATACATTGAAATTTCTCAATATATCCACTGCTTCTCCAATGTTCACTAACAACATTTCCACTCTGAGTATAATAAATCACACCCAAACAACAAGTTGGATAGGCTTCTCTGTGCTGTGATAGATTTCTTGTAATGATGCTATCTGCAAGGTGGAAAACAATTGGTAATGATCTATAGAAAATCCTAATCAACTGCCATTTGCTGTAATGTGTAGATGAAACAAAAATGTGAAATCTATATAGTTCTTTAGCAACACCTCACATAGAGAAGCAAATGATCCATGGGCCACAGAAGAAAAAAGATCATTAATAGTGTGGCATGGCTACAATGATCAAATAATACACCACTGAACAAGAAAAAGGGTGATTGCTGATAGGGGGTAACGCTAATAAAATATCTCACTAGGTTCCTTGTTTATTTCCATTCTTGTCCCTTCTTCGATTGAGTCTGTTAACAAGGCCTGATTTATCAAATGCTACAGAAAGAAGGAAAAATCAAACAAAAAGCAGCCACATTCAGTTACCAGGGAGGTTTAAATTATGGTGAGCATCTTCTGCCTAGGATCTCTTACCTGTTACGTGCCAGGAAATGCAGTTAATAGAAAGAAAAATGTGATGGTTGACTAAAGGGATACAAAGACCAACATTTTACAGTTATGCCTCATACAGCTTTTCAAAAAAAAAAAAAACCAAGATCAAACGCAAAACAAAGCATCCTACATCATGTTTTCACAATCACAATAACTGAGGCAACAACTGTATACTTTCTGAACAAAGATGGAATCCATCTGCATATTCAAAAATAAGGCCTACTGAATTCATGGAGCTTAGTTCTGAACATGCACTAGAGTTCTAAGCATATACAATGTACAAGATATTTTGAACTATTTTGAATAATGGAATTTTGTAGACCACCTCTTTGGCCATGAGGAATTCCCCACCCTCCATAAATACAAAAACTTAATTTTAAAAATTGGGGTGGGGGTGGGCTGCATATTTAATAGCTTGATGCAATTTCTCAGAATGCAGATTGATACTTTGGCACTTTCATGACAAAATCCTGAATGCGGCAAGAGTTTCTGTATGATTGGTTCCATCAAATTAAAATAAAAACTAAGAAATCTGAAAATTTGATTCTGTCCGATGGTCATCTCCCCTTGCAGATGACTATTTGTTGTTGTCTATTTGATTTTTAGGCTACCTCAGTCATACAACCCTGGATGGTTTGCAGAGGAAAACATCTACAATATAGGAATGTAATGATAATAAATGCAGTCATAACAAATTCTTAACATTGTCTTAAAACTGGATCACATAAACAATTGCTATGCTTATGGAAGGGCTTCATTTGAAACTGCTTCTGGAAAACTAACAGAGTCAGAGCAAACCTGATCGCTGGTGGGAAGCTTTTGCATAATATGGGCACCATAAGTGTAATGAATGCCTATTCTAAAACACTCTCAGACTCATGAGCAGGAATGCAAAGATATCTGATTTATTAAAGAATAGTATGCAGGATCACAAAGAAAGCTGAGAATGATAAAAGTGCACCAAATGCAAACTAAAAACCCTCGGTACGAATGAGATCCCTCCCCCCATAGAATCTTCCCAAGCTCACAATCCCAGGTGCTCCTAACGGCTTCTGATGGTCCGTGGGAAAAGTCCTTGAGCAGAGCACATAACCCAAACACATTCCATTGAAATGAACATAGATACAGAGCTTGGTACAAGGTTTCACAGCAGCTCCCTCCAAAACAGAAACGCGTGTCAGCACCATGGCATGCGAAATGTTATGATGTACAGTGCACATTGAAACAGTGAACATGACATACTGCCCCCCCAAAAGAAAGAAAACACCAAGCAGCAGGCTTTAAAGGGTACGCCAAGTGGAAATGGCGAATTAAATCAGGAGCATTAACGTGGTGAGCAGACACCCATTCAGGATGAGGAAAGTATTTCCATCGGACCAGATACTGGAGGGTGCCACGAAGCTTGCGAGAATCAACGACCTCCTTGACCTCAAAGTGCCATTGGCCGTCAATCATGATTGGAGCAGGAGAAGGAGGTTGGGGATGCCAGTGGGAAGGGTGGTGGACAGGCTTGAGCAAGCTGCAGTGGAAAACGGTGCAGGCATTTCAAATTGTGAGGCAGATCCAACTTAACAGTAACTGGATTGATAAGACCAACAATAGGGAAAGGACCAATGAACTTGGGAGCAAGTTTTTTAGAGGGTTGTGGGGACTTGATGAATTTGGTAGATAGATACACTTGATCCCCAATCTTGAAATCGTGTTGCAAAGAACAATGCTTATTGGCTTGAAACTCGTAAGCAGCCTGGGCATCAGCCAAAGCCTGTTGAATCACCGGCCAGGAATCAGCAAGCTTAACAGCCCAGTCAGAGGCAGAACATGCTTGGGGAGGGGGTTGTGGCAGTTCAGGGATGGGAACAAAGTCGTGACCAGAAACCACACGAAAAGGGGTTTGCCCGGTACTCTGATGGACAGCATTGTTGTAAGCCACTTCAGCAAAAGGCAGCAATTCCACCCAATTGTCCTGATGGTAGTTAATGTATGCTCTAAGAAATTGTTCAAGGGTGGAGTTCAAAATCTCAGTAGATCCGTCAGTCTCAGGATGGGACGAGGTGGACAGCGCCTGTTTGGTGCCAATCAATTTTAAAAATGATTTCCAAAACTAGGAAGTAAACTGTGTCCCTCGGTCGCTGACCAAATGGGAGGGGCTACCATGGAGACAGTAGATGTGGATGAGAAATAGGCATGCCAATTGCGGGGCTGACGGGATGGACGCACATGGAATGAAATGGGCTTGTTTGGAAAAAAAATCGTTTACAACCCAAATGACAGTTTTCTTCTGACTGGGAGGAAGATCCACGATAAAATCCATAGAAATCTCGTCCCAGGGATGGGACGGGCTGGCCACAAGCTGCAGAAGCCCCTGCGGTTTCCCCCCTTTTCGCTTTGACATTGCACAAACAGGACAGGAAGCCACATAGTCTTTTACATCGCGACTCAAGGTGGCCACCAGAATTGACGACGAACCAAATGCAATGTTTTAACAAAACCAAAATGCCCAGCAAGTTTATCAACATGGGAATGCTGTAAAATGTCAGGTCGTAAAGTTTCCGATACATAAAGGCGGTGTTGCACCCATGCCAGACCGTTTTCAAAAGAAACAGTGTCTTTATTAGCTAGCAACCAAGTGTCAGATTTCAGCACCTGGAGAAAGTCTTTCTGTAATTGGCAAGGAACTTGCACTTTCCGCTTCCCAGACTGGGTTGGGGGCGGGGATGCCTGTGCAGGGGTCTGGCTCCGGGTGGCAGCAACTAAGACCAGTTGTGGTTCAGTGAGAACAGTCCCAACTACATCTGCCACATGGTCAAGGTCCTGAGGTAAACGTGACAAAGCATCGGCCAGAAAGTTTTTCTTTCCCGGAATAAATTTTAACTGGAAGTTAAAGCGACTGAAAAATTGAGCCCAGTGAATTTGTTTAGGACTGAGATGCTGGGGTGTGTGGAGGGCTTCCAAATTCCTGTGATCTGTCCAAACTTCGAAAGGGCATTTAGCGCCTTCCAGGAGGTGATGCCAGGCTTCCAAAGTGGCTTTTACAGCAAAAGCCTCCTTTTCCCAAACATGCCACCGGCGTTCGGTTTCAGAAAATTTTCTGGACAAATAAGTGCAGGGTTTTAAGTGCTTTTCAGAATCTCTCTGTAACAATATAGCCCCAACTGAGGAGTCAGAAGCATCAACTTGGACCACAAAGGGGCGTTCAGGATTGGGGTGCTGTAGAATAGGCTCAGCAGTGAAGAGGGTTTTTAACTTCTCAAATGCTGCCTGGCATTCAGGCGTCCAATTCAGCACTGCCCCAGGGTTTTTTTACTTTGCATGTCTCCCCCAAGCCCTTGGTATGGAGTAAATCAGTGAGGGGCAAAGCAATCTCAGCGAACCCCTGGATAAATTGGTGATAGTAATTACTGAACCCGAGGAAACTTTGCAATTGCCTCCAGGTGCGGGGATGTTCCCAACTTAAAATCCCCTGAATTTTTTCAGGGTCCATTTCAATTACCTTGTCAGACACCCTATAGCCCAGATAGTCAAGTTGGGTCTTGTGAAACTCACATTTGGAAAGCTTGGCATAAAGTTTGGCAACTCTAAGCTTGCTTAACACCTGTTTGAGGAGGCGTTTGTGTTCCTCCTCAGTTTCAGTGTAAATGAGAACATCGTCTAAATAAACCAGGACCCCTTTAAACAAATGATCATGTAATACTTCATTAATCAATTGCATGAAGACTCCGGGCATCCCTGCCAACCCAAAAGGGAGGACTTTGTACTGAAATGAACCCAGTGGACAATTAAAAGTGGTTTTCCACTCATCTCCAGCTCGTATGCAGATGCAGAAATAGATCGAGCTTGGACAAAATCTTGCCCTTAGACAAGTGAGCTAACATGTCTTTCATGAGTGGAAGAGGATACTTGTTGCAAATTGAGATGGAATTTAATCCCCGATAGTCCATACAGAGTTGAAGCATGCCATCTTTCTTTTCCCTGAATAGCACAGGGGTCCCAACTGGGGAATTTGCAGGTTCAATAAACCCCCTTGACAGATTTTTGTCAATAAAGTCCCATAATGCCTCAAAGCTCCTTCTGAGTCATTGGATAAATTTTTGGCTTGGGCAATTGAGCGTTGGGAACCAACTCTATTGCACAGTCAGTTTTCCGATGGGGGGGTAGCTGATCTGCTTCTGTTTCCCCAAAGACGTCTGCAAAGTCTTGGTATTGATTGGGCAAGCCTTCTAAATGTGCCAAACTAGGGCGCAGCATGGCAATTGCAGCCCTTCCAACCCCCGCACGTGAAGCTCTCTCCGCTGTAAGAGCTTGGTAAAACCCATCCTTAAAAGTCACAGTTCTGTGTTCCCAGTTTATATATCGGCTTCGATAGGTCAACCAGGGGATCCCCAGAATTACCAAGGGATTGCCAACAGGTGCCACTACAAATTTTAAAGTCTCACGGTGGCTGCCCATTTGCATTGCAACAGTTCCAGTGAAATGGGTTGCTGCCCCCCCCCCCCTGCCGTTGAACCATCCAACTGTGTAAAAAACAAAGGCTGCTGGAGGGGGAAGCTAGGCAGGCCCAAAGCAGCAACCAGATCAGGGTGAATTAGACACCTGGAACACCCAGAGTCAACTAAAGCCCAGACCTCTGTAGTCTTTGTGCGGGAGCCCACTTTCACTTTTACTGCTAAAGTGGGACAGTCAGCACTCATAGCATCCTCGCGCCCATCCTTCTCCACCTGCCCGCAGGTGCTCTTCATGGCAGGTGGCTGGCGTTTCCCGCCGGCTCCTTAGAGTCATCTTCAGCCTCTCCTGAGAAGTAGAATACTTCCTCAGCATCGGCTGCCCCCTTGGCTGCTCTCATCCGCCGCGAGGGGGTGTGTGATTTGGCCGGCAGCTTGCCCGCTCGATCTCCAGCCTTGGCTTTTGGGCAATCAGCTGCTCGATGCCCTTCCTTTCCGCATTGGAGACACTGACCCCTCGCATAGTGCCGATCTCTCTCCTCTTCCCAGGCTTTATAGCCTGGCCGGGCAGCAGTTGCGGCACTTCAGGGTCCCCTCATGGTGGCTGGTGGTTTTCCAGGTCATCTGGTTTGCATGAAGGTATGGTGGGCATGCTCAGCCTTGCCGGCCAGACAGATCCATTCGTACAATGACTCTGAGTCATCTCTACACAACGCCCATCGTAGGACGTCCCGGTTGAGTCCCTCTTTAAACCGTTCTATTAAGGTTGACTGAGACCAGTCGGGGATTTTCCCAGCTAAAGCCTTAAACTCCAGGGTGTAATCAGCTACAGACAGCTGGCCCTGGGTAAGATCCTTCAGTGCCTTCTTAGCTCTTGCCTTGGCCAGAGGATCCTCAAAATGCAGCTTTAACACCCCCATAAAGTCCTTGAAATACTCAAGTTCAGGGGAGTCAGCCTCACTTAATTGAACATACCAATCAGCCGCTTGACCCTTCAACTTGGTGGCAATGGCAGTTATCTTAGCCTCTTTGGAAGGGAAGTATGCTCCAAACTGCCTCATGTAACTTTTAGCATTGGTTAGAAAGAAAGCTAACTTGGTTGGATCCCCATCTGTCATGAGTAAGAATGGCGAGCAGGGGGCTTCCATCCAGGCTGTAAAGCGCATGCGTAGTACTGAGGAATTAAGCAACCATTAAAAGAGACACAGATCAGGCCCGCCTTAGCCTTTGGGGTTTATATGTCTGGGTTTTTCCCACGCTTATTCAGTTTGTTAGAATTCTGTTTATGTAGCAGTAATAAACATTAGAGTACTACTTCTCGTCTCAGCGTGTGTCTCACTGTTAGGACACCATCAAACTTGACAGAAAAGTCTTTCACCCCCACTCCCGTTGGAGCAGAACCGGTGGCTGCTTGAGTGTTTGGGCCCCAGGTTACGGTAGTTGTCGCTCTGTGGGGTGGAGATTCACCCCGGAGCCGTCTCTGGCCCCGTTCAGCCAGCAGTCCGGGTGGGAGGATGGGGGATGGTTGCGTGAAACTGGGACCTCCATTGTGCCTCCCCTGCCCCCCCAATGATAGAGACAGGTTTCTTAACATGTACTCCATCGATTCTATTCTGGCCTCCATCACTCTTAGCCTTTCAGGGGTTTGAGATTCCTCCCTCCCTCGCGTGTTAGGCTGTCTGTCCATTGATACCGTGGTAGATTCTATGTCTGGGGTCAGCAGGAACCGATGCTTCCAGGATGCCTGGGACATCCCTGGCTGGGGTTCTCCCATTGCATCCCAGGTGATCAACTCTGTGGGCGATTTGCTGGGTGCCGGTTGCTCTGGTTCTCCCCCATCGTTAGATTCCTCCACCTCAGGGCTGGAACTCAAATCCTGCTGGAAATCTGAAGGTTCTGGGGTGAGGCTCAGTTCTCCGCTCTTGACCGTCGATTTGGGCATCAAGCTAGCCAGCTCCTCAAGTCCCCCGGTCGTGAGCTTGGACTCGGCCATCGTTAACTATTTTCCCTCACAAGAAACTGATCTTGGTAGGAGCTAATGGTACAACTTTGGTGATTCTCAGCTTTATGTAATGAATGCCTATTCTAAAACACTCTCAGACTCATGAGCAGGAATGCAAAGATATCTGATTTATGAAAGAATAGTATGCAGGACCACAAAGAAAGCTGAGAATGAAAAAAGCACGCCAAATGCAAACTAAAAACCCTTGGTATGAATGAGATCCCTCCCCCCATAGAATCTTCCCAAGCTCACAATCCCAGGTGCTCCTAACGGCTTCTGATGGTCTGCGGGAAAAGTCCGTGAGCAGAGCACATAACCCAAACACATTCCATTGAAATGAACACAGATACAGAGCTTGGTACAAGGTTTCACAGCAGCTCCCTCCCAACAGAAACACGCGTCAGCACCATGGCATGTGAAACGTCACGATGTACAGTGCACATTGAAACAGTGAACATGACAATAAGAGAGAAGTATCTTCTTTTATCCTTGGCCCCTCTGATCTCCAAGTAGTAGAAAACTACCGCTAGCCCTGATATTCTCATATTGGATGGCTGGATCCTGGTTTAAGGAGGTTGTCCTGCAGGTACCTTGACGCCTAGCCATATACAGCATTACAGGTTAAAAACATCACTTTAAAATGCATCCAGAAACCTGATGGCATCCAGTGTAGGACCTGTAGCATACGTTTAATACGTTCATGTAATCTAGTGTGAGTCAGCATGTGGACTGCTGCATTTTGTACCAACTGCAGTTTCTAAGTGGTTTCTGACAGCAAGTCCATGTGCACCAGCTGGAGCTGGGCAAAATCCTCCTGGCCCCATCATCCACCAGTTCATTCAGTAATATCCGTGAGCTGAGGAGGACTCCAGAAGTGTTCAGGCAGTGCTTCTCTTTCAAGAGACAATGCTAGAGCGTATCCTATTGTGCAGTTGCTTGCTTTTCTTAATTAGGTGAGGTATAATTTTACAGTTGCACCAATAAAGGAAAGACTTGGGGGATATTTCCCTTCAGGATCTCTCCATCTATGCTTTGGTGTTTCTCACCTGGCTGCCTATCTGAGTAGCCTTCCTGTAAATATCTATCACATAAATATCTATCCATATCTATCACACCACCTTTGCTGGCTTGACATATCACATCACAAATATATACCAGCTTTCCCTTTTCTTTGAGGGCTTGTCCTTATAATAAACAGGAAGTTGAGTCTGCAGAGCACCTGCTTCTGTACCACAATGTTTACCCTGGAGCCCTCCAGCAATTGATTGTATCTCCAGCAAATGTATTGATTGCCTTGCCAAGCAGCTCCTCAAAATGTTATGTAAAAAACTGTTGGAAGATAAAATTTCAAGTGTGGCTCTTTCAGTGAATTAGTTTCTGCCAGTATCTATTAGAAAGAAAAAGCAACGTGTTGCTATCTTACAGGATAGACGTTACTTGGGAACCCTATCATATTGAATCTATGTACTATATTATTCTTTTGATGTGTGTGTGTGTGAGAGAGAGATGCATGCATGCTTTTGTGTCTGTGTGTGTGTTTATCTGTGTGCGTATACAAGCCTCTAACTCAACCATTTTTGCTCAGCTGAATCTCCCAAGCCATAACTGTATGGAAGAGTAGTAAATAAATGACCACAGTCACAGCACTGTTATGTCCTGAATGATGCATTTCTTTTCACAGATTCTTTTTTTCTAAATCAGCTGGGTATTCTTTGTTGATACCAGCTGTATATAAGGATGCAGGGAGAAAGAAACCCTAAAGTTATGACTATAACTTTTATAAGAAAGTATTCTTAGAGACTGGTTCTTGAATAAAAAACAATAAGATAAGCTTTATTTAGGAAATAACATGGTAACAGGAACATTTATGGTATTTATGTCTAACTACAGCTAAAATTCTGAAGTATACTCTCTTCTATTATGAGAGAGAATGAGATAGGCAAATTGCCTAATCTGCACAGGTCACAGCAGTAGAGAACAAGGAAATAACTGAGAAAGAAAGGAAGGATGGATGGAATGGAATGGAAGTCATGAGCATAACAGTCTAATCAATAGGAAGCATGTTACATAGAGATATGCAGCGTCTCTTAGACAAGGAATGGATACGTAAGCGGAGCCTCCCTCTGTTAACTAACTTGACATCTATTCTAATGGCCTATAGGTTACTGAGGCAAAAAACCAGTACCTGCCAAGTTGATTTCCAACACTGTACCCCAGATTATATAAAATAAGCAGTACTAGCCCATGAAACTCTTTAAAATGGAATTATCTACAGATTCTTCAATTAATTCATGTCCGTGTACCTCTTCTATACACAAGGAACATTCCGCATAGAGGGGCTGTTGATCAATATACTAATATTCACACGTAGTGACCCCCAAAAATTCTCTGGCATGTCCAACAGTGCATGCTTTTGCCCTATGGAACCAAGACTGACTCTCTGTCAAGGACAGACATTTCAGGTTGCTTTGGAGTTAGTGTTCCAAAGGCTGATTGCTAGACAAGCCATTTCAAACGTGTCTTTGGTATCTTATGCCAAGCACTTTTGGACAACCAGAAGGAAGCATGCCAAGAGAGAACATATCACAAGATTTAGATGAGATCTTCAGTAAGTGATCGTAACACAGTAATACCTTGCACAACATAAGGTCACTTAAGATTGTCACTTTGGGCATATCCTTCACATCCATGAAGACATCTCAATGTCAGAGGCTCTGCGATTTTCCGTATATAGCCCTCCAGCAAAGCAAAACAACAAAACTAAATGATTAATGATGGCCTAACATCCTAGACCTAAATCAGTGGCAACATCTGCAGAAAAAAACTAGAGTTTATAACTGGTAGAATGACAAGCATTGTGGAGGTTGAAAGTAAATATACAGGAGACTCCTTTAATTAAAGCTTAATGCCTTCAGAGTATTGAGATAATGGATTTTTTTTTTTGTCCTTATAGCCCATAACATGTGAGGTACATCACTTCACCTACAGTGCATTCCTAGGAACAGACTATTTTGGGATTATCTCCATATGGATCAGATCATATGCAATATGCCAAGTGTGATTAAAGTAATGTGGAGGGCATATTAAAATGCAGCTGAGGTGATCATTTATTATTAAGATAGTCACAAAGTATTATTCTTTTTAACCATCACAAGTATGGGCTATTGAATCTGAACAACTTCCAAGGAGGTGATAGAGGGAGAAAAAACTAGGGTTGGCATGGTATTTCCTTATCCTTTAATTATATCACTTTAATCAGCAACTTTTCCAAGCCCTCCAAGCACTGCAGAAAGTAAATTTGTTCCTTAAGACTATGTGACAGTAATAAACACATGAAAAAGACAAAAGGGCTGGAGAGATGTATAAAGGAAGAAGATACCATTTGGGGAGAGGGGGCAGGCTGCCTTTTGATTAAGAGCCATGAAAAACCAAATAATTCAAATTGAACTGCTCTTATTCCTTATTCAGGGTAAGTTACAAGTCTTTGGCATGGATTAGTCAATTACATTATATTCATGTCAGAGTCTTGAACAGAAAAAGCCCACTGATACTCCAAAAATATTTGTCCCTACAGGAACAACAGCATGTAGACTTGTCATTTTAGATAAGTAGAAAGAAAGAGTGCTAGAGATATAAATAACATATAGGGCAAATAAAAGCTCTAAATAAACCAATAAACTGCTGTATTGATTTCTATCAAAACTGATGAATGTTCATACTAAGGGCTGAGTCTAATGGTGGTCATTCTTTGGGCAGATATTTAGGGGCGAAATAGGGAGGTTATTGCTGCTCATTGCCTGCTAGTGAGTTGGGTCATATTTGCATTTTTCTCCATACTTTTAGCTAATAAGTACATTTCTAGATGCATTTTCTTTAATGTGAACACTTTGTTTGCATTCAGCCAAAATGATACACTTTGGAATATTGGATGGATGGATGGATGGATGGACTTAACCTGCTACAAGCAAGGAGATCCTTAATGTTTACAATATCCTTCAATACAAAATAATAAATCATTCACTGAATGAACAATAAAACATGATAACACAATGGAGGAAAGTGAGCACACTGAATGCTGTAACAGATTACATCAACTTGTATATCAAAGGTGTCCCCCAAATTCTCAGTTCTGAATGGCTTATGGACAACTAGCAGATCAAATTCCAAACAATACCTGCAAGCCTCTGCCCCCCTTACTTTGTGAAAGGGGTGGGCAGAGGGAGGAGAAACAGGTTCTCCTTGAATGACTGTGTTGGGTGGGTCAAGATCATTTGGAAGAGCTGGTTTTGCAAGTGCCCTGGTGCTAAGCCATGTACTGCATGGGCTTAGAAGTTAAAGCCAGTGCTTTGAATTGAATCTAAATTCAAAGGGAGGGAGCCAGGGCAGGATGTTCATGACAGCATGTACAGATAGCACCTGGGTCACTGCATTCTGAGTCAACTAAAGCTTCTTGGTGATCTTCAAAGATGCAGATTGGTAAAAGATATGGAGCACATGGCTATAGGCCAAACAGATGGTGCTGAAGTCTCACAAGGTCCTCACACTCCAGATACACCCACAACTGGCACACCAGCTGAAGTTGGCCAATAGTTACTTAGCCATGGCCTCACCTGCCTATCCAGGAGTAACTGTGAGTCCAGAAAGTCCTCCAAGTCATGGCTCTGCTGTTTTAAAGGCAGAACAACCCCATCAAGATACATTGCTGGAAACAACAGAAAACCTAATGGACAAGCCACAACTCTATCTTGCTCAGGTTCAGTCTCAACCTGTTTGTCCTCACCAGACACTCACAGCCCCCAACAATTAGATTAGGACCCTCTCTGATGCAGCCTGGGATAGTGATATACAATTGGGTATCAGCAGGGCATTGATGGTACCACACCACAAACTGACAGGTGACATTTTTTATTTCAAAACCAATGTCAGGGTGATGCATCCTTCAGTAAAACAATGTTACAATGGTTGCATTACTAATGTAAATATATTTCAAAAATTAAAATGAAACAAATTTTTCTTACCCATAAGCAAAATATTTAATCACTGAATGATTGAGTTTTTCATCTGCAAAACTGCTTTCTGTTGTTGTTGTGGTCACCCAACTCTCAATGACTGTCAGAAGCTCACAATAATCAAAGAAATTACAATAAAATCAATAAAAGATAAAAGATAAAGCTAGAAGATAAAAGATGACAAGCATGGCATGTTCAGAGTGCTGGAAAGCATTTGGCCATAGAGATCAGAAAAAAAAAACACCAGGCATTTCTATAAAAATAAGCATATTTATAAAAAGCATAAAACATAAACAGTTCTCATATCCAGATCCCTGGATAGGCACAAAAGCTTTACAAGCTCATACATTCAAATGTGCAGAGCTGGGAGAGAGGCTGCTGGAATGAGAGGCTGCAAAAACAAAACTGAACCTTCTGGCAGCAAGTCCAGGCAAGTTCCCCCTAGGCAAGCAGCAGCTTTATCTTATATGGTCATCCTTTTCACACACCCCAACCAGAGGACAATTAAGTCTGACCTTCTTACTCTGCCAATACTTAAGAAAGTATTCAATTACCATGGTTACTTCTTTGCAGCTAAAACTTCTTGCAGAAAACACCACATACCAACATGACAGACAGATGGAATGAAGCAAGGGGTCTCACTCTCCCTTGCCAAAGGCCTGGATGATGCCTTTTGAATATGGATATTTAAAAGATTTACCAAAATGCAAATGATCTGCATTTGTTCGTTCATTCATTCATTCATTCATTCATTCATTCATTCTTGACTGTATTCCCACTGCATCAACTTACTAATTTCTCTTGACATGGCCACCTCTCACTTCTATATAACAAAGTGGGCAGAAGCACACTTTTATATACAGCCATTTTCATTTCTCATGCCTCATAACACACTATTTGCACAATTTAACACTCCATCCATTTTCCCTTATTTACTAAAGGTTTCACCAAAGTACATGTTTTCACTATTATGTATGTTTATCTTGGCATCATTCACTCCATTTTCCCTATCAAACACCATCTTCCAAGATACTTAATGAATGCTATACCTGCGTAGAATTATATAAGATGGCAACATAGAAACTTAAAGTGTGTCACTTGTTTTACTCTATCAAATGTAAACTTAGAAACAAGAGCTAAAAGCTATTAAAAAGTAACAACTCTATATGCAGGATGCTGAATGCTGTGTGATCACTTTTCAGTGAAACCTGTTTGCAAAGTGACTGCAGGGCCGCAACTAGGGTCTGTGTCTCCTGGGGCAAACGTGGATTCCACACCCATTTTGGCATCCCCCCCCCCATGTTCATTTTGGCACCCCCCCAGCACAGCGCCTGGGGAATATGCCCTGCTTGCCCCCCTTAGTTGTGGCCCTGAGTGACTGTACCTAATCTGACCCAGCATGTGCATGTGTGGATTACCCTATTCATTGTACTCAAGCAATTCATTTGTTATTCTGATGAAAGCTGCTACAGAAGGGAGGTAGGAGGAGGGGGAGGAAGTGGAGGAGATGATCCAAATAGCAGATAGCAGTTGTCTGGCTAAATTGGTAGGGTTGGCTATTCTACTGTGAGACTAGGCTGAAACTGCATAACAAAGCAGGCACATAAAGCAGAGAGGATTCTTGTCTAAAAGATCCCTTAAGGGTAGACAAGAAGGAGGCAAGTCATAAAGGAAAAAAAAAAAGTCACCTGAACTGTACAAAGACATCAAAGGAGATCAAAGGGCCTGAACAAATGGAAACCCCCACCATCAACAAAGCAAGGACTTTAGGGGATAAAAGGGGTCCCAGAGCCTGCCCACATTTCTTGGATTCAGACTTGGCAGCTTCCATCCCTCTAGCTAGTGCCTGGCAGCTTAGTTGGACTTGGGTAAGTGTGGATGAGCGTCCGTGTGCATGTGAGAAAGAGCAAATGTAGCTTGCAACCAGTAAAGTTTTGCTGTTACTTTAAATTCACTGGGTCTCCGTTTATTTCAAAGAACCTGTTGTGCTTCAGTGTTCAGTTGGAAGTGATTTGTGTGTGTCCCTAATTATTTCCCGGCTGTTGACCAGGGCTGTGTGTCTTGTCTGCTCAAGCTGCACCTATTTGGAAAACCCAAGGGGGGATGACGAGATCCACATGCCTCAACAAGCTGTGAGTGTGCGCGTGAGTGACCATAAACCAAAGCTGGGAGCAGTGTGTACCTCATGCTTTCTTCAGATGATGCCAGAAAGACCCACAAATCTCAAACAGTATCTCCCTTCAGTACAAGGCTGGGTCATCTGCAACCAGTTCAAAAGCGCTCTGCAGACAGTTCAGACCACTGGGGAAAACAAACCATCCTTACCTCTTGGACAGTAAGGGCAGATTTAGAAGGTGCTCATGTGAGAGAAAAGTAAATGTCAGAAAAAGAGGGCATTAGAAGAGAAGGAAAGGGAATAGAAGACCCAACTGATTTAGGTTTTGACTTGCCCACTGCTTGATTAATCCCTACCTCTCAAGCTCCCATCAGGTTCAAAGCAATATAGCCCTCATCAGAGAAAACCTTGCTTGAGTTCATGAATTGCCAAGACACTGGAATATACATACAGGTTCTGTAATGGTATGTGGGAAAGACCTTGAGAGACGGGCAAAGAGATGCTGCCTAGGAAACAGTCAGATAAGAGAGGGCATAGCCTGTAGCAGCAATGTGGGCAGAGCAAGAGGCTCAGAAGGGACCTTTCCTAACTTCTCAGCCTGTAAAGGAGATGGCAGGAGATTTTTACTTTCAGACCTCCCAGATTCTGTTAATGTAGTCTTATGATGAAGTAGAATTAGTTCATCTGGTCATGTTTCCTGTCTAGTCTACCCAGGAAGGCTGACAGGTTCTGAAGAATCCAAAAATCCAGCGTCTCTCCAAACCAATGTGTCTGAAAGATTTGCCCTAAAGGGCTTCAAATCCAAAGCATGGCCGAGGCATGCCTGAAGCTCATCTTAATAATGCTACTTCATAAACATGAGGTATTCAACAGCAGGAGAAGGACTGCCTAGTAGGTTTCTACAATATTGGGAGGGAAATAGACTCTTTCAAAGCCAGTTGTGTCTGTGCAAAACAATGAAGCTTTATGTCTATATAAACTGACAAGTCCAATTGCACTCCAGAGCCTAATTCCCAGCATCATCACCATTTTGCTGTGATGGCTTGCTCCTGCCTCTGCTACTTAATGGCTGTGTCTGCCAAGCTGGGATAGTCAGTATGATTAAAATAAACATTAGCAGCCTAGCTTGGTAATTACCTTCTCTCTTGTTTCCTTTTCTATCCCCTCTCCCCTGCTCCTAAACTATAGCTCCAGTCTGCAAAAGACTGGAAATTATCTAAGTCATTGCTTGATGTACTCAAACAGCCCAAAATTTAGGCTCCCCTCTAGTTAATGTTCTGTGAGTTCTACTTAGAACAAACAAACCAGCACCCAGTTTCCATCAATGACCAGTCAGGCAAGAATGAAAGTTTTGTAGGCAACACCCAGCCTGGTTCTTCATTCTTAGCCTCTACACATTATGTCTCTGAATGGGAGTTCCATCCTTTATGTACGGGATGCAGCTCACTGTAGTAGAGACTGAAGGATATGCTGGTAGAGTTGCTGGTCAGATTGCCGATATGGCTTTTATTACTATGGTAGCAATTTATTTTACTATATCTATTGTTAATTTTTTTATACTGAACATCTATCTATCTCTCAAATTTCGAAGGCTGCCCAACTCCATAGTGACTGCGGGTGGCATACAATATTGAAAACAAAATTTAAAAAAGAAAGAAGGCAGTGAAACATCTGGAAAGAGTAAAACCAACACCTTTTCAATATATATTTCCACAAGGGGCTGCCACCCAACCTAGCCCAAAGCCTGGGGGAAGAGCTAGGTTTTAAGAACTCATCTGAATGAGGCCAGGGTAGAGAATATATGAACCTCGGGGAGATGGGGATGTTTATTTGGTTGAGCTGGGCAGCCATACTGTATAAATGTAATAAGCAAATAAAGTAACTCTTGGTGGCTCACAAAAAAAAAAGCAAAAACCTAAAGAAAAGAATACAGAACCCCAACACACAAACATACATGCAGTAATGAAACAATGTTGCAGAGGACAGGCACCCAGCAGAGAAGACTCACTTCATAGGTCCCATCAGGTGGCACTATTTAATCTAGGGTTTCTCAACCTTGACCGCTTTAAGCTGTGTGGCTGGCTGAGGAATTCTGGGAGTTGAAGTCCACACAGCTTAAAGCAGCCAAGGTTGAGAAACACTGGTTTAATCAATGGGAACCAAAGCATTTCAACTCTACCAGATGAAACAGGATGGACAGACATTACGGGAGAGAGATGATCCCTCAAATAATTAGGCCCTGCACCATGGAGGGCTTCATAGGTGGTAACAAGCATCTTGAATTGTGCCAGAAGGCCCACTGAGAGCCAGTGCAGTTCATGGAGCAGAGGTGTTACACCAGTTGCTAGCGATAATAGAAGGATGGTTTTGTTCCCTGAACAATCCCTGTTTCATGGATATTTTCATTTGTATGGTACTCTTGTTTTCAATTATGTGAAGCTCTCAGAATCGTTTGGAGCGGGGTGGCCTAGAAATTTAGTAAATAAATAACAAAGTGTTATCGGTTTATTTTATTATATATATACTATCAACTGTCTAGAGATCAACTGGCTTAAGGTGCTGAATAAATTGGATATGCAAATAAATACATCATCCAGGTATCTCCCAGATGATTTGTTTGGTCATGGGAAGTTGATCTCCTGATTTTTATTTATTTATTGTGAGACAGATGAGAACCAGTGTGGTATAGTGGTTAAGGTGCTAGACTAGGAGCAGGAAGAAGAAAGTTCTAGTCTTCCCTTAGGCATGGAAGCCAGTTGGGTGACTTTGGCAATCAATCTCTCGCAGTCCTAATCTGCAAAATTGAAAAAAAATCTACCTACCAACCCAAGGCAGAGCAGCATAGTAGATTATAATCCATAGTTTTCAATGAGGAGGCTGTCATCCTGTGGCGGACTGATTCAGGTTGATTATATATGTATTATATACACTTGCACAGAGAGAGATACAGACCTTCATAGATACATGCATACATATACACCCTTACATACCTAATAAAAAGGACAAGTTTGAAATTGAAATAAAACATAGAAATGAAAGTAAAAGATCCCTGAGACAACTAGATCCTTTCCATCCAACAATGTCTCATAGGATGATAACTGATCCCCAAAATTCCCAGTGGCTCACCTAAACAAGCCATCCACTGGCTACGGAGGAGAAAATCGAAGAACCGTGAAAGAGATGGTCACAAAAAAGACTGGCTCAAAGCTAAAAAACATGAACATTGTTAAGAATGTGGAACAGCAACTTCACTTTTGAGAGCTTTTTCAGCATTGCTTTGGAACACGATTCTCTTACTGCCATCCCTTTCCCTTGTTTTCATGCTAATGTCATCATGCTAATACATTCAAAACAATAACAGTAATAATAATGACGACGATGAAACGTGACTGGCTGTCATTTTGTGTATTTGTTTTTTGATAGCCACACCCCACTCTGAAAATGTTCCCATTCCTTAATGTGAGGAGCAGCAACCAAAGGATGCTTGGCTGTATTTAAGCATCAGCATACTTGCCTGTGCCTCTCCTGCCCTCTACACCTCAAATTTGTCATCAAGGTAGAGCTGGTTTGCCATTTTACATATCATCATGCCAGCTAATTGCCCTCCAGCCCATCTGTCTCTCTGTATTTCCATCAGTCCCCCACCTACCCCAAGTTTTGCTGCTATGCTGTTTTCCTCAAATGCTTTGGCTTTCACTTCCCAGCCTGGATCAGAGGAAGCTTTTGACAAGGCTTTCCCTCTCAAACATGTAAAGTGTTGGCTCTTAAGTGATTGGTTACATGTAGCCTTTACTCTTAACAAAGACAAAGTACCCCTGCAGAAGAGTTATTGGTCCCTGCTGCAGGCTTTGGCTTGCCTTAGTTTGACTTGACAGGCATTTGCAGTTTGCATGTCCTTGATGGCAAGTCATTGGCAAAGGAGTTAGCAGTAAGGAGCCACAACTTACCCAAGACAAATTGCTGCTAAAAGGATTAATGCTGGCTGGGTCTCAGAGGCCTCCTTTACCTTGCCTGTGCTTGAGATTGTTCTGGAGCTCAAGGGCTTCTCTTCAAAAGCCAGAAATGGCTTCTCAAGATAAGTTAGCTTGGGCTTCTGAAGCCCATTCAGTGTTTCCTGAAGTTGGGAGTAGTATTTCATTTCAATATAGGCAAGACAACCCCCACAATGTAGACACAGGATTGTGTCTTAAGATGGGGGCTAAAGGTTTTTTAGCAAGTCAAGGTAGCAGCAGCTTCATGTGCTATTTAAATAATCAAGGAAGACTTGGAACTGATGCTGATCCTGTCATTGTCCTTGTCTGCAGTGGACAGGGACAAGTGAGAAATAACTCAGGCCATATGCTCAAGTGGGCAGGGATCCAGGCTGTCTGATGCACAAATCTGGCACTTGCGTAGCTGTATACCAAACTCAGGAGAAGACAAACTGAGCCACAGAATATGTGTATGATTATAATGTTAATTTAGATTTATATCCTCCGGGAACTGAAGGTGGGCTACACAGCACTCTGTTCCCTTCTCCAATTTTTCTCTGTTATAACCTTGTGTGATAGAAGGTGGATCTGACCCTGGGTCTCCCCACTCTTGGTCCAGTGCCTTGCTCCTTTTTGTGAATAATTCACAGCAGGCAGCATTCACATATAATTCCCATCCAGATGAAAGGCCAACTTTTTCCAGGTTTGCAAAATAGGACACACATTGCTGCCAAAGAACCATAAACAGACTAAATAACAAACTTTGTCATCTTCTTCTATATTCAGTCATATAATTGGGCAGTACTGAAATGACACAAACATGCCTAAAATTAAGACCCAAGACCCAAGATTAAGATCCAGGATAACAATATATCAATTCCAGAATACTAAATAGAACAATTCTCACTTTTAGCGGTAAACTCTGGGGATGGACAGCTACCTCTCCTGCTTGTAGGGCCCCAGCATCTTACTTACTGTACACCAGTAAAAAAAAGTATAGCATGCCTTCTCCTGGCACAGAGATGCAATGATGTATAGAGTTTCTCTTGCTAGGTGGGAGAAAGTAGCAGTCCCTAATAGGATTAAAAACATACTGTGCTTCCTCTTTTTCTCAATATAGAACTGACTTTTATCTCTATCAAGAGGGCAGTCATAGATTTAGAACAAACATTGTGTGGACTTCAGAAATCCTCAACATTTTCCTTTTCTTTTCTTCTGGGCTTTGCCCATTCTCAGAGTATCATGGCAGTTTCATCTTCTCAGAGTTACAGGAGAGCAAAGCAGAGCATACTGGACTCCAGGTCATGCTCGCAATTTTTCTCTCAGAAGAAAATCAATACAAAATAATTAGTTTAACAGAAAAATAATAGCAGTCTTTTGAAGAAAAAAAATCCAGCAGCAATTTAGAAACAGCTGTGACTTATATAGCTGATTCATTTTAATTTCCTACGATAAGCTTCTTTGGAGCCACTCTCTCACAATTATCTCACCCTCTCAATTCCAGCAGCACTTACTAATGGCCCAAGATCTGAGCTCCCAAGTTATTTGCTCCATTGGCTTTTAGTAAAATCAAGAGGGCCAGGCTTTGCCTGCAGAAAGAGACTTGTGGGTTATCCGCTTCCCTTTTTTCCTTTTCTTATTACATTTTCTTTCCCTTTTTTCCTTTGGAAATGGAAGAGAAAAACCAACATGGTGTTACCATTACCTGGAAGGGACAGGTCTTCTATCTTAAAGTTATTTTTAAACTTACTCTTGTATACAGTCAGCATGGGCTTCATACTTCAGCTATTAAAATCAACAGTAACTGCCCCAGTTGAAATGGCCTAGGACCTTTTTTGTTGATGGCTGTACCTCCCAGAACATCTGGAGAAGTCAAAGAGAACTGGGAATTTGATGCTCACTATATGGAGAACTTTTCATGGATTTCTCTCTGAGACCTCTGAAGAACCTTTGCTTCTAGAAACCTTGTAGAAAATATGGATGGAAAATTCCAGAAGATTTCTTCTGTCACTCTTTTCTCAAGTATTTTTGTGACCAAATCCTTTTATTACAGTAATCTGCCTTCATAAACAAGGGATGTACAATGTTTGTTAGCTGGCCTAAAGCAAGTGGGATCACTTTTTATTTTTCCTTATTTTATTTTCCTTTTAAATTTTATTATTTTTACTATTACCAAATGGGGTGATAGTAAAATTCTTCCTTTAAAAAGCTGCAATATTTTTCTTCATCAGTAGAGGATGCTATGACACTTAAACTTTTTTCCCAGACTTCTTCCTCAAATAGAAAAAGAAAAACCATTTCCTATTTTCTTTCCATTCCTACCCAACCCTCAACTGCAAATTGATGGTGGCTATCCCTTCTGGCCCCTTTTCAAACAAGCCCTGAATTCTTTCCTACAGTTTAACTGTGGTGTGGCCTACCCCAATCATAATGATTTCTCTTGTTATATGAGTTACTTTGGCTGTTCTACTTTCTTAAGGCTCCTGTATCTGGGGTACAAGGATCGATATTACACTAATATTTAACATTACACAGTCCCAAACTATTGTAGGCCTTAAAGACCTTGATAACATACTGAAAACATGTAATCAAAATAATCAAGTTAACCAATCTTGGCTGCAAATATAAGGACAACCACTGGATGACAGCAAATGGTTAGGATTTCCTATATGCCTTTGCTACCATCTAATTGTCAACTAGATTCTGGAAGCCCAGATCCAGTAGCCACAGATTCTCTTGTAGAATGGCAGCATCTGGATGGAAATAAAGAAGAATGAGATGGGGCGTTGCCAATCTTATTGTTATGGTGCTGCTAATAAGGCTGTCAATATTCACAGCAATGGAGAAGCTGATGGATACTCCTTCTAAAAGTGGCATCAATTACCAATTTCAAGCAAAGTATTAAAACTTTGTTGATACAGCTACACCACCAGTATCTTCCAATTGGGTAGGAGATGAAGCTCCCAGTACTTTATCTATTATGGAAGAGGCAAAACACTGCCTGTAAAGATAATCTCACCATATTTACAGTTTAGGCCTGGGAAGAACTCACACAGAATCTCATCAAAAAACATGTTTCCAGCTGATTCCATTTTCACTTTCAGGCTGCATGCATAATTTGAGAATAGGTTGGAGAAGCAGATAAGATTTTGAACCCCTTTTCTGATCTAAGGATTTTTCTTCTCTTCAAACAAACTACCTGCAGAAAGGGAGGTTGCATGAATATGTATATCTGTGCCCTGGTAACAGTGATGCATGGTTGAGAGAATAGAAGAAGTGAAAATTTAACAAGGTCTTTGTGCAGCAGTACCCCTGGATAGGAAGCATAGCTACACAAACATGTGAATTATTATTGGAAATTGCTTAGATAATCCATAGGCACTGGAAAGGAATGATGTTAACATATTAGGATAGTAAGATCTAAGACCAGACAGTTGTCTTTTGTTGTTGCTGCTGCTGTGGCTGCTTTTTTTACAGAAGAGGAGAAAATAGAAATTATAGTAAGCTAAACAATACCTAAAATTCAATCCGAAACTGAATCAACATTACGGAGATGACAAAACTAATCGAATGAGAAAGATTCCGAACTGGTGGGTACACCCCCCCAAATGTTGCAAAATAAGATAGGAACTTATACACATTTAGAAAAGATTAATTTAGCTTCAGTAATCTTTGTGGATATGTTTATTTCCATATTAGTAGATTTCTAAACATCACCTTGGTTTTTAAGATAATCTGTATATACCTGTAACACTTTTGAGCAAACTAATTCATTTGTAATTGAATTTGTATTTTAAAAAAAGGAAAAAGAAAGAAAGGTTTTCAGAGAAAGGTTAATAAGAAAGACTAAATCTTGGGACCATTATAAGAGACCTGCAAAGACCTCAGTCAAATCAACTAATCTATATACAACTGTAATGATTGCCCTAGCCTGCTCTAGAGTGGTACTGCTCTAGAGTGGAGTTAACCGCCTCAGTGGCCCCGTCCGTTTGAGGATGCCAAGCCGTGGAGAGGGCTTGCTTCGTGCCTAACAGCTTGAGAAACGCCCGCCAAAACTGCGAGGTAAATTGTGTACCTCTGTCCGAAATCAAGCGGGAGGGACATCCGTGTAGCCTGTACACGTGTACAAGGAATAGGCGGGCTAATTGACGCGCTGACGGAATGGACACGCAGGGGATAAAGTGGGCTTGTTTGGAGAAATAATCTTTGACCACCCAAATGACCGTTTTGCGTTGGCTGGGTGGTAGCTCTACAATAAAATCCATGGAGATTTCTTCCCAAGGGGAAGAGGGGGCTGCTACCGGCTGCAACAGCCCCTGGGGCTTGCCCACCTTGCGCTTGGACATTGCACAAACAGTGCAGGAAGCAATGTAGTCTTTGACATCTTTACGTAATGTGGGCCACCAGAATTGCCTCCGAACGAGGTGCAAGGTTTTTACAAACCCGAAGTGACCTGCGAGTTTGTCATCGTGTGAACGTGTTAACACGTCTTTTCTGAGGCTTTCAGGAACGTAGAGGCGGTCGGACTTCCAAGCGAAGCCTCTGTCAAAAGTAACATTGTCTTTATTCGCAAGCAACCAAGTATCCGTTTTCAATTCTTTTAAAAACTTTAGTTGCAATTGGGAGGGAATTGACAAAGAGCTTGGCTGAGCAGCGCTTGTGGTGGGCGGTTGTTGCGCGCGCGTTTGGCTTCGCGTCACAGCTTGCATGCCCAATTGGGGCGCCGACCATAGGGTGCTTACCACATCTGGCGCCGCCCCAGAGTCTTGAGGTTGCCTTGACAAGGCATCAGCCAAGAAGTTCTTTTTCCCTGGAATAAATTTGAACTGAAAATTGAATCGATTGAAAAATTGAGCCCAACGAACTTGTTTAGGGCTCAGTTTTCGAGGGGTACTAAGTGCCTCCAAGTTTTTATGATCAGTCCATACCTCGAAGGGGTGATTAGCCCCTTCCAACAGATGCCGCCAAGCTTCTAATGCAGCTTTCACTGCAAATGCCTCCTTTTCCCAAACATGCCAACGCCTCTCAGTTTCAGAGAACTTGCGGGATAGATAAGCACAGGGCTTGAGGCATCCTGCCTCGTCTTTTTGCATCAACAATGCGCCAATAGAATAATCGGAGGCATCTGCCTGTACAACGAAAGGCTTTGAGGGATCAGGGTGTTGTAAAATGGGCTCTTTGACGAAAGCTGCTTTCAGCCGCTCAAACGCCGTTTGACAAGCAGGCGTCCACCTCAACAACGCTCCGGGATTCTTGACTCGCCTAGTATCTCCCACCCCTTTTGTTCGAAGCAGGTCCGTTAGGGGCAAGGCAATCTCAGCGAACCCCTTTATGAATAATCTGTAGTAGTTGCTGAACCCCAAGAAACTTTGAAGTTGCCTGCGGGTACGGGGACTCTCCCAGTCCATGATAGCCTGCACCTTGGCAGGGTCCATTTCTATACCTTTATCAGAAATCCTATACCCCAAGTAGTCAATTTGGGTCTGATGAAAGGCACATTTGGATAGCTTTGCATACAATTCAGCAGATCTGAGTTTACACAAGACTTTCTTTACCAGAGCTACATGCTCTTTCATGGTTTCCGTATAAATCAATACATCATCCAAATACACCAGTACACCTTTAAACAGATGTTCATGCAAAACTTCATTGATTAATTGCATAAATACCCCAGGGGCCCCAGCCAACCCAAACGGCAACACCTTATACTGGAAGGCTCCCAACGGGCAATTGAATGCAGTTTTCCACTCATCACCCTCCTTGATTCGTACACGATAGTAGGCTTCTCTTAAATCCAGTTTAGAGAAGATCTTGCCTTTGGCCAGATGTGACAACATGTCCTTTATCAATGGCAAGGGATATTTGTTGGAAATTGAGACGGCATTTAATCCGCGGAAATCCGTACAAAGTCTCAATGTCCCATCCTTTTTTGGGCGGAAAAGAACCGGCGCCCCCACGGGTGAATTCGCCGGCTCAATGAATCCGCGCGCCAAATTTTTGTCCACAAATTCCCTCAACAGAGTCAGTTCCTTTTGCGTCATGGAATAAATTTTTGGTTTAGGCAATTGAGTGTTGGGCAGCAGTTCTATGGCACAGTCCGTCTTTCGATGGGGGGGCAACTGGTCAGCTTCCTTTTCACCGAATACATCAGCAAACATCCTGTACTCGGCCGGCAAGCCCTCCAGAGGAGAGGCCGGGTAAGGCGGAGTCGCAGCTGCCGCAACCCCCACCATCTCCTCTGGGGCACCCTTCCCCTCTGCCGCTTGATAAAACCCATCCCTAAATGTGATGGTCCGATAGACCCAGTTTATTTGGGGGTTTTGCTGCACCAACCATGGTACCCCCAACACCACCAATGGGCCCCCTACGGGAGCCACGACAAAAGACAACCCTTCCTGGTGACTGCCCAGTTGCAAGGCTACTCGCCCTGTAAAATGGGTGACCGGTTTGCCCCCTGCCATGGACCCATCCAATTGAGTAAATGCGATGGGTCTTTGTAGGGGAAAAGTGGGGAGCTCCAAAGCCGCCACCACGTCGGGGTGCATCAGACACCGGGAACACCCCGAATCAATCATGGCCCATACTTCCACCGTCTTGACTTGGGAACCCAATTTCAATTTCACCATGAGTATGCGGTAAGTGCCACTCACCGCTGGAGGCTCGCGCCCGTCCTCTACCACCTGCCCAGCGGCGCCCTTTAGAGCAGGTGGCTGGCGTTTCCCGCCGGTTGCGGGATTTCGGTCTCCCCTTCAATTTCGTAGAACATCACATCGTCTCCCTCGGTCTCAGCCACCGCAGCTTTCTGTTTCCTTGGCAACGCAGGGGACTTCGCCGGCGGTTTTCCGGGCCGTTCCTCCACCTTTGCCTTCGGGCATGCTGCCACTCGATGCCCCTCCTTACCACATCTCAGGCACAATCCTTTGGCGTACCGCTTCTCACGCTCCTCGTCCCAGGGTCGCTGTCCCGGTTTTCCCCCGGTGGCCGATGTGCGGCTGGGCTTCATCTCCCGCCCCGACTTGGCGGTCTTCCGCTGGGCAAAGACCTCTTGGGCATGTTCAGCCCTTCCTGCTAGCAGGATCCACTCATACAGCGTGTATGGGTCGTCCCTCCCCAGGGACCAGCGCAGCACCTCGGTATTCAAGCCATCTTTGAAGAGCTCAATAATGGTTGCTTGGGACCAGTCATCCACCTTCCCAGCTAGCGCTTTAAACTCCAAAGCATAATCGGCCACTGATCGGGACCCCTGCTTGAGTTCCTTCAGGGCTCGCTTTGCTCTCTCCTTTGCTAAGGGGTCCTCGAAGTGTTGCTTCAACGCCCAGAGGAACTCCTCGAGATTTTCCAGTTCAGGCGCTTCCGACTGGCACATCTGGACATACCAGTCTGCCGCCCTCCCCTTCAGTTTGGTGGCAATGGTGATGATTCTTGCCTTCTCCGATTGGAAAACCGCCCCCCATTCTTCCATATAAGCTTTCGCATTCGTCAGGAAGAACGAGAGTTTGGTCGGGTCCCCATCAAACTTGACAGGGAAGTCTCGCATGCCGCCTCCCGCCGGGCTGCGCCCCACCACCGGTGCTGCTGCGGCTGGTGCTTCCCTGACTCGGAGCGGCACGGGGCCCCGGGGCGATCGCCCGGGCGATGCTGCGATTTCCATCTGGACCGACTGGTCCCCTTCGCGCCTCCGCACCACCCGTCGCCGTTCCGGGGTCAGCCCCTGGGAGGAAGGGGTTGAATGCCTCTGGCTGGATTCTTCCCGGAGCTCTCGCATCGAGGTTACATCCAAGCTCAGCTGTTTCAGAATAGCCTCCAACGAATCCATTTTCGACTCCAGCACTCTGATTCGATCCGGAGTGGGTGAGCCCTCCGTTGGCTGCACCTGCACCACGTTGGGGGATAAGGGGTATCTCTGCCTCCAGGATGGGCCCCCCGCTGCTGTGGCATCTCCTCGGGTCTCATCCCAGGTGAGCAGCTCACCCGGAGAATTCACGGTGGTCTCCGGGGCCGTTTTCAGCCCCCCGGCTTCGCTCTCCGACCCGGAGCTCGCCTCCTCTCTGATGGCGGACAGCTCCCCTCCTTGGGACGGTCGGCCGGACGGCCTCACGGTCAAGTCCGGTTCCCCTTCCTCCATCATCACGATTTCGGGTTCGGTCATCGCGGGCTCTCTCCCTCACAAGTTAGACGCTTGTCTTCCTTGGACAGGGGCCAGCGGAGTTAGGAACTGAGATTCTCAGCTTTATGTAATGATTGCCCTAGCCCCAAATACTCAGACTCACAAGAGGATGCTAAATGAAATCTGATTTATTAGAGTACTAAAAGCAAATACAGAGAAAGCTGAGAATGAGCAAAAGCGCGCCAAATACAAACTTAAACCCTTGCTTCAAACGTATCCCGCCTCCCTCGTAACAGCCCCGCCCGGCACAGGTGCTAGCAATCGTCAGAGTTGCTAGCCTGGGAAAGTAACCTTGAGCTCAGTAGATAACACAAACACATTCCAAAGCAAAGCCAAAATATAATCGTTCCCATCCTCCCTAGACAAATGAAACACGCATCCAATTAATGACATGCGAAACGTTACGATGCATCAAATACATTGAAACGGCGCACATGACAACAACCATTAGAAATCAATAGATTGTTAGACCTTTGGAACAGTCTGATTCATCTTATTTGACACGTAATATTTAGAATGGACAGATAGGTATTTCTTTGATTATTTTGCATTTAGTGTCATAGAATGTATAAGAGAATAAAGTATGGGCAAATACCAGGGCTTGGACTCTATTTTTTCAGAAGTATTTTTGAGGGATTTTATGTAGGTCAAAGGGGGAAAATCTAACCCGCTCTTCTGCCAGCCCTCTCATTGTTTATTTTATTTATTATTAATTTATTTCCTCTTCTCCCAGGACTGTTTGGAAGGATATATAGGCAATACATCGAAAGAGCTCAAGAAGAGCTGAGGCATAGCTACTGACTTTAAAAAATGAGGAGGATTGCTGGCAGACAGGGAAACCAGAAAGGGTTAGGACACTAAATGGCTGGAGCAACATCAGTGGTGGGTTTTTAAACCAATGTTGCATGATCAGGTTGGAGAACAGTCCAAGAGAGCAAAGGGGTCAGATGGGACACCCTGGAGAAGATGCTGATGCTAGGGAGAGTGGAAGGCAAAAGGAAGAGGGGCCGAGCAAGGGCAAGATGGATGGATGATATTCTAGAGGTGACGGACTCGTCCCTGGGGGAGCTGGTGGTGGCGACAACCGACAGGAAGCTCTGGCATGGGCTGGTCCATGAAGTCACGAAGAGTCGGAAGCGACTGAACAAATAAACAACAACAACAGATCTTGAAAGCAAATAGCCAGCAGGCTTTTGCCAAAAAGCAAAAGAAACCAACCAACCAACCACCGCTAAAGCCCTCTGCAATTTTCTCTGAAAGGTGAGTTCACTCCATACCTGAAGAAGAGTGAAACTGCCTTGACAGCATCTCACCTGAGAGCATCTCACTCTCAGAGTGCTGGAATATGTAACTCCTCCAGAATATTGCCCCTCCAGCATCTTAGCTCATAAAGCCGCCCAATGAGGAGGAGACAGGATTGGAACCTCTGCTGTATCTGCCTCCTCTTTGGATACTGTGATCTTGGATACTGTGATCTGGAGCAGTAGACTTTTGAGTGGATAGAATGGTGCACAGGAGACCTCAAGACACAACAGTTGGATATAGGGGATAGAGCCTTTCTAGGACCTTTAATAAGGAACTATACAGTATTTAGTGCTACCAGATCTGGGCTTCAACAATTGAGATACCCACTTGGCAGCAGAAGAGTGAAACAGACAGCTCTTCTGACATCTAGTAATCTTTCAGATTTATACAACCCAGATTTTTGTTTTTGTGTGTCATTCAATTGTGTCCATTCCTTGGAGACTGCCGGGACAAGTCCCTACAGTTTTCTTGGCAAGATTTCAGAAGTGGTTTGCCATTGCCTCCTTCCTAGGGCTGAGAGAAAGTGACTGGCCCAAGGTCACCCAGCTGGCTTTCATGCCTAAGGCATGTCAGACTCAGCCCAAGAACTGCAAAGAATCAATCTAGTCAAACTTCAGTTCTCTATTTGCTCACACCGTATAGACAGAATCTTGCCAGACTAAAGCTACTGTACTTTTAGGTTAAAGCGAAATAGCCTGGGAGGCTCTAGGGTGTGGCTACTCTGAACCTCTTAGTCTTCCCATGTTCCAGCTCTGGATGTGTTTTCTCTTATCCTACTCCCCTCCTTGGAATGTGCTCCCTCCTTCCTGAGAACCAGCAGCGTTTCCTAGTCCATCCTATCAACTCTCCCTTCAGAGACACATTCCATCACATGTGGGACTAGAACTCATGGTCTCCCGGTTTCTAGCCATTGCCTTAACCACTAGACCAAACTGGCTGTCAACTGAGATATGGTAGCCCAAACTGATTTTTGTTTCCAGGTTTGTTTCTGAAAATTTCCTCCAGAATCCTTGATGATAAGGGCTCTATTTCACAGAAAGCAGTACCTGTTGCACAACATTATTTGAGAGGACATTCTATAGAAATGATTTAGGGAACATTTTGAGGGAATATCTTTTAAGTCTGTTCAGAAATGGTTCAATAGCTACAGCATTGATGGCTTAACAAAATCATTGATCAATGAAAGCAAATATCCATTCGCTAGTAACTGGAAATTCATTTTTAAGAAACTCTTTGGAGAACAGAGAGGCAGAATTTGCCTGACTCATGTTTATCCTCCTTATTCCTGTTTCTAAAGAGGGTTGGCTTAAGAAGAGCATATGTGACCGTCAAAGTTCGATCAAGCTCTTTTACAGAGTATTTGGGAATCAACTTATGAATGTACTTTCATTCGCTGGTTCAGCTTGACTAAAATGGAAATCCAAAAGCTGCTAACTCTTATGCTGAGGCACTTCTTCCATCTCTTCCAAAATTGAAAATGATTCCTAATAGGTATTCCTGTGCTGCCAAAATGATTTAGCATAATGCACTGAATGAGATTGCTAAGTCAAAATATCTTTCCCTAAGTGATTTTCTTGCTGTGTCTCTGAATGTCAGAGGGAAAGAAGAGGACATCGCCTGCTGAATATCATTGCCGGTTTAAAAGTTTTACACTACATAATTCATCCTTGGGAAGGGATGAGCTTTTCTTCCATGCATAAGATAGAAAGGCTCAGCAATACTAATCGCATTACACTGAAGATTTGCACCAGGCCCTCTTGGATGCCAGTTTGGCTGCTAAATCACAGCAATCCATCATTCTATTGTTCTCCACCATCTGTGTAGATTTCAGCAGGCTAGTGTTGATGTGATGGGTGAACTCCCCTTTCTTCCTTCAAGCACTAGACTAAGAGTTATAAAGATAGTTGGAGGTGCAGCAGAACCGGTCCAAGAAGTTGTGTTGGCTGAGGCTGCCACAGCTTCTTATTCCACTGTACTGAGTGTTGTCCCTTAGTTTAACATAGAAGAAGGACTAATGTCCTCCACTTTATGATACAAGTCTGTTAGGGGGCGGTGACAGTCTGAATGGCATACAACATATCACTTTCTCCCCCAGCTGTGGGTAGATGCCAAGATGTTCTGGAGGAACATCAAAAATAATGTCACTATAACTCCCAGGATCTGCCACTCGAAATGCCTAATGGCTGTGACACTTTGCAGGTTCTGATCCTATTATGGATACACAGTTGCCATCAGCAGACAGTCAATACATCATAGATAAGGAACAGCTATGATAGAAGGTCATCAGTTCAGGAGATTTGACCGTGAGGTGTCTCATGGAGCATTCCTTCCAAGAAACAAATTGGCATCCATTTTGGGCCATTCTGGAACATGCTACAAATTTTATAAGACCACTACTGAAAAGTTACCATCCTTGTACCAGATGGATCGGCTCTGAAGTGTGAAGCAGTCCTGGAATTGGCAGTTACTAAATTAAAGTGTATAATATTTATCTTAATTCCATTACATTATCTAACAAAATTGGATTAATGCCTTCGTGAACCCATTATTTGAAACTTTCTCTTTGAAAATGAAACAGCAGATGGACCTCTCCAGCTCAGACTTACCTCATCATAGATGTTGTCGTTTCTGTCAAAATCACCCGCCTTTCTTGGAAGTACATGGACATGAAAATGCTAAAAAATGAAATCAGACTCAAGGTTAGCCAGAAGCCTTTAATGCAACAGATCCTTCTTAATATTCTCAAGTTCTTTCTTGTGGTGTTATTGTTTTTAATGATCCCTTTTCTAAAGCTCATTTTGCTTTGCCATCTTAACCTAGGGAAGCATCTTTGTGGGAGCAGCTTATACATGTTAATCAACTGAACAATGGTCCAGAGACTTAAGTAAATAAAAATAGTTCTGAAGTGTATGAAAGACAGAGAAACTCCATGGCAATGGGGGATTTTAAGACAATGCTGAAAGCTGCTGTGGAATTACAGGTTGTCACTCTGTGTTTCAGTTGTCATGGAAATGACAGAATATCACACAGCTATCAAGTTAAATTGATAAGTATGACTATTTTCCAAACAAGATGTTTATAAACTCATTTAACTGAGAATAGTGTAGTCTACCAGAATAACATTTCTCATTTTGGACTTTAAAGGGACTCTATGTATATCAACCTAAGCCAAGGTTCTTCTAATCCAGTAATTTCCCACTCTGAATGTTTACAAGTAAGGGATGCAGACACCCCCTATTTATCTACCACATTTGACACAGAACAGAAAGTTGATGGAGACAAACAAGATGATGAATTCATTATTATTATTATTGTCTAGTAGTAGTAGTAGTAGTAGTAGTAGTAGTAGTAGTAGTATGCTGTCAAATCTTCAAAATGCACAGTGGCTTATAACAACATCTTATATACAATTATAATTTCCTCAAAGTATATACAGTAGATCATACAATATACAGCTGATAATTAGTAAAGGTAAAGGTTTCCCTTGATATTAAGTCCAGTCGTGTCCGACTCTAGGGGGCGGTGCTCATCTCCGTTTCAAAGCCAAAGAGCCGGCGTTTGTCCATAGACACTTCCTTTGTGGTCATGTGGCCGGCATGACTAAACAGAATGCCGTTACCTGCCCACCGAAGCGGTACCTATTGATCTACTCACATTTGCATGTTTTCAAACTGCTAGGTTGGCAAACTACCCCAAAAAAAGGATTCAGAACAATCTAGGGTGTGGGGAGGGGGGTTAAATGAATAGGATCCCCCTTGCTACCTACCTAGCCCAAGGTCACCCAGCTGGGATTGTGCCTAAGTCAGGACTAGAACTCATGGTCTCCCGGATCCTAGCCTGGCGCTGTAACCACTACACCAAACTAGCTCTCTTCCCTAACCTACGAGCCCTCAAGAGCCTTTATTCTCCTAGAATGGACACAGGAAAGTTTTAGCTTTGTGTGCCTGCTATGGTTCAGGTCCAGACTGCCTCTTCTCAGGTACAGAATGAGAACCTTGTCAGAGCCCTCCTCCAATCTTAGGACAATTTAAGGTAAAGGTAAAAGTTTCCCTTGACATTAAGTCCAGTCGTGTCCGACTCTAGGGGGCGGTGCTCATCTCCGTTTCAAAGCCAAAGAGCCGGTGTTTGTCCGTAGACACTTCCTCCATGGTCATGTGGCCGGCATGACCACACGGAACACCGTTACCTGCCCGCTGAAGCGGTACCTATTAATGTACTCACATTTGCATGTTTTCGAACTGCTAGGGTAGCAGGAGCTAGGACTAGCAACAGGAGCTCACCCCGTCATGCGGACTTGAACCGCCGACCTTCCGATTGGCAAGCTCAGCAGCTCAGCGGTTTAACCCGCAGCACCACAATTGATAGCTAATAAGCAAAAAATAAAATAAAATCCAACAAATAATGGCATGATTATCGTGAATAAAAATCTACCTATGTAGTTCCTAAGAGTCGGCACCAACTTGATGGCACATAATCAACCACTCAATCAATCACGGCAGCCCATCACTGCCTGAAAGGCTCTCCAGCAAAAGGCCCTATAGTATGCTCCCAGAGATATCTGAATGGAACTTCTTCCCCAGCTGGGTGCCCACATGTGCTAAAGGGCACCAGGTAGGGAATACGGGATTGAAATGTAAGCAAAAATGAGTTTTACCATAAGGCCTTGTGACAGAAGCACTTTGCAAAATTCAGTGGTGCGTGCAAAGTGCATCTCCTTGAAGCACTGAAAGGGTTGAGTTCTTCTAAGGTTCAGCACAGCTGCTTACTCCCATTGTCTGCATGTGCCCATCCAAGCACAACTGCTTTGCTGGCAGTCCTAGCACAACTGTTGTCTGTGAGTGTACATATGCTCACTGCTCTTGAAGCAGCCACTCCAAGCCTTCCAGAGGTTATATTTTGATGTTTCAAGAAGAAACATTACTCATTCCTGTCAATGCCCTTGGGAAGCGCTCCTTTTGAATGTGTTGGAAGTCCTACTATTCACAGGCTGGTTCACATGACATTAAAACCTAAACCCTGGTTAGAAAACACATCACATAATATATTGTGTTGGGTTCCATAATATAAACCATAGTATGGCTTAATAATATATGCCTTGTGTGGCACAGAGTGGTAGGCAGCAGTATTGCAACTGAAACTCTCCCCATGACCCGAGTCCGATCCCAGCAGAAGCTGGATTCTCGGGTAGCCGGCTCAGGTCGACTCGGCCTTCCATCCTCCCGAGGTTGGTGAAATGAGTACCCAGCTTGCTGGGGAAAATGACGACTGGGGAAAGCAATAGCAAACCACCCCGCTAGAGTCTGCCAAGAAAACGTCATGAAAGCAGTGTCCCCCCAAAGGGTCAGACATGACTCGGTGCTTGCACAGAGGACCTTTCACCATTCATGGCTTAATATTATGTTCATATAAAATGCTAAAATAATGTCTGGTTTCCCACAATACACTGGATCACAAATGACCCAATCACAGTTTTGTGTAAAGGTATGAAAAGTCTAGTATGAACTGAGCCATGGTTATGTGTAGGTGTTGAATACTCACTGTATGTCTGTGTCTGTGTCAATGTGTGCACATGTGTAAGATGTGTGTCCATTAATTCCCTATGTAGAAAATGAATTCTTTCTATTAAAATCCACACACAAAAATATATATAAGCACATAAAATACAAGCACAAATGCAAGGTATGCAAAAAGTGGCACACTACAACAGGAAAAATGATTAAAAACAATTACAAAATACATTGCAAACGTTTTTTAAAAATCGATTCATGGAAAACAGATAAAAGATACTGAATCAAGCCTCACCCTCAGAGGAGATATATCTGCATACAGTATACAAAAAGACTGTTGCCCCAAAGCAAAATGGTGTAGAAGAAGTTACTAATCAAGACTCTTGGGGCAAGAAATCTTACAACTTAAATATACAACAAGAAGTTAAAAGTGGGAAAATAAAATTTTGGCTTCAGCTGCCATCTACAGTATGTATTTGGGGGCAAACTAAAGTTCAGAAACACTTCCGAAGTATGAAGCTGTGTCTTAGATGCTACTAAGCCTATAAAAATATTGGATGCTCCAAATTAATTCAAACAACTCAAGAGTATTAAATTGACTTGGATCATTTGGACCTTTTCTATATACACATATGTCTGTTCAATGATCCAAACTGAACCAGGTTTTTCCATTATGTGGACATATCAATCAATTATCTGAATTGATTGATATGTCCACATTGAAGTGGATCAATTTACTGAATTGATGGGAGTATTCAGGTTGAATCAGACCTGATTTGCATACCACCCCATCTCAAAAAATTGGCATTTCTATTCCAGAGTATATATTTCTCCTTCTTGGCTGGATGAATCACCATACCTGCTATCAGTTTGCAAAGCAGAAAAACAGAAGAGGGTGCTATTTGCATTTGAAATTAACACACCCAAAATTTCCAAATATTATCTCCCGGCTGTTCCTCTGGCTGGAGGCCACAGTTCGTCAGGTATTTTCCAGGCAAAACCTTTGTATTAGGCTCCATATATATAGCGGTAAAATCCAGTTATCTAATGTCTGCCCCAGCTGGGCTAAGGTCAACTTATGAAGGCCATTTGCTCATTGGAATATAAATACATCTCAGTTGGGGCACAGTTAATGAAGTTCTCTTTGTTTTTTCCAAATTTCCTTAGAAGACTAATATTTTATTATCTGTTGTTATAATCACTACTGTCTACACTTTTTGGAATAACTATGGTAAAGTTGCCAAATGAAGGTAAAGATGTTCTTTTTTTTTTTAAGGTTAAAAATGGTTCTTTTGAGTAATACATCAGCGATAGTGTTCTGATCATGTATTATACTAATACATCACAAGAGCGATAGTGCCCTTATGATGTATTGGTGTAATACATCATCCCAGCATCATTGCCCTGATGATATATTGCTTGAAGCCACAATGCAAGCTTAAAAGCCACTCTTTGGTACCCTTGGGCCCTCATCTGCACACTTACTTGGAAAATTAAAGATTCATTGAGGAAAACAGAAGATAAAGGGATGCTTATATATTGATTGTAAAAGTGGTAGTAAAATTAGAAGCCACTGAGGAACCCTTAGTTCATCATTTGGCCCATACATTACATGATAAATTGGAGCTCCTTCTCTGGATAGCTAGGCTACAGTACATCGTTAAGTTGCTTAACTATCATTGAAATCAATGGTATTTAAGGGCACATATGCATATTGTTTAAGCTGTTCCTGCCAAGTTGACTCTAAGCAGCTTCAGCAAATCCTGTTTGGACTCTCACACAAAACACATGACAGGCCCCAACTCTGCTCACCTTTAGGAAAGCTGTTAAGACCTGTCTCTTCCCCCAGATACCAGAGAGCCAGTTGAACAAGAGTCCCCTTTTGTTTGTTCTGTTATGTTGCTTGGTTGCCATTTTATATTTTGTGTTTATATATTGTATTTGTTTAATGTAATATGGTAAGGGTTATTTTTTTCCGATTTAGTGTTTATTTTTCATGCTGTACATCACCCAGAATCACACTGTTTGAGTTGGATGCCTTTATAAATCTTGTTAATAAATAATAAATAAGTAAATATGCATAAAATATATCTGTGCCAGGTAAGGTTAAGTTTATATACACAGGGCTAAAGCATCAAATGCACCTACATGCAGGTACTACAAACAGCCTCAAAAAAAATAATTTCTTACTGCCCCGTTTCTTTCTAATGTTTTCAGAGCCACTTTGCCATGAATGCTATAATAGCACAGTGGCTATAACTCTTGCCTTATAAATATAAGCTTGCTGGTTTGAAACCCAATAGAAATGTGTTTGTTAATTTTGTTGTAGCTGTTGTAATTCCATTTTTTCCCTTTCCCCGAGTGTCCTACTGTTCATTAGTGCACAGTTTCATGATTTTCCCAATCACCTGAAGTAAAAGGGTTTTATCCCCAGCTCCCAGGTAGCCCACAGAGTTTAAGGATGTGTTTTCCTCGCAGTTCAATCTATGATGCCATTTCAGCTTGAAGGTCATAAATGTGTTCCCATTTTTGTCCACAATCCTGTTTTATCATCACAGCTTGGAGGAGTGCAATGCCAAGCATGAGAGGAGAATTTTGTTACACATGGGCAGGGGGGAGGAAAGATGAACAATTCTTCTGCATCTGAAACTTATCCCTCCCCAATGTATAATTAAATAAAGGAAAATCCACAACATGTCACAAAGTGATACAAGCAGCTTCTCTTGGAGTCAGCCCCTAATTTGATGGGGTGGCTTTCAAAAAGCACATCTTGTTTTCTAGGTTATGATTCAGGTATAACTTTGATATGGAAAGAAATCGGAGTGTTTGAGTAATGGGGTGAGCTATTTGTCAGCTGCGAAGGAGTAGGGAGGCACCTCTCTACCAAATACATTACTAAGTGTAGATTGCAGCCTCTAATGGATCATTAGTGTCTGTGTCTGTCAAGATGTTTAAAAGTAAATTTCTATTTCTTATTCTTCAAATTCCAACAATCCCAAGAAGTAGAATGAATGAAATTGTCACCAGCCAATATAATTATTTGGTCTTTTATATAAATAGAGGATGGAAGAACTTAGCCTCTATGATACATTTATCATAGTATATTTAAAAAAACAAACAAACAGAATAACTGTCATGAGCACTGATGGCGAGCAGGAGGGGGCCCCTATCCAGGGGGAAAAACGCATGCGTAGTACTGAGGAGTTAAGCAGCCATTCAAAGAGACACAGATCAGACCCGCCTTGACTTCTGGGGTTTATCTGGGTTTTTCCCACGCTTCTTCAGTTTGTTAGGATTTTCTGTCTTATGTAGCAGTAATAAACACTAGAGACCTATTCCTTGTCTCAGCGTGGTTCCTGACTGTTAGGACAATAACTTATAGCTGGTGATTCCTATTTTCTTGGAATTATATTTATTTTATTTACTTATTTACTTATTTTATTATTAAATTTATACACCACCCATCTCACTATAAAAGTGACTCTGGGTGGCTTACAAATAAAAAATAGAAAACCATTATAAAAATAGAAAAAGTACAAAAAATAGAAGATAAAAGAGGGAAACTAAAAGGCAGAGAGAGTGTCTTAAACCACCAACCACCCCTGGGCTGCCTATCACTCTCAGACCTCCAAGCTAGTTGGCATAGCCAGGCCTTGAGGCTCTTTCTGAAGGCCAGAAGAGCGGGGGCCAACCTCACCTCAGGGGGCAAGATGTTCCACAGCATGGGGGCAACTGCAGAAAAGGCTCCTTGACCCCGCCAGTCGGAATTCTTTAATTCTTTAAGTAATTCTTTAAGTAATTCTTTAATATTGCAGATCTAGAATCAGAGGGTTTTAATATCAACTAGAGTACCTATTTTGGACCAGAAGCCTGATAGTACCCAATCTATCAAAAGTGTGGTTATTGCAAAGCCCAAACCTGATGAACAAGAGGCAAATAATTTATCAATCAATGTGGTAGGCAGTGAGAAAAGCCACATCTGACTCAGTCTCTCTACCAAAAGTTGGTGCTGTAATGAAAAATGCAAACACCCAACTTTGTTGTTTAAATGACAACATATTTATCTTAGCACATGAACACCTTAATACCTGTGAAAACATTTCCACAGTTGGTTCACCACTGCTCTTTACAGAAAGCAGAGTGATGTAACAAAATCCATTTCTTTTATTTAAACAACAAATGGGTTATGCGGCCTTTTTGGTGGCTTTTGTTTTGTCTTGTATTTTGAATCAGCGTTATCTACCATCAATAAAAACAGTGGGTGTCTGATTGCAGAGGTCCTAGGTTGAGGGTGTGTGTGTAGAGTTTGTTGAGGTTATGAACAGAACATACATAACCAACTGAACTCTCCCTACTGTTCCTGTAATAGAACCAGGAGAGAACAGCAAGAAGCAATTACATCTCAAGTGATTTCTCTTTGTTTGCTTTCTGGAGGAAAATAAGGATGAAAGGGATAAGACAAAACAGCAGAGTGGAGTAATAAGTGCCATGCAGAGGCAAACATCTGGGAAAGGGAAGCATAAGCCTCTTTCTAATTTGCCTTCCGTTCAAGCAACATTCTCCCCTACAAACACTGTAGAGAATAAAAACACAAAACCATGCAGCCTCTTGAAACAGAAAGAATCAAATCACTTCACTCAGATAGAAAGGAAGGAAGGAAGGAAGGAAGGAAGGAAGGAAGGAAGGAAGGAAGGAAGGAAGGAAGGATAGTTGAAAGGCAGGGCCTATCTTTGCACATAGGCCCTTTCTGTAAGCAATAGAGAATGAAGGCCTGCAGATGGCTAATGATATACTGTATAAGCAAGCAAAAGGATTGGCTATATTACTTTCAGCCAGCAGCAGAAGCCTCATGCTGATATTTTGTGCTTTCAAGTCCTGTGGAACACTGACTTTTAAAAGAACAAGACTAACAGAAGAAATCCAAAAATAAACATATAGTTGTCAACAGTAAGGAAAAATCCTTTCTGAGTTCTGTTAGGGGGTACAAATTTTTAGGGGGGAATTTGGTTAAACAAAGCTTTCTAGAGAGTCTATAGGATTGTTACCACTTAGGAATATCTCAACAATATGTTGGGCAAAGTTGACATAGTCAAGAAACCATAAAGAGCTTATAGGAGATTCTTTTCCCTATAACTTCATATAGGGCATACAGCAGGAAAACCAGAAAGAAAACCATGGTTTGTGCATTACTTTTGGGCACTGTTCAGCATCGGAAGTTATTGATGTCTTCAGGATGAAAGCTAAATTTGCTTCAATTCAATCTAAATTTAATTCAGATTAAATTAACTGAGCACTGTTTATTGAGTATTTATATTTATAGTTCAGCTACAATTTTTGGAAGGGCTCTGAAGACCATATCTGAGTTGGGGGTGGGGTGGAATTTGTAAAAATTCTTAGATGTTCTTAAAAATGGCACCTTTCATTTGTGATAATGATTCGGGGAAGTATCAGATGTTGCTAGTTCTTTCCCCAATCTAATGGAAGCATTTGTGGGAATTTAAATCAAAAGAAGGGAACCCACATTTGCAACAAACTAATGCTTCATTGGCAGAAATTTTGGCAGAGCAATTTTGGCCAGGTAGAGTCAAATCAAATTCATTTGATTTTAAGGATGGGAATAGGAGCAGTTTGTACCTGGGAGTCCCTCTGGTGGGAGGAGATGGGCGGTGACAAATTAGATAGATAGATAGATAGATAGATAGATAGATAGATAGATAGATAGATAGATAGATAGATAGATAGATTCTGCTCCTATACCCTACCCATAACCTCCCTGCAAAGGTAAAAGAATGGGCCAAAAAATTCAGCCCACTTCTTGTGCCCTTCAGAAAAACAGAATTTAAAGCCTCAAACCCCTCAAATACTAAACCTTAGTTTAAATAATCTACACAAAGGAATTCTCATCTCTCATATCTATATGATCTAAAGAAAAACATGAATCCATAGGTCCATCTTATTGAATTTATAATTTGCTTCTTTAAGAATGTAAAACATTCAGGAAGCAAATCTGAAACCTGTGTCTCTGTCATTCAGTCAAATTAATTAACGAAATGAAAAGACCTAGTATTTCAGAGGGGCAGGTTCAGAAACTCATTCAAGGAAAAACTTTGGGATGCAAATCAGAATGAGCTGAAAGGCTGAATTCCTAAATTCTGAAGTGGACAGTAGGGAACTTTCATTAGCGTTTAATACCATTACAATCCAATGTCAAGAACTTTTGCATTACTTTATAGGGACATGTTTCAATGTTCCCATTATAATGGGAAAATCTCGGCATAAAGAAGGCAAGATTTGGATCTTTCTCCTTAAAAGGAAGGAGGAAAGCAACAGAAGATGGAGGCTACAGGTACAATGAACAAGAGCAAAAATGTCAAGGGTGGAGTGAGAAAGAATATAAGGTAAGGGACAGAGTAAACCATCCAAGAGAAGGACAAGCAGCCACTTGGCCACAGGTCATCTTTATCAATTCATAGTGGGAATTTTATCATATATACATTTTATCATGCACACATTTACACAGGTGGAGAATGTGAGGGACATATAGACTGCTTATATTATTACTTTGCGAAGTCTGAACTCCATCCTTTCTAAAGCTGGCTCTTCAAATGGCTTTTCAAACTTCTCCATCAAATTCATGGGAAAAGAAATTGGGTTCATGATTTCCCTAAACTTCTGCATGGAAGGAGAGTTTTTCAAAAATCTCTTAAGAGAACAAATCTGCCTTAGCTATGATAGTAGTCCTCCACCCACATAAAGTGGAATGGGGGGAGTTCCTGCCTGATGTCTTCCCTTAGGATTTCATGGAAACATGGGAAGGCTGCCAACACTAGAGGGCAGGTTGGAAGAAAATGCAGGAAAATTTATCTGTCTGGCACAAGCTTTGTTCCCACATCTGCAAAGTCAGATAGACAACTGTCTAGCCAACCTTTGCATTTTCACGGTCTTCATTTTCTTGCTTGATAAATGCACATTGCTTTAACATTGTTTCTATCACAATCACAGTTCCTTAACTTATGTTTCAATAAAAGATACTATAATAAACATGTATTACTTTAAGAACAAATATTTAAATGAAGTTCATGATGGGGGTTAGACCTTCTGAAGCCAACCGTAGCTTTTGTCAAGCTTCTCCTTGCATTAAATGAGATCATTTCCATAATTTCCACATTATTGCTTAAACCTCCCTTTAGGAGTATTTTACATAGTAGAATTTCTGAGCAATAATATCAAACACCCCCCTTAAAAAAGAGGATCATCAGTGTGTTCTGTTAAAGGGACAGCACAAGCTTTCATGTCCCTCCAGAGATACTAACATTATAATTATAGTACTAGGGATTGCTAGTTATCACTTTGGCCCACTACATGGCTGCTCTGTGCTTCACTTCAGAGACCAAGAAGGTAGGAGAAAAATGACAGACCAGTAAAAGGTCAGAGATATAGGTTAAGAAAATGTGATTTTTTTCCATCTTGTGAAATACAAAATGGCTGCCATCTCTTCCTCCAAGAAAAAAAAAATTATAACAACCTGGGATTTAAAATCTAATTGGAAAGGTTGAAGGCAAAAGCAATGAAAGAAATAAAAAGAGAGAAAATTAGATCTTTTGTGAAAACGTTATGAAACTGCTGGAGAGGATGGGAGGAAAACAAAAGGAGTTTTCTGAACATTACAAAGATTGATAAGAAAAAGTGGATAGTATTTGGACACTATAATTCAGCCCAAGGGAGGAATTGGTATAGAATGCAGGGATGGTGGAAAAGAAATCTGACGAACTAGACCTGTGAATATGGAAAGGTAAAACTAAGTTAAAGTGTGGTGGCTATTTATTTGTTCTTTAATTGCTAATTGTTTGAAAAGATCACAAAATTAAGGCCAGTCCTTACATTTGAGAAGCATCTAAGAAGCACCTTAGATGGCAATCTGTATATTTTGACTAACATTAGAAGTGCAACAATAGTAAGATAAGAAGAAAGAACAGAGCTATTTTCAGATGGTGGAATGTGTTTGACAAGTAATGACCATGGCAAAACTACTAAAGTTCTTCCGTACTTCTGTAGTAATTTGGTCCACTGCCAGTCTAATTGATAAACAGTCAGAATTCCTTTGAATACAGTGTCTTTTCAGAGATGGTCTGAAAGACATATCCCAGTGGCAGACTGCAGTTTGGGTGCTCCAGTGGCATAAGTCACGATGAAACAATTTAGCATAGAAGGAACTTCCAGGGAATGTGGGGTGGGAGAAGAGTAGAAAAAAGTAAGACTTTATGAATTTATCCTTCAAGAACGTTTAAAAAAACTTGTTTCTACTTTTGTATCCAGAGAAGAGGACTGTACAGCAGCAATTTCCTCACAACACAAAGGTTTTGCAGGGAAAGGACAATCTTTTGAAAGGGATCGTTAACTGGTATCAGTAGGCCATGCCAAGGTTATTATTCAAACAATAATCATATCTTTGCCCACAACCTCCTTTGCCCACTTCTTATGCTCATTGAGATGGGCTGAGACAAACAATTAAACAAAATTTAGCCAATGTTGGGAGGGGAGGGAGGGAGAACAGAGTTGAGACAAAATTGCCTTTTGTGTTTTGTATTTGGGAATACAATTTAGTAGAGTTTTCTTGTAAATCCTACTGGATGGTGGGCACCACAGTTGTTTTCTGGGTGTGTGTTAGAGGGAAGGACAACAGTTTTGCACTGTAAGAGCTTTCAAAGAACTGCAGTCTGTGCCTCCGAATTGTGTACAGTAATTTCTCAACAACTGTTGTGAATGGTACTGCAACATTAAAGAGGGCAACACTTTAGGCCAGGACTAGAAGAAGCAGATATACATCATCCTTCCTTTTTAAGTGTCCCATTATAGCACCAAGTTCCTGTTCTTTTTTTGTATTTTTTAATTATAATGCCTTCTTCAGCAAAGGATGGTTACCTTGTTGTGGTGCTGGAGCTTGAGCACCTCAATGATGCCATGAGCTAAACCGTGAAGGGCCACCCAAGATGGGAAGGTCATGACAGAGAGGTCAGACTAAATGCGATCCCTGGGGAAGGTAATGGCAAGCCACCCCAGTATTCTTGCCACATGAACTAAATGGATCAGTACAACCAGAGATATGTCGGTATACCATCGGAAGATGAGACCCCCAGGTCGGAAGATGGTCAAAATGCTACTGGGGAGGAACAGAGGAGGAGTTCAACTAGCCCCAGATGTGATGACGCAGCTAGCTCAAAGCGAAAAGGACGGCTAGTGGCCGACGGTGCTGGTGGTGAACGGCGAATCCGATGTTCTAAGGATCAACACACCATTGGAACCTGGAACGTAAGATCTATGAGCCAGGGCAAATTAGATGTGGTTATTGGTGAGATGTCAAGATTAAAGACAGACATTTTGGGCATCAGTGAACTGAAATGGACTGGAATGGGCCACTTCACATCAGATGACCACCAGATCTACTACTGTGGACAAGAGGACCACAGAAGAAATGGAGTAGCCTTCATAATTAATAGTCAAGTGGCTAAAGCAGTGCTTGGATACAATCCAAAAAACAATAGAATGATCTCAATTTGAATTCAGGGCAAGCCATCTAACATCACAGTGATCCAAATATACGCCCCAACCACAGATGCTGAAGAAGCTGAAGTAGAGCAGTTCTACGAGGATCTGCAGCACCTACTGGACAACACGCCTAAAAGAGATGTTACTTTCATCACAGGAGACTGGAATGCTAAGGTGGGCAGTCAAATGACACCTGGAATTACAGGTAAGCATGGCCTGGGAGAACAAAATGAAGCAGGACACAGGCTGATAGAATTTTGCCAAGACAACTCACTCTGCATCACAAACACTCTCTTCCAACAACCTAAGAGACGGCTTTATACATGGACTTCACCAGATGGACAACACCGAAATCAGATTGACTACACCCTTTGCAGCCAAAGGTGGCGGACATCTATACAGTCGGTAAAAACAAGACCTGGAGCTGACTGTAGCTCAGATCACGAACTTCTTCTTGCACAATTTAGGATCAGACTAAAGAGATTAGGGAAGACCCACAGATCAGCTAGATATGAGCTCACTAATATTCCTAAGGAATATGCAGTGGAGGTGAAGAATAGATTTAAGCGACTGGACTTAGTACATAGGGTCCTGGAAGAACTATGGACAGAAGTTTGCAACATTGTTCAGGAGGCGGCAACAAAATACATCCCAAAGAAAGAGAAAACCAAGAAGGCAAAATGGCTGTCTGCTTCTCTGCTTTTCTAGAAGTAGCCCAAGAAAGAAGGAAAGCCAAAGGCAACAGTGATAAATGCAAAATTCCAGAGGTTAGACAGAAGAGATAAGGAATTATTGTTAAACAAGCAATGTGTGGAAGTGGAAGAAGACAATAGAATAGGAAGGACAAGAGACCTCTTCCAGAAAATTAGAAACATCGGAGGTAAATTCCAGGCAAAAGTGGGTATGATCAAAACCAAAGATGGCAAGGACCTAACAGAAGAAGAAGAGATCAAGAAAAGGTGGCAAGAATATACAGAAGACCTGTATAGGAAGGATAACAATATCGGGGATAGCTTTGACGGTGTGGTCAGTGAGCTAGAGCCAGACATCCTGAAGAGTGAGGTTGAGTGGGCCTTAAGAAGCATTGCTAATAAAAAGGCAGCAGGAGACGATGGCATCCCAGCTGAACTGTTCAAAATCTTGCGAGATGATGCTGTCAAGGTAATGCATGCTATATGCCAGCAAATTTGGAGAACACAAGAATGGCCATCAGACTGGAGAAAATCAACTTTTATCCCCATACCAAAAAAGGGAAACACTAAAGAATGTTCAAACTATCGAACAGTGGCACTCATTTCACATGCCAGTAAGGTAATGCTCAAGATCCTGCAAGGTAGACTTCAGCAATTCATGGAGTGAGAATTGCCAGATGTACAAGCTGGGTTTAGAAAAGGCAGAGGAACTAGGGACCAAATTGCTAATATCTGCTGGATAATGGAAAAAGCCAGGGAGTTTCAGAAAGACATCTATGTCTGTTTTATTGACTATTCTAAAGCCTTTGACTATGTGGACCAGAAGAAATTGTGGCAAATTCTTAGCGGTATGGGGATACCAAGTCATCTTGTATGCCTCCTGAAGAATCTGTATAATGACTAAGTAGCAACAGTAAGGACAGACCACGGAACAACGGACTGGTTTAAGATTGGGAAAGGAGTACGGCAGGGCTGTATACTCTCACCCTACCTATTCAACTTGTACGCAGAACACATCATGCGACGTGCTGGGCTTGAGGAATCCAAGGCTGGAGTTAAAATCGCTGGAAGAAACACTAACAATCTCAGATATGCAGATGATACCGCTTTGATGGCTGAAAGCGAAGAGGAACTGAGGAGCCTTATGATGAAGGTGAAAGAAGAAAGTGCAAAAGCTGGCTTGCAGCTAAACCTCAAAAAAACCAAGATTATGGCAACCAGCTTGATTGATAACTGGCAAATAGAGGGAGAAAATGTAGAGGCAGTGAAAGACTTTGTATTTCTGGGTGCGAAGATTACTGCAGATGCTGACTGCAGTCAGGAAATCAGAAGACGTTTAATCCTTGGGAGAAGAGCAATGACAAATCTCGATAAAATAGTTAAGAGCAGAGACATCACACTGACAACAAAGGTCCACATAGTTAAAGCAATGGTGTTCCCTATAGTAACACATGGCTGCGACAGCTGGACCATAAGGAAGGCTGAGGGAAGGAAGATCGATGCTTTTGAACTGTGGTGTTGGAGGAAAATTCTGAGAGTGCCTTGGACTGCAAGAAGATCAAACCAGTCCATACTCCAGGAAATAAAGCCAGACTGCTCACTTGAGGGGATGATATTAAAGGCAAAACTGAAATAGTTTGGCCACATAATGAGAAGACAGGACACCCTGGAGAAGATGCTGATGCTAGGGAGAGTGGAGGGCAAAAGGAAGAGGGGCCGACCAAGGGCAAGGTGGATGGATGATATTCTAGAGGTGACGGACTCGTCCCTGGGGGAGCTGGGGGTGTTGACAACCAACAGGAAGCTCTGGCGTGGGCTGGTCCATGAAGTCACGAAGAGTTGGAAGTGACTAAACAAATAAACAACAATGCCTTGACAGACAGAAAAATGAATGAATGAAATCTATCACCAGACATGTTACTAATCCATCTAGATCAGTGTTTCTCAACCTTGGCAACTTTAAGCTGTGTGGACTTCAACTCCCAGAATTCCCCAGCCAGCATAGCCAAGGTTGAGAAACACTGCTGGCTGGGGAATTCTGGGAGTTGAAGTCCACAGAACTTAAAGTTGCCAAGGCACAGAAAGTTCATAGCTGATGTTTGAAACTCTGGACAACTCTACACTTCTTTTCCCTTTCATATTGTTTTCTGGGCATTTTCTGCTTTTATTCCATGGAATTATACTTTTTAAATTGATTTAAATCTTACCCAAGCCTTCTCTCTCTACTCCCCATAAACAAATTAGGAACTTCCAAGACCTGAAAGTGGCAGTAATAAATCCAAATCTCAAGCCTCACATATGAAAACCACAAAGCCTCTAGTCTTGTAATCATCCAACAGGAAGCATGAAATTTCTCAGGCTCACAGCAATATTTCCAAAAGATCAATGTTTCCTTAGAGTTTGCAAATATCATCGTTCCAGTGGGTGCCATGGGCATGATGAGGCTAAAACGTGCCATTTACACTAGGCTGCCTTAAAGTTATTTTTCATATATAACTGAAAAGTGCTACACTAGTTTTCTCCAACCCAGTGCCCTCCAGATACCATGGGATTACAATTCGCAGCATTCCCTGCAATCTCAACATGATGAGAGATCCCTAAATAAGTGAACAGTTCCTTTGCTGTATTGCTGAGTTTGCACTTTTATCTCAATGTTTTGGCTGGTGCAGTGAAATCTTTTCAAATGCAAATTATTTTTCTGCCGTAAAAAGAGCTGATTGCAGGGTTTTTATTTCATTTCATTTTATTTTTGGTATTTCAAAAGAGGACAATTTATGGGGCTGTCATAAAATGAAACGTTCAACTGAATCCATTTCAGTTGATATAAACTCCTTTCGTGCTTAAGGATTTCTCTCCCTTTTGACACTTTATTTCTGACATCATAGCTCTTTGGCTTTTAGTTAGAAGCACTAGAGATCATGGTTGCCTGTTTTGGATTGCCATAAGATGCTCTCTTCTAACTTCTTCATCTCACTTTCTCTGCAACTTTGAGCCCAGGTGACCTGGAAACGTGGATGGCAACAAGAAATGCAATGGTAACATTTTTTTTATAACAGTGAGGTCTAGCTGGGCCTTTGAGTAGATTTATACAATTCTATACGTGTCTACTTAGAAGTAAGAATGATGCACTGAATTCATACATTGTTTTAAGTTATGACATGCGTGTTTGGTGTGGTCCTCATACAATGTGTAAACCTAGCCATTGTGTTTTATAGCCCTAAAATATTTATTTCTTTATTTGAAAAGTTTACATTGTTGTCCATATTATATATAATAACCCTACATGGCTAACAAACAGATATACAAATAATAAAATAATAAGATTAAAAAAAACTCATACAGACCACCAAACATCATGCTACCCTCTCAAAAACACCAATGCTGGGCTCACTTCCCATCTTGCCCAACACCTGAAGGATAGTCCAAGTCTTAACAGCCTTCCAGAAAGCAAGGATAATAGGGATCCTCTGTATCTTGGGGGCAGGCTGTTCTATAGGGAAGGCACAACTACAGAAAAAGGTCATTTCCTTGGTCCCACCAGATCACAACATTTAATAGAAGGGATATGGAGTGAGTCTACCTTATCCAATCTACTGGGCAGGTAGATGTCCTTGTCAGAACCAAGCTTGCCTCTGACTCGGAAAGTGAAACTATTTCTGAGTCAGAGGAGGAATTGGAAACTTACTGGGCTGAAATTGGAGAAACGAAACTCCAGCATGACTCAGCAGAGTGGGGGGAATCTACAACACTGATTGGGTGAGATCCAGAGGAAGATTTGAATATGCCAGTCAGCGCACCAGATGTGGGCTGAAAAGCGTGCAAAGGAGAAGGCAGCCCAATTGGCTGCAGGAGACTCCAAGCGCGCCAAAGATTGGGATAAAAGGCAGCCGCGCAGAGAGCGAGCCGCCGGAGACAACCAATCCTCTAAGCCTGCAGCTTCGGAAGAAGAGTCCTTACCAGCGTCGCAGGCAGCGTCAGTGGCCGAAGAGGAACCAGTGTTCGAGCTCCACTCCAAAGATGAATCGAATCCTGCACCTGCTGCCAGCGAGGAATCAGCGTCAGCCATGCCCAGCAGCCTTTGCCTTGCTTCTAGCCATGAAACTCCGCGATCTCCTCAGTAGCATTGGCAAGCCTTGACGTTCCAGTGCTGCCATTTGCCTTCAGTCCTGCACACCCACACTTCGCATGCTCCATTGCATCCAGGAATTTCACACCTATCTTGTTCAGGATCTGGGTGCCAGCTTAGTCCAGGGCTTCCAGCTGAGTCCAGCCTAGTTCCAAGTTCCAAGCCTTGCTCCAAGACTCCAGTTCAGAGAATCCAGCCTAGTCCGGGGATTCCAGCTGAGTCCAGCCTTGCTCCAGTTTCAAGCCTTGTCTTCAAGTCTTCAGTTCAGAGTACCCAGCCTAGTCTAGAACCTCCAGCCGAGTCTAACTTTGCTCTGAGTTTGAGTCCTGCTCCAAGTCTTCAGTTCATCTCTGTCTGTTGTTCGTAGTCCTGATCCTAGATCCAGTGAGTCAGAGATTCAGTGTTGTTCCAGTACTGTTCCAGTTTGAGAACTGTTGCCTCCAGCCTTCATGTTCCAGTTGGATCCAGTCAGTCCAGTTGGGCTTGCTTAACCCAGTCTCGCATGTCAAGAGCTTACTTATTGTAAATAGTTATTTAATAAAGCATATTCTTTGAGAACCTGTCTGGTGCTTAGTCTGAACAGGACAGTCCTCAGGGAAAAGCAGTCCCTCAAATGGCCTGGCCCTGTGCCATACAGAGCTTTAAAGGTGATAACTTTTAAAGGTGCTGGTTATCACCTTGAATTACACTTGGAAAGAAAATGGAAGCCAGTCTAACTCACGCAATAGCGGGGTAACATGCCACAGTTGAAGTTTCTGAATGGTTTTCAAAGGCAGCCTGAGTAGAGTATGTTGCAGTTTTCCAACAGGAAGTGACTAGGGCATGAGTGACCATAAGCATGGTCTCCCAGTACAGGAATGGGTACAATTGGTGCACAAGATGAATCCATGCAAATTCTGCTCTTCAAGCAGTAGCTGTGAGTTTAGGAGGACCCCCAAATTGCCTATCAACTCTGTTCAAGGGAGTCCTACCCTGTCAAGAGTTAAAGTTGGTAATTCTCCAGATCCAGGGGTCCCCAAAACCCAGCACCATTTTGTCTTGCTAGAGTTGTATTGCAGCCAATCTCCCTATCCAGACCCTCACATCCTCCAGGCACTGAGTAAACACCTCAACAGCATCACATATCTGGCCTGGGGCAGAGGTGTACAGCTGAGTATCATCAGTGTACTGATGATATTGCACCCCATGGTGCCTAATGACCTCACCCAGCGGCTTCATATAGATGTTAAATAGGAGAGATGAGAGAACCAAGCCCTGAGGCACCCCACATAGGAGGGCCTAGGATAGTTTTTTCCCCACCATTCACCAGCCAGGGAGGTAGGAGGAGAACCATCACAGAACAGTGCCCCCCATTCCCAAAACCTAAGCTGGTCCAGTGGTATCAAAAGCTGCCAAGAGATCCTGGAGGGTTAGGATGGATGCACCACTCCTATCCCGAACCCTCCAAAGGTCCTCTGAATTTGATGAATAAAGGTCACCTACAAGCTTGACCAACACTGTTTGTACTATAACCTGGCCTGAATCCCAACTAAAAAGGATCCAGATATATCTGTTTCTCCCAGGGCCCTTTAGAGCCAAGCACCTCCCACCCTCTCAACAACCTTCCCTTTTTAGAGGGAGATTGGACAAAAGTTGTTCAATATGGTCCCTTGAGAAGGGGCAAACCACTGCCTCCTTCAAGGCAGGTAGAACCACCTCCTCCTGCAAAGAAGCAGTAACCACCACTTGGACCCAACCACTTTCCACTTTCCAGGAGGCCTAGACAAGCCAGGTGGGGCATAAATCCAGAACACAGGCAGCAGAGCTCACAGCCACAGGGAACCCGCCCACTTCCCCAGGACAAACCAGCTCAAACTCTGCCCAGATAACTTAACAAAGACATGCCTCAGTCAATTCCAAAGGACCCACCCACGTGAATCCAACCAATTTTATCTGACAGATGTCTAGAATAGTCCTCACAATGGCTCCACAGGGGTTACCCCAGTCCCTCCTTACTGAGGTCATCTGCAACAGGGCTACTGGCCAGCTTTCTGTGGACACAATAAGAGCAGAGAAGTAAACCCTCTTTGCTGCTGTTATCACCACCTCTTATCACCACAAGGCAAGTCCTAATAAAGGTTCTCACCTGTGTCCACTCAGCTTCACACTTTGTCTTCCTCCAGCACTGCTCTTAGAATTTCTTGCCTTGCCCTGGCGCTGCTCCATAAATGAGGGGGCTCTATGGGATCTACAAACACAGAGAGTCTGCACAGGCAGGATCTGATTCAAGACCTTATTCCAAGCTGTGACTATGGCCTCAGCCAAACTGAGTACTAGAGTTTTAAGCATAACCCCAACTTTACTTTGAAATCCCTTTGAGTTCTTCAGGTGCCTGGGATGGGCCAACTGAATAGACCAATCAAATAGGCCCTTCCTCCCTACAGCAGGGGGCAGAGAACTCCAAGGCCAAGAGGGAGTGGTCTGTCCATGACAAGGGACTAGTGATAGCATCCCCCAGTCCCAGATCACATTGCCACCTCCCTGAGATCTAATGTGTGATCACCACTATGAGTTGGGCCCCTAATTAGGTGGGTCAGGTCTATGGCTGCCACCTCTGACTCCAGGCCCAGAGAAGGCAGGCTGAAGTACTCCAGGACCATAAATCTAGGGAATTCCGCTGCCAATTTGGCCACAGAGTCAGGAAACTCGGGCAGGGCCACCACTAGTCTGCAGGGAGCAAGGTAGGCAAGCAGCAGCCCCAAATGATCCTTATGGCCCAGTTTCACAAACAGCCATTACAGATACTTTTGTCATATTTAGTACATTTCCCCCACCAAGCCAGTGCTGAAGCAGCACTGCTACCAACATTGTTCAAGGGTTAGAGCTGGTTTCAGAATACAGTAACTGCACAGGGATAATTGTGTCCCTCAATGAGGATCTAAGATGCCTTTTTCATGGTTAAGTAAAGTGTAGCCTTTTGGGCTATCCAAAACAAAAAAATTGTCTCCTTGTTATTATGTTTGACTGATATCAATATTAACATTTGAAACCAAAATAAGGTATGCCTGCATGACCATTGTTTTCATGTCCAAACTTAATTTCACCATCTTCATATTGCACATTTTCTCCCCCAAGGAATTCAGTAGCTGAATTCAGCAGCTATGGAGGGTATGGGGGTGTGAGGGAAAAATTCCCAGAATTATTCTAGATGTCTCCTACATGTTTCTATTTGCCAGATGAAGCTCTCCAGTCCTGGAGACCTTTCAAGTGGCACTTACATCCAAATGCCCATGTACTGCTGAGCTAAGAGCCATCTGGACAGGAGGTGAAGAAAGGTAAGCAGCAAATGAGTATTTCCCAATGCCATTTAGCCTTTAGAATTAACATTTTGTATGCCCTATCATCCAACAGGAAGCTGTAAGAAGCAGAAGGAAAGACAGGGATCTTATATTTAATGGCTATTTAGTGGACTGCTGAGACATTTGGTCTGCGTCTATGTCAGCTGAGTTCATTAGTGTAATTAATCAATCAATCTTTCTCAATTAGTTACACAAAAATAGCCACTGTTAGGATCTTTGGAGGCAAAAGAGGGATGGGGCGACTGTTTCTGCATGATTTAATATCTACTCTTGAACATGGGCATGGAACCATAAGTCATCAGGAGCCAAATTCCTTTGAAACACTACAATTTAAAAAGTATGAATGAAATGTACCAAGCCCAGCCAAGCCCAGGTGGTCTCCTATGCATGGAGCGTAGGAGACGGAAAAGAGTGATGCCCTTTCCCACTGAAGCTTTCCATAAGGAGATACTGTATAGTCATATCCACAATTAGGATGGATGTGTGAAAATATAACAAAAAAAATTGTCACTCATTTTGGCTATTCATAGAATCACTACTACTAAATTACTACTTAGGCCATTGGATCTTAATGGTTCATTTAATTTATCATATTTTAACTTTTTAAGGGATGGATAGAGTAGTTTTTTTCCTGTATATTTTATGTGTGGTAGGTTACCTAGAGCCCTGGAGTAGGGTCTTATAGCAATAAATAAATACATAATTCCCAATAGGTGACTTTGAAATTGATTCGTCACATAGATTAGAATTTGCACTAAGTACAGAAGAGGATGTGAAGTCTGCAAAAAGAAGAGTGTTGCAGGATCTGCATACAGAATAACTGGAGGGATTAACGATTTGGACAGAAGCAAGAAAGCAGACAAGTAGGAAAAAAGGCAAGAGAGGAGATGATTGGCTAGGAGATGAACACATTCAGATTTTAATACATTCTCATGCAACACAGCATTCTGTTTGTACACAATGGTATTCAATTACTTACAGTGGACTCAATTTGGCACGTGGCTCTAGATGATTGCCTCACTACACACAACATGCATTGGTCCTCTTAATCACAGCTTTGATAGATGTCTAGGTGCTGCATTGTAAGTTCTCTGGTAGACTAGACTGTCAAATTAGCACTAAGTTCATTCCATAAGAAAATAGCTAGCGTGACTTACTCTCTTCTGTGATTGCATTGATCCAACTGCATCTGCTAGGCACAATGTAAATAACCACTGAAATGTGCACTGAGGGAATGGGTGTCATTGCTGTCATCACATAGTACTGGACAGAAATCAATCAGACAATCTCAAAAACAAAAGAGGAGAATAACAATTTGCACTAGATTGTCCTGAAGAGTGTGAATTCCACTTGCCTCAAAGCTTCTTTACAGCTTCTTAAAATAAAAACTGTTTTCAGCCCTCTGAGCTATTCATTCTTAGCTAAACCTATCCTACTTACACCCTTCCAATCTCATTCTTCCAAACACTTAACCAGAATAATGGTGAGCCTGAATGTTTGACAAGGTTAGATAGAGACAGGGGAATTGTTTTTGCTTGTGCATCTCCAAGCTTCTTGACCTTCCAACCAGTCCTTTCTTCCTTTCCTAAATCTTTTCTTTTCTATTCCAACCTTTTCAGTCACATTGCAAATCATTCATTTCAATAATGAGTTCTGACGTTTATTGCAGCTAGTTAATCTGCTTTGTTAGAATTCAGTTGCCTAGGAACTGTCATAGAACCGCATCGTAGAGGACATTTAGTCAATCCTTTGCTCAGTTCAGGATCCACTAGAGCATCTCTGACTGATGACTATCCAGCCACTGTCTGAAGATCTCCACTGAAGGTCTTCTAGTGGCTTGCATAGTCTGGAAGGCTGAACCTATTTCCTTGTAGTTTTAATCCACTGGTTCAGGACCTGCCCCCTGGAACAATAGGGAGCAAATCCACCTCCTCTTCTTTGTGACAACTCTTCAGATATTTGAAGTCCCCCTTTGGGGGAGATGGGCGGTGACAGAAATTTGAAACAAACAAACAAACAAACAAACAAACATACATACATACATACATACATACATATATATATATATATATATATATATATATATGACTACTACCATCTCTTCCCCCAGTCTTCTTTTCTGTGCATTAAAACATAGAAGAGATCTTTCAATTGTTCTTTACAGGGTATGTTTTCTAGACCCCTTACTGTACTGATAACTCTCCTCTGAATTTGCTCAAATTTGTCACTGTCCTTTTTGAACTGTGGTGCTCAACACCACACACAGAACTCCACATGAGGCCTGGATAGGGCAAAGTAGGGTGGAAAAATTACTTCTCATCATCTGGACTCCTGTTGATACACCCCAAGATAACAGTTGCCTTTTAGCAACTACGCTACTCTTCTGGTTCATAGTTAAGTTGTGGTTGACAAGTCACTCAGATCCTTTTCATATCTACTACAGCTAAACCATGTCTCCCCCATGCTATACTTTTGCTGTACATTTTCCCAAGCCTAACTTTAGATTTGTATGGCAAACTGAAGATGGCTCCACAAACTGGAACTGACGACTGCAGCAAAGACCTAGGAACCAGCGAGTAGATTGGTTCCTTGGAATCTCTCCAGATAAGGAGAGGATGGGAGATCACCCACATGTGCATCAGATGTCTGCTCCTTGTGTTGAGACTGTAGGACAGTGGTTTTCCTCAGGTTTGAGTGCTGGGAGACGACAGAACTAGCCATCTTGCTCACAACCCTGGCAGAGACTTTAAAGAACACTATATCCACAAACTTCACTTTCTAATCACTTTTGGAAATTGCTTGTTAACTACTTTTAAGCTATTAGAGACCTTCAGAATGACAAATTTGAAAACACCAGGTGAGTCTGCCTTCAATCCTGAATGAAATAAAAATTTAATCATAAGCTTAAGAATTGAAAGAATCTGAAATAAACAGCAAAAAGCTAAATAAAAGCTTCAGCTGGTACAGAATGCGCAGTGCAGGCAGTTATGTATGTTTCTAGAAGAAAATTACACCTCTGTTCTGTGAGCTGCATTGGTTACCAGTCTGTTTCTGGGTCCAATTCAAGGTGCTGATTTTGATCTTTAAAGCCCTACATGGCATGGGGCTGGGTTATCTGAGGGACTGCCTCTCCCCAGTTACATCTGCCCATTCCACCAGATTTAGCAGAGAGGGCATGCTGCGGATCCTATCGGCTAGTGAGCTTCATTTGGTGGGTCCTAGGCAATGGGCCTTTTCTGCTGTGGCCCCTGTTTTATGGAACATTCTTCCTGCCGAAGTGAGGCTGGCCTCATCCCTTTTAACTTTCTGGAAGTCCCTATTGTGTACAGGAACATCTGCACAGTGTATGGGCTAGACCCTCCCAAGTCCAGATGGGAGATTCCACAGAAGGTCATAGAGAATAACAAGGCTAAGATACTGTGGGGCTTCCAGATCCAGATTGAGAGGCAGGTACTGGCCAATCAACCGGACATTGTGGTAATAGACAAGGACCGGAAGACAGCGGTGGTGATAGATGTAGCGGTGCCAAGTGACACCAACATCAGAAAGAAGAAGTATGAGAAGCTGGAGAAGTACCAGGGCACCAGGGATAACCTGCACTGGTTAACTTTTATTTAAAGGACACAGCTCATTTTAATGTATATTTTTATCAGGTGGGAGTACTCCAGTGAATATAGAAGCATTGGTGAATATGACAGTGCTGGCAGTAAAACTCATGAGAAACTGAATACATTTATTTCCCTCCATTTCCCAGCCAAATACTGATATGAACCTTCAAGAGTAATATTCAGTGGTTTCCCAAAATTGAGAGCCACAGAAGCTATAGTCTCTTACAAGGGGGAAAGTACAGTATCTATGTAGAGCAAGGTGGGGGAGATGAGACTTGGAGGGCAAAAACAGCAGGAAGAGGAAGGATTAAATAGCCCATGGTGCACAACTGTTCCGTCTGGAAGAACACACTCATAATGCTGCTTTTTTTTCTCTTTGAAATAAAGCCAATGTTCTGTTTTACTTTTCCACGCACTATGTAGCTATTCCCTCTCCTTCTTCGTCACCCAGCCATTTGCATACAAATTGCTACAGAAATTCCATAAACCTCTAAACTTTATTTCTGGAGGGATGAATTCATTGTCTTGCTTTAAGTCAAAGCTGCACCTAGTTCCCCAAGCAGCAGTCAGACTCAGAGAATCTAACAAGGGGATGGACAGAGATCACCAGCAGAGGGCTAATGAATAGATATTGCTCTGGAAGCCTGGAACCAAAGGCCTTTAAACCTGAGCTGTCTTATTCAAGGATGGCATCAAGCCGCCATCCCTCACGTGCCATTTATTAGAAGAGCATTGCTTGTGAATACACTTTGAATACAATGTGTTTTTGCACATTGGAGGTCTTTCAGTTTCCTAAACAACCATTTTTATCAGCAGCAGCAGCCACTGCAAACCTTCACGATGCCAATATCCATTATGGTGATGTCATTATGCAAATGCAATATATAAAATGCTGCATTTGCATGATGACAACCTGCATGTTTTGTTGTTTGCCCTCTTGACACCCTCTCCTCTTTGGCAGACAGTCATGTTTCCATGCCTGGCAACTAAATCAAATTTACATCTCGGACACGGAAGTTCATCAGTTGACACTGATCCTCTCTTTTGGCTGGACATTCTTCTTAAAATATTTGTTTAATTTGATTTAAGCACCACCTGTCTCCAAACCAACTCCAGATGGCTCACAATAATAAAAACTAAAAACACAATAGAGAACAAAACAAAATGGGATCTGGTCACTCTGTGCAGAAACATAAGCAAAAAACTATCAGATTTGGGCTTTAAAAATCTGGGTGAGTAGCAAATAGATAAACTTTTTTTTCTTTTGCAGTCATCTAATGATCCAGATTTTTGCAGTCTAGATCTGCCAGTCCTGCCATATCACAAAGATGTAAATCCATTTATTTGTTTGTTTGTTTGTTTGTTGTTCACATTTCTGTTACCGCCCATCCCTCCGCAAAGATTGGGATCTCGTCAGTCAGCCCCAGAGTTCCTAGAAGTAAATGTGACCCTCCAGTAGCTCCCGATCTAAAGAGGAATCTGAGAGGAGGGTAGTATGGCACTAATCTGAAAATTGCCCTAAATACCCACCTCTTGGTAGAAAACATTTTAGAAAGCCTGTTCTAGAAAACAAGTTTGTAGGCAGGCTGTCCTTAAAGCATATAGTCAAATGAATCAGTACCACATTTCTATGCAATTATCGGGAAGTGTCACTTATTTTCATATTTGAGGGAATTTGTACTAAGCAGATGACTCAAAGGAAAAAACACTCTAGTCTTTTAATATGGTAAGAATTGTATGATATAAATGTGATTACCTAGAAAAGACCCATCCAAACGTTTTCTAGAATGTCAGTTTAAAAGCCCTAATTGGTTAGCTCAGGAGCTGAGCTTTTTAATGGATTGCTTTAAAAAGAGTTACGCAGTAGAATGTCAGAAGTTGTCTTAAACATATGAAATTTAAGACTGGTTTTTTTTCCCCGCAAACTAAGAGTTTTATCATTTATTATGATTACAAAACCAATGTGCAATCCTTAGCATGTATGCATGAAAATTCCAGACACTTCTAATTATTTTTCAGATGTCTTTATAATAGGACTAATTTCTTGAAATACGTTTTGAACGGATCATTTTAAACCTCCTTTCTAAATAAATCTCCAACTGCTATACGTTCAAAAATTTATTTATTTATTTAAGGGACTTAAATGGCCACCCATCTTATGAGCCATAATGCTGGGTGGCTCACAGCCACAGTGATAAGAGCATAAAAAACCCCAAACAATTAAAAGCAACTTCCAAAAAATCTGCCAACTTCTGGCACCCTAAATCAACATACCTCAGCAGCAAAAAAACCCACAATCCCTGGGCTCAAGCTTCACCCTATCCCAACATCTGGGGGGAAAGCCAGCTTTTTAAGCCCTCCTGGAAGGCTAGGTTGGGGGCCTGTTGGATCTCATGGGGGAGAGTATTTCACTGGGCAGGGGATGCTACTGAGAAATTCAGCCCCTTCCTATTTTATTTTAGTCAGGACTATTATTATTTGGGTCCTCCCTGGACAGGATCCATATTTAGGCTGAAAAGACTTCCCCATAAAAGTGATTTCTTACAAAAACCAGTGTTTGTTAATTGCTAAAAACACTTCTATTTAGAAGTTGGCCAAACAAGTCAACTTTAATGTGTGACTCACAGTAGAAGGAAATACTGCAGTGACAGTATTTGGTTTTCTTTTATCGTCTTAGGGAGAAATCTCAAGGATATATTTTTCAATGGCAGGAGAACACCACCCTCAAACACTGCTTGCATTCATACAACTTGCTTACACTGGCTGCTAGATTAATCCATTGTCTGGGTTCACAGGGTTTTTTTTTTAATTACTTCAAAATCAACTTCAGTGTTGATCCAGACGATTGCCTGGATTAGTCCCTGCAGTTTTCTTGGCAAGATTTTTCAGGAGTGGTTTGCCATTGCCTCCTTCCTAGGGCTGAGAGAGAAGGACTGGCCCAAGGTCACCCAGCTGGCTTAGTGCCCAACGTGGGCCTAGAACTCATGGACTCCTGGTTTCTAGCCTGGTGCCTTGACCACTACACCAAACTGGCTCTCAAATGAGGGATTAGCAAATACAATAATCAGATTTGCAAATGATACAAAGATATCAATATTTAAGAGAATCTTGATAAGATGAAACAATGAGCATTATGGTAACAGGGCCAAATGCAAAATCTATCAAATTTTTTAAATGGAGAAGAGACAGTCTTACATCTGAGTTGGAAAAATCAAAGGCATAAGATGACCATCTCCTGGTTTCTGGCCCAGTACCTTAACTGCTACACCAAACTGGCTCTCGCTCACAGGACATACTGAGCTATAAGAATATATTCAAGGTTAAAGGTAACCATAAGTGAGTTGTGTAAATGCTGAGGCATGTATGAGTGAAAAACCATTTACCCAAAATGTGTGCACTAGTAAAGCCATTTTCATGTAGACTCTTTTTTGTGGGAAGAGCAAATCTGCAAATTGATGCAGGCATGAGATGTGATTTATTTAGAGTCAGGAGAATGAGGACTGAAGCAAAACCCAAAGAGAAATGTCTAATTCGTACACACACACACACACACACACACATTATTTTATTTATTTCTCCAATTTGTGCTACTGCCCATCTCCCCCAAAGAGGGACTCTAAATTATGGAAAATATAAATATAATTTGTATTAAAAGAAGCAAGGGCACCAGCAGAATAGCAGGTGGGTGTCTTATGAGAAAGAACTGTAACAGCTCTTGCCTTCCCCTATTATTGAAAAGGACTTTTTACACAACTTGCAGTCATATATTTTGACCTAAACTGACCACTCAGCTTCCAGCAGCTACACAGCGTGTGCCTTTGATCGAACCTCAGCAGTGCACATTCTAGCTTAACCCACAGATCCATTAAGAAATGAGAGACTGCCATCTACATGTTACAAATACAGCACAAGTCCAAAATGTAGAAGCCTTCCGAAGATTGCAAGGGAATGTGGCAATGGGATGCTAGGAAAATCCTCCTTTACACATGAGTTTCTTGCTGGGCTTGACTTCCTTGTTTATTAGGGATTTTTGGAGATCTAGGTATAAAGGGATTAAGAAGACATGTGGGATCCCAGGTTGCACCTCCTGACATCTGAAATCAAATGTGTCTTGTCCAGGGATTGCACAACAGTAGCTACCCAAACCCAGGAAAAGATGCAGTGTCTTTAAGGAATTCCTGCCTGTGCACTGTGAGCAACTCCTCCACCACAACCACACCCACCACACCCCATGGACTCCAGATCATCTTTTTCCCCATTAAATTCAAATCCCTGCACAACCATGTTGTTTACAGAGCAGTATCAATACATTTACTGTCCACATTTTGTACAATCTGCCACAGTTGGCAGTCTTTGGCCATTCACCCATTGGCAACTTATAGCATATTCATAGCACCACCAAGCCTTCATTGAAGTGATGTAAAGCTTGTCCTCATTATTTTGGCACAATGATGGCTGGAAGATGCTACCAATCATTTGTGGGGAAATGACTTGGATATTACATGTCACTCATGTGCAATGGTGGTTTTTCATCAGAATGAGGAGGTAGACCTATAACAGGCTTTCCGTTTCTTGCTGCACCATGATCCTATTGTATTTTTCTTACAATATTAATGTCTTATTGATTTTCTATCATCTGTTTAGTTTCTCTACTTAATCACTTATTTGTATTCAATAACTCCTAGGTGACTTAAGTTATGTTATCAACCTGTGAGTCTATCAGGAAAAGAGAGCAAAGTTATATGCCTTTCACTCTTCCCACCACCAGTTCTGCCCAACCCAAATGGGCAGGAGCATCCACAGGAGGGGGGGGGGTTTAAAAAAATCAAGATGGTGACCACAAGCATGTGATTGAAGCTGCCATCTTGACATTTTTAAACTCCACCCCCAGTGGATTCAAAAATAAAGGAATGATAGGTGACCTCGTTCAAAACAGAGATTGAGCTTTGTGGCACAATAGTTGTGAAAGGAATCAGGCAAGATTTTGAGCACCTCCAAAATAAAATAAAAATTCTAACATAGTCTAGATGATTATTTATTGATTCTGGAATTCTGCATGTGATGGATGCTTTTCTGATCGTGGAAATTGCTCAACTCCATATAACCAAGAATGAGCCCTCTTCTTCTTTCTCTGGGAAGAAAAGACTCTGGCCAGGTCCTTCTTTGCTAATTAACCTCAAGAGTTCATCCAAATGGATTTTTGTATAAGAGGAGGAAGGTATTCCATTCCAGTCATTTGTGTGCAAGTTCTCCTCTAACAATCACCTTTGAAGATTGCCCTGCCAGCTATGCCTTTCCCCTAAATGCACTCATATTTTTTGTTTGTGGAGCAGGCACTACAGGTAGTCCTCACTTTACCATTTGTTTAGTGATGGTTTGGATTTACAATGGTGTTGAAAAAAATGACTTATGACTGGTTCTCACACTTCTGACCATTGCAGCATCCCCATGGTCATGTGATCACACTTTGGGTGTTTGGCAACCAGTTCACATTTATGACCGTTGCGGTGTCCTGTGGTTATGTGATCACCATTTTTGACCTTGCTGGCCAGCTTCTGGCAAGCAAAATCAATGGGGAACCACATGATTTGCTTAACGACTGTGTGGTTAGCTTAACATCCGTGGTGATTCACTTAACAACTAGTGCAAAAAAGGTCATAAAATTGGGTTGGATTCACTTAGCAACTAAAATTCCAGTCCCATTTGTGGTCATTAAGCAAGGACTACCTGTAGCAGAAGAAACAAAAACTAAAGTGGGAGAAAAGTTTTGGGGGGGAGACATATTAAGAAGACTGAGACATTCCTTGACATAAAGCATCATATAGTATCAAATTAGCCCCAGAGAGGGATTTGGATAAGTGCTCAAGTGAGTGCCCCAGTTAAGCCCCAACACTAATCCTAACACACAGACACACAGACACCTACTTCACTGTTATCCATGCATTCAGCACAACTGATTGCTGGAGAAAAGTCTTTGTGCATCCAAAGGGTATACATATTGGTTTGACATGAGGCAGGACTCTGGAAGCAGGAATGTCAGCAGGAGGTCAGTGTTAGCTGAGGGATGTCAGCAGAGGAGACTTGACTCCTCTTCTCACATGGCAAGTGCTCTCTGTTTCCAAACATCTAAACAGGGCTAAAGAGAGCCACTCTGGTGTGGTGGTTAAGGCATCAGGCATGGGGGACTCTACCACCAACCCAGACCATAGATTCAGAAACCCAGAGAGTGATCCCATTGGGCAGCAGGGTGGCTGTTGATGTCCTTTCCCACACTTGGAGGCTGTCAGGGTCTAGATGGGACAGAACAGGCTGAAGCTGAAGGTATCCTTTGTCTATCAAGGTTCTCCATTAACAATAGTGTTGTCTCTGGATGGGCAGGCTCTTCCCCTGAAGGAGCAGATTCACAGCTTGGGGGGTCCTTCTGGACTCCCAGCTTCTGCTAATGCAACTGGTGGAGGCTGTGGCTACAGGGGCCTTTGCTCAGCTTCGGTTGTGGCCCTACCTGATGGAAAGGACCTCACTACAGGGACCCATGATCACCCTCTTCACAAAACTGTCCGCTGTAAGCAGAATCAGTCTGACCTGTTAGGTCAAGTAAATAGAAACTGCTCCTCATGCCTCACTCTGGGGACATGTTGATTGTCTTTCCTTATATTGTGGTATGCCATCTTACCTGCTTTCATCCCCTACCCCAGAATGTCGCTATAATAGTTCCCTACCATTTGTTTCTTTGGCATTATTTGTGTTTTAATATTTATTTTCTGTTTTATTTGCCTACCACTCATTAATCAATCTTAGATGTGGACTAAGGTGATGGAGAAGAGCCAGGAATGAGCCTCGCCTCTGAATTTTTTTTCAAGAATGTGGAGCTTCTCATTCCATGAATTAAACACAAATCTTTTGTTTTCACTGGATCAATGACTTCATTAATTCCATCAAAATTGTTCTGTCTTTTCTTTGTCTTCTTCACTCTTCACTGTTCTTTGCTCTCTTGGGTGATTATGTCTTTTTCAGTCTATACACAGTACAAAATATCTTTTGCTCACCCTCATATTTTGCAGCCATCATTCTATTATGGATTTTTCCTCATTCACATCTTGTTTCATTTCATCATTGCCCCAAGCATTATTTTTCATACTCCTGTAGAACTTTGAAAACATGGTTCTTTTCACACTGTTCCAAGCAGCTTTCATGCCCTTTTTCCTTTTGTCCATTTTCCATTCATTTTGTTGGAAACTTCCAATACTTTTTCACACAGGATATGTACTATCTATTTCTGCATTGTTCTGATGTAGTTTCTTTCTCTTTTTTTCCCCCCTTTCTCTTACGCTGTGTATGAGTGGGTAGCAATAGAAATCAAAACTATACATAAATAGAAATAAATAACCAAGTAGAGGCTCACCTGACAGTCATCATTTTCATTCATTTTGGCTCTCTGAATTGCTCAGTCATTTTTTTCTTTACTCTTTCATCTCATTCCCACCTATCAATTCATGTTACCTAACAGAATAATTCTCTCCTTGGATCCCATTCATTCAAAATGTTGCAGAATTTTTCTCAAAATTGATATTTGGGTCTTCCATTATCACTATTCATTGGAGTATAACATTCAATTATCGCCAAGTACGGATTCCTACTATACTCAACCCCCAACAAACTGGACAACAGCAATTCATAAACACACACACACACACTGCCTTCATTCTTAAAGTTCTACCTTTACTTCCTTGCATGTTTTCATCAGCTCCACTGCACAAAAGCAGATCTCCTCCATTCAGATGTATCATCCTTCTACTTTCTATTATTTCATAGACATACTCCTTCCTTCCTTCCTCCCTCCCTCCCTCCGTTTCCATTCATTACTTCCTGCCCTTTACCATTACCTTCCCTTACATTACAAGTCACGGTTGCCTATATTTCATGGGATATTGATCTGTATTATCCAACATGTTTTTGGTCAATTAAGGTTTTCACATAATTTTTTATAGTAAGTTACAGAAGACACAGACTAGGTTACCAGACTTAGTCATACCCATGCCATATACAGCATTCCCTACTAACAGTAAGAAAAGTGCTGGTCACTTTGGACACTTTTTTGGGCAGCACAACCAAAGTCCAGTTTTACCCCAGAAATATTTATACCATTCTATGGAAACCAAGATTTGTAATAGCCTACATTCCACAATCTATTAAGTACCTGCAGTTTACTGAGTCACAATCAAAATGCTCTTGATCCAATCATTCAGGATTCCCTGGTCTTCCATGTCTACAGATATTTGCATGGTATCTCAAGGGAGAACCAGGACAGAACAAGGCTGTGGCAACCAAGTCACTAAAGGTCATATTTATTTTCATTCAAAATATCTAAGAAGGGCTTGGTGTTCCATACAACATTAAAACATACAAGTTGAAAGGCCCCTAAAATCTAGGGCAGACTGCTCTGAGACTGAATAAGGAAGAAATTGCCAAAACAATTATAATTACAACAGACTGGGATAATCTTTCAGGTAGCATGTGTGGAAATCTTATTATTTAATGCAGTTTCCTAATCACTTTCTAAATAATGTCTAGATTATAACATATTTATCCTTCAGGTTTCCAGTATTACACATTCTGCTCTGCAGTTCTCCAAATTATAATCTCTGTGAAAGGAGAACATGCACAAAAAACACATGAATTAATAAAAATAATACAGAAAAATATATTACTTTTAGAAGAACTGTTTGCAAAAATATTAGAACAGCTTACATGTTGGTGTACTTTAGGGATCAGTGCCTGAAAACATCTATAAAAGCTCATGAGCTTTTTGTTTAAATTCTCAACCTTTATTAAAAATAAGGAAATTATAAACAAAGGAGATGTAGGATTAGACTGGGAAATAAAAAAAAAAACATTTTGGAAGAAAGCTGTGGCAAACAGTCTCCATTTTGTCACCAACAGAGCTCATGAGTTTTTTGTTTAAATTCTCAACCTTTATGAAAAATAAGGAAATTATAAACAAAGGAGATGTAGGATTAGACTGGGAAATAAAAAAAAACATTTTGGAAGAAAGCTGTGGCAAACAGCCTCCATTTTGTCACTACTTGGATGCATCCATGAATCACTTAGAAGCTGAACTCAAATGGAAGAAAGGAGACTTGACTTTCCATGTAGGAAATGGAACTAGGGGAAAGCTGAACAGAAATTATAATCAGATTTGAAAATAGAAATGGGGTGCTATTAATATCAACTTTGATTTATTATATTGTTTATATTATTATTAGAGGCAAAAGCTTTTTTCACACAGCAATCTTTTCAGAGAGATTGATTCCGTCTGTTTCCTCTTCCGAATGACTGCATTAGCCCCAGATGATACATTGTTCAACATTTGTCCTGCTAAATAACATGGCTATAAAATCAGTTAAGGAAATGGTTTTCATTACACAGGTAAAAGTGCTATTTGTGGGCAGGGGGGAAACCCTGTTGGATTCTTTTAACAAATTCCATCTGAAAGATTTGGACAGGGGATGGAGAGAGAGAACCATCCTTAATCTAAATGTTACCACATGTTTGTGACTCTTTTTAAGATTTGAAAGTTAAAAAATAATAACCATAATGCCCATGAGGCTTCCAAAACAAAACAAAACAAAACAAAACAAAACAAAACAAAACAAAACAAAACAAAACAAAACAAAACAAAACAAAACAAAACAAAACAAAACAAAACAAAACAAAACAATAAAAATAAAAATAAAACAAAACTTTGGGAAACTGTTCTTTGATATGTTAGCCTGCATTTGGAAAGCAGCTCTCATTAATTTCACATAAACGATCAGGCTTTTTTCTGCAAGAAATTGATAGAAAGGAAAAGCACAAGCAGAAGAACAGCCATAATGATTTTGTAATGAGTTGTTAAGGAGAGCACAGAATGTGGTTGAGCTGGCCTGTTAGTTGCTGATTAATGAGTCTGGGGCCTTGGCCCTTTGATCTACTGAAATTGCCTCTGATAATATTTCTGTAATATTTGTTCACCATTTCATTCCGTTTTATAGAGGGGTTTTAGTTGCCCTATGTTCAGTTCAGAACTGGTTTCTCATTTGAGGCCTTTGAAAATCAAGGCATGACATTCACATTCCAAAGAGTTCTTGTTCAGTTCACCCACACCACACATCTTTACTTATGTGGGGCTCTTAATGGAGTAAATTCCATTTGCTGGCCAGGAATTCTGGGAGTTGTAGTTTCCAATGTAGCTGGGTTTGCCCCTCCCACTTTGCATTATTTTGCCTCTTCTTGATAGGACAATGCATCAATGCTCTCCCCATTAGGATTGCCATATTTGGACATTTGAAAAAAAGAGTGTCAGAAGTTGCTCTTCAAAGCCATTATTTCCCTTTATTGTGATTTCTTGGGAAGACAAGGACTTGGCCTCAGTAGATAGGATACTTACCTCACCTACCTTAGCTTATTTTACATATCAGTGACCTTAGTTATAACAAAGATCATCTTCTAATAAGAAACTGGAGAGAAGGAGATAGATAGATAGATAGATAGATAGATAGATAGATAGATAGATAGATAGATAGATAGATAGACAGACAGACAGACAGATGGATGATAGATAGATAGATATAAAATCCCACAGTTTAAATGTTGAGTTTCCTCCTTGCAGTCCATTTCTCATGCTGGCTCATTGGTTGCTCCTGCCCTGTCCCCAAATCCTTATTTTTTGCCTTCACAAGTCCAGCCTTTGCAGGACACTTCAGAGAGGAGACTGATTACATAACACAATGTAGAAGTAGGAAAAAAAATGTATTTAGATTTTTTTTTCCTATTTCCACAGTGAAACTATGCATAGTTCATTAAATCAGTTCTGATTCCTTTGGTTATTTACACCAGAATTAACTTGTCCGAAATCAGACTTTTAGAATTAAAAGCCTCTGTCACTAAACCAGTATTTGTCATCTAAAATCATGAGTCTCTACATCTACATTCAGTTTATAGTATATGAAATCACAAGTCTTCCTGGTAAAGGGATGTGTTGCGATTTGCTGCATGCAAAAGCTGGCTTGCAGCTAAACCTGAAAAAAACCAAGATTATGGCAACCAGCTTGATTGATAACTGGCAAATAGAGGGAGAAAATGTAGAAGCAGTGAAAGACTTTGTATTCCTAGATGCGAAGATTACTGCAGATGCTGACTGCAGTCAGGAAATCAGAAGACGCGTAATCCTTGGGAGAAGAGCAATGACCAATCTCGATAAAATAGTTAAGAGCAGAGACATCACACTGACAACAAAGGCCCGCATAGTTAAAGCAATGGTGTTCCCCGTAGTAACATATGGCTGCGAGAGCTGGACCATAAGGAAGGCTGAGAGAAGGAAGATCGATGCTTTTGAACTGTGGTGTTGGAGGAAAATTCTGAGAGTGCCTTGGACTGCAAGAAGATCAAACCAGTCCATCCTCCAGGAAATAAAGCCGGACTGCTCACTTGAGGGAATGATATTAAAGGCAAAACTGAAATACTTTGGCCACATAATGAGAAGACAGGACACCCTGGAGAAGATGCTGATGCTAGGGAGAGTGGAGGGCAAAAGGAAGAGGGGCCGACCAAGGGCAAGGTGGATGGATGATATTCTAGAGGTGACAGACTCGTTCCTGGGGGAGCTGGGGGTGCTGACGACTGACAGGAAGCTCTGGCGTGGGCTGGTCCATGAAGTCACGAAGAGTCAGAAGTGACTGAACGAATAAACAACAACCATAGGAGTCATTTTCTGAGAGTGTCCATAGGACGTTTTCAACTATGCATATATGACATAAAAATGTTGAAGATCTCTTTTTAAAAACAAATGTGGCTCAATTTTAATATTAAGATCGTTTTAATGGTATTTTATTATTTATCTTTTATGACAATGCTATTTGCATCTGTATTTTATGGAAGAAACTAAATATATGCAAGGGCTTAACTGTCAGATGCTATCTGTTGGCCTTTATTATTTCTCACCTGCCCAAAACAGGACAATTCACACCTGAGCCAGGATGGCATTTTATTACTGCTGTACTTCACACACTCACCACAGGTCTGTCTTGCATCCCAAGACCACATGAACACCTGCAGGCTCTCATTTATCTACAGCATGCCATTCTGAAATGTTTGGCCTTTAATCTTTACACCTAGAGTCATTTATGTATTTTTTACATCTCAAAGTAAAGGAATTGTTCCAGTAAAAGCATCCCCTATGGAAGTGAAGGGTGACATTAGTCATTTCAAGAACTCCATCATGCAAGATATAATTATGGACCCCCCAGCACAGCTTCGCCAATACCTATGCTTATATGAAAGAATAATGAGTTTTTAAATTACATCAATGTAATCCCAGGGTTTCAATCCAAAACCCAAATTGAACTGTCGCTCCTTTTTCCCATCATCATTACACAGGCTACAAATATTCTATAAAACAAACCAGATTGTTTCCACTTAGCAATACTGGGATAAAGTAACCCACTTTACCTCTTTTTGCTGGTAAGATTATTAATTCTTGATCTCTGTGATTTACAGATGGACGCTCATCCTTCCATAAACACTTCTGGCTGAAAGAAGCATTTAATATTTTGCTGGTGGAAGAGAGTGCTCAGAAATTAAATTTCCATTCTCTCCTAGAAAGAAAGAATGCAGGATACTCTCCTTACTGGAGCAGTCTATGGCCAGGGGGGAGGGGGTTTCCTAAAATTGGGCAGGGATACTTTGGGTTTCAGTTTTGCACTTTCATAGGATCCAGTGACGTGTGGAGGTAGGGAGGACAGCTTTTTGGAATTCTGCCAGCATGAAACTGTATGTCCATTTCTCAGTTCCCAATGTGGTTCTCACATTGCAATTTCATACAGAGAGATGTATCACCTTCTCCATACAAAGCTTTGTCATGGCACACTCATCTGGGTCAAGTGTTCAGCTATCAGAAAGGGGATGAGACCACCTGTGGCCCCCATTCTACTTTAGATCATCTGAGCCCAGTTGAGCAACTGTAGGCTTTTTCCCCCAGAGGGAGGGAGGGAGGGAGGTAGCCTTCAGAAAGAAGTTTAGGATACTAGTGAAGATGAAGGCTGTTGATCTAACCATGGCACTTTATTTTTAACTTTATTTTGCTGTTTCACCATGGATATGGTTTATCAAAGAGTAGAAAATGTATTTTTGCATTTTTCACCACTCCTGCAAACTGGCAGGAGATGAAGCGGGCTTAATAAACCCCTTTCTGGATTCCAACCACTTTGTCTGCTTTGGTCATGGTGCGGGTCTAGTGCTTTGTCTACACCATGCTTATGATGGCCCTCAACTGGCGGATTCAGCAAGGACCAATCACTTTCCTTTCTGTGGGTGGGTCTTTGAGAACTTGTGATTTCCACTGACAGAACACCTTCCCTCTGGACCAGGAAGTAAGTAAGTAAGGAAATCATTACTCCTATTATTTGGGAGAGAAGGAGAAACAGGCAGAATTCTTATCAATTTCACCTGGTTTAAAGGGAAGGGAAGGGAAGTCTATCATTTCAGAGGTTCACCAGTAAATGGATGAAAAAAGGAGAGGCAGCATTTCCCTGGTCCAGCAGTCCAGGATGAAATGGCCATGGGCAGCACACAATGACTGGAGAGAAGGGAACATTCCTTCCATATCACACAGCAGCCAAATGAAGTAGAGGGTTGCCTACAATGACATGAAGCACAGCGGGTGAACAAGAGAGCAGGCACAAGTTAGAAAACACTCTTGATGTAGAATAGAAAAAGATAGGAGGAGGTCTGGGGACAAGTACAGGATAATTTTGTACATTACTGCTCTTAACAAATAGTGGTTGTACTTGTGCTGGGGCAACCTAGTCACATGGATGAGTCCACCCACTACTGTGCACTAGTGGGTTATGTATGCAGTGGGTGGGTTTTCTAAAAACGATGAAGGTATTTATTATGATTAACCTCAGTATTTTTTAAAAAAAGTTTTGTTGTAGCAGATTCTAATCCCTTGTATGTGTTTGTGTATATGTGTGTGTGTCACTGGCATAATCCTCTAATTCCCATGCCCAAAGTACATTAACTCTGTCTGTAATGAAATATAAGCACATGCAACTGAGACAATTATGTCTATATTTCTGGATTATTTATTTTAAATGCAAGCCTGCTGTATTTATTGAAACAGATGGTTATTTAAGTAGAGATGGACAGAGGAAAAAGGAGAGCAATCTTAAGAACCATAATGAGTTGCAAGAAAAAAAAAATAAGGTGTAAATGTGGAATGTTTTTTCTAATTATTTTGGGAAAAAAGATATTTTAAAGAAGATTCCATAAAGCTTCTTAGACAAATTGCTTACAACTAATCATTTACTCAGCTCTAATTAGGAATATTAACTGATCCAGAGTTTCCCAGGAATATGGTAGATTTAATCCTCACTTGCTTTTTCCCTTCTTGTAATGAAACCATCCTACCAATTATAGCTTTTTCATTTGATTAGACTGTTTACTAGTTGCTTGCTTAATTGGTAATGTTGCACCTTCTCTCTCTCTCTTTCTCCTATTGACAGGAGTTAGACTGGTATTTAATGCAATTACGCTAAATAAGGTGATAAAAAAAAATCACCGTACTATCACTTGATTAAATAAGAATTCACGCTGCAATAGATTCCACCTCGGCGCTAATTTATTTATGACAACAATATCAAGAGCCCTTTGCAGGGAGAGAGGCATTCCAGCAGCCTTCATGCTGACTTGAAAATGCTGAGCTCAGTAACAAATTTGGATTTGTGTATTGCTGGTGAAGGCCTCTGTGTAACCCTGAATACTTGTACAGAAGGGAGCAAGAATCATATCAGACGTTAGGAGGGCAAGCATGTAAGTATTAAATACTTAGAAATATTGGAACGTACTATAAGGCTTAAGCTAGAAAAGTGGGAACCAACAGTTCTGACAGATGTCTCTCACAGAAAGCAGGCTGGAAGCTTATAAGCCAAAGAGACAAGTCTCACTTTTCTCAGATAAATAACATGTATTAGGCAAGAACGTCAAAGCAACAGCATCCCAATTCTGAGTAACTTTACTTTCAAATGGGACTTGATACATGTACATTATTCAAACAGCTATAATCTACCTTTCTTTCAGGTGCACTTTTGATGCAGTGGAGAAGAAGCCTGCTTTTTGGAAGTGGGCCAACTTGCCCCTGCAAAATGCTTGGCAAACCATCAGTGGTCTTCTTATCATTGGGTGAAACAAGTGTCATAGGTTCTCAGGCTGGACCAGCCTTTCTCAACCGCTTGACCCTGGAGGAACCCTTGAAATATTTTTCAGACCTCGAGGAACCCCTGCACATTCAGGCTCAGATACAGGCCACAAGTTACAAAATTATTATATTCGTTTCATGGGTAGGCCTGTATAGATGCCTTAACAATGTTCTTAAACTAAAAGTAAAGAATGAAACTTAACCTCTTTAATGTGAAGTTACCCGAATTTGAAATATTTTTTTAAATAAACCATGATCTCCCAGGGAACCCTTGTGACCTCTATTGCAAAGCAAAAGTACAAATGGTTGCACTTTTAGTGGAGTGAAAATAGTTTAGAAACTGTTTTTTTTTCCTAACTTAAAAGCAGTCTGAGGAGAAATGAACTATTCTAAAAATAATTTTTAATCCTGGATGGTGGGTGTAATAGAACATTTTAGAAAACTGAACGTCTAAGCAGAATAGAGGGAGTTTGTGTTTCAAATTTAAATTTTAAACTATTGCTAAAATCATTGTTTAAAAAGCAATGGCTTCTCCCATGTTTGGTTTGTGGCCTCTCAATTGCTCATATAAGAGCCCATATTAGGGCTTATAATCATGGTGATAAACAGCAGTAAAACACAGCTAGTTTTCCCCTCTTATCATGTCTGAAGATAGATGTCCAGCTGCTCTTTATAAGGTGAATCATTCACCATTGAAGTGATGGAGGATAGCCATACTTGGTTAGCTGGAAATAATTTGCTTCTGTGATTCCTGAGGAAGTGGACAGGATCCTTGGGACTGTTAGCCCAGCCACCTGTGGGCTAGTTGGATGTTCCTCCTGGTTGCTGAAAGCCTCTTGGGAGGTGATATGCGGTAGTAATGATAGCTTCTTTGAAGGAAGGTGTGATTCCACCTGCCTTGAACATCCCCTCCTCAAGAAGCCATTGCTAGACCAAACAGTTCTGGACAATTTTCATCCAGTTTCCAATCTCCCCTTTTTGGGGAGGGTTGTTGATAATATGGTCTAAACTCTTTTCATTTGGGTTTCAGGCAGCACACAGAACTGAAACAGCATGGATAGTGCTTGTTGATGGCACCTGAAGGAGCCAGGATGGGGTTGGTGCAACCATCCTGGCTCTTATCTTTCAGCAGCTTTTGAAACCATCAATTATGGTACCGTTCTGGACCCTCTACAGGTATTGGGAGTTGGGGGCATTGTTTCATAGTGGTCGTCCTTCTTTCTCCACTACCAGGATCAGGAGGCCCTTCTCAAATTCACTCATGCCTTGGTCACCTTGCATGCGGATTATTTCAAGGCACTCTACATGAGGCTGCCCTTGAAGACCACTTGGAAGCTGCAGCTGATCCAGAATGTAGTGGTATGAGCAGTAATGGGCATGTTTTAAGTATTTTCTGCTTCATGAGCTGTACTGCTTGCCAATAAGCTTCTGAGTGCAATCCAAGGAGCTAGTTGTTACCTAGAAGTATGGCATAGGGCCTAGTTATCTGTCTCCCATGGTTTCTGCCCATCCTATCTGTTCAGGCAGAGTTGACATGTCCCAGGTTCCACCCATTAAGCAATGTTAACATATGGTAACCTAGGAGCATGCCCTTTCTATCACAGCACCTATCCTCTGGAACAGCATCCCCCCCAAATTCAAATGGCCACTTCCCTACTCTCCTTCAAGTGAGACTTAAAGATCTGGCTATTCCCCTGGCTCAAGGCTAGGTTGAGTGGAAGGCTCCTTTGGGAAATGCTTTGTGTAATGCTGGTTAGGAGTTGTTTCCTCCAGGATAACCAGTGTCTTTTCCTTGATCAACCATTTTCATTCATTGTTTTTACTGTTGTTTCGTATTTACAGAAGAGTAAGAATATGAGATGTTCAGATCTCAGTTATTTTTTTTTTAAAAGAACATAAGGAGGTAGGGATGAATAAAAAGTCAGGATACTACAATGTTTACATGAATGTACTAATTTTGGATCAGTCAAATATACAGTATAGAAGCACCAAGAATATGCATGCAGTCTGAAAGCCATACTTTGTAGGACATTGCAGTTAGCTTTGGAATTTAAAAATGTCTATTCTAGTACCAACAAAATGCATTTTACTGTGGAAAATTTGCTGGGAAAAATTGTGCCCACTAGGAAAAATAAGAATGCACAAAACTGCATATGAATATTTGTCCAAACTATTTGTTCTGCCAAGCATAAACAGTGGAACTAGACCAAACTTGCAAGGGTAGGATGAAATAATTGGACAAAAATGAAATAGTTAAAATGGCCCTTTCCCAGGAAATGTGTGAATAACTTGGTCAATGAAGAATTGGACTTGCACAGATAGAAAACGAGAGGTCTCTGGAGAACAGAAAATGCAGCAGTCAACCTTTGAAATATCAAGGGATGAATCACTATTATAGCTGAAAGTAGAATTAAAATGCAAGGGGCTGAGAAGGAATAAAGTGAAATTTTCTTCATGTAGAGAAGCTTATTAGATTAGAATCTAATCTATATTAAATTCTGAAATCTAGGATATAATATTTTCATTCTTACAATTCTTTCAAATTGGGTTTTCTCTACAAAGCATTCATTCATACAACTCATCTGGGCATAAGCTGAACTCTTCCTGGTTTCCTCTGAGCACAGCAGAAGACAGGTGTAAGAAGCTGTAGTTTAATTTGTACAGAAACTCAGTTCAGCTGTCCCTGCGATCAATCCGTGGTTGAGAATGCTGGGAGGTGTGGATGTCATCAAGTTTGGGGCTGCACTGAAGCTGTAAAATGGATGCTAAATCTTGCCACCCCATTTCTAAAACAGCAAGGGTTTTGTTGTTGTTGTTGATTTGTTACCGAAGAGAGGACTTTTGCAACAAAGAAATGCAAAGCTCTTGGTGATTTTCATTATTTTTGGAATTTACTAATTTGGAAAGTTGGCCTTTTTAATATTTAAATTCTAATATTGGGATTTAAAGATTTTTGCTCTTTTGTTGCCATTTTCTTAATGTTTTGAGGAGATCATCTCTTAGAACTTGTGGAGTCTAAAGCCTACCAACAACTTGAAAAAGAAGGCAAGAGTGAAAACTACTTTGAGAGTAGCGCTCCTTCTTTAAAGAAGAAAAGGAGGATTAACGTTTCCAAGTCAAAAAGTGAAGGGAGAAAAATTGGACTGGAGAGTTAACTTTGATACCGAAGAAAGAAGAGTTTCAGGTGCAAAGGGAAAGATATGATTGGCTGTGTTCCTGGAAAATCGAGATCAAGAATCAAGGCTGGCTGCTGAATTTGAAACTTGTAAGGGGAAAGCTTTGTGTGTAATACTGAGATATGTAAATGCCTTAGTCTATTTTGAAGTCGGATAATTGTTTAAATGTGTTTATCAGGATGGTCTCCTAAAGATTTAGAGTGATGTTTTTGTTTTGGGGATAATGATTTTATCTTGAGTAAAAGGACATTAACCAAATGTAGATAATTTATTTTTTGTTAGTAGGTAGAGAGGAGTAAAATTTTAGTGAAGTAGGGTAATATTTGAGTATTTGCTTATTAGGTGAATAATTATGTTAGAAAAGGTTTTTTATTTTTTTAAGAGGGAGAGTTTTAGAGGAGAATGTCATATAGAGATGGAAATTCTTTATAGAAATAATGTTTATCTTAGTTCAAATTAGAGTAAGAGATTGATAATGAGTTATAAAGTTGGAAGCCACCATGTAATAGTCTTCTCTGTATTTCTGCACTTATTTAGTTTTCTTTTTTCTTGTAGTATACTTTGTTTCATTCTTTTTAGTTTTTAATGTATTTGATGTATATGTTGAAAAAATTAATAAAGCTTTATATATTAAAAAAACTCAGTTCAGCTGATTTTGACATAGTCTTCCAGTGAAAGAGTTGAGACTGACTTTTTCTCCATATCTCCTTCACTCTGTGTTTTTAATATGGTTATGGAATTAATCTGCTTACTGGATGAATCATAAAGTAACCAAAGGTGCTAAATTTTTACTGTATGCTAGATCACACACACACACTACTGGAAGTAAAAAACTAAACAAGCTTTGTATATTCTGTGAATGCAGCCACTAGTTCTCTACTGATTGCTTAAGAATATTGTAATCAAGCCTTCCAGACTCAGTCTGTATGAACTTACTGGCAACCAGTGACTATCATCCTGCCTGCTCAGAGTCATTGAGGAGTCAGGCAGCCTCTAAATTGAATAAATAAATAAATCTGAACATTCTCTGAGATTACATAAAGAGGATTTTTGACTTCGCTCCTCTCTATTTGAGATTTCTTTGGCTTGTATTACTGAAAGAGGCATGACTGTATCTCCTACCCCCCAAAATCTGCCACCCTTAAGAAATCCATCTGAAGTCCACTTAACATCAAAGCAATTTGTGGATTTTTTATTCTGGTTGAATTAAAATATTGATCAACTACTTCACTGATTCTTTTTTGCACCTTTCTAGGAATTATATCTTCTTTCCATATGTACTTTAATTTGTTTTAATTTTGATATTTTGATAGCCACCTGTGCAATTTCTAGGACAAAGGTGAGCAACCTGAAGATACCCAAAACTGTGGGGTGGCCCTGGAAACTCCTGCCTCATTTGCCATCAAAAAGCAACAGAAGGAGCTGGACATGTTTAGCTTTGAGAAGAGACAAGGAAGGGGGAAATTATAGTACTATATAAATACCTGAACCCACATCTAAGAAGTTCAAGGTTTGTTCCTTATTGTTCCATAGGGGCAGGACAAAAAAATAAGGTTTCAAGATACTAGAAAGCAGATCCCAATTAAATGTTAGGAAAAAACTTCCTAACAGAGAAGTTTGGCCATGAAATCAATTACCCAGAGAGGTGGTGGACTCCCTTCAGTGAACGTATTGAAGCCAAAGCTAGAACGCTATCTGTTTGGGATGCTTTAATCTGGATTCCTGCAGTGGACAGATAGACAGCTATCGTGGCCTAAATGGTCCTTCCAACTTTTTAATTCTATCCCAGAATCCATCACTGAAATATCTTAAATTTAGTCATTTAAAGCTGGCTTTCATCATCTCACACTGAATATAAAACAGCAGTTTTGATATTCAGAAGCTGACCATGTGATTGTGAAAACTAACAGATATTTAATAATCACTGATTGACCCTTGATGCTCTTGATATTTCCCCCAGGACGATACTCTACTTTCTCACTTCTTTTTCAGTATCTTAAAGACATCTTGTTGCACTTGACAAATGTCTGTACATTTAGCCATGGATGAACTTTTCTGTACTTAGTGCATAAATCAACAATATATAAAAGGTAGATTGTAGTACTGGCTGCAGCTTGCAAGGAAGTGTTCCTAGCTCCTGCAGTTATTCCCACACTGTCTATGAACTGAGGCTATAATCTGTGACAATTTAAGACCCCCCTTCTGTTTATTGATTGATAGCTTACCCAGCCAAAGGAAGTTTCTCTGCAGAAGGGTGTATGGAACTTGAAATACAAAAACAATAAACATTAGTTGGCAGGCTTTCTGATTTGCAGGAATATCTTATCATGAGCAACATGCGTATACTTATGATAAGAAAGTAGTGTAGGTCACATTGATGTTCAAGGCTTGATAACTTCCAAGCTTAAAACTATCACTTAAGCCCTGCATGGAAAGAAAGTGATTTGTTTCTTTCTGTGACAGTCTGATGCGCCAATTTACTTTGCAAAACTGGTCCTTCCATTCAGCTTGATGCTGAGAATGCTGCAATAACCAACTGGCCATATTGCTTTGTTTATGGAAAAGAACTATATTACCTAATGAGGATCTTTTATTTTAATCTTTCTTCCTATATGATGAATATAAAATGAAGTGCATTCCCTAATAATGTTTTCCATACCTAACTTCTTTTTGTATTCCCAAGGATATTGTTCTTAATACTAACTAAATGTGTATTCTGCCTCCCCCCCGCAAAAAAAAAAAGCTTTTAAAAACATCAAAGAAAATGAAGCCCAGAAAAGTTAAAAGTTAGAAACAAACATTACTAAAATTATCATGAAATCATACATTCAAAGACCGAGCATGAAGAAAACTACCTTGAAGAGGTATGACTATTCTGGGGCAGTCCTATAAGTAGATAAACCTTTTTTCAGGTTTCCTATGAAGCTTTCCTTGCTATCAACTATCAGTCAGTATTAAGCCAATGTGGTCAAGGTATTGGACTTGGACTAGGACTAGGAAGGCCCAGATTCAAATTTACCCTCAGCTATGGAATCCTACTGAGTGATTTGGGGCCATCATACACCCTCTCAGCCCAACCTCTCCCAAGATTATTGTTATAGGGAAGAATTATGAGAGGGGGTGCTAGCTATGCCACCTTCATCTCATGGAGGAAAGATGGGAAATAAATAGATAAAATAATATGTTATTTAGTAGCATGCAGCCAATGTTCACTATCTTTATCTTGTTCTCTCTGATTTACCAGTACTCTGTTTTGTCAATCAGAAGAGCTTCACTTTCATAATTGAAAGTCAATTTCATAACTGAAATTCAAAAAAGCTTCAATTTCAAATCTTTCTGTAGCACAGGTCAACAGCCTGCTCCATTTAGAACATTTCTGTATATCCTCTCCTGCTGTTATTCTTTGTAGAGAAAGAAAGGACGGTCCAGCACAATTTTAAAGACATTTTTTGGATATCGAATGTTTCCTTTCTTTTAAATGTTTTGTTTATTCATAGAGATTGACTTGGACCAGAAAGGAATTATTTGAGGCAGACATATGAAACACACAGGCCCGCAACTAGGGTCTGTGTCACCCGGGGCAAACATGGATTCCGCGTCCATTTTGGCACTCCCCAGTGCTCATTTTGGCACCCCCCCAGTGCGGCGCCCAGCACACATGCCCCACTTTCCCCCCCAGTTGCGGCCCTGGAATCATGTGACATTGTTATTTTATTGTGGTAACATCATCAGTGGGGCTCGACAGTGTTTTTGTGATCACTTTCATGCTTTGTAGTAACTCAGAAAAATAAACATCTGGGGAGTCCTTGGTGCTCTCTGGGCCTTGTTGTTTTCTTACAGATGTTTCATTGCCAGTCTAGGCAACATCTTCAGTGCAAACAGGGAGAGGGCCTTGCTCTCTGTTTATATATATATAGTGGCTTGCCCTGCTTGTGTTGGTGGGAGTGTTGTTCTCTCCTTGGGAGTTCTTTGGGCTGTTGTTTGCTGCTTGGTTGATTGACTGGGTAATACTTCCTTGATTAGGGTATATTGTGCTGTTTGATTGTTCTTCTGGTGTTGATCCTAGTGTTGATTTTTGCATATCTGGGTGTTGATTGCTGGCAAGGAAGTGTTCTGGTCTTTTGGCTTTTCTATTGTCTCTTTTGAATGGTATGTAAATGTTGTTTACCTCTATGTGTCTGTTGATGGCTGCTTTGTCTAAGTGCCAGGCTTCCAGGAATTCTCTGGCGTTTTTCCAATAAACTTCTCTCATCTGAAATATAACCTGAGATGTACGGTAAATCTTCTGACCTTCCTCAGTGGTACTTTGGTATTATCTACAGAAGTGCACCTTACATACTCTTGAACAAAATTAGGGAGCAAAGGAAAAACAGAGGCCTGGTCTGAGGAGGTACTGAGTGTTGGGCCAGGGAAATTGTGGTGTTTCCTGCAATTTTTGGCCTTTCCTCTCCAAAGGCCAAATAAAGTATTTCTCATGTCCATGCTCCCACGCAAGACTTAAGCAATCTCAAATTAAATTTCTATAGGCCCATATGATTGGTAGAGTCTTACTTTAATCTTATGCAATTCCAGCTAACACTTTGAGTTATGATTTCCTGCCTCTCAGCTAGAAGTTGTGGTTAGATAGCCTGCAATCTGCTTGTATAAGAGTAGGGCAACTGCCTTACTAAATAAATGCCAGACTCCTGGTAAACTCTTTATTTTCAACAGTGGCCAAATAAATGATGTGGACAACAACCAGGAATTCACTACCCCAATTATCCTGTAATAAAGGATGTTCTTCTTAGCTTGTCAGCACTTATCTTAAGAAAGTTCTCAATGATCAATGCTTCATTGATCTCTTTGGATGAAAGATAGGATTAAATATAATAAATGAAATAACATAATATAAACAAAATCCATTGGCCATCTTTTCTATTCTTTTGCTCCATTGTCACCCAGATACCACAGATAACATACAAATACTTGTTATGGACAAATCCAGTTTCCAGAATGTTTCACTGTCATGAATACTGTTTCTTGAGCTTGTTCCACCTCATGTCCACATCAAATTGTTATTTGTTTAAAAAATGATATGGAAACTAATTTTGAAAATCCTCACTCCAAAAACATGTAATTTTTTTGCAGATATAGTTACTGATGCTTTCTCAGTGTCACAGCAGGGAAAATACGGTAGTAGCCCTCACAAAGAGCTGCTTCTTTTGCTTCTTTGGGGCACCGAGTAGGGTGTCAGAAACTTCAGCAGCTCTTATCCCAATCTCTACTACCATTCCTGTCCAAAAAATCAATAGAGCAATGACCAAATATGTGGGGTTCAATTCTTGGAATTCCCCAGCTAGCATGGCCATTGTTCAGAATCCTGGGAATTGAAATCTACACATCTGAAAGATGTCCACATTATAGAATATTGAGTCTTCAGACCCTGGTAAGGAATTCAGCAATAGTACACTTGAAGAGGAACAGGGTCAGAAGACTGAATTGAGATGCATGACTCCGCCTTCCACCAGAACTAAAATTATGAGTACTTGAAAGAGCTCCAGTGAAACAGAAACTTATCATTACCCAACCCAAGTTAAATAAATAATCTTGTGTATAGACTTACACACAGCATTTTAGCAGACCACAATTGGCCCTTGTGTGTCTCCTCTGTGTGTATATAACAACTAACCCTGTTAATTGTTTCCTAAAATAAATAATGTATCTAGATGGCAGAAATTCAGGATATACCCCCAAAATCCCACCCTCAAAATAAAACAAAACCTAGACCAAGTAATTGTAATCACTGCTTCATTGGACAATTTTAATGTATAAGGTCTACTGTACCTATTTTGAATTCACGTACATTTTCATGTAAATACACTCCTCTGCTAATTCTGCTACTTTCTCCAATTTACTGCTAGGAGTATGAAAAGGATGGTCTGTGAACAGATGGTCTTCTCAAGGAAACACATATTTTAAATTCAGACAAATGTATTGTAGGCTAATGATCCTCAAAGCAGAGTTCTAACATGGAGACCAAGTAAACCAGTGGTACAATATGTTACTCTTTCATTTTCCCATATTAAAGACAAGCCTATTTCAATAAAGCTTAATTGTTGGAGAACAGGTAACCCCATACCTTTGTACATGCAGATGTTTATTGACTATACATGGCATCAAATGTGCAAGGCCATTGCTGAGTTCTTATTAGCAGACAACGGGTGCTACTTCTACCCTACTGGATATTGCTTTGTATGATAGACTGACAAATCAGTTTTGTCATGAACAGCTGTGTTCTTGTTTTAAAAGGTTGGGTTACCATGGAAGAATGTAAACGGTGGCAACCTTTTTCACTCAGAGCATGTTATCTCCCAAGTCCAGAGTCATTCAAGCAAGAGGATTTTTTTTAATATCATGCTGTGATCCTAATGAGCAGCATATGTTGGACTTATCTTTCTGCTTGTCATTTTGACATTTCTTAATTGTGTGATTCTGTATGTGTATTCTCTGTGTGTGTGTCTGTGTGCATGTGTGTGTGTGTGAAGATATTCTAAATTACTCTGCAAGCTGTCTGACCTGGCAGTAACCCAGGGAGCAATGAAGAGTTAGTTGGAATGTAAAACCCATTTATTTCAAAAGAAAAAAAAAATCCATCTCAGTTTCGATCAATGTTTTCCTATCCACCCACCCACCCACCCCCGAACTTAATGTAGAGATAGGCCGCCCAAAGTAGGAACAGCAGAGAGAGGATAGGAAATGCTATTCTCAAGCTGGTCTTTTATTTTAAATGTCTTTTTGTCAAGGAGGATCCCCATATTTTCACTGTGCTTGAGTGTCTCCTGGTCATGTTCCTCTAGTGGCCATGCCATGCACTTTTTCTGAAACTGGGTTAGATATAACTTTAGTTCTTCATGCAACTGGGAATCTTAGCCAGACAAGCAGAGGGATGGTATAGACAAGTGGATTCCTTTTCTCATTGACCTCAAACTTATGTGGGTAGAGGAGCCATTCTAGGTGGGGTCCTCAAGATGTGGCAAAATTCCGTGTCCCATTTTGGAAAGAATACATTTGATTTCATAACTTCACATATTCTCCTCTGAAGAGTAGCCTCCTCTGAATAACAGAGCATCATATAAAAATCTTGTTTTTTAGTTTTTGTTTTTTTTGAGAGAGAATATTGTGTCCCATTCTTAGTTTTTCAAGTAGGGTACCAGAGAAATCCTAAAAAGGTCTTTTGAAAGTCACAGCCTACAAGGTATAGTATAGGCCACAGCAGAGTGGTCCCACTCAGTCAGCTAAGTTAGAGAACTTACTATTAGAATGCAGGGGGGGGGGGTCAGTCAGGAACTGTAACTCCCTTGATTAAGGTGATATTTTGTGATAATGTGGTATTTTGTGAACTGATGGTTCTTCCAAATAGCTTTCTCTTTGTCTCATCTGCCTTTGGGCATGTTCTTTTAGTCTTTTTTTTTTAAATTGAACCTCCTGCATTTTCTATATTTAACCCTTCCTCCTCTGGTATTAATCCAAAACAAATCTGTGGAATAAAATATGCTGAGAGTGCCTGACCTCAAATAATCCAGTGAGCTTCACAGGTGAAGGTGGACTTGAACCTGAGATTCCCAGGTCATAGCCCAACACCTTAACTGTTAATGTTTCCTACTGCAGATTAAGGTTGCTATAGTAACTAATCATTTTGGCCAGATGAAGAGGTTGAATTTAATTGTCTCCTTTTCACGTGTTAATGGTTGCATCACCTGGGGGGGAGGAATGTGCCTGGACTTGTTTTAGTTTCTTTTTCTCTTCTGTGCAGACATGTAGAGAGTCAAGCTGCTCTCACTGAGAGCCCAAGACCTTTAAATATGTTTTGCTTTCTGTAAATAAATTATTTTTATAGAAATGCCTGGTGTGTGTGACTTTTCTGATCTCTCCTGGGCCAAAGGCTTTCCCAGCAATCCGCCAACAGGTTATGGGCCCAGTGAACAGCCCAGTAAGCCCAGTAAAACCCAGAGAGAATAGAGAGATCAGCTCCACACCTCATGCACAATTTAAAGGCAGGTAGCAAAGACCTGTGAAGATTTTCTTTGGAGCCACCTGGAGATTTTCCAGCGACTGCCGGTCTACAGGACAAAGAAGCCAGCTGAGGTGACTTGCAGAAGGAAGAAGCCATGGCTACCTCCCAGCCCTCAGCGATGCCTCTGGAGCGCCTATCAGAGACCAACTATTTGAATTGGGCCCTGAAGATGGAGATGTGTCTTCGCAGAGAGAATCTTTGGCTGCCAATTGGTGAGCAAACCCCCCAAAATCCCAGTGCTGAATGGCTGAGACAGGATGAGCGGGCTAGAGCCACCATTATCCTGGGAGTTGAAGACAATCAGCTAGTCCACGTGCGAGGCATGCAGTCTGCAAAGCAACTTTGGGACGCTTTGAGAGACTTGTATGTAAAGGCAACAGCAGGGAGTAAAGTTACCCTGACAAAAAAGCTGTACAAAGCCTACCTTGCAGAAGGAGATAGCCTTCCTGAGCACCTGCATTATATTCAGCAGCTGTTTGTTGAGTTGCAGGAGAGAGGAATGGAATTTATACCTCTCACAAAATCCTATATCCTCCTGTCCTCAGTAAATGAAACGTGGGACACACTGATTTGTACCCTGGAGGCTATGCCTGAAACAGACCTCACCCCATTGTATGTTACACAGCACTTACTCGCTGAATGGGAGAAGAGAGAGGAAAGATCCCCCCCATCTCTTCTGGAAAGCTGCAGGAAAAGAAGGGAAAAGAAGCTGAGGCCACAGCGCTAGCCAGCCAGCGATGCTTCACTTGTGGTTCAGCTGGACATTTGCAGAAAGACTGTGCCTTGAGACCCAAGAGTAGAAAGACAGAGAAGAAGAACACAAGGGCAACACAGAAGAAGGCTCTTCAGACAACCCAAATTGCACAGGTTGCTGAGAAGGGTAATTCTGATGTATGGGTGTTAGATTCTGGGGCCAATTGTCATTTATGTAATTGTAAAAGCTCTTTTGTGTCACTGTCTAAAACAGACAGACAAAGTGTATCTTTGGCTGATGGGTCTGTCACCAAAATTATGGGACAAGGTGACTTGTATTTATCCTGCTTAGGAGAAACTGTAAAAGGTGTGTTGTATGTGCCAAATTTACAATCAAACCTTTTATCTGTGGCACAATTGGCTGCAACAGGGTATGTCATAACATTTAAGAAAAATGGTTGTGAGATACGTAGAAATGGGAAATTGTGTGCTACTGGTATATTAAAAGACTCCTTGTACATTGTGCAAAATGCAAGGAAGCCAAGCTGCAAGGCTGCAGTTGGCAACACGCCATATCATGACCAATGTGTACACCTGATGCACAGGAGATTTGGTCATGCTAATTTCAAGTATATAGCACAAATGCCACAGCTGTGTGCTGACCTAAAGATAAAACCCTGTGACAAATACTTAGACTGTGTAGTTTGCAAAGAATGCAAAACACTAAAAGCTCCTGTGAGTAAGCACAGTGACAGAGTTACAGCTAGACCTTTGGAAATTGTACACACTGACATTATTGGTCCTTTTGCTCCAAGTCTTGGACAAGCAAGGTATGCAATGACCATCATTGATGATTTCTCAGGATACATATTTATCTACATCTTAAAACATAAAGATGAGGCATTTGAGAAATTTAAAAGTTTTGTGACATGGGCAAATGGAAAATTCCCTAGGCCTGTATCTGCACTCCAATGTGATAGAGGAGGAGAGTACCTTTCTCACAAATTCAAAAGGTTCCTAGCAGAAAAGGGGATAGAACAAATTCTTTCTAACCCTTACACCCCTCAGCAAAATGGTGTTGCTGAAAGAAAGGGCAGAACCTTGCAAAATGCGATGGAATGCATGGTGAAAGATTCACATTTATCTTTTAAGTATTGGGGAGAGGCCATATCTACTGCCTGTTATGTACAAAACAGATTGTATAACTCTGTGATTCAGGACACTCCATTCCATTTGTTTTATGGTGTGAAACCAAAGATAAACCATCTTAGAGTGTTTGGTAGCACTGCTTGGGTTCATATTCCAAAACAACAGAGAAGGAAAGGAGGCCCCACAACAAAGAAAGCCATCTTAGTTGGCTATGAACAAAGCCAAAGGAGCTACAGGTTCATAATGGGAGAGAAATTAATAATTAGCAAAAGTGCTTCTTTTGCTGAACAAAACTGGGGGAGATTAAACTCTAGCTCTCCGGTTGATCTGACCACAAGAGAACAGCAAGGACTTGCTGATGGTGATCTTTCGCCTGATGAGGACATTAAACCAGAAAAGCAAACTGAAGATCTGTCTGATGAGACAGATGCTTCTCAGGAAAGTAATAGGAGTCAAAATTTAAGCCCTGTATTACCTCGCAGATCTCAGAGGAGTAATGTAGGCGTTCCTCCATCACGTTTTCAGGCTGAAACAGTAAAGGCTTTTCACATATTCACAGAACCTGAGTCTTTAGAACAAGTGAATGCTTTACCACCTGAGATTACACAAAATTGGCATTCTGCCATGCAACAGGAATTAGCATCCTTGAAAGAAAATAAAACATGGAAACTGGTAAATCTACCTCCCAATGAATGCTGTCTGGGTTGTAGGTGGGTTTTCAAACTGAAAAGGGATGCTGATGGCAAAATCCAAAAATATAAAGCAAGGTTAGTTGCAAAAGGGTTCACTCAGAGGAAAGATTTAGACTTTGACAAGACTTTTGCACCAGTTACTAAAGGTGAATCAATTAGGTTACTGTTAAAAGTTGCTGCACTGAAAGGAATGTCAGTTCACCAGTATGACATTCAAACTGCATTTCTCTATGGTGATTTAGACCACAAATTATACATGCAGCAACCCCCTGGCTATGAAAAAAAGGGAGGATCTAGTCTGTGAACTGCAGAAGTCAGTCTATGGGTTAAAACAAACTGCTAGATCCTGGAACCAAAAATTAGATGAAAAACTGCAGAATTTTGGTTTTGAAAAAGGAAAAGCAGATCCATGTGTATATATAAAGAAAGACAAACAAGGCTGTATGTATCTCTGCATTTATGTTGATGATTTGCTGCTGTTCACACCAACAGAAAAACAAAGGCTTGATTTTGAAGCCTGCATGAAAAGCCATTTCACATTAAAAAGCCTTGGAATTATAACAACCTAGGTTTGGAAAAACACAGGGAGAAGGATGGTAGCTTTCTGTTAAACCAAAGGGGAGATAATGTTAAAATAATGTGAATAGAAAGACATACAGAGTTGTCAAAGAAGATTGATTGGCATCTTAATCTGTAGTATAAAAAGGGGAGTGTTAATGTTTCCTACTGCAGATTAAGGTTGCTATAGTAACTAATCATTTTGGCCGGGTGAAGGGGTTGAATTTAATTGTCTCCTTTTCATGTGTTAATGGTTGCATCACCTGGGGGGGAGGAATGTGCCTGGACTTGTTTTAGTTTCTTTTTCTCTTCTGTGCAGACATGTAGAGAGTCAAGCTGCTCTCACTGAGAGCCCAAGACCTTTAAATATGTTTTGCTTTCTGTAAATAAATTATTTTTATAGAAATGCCTGGTGTGTGTGGCTTTTCTGATCTCTTCTGGGCCAAAGGCTTTCCGAGCAACCTGCCAACATTAACCACATTAAATATAGTCTTATTCCTTCTTCTCTCCACTGATATTTAAAAATGACTCTTGATTTTAGTTCTGTTGTTTTGGCAGAGATTGTGGTAATATTATAAGGCATGTGTCTATGACTGTGCACTATAAACTGAAGAAGACTGAGTTTTAAAAGACTTATCTGAGAAAATAGGTTGATTCCAAGGCAGCTTCCATACAACACATAGTGTATTCGTCTGTCACTACACCTGGATAGTAGATATATTTTTCATGGAAATTAGAAAATTAATGGTCAAATTAAGGGCTTTCAGATAAACCTATTTTTCTACATGAAAAAGGTGTCTGTTTATACCCCATAATTTCTCTGAGGTATCCTTTGTCAATTTTTTTTTAAAAGGAACTAAGATGTGAAACTGAAGAGAAAAAAAAATAAAGAATGTCTGAGAGAAATCATGGAGTATATAAAGCTCTGAAATGGACTCATTTTGAACTGAGGGGATCATGAAGAAAAATAATCTCATTTGAAAGACCTTCATGCTATCCATTAATTTGTTGGCTGCTTCCATGAAAGAGCAAAGGAGAAAAAAAAAACTATGTCCTTGTTAATTAGTACAGTCTAAGAAAAGTTCTTGCTGCTCTGATCAATATAAATCCCTTTTGACACTATTAAAACTAAACTAAAATGAAGAAATAGGGCATCTGTACTCTTGTTTCCATTCTGAACTCCAGTCTGAATCTCTTAGAAAATATTTCAACCACAAGAATATTAAGTTTAAGCTAATATCTACTGACACTGAAGAATTTTTTTCTCCTTTTGCCCCTCAGAAGGTATGGATTTTGATTCATTAACTTGAAAAAAAGAAGGGAAGGGAAGGAAGGGAAGGGAAGGGAAGTGTCATGAGTAAGGATGGCGAGCAGGGGGCTCCCACCCAGACTGTCAAGCGCATGCGTAGCACTGAGGAACTGTTCAGCCATTCAAAGAGACACAGATCGGGACCGCCTTAACCTTTGGGGTTTATATGGCTGGGTTTTCCCACGCCTTCTCAGTTTGTTAGGATTCTTGTTAAGTACTACTAATAAATATTAGAGACCAAGTCCTCGTCTCAGTGTGTTTCCTGGTAATCAGGACATCAATCCTAACAAACTCATACTCCCATCGAAAGAGGGAGGAACAAGCAATTAAACAGATACGTTTAGAAATGTCTTCAGAAAACCAAGAAATGCGGCTCGCCATCCAGCAATTGGCAGCAGCCTTACAGCAACACCAGCAACAAGTAGATCTCCAGATCAACACATTACAAGCTGCCATGCTACAGCAGTTGCAACAACCAGCTCCGATTAACCCACAACCGGCACCACCAGCAGCAGCAGCAGCAGCCCCACCGGTAATGTTGAGATCACAGGGCAGTCTACCAGAGAAATTTGGAGGAGAAGCAGGACAGCTGAGAATCTTTCTCACACAGTGTACTATGTTCTTCGACAGCAGACCCGCAGAGTTTCCCACAGACAGAACCAGAGTCACCTTCATCCTAGGCCTGCTGAAGGGACCAGCGGCCAAATGGGCTATTCCCATGGTGGAGAACAACGATCCAATTCTCAACGACTACCAGAACTTTTTGGCAGGCTTCCGAGCACATTTTGACGACCCCATCAGAGAGGCCACGGCCAGCCGGGAGATTCGGAGGCTCAAGCAAGGTAACAAGAGGGTGGGACTCTACATTGCTGATTTCAAGTTGTTAGCAGGAGATCTGGACTGGAATGAGAGTGCATTAAAAGACCAATTCAAACAGGGGCTGGATGAGGAGATTAAGAATGAACTGGTGCGCCAGGGAACACCAGCCACGTTAGAAGCCCTATATCAGCTATCGGTGGTCATAGATGCCAGGCTAGAGGAGCTTAGGCAGATGCAGCCGGGGAGAAGCAAGACCCTCCGAGCGTTTTCAGGATTCCCAACTCCCCTTGTAGCAGCCTCTCACTCAGCACGAGAGGAGCCAATGCAGATTGGGGCAAGCAGGAGACTGATTTCCGAGACTGAGAGGCAGAGAAGGAGAGAGAGAGCCCTGTGTTTCTACTGCGGAGCCCAGGGGCACATGGTGAGAACTTGCCCTGCGAGAGGCCAAACTGCTCCAGTAAGACCCCCAGGGCAAGCAGCTGAAACAGGACCCATCCCCGCCTCTGTTTCCAATCAGGGAAACTCCGTTGGTCTCCCTCCCAAGAGCTCAGCAGGAAGACCGTAAATCAATTAAGGAGAGCTCATTCCGAAGATTCCAGGCAAGACTTTTACTACTTACCCGTAAAAGTCCAAGTCAACCCAGAGCACCAGGTCAAGCTAGAGGCCCTCGTGGATTCTGGAGCTTCAACTAATTTTATTGATGCACAGACCGTACAAGACTGCAACATACCGACCAGGGAATTGCCATGCCCCATAGAAGTAGAGACCATTGACGGCCAGCCCCTCAAGGCAGGGCCGATTAGAAGGCTCACAGAACCGGTGCAGCTCACAGTGGGAGACCACACTGAATGGATCCAGCTTTATGTTACTGCAGCGCTAAATGTGCCGGTAATCCTAGGCACGCCTTGGCTGAGGATCCACAACCCGTTGATGAACTGGACTACAGGAGCAATCTCCTTCCCAGCTAAGGAATGCCAGCACCACAAGAGTCAAGCCGCTCCACACTCTCCAGCAACCAACGCAGTCACAGTAGCAGGGGGGGTCCACTTGCCAGCCAAGTATGCAGATTTTGCAGATGTTTTCAGCGAGCAAGAGGCCACAGCACTACCCCCCCATAGGGACTGTGACTGCACCATTGAGTTGTTACCAGGAGCCAAGATCCCAGCAAGGAAACAATATCCCATGTCCCCCAAGGAGTTAGCCACCTTAAAGGATTACTTGGACTCCAATCTCCAGAAGGGCTTCATCCGACCATCTACGTCCCCAGCGTCTGCTCCTACCTTCTTCGTACCAAAGAAGCCCGACCCGTTGGCACCTGCAACCCAGGAGACACCCTTGAGAGTGGTCCACGACTTCAGTTTCTTAAATAAACAAGCAAAGAGAGAATCCTATCCTCTGCCCTTAATCTCGGAGCTGCTAGATCGCTTGCAGAAGGCACGCATGTTTACCAGGTTGGATCTCAGGAGTGCGTACAATCTGATCCGGGTGAAAGAGGGGCACGAATACCTGACTGCCTTCGACACCAGGTTTGGCAAATTTGAGTACCTTGTTATGCCCTTTGGCTTGTCTAATGCAGGAGCCATATTTTCCAGATTTATGAATCACGTTTTTGCTGATTTACTAGACAAATACATGGTCGTTTATCTAGATGACATATTAATTTTCTCTGAGGATGCCACAACTCACGTAACCCATGTACGTAATGTTTTGCAAAGACTGAGAGAGAACAGGCTGTTCGCCAAGCTAGAGAAGTGTGCCTTTGATTTAACTGAAGTACATTTCCTGGGCTATATAGTATCCACAGAAGGCATATCCATGGATCCTGCTAAGGTCCAGGCAATTCTCTCTTGGCCACCTCCCCGAAATGTTAAAGATGTACAAAAATGGTTAGGATTCTGTAATTTTTATCGCCGTTTTGCCCCGGCCTATAGCCATCGGACCAGACCATTCACACAGCTCTTGAAGAAAGGCTCAAGATTCGTATGGGGGGAGAGGGAGCAAGCAGCGTTCCAGGAGTTGAAGCAGCTTTTTGCTTCCCAACCGCTCTTAAGGCACCCTGACCCCACGAAGCCATTCATAATGTACTCAGATGCTTCAGACGTTGCCATTGGGGCAGTGTTATTGCAATATACAAACAGGGCAGAGAATACATTGCTTCCTTGTGCCTTTTTCTCACGCCTACTCTCACCAGCAGAGAGAAACTATGATGTGTTTAACAGAGAGTTGCTGGCAATTAAAGCAGCATTCCAAGAGTGGAGGCACTGGCTAGAAGGGGCAACCTTTCCGGTGAAAGTTTGCACCGATCACAAGAATTTACAGCTTCTACAGAACACCAGATCCCTCACCCCACGCCAGATCAGATGGAGCCAGTTTTTCTCCCGTTTCAATTTTGTCATTTCTTATGTGCCCGGGGCGCAAAACTGCTTGGCAGACGCCCTGTCTCGATCCTTTCAGGTAGACCCCCCCACTCACCAGGAAGTACAGGCTGCTATACTACAACCTCACAACTTTGATCAGCCGATGAGGGGGAGCCAAACGGAGAGTTTAGCAGCAGGCAGCCAAGTAGAGGACCTATTTGCAAGAGCCAGAGCTCAGCAGCAACAGGACCCGTATGCCAGGGCCAGGATGGATGACCTCCAGAGGGCCCCGCAAGACACTGCCTCCCCTTTCAATGTGGAGGCAGGAATCCTCTGGCATAGTGGGCGATTGTATATTCCCCCTTCATTGAGGGAAGAAGTACTGAGACTGTGTCATGACCACCAAACAGCAGGCCACGGAGGCGTTTTCAAAACTCTCCATAGAGCTCTGAGAGACTACTGGTGGCCTAAGATGGTTGCAGACATTAAGGGCTACGTTGCTTCTTGTCACACCTGCAGACGAGCCAAGCCTCTCCCAGGGAAGCCCACAGGACTCTTGCAGCCCCTACCCACCCCCAGTAGGCCTTGGGATACGATCTCCATGGATTTCATCACTGATTTACCCCCGGTCCAGGGCCTGACTTCCATACTGGTGGTGGTGGACCTTTTCACAAAGATGGCACATTTTATTCCTTGCAAGGGCCTCCCATCTGCACCAGCCACCGCGCAGTTGTTCATAGACCACGTTTTTAGGTATAGAGGCATGGTGAATCACTTGGTGAGTGACAGAGGCCCACAGTTCACTTCCAGGTTCTGGAGGGCCCTTTTCCAGTCATTAGGGGTCCAGATCCACCTGTCATCAGCGCATCACCCTGCCAGTAATGGGCAGGCCGAAAAGATTAACCAGTGGTTACAGCAGTATCTCAGGTGTTACACCACGTATCGGCAAGACAATTGGCCAGCCCTGTTGCCCATGGCAGAATTCACTTATAACAACTCTGTGCAGTCATCTACCCAGATGTCTCCGTTCCAAGCGCTCTACGGGGTTAACCCTCAGGTGTTGCCCACCTCCTCCCAGCAGGGAACTGTTCCAGCCGCAGCTGATTTTCTTAAAGAGCAACAGGCCGCACAGGAGTTGTTAAAGGAGCAGCTGAACAGGGCAAAGAGTGCTTACAAAAGGGCGGCAGACGCTCACAGGCAGGAGGGGCCAGCGATTGCAGTAGGAGACAAAGTGTGGCTCTCTACCAAGTTCTTGATCTCTACCAGACCCTCCAAGAAATTGGACTCTAAGTTCGTCGGCCCTTTCACTGTGGTGCAGCAGATAAATCCAGTAGCTTATCGTTTACAGCTCCCACCATCCATGAAGATCCATCCAGTGTTTCACAGAGCCTTGCTAGCCAAAGACCCTCCCCCAAGTAACTTGCGATCGCACCTACCCCCCCCACCTCCAGTAATTGTGGAGGGAGAGGAGGAGTACGAAGTGGAAGAGATTCTGGACTCTAGGAGGAGGGGAAGGGGCATCCAATATTTCATACACTGGAAAGGGTACCCTGAGGAGGAGCGCACGTGGGAGAATGCCAGAGATGTACATGCTCCAGCACTGGTTCATCGATTCCATCAGCTTTTCCCTCACAAACCCAAGCCTCGCATTTTACCCGAGATTCCTCTTTCGCCTGAGCAGGCCGAAGAAGGCCAAGCTGAGGAGTTCGTGAGTGTGTATTTCCCCCCGCCCCTGCCTGAAGCCTCGACTCCAGTTACAGAGGAGGTGGGGGAACCACAGCCCTCAACCTCGGGCTTGCATTTCCCAGGGGGGAGGGGGGCTGACCCTGCTAACTCTCTAGATGTTTTTCAGCAGCAGCCACCTGGCTCGGAGGCGTTATCGGATTGGGAGGGCAGCACCGCTTCGTCCGTGGAGGAGTTGTCCTTTGAAGAATTGCCTTCTTTGCCAAGTTCTCATGAGACTTTACAAGCAGACAACATATCTTATCAAGACTCTGGAGGGGAGGGGGCTGAAATGGAATATCAATCTGGAGGGGAGGGTGATGTCATGAGTAAGGATGGCGAGCAGGGGGCTCCCACCCAGACTGTCAAGCGCATGCGTAGCACTGAGGAACTGTTCAGCCATTCAAAGAGACACAGATCGGGACCGCCTTAACCTTTGGGGTTTATATGGCTGGGTTTTCCCACGCCTTCTCAGTTTGTTAGGATTCTTGTTAAGTACTACTAATAAATATTAGAGACCAAGTCCTCGTCTCAGTGTGTTTCCTGGTAATCAGGACAGGAAGGGACAAATAAGGAAACTATAGTTAGAATTGGAAGTAGTATATTCTCAGAGTCAAGAGGTCACAGTTAAGAGGGTAGACAAGAGAAGGTGTAGGCAATGAGATGTCATAATGGAAGAAGTCTATCACAGACACATTTTTCACATTCCCATTAAGACTTGGAAAAAGTTTACCTATAATATACCACATACAATCCACTTTTGAAGATCTTTCCTACCTGACTTTTCTCTCTCCTCTTGTAGAGACTCCTGGAGAAATCCCTGCAGTTTTCTTGGCAAGATATTTGGAAGTTTGCCCTTGCTTTCTTCCTGGGGATGAGAGAGAGGGACCGGCCCAAGCTGGCTTTTTGCCTAAGGCAGGACTAGAGATTACAGTCTCCTGGTTTCTAGCTTAATGCCATAACCACAACACCAAACTGGCTCTCTCCTACCTGATTACTGTATCATAAATAATAATATTTAAGTAATGTAATTTTTGTAGGAATTCAGCACAGATTACAAAAACTTTCCTTTTACCTTTGCAAAAGACAGAGTTGTCTACTCTGCAAGAAAAAATTCATTATTTCTCATGGCAACCATTGAATAGAAATGAATACCATAAAGCTTTCACCAGAGTGATCTGATTATACTTGTTTTGTATTATTAGAAGTTAGAACAGATGATAATGAGATGTTCAACTATCACTTTTAAATGTGCCATCCTCATTTTCTCTGAAAGATCTAATTTGAGATGTTTAAGATGGCCAAAGATTGGGGTGGCTTTAAAAGGGAATGAAACAACTTTATGGAGGAAAACTTCACCAATTATAGTGGCTTTATATTACTTTCAGTACTGGGGACAATATGACTACTGGTATCTCAATATCAGCTGGAAGAGTACACTTTCACTCAAGCCCTTCCTATGGATTTCCGATTGGTACCAAGTTGATTTACTGTGGAAACAGAACGCTGGATTAGATCAGCTTTTGATCCCATTCAGCAGGTGTTTTCTAGTCTCTGGATGGTCCTGTAACTTTGGACAAGACTGGCTGCCATTTTATAATGTGAGTTGGAGAGGCAAAGAAGACGGCAGTAGTCAAATGAGACGGACAGACCATATCTCAATGCCCAAGCACTTGCTTGACATCCAGAAGACCTTAGATACAATCCTTGGTTAAAAAAGATCTCAGGTAGCAAGTAAAATCTCACTGGAAGATACCCTGGAGACCGACTGATAGCTGCATTAAATGGACAAATAGCCTGAACTATGAAAGTAGCTTTCCTTCACCCTTATCTCAGCCTGGCCTACATTTAATTGCTCCTGGAAGTCCCTGGCCAGCTTTGTGATAAAGTTGATTCAATTTGAGCTGTACGCATCCCGTATCAGCAACAGGAATCAAACAGACTGGCGTGAACTGAGCAAAAGCTTTTTAAAAAAATTTCCAGCAAGCTACACCAGGCATTCTGACTGGCCCTCAAACTTTAATCGGATTCATGAATACCATCTTTTATACTGTCTCAGGAAAAAAAAAAGTGACATCCTGCATTCTTGTGCAATTTTAACTTTAAGATTCTAGACAGATTTGTAACTGATCCTGTAGCAGAGCCAGAGATCAAAGGGATGATTAAAATCTAAGTTCAGAGGGGAATTCAATCTCTTCAAAGTCTGCATACAGCAGCCAAGCCATTCATCCTTACTCAGATATATATTTCAGAAGATGAATGCAGCCAGAGCTGGAGCTCTTCAAATAAATGAGTCAGCATTTATGCCCTGATATGTCAATATCAACTGAACTCACAATTGAAGACAAGGTTCGGAGCCTCAGCGACTGCTGAATAAAGTATTTTACTGCACAATAATCACCCACACAAACACATGCATCTCCTGCCCACACTATTCTTTTATAAGCCTATCAGAAAACTTCTAGCACGCAAGAAGTATGGCACATTCTTGCCACTTGACCATAAAATTTACAAGGGGGTGGCTGGAATTTATAACTCCAAAGGTTCCATAATTTCGTCACCAGTTGGAGGATCTAATGGGTTTATTGTGGGCACAGCTTACTCTTGGGAAAAGTAAGAATGGGCCTTCACGGGGAAGCTGGATGAAAATGGTGGTGGGGGTGGGGGAAGGTTAATGTGCAGAGTGATGTGTGAAAGCTTGCTTTTGCTGCTGAGACAACCAGAGAGAATGGTGGAAGCCTATTCCATCAAAGAGCAACCATTTTCCTCACCATGCTGTGTCGTAGTGGGATAGTGGCAGATACCATGTGTGGAGAAATTTGGTATAAGTGGGGGGACCTTGCTCTCTCTCTCTCTCTCTCTCTCACTCACACACACACACACACACACACACAGTGATTTCTAGCACATTAATAATTCCAGTGTATTCATAAAACAACACCTGTGCTTTGGCCAAAGCAATGCCTATGACATTTCAGGTTTTTAACTCTTCTACAAAAGCAATAACATTTTCCAGTATTTAGGAGAGGAGATTACTTTTGAAGATAAACAAGTATATCCTCTGGCTTTCTGGCAAATGTTATTTACTCTGAGGAGTAACAAATCCCTTGAAAAGTCTCAGTATTGGATATTGGGTACATGTGTTGAAACGCTGGTCTGTTCAGCCCCAGGGTTTGGTTACAGTGGTGAAGTTCCCTTGCCTTCCAGGCCTTCCTGAGGTAATACTCTGGCCCCATGAGAAGCTCTTCCGCACTCTTTTCAGCATCAGCAATGGGAAAGTTTTTCATGCCAAGCCATGTTTTTTTGAGTCAGCCACAGCTGGCTTGGTTCAGACATTGTGCTGAGTCACAGTCTGGTGACAGGCATATTTTTCTTTCATGCTCCTCATTATTATTATTATATTATTATTATTTGGAGGGGGCTGAGAGAGCTAGTTATGTGGAAATTTTGGGGCCGTTTTTTATGTGATTGAAAGGATTCTCTTAATGAAAAGAGGGTATCTATTCTAATTCTCCTCAAAGAAACCACGAACAATCAGGCCAATGTCAGGAATTTGTAGCTGAATGCTAGTGCCATCTTGGGGGATTCTAAGGTCATGGAAATGAGATTGAGAGACTGTGGAGGACCCATCTTAGCTACCAATTATAATTAAAAAATGGCCATTGCACATGGCATTAAGCCAAGATCGATCAAACCACGTTATGATTTAGTACAGGAATTAACTAAGGTTTTTTATTATATAAGTATCTCTCAAACACCTTCAAGTGTCTTTCAGAAAGCATACATGGTTTTCAAGATTACTGAATCAAAAAACAGGGTGGCTACTAAATTATCATTTTAAAAAGTTGTTGTTAGCTCTTTTGGTGTTATTCCCTTCAAATATTGCTGAAATATACCTATTGATTCTTTTTGTAAAGAGTTGCCAAGATAAATTGCCTAATCATACAAAGTACAATTTGATCTTATTAACCCTATCCATAATGATGCACATATATTATTGTTGCTGTGAATTATTCAAACTTCTCTGCAGATTGTGGGGGGGGGGGCGGTTCTTGAATTATTGTTTCAGGGATGAAACAGCAGAACCACAAGGCATTTTTTCAAAATTAATTATTTACTTTATTTGCTGACAAATTCAAGTGTGCGGTGATAGACTGGACTGAGAGAGTATATACCTCAGACTGGACTGAGAGAGGTTGATTGACCCAGAGTTACCCATTTGAACTGGATCTTCCTAGTCTTATCTGAAACCTTAACTTGAAACCTTAATGATGGCTCTCTAACATAAACATACATTAGACTGTGGTATCGCTGCTTAAACACTTCTAGGTAAAGGTAAAGGTTTCCCTTGACATTAAGTCCAGTCGTGTCCAATTCTAGGGGGCGGTGCTTATCTCCGTTTCAAAGCCGAAGAGCCGGTGTTTGTCCGTAGACACTTCCTCCGTGGTCATGTGGAATGCCGTTACCTGCCCGCCGAAGTGGTACCTATTGATCTACTCACATTGTCATGTTTTCGAACTGCTAGGTTGGCAGGAGCTGGGACTAGCAACGGGAGCTCACCCCATCATGCAGATTCAAACCACTGACCATCCAATCAGCAGGCTCAGCAGCTCAGTGGTTTAACCCGCAGCGCCACCGCGTCCCTATTTAAACACTTCTACATTTTAGTATACCGTAGACTCGCAGATTGAACGAACAATAGTTTTTCTTTGTCATTTAGGAAGGGCCACAGATTGTAGTTGGGGATCTTTGCCAGTTTTGGGGTGGGGAGTGGGTACGTGATTCCAAACAGAGTACTATATTATGCTGGCATAAATGACTATACATTATTTTTCTCCAGAGCTGAGAAAGCCATGTACCTCCTTTCACACAGGTCACCTACTATTTCAGTACTGAACCCCATAGTGCATTTTCTGACTTCTTTCCAATGTTAGATTCTACCCTACTTTCTTCTTTCTGGAAATCCATCAGCAATTAGTTATTTGTTAACACTCTGGCAAAGCAATACTCAAGACAAATGTTTGCTCTACTCATCCACAAACCCACCCAGATCCAAGCTGTAAACTCATTTTATAGCATTTTGTTTTCATGAAATGAAAGGAAGTGACTGCTCTCTCTTTGCCACTTTTAATTAATAAAGAAAGCACAATGTGCACTTTTTCATCAATCTTTGGCACTAAAATTGCTGAATTGTTTTTGTTCCATCTAGAAGAGGCTTTCACACTACTTGAAGAAAATGCAATAGTCTTTCCTCTTCATTGGCTAAATTTCCATGACTAAAGTTAGTTTTCACCATTAAATAAATATTCTTTCCCTACCAAATCTTAAAGTGGAGATATTCTCTGCATATTTAGGAATGTGTGATCCACATTCCCCTCTGATAAATTCTTCGTCTTATCAAAACTCTTAGCTTTCCTCAAATTTTGGGATTTGCCTGAGGAGCAACTGCTGAATATAATTTGCAATTCAGTATGTGAAATCTATCACCTGTTAACATAAAGGAATTTTAACATTCATTTGTGATGGAAACCTCATAGGGTATATATTCAGCTGTATGTATTAAATAAAATGGACTTTAACTATAACCAGCAATAATGCATGAAGAACTTTGCAACCAATTTCTCCTACCATACATTTCTTTGGGTCCAGACTAATACAAACTTAGAGACAATTAGTCTTGATTAAATTGCCACATTGATTTCAGAAGATCAGTACCATAAGGAGCACATGGGACAGACTAAAGGACCATTTAATCTTGGGATACCATATCTGTGCTGCAGAAATGTAGATGACCACTAAATAGCAGCAAAGATTATTTTTCCTTATTTCTTTTCTATCTTTTGTGGTCATCCAGATACTTGCTGCCTAGATATGGTAGTTCTAATTTAGCCCAGCATTCTGTCTCCACAGTAGGCAATCAAAGGCAACATGAGAAGCCCGTAAGCAGATCATGAGTGCAAGTGACTGCCACAGCCTGCCATACTTGTCACAGTGTCTGTGCTATGGAACCACATCTCCTTATAGATTCTGATGGCCCTGAGCCTGTTGGCCTTTCAAAAGGCATTAAAGACCTGGATGTTTCCAAAGGCATTTGGGCTGAAAAGTTGTGAGTCCTGATGGTTGGTTGGTTGGTTGGTTGGTTTAGTTACTGTCTTACTGACCAGAAGTGGAATGATTTTTTTGACCCCTGGCATGTATTATATTATTATTTGTGTTTATTTGAGTAAACTGTGTTATGGTTTTTCTGGTTTTTAACCTTCTGTACACCACCTAGAGTCACTCTGGTGACCTGGGTGGCTGTATAAAGGATCTAAATAAATAAATTGTGCTCACCCAATGAACTGCATATGCATCAAGAAACATAGTGCTTCCAGTGTGAGAGGTATTTATAGCCATTATGTCAAGGAATCATTTCATTTAATCACTGATTTATCCTTTATGTATTTGTCTGATTTCCTTTTAAAGCCATCCAAGTTGATGGACATCTTGGAATCATAGAACTGGAAGGGGCATTGTGACTATCAAGTCCAACCCTCACAGTGCTCGAATACAAATTTAAAAATTTGAGACAGTTAGCTATCTGGTTTCCACCTGAACACATCCAATGATGGGCAGCCCATCACCAGGGATGCCTGGGGCAGTCAAAAAGTCAAGATGGTAGTCGCAACCAAAACTTCAGTTCTTTGTTATATGTCTCAATACACAAAAAATGGAACATGAAAAAGGGGACAAGGCTTTGACTAAAGCAATGTTTCTCAATCTCAGGAACTTTAAGATGTGTGGACTTCAACCCACAGAACTCCCATGGCTAACTGGGGAATTCTGGGAGTTGAAGTCCACATATCTTAAAGTTCCTGAGGTTGAGAAACACTGGACTAAAGTCACAGATATCACTTCTTTTAGCCTCCCTGTGACACCACCCCCCTTCACTTCTCTCTGGGTAACTCTTTCCACCGTTGAACTGTTTTACTGTTTTGTTTTGTTTTTTTAACATTGAAACTGAATCTGATTTCCTATAACTTCAAGGCATTTTTCTTTGTCCTGAACTCTGGAAGTAGAGGGACCATATTGGGATTTTTACCAATGTGATCCTCTTCAGGTATTTGAGTGGTGCCATCATATCCACACACACTCGTCTTCCTCAAGGCAAAACAATTAATTTTTGTGATTTGGAAATTATACTTCTGTTGATGCAGCCTAAAGTTACATTTACCTTTTTCATAGCTACACCACACTGCTGGCTTATATTCAGTTTGTAATCAAATACTATTTTAAGATCTTTTCCACAAGGATTATTTCCAACCCAGATATTTCGTATCCTATACCCGTGCATTTGATTTTTGTTTTCTAATTGAAGAACTTTGCATTTGCCTCTGTTGAATTTAACTTTGTTACCTTCAGCATACTTGTCTAATCTACCATTCTGAATTTTATTTCTTCTAGGTTATTAGCATTCCCACCCAATTTTGTCTCATCTGCAAATCTGATAAGCATTCTCTCCCTCTCCACCTCTTCATTAAAGTTATTAATAACAATATTAGGAACAGAGAACTAGGAGTGGGTTTTATGACTTCTCACTTGACACCTCTTTCCAGTTTGATGAGGAACCCTTGAGGAGCACTCTGAGTAAGCTTTTTCAAACCAGCCATGTATCCACTTAACTGCCATGCCATCCAGCCCACACTTAACTAGCTTGCTGATGGTTAAGCTTGATTAGCTGCATTTGTGTAGCAAATTCCACAAACTATGTACTGGATAGAATTTATCTATCCTGAATCTTCACTCAGCTTCATTAGCTGTTTTGAGAAAGAAGCAGGGAAAAAACTGCCTAATAACTTAGTTCATATCATGCATTATTTTGTAAACTTCTACCGTATCCATCCCATTCATCTTTTTTTCTAAGCTAAAAATATAAAACAATACGTAAGCTTTCTCTGTAAGGGTTTCTACAACTACTCAATCATTCTGATTATCCTTTTCTGCATCTTATCTTGCTGTATAGCATTGTCAGCAGCTATGGTAATCAGGGCTGTATACAACATTCTAACTGCGGTTGTACCATATGATCTGAACATAAAACCACTGCTTCTGGGTATGGGATGGAAATGGCATTGGTTATGCTTTTTGATGCTCTCTGGCATGGGCAGAATAGGGGTTGAGCATCTATCCTTGCCTTACTTGACCTCTCGGAAGCTTTCAATACCATTGACCATGGTATCCTTCTGGATTGGCTCAGAGAATTGGGCGATGTGGGGTTGTGCTGGTTTGCCTCCTTTCTCCAGGGTCAATTCCAGTTGGTGGTCTGGGACCCTCAGCCCCTACTATGTGGGTCCCACAGGGTTCTCCCCTCTCCAATTTAACATCTACATGAGGCTGCTGGGTGAGCTCATCTGTCACCATGGGGTAAGGTATCATCAGTATGCTGATGATACCCAATTATATATCTCTGCCCCTGGTTAATTAAGTGATGCTGTGAATGTCTTATTCCAGGACCTGGAAAGTCTGAGGGTCTGGGTGGGGAACAACAGGCTTTGGCTGAACCCTGGCAAGACTGAGTGGCTTTGGGTTTTGGGGCCCGCCAGTTCTAGGACTATACCATCTTTGGTGCTGGATGGGTTGCACTTCCCCAGAGAGACTGGGTATGCAATCTGGGGGTCCTCCTAGATTCACAACTCCTGACTGAAGAGCGGGTAGCAGTTGTGGCTGGGAGGGCCCGTGCACAGCTTCATGTTGTGTGCCAGTTGCACCCGTTCCTGGATTGTGAGGCTCTGCTCACAGTCACTCATGCCCTAGTCACCTCCAGACTGGACTACTGTAATGCACTCTACATGGGGCTGCCCTTCAAGCAATAATCTGGAAGCTTCATATGGTGCAGAATGCAGGGGTACAGGCAGTTCTGTGTGCTCCTAGACAAGCACATATCAGACCTCTGCTCCGCGAGGTGCATTAGCTGCCAGTCTGCTTCAGGGTCCAATTCAAGGTATTGGTTTTAACCTTTAAAGCCCTTCATGGCATAGGATCAGGTTATCTGAGGGACCATCTCTCCCCAATTACATCAGCCCATCCCATTAGATCTGGCAGAGGTTTGTTGCGGGCGCCATCTGCTAGGGACTTACATTTGGTGGGTCCCAGGAGGTGGGCCTTCTCTGCCGTGGCACCTGCCTTATGAAACATTCTCCCCCCACCCAAAGTCAGGTTAACTTCATCCCTGCTAATGTTTCGGAAGTCCTTCAAGACCTGGTTATGTCACCAGGCCCTGGGGTCCCACTGGAGACATTCTTAGATGGCTCCACTGTGGTTGATATATTCACTCTCTCCATGCCTTATGGTTTGTATATTTTAAATTTTTTATAATGCTTTTTATATTTTTATAATGATTGTTCTTTATATATTTGTTGTTTTATTCGATTGTTGTATGCCTCCCAGAGTCTCTTTTTGTGAGATAGGTGGCCATATAAATTTGATCAATCAATCAATAAACTTAGATCACCAATGCAGAATCTGATGATTATTACACCCCAATTCCACTTCTCATGTGTCATAGCTGATATAGTAATAATCAGAAGGCTATTTATAATAATTAATATGATGGTGATGTGATGATGATGGTGATGATGATGATGATGATGATTCTTTTCTAACATCTACCTAGAGGAGGAGAATAATAACCTCCATAGTCTGATGACAGAATACCTGCTTTACTTTCATAAGATCCCATATTCAGCCTATTGAATCTCTATTTTAAAAGATCTCTATAGCAGGACTGGAAAAGACTTCTGGAGAAGACCACAGGGGAAAAGTCTTCAAAATGCAACTGATAATCTGAGGAAATGATGATAGATGGATGGTCTAGTTATTTTAAACCATTTCATATGATCATGCAAACTTCTGTTTTTCTATCGAAACTCTGTAGAAAATTGTGTATGTTTGGGAACATCTCCATGCTATGTCAGATTCCGCTTTATATAGATAATTCTATAAGACTTCCTCAAAATTAAGAATTTAAAAACATCTTGGGTCCAAATAGGGGTGGAATAATGATCAATATCTGAAATTACTATTTTTCAATTTGAGCTATTCCATCGGGAGTAGGAAGTGTGTGCATAGTATGTTGACAGTTCATGCATGAAATTGCAAAATAAAACTAAATTCTGGTGATTTCCATTCCATTTTTCCATTTGCCAGTCTCAAAATGTAATGCATAAATTGCCACATCTGAGGGGGAAAAAAAGCACAGAGAGATCTAACCATCGGAGTTGGGCAGCTATAATAAATGCAAATAAATAAATAAAGCAAAAAATAAAACGCTGTTAAAATGCCTTCCATTCCTGAAGAAATAAGTAAAGGCTAAGGCTTGGAAAGCCCCAATCAATGTGCCTCTGAAGCTGTCCCACTTCTGACCATCTCAGAGTGGTGCAGTACATTCACAAAAACAATTTTTCTCCATGTGAAGCAGCTGATTGAACCAGATGGGCTCCGTCTTTATGTTATAATTAATATTGAGGTAGAGTGTGTAATGTCTTTGGCACAGTCATCAAGGGGAGCTGTTTGGCCTCTGTGACCCAAAGTGCCACACTGACACCAAGCCTGCATACTCTGCCAACCCTACTAAATATATTGTTGCAATATATACACTTGTCATGAAAGACAATCATGGGTTTAATTTTGCAATGTCCACAGAAGGTTTGTACAGCAATGTGAAAATAGCTCTGGATGTCTGTATTCCCAGAACTTAAGCAATATGGATAAATGGAGTTAATTTGTTTCTAGTTCAGCTGCAGCTAAAACCATAGCAAAGCTAAGTTTTGTTTTGATTTGGTTTTAAGACCCTGTGACACTGCTTTTTCATTAAAAGAAACTACTGCCTCAAAGTCATCCAGCTCTTAAGTTTCAGGTCCTCTAAGATAAAGGGTAGCTTGATGGCTTTGCTGCTCCCCTTCAGTAGTTCAGACAATGGAAGCAGGAGTGAAATTGATTAGTTTTGTCAATTTCTTCCTTCTTTCAGCAGGAAAGGAACCCAGGTGAAAAATGCCAGGCTGTTTTTCTTTCCTTTCCTTTTGCATGGAAAAAACATGAGGGGATTTGTTGCTGGAAGACCTACAACAAGTTTGGGGGAGGCAGTTATTTTTGCTCATTCTAAGCATGTTGAGCACACAGAAGCATCAAATTCTGCTTCTGAGGGCTTAAGGAATCAAAATGATATTTAAGGAAAACAATTGTTTCTTCAGTGCAGACTTACAATTTGGGTGGGTAGGTTTTCAGATTTGTTTGGATATTATTGTACTCTCGAGCTCACATTCATTTGCTTTCTACCTCCCCTTTTGTTTATGTGTGCATTTAGAACAAGGATAGTCAACTCAGGAAGCTGGTCAGTGCCTTCTTACAGGAAGGATATGTTTTCCTCTCCATGGACCCCCTGCAAGATTTGTACAATTACTAGCCATTCTCAAATGTTCCATTTCTGGGAAAGGTGATCATGAAGGTGGTGGCTTTGCAGCTCCCAGTGGCATCTGAGTAATACTTATTTTCAGGTCCATTTTAATCAGGCTTTCAGCTGGGATATGGTACTGGCAATTAGATGTGTGAATATGGTCCTGGATTTCTTAGCAGCTTTTGATACCATCAAATATGATGGGATACACTGTGATAGGAGGCAGTGTCCAGAAAGAGGAACTTGGGATCTGTCAACCCTGTGAGGTAGACCTGATTAGGAAACTGACTCCATAGGAAGTTTAGGTCTATTCTTTATTGAGACATAGGCTATAGTAACAAAATCTTGCAAGCCTGATGGTATTTTACAACCCCTCCCTCTTATATCCCAGTGAATCAGGGAGGAGCCTGCCTGAGGCTCTTCTGAATACTACCTTGTTTCCAGGGGCTTAAGGAAGGTTTAGCCCTCTTTACTTATATAATGGTTTTTGCCTATTTCCCTCAAGGTCATCTCCCTTAATCTCTACAGCAGTGTAGAGTTCTCAGCCTTGGCATCTTTAAGATGTGTGGACTTCAACTCCCAGAATTCCCCAGCCAGCATGCTTAACCTTGGGGACAATGCAATTTCTGCTGGTATACTGTTCTGCTGACACAAGGATTGGGGGAATGCGCATGAGAAAATGCAATATGTCACTTTCACATGGACTCCCCTATATAAATGCTATGTATTGTTAATTAATTAGCTGATACACTTCTACATTTACATGCATATTTAAAAAGGAAAAGCATCCTCATCTGAATTAAAGCATTTACTTATATTTTAATATTGTTAAGTGTGCATTTCTAACTACATCTTTCATTAAATGTGCTTTAAAAATACATACTGATATATGCGGGAGGGTAAATATCACACCACAACATGAAAATAAACATGAGTTTATGAAGTTTGTTCCCAGAAAAATAAGTAGCATAACTTTGTATCGAGATATTAATTCAGGAATTAATTCGATTCATAGCGATTGTGTTAGGGCACAATGCCCAAGGACAGGTAATTATGCAGTCAAAGACAACATTCATACATATGCATACCTTGGTCATCTCAAAGCTACAGTAAATAAGTACAAGTACAGCACCCTTCACTTCTCATTTGGAATAAAATCTGAAGGCAAATCCTTTTTCATCAAAGAGAATGAGGGCTGGTAGGGGAAAAAATGCAGGAGACTTTTTGGCAGGGCCCTATATTTATTCTAACAATTTAGGATAACTTCCAGCCGTTTTTCTAAGAGCTATGTAATGCAGTGGCAGGCTGGTCAAAGAGATGGAGAGAGCAATAAGAAAGATTTTCTAGGCAAACAATGGTTTGATCTTTCATAAATAAAGAGGGACTAAGAATATGTTTTATTTGCAAACAAGTAACAGCTTTTATTCATGGCTATGAGGAAAATAAGCTTCAGTTTACTGGACTGTAATCTATTTGCAGTAAATGCTTACTACTCAACTTTCCTCTTTAATCAGGGCATTTTATCTTTGTGAACTTTTACTTATTACAGCCTCGTGATCATTCCTGGCTAATACCCTATAAAGAGCTAATTAATAATAAGCTACTCTAGCTCATGCAGATAGAACTGAGCATAGAGAGAATTAGATATACATTATCTGGAAATAATGGTCACATTTTGAGAAACAACTAAAGGATTTTATTGACTAAAATCGTTTAACAAATGACACTTAAGTAATTCATTGGCAAGTTGGAACAAAAGCAGTGCTGGAAGCTAATTCAGTCATTTTTCTAACAGACATCAGCATTGAATTGGCTGCAGATTTTCAGTAGGATTAATTAATTCAAACTGAATTTTTCCGGTAACTATGTTTTTGTTTTAATGAAAAGTTCATTCACTCTAATGGTATTTGGAAAGAAGGTTGAGGCTGAGGTAGAGGCTGAGGCTGAGGTTGAGGTTGAGGTTGAGGATGTTTATTGTCTAAAAGTGGCTTGCTTATCTTGTGAATCTAACATGTTAGAATTGAACTAAAATGTCAGGTCAGAATTGTGCCAAAATGTAAGGGTAATGATATAGCTGAGCATTTTTCTCAGTGGCATGACTTGCTGGGAGCTACAATTTTTATAAATAAAACATCTGGGAATGCTGCATCAAAGCTCAGCAATTTTCTGGTATCTGGGGAACCATACATAATATTTTCAGGGTGGAGCAAAGGCCATGGACAATGCAGAGTAGGAAGGGCCATGTCAAAAAATATCTGCAGGGCTATGGGTTGGTGGCCACATTCTTGTAGAGCTATTGTCCCAAATGTCTGGAGGATGTCAGATTGCAGAAGGCTGCCCTGGGCTTGAAATTTCACAAAGGAGATCTCCTTTTACTCCCTGTGAGCATTAATTTGTGCTGATCCATATGCCTCATCTTTCTTATGATGATCCCGTTGATGGTCAAATTATTCTGTGCATGCATACTGCATGAGTGCCCCTGAGAATGGGAATCTAAGTTTAGCAATGATTAGTGACACAGGTTTTATAAAGGAGATTTATTTACAGGAAACATATTATAGAGATAAACAAAGCCTAGCACCTAGCTAGTTGCATCCTATCAGGAGGAGAGTCAAAGAGAATGCGCTCTGGGCATGTATGCCTGGGAAGGAAGGCAGAAAGAAAGAACCTCAGATTAGCAATCTCTTAGACAAAGTATAGCAGAGTGATAGACGAAGAAGGAAAACAAAGTAAATCCTGAACTTTCTACCTACACCCCACTGCCCCCATGTGGTCAGCAAGTTTTGAGGGTGCTGAGCATTCAGTGCCTTTATTTCTGAGATGAGACAATGACCTTGCTGCTGCCACAGGCTAGAGCTGGGTTCAATATTTATGGAAAAGACTGCACATCAGTGATAAGAGTCCCAGTCCAATCCTTGGCAACTCCAAATAGTGCTGAAAAACATTCTTGCCTGAAATCTCAAAGAAATGCTGAGAGCCCATGAAGGCCATCAGAATGGTTGTGCTAGAGAAATAGTTTGATCAGACTGGTAGGACTTGCCCAGGAGAAGCGCGAAACTTAAAATTGAGTGCAAGTGGTCGGTTCGTAGAAGTTAGCAAAATTAGATGAAGATTAAGGGACAGATAAAATGGCTGTCGTTAGAGAATTTGGAGCCAGTGAAGGAAATTGAACTGGGGACTTCCAGACAAGGGAAAGGTTGTCTCAAGAAAAAGAGTGACTGAAACAAAACTCAGAAAGAACACAAAAATGGTGGCACAGTTTATCCTAAAAAGCAGCTGAAAAGATATGAGAGAGAGAGAGAGAGAGAGAGAGAGAGAGAGACTAATTGTGGATAAGCAAAAAAGAACTGCCACACACCCCAGTTGTCATCTTGGGTATTTTCCAAGGTAGAGGAGAGTTACTTTGTTTAGATACAGGGCATACTTTCCCTTTAAGGTATACTGTGCATTTTGAGTCTGCTCGGTCAACTGATGGAAGAGAGAGAGAGAGAGAGAGAGAGAAAATTGATGGGCTTCTTTTTAATCATAATTTTTGGGGTGGGGGGGACTGTTGTCATTACATTTTTCAGGGAATTATTCTAAAAGTTTCTCAAATATTTTCTACAAGTAATTCTGTTCTGCTTCGATCCAAAAAGACAGCCCGCTTATGTAACTATACTGAGCTCATTAATTCATCTCATTATTGCCATTTATGATTTGTACCAACTTTCCAGATGAAAACATTTCCATCCTGTAAGTTTTAGGCCACAACTGTTCTCCTGAGAGATGCATCTCAAATTCCTCTGCTCCTCTAGAACAGCCTTCTCCAAAGTGCCGTCCTTTAAATGTTTTGCAGTAGGTGTTTATGGAGGCGAGAGGACAGCAGTGACCAAACATGTGTCATGACACAAATACAGTACCATAACTGTGAACCTATGTCAGACATCAGGGTGCATGTACATTCAGTAAAGATGAGATTTGCATGACGATATCACCATGCACATGTCATCATTTTTGCATCATTGTGGCTTGCTGCTAACAACGTGGGGAACTAGGCTGGTGAAAAAGTTTAGTTCAAGTATGGAACTAAATCAGTCCTTCTAATCGAATCTTTGAACTGAATTGCCTATTTGAATCAAATTGATTCAATTCAATTATCTGAATTGACAATTTAAATCAACTCAGCTCATCAAAGCAATGATTTGAATCAGATCCTAATTACCGAGCAGGAATCTCTTAGGCAATAATGTTGCTGGAGTATTTGTAAGATCAAGTAGCTTAGATGGGACTCAGCATCACCCAGGATATATGGTTATACATATGAGGAATGAGTGTTACCCAACTGAGCCATTCCAACACAAATATTATTGCAAGATAACCATTCTTTCATTCTCCAGTGTGCAAAATGAATTTAATTACAGTTTCATTTGTGATAATGACTTACATAATTTTCCATAATTTGATAGAATTTATCTTTCTTAATGAAAAAGGAAAAATGCAGAGATATAGGGCAGTGGGAAAAGCTCAGCTGGAAACTCTTAATTAATTATTTGACATCTGTTAAGAAATACAGCTAAGGAGCATGCTTTTACTGAATGGGGATCTCTTGAAAAGAGATGATTCATATACCCTTTGGGGGAAATGGCAATGCATGAAATCAAGATTTCATCAGTTTGGAGGAAACCCAATGTCCATCCAATTTGCATGTTTACAATCAAAGATATTGTATGGCACACACCTCTGCCCTCATGCTGCATGGTCATTCCAAGGGGGCACCATTTTAGGTGTGCATAGCATCCAGCCATTTAGACTATAAAACCAGTAGGGAGATTACACATTTAAGATATCTTGAAATTGTGGCCTGGATATGAGAAAGGGAAGATCTATCTCCATTCTATTTCCAGCAAAATGACATTCCAGCCATTGTGGCAGGAAAAGTTTATTTCATGTAATAGGAATGTTCTCAAGCAACAGTAAGTGTGAAAGTCATCAAAACTACAGGGCTGAACTGAATCTGAATGATGGTTAATGCATATTCTTGCAATGAGCAGGGACCTCTACCTCCCTTAAGGAGCTAATCCTGACAGGGTTAAAACATATGCAAGGGAGCTTAGGGTGCCTGGGTACCCTATTCCCAAAGACACTTAGCTCTTCTGGGACCCATTCCTGTTCTCCCTGTGGAGGTCTGAGGGAAGATGCCTTCCTGCAAAGCACTCAATTGAGTGAGCCTCTATGCATTCAGCAGTCAAGGAAATCTATAGGTAAACACATTTCAGCATTGATCATTCATACATGTGTGTTTATGTATGTTAACCATCTCTAAAATTCTAAACATTCAATTCACTACCTATTCCAAACACAAATGCACTTATCTTTACCAGCGGCTGGCCTGTGGAGCAAGCGAAAGGGTAAATTTTAGCTACACTGTTGGAAATGCTGATTATGGCCTCATAACAACACATATCAAACCCAAGTTCCCTTCTGGCAACTGTTTAGAAGGGACAGTGTTGAAGAACATGAATCACCAGTACTGCCTCTTCAAACACACAAGGGCAGATACTTACAGAGAAAGTATGTTACAGTGGCTGTCCATTGACGCTGTTGGAGGAAGAATGTTAAATCAGGCCAACATGAAGGCTTCAATATATGTCAGTCCTGTCCTACTGGACAGATAAGAGGCCAGGTACATGTGTCTTTACAAGCCCCTACATAGAGATGAATGAAAATCAGATTTAAATCTTTCATAGGCCCATGTCCCGGGTTTGTTATGTAATAACACGTTTAGCATTTTCTTATGCCTCTCAATAGCTACCCTAGACCCTTTAAATCAGAATTTTATTCAACCTGATACTCTCTTTTACTATGAGAGCTTTGCAAATGCTCCTGCCAGGAGTGATCACCATGCCATATGCATGAAGCAAAGACTAGCAGGACTTTGATGAAGAATGGTACCTCCTTTAAAAAGCCTGCAGATGCCAGTGATTAATAAAGCTCATCATAACACATTATATTTACCAAGTCCTCCTTTAAACTTGTCGGCTTCCTAAATTATTTTGACGTCTCTCCAGTTTAGTTTATGTTCTGGAACGGAGAAGCTGCTGTGCGACAGATGGCACTGTGTTTGCATAACAAATGCTCTTCTCAGGTCAATATAATACAAGGTGGTTGATTGGGGGACCAAAGCATTCAAGGGAAGAATGGGATCCCTAGGCAGCTCCTTTTACAGTGAGGAAAATCAATCAATCATCCAGCATGTTCACTCTCATGCCCTCACGGACAGGAAGCAGAAGCCCCCATTTTATATTATCTTACAGAGACACACAAATACAGAGAAAGGGAGAGTCCATTAGCTAGCACATCTGGCTGCCTGCAGTGAGACTGTAGGGAAAGCTGAGAAACACTCTCCAAAACTTGTATCTAAACCAAACCTTCCATGGGCAAAAATGAGAGAAAGACCTCGGTGCTTGTAATTAGAATATAAGAGAGAGAAAGTGAGAGAGAGGGAGGAAAGATGGGAATAAATTCTGTATATATTCATTGCAGTCAGATGAAGGCTTTGCTTTGGAAGGACCCATAGCTGAGTGATAGGGTACCTGCTCTCTTGCAGGACAAAGGGTTGACACTGATGATCTCCAACATCATGTTCTTGTTTTCTCCAACTAGACTTAGAGAGGCTGTTGTAATTAGGGCTGTGCAGCACTTCAGACTTCTGGCAAAAAAGAACTTTAGACTTTTTGAGGGTGGGGGGCATGCGAGCATCATATGTTGGCAACTCCTTAAACCAAAGATGTGTTTTCCCATAATTGCACTGCAATTAACCTGCTTAACCCACATGCTCTGAGACTACGCTTTGCCTTCAGATCCAAGCACTGTAACACTTACCAGGTCTCTGGAGGCAGTTTTCAAGTGAATGAGAGAATGAAGTCTACAAGCTGAAGTTTAATAAGTTAAGACAGCAATGTCATGGGTGGGATAAAGCATGAGATCACAGTCAGATGGGTTTACAAGCAGATGGGTATGAAGCTTGGGCAATATTTCTACCATTGGCAGTGGCAGCTTCCATCAGGAGTACCTTTTATCAGCTTTAGCTGATTTGCCAGCTTCTTCTGTTTGAAGAAAGCCAACCTTACTGCATTCATCCATAGCCTGCTAACATCCCGACTAAGCTCCTGCAACGTTTTCTATATACGGCTGGCTACGTGCTCCATCTTCCAAGAGTTTCTTGCAGTAAAACAAAAATATAGAGCATAGGATTGAAGAGAAAACATATCAATTGGCTAAGCAAATATTGACCTACATTATGAAAAATAAAGAAAATAGTGGTCAAGAGGCTTTATTCTTGGCCTCAACCCAACCCACAAAACTTTATAAACTAATATACTGTATATTATATCAATACTATCTCTACTAAGGTCTAAGGACCTCATCAAGTATAAGCAGCATGATTGCAGATAATGTATACCTAATGAATCAAATTTGACTTTGAAATCATATCAATGCGTCATTTGTTTAATTTGTATAATGCAGCTGCCCCAGGCAGCTTTGCAAAACTGGTTTGTCAAAGAAAAAATAACTGGGAGTTTTATTGGTTCTCAGCTGCAGGCCAAATTTGAATGTGTGTGAAATATTGATAATTTTGAAATCTTATTCTTGGAAACCACAAAAAGTTAGCCTGATAATTAAAGACGAAGCCCTTGGAAAGCTGTGACCATTCAAGCAGGAAGATCCATAAATGTTTAATTAATCAGTACAATTAGCAGAGGCACACCTACTTCTTAACAAGGGCATGCATTCACTTTTTACCCCAGGTTTATTCAAGAGGAATTCCTTGGCAGTCTGCTGAGGATCAGCTTCCATCTATTAATATTGGAAGTTGCTGCATTTAAGGCACAGAGACTTAACTTTTTTGGGTAGTGACAGCAACCTGGATGTTGAAGTTTAGGCCTCCGCTAGTAAATCTAATCCTGGAATATTAAAAGATGTTAAATAAATTGGACAAAGAGATATTTGGGGAGTTAAAGTATCATACCTATTTCCATGAATGAACAATTAGACTCTCTATAAACTGGCTTGTCAAAAACTGCATGCCTCCCATATTTATTACTATAATGACCTTGAAAGTTGACTCATGCTCTCTCTTAACCTAATGAACATGCCAACTATAATCAATTAAATTCAATTGATTAATTGCAGTCTGCAATTAAAAATATAATTTGTCTAACAAACTCTTCCTGGCTTTCAAATATTTCTTAACAAAGGCTGTTACCACAATGGGAGAAGAAAACATTAATTTTTTTGTTGTCTCTACATTTTTTCATGAAGACTATAACTAATTTATTAACACTCATACTATTTCTCTTTCTTCTTAACTTTCAGCAAATCTAGTTAACTTTCAGCACAGAATGTCAAGGGATAATTACAGCAGTTAGTGGCAATTTATCATTTCCCAGTTGGATTCCCAAGCTTTCATTGGATGCCCATGGAAATGTGTTAGACTATTTATTGTACAATTATGATAATTAATACTTTAAGAATTTCATCTTTTGTTTAGTTTTAATTTATATTTATAGGTTTAAGATTTTTTATGATTTGAATTTTGGCATTTAATTATGACTTTTGTTTTTGACAAATGTAATCCTTTGAATTACTATCAAGATATATGCACATGAATGCATATCTGATAAGTCTGCATGCAAAAGATAAGCTCAGATAATAAGATAGGTCTATAGATCTCAGCTAGATATAAATGTAGGAAGGGTGTGTCCTGCCATCAACTTTAGTTTGCTATAGAATTAGATGCCATCAAGTGGGCCCAACTCTTGGTGACTCCCACATTGGCCAATGGCCTTCATTTTGACCTGACCCTGGTATCTACAGCTGTTCCAAAGATATTCTAGTAACATCCTTGAACATATCCACCCTTCTTATCCATTGTCTTCCTTTTCTTTTACAACCACCAACTTTGCAAAGCATACTGTCATGAGTAAGGATGGTGAGCAGGGGGCTCCCATCCAGACTGTTAAGCGCATGCGTAGCACTGAGGAATTGGGCAGCCATTCAAAGAGACACAGATCGGGACCGCCTTAACCTTTGGGGTTTATATGTCGGGGGTTTTCCCACGCTTCTTCAGTTTGTTAGGATTCCTGTTATGTACGAGCAATAAAACATTAGAGACCAGTTCCTTGTCTCAGCATGGTTCCTGGCTGTTAGGACACATACTAGCTTTTTCTAGTCTATCATCTGGTCACCTTAGATGTGACTTTCTCCTTGCTGTTCATGACTTTAAAGCAGCAGTCTTTATCTCATACAGAATTTATTCGTTCATTCATTCATTCATTCAATTTCTATAGCCACCCATTTCAACAAGTGACTCTGGGTGGCTTACAACAATAAAAAACTATAAAACAATTAAAGAGTTACAATTAAAACAGTTATAGTACAAAATAAATATACATGGCTGCCAAGTAAGCAATGTAAGATGTTAATATAGCTGAGAAATGGGACTATTATTGTGCTCGGGGCCCCAGGCCCAGGCACATAACCAGGTCTTCACGGGTTTACAAAAGGCCAACAGGGTTGGGGACATCCTGATCTCTGAAGGGAGAATATTCCTGAGGGCAGGCGCTACGGCTGAAAAGGCATGCCTTCTAGTCCCCACCAACCGACATTTTTTGGCTGACGGGATCCGTAGCATGCCCATCCTGCCACACTGGATTGGACAGGTAGAAACAACTGGGAGAAGACGGTCCCTTAGGTAACCCAGTCCCAAGCCATGAAGGGCTTTAAAGGTGACAACCAGCACCTTGAATTGCACCCAGAAACACACTGGCAACCAGTGCAGCTCCCGTAGCAGCAGTGTTATGTGTGTTGAATATCTGACTCCACTTACTACCCGTGCAGCTGCATTCTGCACCAGCTGAAGCTCTGGAATGCTCTTCAAGGGCAGCTCCATGTAGAGTGCATTGTAGTAATCCAGACGGGAGGTCACGAGGGCATAGTAGTCCCTCCCAGTCCAGGAATGGGCGCAGCTGGCGCACAACCCAAAGGTGTTCAAAGGCCCTCCTAGTCATGGCTACCACCTGCTCTTCCAGTGGGAGCCGTGAGTCCAAGAGGACCCCCAGATTGCATACTGGGTCTGTCTGGGGCAATGCAACCCCATCCAGAACCAATGATGGAAAAACTTTGTCACCGGAAGGCCCACAAACCCAAAGGCACTCACTATTGCTTGGGTTGAGCCGAAGCCCATTGCACCCCATCCAGGCCCTTACAGTCTCCAGGCACTGGTTCAGGACATCCACAGCATCACTCAGGCAGCCGGGGGTGGAGATATAAAGCTGGGTATGGTCAGCATATTGATGATACCTCACCCCAAACCGTTGGATCACCTCACCCAACAGCCTCATGTAGATGTTAAATAGGATAATAGAATTGTGTGACTAATTCTTCTGGAAGTCCATGGTACTCTTAGTTATTGCCCCCAAATCCATAATTTGATGGTGTTTTTATTTTTTTCTCATTATTTCTCTTTTTTCTCTTAAATAGATTTGGGGATAATATATTTCCTGGTCTCATTCGCTTCCATATTCAGAAGCACTCAGATGTTCTGGCATGTCCATTAGCCCTAATATATTTCACTTTCTAATACTATCTACACAGTCAAAGGCCTTGCTGTATCAACAGAGTAAAGGTAAACCCTATATTATCTTGCTCTCTCTGTTATCCATCTTATGTTAGCTATCTAAGGGGGACTTAAAATGGGTCCCTGGAGTTCCAGCTGTTGCAGCATCCCCATGATTATGATGTCTCATTGACCCATGGTTACATGATTACGATTTCCGATGTTCCCTACTGGCTTCTCATAAGCAAAGTCAATGGGGAAGCTGGGAGGAAATCAGAAGTTCAGATGACATGAGGTCCTCGCCTTATGACCCACACGGTCCTGGTTTAACAATGGCAACCAGGAATGCTGGAATTGCCATCACTAAGCAATGTGGTCACACGACGTCATGCTTCATGACTGCATTGCTTAGCAATGGAGTTCCTGGTCCCAACTGCTGTCATACTTGTACTTCCAAATACAAGTATGACAGCAATTACCTTATTTACAAGAGCAAATCTAGACTGTCCATAAAAGCAAGCAAGAGAACAAGAATGAAGAAACAGGAATTGTTCTACAAATGTTTTCCAACATATTCCACAACTGTTTTCAGAAGCTTGGCATCAACATTTATCAAGATGGATAACAGCAGTAATATAACTTTGTACATGAGGTAGATATTGTTAAGAATACAAATACAAGAGCACAAGAGGTATTGTCTTTACTCTTTGGGGCGATAATAAGCTATTGATGTCATTTCTTCCAAGAGAATCAGGATTTTCATCCAGGTAAGTTTTTTCCAGCAATAGTGGTTGTGCAATACAGGAAGAAAGCCAACATTTTACACAAGCTCACTGCTGACACTTAACATAATAAAGTTAAGATATAATAGAGGAAAGGAAAGTATTAATTCATTGTTTGGTTTTTGTCAGTGCTATCCTGCTTCGTCAACTTCATCATGCATTTAACATTTAACCCTGCAAGGTCTATTTGTAAAATTATGCCACTGCTACTGTACGAAGTCAAGCACACTGTGCAAGACACATTAGATTCAAAAACCCTGTGCACACTGACAGTTAAGATGTCAGGGATGAGTGGGCAAATAATGCCACAATTTGAAGTAGCCCTTGCAGTTTTTTCTTTAGGCCTCTGTATCAAGGGTAACATGGCCAATATTTTATATTTATTGACAATGTGGCAACTGAAATCTAAAGAAAGCGTTATCGTTTTCAATAAGTGTAATAGTTATTCTCAGTTTAATCACATAACAAATTAAATCATACATTTCTCTTCTCTAGCTACGCTGCCTCTGCCTACTTTTATCCCCAGTCACCTTTCTACCCCCTCAGACTCTTTATTTAAGTCTCAGAACCTAATCTTCAAAACTAGTTATGGATCTGATAATTTAATAATACAGAGCAAGTAATTGTTTGAGGAGATATTTATGATTTCATTAGATCCTACTGGTAATCAATAGTAATCCATTAATTCTTTCATTTACATATCTCTTACGTACCTTTACAAGTTCACAAATTCTGTTTAAGTGGAGATTCTCCCTGCTTGCATTTATCCCTTTGGCCATGCAAGGGCCTTCAAGCTATATATATTAAAGCTGAGCAAACAAGCAAGCAAGCAGGAGGCCGTGGCTGTGTCTCCGTTCAGACTGCGGGACAAGGTTTAATGCTAAAAAAACCCAAGGGAAGTTAACATTAAGTGACACTTAATGCATGCCCACTGAGAGTTTATTAAAACCTAACAAATACTAAGAATTTTCCTTTAGTCTTCTCCAGAGCTGTATCAAGGGGTATGGCAAAACTGGATGCTTTGCTTTGGTTCAGGAGTCTGACATTTGTTTTTCAGGCAGGAGGAGTACAAGGAGTCACATAGTTGGAGGAGGGCTTTTGAAATGCTTGGTTGCAGATTTCTAACTTAGTGGACCAACTTAGGGCCAAAGCAGCCTTTTAAAATGCATAGCATGCAAGCATAGCATGGGGCTACGTCTCTGCTTCTGCTTAAATGCAGCTTACTAGGTAGGGAAGAAGGATCCTTCTCCTAAATGTTGCTGGCAGGGAGAGCCAGCTTAAGCCTTAGCAACATGACAGCTGTTGCTGCTTATGTTGCTCTTGTTATTTTATTCCACCTTTCTGCAAGGAGGAGGAGGAGTCCAAACTGCATTCTCATCAGTATAGGGAGCTGCTGTTCTCTTAGGGTCACCCCTTGCCAATGTTTTGCTACTTTGCAATAATAATAATAATAATAATAACAACAACAACAATAAATTTATTTTATAGCCCAAAGCCCCAAAAATGCTACTTTGCAAGGCTTTAATAGAATGCACAATAATGATACATGAGATATTATTTGAAGAATCCAAAATAATTTAGACGTGCACAGGCAAAAGTTAAGATTACTGTTGTTGACATTTCTAGATGGACAGCAGGGAGCAAAAAAGCCGTGGGATCACAGACCCTAATGAATGTATGACCCAAGCTTTCATGGACTTTACTCATCCCAATCTGAGATGGAATAGGAAGATCTGCACATTCCGTGAGTCATGCCGGCCACATGACCACGGACGGGTCCTTAGGGACAACGCCGGCTCCAAGGCTTAGAAACGGAGATGAGCACCGCCCCCTAGAGTCGGACACGACTGGACTTTACGTCAAGGGAAACCTTTACCTTTACCTATCTGCACGCACAAGGATGCAAAGAATCAGCCAGCTGATTCTTTTCTGCCTTTTGTGGTGGGGGGAGGGTCCATGTGCACAATCACATGAGAGCATCTCTAAACCACCACTCAAAAAAATGATGATCCAACCCTGCTTATGACTGAATGTCACTCAATCAGCCATTGGAGTGGTGTGGCTAATAACTTTAAATAAACACACAACTATAAATAAATAAATGCATATCTACATAGATGTGATACCTTATGCATCCCATATGTACCTGAAATGCTGTGTTCCAACAATGGAATTTAATTTTAGAAGTTGTCCTGAGGTAGATCCCAGGAATTCCAACACGATATGTGGACATAAAGTTGAGGCAAAAGCCTAATGGCAGGAAGTGCAGGAAGCTTACGCTGAGTTACAAGCTTATATATGTCTTCCACGTCAAATAAAAAACGGTAATGGAGCTTTAAAGAAAAGCTTTGTTTTAATAAAACTGGAAAGCAAAGCACAGAACTGCAGGACCAAATTGGAAGCACCAGATTGCAGCAGCTGCCCACTTGAGTCAGGCTGAAAAAAGGGCCTTCTGCAGTGCAGAACCTTCTTTATGCAGAGGCCAGTTGAGTTGACTGAGCCCACTTTGATTCTTCCATTCAAGGCATCCAGGCAGAATTACTTTATTTTCCCAGTTCAGGCACTGCATCGGATTGCTGTGAATTAAGGCAATGCCTTGAGGTGGAGCAGAGCTGCTTCCCACAGGCTTAATAGTTCAAAAAAGCACAACACTAGGTAGATATTATCCCTGCACTTGGCAGCCAGCAAGTTCCAGTTGGCTTCAAGCAGCAAGGAAGATCTATTTAATACTTTTGCCAGCATTCATCTGATCTGCAGAGTTTAAAGCAATTACTGCTCCGTAATTTACATCTAGCCTTTTTAAAAAATGATTTGTAGGTCATGATAGGCTTTGGGTTAGCCTGAATTTTAACAAAACAGAGATTTGTTTGTTTTAAGAAAAACTCTCCACACTGAAAGACAGTAACCAGATCATTTTATTAAAAGAATGGCTATATTTGTTATGCTGCAGTTCTGACAACCAGGATGAGAATGTCGCAGAATAAAAGAAGGGAGGTACTTGTTATTGTGTAACTAGACTAGGAACATGCTTCCATTATTCTCTATTTAAAATAGTTGTATAGCACCTCCTCAAGGAAGTATATAAAAAAGTGTACAAAAAGTTTTAAAAGTGTATAAAAGGAATATAAAAGGAATATTATACAAGGAAGTGTGTAAAACCATGCAGCCCACATGATTTTGTGCAAGTCTAGATTTGCACACATGTCACCTCTCTTGCAGGAGCTGCATTGGTTTCTGATTTGCTTCCAGGTCCAATTCAAGGTGCTGGTTATCAACTTTAAAGCCCTACATGTCTTGGGGCCAGGTTATTTGCAGGACCACCTTTTCCCAGTTACATCCAGAGCAGAGAGGCAGGGTATGTTGTGGGTTCCCCCCCATTAAGGAAGTCCATCTAGTGGGACTGAGAAGAAGGGCCTTCTCTGTGATGGCTCCCTTCCTGTGGAACATCATCCCTGCAGAGATAAAACTGGCTCCCACCTTAATACTCTTCCGAAAGGCCCTGAAGGTTTTGCCAGTGGGCCTGGAGTCCCAGATTGATACGGAGGCCATCAAGTGGTTTGTTTCAATGTGCTGTTGTCATGAGGGGGGTGGGGGTGTAATGGGTTTTGTATTTGGGGTTTTATTTCTGTAAGCTGCCCAGGGTCACCGTGAGTTGGGCGGCCATACACATTTCTTTAATAAGTAAATATACAAGAAGAGATCTAAAGCAAATCAGACAGATGCAATCTGTTTCCCGCATACCCTACAAGTCTTTCTTTTCTTTCTTCCCCCCAAATTACAAAATCATAGTAAGATAAGGAAAAAAATAAGGCATTACATTTCAATAGAGAGCCATCAATGTACTGTATATAGTGTTGTGGACTGAGTACATTTTTCCAGTATTGTTCAACTTAACATTAGTTATTAAATAATTTTGGATCATCATTCAAAATGCTGTTTTAATGTTTAATTTCTTCCAGCTGGAACTTGAGCATCCAAAGTTTCTTGCTTGTCTCTAAGTATTTCTTCAACACTGTGATCGAGATCAGAAATCCTATTCAATGTTTCTTCAGGGCTGTGAGGATCTAGTACTTTGTGAGGATAGGCATGTAGCACTCTTTCTTGATTTGGGTGCTATAAATCAGGAGTGGGAACCTTTTGGTGGCTCAGAGCTATCTTTAATATTTGGTGCAGAAGTCTGGAGAGGGGTGATAATGTAAGTTAAGGGGGCAGAACTTTTGTTTTTCTGGGCTTAATGGAGGAGTTTTGACAACTTTCTTCATTTTTTAAAGCTATGTTAAGTTAAACCTATTCTGCCTAGCTAGTGGCAGCACCAAGCAGGTCTTTGTTGATATCCCCAAAACAAGCAAAGTTGGAGACCTGATTATTACTTTAATGAGAAACCATCAGGAACCGCCTAGAGTCCCTCTCTTGGGGGAGATGGGCGGTAATTAAATTTGAATAATAAATAAACTAAAAGTAGTAGGATAGATTTATGGCTGCGAGAGCTGGACCATAAGGAAGGCTGAGCGAAGGAAGATAGATGCTTTTGAACTGTGGTGTTGGAGGAAAATTCTGAGAGTGCCTTGGACTGCAAGAAGATCAAACCAGTCCATCCTCCAGGAAATAAAGCCGGACTGCTCACTTGAGGGAATGATATTAAAGGCAAAACTGAAATACTTTGGCCACATAATGAGAAGACAGGACACCCTGGAGAAGATGCTGATGCTAGGGAGAGTGGAGGGCAAAAGGAAGAGGGGCCGACCAAGGGCAAGGTGGATGGATGATATTCTAGAGGTGACGGACTCGTCCCTGGGGGAGCTGGGGGTGTTGACGACTGACAGGAAGCTCTGGCGTGGGCTGGTCCATGAAGTCATGAAGAGTCGGAAGCGACTAAACGAATAAACAACAAAGTAGGATAGATTGGGAAGTCGAAATAACTTCCCAGAATGTGGCAATGGCAAACTCATTCCAAACTGTTGCCAGCAAAACAACATGAACATATGTACCAAATCATCAGGAGTCAAGCGCAATTTGAGGGAGTTTTTAATTTAAAGCCTACATTAGAGTTGGCAGGTTGCAGTTTTAACTAGTTTCTTGCCACAACACAACTGCAGCTAATGTTCAGCTGCCATGGCCAGAGAAGGCAATGGGGGGACCACATGAGACCCTGGGCTCACAGCTTGTCCATCCCCACTATAAATGGGAAATACCAGGGTCCATGGTTACTTGTCTACCACTTTGAGAAAAAAATAAACTTTTCTCCGAGCATTTTACAGAGGGCCTATTTGAAAATACCCATTTCACTGATAGTGTTCTACTGCCTAGTGACCATTTGTTGTTGTTAACTTTATCTTAAGTTGACTTTATCTAATCTGTGATTGATTGGTTATGTACCATCAAGTCAGTTTTGACACTTAGCAACCACATAGATAGATTTTCTCCAGGACACTCTGTCCCCAACAACAGTGTACTTATTGTTGATCTTAAATTAATTATTATCTGCCTGACAGGGACTTATCTTTATAAGACAGAAAGCTGGGATCTGAGAAGTTTTAGTAAATAACAGGCCTAATTCTCCCAAGACATGCCAATATGACAAATGCTATAAATGATCCACACCAAGTGGTATGCCAGCAGAACATAAAAAAGAAAAAAAAAACTTGATAGGACTTGGCAGAAAATATACAGGGACAGACATTTTAGATTGGGCTGTAAAAATGAGAAGTCCCATATGATTATGTCAGTGTAAGTATTCGAAAGCTGTCATCTAAAACAAACAAGAGAGTCCAAAGTGGGAAAGAAGGGAAAATGTGTAGGCATGTGATGAGAGGCTTCCATAGTTACAAAGTATGTCAGCCACATACACTTATTCTTATTTCTTATTTTCTCTGAATCCAGAACGAAGCATGGTTAAATATCCATCAGAGGATGAACCATAGATCTGAAACAGAGTCACCAAAGCATAGCATCTTGCTCTGTGCGTGGTATCCCTAACTACTGGTTAGGCCTTTCTCATAACCCAGAAGACCCCATTCCTGGATGTTGAATGGAATAATTGTGTTCTAATACGTCTTTATGGAGACGTATTGGAAAATCTGTTCCATTTTGATGAGTGCATTCAGTTAAAAAAGAAAGATTGCATCACTCCAAAAAGAGCATGATCCATATTCAGTTACCAATAAATTATATTAATTGAACTGATGGTGTGCATGCCATTCCGCAGGCTACACAGCTGTCTGAAAAGTGTGAATGTGCAGTATAAGCTCGTGTGGCGCAGAGTGGTAGGCGGCAGTGCAACCTAAGCTCTCCCCACGACCCGAGTTTGATCCCAGCGGAAGCTGGATTCTCGGGTAGCCCGCTCAGGTCGACTCAGCCTTCCATCCTTCTGAGGTCGGTAAAATGAGTACCCAGCTTGCTGGGGAAGGTGACGACTCGGGAAGCCAATGGCAAACCACCCCGGTAGAGTCTGCCAAGAAAACGTTGCAAAAGCAGTGTCCCCCCAAAGGATCAGACATGACTTGGCACTTACACGGGGGACCTATTACCATCACACACTTTACAACCTTGCAGTCTGTCTTCACTCCTTCTGGGCTTTTCTGGTTGCCCAACACCCTGTTTCAACTATATGTTTGCCTGCGGCTAGAGCAGGAATAAAAGCAGGATGGCGACGTCTACTGAGGGCCAAGGGGCATCTCTGGCATTTGAGTGGTGAGCTAAAAAATGCAAAACAGAACAACTAAACTGCCAGCCTTGGTTCTGCCTCCCTCCAGATCAGGCTTCCTCACCAGTTCCTAAAGGCAACAGACTGTTGTGTTGCCTGCAAAAACATCACACCTCTTGAGTGTGGAGTGGTGGGGTAGAGGAGGCAGGGGGGCGGTCCCTACAGTCCGCCAGCAGTTGGGTGATCAGCCAGCTGTCATTTGGAAAATCTGTTTCTTTCACTTAGAAGATTTATCAGAAGTTTGTCAGTTACATAGCATCTTATCCAGCTGAAAACATATTCTTTGTGACATGTACAAGCGTGAGAAGAAAATAAATCCTGAAACTAAAATTGATTGATTGACTGACTGATTGTGTGTGTGTGTGTGTGCACGCACATGTGTGAGACTGTGTTTGAAGAGAAAGCCTGCGTAGGGAAGATCAGAGGCATATAAGTTCTTTAAAGAGAACCATTTCTATTTTATACAGAGCTTCATTTCTCTTTTTAAGCTTTGCTAAGCAGTGAACTTACTAAAGCACATGAAGAAGCTGTAGGAATATGGGACAGTGTATCTTTATACTTGTTTACAAACGCATAGAGACATGTTCTCATTCTCTCCTTTAATTTAACCTCTTCAGAATCTCTCTTCAAATTCCTCTTTGTCTGTCCCTGGTTCGGGAGGTAAGGTGGCATTATGTCTCCTGGATGCCCATAAATGTCTGTTATGCCAAGGGAGCATTTCCCTAAATAAGAAACATTGTCTTGTGCAGATCGTGGAGCTGTTCTAATCTGAGTGTGTGCAAACAAGTGCAACAATGATCAGCATAGGAACCTTATTATTAATTAGGGAGGTATGTCTACAGGGTACATATGTGAATCAGTAGTAAAGAAAAGAATGTCAAAGGGCACTCTGTGTGTGTGTGTGTGTGTTTAATCTTTAAATTAGGGATCTTGCATTTTCTTAGTTTGCTTTGCATTTTCTCTTATTCCTCCTAATGAGAGCTGGCTAAGAAACTTCGAAATAAATGCCAAACAATAACTGGGGAACATTATGGGCTGTTGGATGATATATCGTAACATCTAAAACTAGGGAAAGACTATTGAAAAACTGCTGTTGATGGAAATAAGACTCTACCTTAGCAAGTTCATTCTAATAAAAGATTTATGCCTAAGGAAAAGAGTAAACTCTTGTTTTTAAGAATTGTTATGGAGAAAAATTGACATTATTTGGAAAGTACGTTTTAAAGACCTTAACAAATTCAGTATGCAGATCAACATCCTGAAAGTGTGTATATATGTATTTTGTGTGTGTTTGTGTTTTTAATGAGGATTTTAAGTTTGGGGGCTTATAACAGGATGTGAACTATATCGAGATCGGGAGTGAATAAGTTTTAAAATAGGCATTCTAACATGTACATTCCCAAGGGGTAATTGGTTTCATGAATTTAAGCTACTTTACAATGAAGAGCACTATAAAGCTTGTTGGGAACTTTTTTTTTAATAGAAAGATGCTTACTGACATACTTTGATGCCAGGAGAGGCAATTCAAGGATTCTGCAAGGCTGTTTGGCTGCTTCCTGAATTTCCAGCTATGATTAATTGGTTGATCCTTCAACATGCACAAGAGCTTTAATATGCTTGCTCAACATCTTGTTCAGAATGTGGCGGACCTGTAATTACTTGGCAAGTCTGGAGTGTCATGACATTCCATAGTGCGGATTCAAAAAATGATCCCTCTCCAGCCCTGTCATAATTCACTGAAAATTATGGGAATGATGCCTGCTCCCCTTTCCCTTCAGGGGAGCATCAGCTTCTGATATTTCTAAAACAGACCTCATTATCCAGACCATCATTTCCATTTATCAGTGCCTTGCAGCTCTTGGTATTCACAGTTCAAAGAGTGTCATGTCCATCAATCACTGCATGGTCTTCATTTTCCTTTGTCTCCTGCAGCCATCAAAGAAAGCTTTTTTTGACGCTGCTTCTAATATCAAGGGATAGGGACAGTGAGAAAGCCGCCTGTCCTTTCCAAATGGAAGGAACTGGGAGTTGCAAAGATCAGAGAAGTTTCTGAAACTTCCATTGACAAAGTCACTCTTGAACATGAGCATGACAATTTCAGTCTGAGTGTATGACTCAAAGGCTTTCTTTCTCCTTCTGTTATTGTTTATATAAGGGTGGGATTTCCTCCATGTAATCCACCTTGTCTTGATACTTATAAGGAAGATACTTTTTTAAGCAAAGAAAGGGGGAAGAACAACAGTTGTCTCTCTCCACTGCTAAGAATCCTTCATCCATTTAGAAATGACCATGAAACTCACAGTGATTGAAACATGCAGAGAATGCTTTCCCCTTCTTTGACAGCTTATTATGAAGTCCCCCAATTCTTCTTCTGATCAGATTAAAATTTCACCCAAAGAAGGATCTCTAATTTAACAGCCTCTCAAAACCCAAAACAACAGCATCGTGCAACTCTGGTCTCCTTTTGTTATGACACCATTGCCATCAGGAATATATTAAATCCCTGTGCAATCTCCTGTTGCAAATGCCGGGTTCATGCAGCAAGAAAACATCTTGCCAGGATCTGTTGCAGTTCTTAAGAGAAACCAAGGACTGTGGAAGCAAGCAACCTTCCATAGACCAGAAACACCAGCAGCAGGCAGAGGTCTTCCTGGAATTCCTGCTGGCCATTTACTGTAAAAGGTTTGCAGACATCCTGGGGTCATGGAGTTTGCTACTGCTGGAGAATCACAAACTAGCCCATATGTAGGATCTTTGCCCTCCCTTGTTTAATGATTGCCAGAGGTCTGCATGGGTCTGCAGAGATCTGCAGAGAAGCAGATGATAACAATGTGATACAATTGCACTATTTGTGTGAGGACATTATCATACATACGTTGCTAATTTGCTTGGCGAGATGGGTGGTGAAGAAATGTGAGAAATAAATACATAAATAAATAAATTGGGATCATCGTGGTTTGTTGCAGGTGCTACTGAAACTATCCGGCATTCCCTATAAACGCTAATGACAAAGATGATATTCATATAGGTAGTTTCTTCTTTTTTACCTTCTAACTTTTCAACCCTAGCAGGAAATTTTGGACACTCAGACTGAATACTCAGTCTGGCAGGGATTAAATTTTTTATATTATAATTTTTGTATATTATATTTTTTTTCCTAGCTGCAACTCTATTGCTCATTTAGAAGACCAGAAAGGTGTTTTTCATGCCTTATTAGCCCAAAAATTGGAGTCTGTGAATCTACTGGAAACCCAACTGCATTTACATACCAGTCTGGTTTATGACACTGATGCTTCTGATACAATTGAAGCATGCTATGATGTGCTTAATTCTGAATATTCCAACTCTCTAGTCCTCAGGAACAATAGAAAAAAGGAGAGGAAAAAATGTGAGAAACATCTAAGCTGTATGCTAAAATGGACTCTGTAGAGACATTTTATCACATGTTCTGATTTCTATAAAATTCCAGCCAAGTATACTGATTTAGTGTGCCATTAAAGAAGCATAAGTGGGATTAAAATACCCATCCAAAAGAATGGAAAGGGAATCTCTGCTGCTTAGAATAATTAACAGAAGATGTTGACAATAAGTAATGTACTATCACAAGCACATCACCCTCAATTCTCAGCCCTCTGAAATTCAGGGAAGCACAGCAACCACATTGCACAAGTTTGGATCTTCTGCAAGGGTTAAAGAATAGGAACCAAATGGAACTGAAGCGAAACCTTTGGCCCATGATCTATGCAGGCCTGGCGCATAGACAGTGGCCCATTTGCCATGCTTCTGGCAGTATTCTTATATTTCTCTGGCAGTGCATTCATGCTGAACCACCTCTTTTTCCTGCACCACAACTTGTTTAATGCTTACTTTCAAAAAGTGAAATATACACAATATAAACCACATAATCAAATTGTAAAGACAATATACATCCCCGGAATCATGAGAGCAGCGAGAGAGAGGCCTTTTCTGCAACAGAAAAACAACAAACGGAACTCCCACACACATACACACACCTTGAGCAGAAACACACTAAAAAGATGCAAACAAGAGCTGGAACGTACAAACCGACAGGCCGAGAAAATGATATTCCAAAAATATCCGACCGTCACTGAAAAGGCCCTGCCTATGGAACGTACCAACAGAGCTGGGCAGTGCTGTGGATTCAGTTTCAAAAAGGGTCTGAGGAATGCAGCAGTTCAGATACATTGTGGCATCTGCTTGCAGCTCTGTAGAGCCGCCATTTCTTTCCCCAGGATTGTGGCAATTTCAAAGACAGCTTCATGATGCCGGGAAAAGACAAGGCTGTTTCAGAGTGGCCGGCAGATGTTACCTTCATCCTCCTGTACACTCCAAAGCACCTTTTATGAATTATTTCTGAAGTGTTGTCCAGCCTTACTCGTGAATTTCATTGCTCTTCCTTGTGGATCAGAGAGCATGGCTTCCGTTCTGTCGCTTTGCTTGTATCAGTGCAGACAGCCCTCCCAAACCATTAAAGGCTACATCATAAAGTGAGTGCAGAAACAAATGTGCAGTCAGTGTAACTCGGGCAGAATAAATGTAACAGGATCTACCTGTTAACTGCTGAACCTTTATATATGTAGTCCTCATTTAGCAATCACAATTGGGACCAGCAGCTTGGTCATTAAGCAAAGCAGATGCTAAGTGAAACGGTATGATTTTATTTCAGCTTTCCTTTGCTTTACAGACCTGCAAAGGTCATAAATGCAATGATTGGTTGCAAAGTTACATTTTCATCACTATTGTAACTGTGAATGGTCACTAAACGAGTCAGTCACTAAAGGAGGACTACTGGTATTGCATGATAATAGCAGTTCCACATCCTTATTTGGAATAATATTATATTATACTTTTGGTCTTTAAGCTTCACATATATACCCTATTTCAATAATCAAATGTAGATATAACCAGAACATGCCATATAATATTGAGAAAATTCTAAGTTTCTCTAGTTGAGTTTGCAACTGGCAGAGCACCCAAACCTGGCAAAAGAGCTGCATATATTTGCCTATATGCTAAGAGTTACATTTTGGAGATCTTTTGACCTGAGTATTAGCCCTTTAGGGGGAAATTACATGCCTATCCAATGCCAGTTCCTCTCTTCTATTTGGAACAGCAGATTTCTTCACCAAAAGTTCCATCTTGCCTGGCCTCAGGTTCACCTTTAGAGTACAATACTTAAGATGTACACAAATGCACAGGAGAAAAAGAATAGGAAAATCCATACAAATTCAATCTGCTGAATTCATCAGCACTGGAGTTTATGATAAACTTTTATGATCAGTTAAGGTAAGAAAACCAACAAAAGTTGTCAGAATTGGCCACAAAGAGATGGCACTGATCTCACCAGTTAGGCAGCCCACCCCAACCTACAGCCCTTCAGGTCTGTGGGACTTCAGTTCCCACAATCTCAAGCAAGCACACCTCATGCTGACTAGGAAATAAATGAGGAAAAGACCTATCAGTTGGGTAAGGCTGTTCTAAAGCATCCATCTGTCATTATTCAGCCGCATTTCTTTTTGTGCCATATTGAGAAGGCAACTCAACATCCTTAGACATTGCAAGCAAAAAAATAATTGCTTATCTCTAATGAATAGACGAATGCCTACAAAATTTCCCAAGGCCATCACATATCTTACTTGGAATGACAAATAGCTATACAAGTGTATATAAAGCTATACAGGTAATATTCCTCTCTCCAACACACACACACAACACAGAGGACAAGTGTATGCCCATGGATGCACACCCAGATCTATAAGGAATTTAGTAGCCACTGCATCAGCAGGCTCAAGCTGAAGGCAAAGAAAGGAAGCCGGGCCCATGGAAGCAAAAATCAGCACAGCAACGTTCACTTTGTCAGTGCTTTAAACCTTACTTACAACCTTATTTACTGAGCAAAATGTCCTTAAACTAAGATGAATCCAGCAGTAGGAGAAGGGCATTATGCCCCTTCACCAGTCTTCATTTGACAAATAACATAAATTGATGTGAACATGGAAATACATTTCTTCTAGTATGAGTTACCCTTGGCTGTTTCCTCTGTCCATGCATCCAGTACAGGCAACTTATGTCGGTAGTCCTGTTCAGGCATGGAGGACTTCAGACTGGGTAGAAATTGGGGCCATGCATGCAGCCTTGCTTCCTATGCTCCCTTCATGCATTCAGCTAGCTAACTGAAGAGAGCTGTACTTGTGTTGGCTTGAACATGAGTATGCTTTTTCATATGGCCCAGGACCCAGATGAACGAGGATTCCAGATCATGCTTAGAGCAATACTTTTATTCAAGCACAGATAACTACAGCTCCACCTTTCAGGCCAGTTTGAAGTCTTCCAAACATTCAGCTGAAGGTCTTCACCAAGCCCATCTTAGACTTAATTTAGAAAAAGAAAATAGCCAACTTTGCCTCTTGACTGGTCCCCTGAACAATATTCCTATTCTAGATATTTGCCAAATCACAGAATTGCACTCACCCTCCCTGCATCATCTAAGGCTCTTGAGGTATATTATGTACAGAATGCTTCTCAAAGTAATTTGGCTAGCCAGGTCAATCAGCTGAAGGACCATTTCAAATGCCATGATCATCAGTTTTTAATGTGAAAAAGCTTCAGGGTGGAGATGGATAAAATTCATACAGAAGTTCAAAGGCCCAAATTTGGGCATAATCAAGATTGCATGTAGCAAAAAGCAAAGTATTCAAAAAGTATTGTTCTGGTAATAAATGGCTAGAACCAGCTGTCTTCCACTACCAAGACCCATGCACTAATGTAAGCTTTCAGGCTTGGTCTTTCCAGCTCTGACTTCTGACTTAAAGCCCAACTATCACTCAAGGATTGACAATGGACTGGAATCCAGAGTCCCTCTTCCATCAGTGGAAGCACCCCTAACCCAGTGAAAGCTTTTACTGGAAGAAGGAACTGCCAGAGCCTATTAATCCTGAAGGCCCCTGTATCTTCTGAAAAGCTGGAGCAGTAAATTGAGAGACCCCGCAGAGTAATGTGGAGATGAAATGAGACTGCAGAGTGTGGAGGAGGAGTGTTGTGTTTTACACCACTGATACTATTATGTTGTTGTTTATTTGTTTAGTCGCTTCCGACTCTTCGTGACTTCATGGACCAGCCCACGCCACAGCTTCCTGTCGGTCGTCAACACCACCAGCTCCCCCAGGGATGAGTCCGTCACCTCTAGAATATCATCCATCCACCTTGCCCTTGGTCGGCCCCTCTTCCTTTTGCCCTCCACTCTCCCTAGCATCAGCATCTTCTCCAGGGTGTCCTGTCTTCTCATTATGTGGCCAAAGTATTTCAGTTTTGCCTTTAATATCATTCCCTCAAGTGAGCAGTCTGGCCTTATTTCCTGGAGTATGGACTGGTTTGATCTTCTGGCAGTCCAAGGCACTCTCAGAATTTTCCTCCAGCACCACAGTTCAAAAGCATCGATCTTCCTTCTCTCAGCCTTCCTTATGGTCCAGCTCTCGCAGCCATATGTTACTACAGGGAACACCATTGCTTTAACTATGCGGACCTTTGTTGTCAGTGTGATGTCTCTGCTCTTAACTATTTTATCGAGATTGGTCATTGCTCTTCTCCCAAGGATTACACGTCTTCTGATTTCCTGACTGCAGTCAGCAGCTGCAGTAATCTTCGCACCTAGAAATACAAAGTCTTTCACTGCTTCTACATTTTCTCCCCCTATTTGCCAGTTATCAATCAAGCTGGTTGCCATCATCTTGGTTTTTTTGAGATTTAGCTGCAAGCCAGCTTTTGCACTTTCTTCTTTCACCTTCATCATAAGGCTCCTCAGTTCCTCTTTGCTTTCAGCCATCAAAGTGGCATCATCTGCATATCTGAGATTGTTAATGTTTCTTTCAGAGATTTTAACTCCAGCCTTGGATTCCTCAAGCCCAGCATGTCGCATGATGTGTTCTGCATACAAGTTGAATAGGTAGGGTGAGAGTATACAGCCCTGCCATACTCCTTTCCCAATCTGAAATCAGTCCGTTGTTCTGTGGTCTGTTCTTACTGTTGCTTCTTGGTCGTTATACAGATTCTTCAGGAGGCATACAAGATGACTTGGTATCCCCATACTGCTAAGAACTTGCCACAATTTCTTCTGGTCCACACAGTCAAAGGCTTTAGAATAGTCAATAAAACAGAAATAGATGTTTTTCTGAACTCCCTGGCTTTTTCCATTATCCAGCGGATATTGGCAATTTGGTCCCTAGTTCCTCTGCCTTTTCTAAACCCAGCTTGTACATCTGGCAATTCTCTCTCCTTGAATTGCTGAAGTCTACCTTGCAGGATCTTGAGCATTACCTTACTGCATTTGAAATGAGTGCCACTGTTCGAAAGTTTGAACATTCTTTAGTGTTTCCCTTTTTTGGTATGGGGATATAAGTAGATTTTTTCCAGTCTGATGGCCATTCTTGTGTTTTCCAAATTTGCTGGCATATAGCATGCATTACCTTGACAGCAATATCTCGCAAGATTTTGAACAGTTCAGCTGGGATGCCGTCGTCTCCTGCTGCCTTGTTATTAGCAATGCTTCTTAAGGCCCATTCAACCTCACTCTTCAGGATGTCTGGCTCTAGCTCACTGACCACACCATCAAAGCTATCCCCGATATTGTTATCCTTCCTATACAGGTCTTCTGTATATTCTTGCCACCTTTTCTTGATCTCTTCTTCTTCTGTTAGGTCCTTGCCATCTTTGTTTTTGATCATACCCATTTTGGCCTGGAATTTACCTCCAATGTTTCTAATTTTCTGGAAGAGGGCTCTTGTCCTTCCTATTCTATTGTCTTCTTCCACTTCTGTGCATTGCTTGTTTAAAAATAATTCCTTATCTCTTCTGGCTAACCTCTGGAATTTTGCATTTAATTGGGCATATCTCCCCCTATCACTGTTGCCTTTTGCTTTCCTTCTTTCTTGGGCTACTTCTAGTGTCTCAGCAGACAGCCATTTTGCCTTCTTGGTTTTCTCTTTCTTTGGGATGTATTTTGTTGCCGCCTCCTGAACAATGTTGCGAATGTCTGTCCAGAGTTCTTCCGGGACCCTAACTACTAAGTCCAGTCCCTTAAATCGATTCTTCACCTCCACTGCATATTCCTTAGGAATATTAGTGAGCTCATATCTAGCTGATCTGTGGGTCTTCCCTAATCTCTTTAGTCTGATCCTAAATTGTGCAAGAAGAAGTTCGTGATCGGAACTACAGTCAGCTCCAGGTCTTGTTTTTACCGACTGTATAGATGTTCGCCACCTTTGGCTGCAAAGGATGTAGTCAATCTGATTTCGGTGTTGTCCATCTGGTGAAGTCCATGTATAAAGCTGTCTCTTAGGTTGTTGGAAGAGAGTGTTTGTTATGCAGAGTGAGTTGTCTTGGCAAAATTCTATCAGCCTATGTCCTGCTTCATTTAGTTCTCCCAGGCCATGCTTACCTGTAATTCCAGGTGTCATTTGACTGCCCACCTTAGCATTCCAGTCTCCCGTGATGAAAGTAACATCTCTTTTAGGTGTGTTGTCCAGTAGGTGCTGCAGATCCTCATAGAACTGCTCTACCTCAGCTTCTTCAGCATCTGTGGTTGGGGCGTATATTTGGATCACTGTGATGTTAGATGGCTTGCCCTGAATTCGAATTGAGATCATTCTATCATTTTTTGGATTGTATCCAAGCACTGCTTTAGCCACTTGACTATTAATTATGAAGGCTACTCCATTTCTTCTGTGGTCCTCTTGTCCACAGTAGTAGATCTGGTGGTCATCTGATGTGAAGTGGCCCATTCCAGTCCATTTCAGTTCACTGATGCCCAGAATGTCTATCTTTAATCTTGACATCTCACCAATAACCACATCCAATTTGCCCTGGCTCATAGATCTTACATTCCAGGTTCCAATGGTGTGTTGATCCTTAGAACATCGGATTTGCCGTTCACCACCAGCACTGTCGGCTGCTAGCTGTCCCTTCGGCTTTGAGCTAGCTGCGTCATCACGTCTGGGGCTAGTTGAACTCCTCCTCTGTTCCTCCCCAGTAGCATTTTGACCATCTTCCGACCTGGGGGTCTCATCTTCCGATGGTATACCGACATATCTCTGGTTGTACTGATCCATCAAGTTTTCACGGCAAGAATACTGGGGTGGGTTGCCATTACCTTCCCCAGCAATCTCATTTCGTCTGACCTCTCTGTCATGACCTTCTCATCTTGAGTGGCCCTTCACGGTTTAGCTCATGGCATCTTTTGGGTGCTCAAGCTCCAGCACCACGACAAGGTAATGATGGATACCTTATTCTCTCCATTTCTTGCCAGTGGCTGAAGAGCTTCAGAAATGAAGGAGGTACAAAAATGATGTGTAAGAGGGAACTAATTTGCTTGAACGTATCACTCCCTCTCTGAAGTTCCTCCCAATTGCTTCCAAATGTATAGAGAGACCCTTGGCTTCCTCAGTGACACCTAATTTAAGGAGTTCATCTGTCCAAATATGTGTCTTTCTTTCAATGGTTCACATACCATGCTTCTTTACATTAAAAATGCTTCTCCTCACCTTTCCAGGGAAAACATTTGATAGGGCAAAGGCACATTTCTGAATTACATTTCAGATGTGACTTTCATCCATATGGATGGGTATCTGATGGAGAGCTTCAGTAAACCAGCCCCAGCCCAGCAGCCACTCTACCAGCCTTATCATCCTATTACAACATGGGATTACAGTAATTGAATCAGAAATGTACTGGACATGCAACTAATGTTAGCAAAACACCCACACTTAGCATTTTTAAAGCTGCATCATCAACACAAGGGCAATAAATTATCACAAATTATGGTGCTCTCAGTTTTGCAAAAAAAAAAGTGGACAAATACAACAAAAAGAGAGATAATCCATTTATAATGGATAAAGCATGCAATTTCTAAAATCCAAGAGTTTGCAATAACTTTAGTGGGTCACAGTCACTGCATTACATTTATTAAGCTAATGGGATGAGAAGCCCAACACGTCTACATAGTTTTACACTTCACTGGCTGCACATACATCTCATGGCCTTTGCTTCTTGTACAATAGAAAATCAATTCTCGTTCTAATTCTAAAAGCAAGATATATGCTTGCTGATGACTAATCAAGGGAGCTGGTTTTTTTGAACTAACATTTTGACCACAAATATGTTTGCAGGTAAGCCTATAGGCTCACAGTGAGGTCATCATCACCAGCTGTGCATGTCAATTGGCTTATGTCAGTCATGAGGTGTGATTAGTTCATGACCACGGACCTTCAGTCTTCCATTGAGACAATTTGAGAGTTTGATGCTTAAGCAATCACAATTGCCTAAACAAGTGCACCTCAGCTCAGGAGATGATTTGGTTATTTCACAGACCGCAGGTACTGTTCTAAGACAACTGGAACTGGTTTCTATGCATACTGGCAAATCATGTCATCCTGGAATCTGTTAGTTTCGAGGTTCCACACCACCTGTGCCTTATACCTACAAGAGGGATGCAGGGTCAGAATTTGCTTATAGAAATGCTTGAGGCTAGGACTTAAACAGTTGATGTCAACAATGGGGAAGCAGTCACAGTATGATGTGGGTGTTGTTTTCCGCACACACGTAACTCCACACAGCCCTGGTAACTTGCACCCTGTCTCAGAATGATGAATAAGGTGAGAAAATTATTGGAAAAGAGGCAATAGGAATGTGTATTCATGGAGCACACCAGGGGAAGAAATTTATTCGTTTTGCACCCAAGTAGCTACATGGAAATGCTGACATAAATGGGCCTACTGCTGCCTTCCCCAGCATGGTGTCATTAAGAAAATCAAGTGTACTGGAGAGGGGGACACTGTGATGGGGAAAGCTTACCTATAGTAACTGCTACAAAGGAGGTTTTAGGCTGTGGCCTTCAGTCTAGCACACATAGGTACCAGAATGTCTGCCAGTACCTTCCCTGAGACCTAGCAAGCTTTCTGTCTCTCCTGATTTAATTCTTGTTAAGATTTTTTAAATAAAAAAAAAAAGAAAAGCCAGCATGCTGCAATATTCAGTAATTTCCTTAAGCTACACGTAGATCCTTGAAACATTATTACAAAATAAAATGGTGGGTGGTGGCAGCCAGGGATTGATTTGGAAGTGTGACCACCTGTCCAGCAGAAGGAGAAAGGGAAATTGATGGTGGAAAGCCGTCCTGGGTGGTTAGAGGGAAGAGCAGCCCACCACTTTCCCTTCTCATAAATGGGTGTTAGTCACTTACCAGAATATACAGGTGGTCCTCATTTAATGACCACTCATTCAGTGACTGTTCAAACTAACAACAGCACTGAATGAGTGGTAGTTATGACTGGTCCTCAGAGTTCCAGCTGTTGCAGTGAGCTGCAGTCACATGATTGCTATTTCTGACATTCCCTGCCAACTTCCCACAGCCAAAATCAATGGGGAAGCTGGCAGGAAGTCAGAAATGGGCAGGGGTGTCATATGAGGTCCTCGCTTAATGGCCCATGTGGTCCTCACTTAACGACAGCAACCAGGACAACTAAGCGGTGTGGTCATGTGACATCACGCATTATGACCACATTGCTTAGCAACGCCACTTCGGGTCCCAATTGCCATTGTAAACTGAGGACTACCTGTAATCTCAGTGTTTCTAATGTGCTCATCTCCTAAAAAGTTAGAGATCCCTGCTTTAGGAAAGGGAATAATAGTGGAAAGTTGATGATTTATATCCTGCCTTTCTGTCCAGAATAGATATCATGGGAGCATGGCAGCAGGCACTGTGGGACCAAAGTGTCCAAGAAGTGACATTGGATAGGGAGAAGCAGGATGAAGATGAATTAAAGGGTTGGAAATGGGTCATGAAATTAAAAAAAAAATAAAAAAATCTCTCCTGGGCTTTTTTTCCCCCCCAGTAAGATTTGTGAATCTTTGACCTAGCAATTCACTTGAGATGTGCTAAGTGCCTTTTTATTCTTCCATTCTTTCTCCTTCCCCCAGCCTTTTGAGCTATTCTGAGGCAATAAAAAAGGAGATCACATATCAGATCAATGTAGGAAATGGAAAAGAAGAGAATTGCTTCCATCCGCTATTGTCAATTGTTAACATTATGTGAATCAACCCTAACAGGGACTTCAACTGAGAAATCTTATACTCACATAATGTCAGGACCAAAATCACATCACTTTTATGGCCACCATATCCACATGTCCTTTGCTGAGAAGGAGCAGAAAAACAAACCGAAAATACCAAAGTGGCAGAAAGACAGACATAATTCCAATGTTCCTAGAAATGTGTGTGACTGTGCTGCATACAGAGGTAGCCACTAAACTCACAGTAACAGGAGCACCGATCCTTGCATCATCTGTTGGACAAGACAATGCCACCGTGCCTCCAGTGCATTAGGCTATAGAGGGAATAGGGAATGGCTTTGAAGGACAGGAGGAAGAGCAGCTACCAAGTCAACAGTCAGATAAGAGGAGCTGGAGCCCGGGCCAAGAAAATAACTTGAGAAAATGTCTCAGACAAGCCCCTCCCTAGTTCGCATGAAGATAAAGTGAGGGAGGGGGGAGGCACATTCAGACTTGCAAGGTTCTATTACTAGAGCTGTTACAATACAAGCAGTCCTGACCTATATGGCATTGGTTTCTTAATCTGGTCTAACTGGTAGGGTTGACACAAGCACACTGTTTTGAAAAGCAGCCAGGACAGGAACAAAGAAACATAGCAAGGACAGCCATAGCACATGTCAGCCGCAGTGTACAGCCCCTGCTGTCAGAATTCTCCTGACCACATCTAATCCAGTGATGGAAAAGAGACTCCATCCTTTCTATCTCAGATCTTTAGTGGGCTGAATGATCTTAGGGAGTGGGGCTACAATGATTGAAATGACCATCTGTCATGATCACCGTTGTGATGCTTGTGACATCGCAACGGCTCGCATGACAATACAGGGTAATGGGTCCCTGACGGATTAAGGCAAAAGGCAACCATGAAACAAAAGGGAGCAACAGGTGCTGGAAACAAAGTATCAACCCAGGCTGGTGGCACGGAAGATAAGGATACAAAGTTGCAAAGAGGTAATTGACAAGACAAACGGAGAGGTGCGCCCGAGCTGTCAAAAAGATTAAGAGCCTGATCGCCCGGCAATGAACCATCACTGGTCAGGAAGGCGATCGAGGCAACGCCCAGAGCACAGGAGGGGGCTGCACGACCCCTCACCTATTGAGGATGAAACCGGTGGGGCTCGTGGGACGCACCTGGAATAAGGTGGGGTGGAGCGCTGACCGGCGCGGGCTATTTAAATCCCGTTCCGGCGCACTCCCCTCACTCTCAGCTTTCTAAGGGCATGCATTCTATTCCCAAATAAAACCAGAACCTAAAGTCTACTCTAGCGTCTGTGTTTTTATTGGGTCTCAGGCAGAGCCTGACACCATCTTGGATAGAGAAGTGCATCCGAGAAGTGCATCTGAGCATGGTGTAGCAGCACTCCTTTCTTCCATGTGGAGGAAGCAACCACTCGCAGCCGCCTCTGGTACATAGAGGAGGAAACAATCTTTCTCCACAGGCATTTCTCCATTGCTCCCTCCTGCTGCCTCCCAAAACAAGACTGCTGTTTCCTGATTCTGTGCTGAGAAAGTGAGGTGAAAAAGGTTATCTCTCATCTGCTGATTGATTATATTCCATCAAGTCAGTGTTGATCCTTGGCAGAGGAAATGGAAGGGGACTGGGATAGAAGGTAAGGTCAGGAACATGTGGATCAAATTCAGTCAGCCAGATGAGAAATCCCAATGGGTCATATTCAACATGAATTTCCCCACTGCCTAATTATTCCAGCTGAGCAAACTTGCTGCTCATTGAGGGTTATGTACATATATGAACAAGTGAAGGACTATCATCTCAAATGGGTGGTTTACTCAAAGAATGGCTACCATAGTGTTTTTTTTCTCACTCACAGCCTTTCAGTCTGAATCCTTTTTAAGGGAAGTAACTCATAAGTTCAGATGCAAAACATCTGGTATACAGTCAGTAAGAAGACAAAGGTGTTTGATCTGAGTGTGCCTTTATGCATGAATTAAATGAAAGTCCATTGCATCTAGCACACTCAGAAGTTGGAGAAGGAGATAGTTTGCTTTGAGGAAAAAGGAACAAGAGGTAGGTAAAGGTATCTTCCTCAATCTATAAGAACTCAGGGTCACCACCAAACTGATCTCACAAGAAAACATATTCCTTTACCATCTATATAATGCATAGCTATAATGAAGATGAAAATAACCATCTCAGACAAAGGAAGAGCTATTTTTTAAAAGAGGATTTTACAGATTGAAGAAAGATAAAATAATTAGTCACCAAGGCTACCTAAAAGTACTATTTTCAGAGACAATCTCTCCTGGGTGATAATTAGGAAAAGGCAGCTGATGTTATGCTCTTGAAGCATCTAGCTTGCCACCATGGTAAACAGGACCATGGACAGATCCAGGGATGGAGAAAAACTAGAACTGGATCAAATGGTAGTCTAAGCAATTTTCAGTAAATGGAATCCCAATTATTTAACCTGCAAGGAGCAACAAAAGGACTTTCTCCATGAGGAAATGCCGCCCCCACACCAAAGGTATAATACTGAAATACAGAAAATAGTTAGAATTGCATTTTTGTGTGCAAAATGTATGATGATATTTGTTCAGTTCTTACTGAAAATAAATTATTGGGCTCAAAATGCTTTCATTCTAAGTGTATGGCTTTTGTGAATGTATCAGTTGGTGTCTCCTACAGTTTTAATTTCAAAAGAACAACGAACTAAGTCTGCCCCTCCCTGGTTTAATCCGGGAGGAGTTTTCATATGCTTTTAAAATCTCAGCTGAAGTGCAGGAAGCAGCCACCTTTTCACACATTTAGGAGACAATGATATACAAGACAGAATGATTCCATGGACCAGTGGCCAAGAGGTGGTGCTTAACAACAAAGAGTTCTGACTAGGAAAAGAGGGGAGCCGAAACCATATTGCACCATCCCATTTTAATCAATACATTTACTAACACCAAAGATCGAGGACCCCTCCAGCTTCAAGGATAAAACAGCAATGCAGCAATGTGCTGCAGCTGACTGGTTTTATTCGTTCATATAATTGCCTCTTATTAATTGGTACTCTGCATAATAAAATAAGCACTCACCTTCACAGTCTGCCCAGCTTCAGGACCATCCTGTGGGGAGAAGTGGAAGAGAGGAAAGGAAGGGGGGAGAATTAGATAATAGCAGCCAACAAGACTCTCCTGGGCATTCAAAAAATTGCCCATTAATAATTTAAATCTAATTTCATTGTGCATTAATTTATAGCACTCTCGTGAGGATGATCTGGCACCAAAGTACTTGGGAGCAGACACCTTTCTATTTCAGGGCCAAATCAAATGGGAAATGATGGTATAGAGAAGAATAAATGCTGGCACATTTGTTCCTCTTGGCCCTCACCATCTCAGATCACAGATGCTCTTAATAATGTTGGTGCTCATCAAGATTTATGAGGACTGTTTAGAAAAGACAAGTTGTTGGCAGACATGATACAGTAAAATGCCCTTCTCGGTTTAATATGGTTTTAACAAAAGGTCTGAGGTAACCAGTGCAACCCATTCATTCACTGCTCTGTCCCAGAAGGTAGACAGACATACCCTCTTGGTGAAAGGATGAATGAGCATTTTGTAGAGAAGCCACATTCCGTCGATAGCTCAAAAAGCTATTTATACTTAAATTCAAGATTAAAATGAACATGTGAAAGCTCTTTATTCATATCCTGTTCAGTCAGGGTATGCTTTATACCTGTAGTATAGAGGAGCACATGAACAAAAAACAAGGAAGCCAAATTACATTAAAGAGACATACTGTATATTCCATCTTTTAGACTTTCAAGTTCAAGGTCCCATTTGCATGTAGCTGAAGCATACTGAGCTGAAGGCCTTCTGTCTCCTGCATGTACAATTCTGGGTTTTCTATTACACTAGATTTTGTGCATGGATTTATTTACATAGATATCATGTACATGGGTTCCTGGAATGCCATTAAGGGTGGTTCTGCAAGGCATACCTCTGGTCATCAGTTTCCATATATTTATGGAAGACTAAAAGGAACTATCTGAGATATATGATGAGGGAGCACTTTAGTCTCTTTGGAGAAGAGACAATACAAACTGTACATCAAAGTCACAGTAATACTAACTTACTCTCTGAGAGTGAATATGGTCTCTGAAGCTCCACCCAAACTGACCTCAGGAAAATGGCATGAGCTGATCTGAACTGCTTGCTACCAGAGACCTCAAAGGCATATCTTCATTTACAAACACACCCTTCCAATGTTCTGTGCCAGAATTTACACAGTAGGACAAAAGACATAATCTTAGTGTTGAGGACATTAACCAGGTCAAAAGCACTTGAGGGCAGTATCTTAAAGATTTCAGGAATAGGGCTTGACATCTGAGAGACAGGTTGGCCAGACTTCTTCTCTGGGTCTTACTGCTGTTTGCCTTCTTCCTCAGATGATGGTCCATCCAAGGAGGACATGACAGCATCCTTTCCCTCACTCACTTCATCCTGAGTGGTGTCATGTAAATAGGAATAGCAATAAAATATTGTCGTTGATGGCAAGAGGGCAGCAAAAGGGAAACTCACCAACACCAACATCAACAACCTTCCAGCTGTTCCTTTCTGTCTCCCAAATTAAGAGATGTCTGCAGTGAATTATAGCAACTAAATTTCCTTGAGCTCCTTGCTTATTTTGGTATACCAAAATGGAATAACATCTTCAAAGCTGTCTTCAGGGGGCACAGAAAAGAAGTTTGGGGGCTGCAAGTTGCTCAGCCTTGGTGACCCAAGCTAAGTCCTGAATCCTGTGTGAATGCTGCAGTATGGTGCTGCGGTATGATTTCTAATTCTTGAAAGCTATTTCTGCAACTGTAGTAAAACTGTTCACAGCATGCATTATTCTCCATCTCAGTGCATTTACAGAATTGTCCCAGAGGACATTAAATTAGTTACTGAGGGGTTTTTTTTAAAAAGAAAAGAACAAAAACAAAAAACTTAAGCTAGCTATAATATTGACGTACCCCCTTTCACACAGGAAATTGCAGGTAGATACCCTAAGTACTATTTTTGGTATTATAAACCTTCAAAACTATCTTTTAGAAGCTTTTGTGCAGTTAGTTATAATTTGCTTATAGGGCAAGGTAACAGATTTTATACTGTAATCAAATCACAGTACTGATTCTCACCACAGTACGAATACCAACCTGAACTGAAATGGTGAGTGAAGTTCCTCCAAAGTGTTGCTCCACTATATTACCAACTGCTTGTGTTGTGCGAAATAAATCAGCCACTTCTTCAGGATGCAAGTCACGGAAACGTTCCACAGGGCGGAGTGGGCAAATAAGAACATCTGATTTATACAAAGTTAAGGTACAACTTTGAATTGTAGCAATCCCTTATGAAGATACTAGCTACTCAGTTCCACAGAAATATGCAGAAGAGAGCCTGTTCTTCAACAGAATTTGGAGTATGAAAAGAATATGAAAAGGAAGGAAGGAAGGAAGGAAGGAAGGAAGGAAGGAAGGAAGGAAGGGAGGGAGGGAGGGAGGGAGGGAGGGAGGGAGGAAGGGAGGAAGGAAGGAAGGAAGGAAGGAAGGAGGAAGGAAGGAAGGAAGGAAGGAGGAAGGAAGGAAGGAAGGAGGAAGGAAGGAAGGAGGGAAGGAAGGAGGGAAGGAAGGAAGGAAGGAAGGAAGGAAGGAAGGAAGGAAGGATCATACATTTTAAAATGTTTGGCTTTGTATCTGAATAATCTTCCTCCTTCTTTTGAGCAAAAAGATTCCCATGTTCACAATATTTATTTTCAAGTTAGAAGGAAAAGAACATCCAGAAATTAGGGAAAGAAGATATATGCACTATATATGCACTAGCTGTCTAATGTTTTGGGCAAGAATTCCATTTTACAGTTTTCAAATTGCATAAAAGGTGTTGCCAATGTAATTGTATGCACATCTCAGAAGACTTACTTATTTACTTACTTATTTCATTCTCCCTCTCTCTCTCTCTCTCTCTCTCTCTCTCTCAAATTTATATGGCCACCCATCTCACAAAAAAGTGACAATGAGATTTTTATCTAGTTAACTATATAAAGGATCACAGTGTAAATGAGTTGGGGGAAAAAACAGCTTTTTAGATTATTTGCACAGTTCTTTCTGAAATGCAGTATCTGTTTGAGCCCTGAAAGAAAGACACACACATACACTCACACACACACATATACTGAAGTGCAGTTGAACACACATGCACAAGCTTTCACTGGGGGGGGGGGAATACCTGAGGAAATATGATATAAATATATAAAGCTGACCTTAATTAGAATTTACTATTCTAAGCTGAGTAAGTTGGCATTCAGAGCCAAATACTTGCAGTGTTGAAAGCTGGCCAACCCTTTGTGCACCACATCTCTTCCACAGCCAGAACTGAGATTTACATTGATCTAAGCATGTTCAGCTTTATTTTGGATTGTGATCAGTAATTTGGTTGGCATAATCAATGAACAGAGTACTCAGAGTACGGCGTACAAGCAACTCCATCAAATCCTAGGGTCCCCGGCACGCGCTCTGTCCAGAATTATCTGGAACTTAATCATTTAAATTCCTGGAACGCAGAATACTGGCTATGATACCTCAGGCAGAATACTGAAAAGGAAGGAAGGAAGGAAGGAAGGAAGGAAGGAAGGAAGGAAGGAAGGAAGGAAGGAAGGAAGGAAGGAAATATTTCAGAAATATTTGCTGTCTTAAGCATCTACTTGCTACTGTGAAATATATATTGACTTGAGTTCCTTGGGAGTTATCCTAGGAAAGCATGTATAAGATTTCCACATCTCCTCCAAAGTAAGTCATACTGAATGCACTGGAATCTCTTTCCAGCCCAACCCCTATTTTCAGCTCCTCTTGAACTCATACCCATTGGTACGTATAGGAAAATAAGGTAAAACTAACCCATATTAAGATTGCGATTTTGCACATATTGTCCGTTTCGTAAAAGCAAATTAACACAATGGGACTTACTTCAGCACAGCAAGGGCGCAGCTGCTTCATAAAGTATCTGGGACATACAGATGGAGATGAGTTCAATCAAAGTGGTATTAGGAAACCGTACATCTATTTTCTGCTGGGACTCCCTTTTTGATTCTGTTGCTTATTCTTCTGCCGGGAGGAGAAAGAGCTGCAGGGCTTAATAAAGTGCCACTCATTTATTTGCTAGTCTTTCCAGGAGGCTGTAGAAAATGCCTTCATAAGTGATGCTACTGGCTGAACCAAGAGCCCAAAGGGAAAACGGGAAGTTGCAGTGAGCCTTGGTTTCCACACCAGGAAGAAAGAAATAAGAAAACTAATTAATTTTGCTCCTTAAAAAAAGGGAAATTTGTGTCAATACACACACACACAAAAGGTAGAGACACACTGGTTTCATCCAAGTTCATTTTTCAAAAGAAAAGATGGGAAGCATTTACCTCTGGGTGCTGGAAATTTAAGTAGACAATTACCCTTCTTCTGAAGCACTGCTTTATTATTATGGGTCAGTGAACCATTTACACATGGAGAATATCTTTTCATTTAACCTCTAGCAAAACACTGCCTAATGTTCACTTTTCTTTTTTCTTTTCTTTTAAATGTCTTATAGAGTTCTGTCCTGGTTGCTTCAGATCTTACTTTGGAATTAATACTCCAGAGCAGTGTTTCTCAACCTCAGCAACTTTAAGATGTGTGGACTCCAATTCCCAGAATTCCATGCTGGCCAGGGAATTCTGGGAGTTGGAGTCCACACGTCTTACAGTTGCTGAGGTTGAGAAACACTGCTCCAGAGCATTAACATCTCAGCTAGGACTGGAATTAATGGAATTACCCATTTCAAATGTCACATTGCTTTCAGAGTTGCTCAAAGAAAAGAAGAATACAACTGAAAGGTCTCTTGTTTCTTTTGTGAGCCAATAACTTTTTCATGGGTCCACTGTATTCCTTTCCTGTGCCCCCTCCCCCTTTTCTTTGGCACCAAAGTCACACTGAAATGGATATACTGTAAAGTACTATATCATTAAACAGTATGCATTCTGAAATATATTTTCCTCTCAAAATGCAAATGCCAAAATGTATTTTGATTTTATGTATGGGCTGAAACAAGAACTGCACTGGAAAAGGGAGGAAGGACAAAAGCCAGGAGATAATTAATTTCCAGTCAAGTATTAATTAATTCCGGCTCTGATTTCACTGCCATCCTTAGGAATCCAGGCAATATCTCTAGGATGTCAAAGTCTAGCAAAACTGATTGGTGCCATTTCCTCCCATTTTTAAAGCTTCATTATTTCTTCAGTACTTTCTGTAGGTTTCCCTCACATTCTCAGGGTTATAAGGGCATGAGAAAAGCAAGAGAGACTTCTCAAAAATAAGGGGTTTTTGGTTTTTTTAAAAAAGGCAACTGCATTACTTCTTCTCGTGCATGGTCTGCCCTTTCTTCTGAGCTGTAATGGTCAGGCTTCAGGGTGACTAGGTTTTAACCCAATTTAAAATGGCCAGGCCTCGGGATCCTTGTTAAATTTGATCAGACAAATAACATTGTTAAAGATTTCTGAAACTGCAGTGAAAAACACTGGAAAAACAGGGCTTATTTTAAGCAATAAAAAAGAGGGGTCAAGAGGAGTTGACCCCATCTTTAGCTTTGTCTATAATCATTACTGAAATGCTCCATTGTACTCTTTATATACACCTGATACCTCATCTGTCCAACATAAAATGCAGGTATTACAGACAGAAAATGGGTCTAATTGAATATCATAGTCTCCCATTTCTTTGATATTCAAATTGTAAAGTGTATTTTGGGGGCTATCACATAGCAGAATTTTATATCTCAGACAGTTGAAGCGAGATGGCATCAATATTGGGTTGGCAACTAAAAAACCCAAACCTTTTTCCTTAAATGTAAATTAATTCTGGTATACATCACGTGCATCGTGACATTATTGTGCAAATATATGTCCTTTGAGCAATGCTGTTGTGAGGCATAAGGTGTCACGTTCTCTTCTTTGCCTTCCCTGCTGATGTCCATATTGCCAGATCCACATTGTTATCTTTCTCTGTGCATGTTTAATAAGTTTCTATTAGTTTCAATGTGTATCCCACCTTTCCATTTCTAAGATAATTTTGGTTTTCTTTTAATTAAGGGAAACTATAGTATGAAACCAGCACCCCCAAACATAGTGTAATGGTAAGTGGGAAAGACCTTGGGAGATGGGACAAAGAGACACTGCCAAGGGAATGGTCAGATAAGAGAGAGCATAGCTTGCAGCTGGATGGTGGGCAGGGCAAGAGGCTCAGAAAGGGCCCTTCCTAGTTTCTCAGGCTGTAAAGGAGACAGTGGGAGAATTGTACTTTCAGACTTGCAAGATTCTGTTAATGTGGCTTTACAATAAAGTAGAATTAGCTTCTTCAGCAAAGGATTGTTACCTTGTCGTGGTGCTGGAGCTTAAGCACCTCAATGATGCCATGAGCTAAACCGTGAAGGGCCACCCAAGACGGGAAGGTCATGACAGAGAGGTCAGACTAAATGTGATCCCTAATGGCAACCCATCCCAGTATTCTTGCAGTGAAAACTAAATGGATCAGTACAACCAGAGATATGTCGGTATACCATCGGAAAATGAGACCCCCAGGTTGGAAGATGGTCAAAATGCTACTGGGGAGGAACAGAGGATGAGTTCAACTAGCCCCAGACGTGATGACGCAGCTAGCTCAAAGCGGAAAGGACGGCTAGCGGCCGACAGTGCTGGTAATGAACGGCGAATCCGATGTTCTAAGGATCAACACACCATTGGAACCTGGAATGTAAGATCTATGAGCCAGGGCAAATTGGATGTGGTTATTGGTGAGATGTCAGGATTAAAGATAGACATTTTGGGGGTCAGTGAACTGAAATGGACTGGAATGGGCCACTTCACATCAAATGACCACGAGATCTACTACTGTGGACAAGAGGACCACAGAAGAAATGGAGTAGCCTTCATAATTATTGTAAAGTGGCTAAAGCAGTGCTTGGAGACAATCCAAAAAATGATAGAATGATCTGTTTGAATTCAGGGCAAGCCATCTAACATCACAGTGATCCAAATATACGCCCCAACCACAGATGCTGAAGAAGCTGAGGTAGAGCAGTTCTATGAGGATCTGCAACACCTACTGGACAACACGCCTAAAAGAGATGTTACTTTCATCACGGGAGACTGGAATGCTAAGGTGGGCAGTCAAATGACACCTGGAATTACAGGTAAGTATGGCCTGGGAGAACAAAATGAGGCTGATAGAATTTTGCCAAGACAACTCACTCTGCATCACAAACACTCTCTTCCAACAACCTAAGAGACGGCTTTATACATGGACTTCACCAGATGGACAACACCGAAATCAGATTGACTACATCCTTTGCAGCCAAAGGTGGCGGACATCTATACAGTCGGTAAAAACAAGACCTGGAGCTGACTGTAGTTCCGATCACGAACTTCTTCTTGCACAATTTAGGATCAGACTAAAGAGATTAGGGAAGACCCACAGATCAGCTAGATATGAGCTCATTAATATTCCTAAGGAATATGCAGTGGAGGTGAAGAATCGATTTAAGGGACTGGACTTAGTAGATAGGGTCCCGGAAGAACTCTGGACAGAAGTTCACAACATTGTTCAGGAGGCGGCAACAAAATACATCCCAAAGAAAGAGAAAACCAAGAAGGCAAAATGGCTGTCTGCTGAGACACTAGAAGTAGCCCAAGAAAGAAGGAACGCAAAAGGCAACAATGATAGGGGGAGATATGCCCAATTAAATGCAAAATTCCAGAGGTTAGCCAGAAGAGATAAGGAATTATTTTTAAACAAGCAATGCACGGAAGTGGAAGAAGACAATAGAATAAGAAGGACAAGAGACCTCTTCCAGAAAATTAGAAACATTGGAGGTAAATTCCAGGCCAAAATGGGTATGATCAAAAACAAAGATGGCAAGGACCTAACAGAAGAAGAAGAGATCAAGAAAAGGTGGCAAGAATATACAGAAGACCTGTATAGGAAGGATAACAATATCGGGGATAGCTTTGACGGTGTGGTCAGTGAGCTAGAGCCAGACATCCTGAAGAGTGAGGTTGAATGGGCCTTAAGAAGCATTGCTAATAACAAGGCAGCAGGAGACGATGGCATCCCAGCTGAACTGTTCAAAATCTTGCAAGATGATGCTGTCAAGGTAATGCATGCTATATGCCAGCAAATTTGGAAAACACAAGAATGGCCATCAGACTGGAAAAAATCAACTTATATCCCCATACCAAAAAAGGGAAACACTAAAGAATGTTCAAACTATTGAACAGTGGCACTCATTTCACATGCCAGTAAGGTAATGCTCAAGATCCTGCAAGGTAGACTTCAGCAGTTCATGGAGCGAGAATTGCCAGATGTACAAGCTGGGTTTAGAAAAGGCAGAGGAACTAGGGACCAAATTGCCAATATCCACTGAATAATGGAAAAAGCCAGGGAGTTTCAGAAAAGCATCTATTTCTGTTTTATTGACTATTCTAAAGCCTTTGATTGTGTGGACCATCACAAATTGTGGCAAGTTCTTAGTGGTATGGGGATACCAAGTCATCTTGTATGCCTCCTGAAGAATCTGTATAACGACCAAAAAGCAACAGTAAGAACAGACCACGGAACAACGGACTGGTTTAAGATTGGGAAAGGAGTACGGCAGGGCTGTATACTCTCACCCTACCTAATCAACTTGTATGCAGAACACATCATGCGACATGCTGGGCTTGAGGAATCCAAGGCTGGAGTTAAAATCGCTGGAAGTCACATTAACCATCTCAGATATGCAGATGATTCCACTTTGATGGCTGAAAGCGAAGAGGAACTGAGGAGCCTTATGATGAAGGTGAAAGAAGAAAGTGCAAAAGCTGGTTTGCAGCTAAACCTCAAAAAAACCAAGATTATGGCAACCAGCTTGATTGATAACTGGCAAATAGAGGGAGAAAATGTAGAAGCAGTGAAAGACTTTGTATTCCTAGGTGCGAAGATTACTGCAGTCAGGAAATCAGAAGACGCTTAATCCTTGGGAGAAGAGCAATGACAAATCTCGATAAAATAGTTAAGAGCAGAGACATCACACTGACAACAAAGGTCCGCATAGTTAAAGCAATGGTGTTCCCCCTAGTAACATATGGCTGCGAGAGCTGGACCATAAGGAAGGCTGAGCGAAGGAAGATCGATGCTTTTGAACTGTGGTGTTGGAAGAAAATTCTGAGAGTGCCTTGGACTGCCAGAAGATCAAACCAGTCCATCCTCCAGGAAATAAAGCCAGACTGCTCACTTGAGGGAATTATATTAAAGGCAAGACTGAAATACTTTGGCCACATAATTAGAAGACAGGACACCCTGGAGAAGATGCTGATGCTAGGGAGTGTGGAGGGCGAAAGGAAGAGGGGCCGACCAAGGGCAAGGGGATGGATGATATTCTAGAGGTGACGGACTCGTCCCTGGGGGAGCTGGGGGTGTTGATGACCGACAGGAAGCTCTGGCGTGGGCTGGTCCATGAAGTCACATAGAGTCGGAAGCGACTAAACGAATAAACAACAACAACAAGAATTAGCTTATCTGGTTGTGTTTCCTATCTAGTCTACCTGGGAAGGCTGACATAGATCTTGCAAGTCTGAAAGTACAATTCTCCCACCATCCCTTTACAGCCTGAGAAACTAGGGAGAGCCCTTTCTGAGCTTCTTGCCCCGCCCACCATCCAGCTGCGGGCTCTGGTCTCTCTTATCTGATCATTCCCTTGGCAGCATCTCTTTGTCCTGTCTCCCAAGGTCTTTCCCACTTAGCATTACACATAGCCCTATGATTGTTAGACTTATTGAAGGGAAACAAACATAAACATAGAGACATAGCAGTACTATAAGTTTGCTAGTGCTGCCTCCCAAGAATAGGACTGAGAAATCTGGGTAGGGGCTGTGTGAGCCCAGGTTCCTCAGGACTCTTAGCCCTTACAGGAGTAGGTTGAACATGTCCATTGCACAACTTATTTTTCCTGACCATGGACAAAGGGGATGGTTACCTACAAGTGTGTTTGTTAATTTTTCAAGCGCTCTATTCTTTGATGTATCAAGAGACTTACAGGCATTTATTGGGTGGCAGAGAAATCAAATAAATCAGTAAGATATTACCACATTCTGCAGCAAGGTTACGTTAGCTTCCCAACACCGCCAAGGAAAGAGCCAAGTATCTGTTAACTTAGAAATGTGGGGTGAAGAAACTTAGAGTTTAAACACTGGGACACACCTATATAAAAGCTCTGGCCTCTTTGCTCCGAAGGGCAATCACCTTTCCTGTTAAGGCTTTGTTCTTGTCTGCAGTAAGGATCCTAAATTTGCCAAACTGGGCCTGGGAATCTTTTGCCAAATTTAGCTGAAAGCTACATTAAGGGCTCAGGGCATGGAGTGAATTTCTCTTTAGCCCAGCTGTGAAGTCTGATACAGGCCAACCCTGAAACACGTTTGCACAGTTGATTTTTAGAAGGTTCTCATTATGCAAATACCATGGATTGCCTGGGGAAACCTTCTGCTACAAACCGCTCTTCCTTTCAAAATGGTTTCCTCATACATTTTTTGACATTTCTATCCAAGTTATTTTGCCCAAACCCTTTACTAGCCCAGGTGAAGAACTATGCTCTGAATGCAAACTCTTCTCAGAGTTTTAGAGATACTCAGGTGCTTCTACTGAGCCACTGGGGACCTATTGATGATATTGTCTTTTGACAATATACCATTTTGCGAGGTTAGAAATCCCATCTCCCTTTTCTTATTGCAGGCCACATACCTATATTTATGACCATTATTAATATATGTAAAAGATGCAAGAAATGCTCTTAAGAGACCTTTCTTTTAATCCATGCTATTTAAGAAATGCCAATGACAACCATTACATTTTGTAGGTATTTTATTTGTTTACGTAACTATCCCAGCCATTAGAACTCAAAGTAGCATATGTGCATCTGGATACAAACTTCTTAATATCAAACTAAATGTTTTTGGGAGTACAGAGCATGTAACTTTAGCAATGTTTTTAATTAACAGGAAGCAGGACTGAGAGGGGAGGGATTCAGATTAGAACTACAGCGAGCAGAGGCAGATCCATTTCTTCCCTTCCCTACCATAATTTTGAGAAGTATTGCCCCTGATTTATTAATGAGAATGGGGTGGGGGCAGGGGGCAGGGTTTCTTTTATACTAGTAGAAAGTTGCAGTTTTGAAACCTAACTGGTCCTTCAGATTATTGTCAGATTTGCAGTAAGAAAGAGATATCCACGGTACTCCTGCTCCAGACTGGGACCCCAGAATTAAGTTTTTTAAAAAATCATAGCTATACACTAACTGACTTCACTCCTTGTAAAAGCCATCACATAAGACTAAACCAGATGTAGCTGGTTCAGCCAACATGCTAAGTTATTAAACAAACCTATCTCAGATATGAATCTGCTCACTGTGTACTTTATGTAACGTGTAGTCTGGCTCTTAGTCTTCATTTTAGAACAGTCCTTGAGAAAATGCATGCTGTTGCTAAGTGCTGACAGCATACATTTACACTGTTCCTATTAATTAATGTTGTGGTTTTTTAGACAAAAGTTTTTGGTGGGGTTATTTCTTGCAAGTACAATAGCAGCATGCGCCTTTGCCCTTTTGGGTTGTACTTAATGTGTTTTCACCCATTTGTAAAAATCAGGGCCCACGGCCAAAGATGTTATACACAGAACATGCATATCTACAGATAAGGGGTATGTGTGTGGCATGTATAGAGTCTTCAATATTAGCAGGAACTTTAATCCTATACAACTGTGGTTTGTGTACAGTTATTAGCGCAACCCTCCCCTGCTACATACATTAAATATCATGGCCTCCAGACTGTGAAATACACTCCCCAAGGAGATCTGTTTGGTTCTCACTCCCCAGTATTTAGAAAGATGGAAAATACACATCTCTTTCACCAAGCTCTTTATTGTCAATAGCTGGTTTTCAGCTTGGTTTAATAATCTTTTGTTTTATACCTATGTGTTCTTCAACTGTTGTAAGCTGCCTGGAGTATTAGGAAAAAGAAAAACAGCAAAGAAGGGTGCAACTTCAGTCATAAATCAAATAAATAAATGAATGGTGTAATGCATATTTCTTTGCCTTTTTTCTTCAATGGAAAGAGGTCAAGATGGTAGTTGCTTTAAATACAAAGTACATACCAAAGAAAGGGTGGGAGACACAACTAAAACCTCAAACACACCAATGACACAGAAAGCAAGTTATTTTATAGGGACCAGCCTAGTCACTGCTTTTGAGTGAGGCGAATCACTAGATGGGTCTAAATCCTGGGAAGTGGATAGGGCAAAATAGCTGACCTATTGGTCTAGTTGGTCTGTCTCTTTCTGCTCCCTGACACTCTTTCAAATCTACTGTGTTAGTCCCTCTCTGCCGGAATGAATTTCACACTTCTCTCCACAAATTGCCATGGCATTGTGTTGTCATTTTCAGAATAAGGAAGGACTCTACATTTACAGGGATGTTGCTCTGGCCCCACTTGACCTCACCAGCGATGTTAAAGTCAGCAGTTCAGACCTCCAACTTTCTGTGCAGCTCAGTCATCACTAAAAGCACTTAGCAGCAGTAACATTCAATATTCTTGGGCAGTTGCCTGGGCCTCAACAGCTTAGCAAGGCTTCTGGCTCATGTCTGCCCTCCCTCTTTAAGTGTAGGTGCCACTGAAATCCCACCCAACTGTGCCCAGGGGGCTGTGAAAAATTAAAAATTATTTATTTTTACTTAACGTATTTATTGTGATATATACCTCATCTATGAACAACCATACAAGAATCAGTGAAAGAACATTACAATTCCAAGACTTAAAATAATCTTAACTATTTTGATTATTATGAGTTGGAAGTTGTCTTGTGTTGTGCTTCCAAATTTCAATGGGATAGTTTTGGGGGCTTGGGGGCTTTTATGCAACCTGTGGATTGTCCATTCCTGCTATGATTGCAAATTATCCTACAGCTCACATTCCATATTGTTCCATTTCCATCTTCTACCTTTCTCAGAGATATATGCTCTTTCATGACTGTCCTGTCCCTGACATATGAATCTTCATTAAGGGAGAAAAGGGAGCAGAAGCAGAAGTTACCAACCTAACTTGACTCTGAGAAGCCAGGTCCAAGAACTAGAAGCAGGAAAGAACTATGCCCCACTCCTACTGATCACATGTTTGTGGATTCTGATCCTGATCTGAAGTATGAACTATCTAGCCCATAAAAGCCTTGCTGACATTGCAGCAGAGAGGTTTCAGGTTATGTGGATAGGCAGCTTGGGAGGGCAGGTCTACTCAAGATTAGGATGGTACTCCCAAGTTGCCTGGCTCCTCCAAGTAGACCTGTTCAGCCTGGGCAGTACTTGGTGAAGTTAGGAGCTTCCAGTATCAAGGACTCTATCCAAGCCTAGTCAGTCATAGGAACAAGTTTTATAAGATGTTCATGATGATGTTTTGACCTTAAGTGGTGCTTGCTTGCCTGGAACTTTGATCTTTAATTTATTCCTGTGTTATTTGCTAAAATTGTGTTACTGGTAAGACACTTTTTATCTCAAACTTTGGACTAGATGGCACTAAGATGTTGCCTATTAATCCCATTGGGAATGTTTCCACTGATTTTGACTCTAAATTGTTAATGATTATATGTTAATAAGCCTGTAGGCCAGGCCAGTCATTGTATGTCTTGTATTATCTTAAAGAGAACATTTGCTAATTTGCATTTCAGCCTGTGATAATCTCTTTTGGTTGAATGTATACCATGTATTATAGAATGATTCCCAGCAAGAGACCTATCTTGATGGAGATTAAGGCTATGTGCATCCTTTAGGCCTCATAGCCTTTTATTGTGTTTGACTGGCTGGATTTATATTTCATTTCACACATAGAGTAGTGGCACAACCTGTTACAAGGCTGGCTGAGTGGTTGACTTTCAACCCTTTTCTATGAAGACATATGGAAGATACTGCTGAGCAGAGCAGATATCTGCAGGGGAATAAGTAGATATTTCCCCATTTTATCTCTTCATATTATTTATTCATTTACTATTCTGGCCTCCTCTCAGCCTAATCTGCATTTTTTAAAAAGAAGTCTGTGTGACAATCTGTATTTAAATGTGTTTTGACTCTTTCTTTCCTCATAAAATTGTTGTTTATTCATTTAGTCTCTTCCGACTCTTCGTGACTTCATGGACCAGCCCACGCCACAGCTTCCTGTCGGTCGTCAACATCCCCAGCTCCCCCAGGGATGGGTCCGTCACCTCTAGAATATCACCCACCCATCTTGCCCTTGGTCGGCCCCTCTTCCTTTTGCCTTCCACTCTCCCTAGCATCAGCATCTTCTCCAGGGTGTCCTGTCTTCTCATTATGTGGCCAAAGTATTTCAGTTTTGCCTTTAATATCATTCCCTCAAGTGAGCAGTCTGGCTTGATTTCCTGAAGGATGGACTGGTTTGATCTTCTTGCAGTCCAAGGCACTCTCAGAATTTTCCTCCAACACCACAGTTCAAAAGCATCTATCTTCCTTCTCTCAGCCTTCCTGATGGTCCAGCTTTTGCAGCCATATGTTACTACGGGGAACACCATTGCTTTAACTATGCGGACCTTTGTTGTCAGTGTGATGTCTCTGCTCTTAACTATTTTATCGAGATTGGTCATTGCTCTTCTCCCAAGGATTAAGCATCTTCTGATTTCCTGACTGCAGTCAGCATCTGCAGTAATCTTCGCACCCAGAAATACAAAGTCTTTCACTGCTTCTACATTTTCTCCCTCTATTTGCCAGTTATCAATCAACCTGGTTGCCATAATCTTGGTCTTTTTGAGGTTTAGCTGAAAACCAGCTTTTGCACTTTCTTCTTTCACCTTCATCATAAGGCTCCTCAGTTCTTCTTCACTTTCAGCCATCAAAGTGGTATCATCTGCATATCTGAGATTGTTAATGTTTCTTCCAGAGATTTTAACTCCAGCCTTGGATTCCTCAAGCCCAGCTTGTTGCATGATGTGTTCTGCATACAAGTTGAATAGGTAGGATGAGAGTATACCGCCCTGCCGTGCTCCTTTCCCAATCTTAAACCAGTCCGTTGTTCTGTGGTCTGTTCTTACTGTTGCTACTTGGTCGTTGTACAGATTCTTCAGGAGGCAGACAAGATGACTTGGTATCCCCATACCACTAAGAACTTGCCACAATGTAATGATTGCCCTAGCCCAAATACTCAGACTCACAAGGGGCTGCTGAATGAAATCTGATTTATTAGGGACTTAAAGACAAATACAGAGAAAGCTGAGAATGAGCAAAAGCGCGCCAAATACAAACTTAAACCCTTGGTGCAAACGTATCCCGCCTCCCTCGTAACAGCCCCGCCCGGCACAGGTGCTAGCAATCGTCAGAGTTGCTAGCCTGGGAAAGTAACCTTGAGTGCAGTAGATAATACAAATACATTCCAAAGCGAAGCCAAAAGATAAGTGTTCCCATCCTCCCCATAGAGATGAAAACACGCATCCAATTAATGACATGCGAAACGTTACGATGCATCAAAGACATTGAAACGGCGAACATGACACACAATTTGTTATGGTCCACACAGTGAAAGGCTTTAGAATAGTCAATAAAACAGAAATAGATGTTTTTCTGAAACTCCCTGGCTTTTTCCATTATCCAGCGGATATTGGCAATTTGGTCTCTAGTTCCTCTGCCTTTTCTAAACCCAGCTTGTACATCTGGCAATTCTCGCTCCATGAACTGCTGAAGTCTACCTTGCAGGATCTTGAGCATTACCTTACTGGCATGTGAAATGAGTGCCACTGTTCAATAGTTTGAACATTCTTTAGTGTTTCCCTTTTTTGGTATGGGGATATAAGTTGATTTTTTCCAGTCTGATGGCCATTCTTGTGTTTTCCAAATTTGCTGGCATATAGCATGCATTACCTTGACAGCATCATCTTGCAAGATTTTGAACAGTTCAGCTGGGATGCCGTCGTCTCCTGCTGCCTTGTTATTAGCAATGCTTCTTAAGGCCCATTCAACCTCACTCTTCAGGATGTCTGGCTCTAGCTCACTGACCACACCGTCAAAGCTATCCCCAATATTGTTATCTTTCCTATACAGGTCTTCTGTATATAAATACTCATAAAATACTCAATTTGTATATAAATACCTCATAAAATAATCAATTTAAATGTGCTTTATGTCAAAATATATTATCTAAATTAAGTGTGTGCAACAGACTTAGGCAAAGTCCAGATGATGAGATAGATCACAACAACTGGGAACAGATTTTAATTTTCTTGGAGTGGAGCACTTAGGTCTGAACCTTCTCCAGTCTAATTTTGGCTCTCCTCTACAAGGAGTTCCTTCCTGGATCTTTCTCCAGAACTCCATCATGGAGTAAAAGATACTGTTATAACAGCCATACCAAAAATCTTTGTGTGGTCAAAAATTCCTAGTTGTGAATGGGTAGAGAGGACTATCAAGCTCAGGGAGTGACAGGTCACTTTGAATTCACAGTGTTCCTTGCTTACAGTCCCTTCAGAAACACATGCTCTGGATAGAAAATCTATGTGCAAGTCCTAGCCAACTTTCTCAGGAAGGAAAAAAGGGTATCTTTTAAGAAATCAATTTTTGCAGGCCAATAAAACAAGAATACTATGACTCCTAGGCAAGAAATAAATAAACTGTGTCTTGTTTTATTCCAAGCAAAATTGCAAAACATGTTCATCTTCAAAATATAAACAGAGGCCAAGAGGATGAACTCACGGGGGGCTGGTGGAAATTATTTGTTTTCTTTGAATAATCTAAGATGGCAGTTTCTTATCAAACTCAAAGAACATTCCTTGCTTTGTTTTGACTCCTAGTGTCCCTTGCTTCTTCTTGGTATTTCTAATGGGGAAAATTCATTAAGATTAATCAAATTATCCTAACATCAACAGTCTTAATACAGCAGCTTTGCACATGTTTACATGAATACAAAAAGCAGGATGTAAACAGGGAGAGTGAGAATTAACTGTTCCAGCAGAACAAAAGGAAATCAGTATGAATCTCCAACAGAGATCTGTGCGTGCTTCACTGATAAAGTTGAAGCTTTAAACCTCCACCAGAAAGACTTTATTTTACCACTTTTGCACAGCGTATTGATTAATGTCACCAGCCCCATAACCACACCAGATCAGATGAGAATGGTCATGATGGCCAAATCATTCTCATAAAAATATACCTGGTGTGAAGGGGCATGCCTAAAATTGGAATCTATAGACAAATGAGGAAAATCAGGAATCAATGAGATCAACAAGATAGCGATAAAAATTAGGAAAGAAAGGTGATTAGAAGAGCTGGATGGACAACCTACAGCCCTGTAGCTACAGACAATTCTTAGCCTTATTTCAAAAGCTCTTTGCAAGTGATCATTTCTAACCTGGCTTCAACCCACCATTGGCATATGGACCTCAGCAGCTAATCCCCTAAACAATATGACCTTTGGTATTAAAATGATAGCAACTCAGAGGTAGTAGATGGCAATTTATTGAAAATCCAGGCAAGTGATCAAGGGGCATACTTTTTACAAGGGAGTTCAGATACTGTATGTTGCCTGTTGAGTATCTGTCAAGTAACTTGACTCTAGAATTCCAGTGTGTTTATAGACAGGTAGACTAAGCATGGATTTAGGCCTCAAAGTCAAGTCAAGAAATCAAAACCACAGCACATCCTGGCTATCTGTATTAACAAATATCATAGAAGTGATTCCTATTCTGTGCAAGAGATGTGAGTGCCTTACTTTTTACCATACTCATAATGCAATTAAGCTATCCAAGGCACAGCTACTGAATCAATACATTAAATTCTTAGAGCCCCATGAGAAAAAAATCAAAATATACAGTATTGTACAACTAGCAGTCAAAAGTAAACTGTGTATTTGGAGCCCCCTTTAAATGCTTCATTTTTACCCTAAACATCTATGACAAGGGAAAATAAATAGTGTCCTTTCATCCATTTCTTCATCTTAGGGAGAAAATGGGATGGGGGAATCAAGGTTTCAAAATAACTCCTTCCAATAATAAGAAGTTATTTTTAATGTCTTTCATTAGTCCAGACCTATGGTGAGATTCAGTTAGCTTAGTCTAATTTTGTTTGTTCCATCAGTCTTCATCCCCTGTAACAAAAACAATCTAGCTATCCCCTCAGTCTTGGCATAAAAACAACCTAGACTGTGTAGAGATTTGGAGGGTCACTTTGTTTTGATGAAGCTTTGATTGAAGCACCACCACAAAGCAACTTATTGATATGGAGCAGCAGGACACTATGTGGGTTAACATGACCACCATACCACTTTGATCAAATCTGATCAACAACGGAGCTTCTTCACAGGCAAAGTATCATGTTGAGTCAGATCACTGTCAATCTGCACACCCCTACAAACTCTTCAGATCATGGTTTGCTGGTCTTTTAAAAATGAATATGTTCATGAGAGAAAAGGGAAAGATTTGCACATTGCACACAAGCATTCACTGATCACATATCAGGGATGGCTCCACCAGCATCCATCTGTGCCCTCCTGAGTCTCCAAGACTGTGTGCTTCCCCATTTTGTTGTTTTGGGTTAGGTTTAGGACAGATTAAAGGGCCAAATATACTGTATGTGCTTAAAGGACAAATATTGATATTCGGATATGTTGATTTAGTCTTTGCTTACACTGTGGTTCCCATGCAGATTATGTATATTCCCCCCTCAAGTCCCTTTGAAGGATATGAGATGATGAAGATGAAGATGAAGATGATTGCAATGCAATAAGAAGCTGTGGAACCTCAATGGGAACTCTAGTGGAAGTAAGGGTTAAAGACTCCTCCCCTGGCCATGCTAAGGTCCTGATCCAGACTGGGATATTCCATGCTGGAAGCTCATGTGATGTGATGATGGGGAAACCCGCAAATAAGGTTAATTGGAGTTAATCCCAGTTTCATAACATAAAATCAAAGTTCCCTTTTAACCACCTCCAAATCAAGCAGAAACCCAAAAGACCCAGGCCAAAGACAGGGTACCATGCATGCACAGGCTTTCCTTTTGTAATTTGCTTCTTCCATCTACTTAAAAAACTACTGTCACTTTTTTATCACTTTTTTATCAGTAGAGAGAGCTGTTACACTGTAAAAAGAACCTGTGTCATAATTGCTTTCTACTGATAAAGAAAAAGCTGCGGCTGTTTGGAAGGGGTGATTTTCTACTCCACAGTAGTAGTAGTGGTAGTAGTGGTAGTAGTGTGTCCCCACTTATGTTCTGAGCATGGCACTTGCCATGGCACAGGATACAATCCAACTCTTAAAGCACCAGAAGCTGTAGGTCCCTGTCAGACAAGTGTACATGACTTTATCTGATGAATTGTTTGCTTTCTTGGGTATTCAAATCAACCCCTTGTATGTTCAGTTCTCTATTATAGAGTCATTCATTGTCCTTGGATTTTGTAAGATTCCTTGGTGGTTTTGTTTAATTTATGAGAAACAATGGGCAAAATTCTTGGCTAACGTAGTGAAACTAACTCCAGTGGTAGCCTAAAGATGCCAGTGCCAGTGTAACAGTGGAATGGGAGGAGAAACCATTTTTATTTCATTCCTACACTGTGGTTGCTTGCTCTGGCAGCTCAAGTTAGATACTGTTCCAGAATGGTGCCTGAAGCCTGGCTGACAAAGTAAGCAACGCATTCTCAAGCATCAGGTTTTATGAGGTGTGAATCATAAAAATGTGAGGATTATGTTGACATTTACTGATCCCCTGAGCCAAAGAAATTAGACATTTATTTTACAGATATGTGCAACCAGCTGCTTTTTCACATTCCTGCTTTCCCTTCCACCAGCAGGACATATCCCTTTTATCTTTAGACTAGCCTGGTGCCTGGTAGATGTTTTGGGACAAGGTATTCTGGGAACTTGTCAGGCCCAGCCCAAGGACAATGAAGAATCAATCCAGCCAAACTTTAGTTCTTTATTTGCTCGCACCGTATAGACAGAATCTTGCCAGACTAAAGCTACTCTACCTAACCTAAGGGGAAATAACATAGGAAAGCTTTAAGGAAGGGCTATTCTGAACCTCTTAGTTTTCCCACAATCGCTTCCTGGACTATAGTTCCTCTTATCTTATCCCCCTCCTTGGATTGTGCTGCCTCCTTTCTGAGAACCAGCAGCATTACTGAAATCTACCACAGAACTGAAGTCCTAACACATCTAAATACATCAGATTGGGGAAGATTGCTTTAGATCAGGGTTCTCCAAGATGGTCAGTATTGACCCCAAGCGTTGATGGGGCTACCCAAGGGGCTGATATTGCTGTTGTTATTGTTGTTATTATTATTCACAGTGCTATTAAAGTAGTATTTATTAAATTATTTTCATATAATAAATATTTGGGGGTCGATGAAGAATCTGAAACTTCATGAAAGGATGGGTGTCATGTTCGCCGTTTCAATGTCTTTGATACATCGTAACGTTTCGCATGTCATTAGCTGGATGCGTGTTTCATCTTTCTCGGGAGGATGGGAGTATTTATCTTTTGGCTTTGCTCTGGAATGTATTTGCATTATCTACTATGTTCAAGGTTACTTTCCCAGGCTAGCAGCTCTGACGGTTGCTAGCACCTGTGACGGGCGGGGCTGTTACGAGGGAGGCGGGATACATTTGCACCAAGGGTTTAAGTTTGTATTTGGCGCGCTTTTGCTCATTCTCAGCTTTCTCTGTATTTGCTCTAAGTTCCATAATAAATCAGATTTCATATAGCAGCCTCTTGTGAGTCTGAGTATTTGGGCTGGGGGCAATCATTACAATGGGTAAGATGAAGAGTTTGGGGACCCCTGCTTTAGATTATGGGAGATGTTATCCCATCTTGTTTTTTCATCCTTGATTCCAGATATGGGTTTCTGAGAAGTTAAAACTTCCCCCCTATGTACTTTACTTAATTAGCCTGATTGAAAACACACACACACACAACACACAAACACCTCCTTTCTAGATATGCCAATTAAATACAGTTGAGGTTTCTAAATGCGGAGGAAAGCCCCTTGTCAAGTAACTGAAAAAATCTGGGACAAGGTAACTGAAGTTGTCTGCATTCCTTAACTGAGCTGCTAATAGGAAATCTAAGGGGAATTTGCAATAAAAGCTGGGAATGAAGCTCACCCTGCTAACAGAAATGTTGCTGTTCAGCTTTGCTGAAGAGGTCAAGCAAGCCAATTCATTACCCTCTTGGGCATTTGGAGAGCCAGTTTGGTCTAGTGGTGAAGGCACCAGGCTAGAAACCAGGAGGCTGTGAGTTCTAGTCCCACCTTAGGCATGTAAGCTGGCTGGGTGACCTTGGGCCAGTCGCTTCCCTCAGTCCAACTCACCTCACAGGGTTGCTGTTGTGGGGAAAATAGGAGGAGGAAGGAGTATTAGGTATGTTCCCCGCCTTGAGTTATTTATAAAAATAATAAAGGTGGGATAGAACATAAATAAATAAATTTCCCCTTTTTTCTTTTTCCACAAACCCTAGGTCCGCTTTGATTCTTTTTGCTTTGTTTCCAAGTTTGTATTAAACTTCTACTTCTTCAAAGTTACATCAAGCAGGATTGGACAAAAATTGCCCTTGGGATGACTACCCCATCCCACATTTTCTCTCTCTGTTATGTTGGCTTGAAGCAGGATGAAAAGTTCTGAAAAACCGAAAAGCTTGCTCACTATTTTGGGACATTTCGATTGATCCTAATAAAGATATTGTTTGATTGTGGATTGTTTAATGCTTGACTTCAGCATCATTTGATTTTATGTTATAAAACTGGGATTAACTCCAATTAATCTTATTTGCAGGTTTCCCAACATCACATCACATGAGCTTCCAGCATGGAATATCCCAGTCTGGATCAGGACCTTAGCATGGCCAGGGGAGGAGTCTTTAACCCTTGCTTCCACTAGAGTTCCCAGTGAGGTTCCCCAGCTTCTTGTTGCATTGCAATCATCTTCATCTTCATCATCTTGTATCTTTCAAAGGGACTTGAGGCAGGGAATGTACATAATCTGCATTAGAGCCACAATGTGAGCAAAAACTAAACTGACATACCCCAATATCGATTCTCCTCCTTATAGTGGTACGTGTGACCTAATGATTTGATAGTGCAGGAACTTCCTTCATGGTTAACACTATGCATTTTGTAGCTTGGCCCTTAATTTCTTCCTATAAATAGCATAAATTAAACAACAAAATGAAAGCAGGTATCCTTGGTTCCAAACAATTTATTTCAGAAAAGGCTATAACTTTTTAAAATGTAACAGTTGTGGGCTACTGCAATGAGAAGTCACAGGGTGCTGCAGTGAGAATCAAATGGAACGTAATTTGCGGCTGATGGAATCCGTGACAAGCACATGGAAAGCAGTGACGGTCTATCCTGCCATGTCTGTGCCAAGGGATTATAATAACCAATGCAATAATCTGTTGAATCAACTTTCACTCTGCACAGATCAGCGCAAGTGCTGGAGAAATTGAAACATTTGCCCAGCTTCTGAAGTAATGATTACTACCTGCTAGTAAATTATTCAAAAGCACTCCTCTGTGGACATCTTGGTTTGATATTGTATTTCATACCAGATTTGACACCTTATAAACTCATTATTTCTCATTTATGGCCATTTTCAGGAAGTAGTTGTCAGAGGTAGACAAACCTCAAGATAACGCTGCGCTGAACTGAAATGGAGAGGGAGGATTGCTAGCTTATCCTGAAAATAAACTGCTGGTCAGAATAGATTCTTAGAGACATCCTCTTTCAAAATGTTACGTCCCCTGCACAAAGCGACTATTTTTCGTCAGATTCCAGTGGATGGACCACAGGGTTCTAGTAAGAGGAGGAAAAAGAAAAGTAGACCTTCAAGTCTAAAAGCTGCTCGGCCACATGTTTAAATATACTTCAGAAAATAACATATAAGAAAATAAAATAAAATGTGGAAATACCTGGAAAATAAAATATGAAGAGAAGCATCAACGTAACTTCAGCTGGAACATCTGAGGATGCATTTTTCGCCTGTGCATAACCAGTCACCTCTACATCAGAGACAGTTTGGATCCAGCACTTTTCTTTAAGAATCTGCTATCTTCCTTATTTTGTTGAATTATTACTGGGCAACAGTTCTCCCATGACCATCAAGGGCTGCTTGCTGAGAAAAGCTGATGTGCTGCTCCACAGTGAGGTCATCAGGAAGCTGACCTCACAGTGGCTGCTGAAGCAGAACAGTTTCTTATCCTTCCACATGAATGCGTTGCTGTTGTCATTTGTTCAGTCTCCTCTGGATTAAGCCACCAGATTCGGGTCACCAAAATGACCTGGCCACATGCCAATAAATGGCTAAGCTTGTCATGATAAAACCAATGCTTTATAACTGACCAACACGTGGGGTTTACTAAAATAAAATACCCACCTTGAGCAAGTTCTCTCCGAACTTCTAGACTTCAGATTTCACGAAGAAGTTGATGTGTTAATGATCTTTGCCTGGGGCAAGAAAGACACTTTTTCAAATTAATTCTCCATAGACTCTGCATGATCATAGCAGGTAGCCTTGGGCCATTTAAGGCAAGGATCGTATACTGTAATTCTCTCCTTCCTCCACAGAGCACTCAATTGAATGGAGAGAATATCCAAAATGCAGCAGACAGATGTAAATATTGTCAGTGTTTTCCACAAACAATTTTATTCATCTCTTGCAAAAGTTTAAACAGTCTTCCTTGCTGGCTTATCAGCATTCAAGAACACTAAAGATAAAAATGTAAGTCATTTTTTCATATGTTAGTAAAATGTAGACCTGTTAAAGATATAAAATGAAGTTCCAATTCCAATTTCCATCTGAAGCCAGTTCTGAGAAGCAGATGGAGTATCTTAGTTTTACAACTCTCTTGAGAGCAGAACCCTTGTATTGGATGAGACTGTTGCTCTAACTCTAGTGGAAGGGCTGTTGCTATTTTACAGTAATCTGTATTTATTTTCTGGAAGCTGCTGGACACTGAGGATTTTGAAAAACGGTTGATTTTTATTTGCATATGTTCAAATCTAATTGAGTTTATTGTATTAATTAGATTTTACCTTATGATATTGAGAAACAAATTGATTTTAGCTGTTGCACTGAGAAACAAATTGATTTTAATTGTATTTTATTTGCAGACATCGTAGCTTATATTGTATGTCTTTTAATGTCTTTAGGCATGAAATAAAGTTATTTGTTTGTATGCTTTGTACGGATGCCCATCTCACCAAGTAATTCTGGGCAGAGAACAAAATTTTAAAAAGAAAAGCAATTAAATAATACAAACATTAAAATACAGAGCAGCCAAGAATAAAGCACCCGTCATAATGACTAAATTAACCACAAAACGGGTTGCTGCACACACTCAGAGCCTCAGGCTTGGGCACAGAGCCAGGTCTTTAAGGACTTATGAAAAGCCAGCAGGGTCAAGGCCATCCTGATCTCCAGAGGGAGAATGTTCCATAAGGTGGGTGCCAGAGCAAAAAAGGCACATCTTCTATGCCCCACCAACTGGCATTCCTTAGCTGATGGGACCCAAAGCACGCCCATCCTGCCTGACCAGATCAGACAGATAGAAACAGTTGGGGAGAGATGGTCTCTCAAGTAACCTGGTCGCAAGCCATGAAAGGGAATGGAAGCAGCTCACGGAGTAGAGGTGTTACATGCGCTGAATAAATAGTGCATAATAATAATTACCAGTTCCGAATGCTCTTCAAGGGCAGCCCTATGTAGAGTGCATTGTAGTGGTCCAGATGTGAGGTCACAAGGGCATGAGTGACAGTGAGCAGGGCTTTCCAGTCCAGGAATGGGTGCAACTGGCATACAACCTGAAGGTATGCAAAAGCCCTCCTAACCATGGCTGCCACCTGCTCTTTGAGCAGGAGCTGTGAGTCCAGGAAGACCCCCAGATTGTGCACTGGGTCTCTCTGAGGGAGTGCCACTCATCCAAGACCAATGATGGAAGGTCCAAACACCCAAAGCCACTCAGTCTTGCTTGGGTTGAGCTAAAGCCTGTTTGGCCCATTGAAGCTCCCACAACCTTCAGACACTGGGACCGGACATCTGCAGCATCACTCAGGCACCCTGGGGTGGAGATATAAAGCTGGATATCATCAGCATACTGATACCTCACACCAGAATGTTGGATGACCTCACCCAGCAGCCTAGATGGTAGATGTTAAACAGGAGGGGAGAAAGAACCGAGCTGAGGCACTCCACAAAATAGGGGCCATGGATTGGACTTCTCCCCTCCTATTAACACCAACTGGAACCGGTCCCAGAGGAAGGAAGAGAACCAACACAGCACCAGGCCACCCACCCCCAACTTCTGGAACTGGTCCAGAAGGATACCATGATTGATAGTATTGAAAGCTGCTGAGAGGTCAAGAAGAGCTGGGATGGATGCACTACCCGCATCCCACTCCCACCAGAGGTCATCCAAGGGCACAATCAATGCCGTCTCCATCCCATACCCTGACCTGAATCTTGACTGAAAGGGGTCCAGATAATCTGTTTCATCCAGAGTTCTTTGAAGCTGCAGTGCAACCACCTTTTCCACAACCTTCCCTGGAAAGTGAAGGTTGGAAACTGGATAAAAATTGTTGGATCAAACGATGGCCCCTTGAGAAGGGGGCAGACCACCTCCTCCTTAAGAGCCAGCAGAACCACCTCCTCCTTCAAGGAAGAATTAACCACTGCCTGGACCCAATCACACCTCCTCTCCCCAGGCAACCTTGAGGGAGGGGCATGGATCTAATACAGAGGTGGCCAAACTAACAGCAACAAGTACCCTGTCAAGTTACCATTAATGTCCTCATTTCTTCTCTTGTTATTCCTTTCTGAGAAGGCAAACTTAATATCCAGGACTAATCCTTTGCTTTGTCCCTGGGGACCCCAAAATTAAGGCCAGTTTATTTTTGTTCGGTGTACTTTTTGCACATGCATACTCATAAGTCATAATTCTGCCCCATTTCGGCATTGCTTTTCTTTCTATGAAAATCTCCATAAAACTTTACAATAAATGTATTTCCCTGAAAATTCACATTTTGAGGCATACCACATGCATTTTAAAGGGACTCGGATGCAGTGTGATATGACTTTTTAAGCCAAAGACTATATCACAACATTCAGAAAAGTGTGAAATCTGTTGAATAGCTATATTTCAATCCAGAAAGTGCAGATCAGATAAGTTCTTATTGAAAGTCACAAAGATTAAATTTTTCAGGCGTACCTATTCAGCGCTAGGATTTGCAAGGAGAAGGAAGAAATTGAAAATGCCAAAATTATTCTCCCACACTAGTCTGGTCATGTTATTTATTTCCTTTGCAGTGGGATGTTTATTGCAGTCACATGGTTTCACGTGCCTTGGCATCAGCTCAGACATATTTGACTAAGGGACCACATCCAAGGCCTTGAATGAGCCTGGGCCCACAACCCTCCCCATTATGGTGCAGTGTCAGAACCCACAATCAAAGGATTGTTAAGTTGCTAGATTGTGCTCTCTGCCATTGCAGCAGCACGTGTCAGTCTCCGGATGGGAGGGGGAGAGATGCTGAGAGTGAGAAAGAATTACGTTTCGTCTAATGGTGGGGTCCAAGGTCGTATCAGGTAGAGATGGGCAGAGTTGGAATGCTGAACTGTTGAAGGAAGGGGGGGATGGAATGTGAAGGGGGATTCTGACATGCCTGTGTGCTTTTAATCAGGTAGTTTACATGGAACTTTTTGAGTCGTGGCTTTTCGCTTTAATCCATACACATCATCAATAAAGCTGAAATCTGCATTTCATCTGGATGCATGAGTCAGAACCTTATTGAGTCAACTGTGTCAGAACTTTACATGCAGATAGAACAGACTTATCTGCCAATTATTTATTCACATATTCACAGCTTTTTTTTTTATTCTCAGCATTTGCATACTATCTCCCATCCCCCGCTCAAGAAATTTTCCTGGGCAAGTCGGTAAATAAACATCAATTTAAATAGAAAACATCGAAGTGCTCCCTCAAAAGGCAACACGAAATACAATAATAAAACAGACATACACCCCATCGAACTCACTGATTTTAAAACCGAGAGACACAGAACACTAACCATTTAACAGACGTGGGTGAACAGAATGTCTTGATCTGGGACTAACCCCTCCCAGGGATGGTAGATCTTTCTGGCAAGGTGAGCCTATAACAGTGATGCCACTATTGAAAATTCCCTTTTACACAGTTACTTTTCTCTGTTGCATCAGAGTGCAGAACTAGAATGAATAGGTGGAAATTACAAGGAAAAATAAACTAGTAGTTGGGAAAAAATATTCTGACTCATAACAGCTGTTCCACAGTGGAGCAAATGGGCTTGAGATCTGATGGGCTTCCCTTTATTTGAGGTGTTGAAAGACAGGCTGGAGGGCCACCTAGTTTGGATGCTGAAGTCGATTACTGGTGCTTCTACTTAACAGAGGTTGAACTAGGAGAATTTCAAGGTCCTTTCCAGGTTTTAATAGCTTAGGAAGAAACTTTTGCTAGACTGGTTTTCATTACACTTCGATTCTGGATGATCAAGAGGGCATCAATATTCAGGCAATGAGCCATTATGTTCCCTCTGATTTGGGAATATAATGAAGGCAATTTTGGCTCAAGTTCTTAAGTCAGAGAAATATATCAGCCAAATAAAAATTGACCCACATTCAGACATCTCTTCCCTTATCTGCTTGATGGCTGCATGCTTCCTGCTTTGACTCCCCAGATTGCCTCCTTAATCGCAGGACCTCAAGATACCATACAGGTAGTGCTCAGTTAACAACCATTCATTTAGTGATGGTTCAGGCTTATGATGGTGCTGGAAAAACTGACTTATGGCCAGTCCTCACACTTACAACCATTTCAGTGTCCCCACGGTCACGTGGTCATGATTTGGGCACTTGGCAGCTGGTTCACATTTATGACCATCAAAGCATCCTGTGGTCAAGTGATCACCATTTTCTACCTTCCTAGTTGGCTTCTGGCAAGCAAAATCAATGGGGAACTGCATGATTCACTTAACAGCCATGTGGTTCTCTTGACAACTGTGGTGATTTGCTTAATGACTGCTGCAAGAAAGGTTGTAAAATTGAGTTGGATTTGCTTAATGACCGCTTTGCTTAGCAACCAAAATCCCAGTCCCAATTATGGTCATTAAGTGAGGACTACCTGTTCAAGAGGAATTCTAAAGTATACCATCAGTGCTGCTGAAGTTTGTTTGTCTAAAGATTAGAGGAGATATAAAAGACTGATTCTGATTTGCGATATTGTATCCTAAGAGCAGGGAAATTCTTGAACTAGTAAAATAAAATCTACCCATTTTTCCACTCTCCATATAGCCAACCAAGAAGAGCTAGTAGGAATAAAAAAGCTGCCTTGAAGAAATGGAAGCCAGATGTTCTTTCATGCCTTCATCTTTGTTCATAAAATAGACAAAATCACTCACTTAAAAGCATTAGTGTTTTCAAAAGAAATTGAGGGTTTTGTTGTGTTTTTAACACATTTTCCCAAAGCAACAGAAGCAAAAATAGAAAAAAGAAGAAAAAAAAAATCACTCCAAAATCTTCTGTAATAGAATAAGCTAATCAGGTAGACTCTGGAAGCAAAGAAGGGAGTAATAAAAACTTCACAGATAAACTACTTTCTGAACGTGTCAAAACCAGCCTTTCCCAGGAAAGAAGAAAGTGATTTGTATGCAAATAAAGCCTAATATTTGCCACCAAACCTGAAGGAATAAAATTCTGGAATGCATTTAAAGTTTGTCATGGCTCCCTTAAAATGAAATCTGAGCATTGGGTCTGTAATCATGTCCTTTAAAGAAGAAAAACACACACCAGCAGCTGATCCCCATAAATAAGAAGCTGACAGGTTGTAGAAGGTAAACCTTTGGCATCTCATCAGCCTGAAACTAAAAGATAGCCTGTTACAGGCGTCCAAAAGGGATGCTTCCTAAGGACAAGATGTTATTCAGATGCTCTACAGAGAAAAAAAGAGGATTATGTACTGTAGGTGGGCATATGAAGTGTTGGCAAAGTAAAACTCTGAGTGAGTAGACTAACTCCAATGAGTGAAGAACTTGGCCAACTTTACTTGATTTCAAAAGTTAAAAAAAAATAAGCTCGAAGACAAGGCACAATAGATACCAGACGGTACACCAAGGGAAAATAAAGTCAAAAAGCAAACTTCCTCCAGCCAGTTGCTAGGATACATGTGAACAGAGTAGCCAATTCGGTCTAGACCTTGAGTGACTCCCCCTGCTAATATACTGTGTGGCACAAAATAGAGATTAACCCCAGCATGATCTCCTGCCATTGTCATTACAATGTGAAGCATTCAGTTTATTGCATTTATCATTAATCAAGACTGAATTCAGCATTTGTTTGCTAATAGAAGTTAAAGCAGGCTTGATTAAAGGCCATTTTCGTGATGATGAATCTGGATGACAACTTTTGTAGTTTTGTCCTAATAGAAAACATGGGTCAAGGATTGCTGATGTTCAGAATGTAGAATTATTTGATTTCTCATAGGAGCCACTGGATAACTACCCACTGGTGAAGAATTTGTCCCAGATCTGGCTAAGGTAAAGGTAAAGGTTTCCCTTGACGTAAAGTCCAGTCGTGTCCGACTCTAGGGGGCGGTGCTCATCTCCGTTTCTAAGCCTTGGAGCCGGCGTTGTCCCTAAGGACCCGTCCGTGGTCATGTGGCCGGCATGACTCACGGAACGCCGTTACCTTCCCGCCGAAGCGGTACCTATTGATCTACTCACATTTGCATGTTTTCGAACTGCTAGGTGAGCAGGAGCTGGGACTAGCAACGGGAGCTCACCCTGCCGCGCGGTTTCGAACTGCCGACCTTCCGATCGGCAGCTCAGCGGTTTAACCCGCAGCACCACCGCGTCCCTTACAGATCTGGCTAGGCTATGCTTAAATTCCTTCTCTTCCATATATAGGTTTGGTTGGCTTGAGAGTGTGTTTTCTGTAAAATGGAGTCACATGAGTTTCTATACACACGATGATAAAGGTTATAGAACATCCTAATAATTATCACTAGCAGACCAAAAAATGTACATAGTTAAAAGTCACTAAAACCTATTACCTTTTCTCTCCTTTCATTTTTTAAATGTGATGTTCCAGTTTGGATGATCTGTTATCTATATCAATTGATGACAGAATACAATGCACTAGGAATAAAATGGGTGCAGCATGATCCTAAGTATGTTTTCTCAAAAACTATTGCTGAGTTGAACAAGACTTACTCCCAAGTCAGTGGATACAGAATTGTGGTGGTGCTGGGTGGTAATTTTGGAAAGACAGGACAATCTGATTTAAATGATAAATCAGATTTAAAGGTTAAGAAAATTGGCTGTTTTTTTATTTGCAAAGAATTTTACATACTGCCTACTTCCTATGGTTCAAGGCAATTTGATTTCTTTAAATACAATTGCTTGCTAATTGCTTCCCATGATCAATCTAAGGTACTGATGACAACTTTCCTAACCAGCTTAGGACCTGATCATGTAAGGGAATGTCCTCTTTCATGATTATCTGCAGGAAGTATGCCCTCATTTTCAGAAATCTCTTATGGGCAGGAAGGAGAGATCCTTCTCCTATGGAAAACTCTTTGACAGCTGTGGCTAACCCCTGGCCTTCTCTTCCTTTAGAAGAGCAGGTGAGACACAATTATTCTACCACCATTACATTTAGTTGTAAGTGCCTTTTTTCTGTCTCTTTGTATGTTCTTAACCACTTTGAATGCTCTATAAATAGAAAGGTGGCATATAAATTGATCAGAAATATTTAAAAAAGAATATTGGTAAGATCCTAAGAGCAATTTATGAATTACATGTATTTCTAGGAGTCTGGAAGAGAAATTATTTACTGGAGGTTTTTTCAGTGTAAGTTATAAGCCCTTGGCATGGAATATCCTTGCATATATTCCACTTGAGGAGACCCTTATTCTTCACTTTTAGCACTTCCTGGTACTAGAACTGTCCTGAACGTTAAGGGCTAAAATAGATGCTCACTGATCATGTTCAAATAAACGCAGACATTCTAACTTCTATTTCTTTCTTGCTGTGCATTTTTATAAAAAATCAAATAGTAGGAATTTTATATCCTTTCCATCCAAATTGTTGCTGCTGATTTGGGGATGATTTGAGATGGCAACAAATGGGAGGGAAGTTATGTTTACCAGCTCCAGGATAATTGGGAGAAACTTTGATTCCTCTGAATTCAAAGCCTACTCTGATTGGCTCAGAACATACCTGCCAATCATTCTTTTTGTCTCTCTTTGGAGCACTGAGGTAGAAGAAACAAGGACCTCAGAAGTTTCCATAGATCTGGGAGGGGATAACCCAATGAAACCTCCTTTTCCAACTGTGAAATTCTTTCTAGCCTTGAAGGAATAAATATTTTTATTCTTTCCTATGGCTGCTAAAAGGGCCCTTGTGATGACTTTAGGAGTGCAGCACAAAATACAATTCAAGGCCTTTATCAAGATTTAAAGGGTGAACATCTCTACCTCAACAGTTGGAGCTTTTATTTCCTGAGAAGTTGCTCCAAGATGTGTCATAGCTAATAACAAAAAAGTTGGAATTTTCCCCCACCAATTCAATGGACATTTATTTTTTCTGAATTCAAAGGTTCCTCAGGAACCGCAGATGAAACAGGCAAAGAAAAGGTGAGATGGGCAAGGATGAGAGAAAACTTCATGTTGCTCATATTATCATAATTACCAAGGTGAATTAAATTATATTTTGGGATATGTCCTACTTCTATTCATACAATCCCTCAGCAGGCTTCATATAAAAAAGAAAACATTTTTTTCCTTACATAACTAAGCAGAAATACAGTCTGTTAGTATCAAACATTTAACCTTTTTGCTTCTTTCCATACACAAGAAGTATTTGTAGTTTACACAGGAAGTACAAATGTGATAATCTGAGATTTTCTTTTTTAACTAAGCAAACCGCCAAACTGAAATGAATGAAAAATCTTCTGGTGTATAACCCAAGCAAAACTGTCCAAATTTGCTTTTCCTTTTAAATTGCTTCACCTTAGATGCTTATTGCTTATCGCCAAGAAACTACCCAATCTTTCTTATTCTGACATTCCTAGTCAACTTACCTTATTTTTTTCTTGAGTATAAGCTTTTTATCTTGAAGCCCATATATTTCATGATATTATTTATATATTTGCCTGTGAGTTTTATATGAGAGCGTTTGGTGTAGTGGTTAAGGCACCAGGCTAGAGACTGTGAGTTCTAGTCCTGCCTTAGGCACAAAGCCAGCTGGGGGACTCTGTGCCAGTCCCTTTCTCTTAGTCCTGAGAAGAAGGCAAGAACAAACCACTTCTGAAAAATGCTTCTAAATAGGCTGCCCTGAATCAAATCTAATTTGAATGGAATACCAACTTCCACAGGATTAATGGGTTTGTATCTAAAGTGTCTTTGCGTAGCAGAATTTGGGCTTTCGGACAATAGTTTTACTTTAACTTGAACATATAGAGAATAGAACTTGCCAATGGAAGAGAATACATGTGGCCCAGGGTTGAACTGTGGAGTTCTTGGTGCTCTCTGAGCTTAGTTGTTTGCTTGCAGACATTTCATTACCCGACTAGGTAACATCAGTGCTAGTGATGTTACCGAGTTGGGTAATGTAATGTCTGTAAGCTAACAACCAAACTCAGAGAGCACCAAGAACTCTACCAAGAGAACTTGACTTCATCTAGCAGCCACCCTTATCAAACCAGAAGTTTCTACCTTTTCCAACATAATGGTGATATGTGTTTTCAGGGTAGAAAAGAAGGGGGAAGAGTACAGGGCTGTTGAAAGTTACTCCTTAAGGCTATCTGGAGCAATTCTTGTTCTGGCCTGGCATTCCTCTACCGACTTCCAGCATCAGGGGGAGGTCCTTTTCACCTTCATAGGAGAAAATTGGAGAAAGAGAGATTCCTCTGCTTTGCTTCCCAAGCAAATGATAGTGACATTGACCCAGCAAAGGAAGAAGAAGTGCTTCAGCTGCTGAGAATTAGAACAGTTTTTCTAATCTGGGCATCCTTCGAATCGGTGTTTGATTCTCAGAATTGTCCAGCCAGCATGGCCATAACTGAGAATTCTGAGAGTTGAAGTCTACATAAAAAGAGACGGCCATCTACCTCAAGATGTGGTAGATGTAATTAGAGAGTTTAAACAGAGACTAAATGGCAGCATCCCAGATCTGCTGAGGCCCTTTGCAACTCTCTCATTTTAATCTAGAATTGAAGGAAAATATCCTGCAGGGCTGATCTCTTCAGATCGTGCAGGCCAGTAAGAGAAAGCTTTGTGATCCATATAATAAGCCTGTGCAAAGCTTCAGTCCCAGAAGCACTATCTGTGCAAATACTGGGTACTGCCTTTGAAGCAGCTGCATGAGCCTCCTAAATGACACAGCTGCATTCATGCCTCAAGGAGAGATGCTTCACTCATGTGAACATGCTTTGCAAAATGCCCCTTTCATACACTTTATAGGCAAATCAAGGTCCTTTTATTTCAGTTATTCATTCTCCGGTACAGTGAAGAAACCAACGAGGTTAGTGAATACAATATATGGTAAATCACTGAAGGCAATGCTGTTGAGAGAGGTTGGGAAATAGTTTTAGTGGGATAACTAAGCAGATCCAAATAAGTCTTCCTAGAAAGAACTGATAAAAGGAAAGATTGCTTTACCGATGCCCTTTTGACTGAGGACTGTACACTGTCACCAGGTGTGATGATGACCAATTCAGAAGACTTAAAATGGAACTATACAGATTTATGGAGGATCAGGGTCTACTAAGTTTGATGGCCATATATTACTTCCCAGACTATAGGTACCATATTAGCCTGCCTTCATTTGAGTTTTACAAATGTATCTGAATGGTCACCGTATGTATGATATGGACTAAATAGTAGAATATATGAGTATTCAGATTGGAGATTCAATTAATCTTCAGATCAAATCTGCATACTATTTTGAATGACTAAATCAAATGAGATGCCTCCGAATCAGCTGGGCAGCTTCTTTGCACACATGGAATTTTTTTAAAAAAAAACAAATCAGAAGTATGCATTAAAATCAGATTACAAATCCAAACTGAACCAAAAAAATCACATTTGGTTTTAACTGCACTGCTAGATAATTCTTGGACTATATCCAACAGGTTCCTTCTATTTTTTATGGCTTAATTAACAGCCCCTATTCAATATACATTTGCCCATTTTTTTAAAAAAGTTCCTAAACTAGTAGTCTGATCCAGTATAAAGTCACCTCTCGTACTAAACTTTTCTTATATTATCATTTTATCCAGCCAGGCAAACACACCATCTTGACTGACTAATTTGAAACATGAGGAGGTCCCTTTGCTTTCAAAGCAGCACGTGAGCTCCTCCATTGTCATGAGTGCCGTTGAGCTAAAGTCATCAGCCCAATGGCACTCATGACAATGACAAGGAAATAAGTGAAGGGGCACAAGTTAAGTAGCCATCAACCCACAACGACTAACGGCTAACAAACAATAGCTAAACGAATCACGGAGCCACCCAAGCCATCAGCGGCAATACAACGGGGATCGCCCAGCTGAAAGCAATCAGCAGAAGAATGGAAACCTGAGGATGGGCGATCCTGGAAACCCTCAACCAATGGCAGGGCAACGCATGGGACAAAGGGGGGTGACGTGACCGTGAGCGAGGGGGCGCTGACCGGCGCGGGGTATTTAAACCCCGCACCGGCGCGCTCCTGTCACTCTCAGCTTTTTTCTACCAACGTTGTACCTACCCTGAAATAAACCAGAGCCTGCTTTGCAAACCAGTGTCTGAACGTTATTCAGAGGTAGGCAGCGCATGACATAAAGCTGAGAGTCATAAACTCAGCCTCGCCGAGCCCCACCGGACGACAACGAGCCGCGGGAGGAGTAGACGGCGAGAAGACCAGCAAGATGAGGCCGGAACGGCGCGGGCAAGGAGGGCGAGCCGCGCGGCAAGAGACAGAGGAGGACCGACCGAGGCCAGAGGCACCGCGGACTCCCGGAGCCATGGACGCCCACCCCACCCGACCCGAGCCTCAGCTCCAACCCCAAGGGGAGATGGCGACGGAGGCAACCCGACCGCGGGAGGGAGCAGCACGACTTCCGAAACCAGCGGAGGACCCCGCGCCCCACATCGCACCCCAGCAACGGGCGTGGAGCGACAGCCCCACGGTGCTCAACACGGAGGAGGACGACGGAGACACCCATCAGACGGAGGAGGAAGCGGACCCGCGGCGGAGGGACGATGAACCCCACCGGCAACCCACCCCCGAGGACGCGCCAACGGAACCGGCCCCAGCGGCGGCGCGGGCTGTGGACGAGGAGGCACGAGCTGAACTCGCGGCCATGCGGGCTCAGCTGACGGAACTCCGGACCATGCTCCAGGCGCTTATGCCCCCCGCGCCACCCAACGACGTCCCCGCACAAGCCCACACCCCGAGCGAAGCACCGAACCCACACGGGCCAGCGGAGAGCCAGCAGACGGCACAGGCGGCCGACACCACACCCCGGGAAGCGAGAGGCGGGGCCGCGCAAAACGCCCGGGCCCCAAAGGACTTCCCCATCTTCTTCGATGGGACCCCCTCAAAACTCTCGTTTTTCGTTACCAACGCTAGGGAGTTCATGGGGAGGCACGGACACTCCTATGACTCCGAGGCCGACAAGATCGCCGCCGTGGCGATCAAACTCCAAGACAGGGCGGCGGACTGGTACGTCCAACTGTACGAGTCCAGCTCCCCCGCCCTCGCCACCTTCCCTGCTTTCATCAAAGAGATGAAAAACTACTTCGAAGACCCCCTAGCTAAAGTACGGGCGAAAAGCGCACTCCAGAGACTTAAACAGGGCACACGCACGGTCCCTGACTACGCCCTGGAGTTCAAAGCCCTCGCGGGAAAAGTCTGCGACTGGTCTGAGACCACCCTGCTGGAAATCTTCAAAAGGGGGCTCAACCGCGACGTTCTCCAATGGGCCCTCTACCGCGACGACCCAGAAACGTTACACGGGTGGATCCACCTCGCGGGGAAAGCCGAACACGCGCACCGCACCTTCCTTATGACAACCACGGAAGACACAAACTACGTCGGGAAAAAGGTACCCGCACCACACGGGGGGATGGCCGGCCCCATATACCCAAAAAAGAAGTTCAACCGGGAGCCCTGCGGGAGGTGTGGCAAATTAGGGCACAAGACGGCGGATTGCTTCGCCAACCGACCGCCGACCAGCGCGCCCAAGCCCGCCCCGAAAATTAGCCCCAAACCACCCAACCCGGGGCCGCCCCCTCACCGCCGAATGACCGTGGCCACAGCGACACCGGAAGAGGGCTGGGACGCTTACTGGGGAGAAGAGGACAATACCGACCCCGACCAGCCGGCGGGAAATGCTCCCCGCCTGCTCTGAGACGCGTGGCGAGGCAGGCGGTGGGACAGCAACGCGGACCACCTCAACGAAACGACAAAAGCTCCGTAATATTGGCAGCAATTCAACTCTCTGCCGGCAACGGAGCCACCACGGCCGCGGCACTAGTGGACTCGGGGTGCTCAAAAAACCTTATCCACCCCGACCTATTCGCCAAACTCGACCTCCGCTGCTTCCCCCTCCCCACGCCGCTGGCATTCCACCAGCTGGACGGCTCTACAGCGGGAGGGAAACCAGCCACGCTACAAACCGAGCCGATCACCCTGCAAATGGGCACTCACACCGAGCGCACATCGTTCGTAGTCACGCCCATCGGACGGCCCATTGCAGTCCTGGGGATGCCATGGCTCGCGAAAAACAACCCGCGGATCAACTGGGCGACCCGCACCTTCACATTCGGCGACGGCGAGTATCGAGCACCAGTACCAGCTGGCAAAAGCAACCCCACGGTAGGACGAGCGGAGGCGACCACACAAGACAACGCCGCTACCACAGCAGACCTACCGGAACAATACGCCGACTTCTCCGAGGTCTTCGGAGAGGCAGAGGCAGACCAACTACCCCCCCACCGCAAGACGGATTGCCGGATCGACCTACTGCCCGACGTCCCCCTACCTAGACCAAAGATCTATTCGATGACCCCGAAGGAGATGGCAACCCTCCGGGAGTTCATCGATAAAAACCTAGACAGGGGATTCATAGAGCCAGCATGCTCACCGGTCGGAGCCCCCGTCTTATTCCGGGAGAAGAAAGACGGGACCCTACGGCTCTGTACCGACTACCGGGGCCTAAACGCGGCTTCCCTGTCCAACAAATACCCCTTACCCCTGGTGAAGGACATGCTCGCCCACCTGTCCACGGGCAAAGTCTTTTCCAAATTGGACCTGCGCGAGGCGTACTATCGCATCCGAATCAGGGAGGGGGACGAATGGAAGACGGCGTTTAACTGCCCCCTAGGCGCTTTCCAGTACAAGGTACTGCCCTTCGGACTCGCGGGGGCCCCTGGGGTGTTCATGCAGCTCATCAATGAGGTACTGCATGAACATCTGTTTAAAGGGGTCCTGGTCTACATCGACGACGTCCTTATTTACACAAAAACATACGAGGAACACGTAACCTTAGTCAGGCAAGTCCTCGACAAGCTCAGAAGGGCGCAGCTCTATGCAAAGCCCACAAAGTGCGAGTTTCACAAAGAGCGCCTAGACTATTTGGGGTATCGAATCTCCGGGGACGGCATCGAAATGGACCCCGCAAAAGTCGAAGCGGTACTAAACTGGGAGCGGCCCCGCAACAGACGGCAACTACAGAGCTTCCTGGGATTCGCGAATTTCTACAGGTCCTTCGCCCGGGGGTTCGCTGAGATAGCCCTCCCCTTAACGGACCTCCTCAAAACCAAAGGGGTGGGGGACACCCGACGCGCCAAGAACCCAGGCACAGTGCTGAATTGGACTCCCGCGTGCCAGACCGCATTCGACAAGCTGAAAGCGCTGTTCACGACGGAGCCAATCCTCGCGCACCCGGACCCAGAACGGCCGTTCGTGGTCCAAGCCGACGCCTCAGACTTCTCCCTGGGAGCCATCCTGCTACAGAAAGACCCCACGGGACTCCTGAAACCATGCGCCTACCTGTCAAGGAAGTTCTCCGAGACAGAAAGGCGATGGCACGTCTGGGAGAAAGAAGCCTTCGCGGTGAAATCGGCACTAGAGACATGGCGTCACCTACTCGAGGGAGCCACCCAACCATTCGAGGTCTGGACGGACCACCGGAACCTCGAGGCCCTACGAACGCCTAGACGCCTTAGCCCAAAACAGGTCCGATGGGCCCAATTCTTCAGCCGCTTTGATTTCCAGCTGAAGTTCATGCCGGGCAAGAAGAACTTCCTGGCCGACGCCCTCTCCCGGCTGCCCCAAGACGAAGAGCCCGCCCCAGACACCATTGGGACGGTCCTATCCGCCTCGCAACTGGGGATGGCCGTGACCACCCGAAGCGGCGCACGGAGGCAGCTCGACGCTACGGCGCAGCCGACGGCGGGACAACCGGCGACGGAAAGAAGCCAACCGCAACTACCAGGGGGAATGCGCACGGACCTCGCCGCCGCCCTCAAAACCGACCCCTGGTTCCTGGCAAACCCCGACAAGGTAACGATGGCGCAAGACCTGGCATGGGGGGAAGGCAGAATCTACGTCCCGGACTCGCAACGCCAGGCGATCTTGCATAGGTCACACGACGCCAAGCAAGCGGGACACTTTGGGTTCCTCAAGACCCTACACCTAACACGGCGCCAATTCTGGTGGCCCGCGCTCAGGCGAGACGTAAAAACCTACGTGGCGTCCTGCCCAACGTGCGCTAGGGCCAAACGGGCACCAGGCAAACCCGCGGGGCTATTGCAACGGGTGGCAGAACCCTCCCGCCCATGGGAGGAAATCTCTATGGATTTTATAGTGGACCTCCCACCCAGCCAGAAGAAAACGGCCATTTGGGTGGTGAAGGACTACTTCTCAAAGCAGGCCCACTTCATCCCCTGCACGTCGGTCCCATCCTCACAACAACTAGCCAAACTCTTCCTCATCCACGTGTACAGGCTACACGGATGTCCCGCACGTGTGGTGACCGACAGGGGCACACAGTTCACCTCCAAATTCTGGCGGGCCTTCCTGAAGCTGACGGGGACCCAACAGGCCCTATCTACGGCTTGGCATCCGCAGACGGACGGAGCCACTGAGGTTCTTAATGCCACCTTAGAGCAATTTATACGATCATATACGAACTACCACCAAGACGACTGGGCTGAACTGCTCCCGTTCGCCGAAGTCGCATACAACAACGCCGTCCACACGAGCACGGGGAAAACCCCGTTCGAAGTAGTCTCGGGGCGCGACTTCGTCCCCATACCGGAGCTACCTCAACCCCCGGAACCCCAGGTGGACGCCAGCGACTGGGGACGGAAGATCGCGGAAGCATGGCCAGTAATCACGGCGGCGCTGAAGGAGGCACAGGCCGCTTACAAAGAGCAGGCCGACAAGCACCGGCGCCAACAACCGACGTTCCAGGCGGGGGATATGGCCTATCTCTCCACCAAGTTCCTAAAGTCAACCCAACCCTCGAAAAAACTGGGGCCTAAGTACATCGGGCCGTTCCGAGTCACGCAAATAGTGAACCCGGTAGCAATACGCCTGGACCTGCCACACAACCTCCGGAGACTCCACCCGGTGTTCCATACCAGCCTCCTAAAACCGGCAACCACCTCCCGATGGCACCCAAGCACGCCACAGCCCGCACCGCTAATGATCGACGGGCAACACCACTTCGAGATCAGGGACATCCTCGACTCCCGCAAGCAACGAGGAACTCTACACTATCTGGTCAGGTGGAAACACTTCCCCCACCCGGAATGGGTGGCGGCGCACAACGTTAACGCGCCTGACCTGACCAGAGCATTTCACCGGGCATACCCCGACAAACCGCAATCAAGGTCAGCAAAACCAACCCCCCCCCCGCAGGCCTCCCCCCGCCTCCCGTGCCCCAAGGGAAAGGGCCCCCCCCAAGCCCGCGACTTGGGTGGACCTTCCCCCCCCCGGGACTCACTCCCCCCGCCCCGGGCCCACGGGGTGGTGACAAACGATCGCCAGCACCCTCCCCCCGCCCCCCGGCCGCGGGGGAGTGGCAAGCAAGTCAACAGGGCAACCTGGGGGCAACGCCCAGGAGACACAACAAAGGCGACGCACTCTAAATAAGAAAAGAAGGGCCCTACCTGGAGCTGAGCAGCACCCGACCAGCCACGCCTCTCGCCTCGCCGAACTGAGCCAAACAAACAGGGTGTGGTTGGAGCATGCACACGCCAGGTCAGAACCCGAGCATGCGCACCATGGACACACCCTGGGAAGGCACGTGGTAGAGGGAGGAGCAAAGGGAGGGGCGACAACTACTCCGGCGGGAACTTTGAAAAAAAAAAAAAAAAATGTGGCGTTTTGACAGCTTCACGGGGAAAACCAAGAAAACCGGGGGAGAACACTATTCGAAAAGGGGGCAGTATGTCATGAGTGCCGTTGAGCTAAAGTCATCAGCCCAATGGCACTCATGACAATGACAAGGAAATAAGTGAAGGGGCACAAGTTAAGTAGCCATCAACCCACAACGACTAACGGCTAACAAACAATAGCTAAACGAATCACGGAGCCACCCAAGCCATCAGCGGCAATACAACGGGGATCGCCCAGCTGAAAGCAATCAGCAGAAGAATGGAAACCTGAGGATGGGCGATCCTGGAAACCCTCAACCAATGGCAGGGCAACGCATGGGACAAAGGGGGGTGACGTGACCGTGAGCGAGGGGGCGCTGACCGGCGCGGGGTATTTAAACCCCGCACCGGCGCGCTCCTGTCACTCTCAGCTTTTTTCTACCAACGTTGTACCTACCCTGAAATAAACCAGAGCCTGCTTTGCAAACCAGTGTCTGAACGTTATTCAGAGGTAGGCAGCGCATGACATCCATTTTCTGAATGATCTGCCTCAATTCATATTGAACAGATGAACAGATCTGGCCTACTGTAAGTTGATGTTGGGTTTTTTCCTTTGTTTGCTTTCTGGAATTGCATTAAAAAAAAAAAAACCTCTATAATTTTCTGGAGAAGTTGCTCAAAACTAACAGAGTTTCCATCAAAAAGTTATTTATAAGCCATGAAGGTCTTGTGTGGTACAGTGACAAACTTGCTCTCCAGAAGTTGACTTAGGTTAAAGTTTTTTTTAGAGCTGGCTCTACCATTAATTAATTAATTAATTAATTTCTATAGCTGCCTATCTCAACAAGTGACTATGGGCGGCTTACCGCCCATAAAAACCATGAAAAAGTTAAAATAATTAAAAACAATTAAAAGTACAAAATAAATATATATGGTTGCCAAGTAAAGAACACATGAATGTTAATATATCCAAGAAATGGGGCCTTAACATACTTGGGGCCCCAGGCCCGGGCACATAACCAGGTCTTCACAGCCTTATGGAAGGCCAACGGGGCTGGGGACATCCTGATCTCTGAAGGGAGAACATTCCACAGGGCAGGCACTACGGCAGAGAAGGTACACCTTCTAGTCCCCGCCAACTGTCATTCCTTGGCTGACATAGCACAGCATGCCCAACCTACCAGACCGAATTGGACAGACAGAAACAGCTGGGAGAAGATGGTCCCTTAGGTGAGTCAGAATGAGGCAGCTGCCTTAATCAGCAGAAGCTACGGGGCAGGAAGACACTGGAGAACAGTCTAATTTATGCCCCTAAGATAGCTGCCTTTTCTCAGGTACAGTGCAAGATACTATTTTGTTACCAAAGCTGAAGCAAAATTGAACTGTCCATCTACTTGGCTTCTGTTTCTGGAAGGAGGGACACCATTTTGCCTTCACTTCAAGGACTGAAATATCTTGGGTGGCCCTAAAAGCTGTATAAATTTATCCTGAACAGGTTGAATTGAGCTCTATAGGGCTTGCTTATAATTAGCAAGCTCTGGAGTTCACCATTAGGCTCTAAAGAAAAATGGATCATTAGAATTGAGAAATGCATTTTTTAAAGATGCAGATATGCCACGTTAATTCAAGCAAAAATGCACTGGTCATTATCCTTGGCACGCTGCTGAAGTGTTTCATGCAGTTCACCACTGGAATGTTGTGTCTTGCATAAAGATGCAAAGCTTTAAGAAGGTAATAAAGAAAAATAAGTTTTGGGAATCTAGCAAAATAATGCCAGCCTGCTTTGTGGATTTATAAGGGGGAAAGAGAAATAACCCACTGCTTCTCACATCTGACAGCATAAATCCAGACTGCATACAGAAAATGAAGTTGACATATAGCATGTCTTCATATCTTACATCATTCTGAAATAAATACTGGTGACCTTATCCAACCTTGACTGCTAAAATACAGCAATAAAGCTGAATCTTGGAAGATTACATTTCTGGTCAAAGTAGTAAAATGTGACCTTATTCCATTCAACATTGACATTTATTATATGAATTCAGGCACAAAAATTACATACAAACAGTTAAAGGCTCACTTATGGCCACACCAACAAGGAACCACTTGTGCATGATATAAACTAACCCTAATTCTTCTAGCCATTATAAAAGATTATGTTGAAATTCACAGAAAAAAATTCCTTGGTTTTTCAGGTCCTGGTTCTCTACAGATGTTTTATTTGTCTTTCATATTAAGGAATAGACTTAAATCACTCCAATAGAAATAGAATAGAAATATAGCCAAAGAACTTACAAAAAAGCTTGGGCATCTCACAGAGGGGAGTGAATATTCTATCAACTCCCCACTACAGTGCCTCCAGAAAATCAAAGACCTAAAAATAGAAGAAGATTAAATTATGGTTTCATTCGATGTCATAGCACTCTTTACATCCATAGATCCAGATCTGGCAAAAGAATCCATCGGAGCGGTACTGCACAACACACCCAACTTAGCCAAATACACTAAGATTGAAATACCCAGAATCATGGACCTCATCAACCTCTGACTCACTGCCTACTTTCAGTTTGATGGACAAATATACCAACAAATCAGACAAACACCCAGGGGATCACCACTCTCAGGACTCAGAGCAGAGACTGTAATGCAGCATCTAGAAACTATAGCACTCCCATGCATACAACCAAAAGTATGGATCTGGTATAGACGACACCTTTGTCATAATAAAAAAGGAAGAACTAGAGAAGACCCATAAAAGAATCAACATCTTCAAAGGAATAAAATTCACAAGAGAAGAAAACAACAACACACTCCCCTTCCTGGATATCCTTATCAGCAGAGGAAATGACAGCAAATTAGAAACACAAGTCTATTGAAAAATAACCCACACTAAACAAGTGCCTCAGGAGCTGTGTAAAAACATTGTTCAGATGAGTACAAATGCACTGCAGCAACCCAGAACACCAGAAAAAGGAAACAGATTGCTTATACAGTTTCCAAAAAAATGGATACCCACACAACTTTATCAAAAAGTACCTGGCCACTCAACCCACTACAGCACAACCAACACAAGGTACGAAAAGGATAATGCTACTATACATCAAAAACATCTCAGAAACAACCAGAAACGCTAGGGAATTCCTGGAAGCTTGGCATTTACAGTAGATAAATCAGCCCTCAGTAGACAGATAGAAATAAGCCACATTTATGCATCATTCAAAAGAGACAATAAAAAAGCTAAGAAGGAAGCAAAAAGACCAGAACACATCCTCTCCAGCAGCCAACACCCAGATAAGCAGGGATTAACACCAGGCAAGCAATCAAGCTGAAAACAATCCCCTAATCAAGGAACTACCAAGGAGAAAAGCATATACACACACCAACACTAGCAGGGCAAGCTACTGTATATAAACAGGGAACAAAGGCCACACTCACTAGCACTGATGTTGCTACCTAGTTGGGTAATGAAATGTCTGCAAGCAAACTACCAAGCTCAGAGAGCACTAAGGACTCTACACTTTAAATCACTCTTGCCCAGTCTTCTGCTAATGTGAATGGAGAAACATACTTAAAGGTTTTTATGTGTTTGTGCCTTCAAGTCAGTCTTGACTGCTAACAACTGTGTCAGTGAGTCCATGTACTTTTCTTGGCAACAATTTCAGGAGTGGCCTACCATTGTCTTCTTTCTAGGGCTTAGAGAAAGTGACTATCCCAAAGCTATCCAGCTGGCTTTGGGCCTAAGGCAGGACTAGAACACAATATTCTGGTTTCTAGCTTGGTACCTCTCACCACTACACCAAACTGGCTCTCACTTTAAGATTACCAGGCTGAAAATAGCTATTCCTAATTATTCAGGTCTTACATTAGGTATCTTTTTTCCTGCACCAACTTCTATTTCCTAAGGTCATGTTTTAGCCCTTGTACCACCTTTATGGCATATTGAAAAGGACAGATGTAATAAGGATTGGTGAAAAATCTCCACATCCTTAACTTTTTTTTGTCAAAAAGAAATCCCAAAACACCCCACTCTGTTTCTTTGAACTTGCATATCTTGGTTATAACATTTATGTAAGGGGGGTGACTGAAATCACCATACTGTAGGTAGGGAGGGAGCTGTGGGAGTCTTGTTTAATTCACAGACTCATATTTGAAATGAGAGTTTCTTGGGTCACAGCTCATTGGAGAGACATATCATGTCTCTCATGGTACGCAGGACAGCTAATATGCCTGTGGACATTTCTCTTGGTGCTCACCTTGTACTATGCTTCAGATGATTTTATTATTTTTGACACTTTTAATTTGAATTTTAAAAGTGGGAAGCTAGCTTCAAACATAATCCAAATTTCCAACAACGGCCCTGAGACTACACAGAGACCCCCAAAACATTTTTTTAGAAAATAAAATAGTGAATGATGTCCACCTGCCTAAAAAAAGAAAGTAAATTGAAGTGATAGGAACAATTCTCATAGGCTAAAATGTTGGTGGGAAGCAAAATCACCAGTTAAACTTCTGGTAAATGGCCATGGCCCCTTAGGATGGGCCACCCATCACAGCAACCATTTTTGAGAGTGCCCATCACATACTGCCAAAACGCCAAATAGGCCCACCAGCCTGTCCACCACTTTGGGGGCAAAGTGGAGACATCTTCAACTCATGTTTCTTAGCCTGTCCTCAGTGTATTGACTAAACCAGGCTTAACTAGACTTGCATGACTTGCTAAGTCAAAACAAAACAGCCTGCCATGTCAAATAAGTCCCTCTGTTCATCGCCATTTAGAAAACATCTCAGTGATCCCTAGCAATTCTACACCTTAACGTTCTGTGGCTAAAGTTAACATTCTGGGATTTTTGAAAATGGACAAAGAAATGGATGGAGATAAAAACCATTCTGAAGGCCAAAAGTATTCATGGTGTGCTGCACGCTGGGGAGAGGCAGCTTACAAAGCCACTTATTCCACCGTGCATTTTAAATATGAACACCTCCTCAATACAGTAGTCATGAAGGGTGCCAGAGTTCAGTAGCAATTTTTGTGAGTTGTGCCTTCATTAGGTGAACAAAATTAAACACCTGGGGTTCTACTCAAACCACTCCTAAGGGGCAAATTTTCATGAGAAATGAGGTGAGATGTGTTTTACAGCTGGAAGGGGGGGAAACCCTCAACTTGGCAATAGCAAATTTAGTACTTCTTCTGAAGAAATAAAATAAAGCAACCAAGACACCGACCTAATATTAATATTATCTTTTATGAAATCCCAACAGAGAAGCCGCCAGACAGCTGTACAAACAATAGCAGATGCTGGAGGGGGGCAGCAGGGGGAGGCAAGGGAAGAACCCCAAGGAATAGGTTTTCAGTGCTTTGCTTTCTTAGAAGTTAATGGGACTAATGTTTTATCTAAAATACCTGAAAACTCTTATTTACACCTTTGCTTCCAAGTGTGACTTCTGGTATTAGCAAAGTCAAAGAGGGTTTACAGTTTCCATTCAAGTACTTTTTTTCCCCCTGGATCTTTGAAAAGTTGGATTATGAATAGGAACACACAGCAGAGGATAGTATTATCATTTTTTTTTTTTTTAAAGTCTTTGTGCTTGAGGATCTGGATTTTCTTTTTTAAAAAATGGCAACTTTCTGCTGTCTGCCTCTATCACAAGATTATTGTTAATGTAATTGGTAGCTATCTATTCATCACCATATTTTGCACTCTTCCATCAAAACATCCCACCCAATCCACTTCTTCCACAAAGTAATTTCCATAACGCTGCATCCTGATCTCTTTAGAGAGACAATCCATAATTCAACAGCAGAGAACATGCACTGCATAGAAAAAGATTTTAAGTGCAGTTCTGTGTCTCCTGACATGTGGAAGAAGGCCATGTTGTAAACATGTTATACCAAAATAGGCCAGCATTAGCAGTCTACAAGCATTGCAGAAAAACAGAGTTGCCTCCCCCTTTGCCTGTGACAGTATCTTTGGTGTTGCAGGGATGGTAAGACTTTAACATCTGTTCTTCTCTAAAAAAAAATAAAATAAAAATGAAAATTTACATTATTTTATAAGCCACTCAGCACTGATTGATTTGACTGGGTAGAAACAATGCAATAAATAAATGTAACAAATAAATAAAACAATGTAATACATGAATAAATTACAAAGTTAAGATCACTATATAAAACCAAAAGGTCCAAGAGTTTGATTCCTGAAAAAGGGATTTGAACCACATAGTATAAGATCTACTGTAATGCTAACAATAATGGCTGTGTGTACCTGATGAATCCTAGAAAGGACTGGACTGGTTGCATACAGCCTCCTGGTGGTCAAGTAATATGTAAAACCACAGGAAGAAATAGTCTACCCACTGGGGTGGTGAAGCCATGAAACTTCTAATATGTGGGTGTGAGATATATAAATAACAGTTGGTTGTATCTCTCCCCAAATAATGAAGGTATATCCCACTCATAAATTCTAATATATGGCCGTGAGATGGATGGATGGATGAATGGATGGATGATATAACAGCTGGCTGTATCTTTTTCCATATAATGATGGTATATCCTGCTCATAAATTGTCTACATATATGTAAGGAATAAATAAAGCCCTGGTGCAGATGGACATCTTCCTGTATTTTGTGCAAGTTATTGCTGCTAATCCTAGCAGGAGCTCTAGGTGCAAGCTGCAGTTCTATTGTGCTAAAACATGCTCTGAAGTGCTCAAAGAATCACTAATCACTATTCAGGCATTCTGGAGAATGCATTGAGAGAACGCATTAAGACTAGAAGAGAAGAATGAGTTAAGTCTAAGGCAAGATTAACACTAAGAGAAGTGGAGGGGAAAGAGAGAGAGAGAGAGAGAGAGAGAGAGAGAGAGAGAGAAGGCTACCAACAGTGGCCTCCTCCTTATATCTCCCATGTGTAACTCTCCATTCAATAATTTGTACAGTAAGAATTCTGCCTAACTTCATTTGAATCCATAGAGAATGTTTCTTTTTTCAGATGTTAAGGTGAGTTCTACTGACATGCAAGAAAATGTGAACTCCCACTGGATCTTGTTGTCTGACACTGCAAGGTCTGGGGTTAAAGGTACAGGAACACATAGGAGATTATGAATCGGGAGCAGTGTCCACTGCCTCATCCGTCTATCTTTTCTAACTAGCAGATGCAGCCTCTAAAGTCCAAAGGGACATGTCTGGTAATGCAAGGGTATCACTGTACAGAAGCCTATTTTGTGTCGTGGAGTGGGGGGGAGGTGAAAAATCACACCACCAAACAGTTGCCAGTTTGCTGTTACACAACATGGGCAACTGCAAAATTGGAGCTGGAGGATTGCATATGGCCCACAGGCCACAAGTTGCCCACCTTCCTCTACCCTATTTAAGCCCTTTTGCATTCATATGTCTCAAGCCTTCTTGATAAGCAAACAGGAGTAGAGAAGTGTATGCCACATAGAAACCCACAAAAGGCAAACGTGACTGCCCCTCCAGATTGGCCAGGATTGGTGTAGTTAGTAAGAGCCAAGCCTCCTGTCCTTGTCTGGTTTCCAGAGCATGCGTGACATATTATCCTTTTAGCTCCAGCTGCAGCAACTGAATCCAAGGCCTCTCCTGGAGAATAAGCACCAAAGGCTATATACCAATGGCTAAAGAATGAGAGCAGGGAAGGACCACAGTCCTTCTGTCCTACTGGATTCTTCCAGGATGCACCTGGTTAGCCACCACCTGGGACACAGAATGCTGGAGTAGAGGAGCCAATGGCTTGATCCAGGAGAGCTTCCTGGTTCAGGGATTTTCCCCTTCTCCTCTTCCAGGGGTTCCAGCCCAAGTCTGACAGGCTCACTCACCAAATCCTTGCATCTTGGATGGAGAATCCCTGTGTTACAACCTTGCTAGGTTTGCTAAGGTAGACCCAGTTATCCTTTCTCCCTTGTCATGATTAGGCATGTCATTTAGGCAATGTCAAGGAAGGAAAAAGCTGGGTCTGTTTCCTCCCTTTTTCCTCCCTTCCAGTTGACCTTGTCTAAACAGACATTAAATTTTATAGCTCCCTACATTTTAAGAGCAATTAAAATCAATCAAACAGGAGACTGGGTAACTCGGGGGACTGCCACAGGCTGCCTTTTCTAGTTCTCTGCCAACTATACTTATTACAGGTCTGATGTGGAGTCACAGGGAAGTCATTATGAAGTGACGGTATGAAAATCAGGCGGGGATGATCAAGGGTGGACTCTTAGGAGACCTTAAAATAAAAATTTTAAAAGGAGTACAAAGGAGGGCAGAACATAGCATAATATTTGCATATACTAATCATTCTATATAAATGCTACTTTTAAAAATAATTACTATGTTTTAAATTGAAAAAGAATACACCTCCTAGTATGGAAGACTGCAAGTAGTTGATATAGTTCCACTGTTGAGATACTAAGGGTTGGGAGGCAGGTTCAGGGACCTGCCTTCTCATCCTACAGCTCTCTATCTTGCAACTGGTTAAGTTCTTAAAAAGAGGACCCTTTTCATGACAAACTGCCACCTGAAGTTTTCCCCATGCCAGTTCCTCATGAACTAAATAGCAGTAACAGTTGCCTGCAGGGCCCTGCTCAGATCAAATTATGGTTCCCTAATACACTGTATATGCAGTGAAGTGACAGCAGTCCAGGTTTCAGGAAGCTGTTTTAAAGGTCAGAGAATCATAGAATTAGAAAGGACCATATAGATGATCAAGTACAACCTCCTGCTCACTTCAGAAATCCAAATCAAAACACTCTGGGAAGATGGCTATCTAGCCACCACATGATCATATCCAGAGAAGGGGAGACAATCACATCTCTGGATATTTGGTTCCACTATCCAAACTTCTCTTTCTTTAGTATTTTTTTCCAAGATTTAATCAGAATCTGACTGTCTATAATTTAAATCCCTATTCTTTTCTTCTGTGTGACATCCTTTTGGATATTTGAAGACTATTATCACATTTCTCCTCGTTCATCTTTTCTAAAGCGAAGCATACCCAGTTTCTTCAATCTTTGTAGAACAGTTTCTATTTTTCTGATCCTTCTTATTGCCCTTCCCTGAACCCACTCCAATTTCCCTGAATCCTTAAATTGTGATTTGGCAATTGTACCTCTATAGAACACCAAAACTGTATTTGCTTTTTTCTGCAGCTCTGTCACACTGCTGGCAAAAAACTTATATTAAAAGATATTATTTGCTAAAACTATTATCAACTGAGATATCCTTCATTTTATACCTGTGCATCTCAGAGAACACAGAGTGAACTAGCAAAGGGGAAAGCCACAAATCACAGTATTCTTAAATATCTAGTTAATTTAATCTGTGACACAGGAGGATTTTTTTTTAAAAGTCACTGGCAATAAAAAATAGACAGTATTGAAGAACTAGGGGTATAATCTATTTAAACATCTAGGCTAGTACTAAGTAGGCTATTGGATAGGTCTTAAGTATGATTTAGGAGAAGCTGAAGAAAAGTCAGCTGGCAAGAGAGAAAGGTAGGGATGAACAGGAATTATCCTTTCTGCCTATGCTGTCAAAAATGCACACCCAAAGCTGCTACTGATGCCTTGTGCTACTATTCTCATTATCTCCAGATTATTAACACAAAAGTTGTGTGAATAGTGTGGTGAGAGTGAACAGTTAATTCCCTGCACATTTATTATGGTTCCACTCTGCAGGACTCTCCTGTCTCCACCAAAGGCAGACACATGAAACAGCTTTTAAGGAGAAAGAAATAAAAATAAAAGCCATACAGGTAGGGAAAAGGCAACTCCATGTGTGTTACAAGGCTAATGCACAGCTGCATACTGCTGACATGTTTTACTATTTCAGCTAGATTTATACCAAAGCATTTTATTCCATCATTCTGATGCCAACACTATTTAAACTGATTCAAACCCATATAAGCTTGAGGTACAGATGCAAACAAAGCTACCCTCAAGTCAGGTGTGTCTGGGGTCCAGCCCTTGTTCATCCCTTCCTGAGCCATTTCTCAAGGAAAAGCAGATGTAATGGCAAGCATACATAGAAAGCACCAGGGTGGTCCTCACCGACTTGCTGAGTATGGAGAGGTGATGATTGCTTACTTGTGGTATTAAATGCTTAGTGCAATAACACTCAGTGCCATGAAAATGCATAATAATCATCCTCAGAAGTGCTCCATAAAAGTGCTATTGGATAAAGGCTTGGCAGATGCCTAAATTAAGGTGGGACGCCAAAAATAGAATGCATTACCTGCATCATGTTTAATGAAATAAAAACTGCAAGCAGTTTCAATTTGGTCCAGTGGAAATTGTGATGTCTATTCATAATTCACAGCAGCCTAGAGGATGATTTAAATGAAGAACTGCTCTGGATCCCAGAGGACACATGGGTGAACTTCTTTCCAACCCATTTTGCTTGGGTCGAAAGAAGTCAGCTGCTGTCAAGGAGCTGAAAATATCACTTGGTAACCAAGAGACATGTGAATGCAGGTTGCACTGAATTTCTTGCAGCTCCTGTTTACTTCTCATTTGGAGCTGAGTAACCTCTGGCCCATAGGCCATGTACAGGTCCTAAGGCACCCCACGATGGCACAACCAAAATTGGGTGACATGATTTAGGGCACAAAAAACAGCAAAATAGGACTGGGAATTGATGGTAAGACCCCATGCAACAAAATACATTGATTTTTACTCTTTAAATTTCCCAAACCCTCTACATACGAAGAAATAAGAAATAATAATGTGTTCAACAGCATTCCTTATTCTTCCCTCAATGTAGCCAAAGGCAGGGTGAAATGGGTGTCTGTGTGTGTCCATATGTCAAGAGACTCAGTTCACTTTAGAAAGGATCAGCAGAGCAGGTGGATTTTTTCCCCCAAGATGCCACGTTTATTTTAGACTGGGCTTAGATTTTGGATGGTCTGGAAAGTATTCAGAATGAATTCAAGCTGGCAAGCCTTCAGATTCTCAGAGAAGCTTGCAATTAACAGAATTTAGTTGAAGCGCCTGCGGGACTTTTATACCTTTTGTTGTTCTCCCACTGGGAGCTGAACTATAACTCCACCACATTATGACAATTAAATTAAGCATCTTTCACCTCCCCCAACCCCAATCTAGAATTTGAGATATACAAAGAATGAAACACAAAGAATCGGTACAATCTAACCTGTCTTGTGAGCTGAAAAAAAGAAAGCTGTAACACACAACTAATCCAGCTCAGTACTGAATGGTGTGGCCTAGAAAAAAAAACCTTGCAGACAGTAAAATGTGTATTAGACATTAGATAACATTTCTGACAAGTGCTGCTAGAGTTGCTTTTCTCAAATAATTTCATGGGCAGCCCCTTTGTCTGGACCTTAGTTTCCCTACCTCTATGTTCTTTAGAAGAGAGCCAGTCACAAAGGTCAATCACACAGAGTTGGGTTCCAGCCTTTCCCAGTTTGGTGTCTTCAGAGGTCAGAATTTCAGGGTTACAATTTCCCATACATCAGGGAACCAAGGGGTCTGATATCCAATATTTATTTATTTTATTGTATTTATTATTAAATTTATACACTGCCCATCTCACCATAAAAGTGACTCTGGGTGGGTTACAAATCAAAGCTCTAAAACCATTATAAAAATAGAAAAAGTACAAAAAATAGAAAATAAAAGAGGGAAACTAAAAGGCAGAGAGAGCGTCTTAAACCACCAACCATCCCCAGGGATCCCCAAGCTAGTTGGCAGGGCCAGGACTTGATGCTCTTCCTGAAGGCCAGAAGAGTAGGGGCCAAACTCTATATATGGAAGGCACAAGGCTGGGGAAGGATGATGCACACAGGGTGATTGTGTTCACTCCCAAGCTTCTCCTGTTACCCACAGAAAAAAAGGGGTAGGTTGAGTTGGCAAAATGGCACTCAAGTAACCCTTGATATGCTAAACCTAAAAATGCTGTGTTGACACTCTTCTGGAAAAGAAAGATCAAACCTGATATTTGGAAGAGGGAAACAGACTGAGGGCACAAGGGGAACATTCGCAGAACCCTAAACTGGGTAGAACAGGGAAGAGAGGAGAGCCCTAAAATCCACGGAAGCTTCAGGAGTTTAATCATTTAAACCTGAGCTTGTCTAATTCTAGTGTAGTTCTTGTTTTTTTTTTAAAGGATCAACATATCTAAAATGAATTATTTGATAAAATTCATATTCACATACAGTTAAAATGATACTGGAATTTAAAAAAAACACAGATTAATGCAGAACTATGATAGAGAAAGAAATGATGGCCAAACAAGAAAGAAAAAGTGCAATCTAATGCACACCATGCAATCATAAATCCCACTGAGGTCAGTGGGGCTTAATTCCCAGTATGTAGGCAAAGAATTGAGGACTCATTCACCAATTCTTACTCCTACCAATATTTTGGAGAGAATGTTATGTCTTGCTTCCCTGGTCATGTTCCCAGATCAAACGTTCCCTGAACATCTGATCGGATTTGCATGCATGAATGAAGTCAACACATGTCAGGACTTGCGGGTCAGTAGAAGTGGGAGGGGGACACACCAGGAGTGCGAAAGCATCTTGTTTGGACTATTTCTGGCATCCAAGGTCAACCAGCAGAGCCGTTGCAGACATCTGCACAGAACTGAATGAACTGGCACGTAAGGGGGGGCTGCATACTGAAGAAGGGGGAGGGGGTTGAGTTCATTGGGCTGCTTAACTTGGAGAAAGCGCGGGAACCTTTATTCGCAACTTTTTCACTGTACTGTATACTACACTCCATTAAAGAGATTTCTACTTTAACTACGTATGAATCGAAATTAAGGGCAAGCTGAGTAATACAGTCATCACACCCTGATCCAAGACCAGAATAAAGACTGGTGAGATCCCAAGATCAGATTTATGCACCAAGTAGATAAAAGAGAGTAGGTGAAACCGCAGTACTCTATTTGTGCCAACTTAGAAATAAATATCATTACCTTCAACAAGTATCATTACTTGAACCTATTATTATTAATAATAATAATTAATAATAATAATAATTAATAATATATCAATTTACATGTTGCATCTCATTTCTAGTAATGCTATTTTGAACCAACTTACATCAAAATGTCAAAACTAAAATGTCACACTTACAAAACAGCGTAATGCTCTGTATAAAATATAACGAATTAACTTTTAACACATTAAAAGTCTTTTACCCCCTAATTCCCTTCAACCCCCTACTGCTGAAGGTGCTGCCCATGCAACTGGGCATGCTGTACATTCAAGGAGCTTCTTGATCTCCAATTGATACTGGACTGATACACTTTCTCCCCCCAAACCCTCTGCTGAGGCTAAATAGAAATTAGTTCATCTCCAACTGTGAAGTGTGAAGAAATACAAATTTTCTTTTGAAATGACAGTTAAGCTCTCAACACCATAGATATGTATCACTGCTTATTCTTCTTAGGGGAAAAATATTCAGCATAGTTTAATAGGTGGTTAGCAATGCAAATTATATTAAATCTAGGGTTCTTACCCTGTGGCCCTTGCCACATGTCCTGTGGAATGCAGCTGCATTTTTTCATAAATATGTTAGTCCTTTTAAAAGACATCTGGAAGAATTTATTTACACAAACTCTCTATATGAACAGAACTTCTGTTTTTCACATTTTACATAGAGTAGATGACAGTGAGACTTTATTCTGAGTCAAGACCTTTGTCTAGTAAAGGTAAAGGTTTCCCTTGACGTAAAGTCCAGTCGTGTCCGACTCTAGGGGGCGGTGCTCATCTCCGTTTCAAAGCCTTGGAGCCGGCGTTGTCATAGACACTTCCGGGTCATGTGGCCAGCACGACTCACGGAACGCCGTTACCTTCCCGCCGAAGCGGTACCAATTAATCTACTCACATTTGCATGTTTTCGAACTGCTTGGTGTGCAGGAGCTGGGACGAGCAACGGGCGCTCACCCCGCCGCGCGGTTTCGAACCGCCGACCTTCCGATCGACAGCTCAGCTAACTCAATATAACCAACTAGGACCACCCTCGGTTTTCTAGTTTTTTCCATGACCTGTCATTAAGGACATTAAAGAAATGCAACTACTGCTTTCTCTGGGAATGGACTTTGGGGTTTCATTCAAAAAGGAATCCATGATAGGATGAATATGATCACAAATAAAGTTCAGCTAACATTTGTTATTCTTTGTCTCTCTCTTGAACCAGGCTGTTTGCTTCTCCCCTTCTCCATGAAGGTGTCATCTCATGCTTATTCCAGGAAGCATCAGAAATGGGATGATCATTCTGTGCAAAGTGCCTGGTGCTGCGATAAGCATATTAGGCCTTTAAAATTTTAAATGGAACTGAAAGAGGTTCTTTTTTTAAAGAATTAAGCGTGCAAGAGATTATGGGAACATCAGGGGTAAGTCAGTGGAAAGATTATCTCAGAAACGGCCACTTACTCCAGGTGCTGAGAAATCTGGGGAACATCACTTCAAAAAGACTCTATTATAATTAACTCATTATAACTGGGAAGTTCCTATTAGGGTGTCCAAGATTCTGCATTTACCCCAGAGTAGCATTCAAAATCCCTTCCTGAAATTCATGTTATCCTTGTTTCTTTAGTCAGCTATGTAGGGCTTGACAACACCTTGGGAACTAGAATAAAAATTCCCTTGCCATTCCCTAATGGAAGTACAACCCACACATTTTAAATAGCAACTTCACCTCCCTGCTGCATTCAGGCTCAAACTGGCCAAGGATAAAATACTATTATTTTACCATTTCCAAAATAAGATGGCTAACAAAGCTAAGTTTGCATATTCTCTCTTACTGTCTCTCAGTACGTAAGCTATTCAGAACCACTTGAAAAAGATATCAGAAGAAGAAATCTGGGCTGAGTTTTCCTGCCTTGGAACCGTCTGACTGTAAATCAGACAGCTCCATAGGCTATTATTTATTTGTTGTACTGACTTACAGTGTGCTGTGGCCAAGGAATGAGTCTTCAGGTGTCTGGCATGGATGTCTAGGATGTAATCATGCTGTCAAATTGCAGAGAAAGTTTGATGCAGCTCACTAGGATAAAATGGAAGGCAGATCACTTGCATGTAACAAGCATCCCTCCTTATAATTCTTATGCGATGACTTTATAATGGGAACTTTGGGGCATTGTCACTGGTGTGTCTTTGTGGTGCTCAGAAGAGCCACAAAGTTATGGCCAAGGTGGGTATTTTAAGGGCAGGACTAAACTATCCCAAATAATGACAAAAGGAGAAAATACATTGCAGAGAAGTAGGGAAGGGACACAGCCATTGCTCCCCAAATAGCAGCTGTAAGTCCAGGTGGGCTCTCAAATTCCACACCAGTTTCTGTTTAAAAAAGAAAGTTGGAGACTGGGAAAAATTGTCCAAAATATTGGGGTCTACCAATGGATTCTTGAAGAGGGGGCTGACTATCTCCTCATTGTTTCTAAATCACCCCTCTCTCAAGGATGCAGTTATCAACAGAACACCCATCCACATGTCACCTCCCAGGGGGCCTCAGTCAACCAAGAGGAACATGGATCTAACATCACTGGTGGTGATGCTCACAACTCCACGAACCCTGTCCACTTCCTCAGGATTCACAGGATCCGATAGATAGTAGAGCTATTTGTTTCAGAGTCTCATACAGATGCCATAGGATCATATTGTTGGATGAGACCATTGAAGTCACTGAGTCCAAACCTCCACTTCATGCAGAAATTCAAAGAAGAGCATTCCCAGCAGAAGGCTTTTCAGTTTCTGTTTAAGCTTTCAGCTGATGAGTTCACCTTGATAACCAGCCCCACTGTTAAACTGCCTTTACATTTAGCAAGTTTTTTTCCTAACATTCAACTGGAATCAGCCTTCCAGTAACTGGACCATTATTCTGGGATCTCAGTTGTGGGATGATAAAGAACAGACTTTGAACTGCTGCATGATATCCCTTCAGGTGTCTAAAAATGCTATCATATTCCCTCTCAGTTGCCTTTCCTTAAGGTAAAGAGACATAGCTCTCTTAATCTTCTTTATAGAGCTTCATTTCTAGTCTCCTTGTCATCCACCTTGTCTTTTTCTAGACCTGTTCCAATTTCTCTGAAGGTATCTTAGGATGCGGTGCCCAGAACTGGATACAATACTTGAGGTATTGTCTTGCCAATACTACACAGGGTGAATTGCTCCAGATTCCCATACTCCCGATGCCCACTCCCCAAAGATCCTTCCTTCCTTGGTTAGCCCTTCTGATCATGGTGACAGCACCACTAATCCCCATGTTAGGGATGTTGTTGGCAGTTATAGATGCTCTTCTTTAGTGCTATAATCTCAGTGCCAGCCAGAGGAGGGGTTATCCCTCCTTCACTCTGTGATCTGATACCCAGAAAGATTGCTTGGAGACAAAAGCTGGCTAACCTGGATGTCTTGAGTTTTGGGAAAACTGATGCAAAAATGTATACAAGGAAAGCAAAGAACATTGGAAGTAGAAGCTAAGTTTTCCTTCTTCCATTTAACTATGCCATAATGACAGGTCATGCACATGTTTAAACAATGTTGAAAGCAAGAATGGTGGCTCTCCTCCTGCTACAAACCTTCTATTAAAACTAGGTGGGGAGTTGTGTCTCTGCAGACACACACACAAAGTTATAGGCACACCACACACACATTCCATGCGGAACCACAGCGTAAGAGACAATAAAAGCTTTTAAGCATTATGATGCAAACACCAAGTCAAAGTACCACAATTTGCCAGAGGAACTAAAAATTTTTGCATAATGGAAACCTTCTGTTCCAAATTACTCTAATCCTTTCTAACCTTTTTTCTTCTGTAAGAAGGAAAGGGTATCCTTGACAGTTTTGTACATGCTCTTCCTCCAGAAACTGAAAAGCACTGGCAACGTCGTGTATGTGACATCAGAGAGGCTTTGGTACTAATTCCAGGTTCACAGTGCTATGAACTGACATCTCCAGGGTGCCTCTCTTTGTCACTTTATTCTTTACTTTGAGTGCATACACACAATCACCCAAAGCTGTCAAACACTACTGGAGATTTTGTGAGTCACTGGATCAGGCAAAGGCAGATAGGAGCTGCCCTTCCTGTGTTAAATCCTCAAAGGGGAAGTCGCATGAAAGAGCAAGGCACTGATAGAGCCTGAGAATGCTCCCTGTGGTAACAATTATATCTAGAAATATTACCACCATTCTGGTTCTGTGGAAATCAGTGTTCCTGCTATTTTACATTTACTAAATGCCAACAAGTGTGCTAGGCACAATGTTGCTAAGATCACAGAGACACAAGCAGGGGCCCCAGCTTAAGGCCATTGTTACTGAAGGTCAAAGCATATTCAACTAGGGATGGGCAATCATTGTCTGCTCCAGTTGGAAATTAATTTATACTTCACAGGTTATTATTCTAAATATTCCACAGACATCTGGTTTGTTATTTTAGAATAACCATTTGTTCCACTTCCAAAGTCATTCACCACTCTTCTTTGTCTTGTCTATTTGCTAGCAGTTGAGCTCTCAGGTCCTGAAATTTTAGAACTTCAGAGAAATCAGTAGGGGCCCATGAGCCTATCTCTTCTACAAACAGTTCATCGTTCATTCATTCATTCATTCATTCATTCATTCATTCATTCATTCATTCATTCATGATGCTTTTATACTGCTTCAATTAGTATGATTCTAAGTAACTTACAACAAAAACACCAATAATATCTACAATATAAAAATTGTCATATATAGATAAATAAGTCTCTGGAAAGAGATCCATCAGGTTCCTAACACTTTGCCCCTACCCCCCTACGGTGGTTGGTGGTGCCAACTAACTCCATGGCTTCCCTGTCTATGACAAGGGAATATTTCTTATCTCTCCCATTACCAAATCACATTTCAACTACGCTAAGGCATAGATTGGTTGGTTGGCATAGACCACACCTGACATGTGCTGCTCACTTCCTGTTCATTATTGCCATGGCAGCCATGAAACCTTGAGATGACTCAGAACCTGCTCTCAGGAATGCAAGGTTGAAATCACCCAATACTAACAACTTCATGGAACGACTTCCCAATATTTAGAAACTATCTTCTGTTGATGCAGCCTAAAACTGCATTGTCTTTTCTGCAGCCACATCACATATTCAGTTTCTAATCAGCAACTACTCCAAGATCCTTTCACAAATACCATTGCAAACTAAGTATTCCCCCCTGTACCAGTGCATTTGAATTCTGCTTCCTAGATGTTTATCAATGTCCATTTCTCAGTGCTTTGCAACCAAAATGGGAAGTGCAATTCCTTATTGCTCTGGGCACTGCAAAAAAGAGGTTTGGGGGTTGCAGGTTGTATACCTTTGCTCCACATAGGATTCATCTCTATTCTAACAGTTTCTATAAACCAGCTTTTGCTAGTACCTTGTATATTTTAAAAATATTATTTATCCTCTAAACTAATAAGTTTGGCTCCACAATGGTGACTCAGTGGCTAACAGCAAAGATAAAGTATGAAATGTAGAACAGTACATAGATCAAGACCAGTTTCCCATTTAATACATTAATTCATTAAAAACAACAACAGCCAAGAACTGCAGATTAAATAAAAAAGCAGTAACAGATCAAAAGTGGCTTTGCTTAAGACCTCACGCCACAAGCTGTCAACTCCTTCTTGGCATCTTGGCAGGTGTAGAGTTTGACTGAGACCCCAATTCAATTGCCCTAGAAATCCCATTTGATGTCATTCCTTGTGAAGGAAGCAATTTTGAGATTTTTGCTATGGTGGAATAGACCTTTTTCAGATCCTGGAGATAAGACTGAAAAGATCAAGAGGTGATGGGGTGAGATCAAGTGGCAGTTAAAAGAGTCACAAGCTAAGATTGAACAAAAGAAAAACTTAGTGCTGCTTTAACTGCTTGAGACATAAGAGTAACTAAATCGCTGATATCCTGCAGAGAAGCCTTGGACTTCACATTCAAGCCTTGTATCCAAGGTCAAGAAAGCAGAAAAAAACAGTTTGCCTGGATTCTCTTATCAATAACATAAGGGGAATAATAGAAGCTATTAAAAAGGTTTCTTGAACCTGTTTCAAAGAGATTGCACTTAATTTAGAGAGGCAGCCTCCTGTGTGTCATCTAGCTACAGGTCCTTACAATCTACTGATGCTGTTGTCATTGAACTTCTCTGTAGAGCTGATCAGGACAAAATATTATAAGTAACCAGAATAGCAACACATCTGGAATATGAGGGAAAGAAATTTATGCTGTTTCCAGATGTACCTTTCAGAGTGAGACTGAAGCACTGAGAATTCCACTAGACAAGTGATAAAGACTTTCTAAACCCAGCAGTATTTGATTTATCCTTGGAAACTGGAATGAGGAAACATAATAATCCTAAAAAAGGTGATAATTATTTTAAACAACTGAAGTCCATCTAGTCAGATGGAGGCATTCTATACCAGTCTTATACCACCTAAAAATGATATATTGGTCACAGGTTTATAGGTAGGTAGGTAGGTAGGTAGGTAGATAGATAGATAGATGATAGATAGATATAGATAGATAATGTACCTACTGCAAGCTCTAAAATTCACCATTCCTTGCCCCCTTTATTTCTTCTTTGGTTTTAATATTAGTTTTTAAAAAATATTATTATTTTCTCAATTTTTTCAATATCAAAATTTGAAAATGATATTTTAGTTACGTATATTTTGATTTTTTTTCCTTCCATCTTGGATTGTTATTCCATGACTTTCAGAGGTTATTTATTAAGGTTTTCTTAAGCAATAACTTGCTATATAAAGTTTAAGAAGCTTTGGTTTCTTGAATCTACAGGTTTTGGTAGTTTAAACCTAGGATTCAGTCTGGTAGCTGCTTCAACAAAGCATACTGAAAAGTTCTATTTTTTTATGATAATCAATGTTGTGACATCAAATGTTAAACGACTAAGGGGACAACTAAAAGATGACAATTCTATTTAATCTGGTCAATAAAATTCTTTTTTTTTTTAACAAGAAACACATATCAGCTAAAAAACGTATTCTCAGAACATAAGGAAGGGACCACATGAGGCTTCCTAGAAATGGGGTTCAGGAATCTGGGCACAGCCAAGGTACAATGTGTCTCTTTGAGGCTGCTTCAGACATTGATGAATTGGTGAAAAGGCTCCCTGAAAGATCTTAAAACCTGGGGAAGTTCAAATGGAAAAAGTTGGAAAGCCATCCTCAAACAGAAAAAGGCCAACAGAATAAGTTAATAACTCTGACTGAGGAGGAAAGTGTGAGGACATTTGTATTTACCTAAAATGAAGCCTATTCAAATTATGAGGAGCAATAGTATGTTCTTTACAATATATTAATTTCCTTTTCATTCCAGGTCAGATGAGATTCCAAGCTGATCTTAATAAGCATAGTCACTTCACCTCTTGTGTCATTGGCTTCTCATAAATGAACAACACATGCTGTCAGGAATGAAGCTGAATGCCTTTGTGGCAGTGATGATGTGCTAGGGACTCAGATTTGGCCAAAAGAAAGAAAAGGAGAAAAAAAAAACATGCTAGCCTGTTAAAAGGAGAAAATGTGAGTTTTACGGCATAGTCAAACCAGAGAGTCAGCACAAGGCCTACTACAGCACTAATGAGTAGTTATCAAAGAATAGCACACTCTTGAATATTAGCTGAGCAATGACAACCACAACTTTCTTTAAAAAAGAAGGAGGCTATCACCAGAACTGAGGCAATATGGACATCAAGCTTTTGATTGTACTCAAAAATAACTGGCCACTACACACAAGGGGACAAACAGAAAGTAGCTCTCTTCCTGACAATGGTTAGAGCAGATGCCACTGATGTCTGTAATACCTCTATATACATGGATGAAGGAAGAAATAACTTCAAAGTTCTATTGTAGAAACTTGAGATCTCTCAAAGCGAATATTTGTAGCTCAGGGTTGAACTGTGGAGTCCTTGGTGCTCTCTGAGCCTTGTTGTTTTCTTGCCTAGTCTGGCGATGAAATGTCTGCAAGAAAACAACAAGGCTCAGAGAGCACCAAGGACTCCACTTGAGATCTCTGTTGTGTACTGCAGGACAATGTAACATATGAAAGATTTGTCTTTGGATCTTGGCTAAAAAAGGAGATGAGACAGTTGATGAATATGTAACAGATTTGAAATTAAAGAGTAAGTCCTGTGACTCTGCCACATTGACTGAATCTTTGGTCAGAGATCAAATTGCTGGGGGCATAAGATGTGAGAATATGCACTTAAAGAGGTGAATTTCTCCCTGGAATATGCTATTGCTATATTTCAAGCAGAAATTGCTCACTCACGATTGAAAGTTATGGGACGCAGCAATGATAATACAGTAGTCAGGTATTGGCTATAATTTGTGATAAAACCTTACAGATAGGAAGGGGACCAGCAAACTCTCCTGAGAAGGCTAGAGATGCTGAAGAAGGTCCTATCTGTAGGACATCTTGTTTTCAGTGGGAGAAGTCTGTAGCCAAGCTTTTATTTGGGAGAAACATAGAGATGTATTTTTTTCTGCTGTAATTCACTGAAACCCTGTAAGGACTCTGTGGTATTAAGCCAAAACTCAAAGAAATATACACACACTATTCTTGTCACAATGACAGAGCCATGAAACTTTTCTTCCACTTTTACCAGGTGAAAGTATCAGAATAAAAGGTTCAAAATACTGGGGACCCTAAGCCAAAGGAATATCACAAAGTTCACCATGATCCTACTGAGTCAAAACAGAATCAGAACAGATTCGTCTGTATAATCAAAGACACCTTCTTCCAGTTTACAACACCCCCCCCCCAAAAAAAAGACAATTACAGCATAAAGCAGTGTTTTTCAATCTTGGCCACTTGAAGATGCGTGGACTTTAACTCCCAGAATTCCCCAGACAGCATGTCTGGCTGGGGAATTCTGGGAGTTGAAATCCACACAACTTTCAGTTGGCAAGGCTGAGAAACATTGGCCTAAAGCAGTATCAGCAGAAAGCATCAAACAGCCAGTACCCACTGAGAGGGTCAATGGACACCCAGTTGCTACTGTACAAGTTACAAAGAACAGACATGTAATCAAGAAGCTAAAGAGACTTAACTGAATGCTGAATGTCACATGAATAAGTTACTTTATTTAAAAAGAGGGGAATGTGAGGAAGTTGATATTTACCAAAAGTCGAACTTACCCATGTAATGTGGAGTAATCACATATTCCCCATAATATGCTAAGTGCCCAATAAATACAAGCCTTTCCCCTCTTCCTTCTCATAAATGAACAAGATATGAGAGTGATACTTAGGAAACCAGAATTATAGTTGGGAAGATTCCAGACATCCCGATCCTGTTTTCTTTTGTACTACAGGTAGTCCTTGCTTACCAACTGCCTCATTTAGTGACAATTCAAAATTGCAACAGTGGAAAAAAAACAGCTTTGTGACCAATCCTCACATTTATGACTGTTGCGGCATCCTGCGGACACATGATTGCCATTTGGGCACTTCGCCACCAGCTTGCAACAAGCAGAGTTAATGGAGATTGCGGAAGTAAAATCATAAGTTGTGGTCACATGATGTTTCACTTAACAACCAAAGGGGGAATGAGGTTGTAAGCCCATTGTGGTCATGTGATTTTCTGCTTAGTGACCCCAGCACTTAGTTGATGCATTCCAATTGTGATCACTACTGTAAGCGAGGACTACTGGTACATCTCTTTCTATTTACACTGTAAATAAACCTCATTTCTATTCCCATACTAGAAGAGGCTTGCAGGCTTGATGGAGTCACAGATGACCTGTGGAAAGGTCTAGAATGGGGGAGTGCATAATCTTTTTCAGACTGAGAGCTGCCCTTGATCTTTGGGTTGGAAGCATGGGAAGCACACTCCCAAAAGTGGGCCATAAAGTATCCCCTGAAAAAAACATCTTACTTTAATAACTTTGTTAAAATCTATGGACTAAAGTTTAATATAGTCAATATGGTTATTTTTCAGGTATTTATTTTTTCTTCTTCAAGTTTATTTAAAAATGACAGTGGGATGCCACAGTTTGGAAGGATTCTGATGACTGCAATCTGGGCTCTGAAAAGATAGGTGCAGTCCAGGGATGGTCATTTGGGCACTTCTGCTTTATTATATGAGACTTGGATTTACTTTGAATAATAGGAAGAATCTGTTGTTGATGTTGTCCCTTGCTCTTGTAACCATGCTGCTTGTTTGCTTTCCTCTGAATTCTGTCTCCATGCACCCAATCGTACCTTCATCTCAGGACCTTGTCCCATTGAGTTGACAGGAGCCTTGTCTGACAGTAAGAAAAGGTATGTCTGATGACGCCAGATGTCACTGATTATCTGACATTTACTGGAAAGCTGTCTTGAAACTGACAGTTCAGAAGTCTGGAAATCAACCTGACTTTACATCAAAGCAATGTTAGCAATTCCTCTGTGAACAGCAAAGTAGTGGGTTAAGACTCACCCCCTTCCCCTTTTGAGCCTATACTATTTGATCATAAGTTGAACAAGTTTAAAGTTTTGAGATTCTAAAAGAAACAGTATGTTCATTTGTCTGGGAAAATAAACAGGGAGGCTGTTTAATCTGGGCATCCAACAGACCTCTCATACTGTTGCTGCATCTGTGACAGGCATCACATCAATGTCAGCTCTTCACTGCAATATTTATATAGACAGGTGGGTGTCCATGAACAACCACTCTTCGTCATTCATCTTCCATCAACCATGTACTCCTTGGATGGATGGAATCACTCTGGGTTGACCCTTGCCATTTGTAACTTGATCAAGCTCACAGGCTCCTTCTGTATGGGAACAGAAGAGAGATTCAGATAGGATATAAGTAGAAAGAAAACACATCCGCTATTGTAGGCAAAGGCATCTGCAGCAAGCTGAACTTGCATCAAAATAATGACACATGTGGTGATGTCATGATGCAAATCCAGCCCTTATGTACTTATGTCCCAATGTCTGACCTAAGTACCTAGGTCATAGTTTTTCAATCATGATGTCATGATGCATGATTTGTCACTTTTCCCCCATGGATGCCTAAGGCTGTAAAGTTCTTGATATCTGAAGAGTTCTCAAGTTCTGAAAGATCCTGAAGAGCAGGATCAAGATGTTTGAAATCTTCACAGCTATAGTAGTTTTCTGAATATCAGCCTTGTACATTGAGGATACTTTACTCTTCAAATGATTTGCAATATTTATATTTAGCCAATAGCGATTTTGTATTATAATTGCATTTACTTTAATTAAACATCATTTCCCATTCAAAACTGCAAACCCTGCCTTAGTTATTCATTTCTTTTGCATTACAACCCATGGATCTGGCCTAACATCAGTCCTATTCGGTAGCGCAAAGTTTGCTTGGCTGTGTATCTTTTCCATCAAACAACAGATTTGATTTAACTGTCTTTAAAATGCCCTATATTGTTCAATATATTTATAAATGACTTGATGAGGGATTGGAATATATGATTATCACATCTGCAGATGATAAAGATGGGAGATGGAAAACATATTAGAGGATGGTAACAAGATTTAAGAGGATCCCGACAAGCTAGAACAATGGACACTAACTAGCAAGATGAATTTCAAAAGGGACAAATGCAAAATCTTCTATTTGAGTAGAAAAGTCAAAGGTATAGAATGAGTATAGAATGAAGAAATCATACAGGGAAGCAGTATATTAGCAAAGGATCTAGGTGTCTTGATGGCTCATGAGCTGAACAGTGTGAGCAGCTGCAAAAAAACCAATCAACCAGTAAATGCAGTCATGGTCTGCATAAACAGTAGCATAGTGTTAGGATTAAAAGAAGTCCTTATTCCTCTCTATTCTGTGTTAATCAGAATATGGTATCCAGTTTTGGATCCACATTTTAAGAAGGACATTGAAATCTGTTACTATCACTGTTGTGAGAAAGGCAGCCAATGAAAGCAAGCAAGCAAACAAGCAAGCAAGCAAGCTGTCTAGAGGATAGCAACCAAGATGACCAGGGTCCTGGAAAGAAAAGCTTATGCGAAATGGTTGCGCATTGGTTATGTTTACGTAACTTAAGTCTTTGCAGTAAATTTGGAGAAATGAGTGAAACTAGTGTTAAGAATTTGCAATGAGAAGCAAAGAAACAACTTGGGAACTAGGAATCTGAATATGCAGGATTTTAAATTAGCAGGAATCAGAGGAAAGAGGATGTAAAGGCAAACCAGGAAATAAGGGGATTAAATCACAAGATGAGATGAGGAGCTTCTTATGAGACAAAATGGAGCCTGCTAAGGAAAGCAGAATTTTCAGGGGAAGCGAAGGATTGAGAGGATGAAAAAAAATGTAGAGTTTGCAAAAGACCTAAAAGGTGTGGAGTTGTGGGGGGTGAGGAGAAAGATATGGACAAGCTTGACCCAGAGACACCAAGCCTGGAAAAATGTCTGGGAAAAAGAAAAGTGGTGAACTTAGTAGGAGATAAAAAGGATTCAGACAGAATATGTGACCACAAGGGAGAAAGGTGGCAAAGCTTTAAATCGAAAGATTACTCATGAGTCAGAAGCAACTTAAGATGGCAAAAAGGAGAAAAAAGACAAAGGTTCCAGTTAAGAAAGTGTCAAAAAGATAGGAATTAGATAAGAAACTGACAGGGCTCCTGTAGCAGGCACTTTCCTTCGGGGACAGTTTCTCAAAATCAGGACTAGCCAATGGGGTGGAGGTGGAGGTGAGGGAGGACAAATATGACTAGCCAAATTGCTACTTTAGCCTGAAGAAGAGAAGTCTGCAGGGAGACATGATAGCTATCTTTGAGTATTTGAAAGGCGGTCATGTAGAAGATGAGGCAGAATAGTTCACAGTTGTTTGAGAAGACAGGGCAAGAAACAGAGGTTTTAAATCACAGGGACACAAATTTTGGCAAGGTATCAGGAGAAATATTGTAATGGTAAGGGTCTTTCAACAATGGTACAGATCTTTTCTGGGGTTGTTTAATAAGAGTCGCTATGGCCATCTGTCAGGGATGCTGTTGTAATGGATTCCTGCTCTGGGCAGGGGGTTCCATTAAATGATCTCCAACATGACTTCTAAGGCTCCATTCCTTATAAGGTTCCTTTTTAAAAATCAACAAATGAACGGAATCTGATTCGTGGAGCCTGCTCAGCGCTGGAAGGTGTGAGCATTTTCTTCCGCTGGGAAAGCTGCAAATCTAGATAAGTTCCTAAGCTTCCAATATAATGTGCAAGAACCAACAGGTGACACTTAGTTACAGAATGCTTGAAACTGAGAAGAACAGCAAGAGTGCTATAACATTGTGCTACAGAAAGGTTTATCTTGACAGCCTGTTTGAAAACTTTCTTCTCGGTGTCACACACTGTGGTTCACCGCCAAAGAGGTTCTTCAAAACATTTGTTCTAAGCAGTATTTGATTGGTCCACTCTGCTTGAGTGGGCAACCTTTCTAAAAGTGTGAGGAAAGATCAGGACACTCACAATTATTTATGGCTGACAGACAATCTGGCAAGAATGCTGGATGTGGTGCATTCACAGTAAAAGAAAGATAAAGGCAGCCTAGCATTCAGAAACTAAAACTTTATTATAATTAAAAACAAGTACTGATTACCTGTAACTCTGATTACCCATATCTCTCCCCCACTCATACACCTTGAAAATGTAGGTAACAATATAATGAATAAAAGGAACAGTAGAAATTCATATAACCTCTCTTTGCCAGCCTGTGAAAAATCAAATTAAAAATGAATTTAGATCAGAGAGTCAATACCTCAGGATTAACTGAAGATCAGTAAATCCTTCATTATTGATTGACTGAAATACTGTCTCTTAATATGCTTCACACGTGTCTTATTCCTTTTATTCTTACAAATCTAAAGGAGAGGTGAAGAAAGGAACATCACACTGAATAGCTACTGATAAATCTACAATGTAAACTGTTAAATGTGAGCACTATTTCTTACTACTACAATTTTAACTTGAATCTGAAAAAAGCCCATCTTCATCATAGCACTTTTCAATGCATAAATTAATCTACAAAGTTCTTGGTTTTACTGCAGCATGGATTATTTCAGATTACTATTGCTGGATGTGAAAGCAAATTACTTTCCTTTCCCTCTTCTAAGATCAGAATCCAGGGCCATCCAATGAAACTGAACATTTCGGGAATTCAGTTTCCAAAATGAAAGAGGTGTCCCCCAACTTCAACAGGAGACATCTGAACTGTGGATTTACTGCTGCAAATACATTAATGGCCACCAATATGAATGGCCTTAAAATGGATCGGAAGAATTCCGAGAGGCTAGATAATCAGTGGCTACTAGTCATGCTATCTGTACATAGCTTTCTAGTATTAGAGACAGTATGAGTATGAGTAACAATTGTTGGGGAACCCTTCAGATGTGCATGATTATCAGAGCCTTCTGGTTGGCCACAGCCTGCATATTAAATAGTGGGTTAAGTGAGACCACATAGCACTGCTGCTTAAAACACTGTCCTGGCTGAAATACTAAGACTAATTAAAGGGACTGACATTACTCTAAAGATCCCCCAAAGGCTTAAAATGCAAATACTTCAAAGAGTATCTCACCTAATACCATTTCACTTGCATGTTAAAGTCACTTTGGGAGGCACTGCTTCTATCCCATCATGGCTGCTCATAATGTGGTGGCTGGAATGTGATTTTTTTTTTTATTGTGGTGTGGATGCATGTATTTCTCTGTATGTTTAACTGGAAGCTTCCCATTCATGTTTTACACCAAGGCATATTAAACTATAAAAAAGCAACTCTAGGAAACATACAGGCTTCTTTGCTTAGCATCTTAACTTAAAACAAAGTTTCGCATCTCTAGATGTCATCAAAGGACCATTTATTTTCAACCCCACCCTGAAATGGAAAAAATAGATGCAAGGAGTGAGTTGAAATAAGGCTGCAATTTCATTATTTTATCATAGAAGAGATCCACAGTGAACTTAGCCATTCCTGCAAGAAAGAAACAAATAACGTGTGACAGCCAGTCTGGGTCTTGGACCTGGAATCAGTGCACTGATATTCTCTAAACCTTTAGATGTTAAAGGATGTCCCCTCTTGACAAGTTCTCCTTGAGTTCCATGACTCAGAGTACGAACTTCTTTACACAAAAGGTTTCTTTCTTTGTTCCCAAACACCACAGTCAATACTAGCAGGTCCTGGGATCTCTAGATTGCAACCGCTTTGACAATTTCAGTTTTCTTTGTAGATCTATTTGGCACAGAGAGTCAGTTTGGTGTGGTGGCTAAGGCACCAGGCTAGAAACCAGGCGGCCGTGAGTTCTAGTCCTGTCTTAGGCACGGAGCCAGCTGGTTACCTTGGACCACTCCCCCTCTCTCAGCCTAGGAAGAAGCAGGCAAGCACAAACCACTTCTGAAAAACCTTGAAGGCACCGAAAATAAATAAACAAATAAAATTGGCAGAGGTTCCTAGTCTTTTTTGGGCAGAGTGATATTTTGAATGTGAGACCATATTATAGGCAGATTATGTTTCAGGCTAGTAGTTTGTTTCATAGCAGGCTAGTTCTCTATTCCTTATTTTAATTAAAAGAATCTAAAGAGATTACTTCAGCAAAGGATCGTTACCTTGTCGTGGTGCTGGAGCTTGAGCACCTCAATGATGCCATGAGCTAAACCGTGAAGGGCCACCCAAGACGGGAAGGTCATGACAGAGAGGCCAGACTAAATGCGATCCCTGGGGAAGGTAATGGCAACCCACCTCAGTATTCTTGCCACGAAAACTAAATGGATCAGTACAACCAGAGATATGTCGGTATACCATCGGAAGATGAGACCCCCAGGTCGGAAGATGGTCAAAATGCTACTGGGGAGGAACAGAGGATGAGCTCAACTAGCCCCAGACGTGATGACGCAGCTAGCTCAAAGCCGAAAGGACGGCTAGCGGCCGACGGTGCTGGTGGTGAACGGCGAATCCGATGTTCTAAGGATCAACACACCATCGGAACCTGGAATGTAAGATCTATGAGCCAGGGCAAATTGGATGTGGTTATTGGTGAGATGTCAAGATTAAAGATAGACATTCTGGGCGTCAGTGAACTGAAATGGACTGGAATGGGCCACTTCACATCAAATGACCACCAGATCTACTACTGCGGACAAGAGGACCACAGAAGAAATGGAGTAGCCTTCATAATTAATAGTCAAGTGGCTAAAGCAGTGCTTGGATACAACCCAAAAAACGACAGAATGATCTCAATTCGAATTCAGGGCAAGCCATCTAACATCACAGTGATCCAAATATACGCCCCAACCACAGATGCTGAAGAAGCTGAAGTAGAGCAGTTCTATGAGGATCTGCAGCACCTACTGGACAACACGCCTAAAAGAGATGTTATTTTCATCACAGGAGACTGGAATGCTAAGGTGGGCAGTCAAATGACACCTCGAATTACAGGTAAGTATGGCCTGGGAGAACAAAACGAAGCAGGACACAGGCTGATAGAATTTTGCCAAGACAATTCACTCTGCATAACAAACACTCTCTTCCAACAACCTAAGAGACGGCTTTACACATGGACTTCACCAGATGGACAACACCGAAATCAGATTGATTACATCCTTTGCAGCCAAAGGTGGCGGACATCTGTACAGTCGGTAAAAACAAGACCTGGAGCTGACTGTAGTTCAGATCACGAACTTCTTCTTGCACAATTTAGGATCAGACTCAAGAGATTAGGGAAGACCCACAGATCAGCTAGATATGAGCTCACTAATATTCCTAAGGAATATGCAGTGGAGGTGAAGAATAGATTTAAGGGACTGGACTTAGTAGATAGGGTCCCGGAAGAACTCTGGACAGAAGTTGGCAGCATTGTTCAGGAGGCGGCAACAAAATACATCCCAAAGAAAGAGAAAACCAAGAAGGCAAAATGGCTGTCTGCTGAGACACTAGAAGTAGCCCAAGAAAGAAGGAAAGCAAAAGGCAACAGTGATAGGGGGAGATATGCCCAATTAAATGCAAAATTCCAGAGGTTAGCCAGAAGAGATAAGGAATTATTTTTAAACAAGCAATGCGCGGAAGTGGAAGAAGACAATAGAATAGGAAGGACAAGAGACCTCTTCCAGAAAATTAGAAACATTGGAGGTAAATTCCAGGCAAAAATGGGGATGATCAAAAACAAAGATAGCAAGGACCTAACAGAAGAAGAAGAGATCAAGAGAAGGTGGCAAGAATATACAGAAGACCTGTATAGGAAGGATAACAATATCGGGGATAGCTTTGACAGTGTGGTCGGTGAGCTAGAGCCAGACATCCTGAAGAGTGAGGTTGAGTGGGCCTTAAGAAGCATTGCTAATAACAAGGCAACAGGAGACGACGGCATCCCAGCTGAACTGTTCAAAATCTTGCAAGATGATGCTGTCAAGGTAATGCATGCTATATGCCAGCAAATTTGGAAAACACAAGAATGGCCATCAGACTGGAAAAAATCAACTTATATCCCCATACCAAAAAAGGGAAACACGAAAGAATGTTCAAACTATCGAACAGTGGCACTCATTTCACATGCCAGTAAGGTAATGCTCAAGATCCTGCAAGGTAGACTTCAGCAGTTCATGGAGCGAGAATTGCCAGACGTACAAGCTGGGTTTAGAAAAGGCAGAGGAACTAGAGACCAAATTGCCAATATCCGCTGGATAATGGAAAAAGCCAGGGAGTTTCAGAAAAACATCTATTTCTGTTTTATTGACTATTCTAAAGCCTTTGACTGTGTGGACCATAACAAATTGTGGCAAGTTCTTAGTGGTATGGGGATACCAAGTCATCTTGTATGCCTCCTGAAGAATCTGTATAACGACCAAGTAGCAACAGTAAGAACAGACCACGGAACAACAGACTGGTTTAAGATTGGGAAAGGAGTACGGCAGGGCTGTATACTCTCACCCTACCTATTCAACTTGTATGCAGAACACATCATGCGACAAGCTGGCCTTGAGGAATCCAAGGCTGGAGTTAAAATCTCTGGAAGAAACATTAACAATCTCAGATATGCAGATGATACCACTTTGATGGCTGAAAGTGAAGAGGAACTGAGGAGCCTTATGATGAAGGTGAAAGAAGAAAGTGCAAAAGCTGGTTTGCAGCTAAATCTCAAAAAAACCAAGATTATGGCAACCAGCTTGATTGATAACTGGCAAATAGAGGGAGAAAATGTAGAAGCAGTGAAAGACTTTGTATTCCTAGGTGCAAAGATTACTGCAGATGCTGACTGCAGTCAGGAAATCAGAAGACGCTTAATCCTTGGAAGAAGAGCAATGACAAATCTCGATACAATAGTTAAGAGCAGAGACATCACACTGACAACAAAGGCCCGCATAGTTAAAGCAATGGTGTTCCCTGTAGTAACATATGGCTGCGAGAGCTGGACCATAAGGAAGGCTGAGCGAAGGAAGATCGATGCTTTTGAACTGTGGTGTTGGAGGAAAATTCTGAGAGTGCCTTGGACTGCAAGAAGATCCAACCAGTCCATCCTCCAGGAAATCAAGCCAGACTGCTCACTTGAGGGAATGATATTAAAGGCAAAACTGAAATACTTTGGCCACATAATGAGAAGACAGGACACCCTGGAGAAGATGCTGATGCTAGGGAGAGTGGAAGGCAAAAGGAAGAGGGGCCGACCAAGGGCAAGATGGATGGATGATATTCTAGAGGTGACGGACTCGTTCCTGGGGGAGCTGGGGGTGTTGACGACCGACAGGAAGCTCTGGCGTGGGCTGGTCCATGAAGTCACGAAGAGTCGGAAGCGACTAAACGAATAAACAACAACAACAACAAAGAGATTAAAAGTAGATAGGGCATGGAACTTGGTAGGCCCTAAGGAATGGGTTGACAGACACACGACCACCTTGGTGCTCCACAGGGGAACCAGATCGTACAGTAAATAAAGAAAACAAAAGAAACATTTTTAAGGAAGCTTCAGTTGGCAATCAGGATATAGTATTTGGTTCAAGTGACAATCGAATTTTGTGCAGGGCATAGAAAGTATCACCTAAAAGGTTTTGCTCTTGTATACAAATTCTGAATATTGAAAACTTATCATTTATCAGTCAACCAGAAAATTAAACTGAAATGGCTAATTTAAACAACTGTTTTTTACAGTTAAAATCATGGACAGGGGAAATACAATAGAATACATCCCTACAGCTTTGTGCACACCCGTAGGGGTAGGATGGGGTGTGTGGAAGAGAAATTCAAAATCATTGAAGAAATAACTGATTGTATTGTAACCCATTGTAGCATTTTGCATCATTTTGCAATTCTTTTTTTTTTAACATACTAGAAGATAGAACAGTGTCCTAGACTGGACTATTTTTTTTTAACATAGTAGAAGCTAGAAGTGTCCAAAGATAGTGTCCAAATCTTCAGCTAGAAACTATTTCTGCTACAGCTATAACCTGGAACAAGAGATACAATAAGACATCTAATTAAATCTTAACCAGTTCTGGATCTAATTAATTTCATGGTAATATCGAAGCATATGGATTATTTCCATTATTATCCCTGTGTATTTCTCCTTGTGTGGCCTCGTGTGGCGCAGAGTGGTAGGTGGCAGTATTGCAGCCAAAAACTCTCCCCGTGACCCGAGTTCAATCCCAGCAGAAGCTGGATTCTCTCTTGGGCAGCTGGCTCAGGCCGACGGCCTTCCATCCTTCCGAAGTCGGTAAAACGAGCGCCCAGCTTGCTGGGGAAGGTGACGACTGGGGAAGGCAATGGCAAACCACCCCACTAGAGTCTGCCAGGGAAATGTCGCAAAAGTGGCGTCCCCCAAAGGGTCACACATGACTCGGTGCTGGCATAGGTGACCTTTCACATTTCTCTTTGTACTACTATTGCAATTTAGCAAGGATATCAACTCTGTACTAACACCTAAATGATTATCTTTAGTTACTTTATTATATCACGTATTTCTTCCCATCACAGAACTCAGGATCTTCCTAAACTACTGTATCGCTCACCTCATCAGGCAATAACCTGTTTAGTTTTTTCTTTGTGACCGCATCATGTTCCAGGTGTCATTCCAAGATGTTATAATTTAAGGTACCACAAGCATTAAAGCCAGGATTTTCCAAAAGCAAAACTACATAAAACATACTGTGTTTTGTGTTGTTGCTTTTTAATGAACCACCCAAACAGCCACAGCAAATACAGACAAAGATTGAACACTTTCACTGATAGCTTTTGGCAATCATTTATTGGGACTGAAGCATGTTCCCAACATGCAAATACTACTACTTTACTGGCTCCAGGTGGGAAACACGGAGGCATGATTGATCGCTAGTTAAACGCAGGACATGAAATTAATCCTGTCCTAAAAAGTATATTGTTTCTTTTGAAAATACAGAGCTGTCTAAAGCTCAGCCTCTAAAGTTTATTGAAAAACCACTTGTCCAGGCATAGTGAGACCAATGGACAGCTGTAAATATTGCCCACTTGACAAGCACTCCAGTGAAATAAAAGAGCGGTTCGCTCGTAAATGAAATTTGATTTCTGAACTTTTATTCTACACACAGCTCTTGCTGAAGCCCCTCTGCAGCCGCCATCTCCCCACCCCTACCCACTTCCAACTTGAAAAATAAGAGAAAGGGAAAATAAATCATCAGGTGGAAGCAATAGAAAAAAGGCTTATAATTTTCCTTTTCCTTTTCCTTTTCCTTTTCCTTTTCCTTTTCCTTTTCTCTTTCTTCTTTTCTAACTTTGAATGGATGTGGTTCTAGCTGAACTTCCTTCAGTGAGCTGTGCAGTGGCTGGCATTTTTCAATTTGAGGAAGTAATGAAGGAATGTAACTATGACTAATGCCCCTTCGTTGTTTCCTTTCTCATCCGTCGTTTGCTTCCCTTTCAAGCTGGAATATCTACCAGGCATTTTTTAAAGAACAGATTCAGCCTTTCAGCCTGTTCTATATGCTAGCGTTACTGCTCATTTCTGTCCTGGGGAAAACAACCATTATTTCTTGCACTACCCCAAATGAGATTCATAAAAGGGGAAGAGGTTAGCCCATGGTTTGAAATAGGAAAAGAGAGAGAGAGAGAGAGAGAGAGAGAGAGAGAGAGAGAGAGAGAGAAGGGGGTTAACATTAGAGTAATAATGCCAGCAAATACATTGCAGAGTTCCAAAGAATAAAGCAGATCAGAAACTCTACACAAATAAATACAATGGGGGTGAGTGGGTGGAATTATACAGAAGTCCTAATAATATACAATCAGTTGAAAAGAAATCTTATTAACACATATGCCTAAAATCCAATGAAAAGATTTCAGAAGATTTCTAAAGTTCTTCTAATTCATGTTAAGACCTGTACACACAGAGAAGGCAAAGGCTCTCAATAGCTGTTCAAAATGGAAGTGTAATTGCATTCAAAGAACATTTCCACACAATTAGCAGTTTAACTTGTAATATCCCAAACCGGCTACACTGATATTAAATTACATGGGCCTAACACATTAAAAATACATTTCCAGTAAGAGTGCACTAATGATAGAGATACTCCAGACTCCTCATCTTCAGAGGACTGTGCAAATTGGCATTCTCATGGCAATTGTCAAAATCTGCTTTTACACTTACTCACACACATATACACACCCTACCAAAACAGCCAACAAAGTTTTTAGTCTCAGGTGATCAGGGCTTTAAACAGAATGTTAAATATGGTATATATAGGCAAGCAAGTCAAGACCTCTGTATGAGGAAGATGATGGGCTGCAGCAAGAGAAGCAGCACTTTGAAGAGGGATTTAAATGGACAATAATTAGGCACCCTGCAGAGTAGCCAAAAAAAAGTAATAATTAAAAAACATCTACTGAATCATGAAGCAATGGCTGATTAAGCACAAGCTAGGCACAATTAAGTCATTCATAATGTAATCATGCCTTTACACTGAGTAACAATACATGATAATGCTAGAGTGCATGGAAATATGCCATCTAACAGACAAAGCACAAAAGTCTAGTTGGAGCTTAAACGTAACAGTTTGGGTTGCCCCAAACTAGATTTTGTCCCATGTTCCAAGTAATCCTATACAATTTATCTGAAGCCTTGTGATGTATGGTGCCTGATGCCAGGAACTGCTGGTGAAGTTAAGCATATACAGGCAACGGAACAAAAAATATTACCCGCTATTCCCCAACATTTTCCGGGTTTCCAGGATTTTGCTTGCTTCATAATTCTGGTTGTATCTATTTAACCAGAGGCTCCCTTCTACCATGTTTGTTGAATACAGTTTGTTATTCTGGTAATAACAGAAGGATCTTTGCTTAACCCATCAGGACATGCTTAGAGTGGTGATCAATCTTGCCAGTGTCAAAGAGGAGGAGAGGGTTACTTAAAAAGCCTAGTGTTTTCTTTTATGGATGTCCTCTCTCTTGAGCTCTGCCAAAAGAAAGATGACATATTTAAATTATATTGCTGTAGGCAAGAGCAGCAAGGCCAGTTCATTACCATTTAAGAAAGAAAGGTATGCGAAGAGGAGACCAAATAAAAGGAAAAGGAAAGGAAAATGAGATTGCATATGTGCTATAATAGACATCCACAGAATATCTAAAGCAACATATAAAATGCATTTTTAAAGGGTAACATACTAATAGTTTAGATTTAAACCATTAACAAAAGAAGTCCTAGAGGATCTGACCAAGGTCTATCTGATGCAGAAACATGGTTCCCATTGTGGCAACATAATCAGAGAATGATGGCATTGTATTGTTCTGATCATATAGACTCCCTGAAGATACTGAGATACCCTGCTTAGTTCCCTAGCCCTTTTTGGGGAGGACAGGAGGGCTTCAAGTCAGTGTTGACTCCTGGCAACTGCCTGGACAAGTCCTTGCTGTTTTCCTGGCAAGATTTCAGAAGTGGTTTGCCATTGCCTCCTTCCTAGGGCTGAAAGGGAATGATTAGCCCAAGGTCACCCAGCTGGGATTGTGCCTAAGGCAGGACTAGAACTCATGGTCTCCCGGATCCTAGCCTGCTGCTGTAACCACTACACCAAACTAGCTCTCTTCCCTAACCTAAGAGCCCTCAAGAGCCTTTATTCTCCTAGAATGGACACAGGAAAGTTTTAGCTTTGTGTGCCTGCTATGATTCGGGTCCAGACTGCCTCTTCTCAGGTACAGAATGAGAACCTTGTCAGAGCCCTCCTCCAATCTTAGGACAATTTAAGGTAAAGGTAAAGGTTTCCCTTGACATTAAGTCCAATCGTGTCTGACTCTAGGGGGCGGTGCTCATCTCCGTTTCAAAGCCGAAGAGCCGGTGTTTGTCCGTAGACACTTCCTCCGTGGTCATGTGGCCGGCATGACTACACAGAACGCCGTTACCTGCCCACTGAAGCGGTACCTATTAATCTACTCACATTTGCATGTTTTCGAACTGCTAGGTTGGCAGGAGCTGGGACTAGCAACGGGAGCTCACCCCATCATGCAGATTTGAACCGCCGACCTCAGGACAATTTAGGACTGCCCAAATGCTACTACCACAGCTAATGGTGTTGCTGGTCTTTTGAGTTATGTATCTTTTTATAATGCTGAGGTCTCCCTGGTTGACCTTCCCTACTACCAATTTGAAAAAGCCCAGGGGGGAAAAATGCCTTGGGAATTTAATTGAAACAAAAAGTGTGAGAGATGATGGTACACAGTACATTAACACACATGCCTTGGCCACCTCATGATTAAATAAAGGCAAGGACTATCTGTGAGAATTTCAGCAAAATGTCTTCTCTTTTGAAAGAAACATTAAAAGCAAATTCTTTTTTATCAAACTGATTTCAGATCTGGTAGGAAAACTGCAGGAGAAGCTATGTTTGTTTGTTTGTTTGTTTTTATCCCTCCTTTATTATTTTTATAAATAACTCAAGGAGGCAAACATACCAAATACCCCTTCCTCCTCCTGTTTTCCCCACAACAACAACCCTGTGAGGTGAATTGGGCTGAGAGAGAGTGACTGGCCCAAGGTCACCCAGCCAGCTTTCATGCCTAAGGGGGGATTAGAAATCACAGTCTCCTGGTTTCTAGCCTGGCAGCTTAACCACTAGACCAAACAAGCTCCTAACTGATAAAATAATTTATTTTTGCTGAAGATTGTTTTATTCTCATTCATTCATTCATTCATTTGTCAAATTTCTTGGCCGCCCAGCTCCAAAACATCTTTGGCCAGTTTCAGAATGAAAAAACAAATGAAAACAATTTTATAAAAAAGAAAAGCTTGAGGTAGCAAATCTAAAAAACAGTAAACTTTCTGAAAATTATTTTTTTTCCTAATCTTGTTTTTACATCTTTTCTGCAGCCTTCAGAGCACCCCCCATTAGTCCATAGTTTTAGTATTAATATTAAGATTTTTATAAAGATATTTTAGTCTTTTACTTTCATAGTACTGTGTTAGCAATCCTAGCACAGCAGGAGTACTGTATCTTTTAAATATATTTTAATTATCTTTGTTCACTTATAATTTTATAATTGTCAGTGGAAATAGATATAATTTTCCTTGTTTCTATTTTATACTGGTCTATGACTGAAATAAAGTTTTATCATTGTTATTGTTGTTGCTCGTATCATTGCATTCTAGATCAGTTACAGCTTCCAAGTGATTTTCAAGGGCAGCCTCATGAAGACTGCATTGTGATAGTCCACTTGCAAGGTGATCAAGGGATGGGAGCCTGGCAGAGTTTCCCAGTCCAAGAACAGCAACATGCAGTATACACGCTGAACTGGACAAGACCCCTCCTTGAGATAGCTGCTACCTGCTCCTCAGGCAGGAGCGGAGAGTCCAGGAAGATCCCCCCCCCCTCGTCAATTTCATAGTAATCTCAAGTAGGGCAGTCATCCACATTAAGGACCAGAGTTGGAAAGTCCCCAGAGCTGGGGAGTTCAAGAACCCACAGTACTCTATTCTGGGTTAGGTAAAGGTAAAGGTTTCCCTTGACGTAAAGTCCAGTCGAATCCGACTCTAGGGGGCGGTGCTCATCTCCGTTTCTAAGACTTGGAGCCGGCGTTGTCATAGACACTTCCGGGTCATGTGGCCAGCATGACGACTCGGAACGCCGTTACCTTCCCGCCGAAGCGGTACCAATTCATCTACTCACATTTGCATGTTTTCGAACTGCTTGGTGAGCAGGAGCTGGGACGAGCAACGGGAGCTCACCCCGCCGCGCGGTTTCGAACCGCCGACCTTCCGATCGACAGCTCAGCGGTTTAACCCGCAGCGCCACCGCGTCCCATCTATTCTGGGTTAGGCCTGTGCAAATAAGGTCCAATATAATTTGAATTCATAATCAGAATCACTGAATCAAATTCAAGTCCATTTAATTCAAAAAATCAAACCAATTTGATGGATTTCAAATGTGGATTGTCAATTCAGTTGGGAGAAAAAGGTATATGAGCAGGTGCAGTAGCCCACTGAATTTTTGGATCAAATTGGACACATCTAATTCAACATCACCCTCCAAACCAATTCAACAATTTAATTTCAAGATTTGATGGAATCACCTTTGAATCGAATCACCAAACCCCATACTAGCGTGCTTTGATCTATGATTCTTTAGGAGGAAGAGTGGGATGATGATAAACTGCAAGAAAGCTTGTTTACTGCCTGTTGTCTGCACATTTCTCTTCTTGTCCATTTATTCTGCTTACCTTCCAGGCCCTGTCTAATAAGATGCCACAGCAAATCAGCAAAACTTCCTTTCTTTCTCACTTTCTTGGTATTTTGCTTGGTAATAGTTCCCACCCAGTTAAGACATAATCATATAGTATCACTTCAGACAATATCAAGTCTGTAAAAGAAAAGCAGACTTTTCTTTGAAAAGAAGAGTAACATAGCCATCAGAAATACATGTCCATTGATCCTGTTTAGTATTCCCTGACTCTCTTCCTTTTTCTATTCCCGGTGACCTTTTTAAAAAGCCCAAGCATGCCATAAATATTAAAAGAATTCCAAAACGTACCTAATTCTGATTTATTAAAACTGATTAACGAAATGCCTCACTCTGGAGACAGGGATGAAGAGCGGAACTGTGGAAGCTCCATGTTCAAAGCCACTTAGGCATCTGTTTCCAGCCTGAATATTAACAGGGAAAACAGTTTCTCCCATATAATTATGCTGCATAAATTGCCAGGGCATTAGCTTGAAGTAGCCATATCTGCAAGGGAGAGGGAATAATTAATAGACGAGGAGATAAGATCATGTAATGTCACAATTTAGTAAATGGTGATTGCTACATTCCTTGGGCATGAGAAAGCAAAACACATCCCTGATCATTTCTAACAGTGGGCAATTATTTTTAAATTGATTTGCTACCACAGAAGACAGGCAAACAGTAAGATACTTTAAAACCACATAGTGAGGTTAGTATAAAAGTACAGGTCAAGATTTACTGGATCCATGTTGTTCTTTTTTCTCACTCATTTATTGTTATGCATAAAATATGTATATACTTTAAATTCATTTCTAGAGATTCAGAGATTACATATTAGGAACGGCTAATTAATTTTTTTATCTGCCCAATGTTCTCCAGCCTGATAGTCTCCTAATATGTTAGAACTCAGCTCCTAAAAGTTCATTCTGACTATGAAGCCTGGGAACTGTAACACCAAAATTGGGTGAGATAATCTTGGAGAAAGCAGCTTTTCAAATCAAGTTGTCTATGCTTCTTCTTTTTTCTTTCCTTTTTAAAAGGAATGTCTTATATCCCACCCTGCAGCAAAACTGTATTAAAATAATACTATCATCCTGACCTATATTATATATGATCAAAGGCAATGGCATTTGGCAAGAGACTTCAACATCTTAGCAACTAAGAGGAGCTGAAATTTTCTCCATCAATGACAGCACTCCTGTCCCAGCCACTGATGATGATACAGTATTTAATAGTCAATGGGATGATCTACTAGCCCATCATAGCTCAACATTAAAGAGAGCTTCATTGTTGCTTCACCTGAATTTTGTTAATCCTTCACAAAAGCCTTGATGGTGAGGTTTAAAAGTTGCATACCATTACCTCTCCCCACAGTAGTGACAGGATCATACAAAATAACTTTATTTCCCATTAGAAATGGATATTACTCATGTTTTGATTGTCTTTCCAGAGTCTGTCCTTATAATAGGAGGGAAATTTAATGCAAGAATGGGATTAAATCATCCACCATGACTACAATCTTCTATCACTGTTCATCTGATATAGGATGCCCAACTCAAACCAATTTAATGATATAATATGTGACTCTGTAGTTAAACTGTATTTAAACTGCTGTTAACCTCTGGGAGTTAAGAGTTTGGGTATTTTCATCTTAAATGGGGCAGTAGCAAATGTCTTTAATGGGAACTTTACTCACTGAGATGCCAAAAAGCAAGTGTTCTGGATTATGACATTATTTCTTGAAGCCGATTTAAACTGGCTGTTTAATCATGGGTAACCAATTTGAGAGCCATGGGGCTATAGTACAAGTCAGTCGTGTTATTATGAAAACCTTTTCCTAAAAATGTATGGGTAGAGGCTACTTTTACACCACATCTGTCAGCAGCAAACAGATTATAGATAAATAGTCCCATACAATGAACAATCAGATCTCCTGGCTTCCACCTTCATATTGTGGTGCTGTCTTCTGATTCACCCATTTACAGTATGTTTTGGAAGAGTTTCAAAACTTACTGCTACAATTATTGTAGAATTTCCTTGCTAACATTAGTACAAAGAGCTGGTGTGATCAAGAGCATTATCTGCTTCTAAGTTCTACAGGGCCAGTCGCACACCAGTTTTTTCACATAACATATTGATACAGAAGATGAAGTGTAAACCTCTATTGGGAGAAAAAGAGAGGGATATTTACCACTAAAAATAAAAGAGAAGAGAAAATAACCTGGAGCTGTCCCATTCAGGCTTTAGATTTAAAGATGTCTACTTTCTGGCAAATAGTAGCAGACCGCTGTTAGGGGACATATTAAGGTTGGGAAATAAGAATTGTGCTTTTCAAATCTCTGGATTCTGGAGATGTCATCCAGTGACAACATTTAAAATCTTCCTCTCATTCTCAGTTATCACTAAGAAGATAACAAACCTGATAGCCGAATTTAAGCTCAGAACAACTCCTAGTGGTGATCTAATAACATCAGAATTGACAAAGGTGATGTAGAATGATGGGTACTGGGATTGGCTAATCTTTTCATTTGTATTGATCACTATAAACCCAGGGACTGAGATCCTTCCATAATTATCCCAATTTATAAAAGATAAACACTCTGATCCAGCTAAATACAAACCAATCACTTTTCTTAGTGATTCTTATTACTGAGCTGCATGCCTGGCACCTCTAAGGGAAGCTATTAGATTGGATGAAACAGGACAACATACTGAGGGAAAAACACACTAGCTATAAGGTAGCATAATCCATACTGGATCAAAGTGTCAGCTCTTTCAGGTAGTTCACACCAGGAAACCAAAGTTATGAATGCTAATATTAGTTTTATTGTAAGATTACAGCAATGGAATCTTGCAAGTCTGAATGTGCCTCTCCTCTCTTTGCCTTCACATTCAAGAGAACTAGGCAGGGTCAAATATGAGATGCTTTCTCAAATTACATTCCCATTTTAGACTTATATTTCTCTTATCTGACCATTGTCTTGGTTGAGGCTCTTCTTCCTGTTCCTTAAGGTTATTCTCACAGCCCGTTACACAGAGATTAATTCTGCAACATCTGGCTGAGCAGTGTGCAAGTACTGCAAAGTCAGCTCTTTATGAAGTTTCAGATTAACTTTTGACTCCATATATAAAGACAGGCTTTTGATAAAGGTAGAGGTTTAACTGATTGCTGGATGTTCCTTATCATTGGTAAGCTACATAATAATATCTCCCTTAAGGTAAGGTGAAACTCAGACAGACTGTTGTCTGATGTGGTTCTACATTATCATACAGTATTGTGAAGCAGGAGTGCATTCTCTTCTTTTTTTATTACTACATCTTTTTTTTGTTGTTGTTACTATATAAACTCATTGGTAAAATACTTTGAGTAAGTGCTACTTTTCACCTCCTCAGTATTGCTATTGGCCAGAATACTAGATGCTGATGACACTTTGTCAAGTTGGATACTCACAGGAAAGCGGAGAACCCTTTAGGCTGTAAACTACCGTTGCAGCCAAGAACATTTGAGTATTAACTTTAACAAGACCAAAGTTATGATGTTTGCCAAAAGGTATGTCTCTCACAAATCACAAATGTGTAGGAATGAAATTGAGCAAGTGAAAAACTGTAACCATCTGGAGGTTGTTGTTCAGACTACAGGCTGCTGGAAGACTCAAGGTGAGTGTGCCACAGCAAATGGCCAAGGAAGTTCAGAACTCTCTTCAAATTCCTTCTAGAAGAGAACCTCAACCTGCTAAGGCTTTGGCCCAACTATTCTATGTACCCCCAAACTGCTATTCTGGTGTGTGGAACAATTGGAAAAGGTAGAACTGACATTTTTCCAGTTGTCTTTTTGTGGCTAGGAGTATGCCCACTGCAACACTGTGGCTGAAAATGGGCTTGACTGAGGACTGAAGCTAGAACTTCCATTTGGCTTTTGAATTTCAGTTAAAAGTGTATTTTTAATAGGCCTGCCCTCCCCACAATGTGTTTGATACCTTTCAGTCTAATTGGCACAGGCAGAGAGTAAATTGAGCTGTATGATTTTTCCCTAAGTTTCTAATCTCCCTCAGACATGAGGATGCCACGCAGTCTCAGACAGTGAATGTTATATAGGGAAGGGCAACTGAATATGAGCTCACTGTCACATACTCAGTTACTTGAGTAACACTGTGACCTGGAAACAACCTAGAGTATTCACACTGGCTCTTTTCAATGCCCTTTCCTAAGCCTTGCTACAAGGACAATATCACAATTTTCTCCATGTGAAGGCGGGGGAAGCAAAACAGTGAGTGATATCCCCTTGCACAATTCCCTTCCTAGTGAACAGGGCAGAGAGACCTGACAAATTCTATAACTGCCTAATTTTGGCAGATTTAAAGCTATCAATCACACTCAGAACAGAAACATTTTATGCTGCTGCTGGAAGAGTTAGATGAAGGTTGACCCCAGAGCCTGACCATTGTTAATTCACATTTTTAAAGTAAATGTGACTTTTGATATAGGCAGCTCAAGAACAGGTTATCTGATTCTTCTGTGCCAGGTAGCCTGATTCTGTGCTATTTTATTTTTTGAGGTACAACAGCATATATGCAGTATATATATGTACATGTGATTTTGAACAGGCTTTTATTAATCCAGGAAAGGACAGCTAAGGCTAGACCTGGAACCTTCTAATTCTGAGCCTCCATGAAACTCCAGTCTCAGTTCATTTCTCTAGAGCTCCAGTATGCTTTGAAGGGAGTGATGTGGCATCCACATCAACAATAAGAAGGGATTTCACCGCTTATGAAAAACACATTGAGAAAAGGGAGAAGAGGGAGGACATGTCCCCAGATCAGGGATCAGGGCATTGTTGGTTCTCCCAGTCACAACATCTGGAGCAGTGGAGAGACTGTAGGAGGCAAAGATCTCCTTAGTTTTACCATTTGAGACTTAAATCCACACATCTCTTAGTCCAATGTTGGACTAAGACTGGGGAGTTCCAGGTACGAGTCCATTCTGAGCCACAGAAATTCCCTGAGAGACTTGGGTCAATCACTCCCTCTCAGCCCAGCCCATCTCACAGGATTGTTGTTGTGGGGGAAAACTCATGGAGGAAGTGCTGTGTATATCAACTTGCGTTCCTGGAGGAAAGGCAGGATAGAAGTTTCCAGTAGGGAGAGAGGGAATGAGTTATTTGGAGTGACATCTTGTGCGCAAGTATATGTAGGGTTTTTAAGAAAAAAATCAGTCACCACACCACAAATAAAGCATATGTATCTAGCTTGCAACATTATCAGAGGCACTATAAAGTTCAATCACATGTAGTGATGTATAAATGACAACATTGTCACTGTTAACTTGAGATAATAATGAATGATGAAAATGTAGGTTGAATTTACTGAATTCTGAACCAACGTAATTTTTTGTGGACCTCCACTGCTTATCCTGTTGACACGTGTAATCTAATAGACTAGTAGGCGTTAAGGCTGATCTGGCAAGACTCATCCTGCGTGCTTATTTTCCAGACTTTGAGCTTTCTCCCAAATAAACTACCCAGGTTATTTCAAACCTTTCTGTATAGCCATAATACAAAGACTAGATAATTAAGATTCTCAGGTTCTTTTCCAGCTATTAGGTCCTCTGCAATGGTTAATAAATCCTCTGTCTTTTTATATAAAAAAAGAGTGCTTGCAAAATGAACTAAAAGCATGTCTTGACATCTATAAATGGAGATATATACACAGCTATGGGTCTCTTTGTTGAAACGTATCGATCAGACGTGACAGTCTAAAAGGGACAGTCAAATACATTTGGGGATTTGGATCATAGATTATGCCCCAAGGTAGCAGAACCATGCTGCCTGATCCTTCCCTTCTTCTTCCACATACATGACAGCTAGTGGTAATATGCAGGTCTCTGGGAGTTGTGAAGTAATTACACAGCCCTACATTATAACATTTTTCAGCTGACATCTACTGTATGTGGGGGACAAGAATATCTAGAGTTATAATTTCAACAATCTTTTTTCCAGTGCTTCAGGATAAAGCTAATTTCTGACACTTGGAACCAAAATAGATGAAATATAGTGAGTAGTGGGAACAGTTTGCTTCTTTTAAGACACACCTGAAAGCCTCAGTTCCTGCTCAGATAAAGAACAATTCTTGGTCTCCACCATCATTGAGGAATGGAGATGCTTGTTGGTCTATTGGACAATTTAAATGAGGTGAGAGTCTTGCAGCAATGAATGCCTGTCTGTTCAGTTGTCAAGTAGGAATTGTTGATATTCTTCTAGCTGATTAGCTGTTGCTCACTACCGCATGCAGCCTTTTCACGTTCTGCTTTGGGGCTTGAGGTGAAGAAGTAGAATCCTCTGGGTCAAGTTGCTCAAATTGGATTGATGTGGCTGAATAGCAGAACCCACCAAGGTTAACTTTAGCTCATGGCTAGCTAACAAGTTTCAAAGGTGAGGGTGGTTAACAGCTATACGTGCACAATCTGTAGGATGGGCAGACGCACTTTACTCCCTGATCTGATAAATGTATAAAGAAGCATTAAAACAATGTGGCGAGTATGGTACTGCAAATTTTGGAGAAGTACAAATTTTGAAGGATAACTGCATTTCAATTTGTGCAGTGGTGTGGAAGTCCAAAACTGGAAGTTCATATTAAAATGAAGCGACTGTATCTCCATACTGTTTCCTTCTGAAAGGTTTCTATTGGCCGTAATCAAACTTCAAAGTGCTGGAGTAGTAAGGCATCAATAATGCACAGGATCAGACCATGATGTTCCAATGCATTGATTTTTGCATCTCCTGAAACCATTGAATCATTACTGTTACTATTATTATTATTACTATTACTGTTGCTATATTAATCTGTTCAATCGTGCCTGATTCTTGGAGACGGCCTGGACAAGTCCCTGCAGTTTTCTTGGCAAGGTTTTTCAGAAGTGGTTTGCCCTTGCCTCTTGCCCAGGGCTGAGAGAGAGGGACTGGCCCAAGGTCACCCAGCTGGCTTTCATGCCTAAGGCGGGACTAGAACTCTCATACCATGCCTGATTGGCTCTTGGGCTGAGAGAGAGGGACTGGCCCAAGGTCACCCAGCCGGCTTTCATGCCTAAGGCGGGACTAGAACTCTCATACCATGCCTGATTGGCTCTTGGGCTGAGAGAGAGGGACTGGCCCAAGGTCACCCAGCCGGCTTTCATGCCTAAGGCGGGACTAGAACTCTCATACCATGCCTGATTGGCTCTTGGGCTGAGAGAGAGGGACTGGCCCAAGGTCACCCAGCCGGCTTTCATGCCTAAGGCAGGACTAGAACTCTCATACCATGCCTGATTGGCTCTTGGGCTGAGAGAGAGGGACTGGCCCAAGGTCACCCAGCTGGCTTGGTGCCTAAGGCGGGACTAGAACTCTCATACCACACCTGATTGGCTCTTGGGCTGAGAGAGAGGGACTGGCCCAAGGTCACCCAGCCGGCTTTCAGGCCTAAGGTGGGACTAGAACTCCCGGTCTCCCGGCTTCTAGCCTGGTGCCTTAACCTGTACACCAAACTGGCTCTCACTGTTGCTATTGCTCTTCTTATTTCTACTGTATTTCATCTGAGGTTTGCTGGGGGCGGCTTATAACATTATCAAAACCCTATAATATGGTATCTATACTTTTTTTGCTATAATAAAGTTTCATGTATTTTTTTAAACAAACATAAAGATAATTCTTAAAATACAAAAATAAAGTCCTATTTTTTATATGAAAAGTTATCTTTTTTGACATCTTTTTTCTCTATCCCAATAACAGCACTAGAATCTGCTTTTGACACTTTGCCCTCCCTCAGTAAAATATGAGATACCTTGATGAAGGAAAGACTTTTAATGATTAACAGTTTTTACAAAGCACCAGATTTATTTTTTTCCTATTGATATTCCTGAAATAACTAAAACTTTGTCCTAAAGCATCTGAGATTCATGCAGTTCAGAATTACGTTTGGCAGTTACAGTGCTGATAATTGACTTGATGAAACTCCCAATTTACTCTGTTTTCATACATCTTATTTATGTTTCAGAGTTAATGGCAAGCCACATTCAAATAGGTCCTGATGTTCTCCTTGACATCCTTTCTGGCCCCACCACACTTTACCCTTGACTATATGGCTGGGGTATTGACTATTCTAAACCCTTTCACTGTGTGGACCATCACAAATTGTGGCAAGTTCTTAGCGGTATGGGGATACCAAGTCATCTTGTCTGCCTCCTGAGGAATCTGTATAACGACCAACTAGCAACGGTAAGAACAGACCACGGAACAAGGGACTGGTTTAAGATTGGGAAAGGAGTATGGCAGGGTTGTATACTCTCACCCTACCTATTCAACTTGTATGCAGAACACATCATGCGATGTGCTGGGCTTGAGGAATCCAAGGCTGGAGTTAAAATCACTGGAAGAAACATTAACAATCTCAGATATGCAGATGATACCACTTTGATGGTTGAAAGCAAAGAGGAACTGAGGAGCCTTATGATGAAGGTGAAAGAAGAAAGTGCAAAAGCTGGCCTGCAGCTAAACCTCAAAAAAAAACCAAGATTATGGCAACCAGCTTGATTGATAACTGGCAAATAGAGGGAGAAAACGTAGAGGCAGTGAAAGACTTTGTATTTCTAGGTGCAAAGATTACTGCAGATGCTGACTGCAGTCAGGAAATCAGAAGACATTTAATCCTTGGGAGAAGAGCAATGACCAATCCCGATAAAATAGTTAAGAGCAGAGACATCACACTGACAACAAAGGTCCGCATAGTTAAAGCAATGGTGTTCCCCGTAGTAACATATGGCTGCGAGAGCTGGACCATAAGGAAGGCTGAGCGAAGGAAGATCGATGCTTTTGAACTGTGGTGTTGGAGGAAAATTCTGAGAGTGCCTTGGACTGCAAGAAGATCAAACCAGTCCATATTCCAGGAAATAAAGCCAGACTGCTCACTTGAGGGAATGATATTAAAGGCAAAACTGAAATACTTTGGCCATGTAATGAGAAGACAGGACACCCTGGAGAAGATGCTGATGCTAGGGAAAGTGGAAGGCAAAAGGAAGAGGGGCCAACCAAGGGCAAGATGGATAGGTGATATTCTAGAGGTGACGGACTCATCCCTGGGGGAGCTGGGGGTGTTGACAACTGACAGGAAGCTCTGGCGTGGGCTGGTCCATGAAGTCACGAAGAGTTGGAAGCGACTGAACGAATAAACAACAAAATATGGCTGGGGAATACTGAGATGGCATTATCACCACAACGCACTATTAAAATAATGACATGTAACAATACTTCAGAAGCTGAAGTGGGAAAATGCAATAAGCTTACTCAGAATGTATTCTTCCAGTTGCTAGGACACCACCCTTGACATTCCAGAAAATTCACTAACTCACCTATACAGTATATCAGAATGTATACATAGTGATATGTGACCTCAGGAAAATGTTAGCATTTTCCCATTTTCTAGAATTCCCTTGTCAGATAAAATATCTCATTGCCCCTCCCCGCTTCAAACATGATTACTGTGCATTTTTAGTACTAGTTGTAATTTAATGTGATGATACAGAATTTGTTTTCATAATTATTCCAAAGGGATCATAAATTCTCATGGGTAAAAGTAGTGTTGCATTTATTTAATGATAAGATTGCCAAGGAGTGTGTGTGAATGTCCTGTCAACAACAACAACAACAACAATAGAACAATAATCTCTCCAACTGTCTGCAACTCCCCTTCCAGTTTCCCACACTTCCATTAAATCCCATGGGAAGACATCATGAAGGATGTCTTCAGTAGCATTACTATTGTCACCATTAAGGAAAGACTTGCTTTTGAAAAATTGTTAAAGAATTCTTCCTTCTCCTAGAGAAAATGTCCACCCATTGCAAATTAAATCCATATGTGAAACTTGAGCATTGTTCATCTGCAAATAGTAAGTTTGCAAGAAATAAACTGGCATGGCCTCACTCCTCCTTCAAATACACAAAGAGGGCTTATCTGAAAACTCTTACAGGATGGCTGATAGTACACTAACTATCTAACCTGGCCGTAAAGTAGGTGTAGAGCAATCTACTCCAATGAGAGAAGGCTCATCCTCATTCCTGCTTGCTGCAGTGTGAGGATGCTTTGCTATTTTTGAGGGTCATGTCTCCCAATGTTGCCTCCATTTCATCCTCAGCCCAATGCTGGGGCAGCCTAGAAATATCATTAGTTGTTGCAGTTTGGAGATGGTGTTCTCCTTCTACTCCTGATACAAAGCTTCCTCTGAGGAGAATTCTGGGGATGACACAGTCTAGCACCACAATCTGCTCGGTTCCAGCTGATCTGTAAGTCTGCTGCAGAAACATGCCCTCTCTGTCTGGTTGCTCCTCCATGGTCAGTTTGGCTTTGGCTGAGAGAGACTGGACACCTGGTCTTTTTCTCTTTATACTGGAATATAAAACTCCCAAGAAATCAAGAGATCTGTCCCCCAGGAATCCTTTTATTTGGGACATTTCCATGGTGTGTGTGTTGTATGTATGTTTTGAGGAGATCCTAAAGTAGGGAAAGCACTTGGCATCATACACATAAGCACACACACACACACAGCACACATGTGGAGTACGCAGTGGGAGAGAGAAGAAGATCTTTGCCTAACCAAAAATGGTTCATAGGAAAAATTGGCTCCAGAAGGGAAAAAGGAAATAAAGTTTCAGAATTTGGGCTTTTCTGCTTTGAATTTCAATTCAGTTCTCTGATCACTCAGGCAGAGGGATCAGATGTATCAATGGCCTACTTCTCAGAACAATTTAATACATGTTTCCATCTAGAGACCATCCAGATTATTCTGGGAGACCAATAGTTCTGTCAGAGGAATCACAAAATAAATACTAAAAATTAAGGCTATATAAATAGTCAATGCTTGAACCCCGACCCCACCTGCCACACATTCGGGAGAATGACTGGAGGCTGGTTTTCTTGCTGGTAGATGATGCTGGGTGGAATGGAAAAATATGGGAAGAAATCCATCAGTCACTGCTCTGAAAGTACCCCTACATTAGATGGTGTGAAGACAGCAATACTGTGTTGCCTCATTGCTAAGGCATACTAAAAGTAAGATGTGGGGACAGCACAATTTATGCCAATTTTTTTTTCCCTCACTCAGGAATGGAAAGAGAATACATTAACATGTCTGAGGAGATTTCTCAGTGGGTTCTACTCCATTGTGTATCTCACTATAGAGATAATGTGGGAGCCTTGTCCAGAAATTGTACCTACTTGGCTCTCATTCCAGTTCATTTTCTCCTCTCCACCTATCTGGGCAGGTTGTAAACAAAATGGAAGGAGGAACAGGGGAAAAAAGGGTAGAAAACTCCAAGTTGGTACTGCTTGTCATCACGTAGTACAACACCTTTATTTCTAGAAACCATCCGATCCCATTGCCAAATCATTCAGCTAGATAAATAACTGTGAAGCATTTTCACAATGTCCCAGACATGTTAACATAAATTCATAGACAGCAATTTGCAACTTGTTTTGTTTAAAATTATTAACTACTTTATCATCATTTACAAACTTGCTTTTCAAATTTCTTAAAGTACGGGCCTACTAAATGTATTCCAAAGTGTTTAATGGTATTGTAACTTTTATGGTTAGTTTGGAATCAAGTCTGTCTCTTTTCTCCAAAGGAAAACAAGATTATCAAGTGCGCTAGGAAATTTTTCTGAATGTGATTGATGGGAAATAAAAGTAATCACCTCTGAAGTGATGCTGACTATAATACCGCTCTAGTATTCTCATTTTTTCCCTTCCTTCTGACATCCATGAGTAATTAAAGGTAAAGGAACAGCTTACAAGGATCAATGAATATTGCATGACAGCTCCATCTCAAAATCTTAACCAGCAGCAATGTCATTTGGGGAACTTTGCAGCTAGCAAAGGGATCAAAGTTTTTGAAGGATGCAGTTTTTCACATCCATCATGGTACTCTGTTAGATCAAACTAATGGTCCATCTAGTCCAAAATCCTATTTCCTGTAAGGATCAAATAATGCTGGGATTTTGATTCCTAGTATATATTGCTCCTGTATTGCTTCTGAACCTGAAGATTACTTAGAGGTATAATGATTAGTAATCACAATACACCCATCCCTCATGATTTGCTTAATCTACTTTCAAACCCATCAAAAGATCTTGTGGCCATGAATCTAATAAACGGATGATGTTGTGAGAAATATATCATGGGAAATTACAAGAATAAGTTCACCTGATTGCTTACTTGTATGGAAGAAGTGCATAGCATGCTACTCTAGTTACACCCTCCTGCAAGTAGGAGAATTAGAATAATTCCAAAAATATCATGATGGATCTACATCATAACTACATGATGTATAATCAGATGATACAATCAAGGCAATGGAAGTACAGCCAACACTTTCTAAATAATAACAAGTGGTATTACCATAAAAAAAAGTATCTTGGATCTAGAAACGTTCTTTCATGCAAAGATAGACTTTTTCTTACAAATCAGTATAATATAACTGACAAGAGCAAGATCCTGGTGCAAGAAAAGAGATCTGAGATTCATGGGAGTAACTACACTGCATATATATAATGCATTGTGCAACCACTTGCATAAATTCTCATCCAACATCTCAAAATATATCCCAATGTATGTTCTTGCAGTGTCAGACTAGGCCTTAAACTAGTCCTTGCACAAGTGTTCACAGAAAATCATCTTTACTAGGATTCCTTCTAACAGTACATCTGTGGATTCAGTTCCCCTGCTCTTGTGCTTCCTTGTCAACTCTCTCATGAAAGGACCCCACCCCTCCCACAAGGCCATTGATACTGTTCTTAACTCTGGGACATTCCTTCTCTAAAATAATGTAGGACTTCAAAAACTGTGAACGGTACTTCAAACTGAATAAATAAAAGGTATGGAATGGAATAAACTGGGAGCCAATGGAAGGATGTAATATCAGAATCATACATTCTGATCTCAGGTTCACCTAACTTTTGTAGGCTATGGGCATTAGCGTAATGGCCAAGGCTCTTTTCCAATAAAATGTTTTTTTAAATGTTTACCATGAGGTTATATGCAGGAAAATAGAAATCTGGTGATATGTGAGAAGACTGAACTGGTGTAACATCTGCAGATCTTATGAGATTGTAGTGATTAAAATAAAATAAAATATTTAATACTTTCATTTAATAGGGTTGTCTGTTAGCACCTATTTAGAGGGTATATGACTTCCCGGCACCTATGGGTACTATGTAGCCAGCACCTGCTTTGAGCAGTGTGCAACAGACAACTTTGGAACAATGTTGGCAAATTGTGAACCAAAACCTGTCAGTTCTGTCAAGTGATAACCAAAAATGGGTTTGATCTTTAAAAATCCTGACTGTCAATGTGACAAAACATATAAATTAAAACAAATATGTCTAATCTGAGTTATTTTATCTACCAGTCTCTGAATAATAGCATGCCATTAAAAGGGAACTTGGCAGTTTACAAGGAAAAATATGTTCCTGTTCAGATCTGGATTGTAGCCATTGCAAGATATTTAATTGCTTTTCATATCAATCACTCTAAGGCCTTTAGACAAATGACACTGGACATTCAGTGCTGCTGACACAGCAGCAGATTCCCACTGATTCTAAATATAAGGAGGCCTCAGTAAGGAAAAACTGAAAAATTCTCTTTATAAAATGCTCCTGATAGGTATAACAAAGAACATCTTTGTTTCATTGTCTCATTAATCATAAGCATTAATAATATCACATTCATTCTGTTACATTAATTTCTTGGTTGTTCCTTTTTGTTCACTACTTTTCCTCACTGACAGATCAATAAAATTACTAAACCAATTTCAGCTGCCAGGTTTCAGCTCCCAGAATGCCCCAGTTATTAGTTCATTTGGAGGGTGTTTGAAAAATAAATGTTTATCTGAAAAGCAGCTACATTAGGATCCCTTGGAAGGACATCTGAAGCATTCTGGGAGGGCTACTCAGAGAAGCCCCAATTGTTATAGAAAACTAACATCCCCTTGGTTGAGTACAAACAAAACGGTTCCATTCTGTGTTTTTTTTTTTCATTCATTCCAAATACTCTACATTATTATACTACAAAGAAGCAGAAATATTAATAGAATTACAGAAAGACGTATGGTATATCTCTACTGGAGAGAGACAGATGCAGCTCCAGGTACTTTAGACCAGTGTTTCTCAACCTCAGCAACTTTAAGATGTGTGGACTTCATGGCTGGCTAGGGAATTCTGGGAGTTGAAGTCCACACATCTTAAAGCTGCTGAGGTTGAGAAACACTGCCTTAGACCTTTCTAATCATGTAAAAAATCTTAAAGTTCCCAGAAAAAGGGATGTTTTACCTTCTTTTCCTCTTTTTGTGTGTTTGTGTGTGCCTTTGAGTCATTGTTGATTCCTGGTGACTGCCTGAACTAGTCCCTGCAGTTTTTTTCGCAAGATTTCAAAAGTGGCTTAGCCTTGCCTGCTTCCTAGGGCTGATAGAGAGGGACTGGCCCAAGGTCACCCAGCTGGCTTTGTGCCTAAGGCAGGACTAGAACTCACGGTCTCCCGGTTTCTAGCCTGGTGCCTTAACCACTACACCAAACTGGCTCTCTCTTTTCCTCATTACAAATTCCATATAATAAATTTAGGGCAGGAGGAAATTCACTGGGTTATATTCTTACATTTATCCAGTTCTAAGTATAGGAATCCATCATCAGTGTGATGCTTTTCATATATCTGTGCAAAAGTGTTGATGACTTAAAATATCATTAAGTGAGAAGGTAGCAAAGCAACATCTTTGCTATTTTAGCAGAACGCATTAAAATGATACTCTGTTTTCTCTTTTTGATGAGCTTCTTACTGGAGTGGAAGATGGATTAATTTACCAACCCAAATATGTTGAGCAAATTACATCTGCTTTGCTAACTGTGGCATACTGGTATATCTCATGAAAATTAAAATTAAAACATGACAAAAGTAAGATTTCACCCACTACTCAGCTCCCATTTATTATCTCTCCCACAAGTCTTAGGCAATGAATCTGAAGGTGGCGCATCAAGGTGATACTCCAGCACTGACAGCATCTCATGTCACATATCTGTCAAAATGCAATAAGGCTGCTGTGAGGAGAAATAAGATGCCAAAAGCACAGTTCAATATAAATTTCCATTCCTTATATATCATAAGTCGCAGAACCAGTACACTGCAATGAAAACAAGGTGACATCACTACTGTTCTGTTCAGACTATGAGGCGGCCAGACAGCAGTATTATCAAGCTCTCTACTAAAAACAACTAATTACAGTTGTAAAGTCTGTGAATGATTAAGCGAGTAAATTCAATCAAGACCACCCAGGCAATGGTGGATGAACAGGCAAGGCTGTGGTGTCAGACTGGGGTGGAACCGCAAGGCAGAATTCAGCTAACTCTCTGATGGAAACTGTCAGACTTGGTGATGCTAGAGTGAGAGGCAAGGAGGAAACGGAAGGCAAGGACTGGCGCGCAGGAAGGATCAGACTGGAGCGTAGAGGCTCAGCAAGACTGGGCTGGAACCTTTAGACGAGGCTTGGCTGTGGAGGCTAGGCTGGACTGGGCTGGAGAGTCAAGGCGACACTGATCTCTGGAAATAAGGCTGGGCTGGACTGGAGAGTCTGGGCAAGGCTGAGAGCTGGAAGCAAGGCTGGACTGAACTGGAATCTCTAGGCAAGGTTGTGAGCTGGAATCAAGACTGGGCTGGGGATCTTAGGCAACGCTGGGAGCTATATGCAAGGCTGGATGCACACCAGGATAGCGCTGGAACGCAGTGATGAGGTCCAGAGCTAGATGTGAGGCTGTGCTCGGCAGGAGCAGCAAGGAGAGGCTCAACTGGGCAGCTTGTGCAGAAGGTGGTTCCGTGGAGGTAGAAGATCCTGGCACTGATTCCTTTCTGGCTACAGGCAAGGCTTCTGATGCAGGTAAGGACTGTTCTGCACGTGCTGTGAGCTTGGAGGATCAGTTGTATCCGGCAGCTTGCTCTTCATGCGTCTGCCTTTTAAGATGATCCTTTCTGCACCTTTTCTCTCCAGCAGCCAATCGAGCTGCTTTCTGATTCACGCACTTCTCTGCTCTCCTGTCTCGAGCACTGATTGGAGAGTTAAAATCCCCCACTGGAGTTTGTCCAATCCCCGTTTGCAAATTCTCCCGCTCTGCTGAGTCACTTCCTGGTTCAGCTTCTCCAACTCAACTCTCTCCTGTTGAGTTTCGTTTTCCCCTTCTGACTCTGGATAAGTTTCAGTTTTGGAGTCAGAAGCCGGCCGAAACCTCACAACTACTGCTAGATGGGAACAACAATAGGTGGCATGCAAGTCATCACTGAGAGCAATATACAGGGAAATATTTAGCCCCAAATAATCCATGAAGGACAATGGGAAATTACAGCTGACAATTGTCCTTGAATTGTCCTTGAATCCTTTTTCATCTTGGTTGTACATGCTGATGTACGTAGAGAGTAAGGAAGGTGACCTTGAGGGAGATACAAAGAAGCTGTTGCCTAGTCAAAAGAGGCTGAAGCATTTTAAAGTCCAGAGTGTCCAGATAACATTCAGAAGCAACTCCAACAGTCACTCCCCTAATTCACTGACATTTATGTATGTATGTATGTATGTATGTATTTATTTATTTATTTAGGCTACCCATCTGCAGTGGACTCTGGGTGGCACACAAAAGTAAGAGAGACATAAAAACAACTAAAAATATTAAATCAACAGACAGCCCAGACTAACATGCTCTAGTAACAAAATCCACAAAACAGAACAAGGGCCATTAAACAAATAACAAACATCCACCCCAGGCCTGGGACCAAAGCCAGGTTTTCAAAGCTTTCCAGAACCCTAGGAGAGAGGATGCCATCCTTATCCCTGGGGGAAAGCTATTCCAGAGGGTGGGGGCTGCGACACTTCCTAGGTCCCACAAAATGGCAACATTTAATGGAGGGGACCTAGAGCCCACCGACTCTGCTGGAACATACTGGGTGGGCAGAATCAACTGGAGACAAGTGGTCTTTAAGGTATCCAGCCCCTATGCCATACAACTATAAGAACAAGGAGGGGGTACAGCACAATCAGACTTGCAAGATTCTATTACAGTCAATCTCAATCTTTAGCCATCCTGTGGAGTTGATTCCATGGTCTGGTCTACCTACTGGGGCTCACATGTATCTAGGAGAACATAATTTGGGAGAAACAAACAATATTCAAATGACAGCTTCCTTGTTCAAATCTCCCTCTCAGGGAACATCTTCAAGGAAGAGCCATTTTATCTCTCTCTCATCAAATCTATATGGCCATCCATCTCACAAATGTGACACTGGGTGGTTTACAATAAAACCTCTTTTTAAAAAAACACAATAAACTAAGAATATTTTAACACAGTTACAGGGTAGATAAACTACCCCTTTCCTAAGTCCAGCACTCATGATTCATACACCTGTCTCTTCACACAACTTAATGTCAAATTGAGAGTTGAAAACTTTTTATTTTGAAACACTGCCCACTAGAAATCTTAATTTGCCTTCCATTAGGGAGACTTTGGCCTGATTCCATTTGAAGAGCATGTTCCTATCTTAAAGCCTAGGCTAGCAGAAGAAAGACTGGCTATGAGGCAGTTCTAGCAAAACACACAGCAAAGAGGCACTAAGATAGATAGGTAAAGGCAGAGAAATAAATTCCTGTGAATGAATGGAATAAAACTGGAGCCCCTGTTCAATGATACTCCCACCACATCAGCCAGCTGATCTTCATGTTCAGGTGTTAGCAACCAATTGGCGCACTCTTCCCATTGCACGACCTTGCCATTCTCCACTAATACGGACTTCCACTCAGCTCTGGTATCAAACAGTAGGACTCCAGAGTCTGACCAGAAGACATCTTTGTCACACCTGAAGGGTACATAATGGTATCATTGGTCTAGGCACTCATTATTCAGTAATATACCACCAGTCTGGAATGTAGAGCATCCTTCATTCAAACCCCTTTTAAGGTTTGTTTAGATTGGAAAAGTCTACCACCTGAACCCCTGGAACACAGCTGCCAATAGATTGCATCCAACAGTACCTGTCCAGAGATGGAATGGCATCTGCCAATGGATCTAATGCCCCATATACCCTGCTGGGAAAGGAGAGAAAAAAAGGTCCCATTAATGGACCATCCAGAATTGATTCTTTCAACCAGAATTGATCCCTCTGGTATTTTTTCCCCCAGAAGAAGCTGTTATTAGTTCCCCATTCTCAGGGGAGGTGCTGGAGTTCTCAAATGGCCCCTTTTATGGAACATTCTTCCACCTGAAGTTAGTCTGGGACCTGAAGGCATTCCAGAAAATGGTTTCCAGAGAACATTTAGAGAATGATGGGGTGGGCACTGTCTTCGGTTGTTATTGCAGGGGATTTTTATGTTTTATGTAGTTCTCGCATGTTACCATGTGTTTTGTTTTTATGATGTTAATCACCAGGAGTGTAACTGATTACAGTACTAAACAAATAAATGCCACTAAGGTAAAATTTGGCCCACCCAATTATCTACTATATTGAGCTGGATGGTCTTAGTTAACAGAGTTTCCTATGTTCTTGTAAAGTGTCCTTGATTAAGTAGTCAGCAGACTTATTTAAACTACAGCAATGACATAATTCTCCCAAGTAGAGCTCATATCAAGCTTCACTTTAAAACACTGATTCCTTATTGCATGGGATGGAACTGAGCATTTTTTTTTTTTGACACAGTGCCTGCTATGAGGCCCATGCATTTCAAAAACAAAGCATGTTTTCCTTTAGAACTATATTTCCTCATATGTAGATCTATGCAGTATATTCAAACCGAGGGTCCCAAGGAGGGTGTCAGGTACCTTGGATTTTTTTCTAGGTTCTTCCCTCCAAGTTAAGACAGTGTGCTAATTTTGGAGGTGGAAACTCCATCTTACATCCTTCTCTCAGCCCTATACAAAGGTTAACCACTGATTCCCTTTAGTCTCAACTGACTAAGATTTTTTAATTATGTCAGATGGCCCCCATCTTCGGTATTTCCATCTAGTGGTCATCCAGACTTTTGCAGCCCATATATAGTAGTTCTAGTAAAACTTAAGGTCACAGAAACCATGCCTTGGGATAACATTATCTATTTTACTAAAATAGTATAAAATAGGAGTGAGATTATGCTTTTCCTCTATATAAGGAGGGGCAGCATGATGGCATAATGTTTTACTGATTTTGAACCTGGTTGAAAGTGCTTCAGTGATAATGTGGAAGGATGAACTACTCTGGGGGAAAATGTTACATATCAAGGTCAACATTTTTTTTTTTCTTTTTGGTGGAATGACTATCAGGCACACAGCTTAGGTACATAGGAAGTTACGGAGAAGAGGGGGGTCAGTCTAAAACTCTTACCATCACCTGAAAGCTGTCGTGTAGGTCTTGAAAGAAAGAAGTATAAAAGAAGTCAGAACAGGTAGAAGAAATGGGTTTTCTTCTAAGTTTGGCAGGAGATGCTGCTGGAGTGAGAGGTGAGCCATGGGACATGGAGTAAAGGAAGCAATGGCTGAGACAGCCAGGAATCAAACAATCCATGGTTAGGGACAAGAAAACATTGGGAAGGCAATTGAGGCAGCTGAAGCCAGAGAAGGAAAGAAGAAGAAAAGAGTTGGCAGAAAGGAAAACACAGCCCTGGAGTGTAGATGATGGCAAAGCAGAAACACCGAGCGGAGAACTGGGCAAAAGTGAGCGAAGAAGGGGAGAGAATAAGACACTTCAGCTGACCTACAGCTGGCAGGCAGGCAACCTTGTTAGCATTCCTAAAACTGTAGTTCAGGGCATGTGGGAAGAGGGAAGAAACTAGGAAGTTGTGTATCATGAAGTAAAAGAGTAGAGTTTGAATCACTTGGCTAAAAATCCTGTTCAGATACTGATAGTTAGATGATAGCATATATGCTTGGCCACTACATATAAACATATCACTCAAATTATTGTAAATATACTTTGTGTTAAGGTTGTATAGTAACAAAGAACACTGCATTCATTTGTTAGCTGTGTGTGCACGGGTGTGGCTTTATTCTCTCTGTACTCACCCTCTGACAGATGTGTAGGTTTTATTCCTCTTTATCACCTTGCTCTTCCTGAATTATGTATTGGCATTATTACAAAGGAAATTATAAAATATCAAGGTTACGTTTAAAGTACATTGCAACTAGAATATTAGAAAGGATACTGACTACAGGATAACCAGCCAATAATTTTGCCCAAAGAAATCTAATGGCAGTTGAGCTATTGCTGAATCAAGTTCTTTTGAATATTCTGAATTTTGGATGAGAATCTTTTGCTGAACTTCATAATAATTTACAGGATAAATGAAAAAGTCTGCTTTTTTTGTCCAAATTCAGAACATTTTTCACACAACTATATATACAGATTCTTTTAAAAGCAGGATGGGAGAAGTTTCAAAGATAGTTGTCCTGCCACCTGTTTTTCCAGGATTATCATCTGCTCAGTGAGTATAAGAAATACCAGATTTGAGCTGCAAGACTCTCGATGACCAGAGGGGAGATAAATATTTATAATGTCCAGTAAGATGCTGAGATTTGTAGGTTAGCAACATTTGAAAGGACACAAATTTACCACCTTTGTTTAAGAGCTCATGAAAATAGCATTAAAAAAAAAGTTTTAGGTTTCCAGGAATGCTTTGTCAAAGGATATAGTCAAGAAATGTCTAAGTTAAGGGAGCTACCATATCTGTACCACAAAAACTCCAGAAAACCAGTAGATGCCAGCAAAGAAATACAGAAAACTCTAATTCTTTGCTGTCTTCTAATGGCTTTCTGGATTTTGGCAGCCCAGATCTCTTAGCTCTACAAGTCAAGCTTGATGTGATGCCAAGATTTCTTTATATATTCTCTATAAATCCTGCTCCAGCTCAGAGTATATGATTGCAAACAAGATTATGGTTTGGGACATAGGTTTAGCTGAAGGTTTATAAGAAGTATATAACGGAATTTAGTAAACAGCAGAATTTCCAGGGATTTGAGCCAAGTCTAAAACTTTAAGGCCACAGCCTTATATGTGCTGGCCTGGAAATAAGATCTATGAAGCTCGTGAGTCATATTTCTCTCTCGTGAGGTTATTAGCCATATGTCTAACTTTGCTTCTCTTGCTAAATGAACAATAGCATATTTACCTTTAAAATACTATATAACTATATATTTCCATATCATAGTTATGCCTTTCCAGACAAATTACATAGAGGAGAAAACTTGTCAGCCTATTATATGCAAATCAGTTATTTGTATGCAAAATTGGGCTCTTAGATAAAAATGAATTCAAATAAGCTTACCATCGGCATGTCAAATAAGCAAAAAAAAAAAAAGGATTAAAATACTGTAGCCTAACAAGTAGGGAAAGATCAACAGAAACAGAGATGATATTCCATTTAATTAGTATCCTTGAAAACACCTAAGTGGTGTTATATTTTCAGGAAAATCCTGAGGGATCTCTTGTTTAATTGTACGTTTTTGTTCGTGTTCCTGCTTTGTAGAGCTTGCATCTGGAAGGGCACATCTCATTGGACCACTCAGACCTGGGTGACGGGGAGATGATTTTTTTTTTCACCGTTTGGTGTTCCATCCAACAGGGCTGTGCTTGCTTCAGATATGGCTTTGAGGAAGGGCTGGCTCTGAGTCTAGCTGCAGAACATCTCCTTTCTGCTACTCCTTAAAGCAGTGTTCCTCAACCTTGGCGACTTTAAGACATGTGGACTTCAACTCCCAGAACTCCCCAGCTAGCCAGGCTGGGTGGGGAAGTCCACATGTCTTAAAGTTGCCATGCTTGAGAAACACTGCCTTAAAGCCTGAAAAAAAAGGTCCCGTTATGCTAAGAATCCCATTCACTTTTATGAGATTTTGAGATGTAAATTGACAGTGATCTTTGCTACTGCAGCCCTTATTAACAAAGATACCTGGCCACTCAGGTGATTTTTATATTTATTGCCTCTGGGGAGATCAAAAACCCGAAGGTGACACATACAGTTGCCAAATACTGCTTTCCAGTTTCAAAGGCTATTGTACGATGACAGGATTGGACTACAGGTAGTCCTCACTTAACAACCATTTGTTTAGTGATGGTTTGGACTTACAACGGTGCTGGAAAAACTGAATTGCAGCCGGTCCTCACACTTATGACAATCGCTGTGTCCCCACAGTCACATGATCATGATTTGGGCGCTTGGCAACTGGTTCACATTTATGATCATCGCAGCATCCTGAGGTCACATGATCACCATTTTCAACCTTCCCAGATGGCTTCTGGCAAGCAAAATCAATGGGGAACCATGTGATTCACTTAACAACCATGTGGTTCAATTAATGACTGCCACAAAAAAGGTGGTAAAATCCAGTTGGATTCACTTAATGATCACTTTGCTTAGCAACTGAAATTCCAGTCCCAATTGTGGTCATTAAGCGAGGACTACCTGTAATGTATATTTATGCCCACTCTCTTTTTTTACTGCATTTTATTAAGGGATTACTGATCTAAGACAGAAATAAAATGTATTTGTATTTGTAATCAGACTTTTATGAATGGATTCCTTAAAGCAGGGACACCTTTTCTTTCAGGCCCACACAGAAGCCCACAACACGTCAAGCTGCTTTCTTCCTAACGTAGAACAGAAAAGTATTGTGCTCATCCAAGGTTCTAAACCATTCTTCTAAATTACGCATCCACTAGCATTTGAAACTACCCTGAAATTAAATCCATGTTCTATGATTACGCATTTTTATTTTGTGAAAGCTGTACATGATGGGGGCAGATTATAAGCACTGCGAAATAATACGTCAGCTTTGGCCTGGTATTACCTGTGTGCTCACGGTACTTAAACCCCAATCTTGCTATAATTTATTCTGCCAGTAGGGTCCATAAATACCGAGAAGAGGTAGAAAATTGGGCTAGTATAGGCATTTCTCCCATTTTGAGAAGCCATGGAAAACTAAATTTATATCCCAGGATTTCCTTAAAGAGTGTGCAATGCAAAACTGTACTACAACGGTGCTCTTGTTAATTAAATGCTTCTGTATCGCTGGCTTACAAGCTACAATCCTGTCAAGTTTCATTTTTTTTTTATTTGCAAAGGATCATTAGATTCTACTTTCCTCATTCACAAACCACTAGATACTTCCTTAAGATAGCACCTCACCACAGCCTTTGCAATGAGGTGGTCCTTCCGTTGTTTCTTTTGCTTGTGAATGCCAATAGCACAGGTATCTGCATCAGTAAGTCATTCTGGAGAGAAAGAGAAGAAGAGGACTGCTAGCATCAAGATGGGTAGATTCAGTTACAGCAGTGATGAGCGCACTGTAGAAAACCTGAAAGATCAGATCATCGTGGAGAAAATCTATCTGTGTGGTTGTTTAGGAGTCAACAATGACTTGATGGCACATAATCAATCAACCAACCAGCCAACCAATCAATAAGTCATTCAGTTCCCAACTCTCCCCACAGCTTCTCTAGTCATCACAGAATAGGACTATCATATCTGAGCTGCAAAAATCTGGAAAGTCACTAGATGGAAGCAAAAATTCAGGTTTCTCATTGCTGCCAGCTAATGGTCAGCCCAGATCTTGTATCTCTGCAACAGAAAGAATTATTTCCTAAGCCCCCAAAAGCATGATACTCTCTACAGGGTGGCTTCAGTTGGGCAGAATTTCAGCAGACCTGCTCCTTCAGAGAGGTAACAGGATACCTATTACCTCCTCAGCTTCTCCCCAACTGATTGTTGGTGCTTCATGCTGGTTGGGCTGTTCAGGGTTCAATTTTAGCAACATGGGACAATTTACTAAGAAGTCAACAAAAGATTCTCCCCATCAACACAGAAGTGAGGCACCCCCTACCAGGTTCATAATCAGTAATAAATTATTCCATTGTACTGCCATTCTTGTACTGTATGTACAGAGGGCACAATTTAACTAATGTATATTGTTTTAGTAAAAAAAGATGATGTTAGTTCAGGCATACTTTATATGTCCTTTAATTTTAGTAGGGCTACCATATACAGAACATGCAAGCAAGATGAAAATGTGATTGGATTGTATGGCTTAGGAAACTGAAGGAAAGCAGGAGACTGACTTATAAATTTCTGCCCCTACAATGATTTCTTCAAAGCTAACACTGTCTTCTTCAAACAACCAAAATGAAGCCTCTATACATGGACATCAGCAGATAGAGTATATAGAAATCAGATTGACTACATTATTGCTAAAAGGAGGTGGAGGAACTCAGTTGTAGCATCAAAGACATGACCAAGCGCTGACTGTGGAACAGATCACGAACTGCTCATGTGCAAGCTCCGAGTGACACTAAAGAAGAAGAAAGCCGGTCAGTTTCCACAATATGATCTTGAACCATATTCAAGGAGAACTTCAAGAATCACTTTGAAGTCCTGAACTTCATTGATAGAGAACCAGAGGAATTATGGAATGAAAGAAGTTGTTAAGGATGAATGTGAAAAGAGACTGCCAAAAATAAAGAAAGAGAAGAAAGCAAACTAGATGTCAGAGCAAACTGTGGAAATTGCCAAGAAGAGAAGCCAAAGCCAAGAAAGACAAAAATATCGGAAAGGAACTTAACAGAGAGTTTCAGAGAGCTGTTGGAAGAGACAAGAAGCAGTATTACAACAACATCTGTAAAGATACTGAAGATGGAAACGTGGAACATGGACATGGAAAAATAAGGAAAGTCTTTCAAAAGATCTCTGAACTTAGAAGGAAGTTCCAATCATGAATTGGTATGCTAAAGGACACCAATGGACAGATAGTAACCGATTCAAAGGAAATCAAAGGAAGATGGAAGAAGTATACTGAAACACTATACAGTATTGTTATCAACATCCAAGACCTACCTAGAGACCAGGCCTCGGGCCTTTTACAGGTAGCATATATACACTGCCTCTCCAGCAGCCACGTGCATTCATATTTGAACTAGATCCAGTACTGTCCTGTTCACGCTATTGTCCTACTCCTATGAGCAATTATCTATGCATTACATCGTTCAATTACAATATAGAGATCTGTGCCATGTAACCTCAAGCAAACGAGAAGCCTATTCAAACCCAGCCCAACCTACAGTCTGTGTTAGGTTTTCTTTGTGGATGTTGTTGATGCCTGCTAGTTCCAGATGAACAGCTTGAGAATTGGGTTTTTATTTGTCTTTTCACCTCTTTAAAATTTAATGAGGATCCTAACCCTCTCCAGATTTATTCTAACTCCCAGCTTCACTAATGTGAATCAGTAAATATCTATAAGGAGTTATCTCTTCCTTGTTTTCTCACAAACACTCAGATCTGTGGTAGGTGTTGAATTGCACATCTGATGCAAAAACTGGCAGTTGTGCCTTTTTACATATTCAGACAAGGTCTACTTGCTCAGCCTAGGTATATCCCCAGCAGTTGGGTCAGGGAGGGGTAAGCATTGTACCACATAATAATCATTTGATTTTTCATATTTCCTTCCTTCCTTCCTTTTTTTGCCTCAGGTCCATTTTGAACTTGAACACAGATATGGAATATAAGAGATAACAAGAGAATAACAGCGCTTCAACAGAACTGCTGGGAAATTGGAAATAATCACAGACCACTTTAGTATTACCCTGCTTGACATAACAGAGAGCCTTTTCCTCTCAGCAAGTAAATGTGAAAGTTTCAAGAAAAGAAAAAGAAACATCCAGTTCATTGAAATAAAATGTTTAGTATTTAAAATAAGATGTATTTAAATGTTTAGTATTTAAAATCACAAGATTCTATGGAAGTTATTTAATTTTAGATAGATTCTTTAATACAGGAGTCCTTGATGATTTGATCTAGTAAGGCTCTTCTTATGATCTTAACAACATTGGTATTCATTTGTCTACTATTTTTTTTATATTTATCTCAGTTTATGGATGAACCTTGGAGTGGCTGAATCACTGTAAGTCTGAAAGACCTTCCTTGTTATCAACAGAAAATAAATAATATTTTTGTGTGGGGTGGGGGGGTCCTTTTGAGTCAGCTTTGACTCCTGGTGATTGCTTGGACAAGTCCCTGCAGTTTTCTTGGCAAGGTTTTTCAGAAGTGGTTTGCCATTGCCTCCTTCCTAGGGCTGTGAGAAAGGTACTGACCCAAGGTCACCCAGCTGGTTTCATGCCCAAAACAGGACTAGAACTATGGTCTCCAGGTTTATAGCCCGGTGCCTTAACCATTACACCAAACTGGCTTTCTATGGAATGAAATACAGGCCTGGAAAACCCAGGATGCTGCAGATCCCATGTGAATGGTTAAGGGAGAGCTGGGACCCATCAGATTTCTGGTGCAGCAGCTGAGTAACAGTAGGGGTTAAACCAAGATTTGAACCTGAGGAATAAAAGTAACAAGGTTAAGCTGGAAGTCAGAATAAACTGAGACCACAATAAAGAAAGAACATCCCTGTTAAGCTTGACCAGGAAATCTTTATAGTATAGGTGTGCATTTGTTTGGTCAAAACTCAACTTCTAATACGAAGAAAGGAACTTCAGAATAGATTAATTTACCAGTTAAATTTAAACTCACTGTATTCCAATGCTGGGCTCCCACAAAGGTTTGATCCTGTTTCTCTAGGGTTCTGGCACACTGTGAAAGCTTAATGCCATGGCAGTTGTGCTAGAAACAAAAATCATATACTGTTTACATAAAATAGCATTGTGTAGTGGCTTGGAAAGGGGCAGATTGTATTAGCAATTGACAGGATTCAGTGATTGACAGGGTTGCCTTCATATCAGAGTGGCTGTTGCAATTAGACCACCATTGTTTGTAGCACTGAAGGGGGAGAACATGGAGCCTGAAGGAGTCCCATTCCAACAATTGTTCAACTGCATGTCAGACTTTCATCCAGAAGGACTAAGTAGTGATGCTTAGTGAACTGCATTATCAAGCTGACACGGCCTAGAAAACTACTCTATATACTCACGTATAAGCCCACTTGTGGATAAGCTGACCTTCAAATTTTTAACCAAAATACTGTGAAAAATGTGTCATCCATCGATAAGCCAATCCTAGAAATTTTCATGTTTTAATATTCACGATTGGCTTATCCATGGGTGGCACATTTTTCACGGTATTTTGGTTAAAAATTCAAGGGTCAGCTTCGGATGGGCTTATCCACAAGTATATACGGATATACGGGTACTTTAAAAAGTATTACTGTATTTACTCATGAATGAGCCCATCTGCAGATCAGCCAAACCCAATTTTTTGGGTGTATTTTGGCACCTAAAATTCTCAGCTTATTCGTGAGTATATATGGTAATACTTTAGATTCACTGTATACCTTAACCCCATAATCAGTTCTAATATATTCCGAAAAGGGCTTTCTCCTTCCTACAGTCTCCTTCAACCTGTTTCAAATTTGTCATGACTGATCCCCACCATGGCAACTACTGCCAGTTGTGGAAGAATTTAAGCCATTTGAATATTGATAAAAGTTTTAAGCAAATATTTAGCAAGCACTAGAAGCAAGAAGGTACATAAGAATGGTGTCAATATTGTATTTGTGGTCAGGCTTCAAGAGGAAGTTGGTCAAAGCAGCTGGAGCTAGCTGAAGCTGTGGTACAGTTAGTGGGTATAGCACAGCAACTTGGGTCTATTTTAAAACTTCGTCTTTTTATAATTAATTTGTAACCACATTAATAGTTTTGTAGGTCCTTGTTGCTTTGATTATAAATACACCCTATTTCCTTTGTATTGGTGTCTTGCTCATGGGGTGTAACTGAGCATGTCCAAGTGTGCTTGACCTGGCTTTGCAAACCCTTAATAAAGAGTTTGGAGACAGAAGTCCTCTGGTGTCCTGCCTGAGTAGACAAAACAAAGCTCAGCTTGAGAAGGAAGAAAAAATGTGTAAGTCACAAATGGGATGGAACAGGAGTTCCATCTTATTGTTGGAGATTCTCTTCCAACACAGTGCAATAATCAATAGAAGAGAATCTCTGTAGCTCAGGGTTGAACTGTGGACTCCACAGTGCAGTAACGTAACTTCCTCTTGTGCCAGAACAGCACTGTTACAGACACTTTAAAAAATTAAGATTAAAGGAACATGGTTTGAAACTCTTTTCATTGATTTATGTTTTACCTCCTCATAAGCATATTGTCCTCTTTTTTTTAACTTTACGATTATCAACAAGAGAGTTATATCATTCCTCTCTCCCTCCTCCCCTCCCCCCCCAGCTTTACAATGGGAAAACAAAGTTCCATTTTTGCAAATCTAGCTTTAAACTCAGGCATCAAATCTGACCATAGTACTTACAGAGAGACCATTACCAGCTTTGGAGCTGTGCCCTTGCACTGGGCAAGGTTGCCCTCTGCACCTTCTAATCTGTATCCATTCCAGAGAAGAAGTCAGTGCCAATCAAAATGGATCTAGTCATTCTGGTACCTGGGAAACCTTCACTGTCTAAGGCAGCCTTTCTCAACTTTTTGACCCTGGAGGAACCCTTGAAATATTTTTCAGTCCTCAGGGAACCCCTGCACATTCAGGCTCAGATATAGGCCAGAAGTCACAAAATTATTATATCCGTTTCATGGGTAGGCCTGTATAGATGCATTATCAGTGTTCTTCAACTAAAAATAAAGAATGAAACTTACCTCTTTAATATGAAGTTGTCCGAATCTGAAATACTTTTTAAATAAATCGTGATCTCTCAGGGAGCCCCAAGGCTTCCATGGAACCCTGGCTGAGAAACCATGATCTAAGGAGACAATGTGGATCACCATAAAAACCAGACTTTATAAAGCCTGGGGTGATTAGCTGGCAGCCCCTCATGTCTATGCAGATTCCGTAGGAGCTGGCATCCAAGAGAGATGCTAAATAAGTTTTACAAGGTAAAAGAGGCATGCAAGCAACAGTGGTGCTCTCTAAGCTTGGTTGTTTGCTTGCAGATGTTTTGTTACCCAACTTAGTAGCACCAAGAACTCCATAGTTCATCCCTGAGCTACATATATTCTCTTCCGTTGAAGCAACCAATAATGCATAAGAACAGGAAACAGCTTCACCTAGGGGCTAAGTGGGTTGCAGCACAGTCAAGAACTACTGCAGTCTGAGCAACTGAGAGAACAGTGGACCATAGCACAAGACTGGAGGCTGAGTGAAAATCTGAAAAAAGGGCTTTGATAAATTAGATTATTTAACTCTACTAACGGGATCCACTGTGTCTCGGTCCTTAAATTAAAAAGTCAGCAGAAAGGATACATCAAATCCCAGGTGTTAATTGCAGAGACTTACTGGATTAGAACCAAATATTATTAATTGCTAGATTTTAATATCTGTGGAACTAAATGGATGAGATTTCATCCGATGGTTCTGAGGTCCAGAAGAGTAGGGTTGTTTTGTAACAGGCAGAAGAACCCCCGAGACCAAATTCATTTAAAATGTCTGTACTTGAAAAGCAGGAGAAGCTTAAGCAAATAGTCAGGGGCCTGGAGGAAGAATGATAATACCTGGGTATTGCATTAGCTCAAGGGCTTTTCTTAGGCTGCTTAGTGACGAGGGGGTGGGGGGAAGGCACTGCTAGGAGGTGGAAGTGTTTATTCAACCTATGTAAATGTTTGAGGAGAGTTCAGTTCTAGCAGGTCAGGACTATGGCAAGTGGTTAATTATTTCTCATTAAAATGCTTATCAATATTATTGCAAAATAGTAGACATTTTTATTTTACTTTATTTATTTATTTATAAAATTTTATCACCACCCATCTCCCTCGCAAGGAGGGACTCTGGGCGGTTTACAATAAAATAGAGTTAAAAACCAAAACAATTATAAATACAATAAAGGTAAGAAGGTAATGGAATCAAGATGGGCAAAAGTTCTTTATCAGACTGTGAGTGTAGTAGGTCCATCCGAAGTCACTCTAGGGCACCAGCCATCCCCAGGTACGGCTATTCCCCCTCCCATTCCAAGCCTGCTGGCAAAACCAGGTCTTTAATCTTTTTTGGAAGTCCAGGAGTGAGGGGGTTTGTCTCACCTCTGGGGGAAGGATGTTCCAAAGGGCAGGAGCTACTGCAGAGAAGGCAGCTTCCGAGACCCCACCAGAAACTCTTTTACAGATGGGGTACGTAACATGCCCTCCCTGCAGGACAGGGTGGGGCGGATCAATGCATCGACTGGGTGGGGCGGATCCTCAGTGTTTGGTCATAGGTCGACTTTTATTTACTTTGTAAACTTCATCACTAGGTTCTCTGATTTCTTTTTTTCAGTTTAACTATCATATTTATACCAATGATATTGAGGTATATTTTCCTATTGTGGTCTTGGATGATGCAATGCGGTCTTCTTCTCCAATTGCTTTACTTGCAGTACATTCCCAGTTAGATGTGTTCCTACCACTTAAAATTAAATTTGGGGAAGACTGAGTTTATTATTTTTCCTCCTGATTGTCCATCTCTTTCTTCTCTTCTTGCTTTTTTGCTTTTCAGGACTGACTGTTTTTGACATCTTCTCTGGCATGAAATTTGGAAGTTCTTATCAATATGTCACTTTCTTGAAGCCTTTTCACTGATAAATCTAAGAGAGCTTGTAAGTTTCATCTTTAGAATATCTGGAGAATATGTTCATTTCTTACGAATGAAATGGATAAGCAATTAGTTTATGCCCTGGCAGTGTCTGACCTAGTCTGTTGGCATAGTTTGCTGACAGGTGTTCTTAACTCTGCTTCCTAGTTCAGGTTCCGAATGGGATGGTCCTGCACCTCTCTAGGTAGACCCCTACTTCTTTTCATAGTCTTATATTGGCTGGGTCTTCTTACGTCTGCTGACCTTTGGGCAGTAACAAAACCCCTGGTTATTTGAACAATTTGATTACAAGTCATCTTCCTTTGTATTCAGCTTATTTGTGAATCAGTCATGTCCCATTTCTGTGTTTTTCCCATCTAGTTCCTACTGTCTGGAATCAACTCCTCTTTCGACCATATTTAGAGGCTGATTGCTTGAGTTTTAAAAAGGTAATTAAAATGCTCCTCTTTTTTTTTAAAGACCATTATGAAGCTGGAAACTTTTCAGTGGCAGTTGATGTACTGTAAGTTAAATTATTATAGTTCTGGGATGGTAGTATTGGGACAGTGAAGACACTGAAGCGGTAGATAGCTTCTGCCTTTTAGGATCAATGTTCAACAGTAAAGGAACAAGCAGTCAAGAAATATGCCTCAGACCAGAACTTGGTAGAGCAGCCATGAAGGCCTTGGAAAATATATTCAGATGCCATGATGTGTCTCTATACCTACAAAGATCAGGATCATACAAGCAATGGTATTCCCTGTGACACTCTACAGAAGCGAAAGTTGGACTTTGAAGAAGCAGGATAGGAAGAGTATTGATACTTTGGTGTTGGAGAAGACTCCTGAGAATATGGAGGACAGCCAGGAAAACAAACAAATGGATTGTCAAACAAATCAATCCAGAGTTCTCACTTAAGGCACAAATGATCATACTCAAATTATCCTATTCTGGACACATTACACAATGGCCTAGCTCTAATGCTGGGAAAGGTGGAAGGAAACAAAAGAAGAGGATGACCAGCAACAAGGTAGATGCACTCAGTCACAGTGGTGATGAGCACACTGTTTAGAAGACCTGAAAGACCAGGTTAGGGACAGAGCATCATGTAGAAAATCTATGTGGGCGTTAATAGTTAACATCGACTTGATGGCACATAATCAATCAATCAATCAATCAATGTTGGGATTATATAATGTATTCAAATTGATTATTATAATATAAACACATAGCAAATGAGATAAAAATACCAATGCTTTTATTGTTGAACTTCTAATGTCTCTATTCATTAAACAGACCGGCTGTCATGTTCACTGTTTCAATGTGCACTGTACACTGTAACATTTCACATGCCATGGCGCTGACGAGTGCTTCTGTTTGGGAGGGAGTTGCTGTGAAACCTTGTACCAAGCTCTGTATCTGTGTTCATTATAATGGAATGTGTTTGGGTTATGTGCTCTGCTCAAGGACTTTTCCCGCAGACCATCAGAAGCCGTTAGGAGCACCTGGGATTGTGAGCTTGGGAAGATTCTACAGGGGGAGGGATCTCATTTGTACCAAGGGTTTTTAGTTTGCATTTGGTGTGCTTTTTTCATTCTCAGCTTTCTTTGTGATCCTGCATACTATTCTTTAATAAATCAGATATCTTTGTGATCCTGCTCATGAGTCTGATGGTGTTCTAGAATAGGCAATCATTACATAAAGCTGAGAATCACCAAAGTTGTACCATTAGCTCCTACCAAGATTAGTTTCTTGTGAGGGAAAATAGTTAACGATGGCCGAGTCCAAGCTCATGACCGGGGGACTTGAGGAGCTGGCTAGCTTGATGCCTGAGTCGATGGTCAGGAGCGGAGAACTGAGTCTCCCCCCTGAACCTTCAGATTTGAGTTCCAGCCCTGAGGTGGAGGAATCTAACGATGGGGGAGAACCAGAGCAACCGGCACCCAGCAAATCACCCACAGAGTTGATCACCTGGGATGCAATGGGAGAATTGCATTGGTTCCTGCTGACCCCAGAAGTAGAATTTACCATGGTGTCAACGGAGAGACAGCCTAACACACGAGGGAGGGAGAAATCTCAAACCTCTGAAAGGCTAAGAGTGGTGGAGGCCAAAATAGAATTGATGGAGTACATGATAAGAAAACTGTCTCTATCATCGGGGGGGGGGGGCAGGGGAGGCACGACGGAGGTCCCAGCTTCATGCAACCATCCCCCATCCTCCCACCCGGACCGCCAGTGGAGCGGGGCCAGAGACAGCTCCGGGATGAATCTCCACCCCGCAGAGCGACAACTACCACTCAAGCAGCCACCGGTTCTGCTCCAACAGGAGTGGGGGTGAAAGACTTCTCTGTTAAGTTTGATGGGGATCCAACCAAGTTATCTTTCTTTCTAACCAAAGTTACATGAGGCAGTTTGGAGCATACTTCCCTTCTGAAGAGGCTAAGATAACTTCCATTGCCACCAAGTTGAAGGGTCGAGCGGCTGACTGGTATGTTCAATTAAGTGAGGCTGACTCCCCTGAACTTGAGTATTTCGAGGACTTTATGGGGGTGTTAAAGCTGCATTTTGAGGATCCTCTGGCCAGGGCAAGAGCTAAGAAGGCGCTGAAGGATCTTACCCAGGGCCAGCTGTCTGTAGCTGATTACACCCTGGAGTTTAAGGCTTTAGCGGGGAAAATCCCCGACTGGTCTGAGTCAACCTTAATAGAACGGTTTAAAGAGGGACTCAACTGGGATGTCCTACGATGGGCGTTGTGTAGAGATGACCCAGAGTCATTGTACGAATGGATCTGTCTGGCCGGCAAGGCTGAGCACGCCCAGCATACCTTCATGCAAACCAGACGACCTGAAAAACCACCAGCCACCATGAGGGGCCCCCGAAGTGCCGCAACTGCTGCCCGGCCAGGCTATAGAGCCTGGGAAGAGGAGAGAGATCGGCGCTATGCGAGGGGTCAGTGTCTCCGATGCAGAAAGGAAGAGCATCAAGCAGCAAATTGCCCAAAAGCCAAGGCTGGAGATCAAGCAGGCAAGCTGCCAGCCAAATCCCTGCCCCCCTCGAGGTGGATGACAGCAGCCAAGGGGGCAGCCGACACTGAGGAAGTATTCTACTTCTCGGGAGAGGCTGAAGATGACTCTAAGGAGCCGGTGGGAAATGCCAGCCACCTTCCATGAAGAGTGCCTGCAGGCAAGTGGGGGAGGATGGGCACGAGGATGCTATGGTGAGTGCTGACTGTCCCACTTTAGCAGTAAAAGTGAAATTGGGCTCCTGCACAAAGACTACAGAGGTCTGGGTTTTAGTTGACTCTGGGTGTTCCAGGTGTCTGATTCACCCTGATCTGGTTGCTGCTTTGGACCTGCCTAGCTTCCCCCTCCAGCAGCCTTTGATCTTCACACAGTTGGATGGTTCAACAGTGGGGGGGGGGCAGCAACCCATTTCACTGGAACTGTCGCAATGCAAATGGGCAGCCACTGTGAGACTTTAAAATTTGTAGTGGCACCTGTTGGCAACCCCTTGGTAATTCTGGGGATTCCCTGGTTGACCTATCGAAGCCCACATATAAATTGGGAACACAGAACTCTGACTTTTAAGGATGGGTTTTACCAAGCCCCTACCGTGGAGAGAGCTTCAAGTGCGGGGGTTGGAAGGGCTGCAATTGCCACACTATGCCCTAGTTTGGCACATTTAGAAGGCTTGCCTGATCGATACCAAGACTTTGCAGATGTCTTTGGAGAAATGGAAGCAGATCAGCTAACCCCCCATCGGAAAATTGACTGTGCAATAGAGTTGGTTCCCAACGCTCAATTGCCCAAGCCGAAAATTTATCCAATGACTCAGAAGGAGCTTGAAGCAGTACGGGACTTTATTGACAAAAATCTGTCAAGGGGGTTTATTGAACCTGCAAATTCCCCAGTTGGGGCCCCTGTGCTATTCCGGGAAAAGAAAGATGGCACGCTTCGACTCTGTACAGACTATCAGGGGTTAAATTCCATCTCAATTTCCAACAAGTACCCTCTGCCACTCATGAAGGACATCTTAGCTCACTTGTCTAAGGGCAAGATTTTCTCCAAGCTCGATCTTCGTGAAGCCTGTTTCCGCATCTGCATACGAGCTGGAGATGAGTGGAAAACCACTTTTAATTGTCCACTGGGTTCATTTCAGTACAAAGCCCTCCGCACCCCCTGGGGTCTCAGTCCTAAACAAATTCGCTGGGCTCAATTTTTCAGTCACTTTAACTTCCAGTTAAAATTTATTCCAGGAAAGAAAAACTTTTATTTAGACAATGTTCTCATTTACACTGAAACCGAGGAGGAACACGAACGCCTCCTCAAACAGGTGTTAAGCAAGCTTAGAGATGCCAAGCTTTATGCCAAGCTTTCCAAATGTGAGTTTCACAAGACCCAACTTGACTATCTAGGCTATAGGGTGTCTGACAAGGGCATTGAAATGGACCTTGAAAAAATTCAGGCGATTTTAAGTTGGGAATGTCCCCGCACCCGGAGGCAATTGCAAAGTTTCCTTGGGTTCAGTAATTACTATCGCCAATTTATCCAGCGGTTTGCTGAGATTGCTTTGCCCCTCACTGATTTACTCCATACCAAGGGCTTGGGGGAGACATGCAAAGTAAAAAACCCTGGGGCAGTGCTGAATTGGACACCTGAATGCCAGGCAGCATTTGAGAAGTTAAAAACCCTCTTCACCGCTGAGCCTATTCTACAGCACCCCGATCCTGAACGCCCCTTTGTGGTCCAACTTGATGCTTCTGACTCCTCAGTTGGGGCTATATTGTTACAAAGAGATTCTGAAAATCACTTAAAACCCTGTGCTTATTTGTCCAGGAAATTTTCTGAAACTGAACGCCGGTGGCATGTTTGGGAAAAGGAGGCTTTTGCTGTAAAAGCCACTTTGGAAGCCTGGCGTCACCTCCTGGAAGGCACTAAATGTCCTTTCGAGGTTTGGACCGATCACAGGAATTTGGAAGCCCTCCGCACCCCCTGGGGTCTCAGTCCTAAACAAATTCGCTGGGCTCAATTTTTCAGTCACTTTAACTTCCAGTTAAAATTTATTCCAGGAAAGAAAAACTTTCTGGCCGATGCTTTGTCACGTTTACCTCAGGACCTTGACCAAATAGCAGATGTGGTTGGGACTGTTCTCACTGAACCACAACTGGGCTTAGTTGCTGTCACCCGGAGCCAGACCCGTGTGCAGCCATCCCCACCCTGAATTTTTTGTTCCCTGTATTGTCCTGCTTATGGGTTGGATGTGGTTTCACTGTTTTTATTATGGTTTGTATCCCAGGGTTGGTATCATTTAAATGACGAAAAGTGGGCAACAAATGCGTAAATAGTAAACAAAGATAAATCACTGTGAATGAGGTAGAAAGATAATGGTTCATCTAAGGCCAGGTCACAAGCTTTTGGCACAAGAGATATCTGAACTGGGAATTCCTTGTTTTACAGCTTAGCCATTTAGCTACTATGACACACCAGTTCATGTTCATTTTCTGGTTGTAGTTCTATTCATTCTTCTCTCTAGTTACATTCTGGACTGGAAAGAAAACATCATTTACAATAAATGCTGGACAATGAAGAATCCTATAGTTAGCTAATTGATTTTTTTAAAATTAAATTTATATCCCACCTTTTGTATAGGAGCTTAAAGCAGTATACATAGTGGTCCCTCCTTCTACTTGTCCTCACAACAGCAACCCTGTGAAATAGGTTGGACTGAAAGAGAGTGACTGGCCTAACCACCTCCGGGCAGCTG